>NW_025333607.1:15832000-17070000 GCF_019186645.2 Phyllostomus hastatus
GCGTCGAGCTCTCCATCACCTTTTCCTCAGCGTAAATGAAATCAGGTAATATGTCTGGAATGAGGGATACGGCAGACGGGACTGATAAAGACCGTGGTCCTGTAAGTGGAGCAGAGGGGCTACTTATGCTCCCAGTTAGGGAGACTAAGATGACTGAGAATAAAGATGTTTGACCACTTCCACGTCTCGGCCAGATGGTGCAATAAGGAGAGAAAAACCTTTCACCAGGAACGAAGTTGGAGCAGATTGGGTTTCGAGAGATGATTTGGAAAGTTTTCATCAGGTGCACACGCGGGGAGTCCGACAGCCAGTGAGGATGGCCGCCCAGAAGCCCTTCACACGCGGTGTTTGTACCGGACAATTCCCACAAGAGAGGGCAGTGAGCTGAGCCCAGGGTTAACTTTGAGCTGCCTCCCTTTATGTTTAAAGGAAACCCATGCTGCTTTATGTAATTATCAAATTTGACCGAACTTGGTGTATTTCTTTAACTGGCGTCCACCTCAAATGTCAGGTGGCTTTGTCTAAACTAAGGCAGGTGCTCCCTCCCTCCCTCCCTCCCTTCGCTTTCAATACTATGGCTCCAACTTGTGGGCTAGTGAATGCAGGGCCGTGTTGATGGGTGTGTCACGCACATGCCATAGGTATAGCTTGTTAAGGAAAGGGTGTTGGCTATTCTGTTTCCAGCCTACAGTGTAGGCAAGCTTTGTGTTCCCTAGTTCCACCCAAGAATTAAACATTTTAATATACCCTTCATTCACAAGATGAGACAAATATTCTATTTACTTGCAAAGATGAAGTATTAGTCTGAAGTACATCTACGTGGAACCTCTGACTCAGACATTCCCATCAAAATCTGCTGTGTTACCCACACCAAACCAGGAAATAGACACATCTCCAGGGACAGATGAAGCATTCCAATGACACTAAAATAACTGCAAAGATTAATCAATTTTGAAGCAGCTGCGATGCTTTGAGGGACACCTAAGAACTTTTATGTTCCATTTCAGGATGCTCAACCGAAAGCAAAAAGTATTTTAAGGGTGTTTCGGACTGCAAAACGTTAATCTTTGTGATGACTTACCTAGTTCAGGGTCCTGGCAGCCCCAAAGCTTTGGAACACCATGCCTGCACTTGTACAATTCCCTACGGGGCCAATCCTACTTTCACAGGAAGAGCCTCTTCCTGCTGGGAACATTTAATACGGTTTCCAGAGATCAGATGCACCCAGGGAAGACTTTGGTTGGGAATGGGATTCTGCAGAGCACGCCAGTGGCTGCGATGCCTCCATTTCCCCAGCCGGGCTCTGGTGGAGCCATTCACCGCAGCTCCCTGCAGCTCCCTGCATCTCCCTGCATCTCCAGTCCCTCCTTCTGGCAGACCCATCCGCTTCCCGGGTGGGCCAGTTGGACGTGCGATTCTGGGAGTCTCTCCTGGAACTCAGCCTAAAGTCTGTTTCTTTGGCCTCTCGATGATTCTGTGAGCCACCCAAATCTGGTAATAAAACCCTTTCTTCTTAAAGTAAGTAGAAGGGATCCTGTTATACAACTAAGCATATTAGTGTATCTGATAATTGCTCTTGTAAGGTTGACAACACAGGCAGCCGGTTTCCGCTGGGACCCAACCAAATTACATAATAACAAGAACATAGGCATGAAGGGAAATTTAAGGGGAAGGCGGGGCGGGGGGGAGAGAGAGAGAGAGAGAGAGAGAGATCGAGAGATCTAACTTGTTTGACTGCATGTATTTAATCTTGTATGGCCAACAGTATGATTTGGGCATCTGAAGGATTATCTCTTCTATTTATTTCTTGTAAAATAAAGCCCCCAATGTGATTTAGGTGACTTATCTTAAAAATATTTTACCCTAGAGATATTCTGATAGCAGTCTAGTATCTTGATGGTGGTGTCTTAGTTTGTAAAAACATCTAGTAAACTCTGACATTGCTTCTCCATCATCTTGAATAGTGCCTGAGATAATAAACATTTATGTAGAGAATAAAACATTTTTCAAGCATAGAAAATAAAACCCAACTACCTACATAAGTGCCTGTGTTCCACCCACAAATCTGAAATTCTGGGACTCATGAAGGTCCAGGACCACGAGTTTTTAACAAAGTTTGAAATTCATCCTTAAATACAGTAAGTACTAGGACCATTGTTTTAGAGTACTGAATAAACGTTAATTTTAGAGAACTCAAATAAATTCATTTTAAGCTTGTTAAAATTTGTCAGCAAATGTGCCACCTGGTTTTCAGTTCAATAACTTTCGCTCTGCAGGTGAAACACTGCACCTCAAAAAGATGCTCCTCTCCCAGAGATGAAATTCTAATAACCTTTCCAACTATCTGCTAAAATTCACAGCCAATAGTTTAAATATTCGAAACAAATAAAAATTCAACTTTTACCCAGTCATCTTTTCCCAATCATTTTTCTTTGAGCCTTTTTCTAGTCAGTATAACAGGAAAAATCATCTTGAGAAATCTGGATCAATTTACAATCCTCTCCATTCAATTCAACATTTATTGAATGCTGAGTGTGTGCTGGTCCTTGTGCTGGGCTCCAGACATGAGATGGAATGAAGTAAATAAAATAAAATAAAGGAGGAGGCTAGCCTCCAGGAGGAGACATGGCCACCTAGACGGACAGACTTGACCCCATGTGCCAAGGGCTGTGGCCAGGGTCAGCACACGTGGTGTTTAGGAGCATAAACCAGTGATTGTCATGCTTGGTCACATGCTGGACTCACTTGCGATGTTTTAAAAGAATACAGATGCCTGGCTCCTGCTTGGAGGATTTCTAATGTATTGCTCGGAGACATGTGGCCTGGGATTTCTAAAGGCCTCCTTGCTGATTCTAAAACGGAGCTACGCTGAGCATCCGGGCTCGCACTTGGCACTTGGAGCAGGTGCTTCCTGGAGACAAGCCTTGGAGTAGATAAAGCAGATGTCACGATTGAGCAGGATTAATCCGTCGATCTATATCACAGCCTAACCAGCCAGTTGTCCGATCTATGGTTTTCCAAATTAACAAGGCCAATTCACATGCAGATGTGAGCCACAAGAAAGTTGTCCCCTCTAGTGTTTTAGAGCATACAAAGCCGTTGCACATGTGTGATCTCCTTTGACTTTCTCAACAGCTCCGTGGGGAGGGAAAGAAGATTGGAGGGGCTGCTTGCAACACTGGGATGGTGAAGTCGCAGCACAGTTGAAGGAGCTCTGCTACCTAGATCTCCCTGTGCAAGAGTGGGCCTTTTTCCAGCAGCTGTTCTTATTCTTGGGATAAGTCAAGAAAATTCGACTTAAAAAACTTTGGACTTGAGTCAAAAAACAAAAAGTGGAGACATCTGGAGAAAAGAATGATGCAAGGCCATATACTTGGGTGGAGGTCAAAGGAAAGGCAAGGATTTGGTGTCCAAAAAGCCAGTGAAAGGGGTTGATGGGCCATGCTACCATGACTCCGCAATAACAGTGAGCACTTGGGAAAATCAGCAGGTCGTGTTGAAAACAACACATTCTGAGAAACGATGACAGATCCATTTATTTGCAACTTGGATTAAGCTCATAAAAATGAACAAAGGAGGCTGCTGAAAGAAATCTTGCTGCAGGAAGAACCCGCAGAAAATGCAAACTCAGACTTACCAAAGAGCGTGCTCTTGGTTTGAAGATAAACACAAAATCTAAAATCCAGCTGGCAGTTCATGCTCTTTGCACAAGTAATGTAACCTTTTTGTTCATGGGTAAGAAATATGTTTTTTTGTTCGGGTGTGGGTTAGCTTTGTTTGCTATAACTTATTTGAGTCATAAAATAATCAGGCTCCTTAAAAAAATATTAGGCTGCAGAATCATGCTAAGTCATCTATCCAGGGAGAGCCCGAATTATCTAATTAGAAACAGATGGTGTAAGGGTGGTGCTGTTAATACGCATTAGCTGCACACCCTTCTCGATTCATATGGAGATGAATGCAATATTAAATTTGAGACAAACCTATATGTCAAGAAAACAAAATAATTTGGGGTAGAACGTAATTGAGAGAGGAAAATGGAAGCTACAGTTTCCTTCCTTCTTTTTTTTTATCCTGACAGTCATTTGTTTCAGATGAGTTGCTGCTTTGACATTTCTTCCCTGACCCCCACCCACCCCTCCCCCACTCACCCATCTCTCCAGCCTTCCAAAGACTGGGTTTGGTGACTCTCTTCTCTGCCCCCTGGACCCCTATGCTTAATACTCTTGGTGTTTAACTCTCTCAGTTGTGCTTGTATTTATATCTCCTAGGCAGCTGAGCTTACTCTTTATAACTTACCACAACTATAATTTAATACTGAATTACTCAGTTAAAAGCTTAGACTTTGGTCCACTTACCAGAAAGCTTAGTATAATTCCTGGGGGCACAGAGATGTTTGTCTGGTTTGCTGTATAGCCCTGTACTTGGTCTGATCCTGTGCAGAACAGACACTTAAAGCAAGTCTGGTGGATAGAAGAATGAAGGAAGGAAGGAACACACAAACAAACAAAGATGAGCTTTGGGGGGATGTATTTCTCTCTAGTCCCAGTCTTTAATGGTCGTCCTGGTCAGGAGCCAAGAAGCTAATGCTTTCAAAGACCAGGCAGGTGGCACAAATGTGTGAAGCTGCCCCAGTCTGCAGGCCAGACTTCCCTCTGGGCCTGGGCTTCGTCCCCTTTCACAGGATTTCACTAAATATTGGTTGAAAAGTCAAATGTCTTGGTGATTCCTATTTGTATTCTTGGCTCAAACTGTTCTTTCTCTATGCAATACTCTTTCTCCTTAACCTTCATTATTCCTCTTGATCACTTTTGGTGTATGCCTGTTCTACATATTATTGCTGAAATCTACCAGACATGCTGCCGTCCCTAGCAAAGCTTTCTTCTTTCAAAGAAAGTAGCATGAAGAGTTCAGAGTGTGGACGGGAGAGCCAGCTGCCTACTTCTGGCGTCTGTTAGCTGTGGAGGGTTTGGAGAAGTAATTCAACCTTTCTGCACTTCGGTTTCCCCTTCTGAAACGGGGGTAGTGATAGTTTCTGTCTCATAACATCGTTATCAGAATTAGACGAGTGCATTTCTATAAAGCGTATTGAACAGTGCCCGTATGTATGAAGTACTATATAAATAGTTGTTACATAAGTTTTTACAAAACGAACTAGCTCATCTTCTGTTCTCTTTTCTGCATGACTCCTGTGACCGTGTTTCTCACGGACCCTTCGGTGTGGGTTGGCCGCCTTACTCCCAAAGTGCAATGGGACAGACACAAGTCAGCGGAGCAGGAGTATGAAGAATGCAAACGGGTGAATTCAGATGGCATCTGGACTCTGATGGCATCAGGAGGGATGGCTCTGCTTGGTCTTTCTCTTCAGCATGTTTTATTACCTGGTGGCACATGCAGGAGTGGGCAGAAGTAGGTGTGCAGTTGTTCGTATGGAAAAAGACATGCAGGCTATGATCACTACAACGGCTCTTTTAACTCAAGAGACTGTCACAGGGCAACTAGAAGCTTTCTTTTGTCCACCCCTGAATTTATCTCATTGTTTGCTGTCAAACTCACCCCCTAGAATGTGAGCTCCGCAAAGACAAGCAGTTTATTTTGTTCACTATCATATCCTCACGGCTCTATTGGGTGCTTGTCAAGTATTTCCTGGGTGAAAACTGAATGAAAAAGGCAGCCATTGTGTCCTGAGCTGAGTTTTCATGGATTTGGGGGAGCTTGGAGTTTGAGGTTATCTCCTTGGACCAATATCTGGGCTAAGAGCTCCTTTTCTCTGTTCTTATAATATAATCACTATTTTTAACAGCATCACTCAAGTATAATAGAAGCCCAATAAACTGAAGAGGCTGGAAGGGTCCAACTTTATAGGGTTTGACATTTGTGTACACCTGTGCAATTATCACTGCATACCAGATAACGAATAGAACATGTCCATTTCCCCCAAATGTTCCTGACCCTCCCCCTCCACGAATCAAAAGGGTCAATGCAGATTGCTGGGTGTAGTCAGGAATAGCTGAGGTCCTGAGAGTGCAGGGATTAGTTGCTACAAAGATTCATGCGTTCTTCGGTTTTACCTGGGAAGAAGTGTCTCCCCCAGGCTTTTTACTTAACACATGCTGCGAGGTCAGTTTTTAGAGACTGACCTTCTCTTACCCCTGTACCCCGACCCCTGAATCGGCCAATTCTCCGCACGTGCCTTGGCAGCAGAGACAGGCGTCACACAGAAGGCCTGGTGACTTAACCTACTCCATCGTCTCCCTGGCCTAACAGAGGGGTCCTTTTAGGTCATGGGCCACTTTTCCTCCCGTTGGTTTATTGACAGTTTGTGTGTTCATGCTCATTAAGTAACTTCTAGCAACCTCGGCTAAATAAATTGGTAAAAGGCTGAACTCAGAGTCAGCATTGCTTCATAGCAGGCACATGCAGAGCTCATAATATATGTGACAGTTGACTCACTTAAATCACCCAATTAATTTTTTGTAGTCTTGTATAAATATAATAAAGTAGCTACAGAAATGAAAGATGTTTTCAAGTTGAATTTGACTCCACTGAACTCATAGAATCAGAGTGAACTTATGTTTCATTTTAGGTGCTTTTACAGAAAGTTGTTTTGAAGGCAAAAATATTTTTAAAAGATTGAAGTTGTTTCTGCCCCCATTTTTCTTAATTGCTTTCTTGAAAAGCCTACTGATTTTATAATCTATTAATTTGCAGAGGAAGAACTGTGCTCTTTTGTTGGTGTAGAAAGTTTACTCTACCAATAACGTACATGTATGCATAGAACTCAACCTCATCTTAAATATATTTGGTTTCAAATCACATTTTACTGGCATTTTAGTTATTTCTTGGCTTTTCTCACTCGCAGAATACTTCAGTGCCTTAAGCGGTGCATTCAAACTGGGGTGAAATAGAGCTGTGAGAACATTCAACAAGAAGTTAATTTAGATAAGTAGCCCATTGTTGGTATTCGGGTCTTTTGTCTCCAGAGACATTGACCTTGCCGAACCAAGTCAGGCCCTGTCAGGAGAGAGAAGTAACAGGGGTCCCACGAACGGCAGCCAGGTGGGCAAATCAAACTAAGCTCTTCTCTGTTCAGGGGGATTTGTTTTTTGAGAGGAGTAAAGTGACAATATAGAGTTAACGGAGAGGTGTTAATTTCAGCTATTGCTTACCAGTTGAATTATTCTGGTAAAAATGCTAGTGTTTTCCACGTGACTCAAAGAGCTGTGAGAACTAGACACACAAAACATAACTCTGTACAAAGGGAGGGCAAAGTTTCACAAGAGTGACCGAGGGATATCCATTGTGGGGTAAACACCAAGAATTCCTCCTTCTGACAGTTTCTCTCGATATTCCCTCCAAGACTGCAGATACTGTTTGTTGCACGTGTGTGTACAATAAGTGCATCTCTCCTCAGTATGGAGACAGCGAAGCAGAAGCAGGTAGGGAGTGGATGTGCGAAAGTGCTGCAGGAATCTTCCTTCCATTTTTCTCCCTTACAAAACGGCTTCTGCAGGGCGTGTAACCGCCAAGACATTATTTCACTCGGGTTTGGATTCTGTTTATGCAGACAAATAGGATAACAGATTGGTTGTTCTTTGGCAGCTGTCAGCAGCCAAATTAACCAATCTAACAGGAGGGATGGAAATGAGCAGTGTCAATGGAATTGTCATTGTGATTGGTATTGACCCTAACATTGTGATGTGGTCCGTTCAGAACTCAGTTCTCTACAGTAGCAAGCGAGGAACCTGCGTCTCAGAGCTCCACCTTCCTTTCATCACACGCCACTGATAACCCACTGACCCAGTTATCAAAATGTGCCTCCTCCTCTCAGTTTAACATTTTTTCCTCACTCAAAAAACCTACTATTTTTTTAAAAAATGACTGTTTAATAATTGATGCTAAATACAAGTTATATGTTCTTAGCTGATCATGACATTGAAGTGAACGTTCTATTTTGTTCTCATTTGGCCTCCTCTTGATGGTTTCTTGCAATAGGTCGAGAAAGGGACAGCTTATTGGTTCAGAAGAGAGGCATGAAGGTGGATACAGTCAGGGTTGAGTGAGAAAACTACGCATTTCTGCAGGTTTCGCTGTCGGGGGGAGTTAGATGCTCTAGAAGACGTGCCTGAAAGTATGAAATCAGACAGTAGAATGTTGTCCAAGCAACATTTCTCTTACTTAACGCTTTAATCTAAATTACTGCGAAGTGCAAGCAGAACTCATTTTTGCATGGATGTTGTTCTATGGTCACTCTTTAACCATAAACACAGAAAAGCACTAGACATAATGCTATATAATCTAACTGAGAAGATACATAGCCAAACATGTAGAAAGGGAATCTCAATCTAAATGTGGAAAAATAAAAGAAGCACAAAAAGACCAAATTATTCCCCAACGTAAAGAATACCAGAAAGCGATGATATTATTACCAATATCATTGAAATTATTTGCTCTAAAAAATCAGGCTTAATGATAAATCGATACTTAAAGATCAGATTCTTCATGAATCACAGTGAACAATATTTGAAAAAGTGCAAGTGATAACTGAGAAAGACATCCTATGATGAGAGACAGAGTACAGCACAGACTGCAACAGAGCCTGTGATGAGCTTTGCTTTGCTAATTATAAAATCTATGGCTTTTTTACAGAGGAGACATAACACAGTTTGAATGATATTACAGTATTTAACTCTGGCGATGGTCAGACCATCACAGAGATCTGGTGCGCATTATCCTTCCTCCTCCCTGTGCCCTATTTTGCACTTACTATCCACTTGCTTTTTATTTCATCATACACCCCATGCTCCTTAGTAATCAAACTGCCTTAAAATGCCGTTTGGACTTTTTCCTCATTGAACTGTGCTTTCTCACACACACACTTCATCCTGTGTGAGTGAAAATTGACGATACCGTAAATTACTCTTAGTTCTGCAGATAAATAGAACCTCGTGTTGTCTGTTGCATGCGTGGAACACTGTCCTGAAGAACGTGAGATGTGGGGCTAGTGGCCTGGCATCCTAGCTCAGCCAATGACTAGCTCTGTGTTTCTAAGAAAGAAAAAAAATCCGGGAACCATTGTTTCTGATCCGTAAAACTGGACACATAGGTCCCGGGATTGTAATGCAAATCGAGGCAGACAATACACGTGGAAGTCAGCCGCCTCCGGACTGCTGGGTTCTCTGACACACTCTCGCTGTCAGCTAGATGTGTGATAGACTAAATTGGCTTTCAGCTGCGTATGTACTGAGTCAAGACACAGCATTTTATTTTCACCCGCTGCAACAGCCGTAGGGATATGGGAGTCCTGTGACTGGGACTGCTCCCCTGACTTCATTCTGTGATTCCCGAGAGGACTTGAGGGGGGAAAAGCCAGAAACAGATTCATAAACTGCCCGGGAGACACACTATAAACACAAAACAAAACTAGGCTTATGTCAGAGCAGGTGATGGAAAAGTTAGAAGACTTGAGGCCAGCAAAGTCTGCGATCCCAGATGGCCTCCATCTAAGGGGCCTTGTGCACAGGGTGATAAGTGACGCGGGGAGGCCTGTGGCCGGCATGTGCGAGTCGTCTCGGCGAACCGAGGACACGCAGGTGGCGGGCGCTGGGTGGAATGCTACACCTGTCTTCCCCATAAGACTGGCGGCTCCGCCCCGTCTTTCATCGGGCCTTCCTGATAAGCTCCGCAGACATACCACTGCGGCTTTTAGAGGAGAGGCTAAACCCATTTCGGAGAGAGAAATCTTAGAGTCTCGTGATAAAGTAAACGGTGGAGGGTCTCAAAGTGGATTGGAATAGAACAAAGACATTCTGGGAGCCCTCTTTAAGTGCCTATGGTGTGTGGTTTGTTTTTTATTTTTATTAAAACTGATCCCTGTTTAAATCTGACTTAGAAATTAAACATTGAAAAGCACTAATACATGTGGGGCAGTGTGCAAGGCGTGAGGATGAGGTGGAAATGAGTACAGACTAGTTCTGCATGAAAGGAATTTGTACTTAAGGGATAGAAAGCCCTCCATTCATAACTTGCAAAAATGTAAGCACTGCTGTAAGGACATGTTCAGGGAGCATGGGAGAGGAGCTCATTTTGGTGGAATAATCGTGGAGGGCCTCAGGGAAGAAATGGCAGTAGAACAGTTCCAGATTTTCATAGACGCACAAGGAATACCGACAGAAGGAATGGCTTCAGGGAATGGACATGGCTGTGAACGTTTATGACAACTGCATAAGTTAGCAAATCATCTGGGGCCAGCAAGTAGCCGGGATCAGAGAGCCTTTGCGTGTGGCTGCGTGGGTGAGCGTGAAGGTCGAGAGACCAGAGGGATTGTGGGAGGTCGGAAGGTTAGCCTAGGGGACAGGTTATGAAGACCTTGGGACTAAAAACGTGCATTTGTTTTGTAGTCTACAGAACATGGGGCAGGGGTGGGGGCCAGGTGGTGAGTGTGGACACAGTAGTTCTGGCGGACGTGCGGTCTGTGGTTTAAGGGTGGGAGAGAGAGAAGTCGGAGGACAGTCATAATGAATCGCCTGAGTGGTGAGGCCCGCGAGAAGACGGAGTTGGGTAGCTCACACATGGGCTTTCTCGTACCCCTGATTAAACCCTGGGGGCCACAGAAGGAGGAGGTTGACAGTGATGCCGAGACCTTCAGCTGCTACCTGATGGGTGAGGGTGCGATTGAATACGAAAGGACACAAGCCTGGACAAGTGGGTACAAGATGAGAAGGAAGATAGAAACTGAGCTTTTGGTGTGTGAGGCTGGATGCACACCTTTGAAAAGAAGGGTGAAGTCAGTGCGAAGGCAGAAATGGATCTCAGGAAAGACTCTGGTCTTCTCCTCGGTTGGCGGGCCCTCGGGTAAGAGTGAAAGCAGAGGACCACTTGCCATATGTTCAATATTTCAAAGGAATAAATCAAGCCACAGACTGTGAAATAAAATACGGTCTAACCTCCTACTGTGACAGTATTGCCCACCTTGAAGGCGGGGTTTGAACTAGAATTCTGGGCTGACGCGTGCTGGCAGTAGCTTGGGAAGGGCCCCCCATGCTCGTGTCTTCCCACCCGGCCCCGTCCGTGCAGGGCACAGCCCCAGGTGCGCTTCTGGGGGACCCCAGCGTGCAGACCTCAGCCCCGTGCACACCCCCGCTGCCTGCAGGCCCCTTTCTCATGAACGACCAGTCCTTGGCCACCTCTGGGACCTGGGGTCCACGGTGCACAGCAGGAGTGTGGTCCCAAAGTCAGGAAGAGGACACTTGGGCCCTGGAAGCAGGCTCAGCAAGATTCAGGTAAGGGATTCTGAGGCCCCGGGTGCCCCGCGTGTGGCTCGGCCGGGAAGGCGCAGGCTCCAGGGGAGCGCATCCTGTTGGGACTGCCGACTACTCGCCCTGCAGGGGGCAGCGCAGGCGTCTCCCGTCTGGCGTCCAGAAGAGGGTTCCTCTCACCCTGGCCTGAAGGTGGCGACGAGGAGCGAGTGAAGGTGTGGAGAGCGAGCGGAGGTGCAGGAGCGGCTCCCACCCCGAAGAGGAAAACGGCGTGGAGCCTGGAGACAGAACGAGCGGGGAGGCCGAGGCGGAAGGCGCCGCGTGCACGTGGAGGAAGTTTGTCAGGGGACAGGGGCCGCCGGAGGAAGAGCTTCTGGTGGACAAAGAATAAAGTTCGTAATTGTATTTAAAAGTTAAAGATGCTTTTACTAGAGGTCGGCTGTTCCCGAAGTGTCCTGTTCCCATCGTAAAAGGTCCCCAAAACAAGCTCCAGGTCTGACCACAGAGCGGCGGGTAGAACGAGGACTGTGACTGATGCAGTCCAGATCGATCCACACAAATAAGGGGGAAACCTAAATGAGGCCAGAAATATATAACTGTTTTGTGAAAAAAAAAGTCTACATTGACTACCATTTGTGCCAACAGTCATGAATAAAGTGTGGACATAGAAGAGAGCTTCTGTGCAGGATAGAGTTTGTGGCGTTTCTGTCAGCCCCCTACTGTTGACCTTCCCCGTGTCGTTTTGCCTAATTTTGTATACGAACCAGGAGCGTCGGTGCTTCTGGGAAGGGGACATAGGGCAAGGGCAGCCGCTGAACCTAGCGCTGGGCTAGGGGAGGGACTGAAGAGTGTCAAGTACTTCTGCACGGGGCATCCGCAGCCTCACTCGGTGTGTTAGACAGACGGGAGGCAAAGGCGTAATAACGAAAGACACCAGAGAATCATCCGTAGGAAATTGTATTCTAGCCACAAAGGAAACACATCAGTGCAGCTGGGCCATGTGTCCAGAGATCCCAGGATTTTAGTTTAGTTTCCCCCCGCCCCGGCCCCTACTGTTGGAAAACTGGGAACAGATATCCTACTCAGAGCCTGCATTTCTTCATTTATCTATGTTGGCCTGTGGGGTTGCCCTCCCTCAAAGCTCTGGAATCGATTGCTCCTGCCATTTCTTTCTTGGAAAGGCAAAATAATTAAAATGACGAAATCAGCGCTGGAAGAAAGAGGTGGGGGCGGGCCCTGGGACTCCGCTGCCCACTTACCCTTCCCGTCCCGTTTCTGACGCTTTCCAAAGGCTGCCGGGTGTCTCTGGGTTGCAGAGTTGGAAAATATTGGAACTAGACAATCTCCAAGATCCATGCCAAGTGTAAAACCCTGTGACTCCGCTGAGTCAGGTACAGCCTTGCAGATGCGGTCGGGCTGGAGCGGGCCTTTGAAGCCAGGCCGTGTATTTGGATTAGTGGGGAGGAAGAGGGGAGATGTTTCAAACAGGAAGGGGAGCATAATAAAGGGGGGAGGGGGGGACAGCGCTGGTTTCCTTGGCAGAGGATGTGTGGAACGACAGGGAGACTCTTCTGACTGAACTGCAGGGATCGCGAGGTAGGGCAGCGGGAAATAAAATTTAAGTCCTTGCTTTCCAAAGGAGGGAGATGTTATTCCTGGAGACTTTGTCTAACCTAAAACTCCAATAATTCAAAACAAATTTTCTCAAAGAAGGAACGCCTTTTTGGAATGTATACATTGATCACTATTTTAGCGTATGTTTGTGTTGACTTTACTTTTTACACCCCCCCCCCACTTATTCTACTGAGGGCCCCCCCCCCCAAGTTCATGTGGGTGGCTGTTTGGTCTCTGCAGTGCTGGGTCCCATGTCATTTCTATTCCACAGTTATTGATTTTGGGCTGGTTTTGAACACTAGCTGTAAGCAGTGCCATTTAATGAACTTGGACACCATCGTGAAAAGATTAAGAAATGAGGTTTGAAATGATAATCACAGTGCCCGCTCAGATCTCCAAACCAAAAGTCACTTTCAGAAACCCTGACGCAAGGGATCGAGAGGGCTCCCCATTCACCTGACAAAGGAGGGCTTGTGTTTCTCCCCACTGTGTCGTAGGTGTGGCAACCCCATGAACAGTGTGCAATTAAGTCTGTTTTCAAATTATGCAATTCTGCAAAAGTGAAATAAAGTGGATTTCTCATCAGTTGAGAGTTGGCACAGACATTTCTTCAACCCCCACCACGTCAAGCTCTTCATCGTTTAGAATTTCAGACGTGTGTGAGTACTGGGAAACTCCCCTGAGATCAGGGGTTGCTTGCTGTTTCTCTTGTAACTCCTGAGGGGTCTCAGCACTGTGCCCTCAAGAAACGGACTCAGGTCCACACGGGCTAACTGAAACTGCTCTGTGTAGGTCCCACTGGGAGGAGCTGGGATCAGAGAGCGGAAACCCGTAACTCCCAGCTCAGGACCCAGTTGCACGCTGAACATAAAGGAAGCGCTTGGTCCCTGCTTATTGGTTGCTGCGTTAGGTGGTGGGCACCACTAAATACACCCGTCCTACCTGCTGCTATCTCCCAGGAAGCTACACAGGAGTCAGTAGCCTCCCAGTGACTTGTGACCGAGCGGGAGTCAAAGAACATGTGTGTCTTGGACCAGGAGCAGAGCGAGGCAGCTCGGTGCTCGGTTACTCTGGGGTGGCGTGGGGGGAATAGCACGCAGAGGCTGGGCTGAGTGTAGCCAAGAAGAAAGGTGAAGCAGAGTGTGGTGCGAGGCACGCAGCTGGAAGCAAGGCGCGGACCGGAGCCCTAGCGACAGGGCTCCGTGGAGCCCATGCCAGAAGCCCAGGTGAAGAGTGGAAAACCCCAGTCAATCACGGGGATGATTCAGAACATCCAGATGTGGGTTGTCATCAGGCCCGTCCCCAGGGGCTGTGTGGGCTACTCCCCTGAAATACTTTCATTCGTGGAGAGCGCACTGAAGGAGAGGTTTGAGTAGGAATCAGCCGCAGAAGTCCTCTCCGTGTTCAGCCTCTGAGGACCCAGCACAGAGGCGAGGAGTGGTTACCGTTCTTCGCTTGAGTAGACCTGACAGCGGGTTCGGGGCTTCCGCTGGTGGGTGGTTATTGATAGAAGTGTATATTAGAAATGACTGGGTGGTCAATTTTTAAAAGTAAATTTTATTTAGTTCCTAGACAATTCAATCGTGTTCTACCTAGTACTTAATGGCAGCAGAAATACAGGAAAGCGGCAATAAACAAATGATAGAAGAATTCAGCACAGGCCTAAACATAGGAGCTTAAAAATATATTCCAAGATCAAACTGAGGGCAAAACAAAAGTGCCACCAGAAATGAGGCCACGGTTTGTGTGTGTGTGTGTGTGCGCGCTGTTTTTTTTAAAGGATCTCTGTGACAAATTTAAGTTCTTCCTAAGGCCAAAAGCTATGACTTACAAAACCCTTATAGTGCATAACAGAATGTTTTGTTTGGCCTAAATCTAATTTTGAATGCAGTAGAAATGGGAAAGACCTTTGATCTTTTGGTTTGGCCACGAGAACACTAGGAATCATAATTTATTGCCAGGGCAGACTTTGGGTTCCCAAGCCAAACTACCAAGCCAATAGTTCAATTGGGAATATGGAGTTAGGTTTTTAGACTGGGTTCAGAGACATTTGAAGTCATCTTGGAGTGAAACAGATACAGAAAGCAGAAGATGACATTAAGGACGTGGACACTGGGGACTGTTTTGGCCAGGGATGCATTAGAGCTCTGTTTTGAAGTCCGGGGGGCGGGGGGCATGGGTATGTCACCTTCAGAAGGGGGGGCTAGGGAGCACTTGAAATTCTTGACTTCAAGTAGTGGGTAGCCCTCCTGTTGTTATTCTTGTTGTCCCATGGGAACAAAAGACTTAACTCAGCCCTGGCTGGCGTAGCTCAGTGGATTGAGCGCAGGCTGCGAACCAAAGTGTCACAGGTTCGATTCCCAGTCAGGGTACATGCCTGGGTTGCAGGTCATGACCCCCACCAACCACACATCGATGTTTCTCTCTCTCTCTCTATCTCCCTCCCTTCCCTCTCTAAAAATAAATAAATAAAAAATCTTAAAAAAAAAAACAAAACTTAACTCCAGTTTTTCTCTCTTGGGAAACATAAACCAACAAAGAGTGGACAGATATGTGATTTGTCTCGTTTTTATAAATCCTCTGAACAATGATCAAGGAGAGTGAGGAAATGGTGACAGGGCGTGTTCCCAGAAAAGTCACCATTGAATTAGGAAAAGGCAGTTTCTGCATAGTGCTCAACTAATAAGTATGTATCGTTCATACTAATTACATACTAAAACATTAGTATGTTTTCTAGAACCTCCTTGCTGGCCAAGGCCAATCTGACTCTTCAGATATATGAGGCATTTCAAGACACAGCAGGATAGGAAGAGAGCACTTCAACAGAACACTATTTTGCATTGAATTAGAGTTGGGGGGAAGGGGTAATCTCTAGCTTTGGTCTTGTAGGTTTAAGCATAGGAATGGCAGCTAGTACTTTTTCTTTAATATTAAAAAATTGAGATACAATTCACATAACATAAAATTCATCCTTTAAAGTATGTATTTCAGTGGTTTTTAGCATATTCACAAGGTTGTGTACCCATCGCCACTATGGAATTCCAGAACATTTTTAATTCCTCCCGCCCCTGCCCCCCTCAAAACTGTGTACCTGTTAGCAGTCATACTTCCTTATCTTCTTCCCTCAGCCCCTGGCAACTACTAATCTGCTTTCTGTCTCTGTGGATTTACCTGTCCTGGACATTTCAAGTAAATTAACATATATTATGTGGCCTTCTGTGTATGATTTCTTTCACTTAACCGTGTTTTCAAATCCATCCGTGTTGTAGATGTCTCAGTGCTTCGGTTCAATTTTATGGATTTTATTCCTTTGTATGGGCGTACCATCTTTTGTTTGTCCATTCATCAGTTGGTGGGCATTTGGGTGGTTTCCACTTTTTGGCACTAGGAACAGCACTGCTCTGCAAATTGGCGTACAAGTTTTTGCTGGGCATATGTTCTTACTTCTCCTGGGCGTACACCTAGGAGTGGAATTGCCGGGGCCTGTGGTAACTCTCTGCTTCACTTTTTTTTAAGATTTTGTTTATTTATTTTTAGAGAGGGAAGGGAGGGAGAAAGAGAGAGAGAGAGAAACATCAATGTGCGGTTGCTGGGGGCCGTGGCCTGCAACCCAGGCATGTGCCCTGGCTGGGAATCGAACCTGCGATACTTTGGTTCGCAGCCCACGCTCAATCCACTGAGCTACACCAGCCAGGGCTCTGCTTCACTTTTTAAGAAACTGCCAGGTGGTTTCCCAAGCAGCTGTAACATTTATATTTCCACTAGCGAGGTAGGGATGTTGACATTTCTCCACATCCTTCTCCACATATGCTATTGTGTGTCTCTGATCATAGCCTTCCTTGAAGTGACATCTCACTGCGGTTTTAATTTGCATTTCTTTCTGAATGACTAATGATGGTGAGCACCTTTTGAAGTGCTTATTGCCATTTGTGTATCTTCTTTGGAGAAATGTCCATTCAAATCCTTGGGCCATTTTTGAGTTAGGTTAAGTGTCTTTCTGTTGTTGAGTTGTAAGATTTCTTTATGCATTTGCATACAAGGCTCTTATGAGATACATGATTTGAAATGTGTTGTCCCATTCTGTGGGCACTGCTATACGTTTTGATGAGTAATCAGGATGGGAGACCTTTGTGGCCCGTTAGAGTCCTAGTGATCAGTTCTGAATTTGGATACGCTCATTCTTAGCCTATTCGTCCACTTTGTATCCGATGGACATACCTTTGTGCGTGTGCCTCCGGCCACTGGAGATGAGATTTGTGGAACCCTAGTGATGTACACCCTATTATGAACCTGGTCCTGGTCACAAGTCTGAAGAAGCTTTGGGAGCCACCGAATTTGAATAAAAATGGTGGCATTAATCAATAGACGTGAAGTGTCCCACGGAGGAGCCAGGGAGAGGGGGAGGGCCTGGGGAGGGGAGGAGGGAGCAGCCAGAAAGACAAACACACTTCCCTCATGGTTTTGTTTAGGATCGCTTTTGACAGGTCTTTGACAATAAATGTGAGACACTGTTCACCACTTTGTATGCAAGATACCACCACACTTACAATACACGATAGTGTGATTATGCTACATCTGTGTTTTTTTTTAAGAGAGAGAGCTAGAAGGTGTAATAATTTATTTAGCTTGTTGGGCAAAGTTTTTCCTATAGATTCAGAGAGAGCCGTCTCTGCATTGTTTTCTCGTTTCCAATCGATAAAGGGGAGTGCGTACATCCAAAGTACGGAAAACCGGTACATCGAGAATCAAGCCTGTGGAGAGCGGTTGTTGGGTTGTGTGCGGCAACTGTGTCTGAAGTGTCGTAGTTGGGAACAGAACAATGACAACGGGAAAATTGAGTTGGTGGGTTATCTCTAAAGGTTGTGTCCTATAAAAGTGACTCTGGCACTGGGCACTCCAGTTTACTCTGTGTCCCTCTTTGTCAAACAAATCACCCCCACCCCAGTCTACAGAATGCGACAGTCAAGCTGGCAGATAGCTTTGTACAAGTAATACAGCTTCTGCTTGATTGAAAACTATGATTTTTTGGTAACCAAATAATTCTTAAGAGATAGTTGTGTCCATAATAGGTACTCGGGAAAAATAAGGACTGTTGCTAGTAGGTAAAAATGCCACTTTGAAGAGCTGGTACTCTTGAAGGAAAGAAGCTGCCAATAATCAGAACTTCGTTACTTAAGGACAATGGCAAGAGTAGAAAGAAAGAAATCAGGGTGAAGAATGGAGGTTTTGCAGTCTTGGCTCAGCTCACGCGGGATCAAGACGGTCACCCAGAGCTCCCTTTGTCTGACAACATCCCATAGAAAAGCGTTGTACACGTATCCAAAATGAACTAATAATTAGCAAATGTTTTCAACAGCGAACTTCAGCACTTGGTGAAGTTCACGGGGAGGGATGGCTTTCCTCCTGCGGCTGGGTCCGGAGGCCCAGCTCCGTATGGGCAAGTGTGTCCTTTCAGCTGGTCGGCCGTCCAGCCCGAGAGCCCCCGAGAGGGGGGCTTTGTCGCATCTGTGTCCCCTCCTGGGCCCAACATGCCTTTGGCTCTCTCTGGATCTGTGAACAGCGTCTGCCTATACAGCTGAGAGAAATTTGTCATCTTCTCAATTGCAGCATGTCAGCGCTTTCATGCCCTACCTACAGCACGTGCTAGCTAGCCGTGGGGGGCTTGAATGCAAGTGCACTTGAACTTGTCAAACTGGCCACGAGAACAGACGTGGGCTTTGGAGGCAGCCCCTTCCTCTCCCCTCAAAAGAAGGGCACGGAGACAAGAGTCCCACAGTTATTTATTGCCCTTGGGTTTTTAGTCATTTCCAAGGCACAATAATGCCTTCTCTTGGTTGTTTTTTTTTCTCTCTTCCCTTTGAGCATTACAGTACTTCATTATTGCCACAGGGGGAACTGTTGACTTAATTTTGCTTTGGAGACGCTGCTGCTGAAATTATTAAGCTAATGATTTATACCCCCTGTGATACAGCAATCTCTTGTGCTTAAAACGGTTACTATGTTTTGTTTACTGTTTATAACTACCAGTGGTTGTGCCACGAGGAACCCCGGCCAGCTCGGAGGGTTTATTTATCCCTCTGGATCTTTAGAAACCACTGATTAATATAGAAAAAATGTGAAAGGCTGATATTTTTAAAAAATCCCATAAGCTATGAATTAAACCACTGTGCCGGGCTCTATAGGAGAAAAAGTTCGGGGAGAATGAACAATGGATGTGAAAACCTACCGCCTCTCGTGTTTGCTTCTGGTTTTATCAAAACGGAAAGTATGAGTGCTTTTCAGGAACCCAGCGCTGTGACTCCATCGGTTTGGGGCTATGAGATCACCAGCGTTTCCCCTTGGGTGCCGCACAGTTTACCATATTAAGGAAC
This sequence comes from Phyllostomus hastatus, assembly GCF_019186645.2. Taxonomy (NCBI): domain Eukaryota; kingdom Metazoa; phylum Chordata; class Mammalia; order Chiroptera; family Phyllostomidae; genus Phyllostomus; species Phyllostomus hastatus. Next base: position 15,851,244 of record NW_025333607.1, read on the forward strand.
CAATTTGCTTGGAGAAATGTTGCACATGTTTAAAGCCTGTTAAGTTTGATGGCTGGCAGGACTCTCGTGTTCAGCCCCGAGGCCGGGCCCCGGTGAAAGGCGCCTTCACAACCGGCTTGCAGGGTGTTTTTGGTTCTAAAGTGCTTTTTTTTTTTTGTAGCCAGAGGGATGACCCAGGCAGATGAACCGCGTGGGGCAGGAGGAGATAGGATTTGTGCATGTTGATTTTTTTAAAAAATGGCAAAAGGTTCTTCTACCATGTTTAAGGCATGACCCTGCTGGCTGCCCAGGAGAAATGCAGAAAACATCGGCTGTCGTTTCCGGCAGCTTCGGCCCAGTCGCACAACTTTGTCGGTCTGGGCCTCACACCCCATCAGGCCGCTGGGCTCCGTCTCCACTGCAGGACGGTGCCCTGCCCCCGGGACAGCCCCGTGTCTCCGCTGCTCCCCAGACGGGCCCGTGCTGGTGGCTCGCAGGCCCTGCCTCTGCGGTTGGTTCCTTCCTGGCGTGGACCTCAGGCATTTCTACACCACGGCAGGCCAGGGAGGGAGACGGGTCCGCCACTCGTGGAACCGATCGAGTGTGATGACAAAGGGCAGTTCGCGGTCAGGGGCCCATAAAGGGGGTGAGTGTGGGCCAACCCACCCAAAGGCAGGGCGCCAGCAAATCGATCCGTAAGGAGGAAAGTGAGAGCAAGGCCCGAGTACGGAACAAAAACCAGTCACAATGTGAACGTCTGGGGAAGCTTTGGCGTCAGATATCCCCTGGGTACCGAACCCTCTAAAGCAAAAGGCACAGCCAGACGTTTAAGATGAAGACAGGAGTGGGTCGCCGAGACCCCAGACCAGGGGTCGTGACCCCAGGGCGTCGTGGGTCGGCTTCATTCCTCCTCAAAACCCCTTCTTTTTCTTTAGGAGGATGCCGACTTGGGTCCTAAAAATATTTGCAACATCATAACGTGTATGCATATGGAAAACATGTTATCCCAGTAGCAATTTGCATTGGAAATGCCTGATTTCCTAGGTGTTTTTATTTAGAATGCATTTTCAGTTAAGCCTGGAAATGTCCTCCCGTCCTGACTTAGAAAAGTAAAATGAAAGAAATAGAAATTCTCTAAAGCTTCTTGGATGAGTTTCATGTTTGATTTTTATTGTAACGCCATGTCTTGCTGATCATTTTTTAAACTCAAACTGCGATTGAATTACACACTATTTTTAAATCTTAGAAAGCCTAAACACCAGTACACTGTGTGATTTGAAATGTTACACAAGCACAGAACAGATTAAATATAACGTTGTGTAAGCACGACAGGCAAATATCGGTAGAGTGTAGGATTTTCTAGCGTGAAAGATTCCAGGCTTTGCTAATACATATGGAGATTAGATTTCGCAGAGTATTTCTAGAGTTAATCAACAGAATACATTTTCAAAGTTTCCCCAGTGAAAAAGAGTGAAAATAATTTGAAAATCAAATGCTTTCTCAGGGAAACCAGTGGTCAACAATCGAGTAGTATGTCAACCGAGAACAGTTGTTACCTTTTAAACGTTATTTATGATGCTGTACTTTCAGTCTACAGCTTGTCATATCTCCTTGTGACATTCAGGTATAACATCACCCTAGACACAATCATCGTATTAGTTTGCTAGTGTCTCCTGTACCCTCATAGCTCCTTTGTTTCCCCGAAGCTACAGGGGTTGGAGAGTAGAACGCACCATCTGAAGGTGGCAGATACACCCTGATGTTTAACTTCAGCTGCAGAACCCACAAGACTTGATTACTGCAGAGGGGCAGGATCAAGGGGACCTCTCTCACCTGGTTACCTTTGGGGGTGAGAAAGAAATAGGAGATTGAAGCTGTGGGTTTACTCTGATTTTTAAAAATATTTTATTTATTTATTTTTAGAGAGGGAAGGGAGGCAGATGGAGAGAGAGAAACATCAATTTGCAGTTGCTGGGGGTCATGGCCTGCAACCCAGGCATGTACCCTGACTGGGAATCGAACCTGTGACATTTTGGTTCACAGCCCGCACTCAATCCACTGAGCTATGCCAGCCAGGGCTGATTTTTAAAAAAAATTAATTAGTGTATATTGAAATATACATACAAAACCCTGCAACTTGAAGAGTATGATTTGATGAGTTTTGACCAATTTGGTTGTCTAAACGCCGCTACCACCATCACGATATAAAACCTGTCATCCTCAAATTTTCCTCATGTCCTTTGATTTAATCTTCACCCCCCAGTGCACACTCATCTCTTTCTGTCACTTAGTTCTGCAAATAAGCTTTCTGCCGCTTTCTCTCTCTCGTCCCTCTTGGAGTCCCATATTTAGGATATTCGTCTGACTGTTGAGGTCTCATACGGCCCTTAGACTTCCTTCACTCTGCTTCATTCTTTCTTCTCTCCTCTGCCTGGATAACTGGAAATGATCTGTTTTTAGTTCACTGACTCTTTCTTCTGCTCAACCAAGTCTGTTAGTGAACCCCTCTAGTGGATTGTTCAACTCACTGTATTATCACTTCCAACTTTTGCTTGGTTCTTTGAAGCATTCTGAATCTCTTTGATACTATTCTAATTTTGTTTGTGCATTGTACTGCTGAGCTCACTGGGCATCTTTCTGACAGATCTTGTAAATTCTTTGCGATGTCATTCATACACCTGTGTTTATTTAGAATCGATTTCTGGAGGTGTATTAGTTGTTGTGTTTCTTTGTGTGCCTTAGTACTCTGTGTAGGGATCTACACAACTGAAAAAAGGATCCGCCTTTCCTGTCTCTCTAGTCTCTCCCAGTACAGGGGAACAAACCTCTCCTATCAGCCAGCCCAGGGAGTCTGGATATTTTTCAAACCTTTCTTGTGGGTGTGTTCTCTCGGGACTTGTGTGCATAAATTCCCCACGACAGAGGCTTTACCAGTGCCCTTTGTCTGGGGTTCAGCGTCCCCGTATTTTCCTCTGACATCTGTCTGCAGTACGCAGAGTCCTGCAGTGTGCTGGAGCTGCTATGAGCTGCCCTCCCTTTTAGTTCTCCTGGGTCCCCACGTAGCTGGCTGAGTTGAGAAAAATGAGACACTACTCCCTCTGGCAACACCCCTACAGGTCAAGGAGCTCAGCTGTCTTAGCCTCTGTGTCTGCAAGTTGGTGAGATTGTGGAGCTCAGTTTAGATTCCCCTACATGTGCTGCTACCTGGAAACCACCCCCAGGTAGCAGGCGGGGGACACTGTCTGTTCTGATTTAGTACAAGCTTTGTGATACTCGTATTGGTGCTCCAGCTGTCCTGCCCTAAGGAGGGCACATAGGGCCCCTGTCCCCGGGCACTGAAATAGGGATGTTACCGTCTTCCTACTTCCCCATCAACTCCCACCCACAGAGTTGCCTAGGGTTATTAGGGCCCCCCTCTGACCAAAGCATAGCATCGTAGAACTGTTAGATTTAAATGTTTGCTTAGGTTATCTGGTTCGCCAACTCTGGTGAGATATTAAAACAAAGGATAGAAAGTTTTGAAAATTTAAAATCTATCCAAGAAATTCAGCCTTATAGAAATATAATGCAATTTTTGTAGCATAATTTAGTTTACTCTGATTCTTCATTTTTTTCTTATTGGAAGAAACAAAAAAGGACTGAAATCTATTTTAAAGGCAATTTGCACACTTGTGGTGTTCAATGCAGTCTCTTCAAGGTAGCACAAAGACTTTTGGTTAATACTGAATCCTTAAAGATTTCTATTCCCCCCATATCTTCTTCAGAGAGGTCTTCATGGTGGGTTGTGTTCTAGTTTTCATTGTCCTGTGATGATATTTGTCTTATCTGATAAAATAAGCTAAGCTGAATTTGGGGTATTGTAAGCTGTCCATTTACTGTGAGTCGTTGGTGATCTTTTTTGGGATATTTCAAAATTTGCTGCTGTTTCCTGGTTCCTGCAGTGGCTTCATAAAAATCTCATCCAAAACATTCAGAATGATGTTTGAGCAAATATCTGGGCACCCCGTGGCCCAGTGAGTTTGACCCATGAAATGAACCACCTCAATGGCCATGCAAGCTTGAAGATACATTTCTTCTGCAGAGTCACATATAGAAGACACTTCACATGTGACATGAGTTACTGATTTTGCATGGGATGTCCCATTGTGGCAGTTTCCCTTACTCTGCAGTTGCACTTGGCCACAGTGTCATGTACCAACGGCCAATGACACTCTGAAAACATGACATGGAAAACTCCAGAAATAAGCAATTCATGAATTTTCCATTGCGCCCCCTTCTGCGTAGCGAGATGAAATGTCTCACTGCCCTGCCCGCCCCGCCCAGGGTGTGAATCATCCCTTTGTCCAGCATCCCTACACTGTGCATGCCACCCACCCATTAGTCACTTCGTGGTCGCCTCCGTTGCCTGATCGACTACTGCAGTGTCACCGTGCTTGTGTCCAAGTCACCCTTATCTCACTCAGTAATGCCACGCTCGCTTAACCTGTTCACAGCGTATGGTTACAATCGCTCTATTTTATTATTAGCTACTGTTAACCTCTTAGTGTGCTAATTTATAAATTAAACTGTGAGTATAAGAAAAAATATATATGTATAGTATATAGACAATGTGGGGCCCTGGCTGGTGTAGCTCAGTGGATTGAGCGCAGGCTGTGAACCAAAGCATCGCAGGTTCGATTCCCAGTCAGGGCATATGCCTGGGTTGCGGGCCAGGTCCTCACTGGGGGCCACGTGAGAGGCAACCACACATCGATGCTTCTCTCTCTCTCTATCTCCCTCCCTTCCCTTCTCTAACAATAAATAAATAAAATCTTTAAAAAAAGTAAAGTTAAAAAAAAGAAAATGTGGAATATATATATAGTAGGATATACACATTATATATAGACATATTGCACATTCTCTGGTACCTCTTGTGTGTCTTGGAATGCAGCCCCTGCAACTAAGGGGGAGTTCTGCTGTATAGACGATTCCTCTGGGGGATTAGCAAGAATAAGAAATTCCTGACAGAAAGAACTGAGGAGGGAGGTATACTTCATGAGAAAGTCACAGTGCTTAGACCATCCCCAAAGAGCTATAATTTTCTGTAACTTGCATCCTCAGAGGTAAAATGAAAAGGATCTATGTTGGCAGGAAAACTAGATAATTTATGCCAACAACAAAAATTCCTTTATCTCAACTATTGTGGTGGCTCTGCACACGAATACCCCCTGTCTAGATAACAGCTGAACTTAGCTCTAATTCAATTCATCTTACAAAGGTATTTTCAAATGTTTTAGACTAAATTCTTTTAATGTTTGAGGTGAAAACAGTTATTGTAAAGACCGAGTTATCTGCACACTCAACTTTTTAACTTCATGTGGCTAATATATTTCTTGTTGGCATTTCACCAAAGCAAGTTTAACCTCAAAACAAACAAACCAGTGATAGTTCTTTTCCACACACTTTAAAAAGATCATTGTTATTCAGGTGGAAAAGGATGGTGAACATTCTCTGGGACCTATTTTCCTACTTCCATTAAGTTTTATGAAACTTAAGAGAGTAGCATAGAGTAACATTTTGTATCATTCAATGGCATTGAGTGCAATTCAGTGCATTACTTGCATTACTCTTTTATGGTGTATTTTGTCCCTGCTTTTTATTTGTTTATAAAATCCCCAATATTACATGAATAGTGATGACTGTACCTTGGGCTTTCCACTAAAATATCAGAGGCATGGTCTCTTAGTGGCCCGGGGCCCATTATAGCGTATAAATAACTGCAAATATGGCTCTTAAAACTTTTAATTGAATAATGTCATAAAAGTAGACTTGGCAACAGAAACTTATTTTAGAACACTTGGTCCTGAACACTAAACACACCTTACCCAGTAAGGCTTTCAGGATAATTCCTTTTATGTTTTTCTTTTCCTGAAAGAGTTCCTGTACTTGAGACTGCAGGGCCATTACAGTCCCTAAGGCAAAGCTCCGATCGATCAATGTCTGCCCTCAGAAACCCAGGGCCCACAAATCAGACTTTGTGGCATCATTATAGCTTTAGTCCTTGACTTCTCAGCTCGGGTCCCCCCACCCTTTTTTTAATGTGCAGACTTTTGTTGTTGTTGTTTTGGTTAGTGCAAGGGAGATCTTTGCTCTTTTTGATATAATTTTATATTTGTGCTTTATCGCTAACTTTTAGAACCCAGAAGAGCAAGACTAGGGAGCCCTTCAAACGAAGTTAGTGATTTAGCTTGACCACAGAGCACCCATCTCTTCGCTGCACGTAACCCACTCGCGACTCAGGGAAACGTGAAATAACTGGAGAATAGCTTGCCTGATGGTTGTGAAAGGAGGAGTCACTGAGATCAAGGCTCAGCAGTGAGACGGCACTGAGTCGGGGAGGAGGAGGCCCCGAGAGACGCAAGTGTTGGGCTGTGGCATCTTCGTTTCCTCCCGAACTGTAGGTGGCGTCTCACAACACGGCGGTTTGGTGCTCTGCGTCCTCCAACAAAAGGGATGTGCAGAAATTCACTAGGTGGGCTTCTCTTTAAATGGTTAGCTCCAGAAAACGGCCCAGACCATTAAGTCCGTACTAACCATGCCTCTCAGGTTTGAAATAAAGAACACTGACTGAGTTGGATATAACATAAAAGTGCTATGTATCGGATCGGCCACTGTGCCGGACTGGGAGACGAAGAAGAGAAAGAGGTGTTGAATCTTCTCTGATCAACACGGCAGGTTGTGGTGGATGTATTGAGGGACTGGAGTATATTGGGTTTTTTTTAATCCCTTCCGAAGGGGCTGTGCATCATTCCTCTCGCTGCGGTAGTGAGGCTTACACCAGGCCATGTTACAGTGGCAAACTGTGACTCTCAGTGGCTTCACACACAAAGGCCTATTCCTCACTCATGAAAAGTCTGATGTGTATGGTGTTGCTGGTCTTCATCCGACCACTTCACCATCCAGAGAGGGCGTGGCCTCCAAGGAGGAAGTGAGAACTGGAGCATCTGTGGGTGGTCCTGGGAGACGCATCTGTCACTTTGTCCCAGCCATTGGCCAGATCTGTCACTACATATCCTGCAAGGGAGGCCGGCAAATGTCCGGGCGGCCCTTGGTCTACTGTACGGACTCTTTGGTAAGGACTAATCTGTCTGCCACAATCACAGACTCGAATTAGACAATAAGATAACGTGTGTTGTTTATATGGACACAGAGGCCGCAGATTCCGTCGAGGTTGATTTATTCATGTTTGTTCCCCACCCAGTAATATTGCATGAGATAATAACGATAACATACTGAGGAGCTGCTCACTTCCAGATGCCACTCCAAGCGCTATTCCCGCACGTCCTTATTTAGTCCTCACTAATGCCCTTATGGCAAGCACTGCCGTGATCGCCTCTATTGTGCGGGCGGGGAGACTGTGGCGAGACTTGGGAAATGACTGGCCCACGGTCACATGCTAAGTCAGTGGGAAGGTCATCTTTGAACCCGGGACATCTGGCTCTGCAGTGAGGTGTTTTGCTTTTTGTGTTTTGAAAGGGTGAAAGCGCTACCGAGCCATGGGAGAGCTTGCATTTCCTAAAATGACAGCATCTCGTGGAAAGAACAGCAGGTCTGTGGACAGGTTTGTGTGGGCGGTGACAGGACAGGGAGGAAAGCTGTGAAAGATGTTGGCGCCATCACCCATCATCTCTCCCAACACGAGTATGGGTTCAATGAGACACTGAAAGTAAAGTTGTTATTAGGATATACCATTTCCCTAGATGGTTTATCTCTATGCTCTGCACCTTAAATGACTACTCATGTCACCAGAGAAGAGAAAATTCAGCAACTAGAAATTGCATCCTGGCACTGTCAAAGTTATTCCTAACTGGAATAAACTGAAAAATAAAATTCAAAATCTCTCGCCTTTGCCTTCTGAATTTTACTTCTTACAAAATTATCATTTTCTCTTTTCTTTCTTTTGAACTCATTTTTGCAAATGCCCTCTGTTTCCTAGCAGCTTGCCAAATTTTAATTTATTTTAATAGTCCAGTCTTGGAAATGCATAATTTCTATTTAAATTAAATATTTAATGCTTTTCTTAAAACCAGTAACTTTCACATAATGAGTTTCCATAATCATACTTCTCTGTTCAAAGGGGATAAAAACATAATTTACTGTTATCTGTTAAGAATGAAAACTTTCTTTTAATTATTTTTTTCTATCATCACGTTACTTTGACATAAACACTTTTTAAGGCAGTGTATTTTCTCCCAACATACCATAAGAAAGCCTGTTCGCTGGGATAACAGTAAATACAGCTTTCCTGTGAAAATGGAAATTTCTGCTTTTGCTCTGGACCATTTAAGACTATGCTGTGATTTGAAGCATGTTCCACATGCATTTCTTTGTTCAATCTATCGTGTTTACATTTAGTATCTCACTACATCATGTTTCAATGTAAACAACTGAGATTTGTTTCCCTCGGTTGGAAATTTCTAAACAGCAGCTCTGCATATTACAGCTTTAAAGATGTGTCACGGCAGCTGCAAGTAAGTTTTAGAAAAGAAACGCTGAACAGCGAGCTATCGTATTTCATCCACACTCTGGCAAACGGTGCTCGCTTTTTGGCCCCCAGTCAGCCTTTGTTTTGCAAACCAACTTCCTGCGGCATGAGAATATACATTTTCCTGGGCCAAATATCCCAAAGTGGACACCAATTTGGGACTCTGAGCATTTTCCAGAAATCCAGCTTTGGGACATATGAGCCTCGAAAATGCCAGATTTCTTCTCCTCATGCCAAACGTGAATGCTTTGGAGGCTGCAGAGTCTCCGTGGTGGCACACAATGCCTGGAGCAAGCTGTCCTTTTGGAGCAGTTCCTCCCTGGCCGTGGTCAGTGCGCCTGCCCCCTTTCGGGCGGTCTCCATGTGGTCTGCTCAGCAGCCCCAGAATGGTCAGTTGCTTCCAGCTCTGGGAGGAAAGCTGGACAGTCCGAAGGGGCTGGGGGTGCTAGTGGACATGGGCGGCGTGGGTGTTGGGTAACACGGAAGGTCACTTTTTTAGGTTTTCACTTTTGTTCTCTTTTTCATGTGATTTCCTGTGTCCACTCCTTCTTCTCTGGGGGCCAGGGAAGTAGTCGCCCATCCATTTGCTATCCTGCTCAGCTCGGGGCTTTAAAATACAACTGTGCTGTGGAATAGGGAGCAGCCATAGGTTCTGGGGGACAATTTCAGACAGAATTCTGAGAGAGTCTCTTTGAGGGAATGACATCCAACACCAGACCTGGACGGCAAAAAGGAAGAACAGTTATGCACAGTTCTGGGGAGGCGGTGGGGTGGGGAAGCATTCTTGGTAGTGGGGATAGCTCATGCAAAGCCTTAAAGGATGGGTTAGGTTGGTGTGTTTATGGAACGAAGAAGCCCATGATAGAACAGATACTATTATTCAGCTCACCGCTTCCTCTTTCCAGCAGCGGAGGCTGAGAGGCAGACACCAGCTTTCCCAACATCTCTTGTTGCCAGGGTGGCTCATTAACCTACGTTGAAGTCATGGCACTTATGAAGAAGCCTCTTTCTTTGTAGGTAATGAAACATAAGCAGAAATTTGGGGAAAGCTTTTCCTTTCCTCATAAGAAGACAGATGCAGCTTCTCTCCTTCCTCCCCTTCTTCCTGCCTAAAATACAGATGTGAAAAAAATAGCAGGACAGCAGCCTCCTTGGAATCATGAGGGCATCAGCATGGAACTCAAATCCAACTTGCCGAGGATGGTAGAATGGAAACTTAAGCAGCCTGGGTTCGTGGTCACCTTGCCTTTTGGACTAATTCAGAGTTCACCTTTCCTGAGCTTTTGTTCAGGAAATTACCACTGTCCACATGGTTTAAGCCATTGCTTGTCCGATGGTCTGCTGCCATCAGCATCCCTAACTGTTTCTAACAGCAGAGTCAGTGTGGAGTAGTGACACAGCACAAGGCCGGAGAAACAGGAAGGACCCAGATCCCGCGGGACTTCATAGATCGTGCCAAGGGTCTTGAATTTTGTTTAGTAGGAAGGCTTTAAGCAGAGAAGTCTTATTATCAGAATTATGTTTTGTTTTTTTAAAGATGACTCTAACTGATATATATATATATCTATATAGATATATATATAGATATATATATCTATATAGATATATATATATATAGATATATATATATATATGAAGGATAGACCATGGGGAGAGAAAAGAAGAAGCAAGAGGCTCGTTAGGAAGCTGTCCCGGTCATCAAGGACACAGATGTGAGTGGAGGTGATGGCAATGATGATGGCCGTGGGGACTGGGAAGGACCTGTGTTTGGTATATGTTGTGCAGGGGAAGCTAAGTGGGCGTTCTCTGGCCCTGCATGTGGGAAAGGAGGGCCCGAGAGGGATCAAGGGTGATTCCCAGATTATTTGCCTGAGAAATTTGGGGTACGCCATGGTGCCATTGAGATGGAGGAAATGGAGAGGAGCGGGGGTCCAATGGGGGGCAGCCAGGTGAGTTGAGTTATGTTCGGTACATCAACTTTGACATACTTCGTACCCATCAGAGTGGGGATGGAGTTTCCGGGGGCAGGTGATGGGTAGATATACACGTTTGGAGTTTGAGGTTTCTGGCTTTGACCTCCTAGTGAGTATCTGCGTGAGTAATAAGAGAAAGGCAGGAGACAACGTATGTTTCAGTGGGAAGAAACACGTTAGGTTTAGGGATATATTGACTTTCCTCTTAGGATATTGCGGTGGAGACGTCTGGCAGGAAGTGAAAAGGCACAGCGCTCAGCACAGTGATGAGCGCATCTGTTGATAACTCAGCCCATGGGAAGGGGCCACACGTGCACTGAGTGGGAAGGAAAGGAAGACACCTCAGGCCCATGTCAGTGTCCAAGCTTTTTCGGTTGCCGATCGTGGGGTGGGGGGCTGATCTCCTCAGCTCTTTGAGACCTTTGTTCTAATGTCATCTTCTCAGTGAGATCCACCATGGCAACCCTAGTGCTACTCCACGCACCCCCAGGAGTTCCTTCTATCCCTCTGTTTTGTTGCCCTCCCCCCCCACTACTACGATGCCTCCAATCTATTCTATATTTTAATTTATTTTTTGCTTATCTGTTAGTCCCACTATAAGTTACTTCCATGAGAAGAATTTTACTTTTTCTTGCTTTGTTCACTGCTATAAGCCCCATGCATGCAACAGTGTTAGGCAGGTAAAAAAGTGCTCAGGGTATATTTATTGGGTGGGTTAAGAGCCTGGGAAATCCCAAAGGAGGAAGAGGGATTCAGATTAGGCAATGGTCAAAAAGCAAAAACCGAGAAGAGGAGGCCAGGACAGATGAAGCATCAAGAGAAAGCAGTGCCATGGAGGACTGGATGCTGAGAGAGAATCTCAATTGGATAAAGGGAGTAGCTCATTTTAATTTGAATGGGAGAACCTGCCCCCAGGCCCCAGGCCTTCGGACCTCCTGTGTGCGTGTTGGAATTTCTGTGGAAACCCCGCTCTCACAATGAGGCAGGAAGTCAGGGAAAAGCTTCTAGAGCATCTGTTCTCATGAGATTTTTCAGACTCGAATCACAAGCCAAAGGAAGTTTGGATAGTTCGGATAAAGTTCAGATACTGATCTGAACTTTGGGGGTGGCTGTTGGAGCCAAGCTGAACACAATATACTACAGTTCATCTCCCAGAGACTTCCAATTTGCCAGAGAACATTGGCTGTAGTGGTATTTACAGCAAACACTTAGCTACTGACCTTTCGTGTTTGCTCTACATAATCAAGTTGAAATGGAGAAAAAAACATAGGTTTTCTGCTATCATTATATTTGTGGGAGGTGAAATTAAAGCGTCATGTTACTCTGAGTGTGCCCTGCTTTCAATAAGCCAACATGTGTGTGTACATCTTAGTTTTACAGTGATATTCCAGTGAAATTTACAAGTGAAGTCAGAGGCACTGACGCAGCACCACAAGTAACTTTAACTTTCTCGCAGTTCTAGATCAATGAGCATTTTTGTTATAATACAAAAGAAGGTCTCGCAAATGATTTTATTTAAAATATATTTGTTTTTGACCTCCATCAGAAAGCAAGGCCAACAGTATGGGGCATAAATTATGTGTTGGGTAGTGTTTCAGTTTAATGCAGAAGAACAGAATAATTCCCTTCTGTTTATATAATATAATGTTTTGCTGAACTTGGTCTATATTTTAAGGCAATCAGCAGATAATTCCTACTGTGGGAAGCAACCCAATGGGAAGTGGGCTTAATACGTGGTTGAAATCAGAATTGGGTAAATTTAACTGCATTTTGGGTTTGGCTTACACCTTCAACCCGTTTTCAAATATCTGGATTTAGCAGAGTTTGAAAGACATACTGCACAGTCCAATTCTTTCCTCCTCTTTAAGCTGACGTGCATTTAGTAGGAAATGGAATCTATAAAGCCTTACGCTTTTATGGCCAGCTCATCATCATAGCTCGTAAAATCGATGGAATGCCCAGAAAGTCAGCAGGTCCAGTTTTCTTTACCAAAAAAAAAAAAAAAAAAGCAGCTTTTAGAAGGAACACCCCAAACTGAAATATTTAAGCTCTAAATTTATGAAATAGTCCACCCTGAGTTGACAAGTAGGGCATTAGGCTTTAAGAAACACTCTTTTCCTTGACTTGACCTCTGTTAGAGAAGGAGGGGGTCTCTGGCAGAAACCCAGCCCCAGAGGAGATGTCCTGTGACGTGGGGCCGCTCCGTCTTCTTCCCTCGTCTCTGGGAAGCGCTCTGTCCTGTCTTGCTCTGGAGGCTGGCTTCCCAGGACATTTTGCTACGAACACGAAGCCATTAGGACTGCAGCCCACGGCATTCCTGTGTTCTGATGGGAGAGGAGAGTTTAGTTAGTCCCCGAGGGTCGGGGAAGGGCGTGCCCCACTCACTGCTGTAGCGAATGGTCCATCTCCAAGGCCCTTAGGGGCAAAGAGTGTCATTGTCACGGGAGAGGTTAGGGGACAACATGGGAATGGAGAGGGTGGCAGAGGCACCTGTCCCAGTCTGCCAAGGAAAGAAAACAGGACTGGGGTTCTTCTAACGAATTCTCCCTCATTTCCAGGGTTCTTTCTTTTGTGTTTATTGGAAAGTGAGAGATACAAAAGTGTGGGAGCTTTGGAGGTTCCCTAACGGGATTTGGGACATTACGAATAATTAATTTGTAACCTTTTGTGTTAAGGCTTTAAAATATGTGAGTGATGACAAGAAGATTGCTGTTAAACCTGCGCTGTGGGCAGTTATACAGCTGTGTTTAATCAAGACACGGCTCTGCGATTTCACCGAGCACACTTCTCTGAGGACTAGGGATTAGGAGAACGCCGCTAACGTGAGTGGAGAAAAGACATTAGTGCTCAAACTACTCCGACAGCGCTGTTTCGGGACTAGATAGCGCTGTCCAAATAGCCGAGGTTGGCAGTTACTGGTATTTCTGAGAAATATTTAAGTATAACTATCGTATACCCCTGACTCTTCCTTTAAATAATCCACATCTCTTTCCTTGGTCTTTCTGTGCAGTGGGTCGTCACACCCAGCTGTGACTAGTCCTCCAGAAGACTATGGAGGATAAACGAGACCGAATAGGAAGAATGAAAAGAACAAAATAACACTCGGAGGGGTTTGGAGAAGATAAAATGTGTTAAAAGAGTAAGAAGGGATAGGAAATGAGGTGGTGTAAAAACGTAAGGAGACCAAGAGGGGTCCCTGGAAGGAGAGAGAGTAATTCAGAAAACAGCAGAGACAGCCCCTTCTTAAAAAAACAACAACCCCCCAAAAAAAACTACCTGTTCGATATTTGGGTTTCTAAAGCGAGGACTCAGGTCATTTTTCAATTCAATTCTGAAAAATTCTCAGATGATTATCTTGTTTTATCTTTTAATTTTGGTCAGTTGCTACTATTATGTGTGATATGTGTGTGCTTTACTGTTTTATTTGTTTTAAAGTTATTCTCATCAGTTATACGTTCACATAGTGTAAAGGATCAAATTCTTCTACCAGGTGTGTGTGTGTGTGTGTGTGTGTGTGTGTTAAAGCTGTCACCCAAACCCACCCTCCTTGTCCCATTTTTCTCTCTCTGGAAATAATAGTTTCACATCTTTTCTGACCCTTTGGTCACTGAGCTCTATATCTCTATTTTTACTTGATTTTTAAAATATGTAATTATTATCTACCATATTTCTATAATGAAAGAACTTACTCAAGGGGGTGGATTTGGCTTGTGACTGTTATTTATTAGGTTTTGATACTATAATCCTGCATAACAAAGAACCCCCAAATGTTAGTCATCATGAAATCAACGTTTGTTTCTCCATTATGGATGAATGCACACAGACCGTCTTGGGTCTCAGGATGGGGGTTAGATTGAGGTCTGCTCCATGAGTCCTTCTGGGACCAGTGGCTACCTGGGACCAGTGGCTACCCAGGGGATGGCCTTCTTAGGAGGAACTATAGATGGGAGGCCAAGATAACCCACGCAGACTCACATGTAGCCTCTGCTCACATTGCTTCCGTATAAGTTCATTGGCCAAAGCACATCATGTGGCCAAGTTCACAGCAATGGGCCTAGAAGGTGAAAAGAGTGAATATTTGCTGAGCCCTAATACAGTCTGTCACCAAGACCTTCCCTGCCCAAACACACATGCTGACCTCACCATATGCTCTCCCAATCTCCCCACCCCTCCATAAACACTCTACTTTTGCACATTATGCTTTTGCCTACTTAAATATCGTTATGTAAATGTGTTTCTGTGTTCATGCAAATCTGCTTTGTAAGTGTGTTTTATGGCTACACCATTTAGTAAACTTTGAGTACTCACTTTTCTGTACAGCTTGCTTTTTCTATAGTTAATAATTAACTCTTTTTTTTTTTTTGCTCATTGTCCTCAAATGATGAAATTATCTTTATTCTGACTGGATTCCATATGGACTAGTTGCTTCTCTCTATCCTGGGACACAGTGCCAGCTGTGACCTTCGGTGGCCCCTGAGATCCCCTCCCGCTTTCTCCTGGGTCAGATCCCTATCCCCTGTGCCCTGGGTCCGTTTTTCTCGGGACGGTGCTGTTTTCGTGGATGTTCTCTGGTGAGCCCTTGGGAAAAAGTGTAATGGAAACACACCTTCGATACTCTATTGGTTTTGAAATGTCTTTATTTCACGGTCATACTTAATTTGTAGCTAAGGTAGTTTTAGAATTTTGGTTAGAAGTTATTTTCCTTTAGAGTTTTGAACACCTCCCTTCAATCATGTCTAGTTTTTAGTAATATTGATGAAAAGGTTTTTTTTAAAAAAAAATCAGATTCCCAGACTTTGCGAACTGCTACGTCATCCATCTCCAACACAGAACCTCATAGAATCTACTCTTGCTCCCAATGAACTGAAAAATCATGATAATGCACCCAAGTGTGGGCCTTAGGATCTGAAGCCCCCGTCCCTCAGCTCTGGAACCGTGTCACTGACAATAAGGTCACTAAGCAGTTTTTTCTATTTGTTCTCTCTGAGTGGTATACTCCTGCCCTGCCCGGTCTGTACATTTCCTCTATTCTTGTCCATCTTGTTTTGCTCTCCTTTTTGCAAATATTTTCTTACTTGTCTTCCCAGGGTTTTATTGAGTTTTTCAGAATTTTCTGTATCCTTTTGATTTTCTGTCTAGTTGTTTACCCATTGTCGAGAGTGGGTTATTGAAGTCGCCACCTACTCTTGTTGGATTATCTCTTTCTTTCTTCAATTCTGTCAGTATTTGCTTCAGGTAGTATTTGTATTTGGTGACTCTGTTGTTATCATTGTATTTTCCATCATAAAATATCCTTCTTTGTCTCTGGTAACAATTCATCTTAGAGTCTGTTTTGTCTTGTATAGGGTAACCATTCAGCTCTTTGGGTTACTGTTTATGTGGAATATATTTTTCTCTTTTGATTTTCAACCTTTTAACCTTGTCTTTGACCCTAAAGTGTCAACATTCTATGGTTGGGTCATTGTTGTAGTCACTCCACTAATCTCTGAGTTTTACTGGAGTGTTTGGTCGATTTACATTTAATGCAATTACTCAGGAGGTGGGACTTATATTCGCCATTTTGCTTTTTGCTTTCTACATACCATGTGTTTTTTTGTTTTTTAATGTTTCTATTACTGATTTTTTTGTTTCTTTCAGTGTTTTGGATTCTTAGTTTGCAGATTTATCTCATGTGTGAGACGTCTCGTATCTTTTCTTCCTCTGAGTGTTCGATCAAGCAGCTTCGTGGTGACCTTCTCCCAGCTCCCTGCGCTCCGAACACAAACTATGCAATAGAAAGGCCGTTTGGGAGGCCTCCTCCCTTGTGACACTAAAGATGCTAAAGATTAAGTTCCCAAGCGAGAGCAGCACCATTCAGTTCCTGGGCAGGATGCTTTGTCTGTGCCTCTTTGATACATAACTTACCGGAAGCTATAGTTTCCGGCAGTGATCAGCACCTTTTGTGTTATTAGTCTTCTTTTCACGGCATGGAGAATATAATCAGCTCCTCGATCAAACGGTGAGCTTTGTTTGTGGGTCCTGCTTCACACACAGACTTTTGAATGAGTCGCTTTCATTCTACAGAGCCAGATTCTCAGTCGTCACTTCCAACTTCCAGACCAAGAGTCCGTTCTTTATGTGGATTCGCCCAATCTCACCCACAGTTTCGTCCATGAATGGATTTGTCTTTTCTTTGAGCAGCCCTGTAATTGATTTTTCTCCTATTTTTTCTATTTCATTAACTACTGCTTTGTATTGAGGTGGAGGAAGTGAGTCAAAGCCTGAATTCAAAATACTGTCTTTATAAGACATCCTTTGACTAGCTAGCTGTGAACAAATTCTTTTAACACTTAACCCCTAGATCATTATGTTCCTCCACGTATTTTTAATGTGTTTTGATTCCTGGAACACGTCGAGCTCTTTCCCACCTCAAGGTCTGAATACACCGTTTTCTCGACCTAAAACACTCTCACCCAAGCTCTACATGGGGCTGACATGTCATTTTCAGGGCTTAAGGTAACTCGTTAGAGACACAACCCCTGATCACTCAGTGTGAGTGGGCCCTCTTCCCATTCCTCATGATTATTTTTTTAACCTCAGAATTCTGCTGGGTTCCTTGGAGTACTCCCTAAGATGTGTAACTCATTTATTTATTGGCTTATTGGCTGGTTATATGGCCCTACCCCCCATCAGAAGGTAAGTACCATGCACGGCATTTCTGTGAAAGTTGTGCGTTTCAGCCACTGCCTGGCATCTGTTGAATGAATGTCCAAAATATGTCCTTTTTATGAATGGTGTATACCACCACTAAACAGGGATCGACTTTACGTACACAAAATTTATAACAGCTTAGATTGTTAAAACATTCTCTTCCCCCTCCCCCTGCCCATGAATATAATGGGCACACACTACACCCCAAATCAGTAAAGTCTGTAGGTAATGTGTGGGAAAAAAGATCTAAATTTACAGGTTTCAAACCAGGAACAGAATATTGAAAATTTATTTAGAATTATCATAAGAAGTGAGTCCTTTCATCTGAAGGTCACCCTCAGAATTATTTATGTTATTTATGTTATCTATAAAATTTGAGATCTGGTCATGGAAAATCACGGTAAGATTTACTTTGAGCTATGAAGCGAAATTTTAGATATTTGTTCAAGAATTATCTTATCCACTGAAGCATGGTGCCTTGGCAGGATTAACGGCCTTCAGAGACTAATTCCCACATGAATTTCCTAAGTCATTCTTTCACGTCACAAATATTTCGGAACCTCTTAAAGCTGTAGACTGAAACGTAAAAATTGAGTTACGTAGAGAGAGTTAGTTTCTCAATGCTTCAGTGCGAATGAGTTAGACTTTCAGACTGAGATGACTGAATGCTTAAGTATTACTCGCCAGCATCTTTTCCTGTTGACAAATATAATGGATGAAAAGATGCTTTTAGATCACGTGTTCAATTTTCCTACCAAAATATGTGAGTTATAACTGGAATCCTAACGGTTTGGAAGAAAGATCAACTTGAACCCGGAAATTTAATTAAATGTAGAACAGTGGGGAATCTGTGCAAGGGGAGGTGAAGAGAACCCACAGGCTCACACTCTTGTAGCATGTACGGTGGTTGCTAAAACCTGCCAACTGTTGAATTGCTGTATACTGTGTGATCAAGTACAATACGAAAATTCAGCTTCTGCCTTAGTCATCCATTCACGGCCGCCCTATTAGCTTGGGACGTTAAAGAAATATTTTAGTAACACCGCAAGAATTGCAGCCAACCATCTTTTCCGGGTTATGTGCAAAGTAAATAGTGACTAGGAAAAAATTTTTCAGCGAGAGAACTTTCAAATGTGGTAACTGTAACTTTTGGTATAGGGAGAGGGAACGAAATTAAATTGCTGGGCTGTTAACGAACCTGGGGTTTGTTTGGGTGTTGTATCTTTTCTCCAAGAGGGTACGCTGCGTGTCTTTTAGCATAGAAAAAAATAATAAGGGCTATTTTAATTGGGGCACAAATATGAAAGGAGATATTTGTGGACTGGAAAATGTGTCCGCTGCAAACCAAGAGAAGGGTTTCTTTGAGGACAACGAAGTGTCTTCTATGAAGAGGAGGCGGTGGAGAGATTTCACACCGAGAGATTTTGCCATAGAAGAATAAGGATTTTTCTTATTCAGTGTTAGTTTGTTCGTATTTTGCCAAGATGGTTATATGTCTTCGTGCCCCTTGCCTGGTTTATCTGTGTCGTTTCTGCTTCGGGCAGAGCAAGTAGGAAGCTCATTCAGTGCTCCTTGTTGTTGCCAATTAAACAATGCATACTCTATAGAATATTCAAAAATGTAAGGGGATCACTGGACTCTTTATGTATTATTTTCTTGAATTTTAAAAAATTTGCTTATATTTCCTCAACTGGACACATGGATTCATCTGACAGAGAATGTTCATTGTCACTCTGATCGTAACCCCAGCTCACGAGTGTTCAGGTTCTGTTAGAGCCACAGTAGATTTAAGAAAATGAGAGGAGTCCTGTGACCAGTGTGGCTCCGTGGGTTGGGCATCATCCCATATAAAGTAAAGGGTTGCAAGTTCGATTCCTGGCCAGGGCACGTGCCTGGGTTGCAGGTTTGGCCCCTGGTTAGGGTGCGTACAAGAGGCAACCAATTGATGTTTCTCTCCCTCCTTCTTTCTCTCTCCGTTTCCCTCTCTCTCTTAAAAAAAAAAAAAGATGACTTGCTTATTTTAATTCTTCAGCTTTTCCATTTAGAACTTAGCCTTTTATTTTTCTTTTCATTGAGGTTGCTTTCATTGTAATAATTGTACAGATCCAGGCAAAAAAGGAGTCCAAATAGCCTCATTTTTCATAGATGATTTTTGCCCCCGTCCAGGCCTCTGATGTCCTGAGCTCTGGGCCGTGACTGAGAATGTGTCACACCATCGTCCCCACCGCCTTCACCTTCACACTCGCCCCCGGTGAGGGGTGTGCAGTTCCAACGAGAAGGGCTGGGAGGGAGTCAGGAAAATATTTTCCTCATAACCAAGGAGCAAGTTGGCTTGCACCCCCAAAACCTATCACACCTGAGCCCAGAGGAAGAGACGAACACACTTCTGGGCTCATTTCATTTAAAAAAAAAAAGTCAGCAGTGTTCATTTAACCGTGTCCTGCCAGACTGCAGGGAGCCCAGCCTTGACTTTGAGAGCCCAGCTCGGGCCAGTGGGACAGGGAAATTTTAATCCTGTCCCCAGCACTTCCTGTCTAGGTAGTGTTCAACCTCCTCTTTAGTTTTCAAAATAGGAAGGTCTACAGTCCCCCTTACAAAAAAATGGGGGCATGTCATTCCTTCTGATTAATAATCATGTCCCTTTCTTTACATCCCTATAAACTGAGCCTTCGTAACCACGCACTTGAACTCCACACCCCTTTCTCCTCTTCCTATGGGGATGAAAAGAAAATACACATACACCGACAGGGAGAGAAAATCCTGGTGTGGGAGAGACGAGTCAAGACCTAAAACAACTGGCCACATGAAAAAATGTAAAGTCTTACTTAAAAAACAAAAACAAAAACACAAAATACCCAAACAGGAAAATGCAAAGGGTGGATAATCCCATTCAAGAGAAAACTCTGGGGTGTGGTCTAGGTGTTAGGACCAAATTCTGAAGGAGAAAATGAGGAGGAGTGGGGGGCTGGGGGGGTATAGTTTTATGGTTGCATGTTGAACTTGTCTGAAATGTAGATGAGATGGTCCCACATGGTTCAGGAACTAAAGAACGATTTACACTCAAAAACTCAGTCATATTTTGCCAGGAAATTACTGTACTATCTTGACAAAATCTCATAACCTTAAAATCTTAAATTGGAAATATTTGTTATTTCCTTGCCTGAACACTTAGCTTGATTGTTGCATAAGTAATGGATAAACAAGTGACCACGAAAATAAAATGAATGACTGAAACTGGGGTTTCCATTTTGATAATAGGTAATACTCCTGATGACTCTTCAGGAAAGGTAAAAAAATTAATAAAGGTATGCTTTTTAAGAATGTGAGTGAATTATTAGTACCTAATTTCTTTGAGTGCCACAGAAACAGTTGAATTTACTCATACCTTAAAAATATTTGTTTGAAGCCCTGGCTGTAGCTCAGTGGATTGAGCGCAGGCTGTGAATCAAAGTATCGCAGGTTCGATTCCCAGTCAGGGCACATGCCTGGGTTGCAGGCCATGGCCCCCAGCAACCGCACATTGATGTTTCTCTCTCTCTCTATTTCTCCCTCCCTTTCCTCTCTAAAAATAAATAAATAAATAAAATCTTTAAAAAAGAGAGAGAGCATTCTATGAAAAAATATTTGTTTGAAGACAAAGCTTGGACATAATGATAAGAAATTGGAAATAAAATCAGTATAGCTAGTTTTTACCCAGTTCAATCAAATAAGTGGAAAAAAATCACAGGTGCAATAATAATAACAATAACAACAACAATAATAATAATATTTCAAGACTCAGATATCATTGGTACTGGTATTGGCTGCTGTTCTCTGTCCAGGGCAGGTTTACAGGATTTCAAGCTGTTTTGGTCTGATGAGCCTTATGCTGCATTGCTCTTCTCTTCGTGTTTCCTACAATCATTAAAGCCTGGAAACAAACAAAGCCAGAACCTAGAAAGGAGTGCCTCTTATTTAAGCAACAGGAAAATAGGGTCAGTGCTGGAGAAAAACGTTGATTTTTTAAAAAAATAGGTCTAATCCTTTTTCTCATTGATAAGGGTACACAGTTGATTTGGCGTGCCTTTTCCTCATTTACTAATGAGCATTTTAATACGTGAATTACTTAGATTTATGAGAAGAATAACGTTCCCTGACATCTCATTTATTTTTGATGTGAGATTGTTTACTGAATTGCTTCATCCGGGACCGTGAGATCATAGACTAAGCACCTTCTCAGAACTGGCTGCCACGCCACATTCCAGGTTCCAGAGAAAGGCGCTTTGTGTTCCGCTTTTTTCTCCTCCCCGAGTAATTAATATCTCAGTTCGTGCTCACAGCTCTTGACAGTAGGTATGGCAAGGGTTGTGCTGTTCTCATTTCATAGATGTAACCACCAAGAGCCAAGGCAGTGGCCAAAGGCTGCTCCTCCGCACGGCTCCATCCACTAACCCGAAGGGGACAAGATACCGATTTGTCGTTAGCCAAGTGGTCGGAGTCCGCAGGGGCGGGCGCGGAGCTGGTCCCGGAGGCAATAGTGGTGTCAGGGAAGGGGAGGGTGGCCGAATGCCACTGCCCCTGAGCCCATGGGACTCTCATCCAGGTCTGCACTGGGCGACACCTTTGCTTTTGGGTGAAGATGCTGTTCAGAACTGAAAGACAGCGCCTAGGGATGTGAAGTCAGCCGCCGGCGGTCGCTCCCTGGCGCCCCCTCCCGGCAGTTCCCACAGCGGGCCATGGGCAGTCAGTGAGAAACGGGAAAGCGCCTCCCGGTCACGCACTTGGACGGACCTCCAGTCTACGGCTGGGCTCCCAGAGAAACGTCTGCTGGCCAGAGGAGTCTCCTCCTGCTCTTTTGGTGGGAACGGTCTTGATGGCCATGCAGGGAAGGTCCGTCGGGAGGGGACACTTTTCCCCTCATTTCTCCTCGTGGAATTCCTTTTCCTCTTTCGAGATAACGTGTCTTCTTCAACCTCATTGATAATGGTGAACATTAAAAAAATTTTTTTTCCTACTAAATAACGTTTGTGAATATTCTTACGAGATTCTGGGGTGACAGTCTATTTCTTTCGTTTTCTACCCTTGTTCCATATTGGGCCCATGGCCTAAGCAGAAAAGGGGGCTGCAGTTTGTCCGCTGAGGTCCACGCGTTTCAGCCGACCAGAGCCCCTTCTCTCGGGCTCTCTGGCGCAGACCTCACTCACCTGTCAGGGAGCAGCTGGGAAACGGCACAGGCGCCGCACCTGCAGGCGCTCGGTAGCGTGAGACTGGCCCCCTTCGCGATGCCAGTTACAAGTGCAGGTTCGTAGGCTGCCTGCACTTCTGACCACCTGTCTTGACTCCGACCTCAGGGGACCCCGCGATCCGTCTTCTGCTTTGGTGATTCTGTAGCACCGCTCCCAGCACCCCCTGAAAGTGCTGTGCGCACGGTTTCAGTTTTATTGTGCTGGGCACGGCCGGATGAGAAATGGAGCTGGGTCCAGAGCACCCCCGTCCTCTCTGGCGGGCTGCCCGCCGGGCACGTGATGTGCCCGCCCCTCCGGAGTTTCCAAGAGCCTTGTGGTCTCCAAGTTGTTATCTGGCGGGTCGTGGTGGGGATGCAGTTGATTAAATAATTGGCCACGTGGTTAAACAAAATCTCCAGTTCCTTTCCCCTCTCCAGAGGTCAGGGAGTGAGGTGTTGGGTGCTATTTCTGGGGTGACCAGCCCCTCCCTGGAAACCAAGAGCTAACCAGAGTCCCCTCCTCAGCATAAACTCAGGGAAGGCAGGAAGGGGCTCATGTGCAGTAACAAAAAACACTGCCGGAGGTTTTGGGAGCTCTGTGGCAAAAACTGAGGACAAAGACCAAAGCTGTACGTATGCTTTTGTTACATCACAGGGAGCATGCTCTGAGTTTATTTATGGTCTAGCTAGTACCATGCTTAGCAGCAGTAGGAGGCATAGGGTAATTATATATTAAATTAGTGGACACAGGAGGAATGAGCTGTATTAGTGCTAATTCGTAAGGCCGTGGTTTATTGGGAGAAACTTGCACTAGCTTTCATGCATGATATCTGGTAATGCTACTTCATTGAATTTCCCTGAGGACCTCCCCCAGACAGGTTCCTCCAAAGCCCTGCACTCAGTGGTCCCGAAATCCCGATTTAAGAATCACCAATGTGGGTTTTTTTTTTTAAATCAAGGTCTCGAATTAACTCAAGTGGGAGACACCAGCAATGGGTCCAGGCTTCATTGGTTTTCTTCACTGCTTCCTTGTGACACGGGTACATTTTGAGTTTTTAATTTTGTTTCCTCTGAAGAGGTTAAATTCCAGATAAAAGTGTGTGTGTGTGTGTGTGTGTGTGTGTGTGTGTGTGTGTGCGTGCAATCTCTCACACAGTCCAGCGGGGAAAGGTCCAGTATTTGGATAGGACCGCTTGAGAATGTCAACCAATCCTATCTGACAGGCATACCTGATACTCAGTTAATCCTCAAGATTTTAATCATCTGGACTTTGTAAACCTGATGAGTTTTGTAGCAAAAGCAACTGTGTTTTGTGAGACATGAAACGTTGCCATTTTCCTCCTGTTTTATTTCTTCGAGTCCGTCTTAGAGTTTTTCCAGCTGGACGGCTCAGGCAGAGAGACTTCCCCACTGCTGTCGCCCCCAGTGTGAATTATTAACGTGTGTTTGTATTTATAATCTGTTACCTTTAAGAAGAGGCCGGGAAGCGCGAAGCCCAGCTGCACGTGGGCTCAGGAAGTGTCCCCGATGGTTTTTTGAAGCTTGAGCTTCTCCCCAAATATGTTCCCACCAACACTTTCCCTTTATTTACATCCCTTGTGTGTTTCAGGGAAATGCAAGCCTTGCGCTTGTTTTCCATTTATACTGAACTCATCAACATGTTTTTGTGAAGCCATTTACGTGTCCAAGAAGATTTTTATGACCGATTTTCTTAGAAATAAAAAGTCCCATTTGGCCAACAGTAGAAGAGAGAAAACCCCACAGAAACCCAGCAACTGAAGTTTGGTTCAGAACTTGAAACCAACAGAATTCGAGTGGTTTCTCAACTTGGCAGATCCCACCCTAAATCACTTGTAGGAAATCTTCATTTGCTAACTACAAATAAGCAGTTTCGTGTGTGACCTGGCAGGGAGCAGTTTTGCCCAATTTGCTGATGCTCGTATCTAGCTGTGGGCCAAACTATAGTGTTACGGAAAATATAAAATAGAGGCACAAATCACGTGGGCGTGTTATAGCACGGATTTGCCAGCTAACTTGGGATGAATAAGGTTTGAATCCTCGTCTGTAAAGAAACTAACAAAACTGAATTTTTCCAGGTCCTGATAGAGTTTTTCATGCTGATTAATTAAAAGGATAAGATTGAGGTCAGTGAGAGATGTTCACTTACTTAAAAGATCAACATGCTTTGTAAATCTTTTAGCAGCTCTCATATCAGCGGTCAGTGTAGCAACTCAACGTGATCTAGGCCCGTTATTATTTTTTTTAAAGATTTTATTTATTTATTTTTAGAGAGGGAAGGGAGGGAGAAAGAGAGAGAGAGAAACATCAATGTGCGGTTGCTGGGGGTCATGGCCTGCAACCCAGGCATGTGCCCTGACTGGGAATCGAACCTGCGACACTTTGGTTTGCAGCCCGTGCTCAATCCACTGAGCTACGCCAGCCAGGGCTAGGCCCATCACTATTAAAGTGGGTTAATCAAGACTTCACTATGGCAATACTGGGGACTACAACAGAGATGCCACTGGAGCTTCTGGGAAAAAGTTGACACTATTTATGAAGCACTATTGCCGTGACCCTCTAGTTTCTGCAAATGAGCAACATTTATTTTGACTTGTTAACTAGTGAGGGCTAGTCTTGCTTTCATAAAGTTTGAGGTTTGAGGTGGTGGAGAGGCCCGGAGTTGTGACATCATAAAAAAAAACAAACATTGTATTAATTTGATGTCCAATCCTGGCTCGCCCATTAGTCCATTTCACCACTTGGTGCTGACTTGCCCACCTGTAAGCGGGAGAAGCCAGTGGCCCCGGTGGAGTTGCTGTGCAAAGGTTCTAGCACGATCCCTGGGACTCGGCAGGTGCTCAGTCAGGGCCGGTCCTCTGACCGCTGGAGACGTCCAGGGTTCCGGCCTCAGTGAGACCGATCTCTGGGGGCGGTAACAGAAAAACGGCACTCAGCAGCCCCCTGGGCACCTGGACTCGAAGGTGTCAAGGCTCCTTCCAACACCAGTCTGTTTCTCTCTGAGTCCCCTTCACCCGGGGACGGGTCCAGAACTGTCTTGAAGGAAGCGTGCCCGAGACTCACACAGCATTGTTTAGACACATGCTCTGTCGTCTGACAAGTCCTTAAACACAGCTACTCAAGTCAGCCGAGGGTCTGCGTGGGTGAGCTGGGTGCAGGGGACACTTCCAGGAAAAGAGTCCCGATTTTAATGAGACCTGAAGGGAATCCAGAAGGAGGCTTAGTGGTGTGTGTTCCCCTCTCAGAAATACTCAGAACGACACATTGTGGATATTTCAGCGCTGATAGAAAGGATCACTGTTGAAGGAGAAACTTGAGTTTGTTTGTGTAAAGGATCTTTTAAAGCATGAGCTCATTAAAAGAAAAGCAGAAACAACTTTCTTCCTCAAGCCGTAGAAATAGGGGGTCCCTCCGAGGAACCAGTAAGAGGACGTGTCTCCCCTCTTCTCACAGCCCCAGGACGAACTTGACCCATCCGTCAATCCAGCCCTTGCCACCCCGAGCTCTCACTGGGCCTCACAGTACATCATGGTGAACCCCTCCGTCCGTGGGGTGCCCGCAAATCTGTGGGTGCTCACCAGCGGACTTTTATTTTTAATCCAGGCCATTCTTTTACTCATGTAACATATGTATGTCACATGTTTATCCACTGCATCCCCGTCATTATTAGAAAAGTAAATGTAGGTCATCAGTCTCTTCACTATAAATACTACTCAAAGGAGGCATTCTCAAAGAAGTTTATCTTTGGTAATCGGTATAGTTTGCTCAAATGGCTGCCGTGACTAGAGTGTGTGTGTGTCACGAAAATACTAACGTGATCAGAGAAATTCTAGATCGGTCTTGGCAAGTATCCACTCACTCACAGAAATGCATTTTGTATTAAAATGAGAATTTCTTTTTTGTTATACTTGTCACATGAGATACAGATCAGCATGGCATCGATTTCTTGGGTTGGTTGTTATTGAGAGATGGTTTAAAAAGTTTCATGAAAAAGACCATCTACATGTTATACATTAAAAAAACCCCACAAAGAAACTGCCATGGCTGATGTAGCTCAGTAGATTGAGCATGGGCCTGCAAACCAAAAGGTTGCCAGTTCGATTCCCAGTCAGGGCACATGCCTGGGTTGCAGTCCAGGTCCCCAGTAGGGGGTGCACGAGAGGCAACCACGCATTGATGTTTCTCTCTCTCACTTTCTCCTTTCCTTCCCCTCTCTCTAAAACTAAAATAAAATCTTAAAAAAGATACAAAGAAACCATAAAGGAAAAATGGAGCATTTTAACTATCTGAAAATTTAAAACTCTTGGTACTTTGAAAGACCAAAATCAAAGATTAAACACAAAAAGCACTAAAAGAAACATTTATACATGTTTAATTCAAAAATAGAAATATACTTGCTAAATGCATCTCACCAATCAATAAGATAAAACTTAATGCCCCAAAGGAAAAAAATGGGGGAAAATAAAGTCAGGGACAGGTCACAAAATAAGCAATAGAAACGACTTTCAAGTGATTTGAAATGCTGAGCTTCTTCGAAATAACTAAGATTATTTCCAACTGAATAAACAGGGAGACTCATTTTTCCCGTCCCCAACAACAGGACATTCTCACGTGGGGCAGTAACCCGTGGTGGTAAATGCTGGCTCACCAGAGACCGCCGGAGGGTGGGGAGCTTTGCAAACTTCTGAGACCCCTTAGGGATGGTGCGCCAAGGAGCTTCAAAGGTCCAGCATCTCAGAGTCTAAATCTTTCTCCCTAGACGTAATCAGAGAGAGTACCAACCAAGTGGCGTTCCCAACAACGTTCTTTATAATAGCAAAGAATTGGAAACTGTCTAACTGCCCAACAATAAGGGGGTTCTTCAACATTGGACACCCACGTCATATTATATCGCACAGAGGTGTAAAGTAACATTTCTGATGCTTTTTAGTTACAGAGACAATGATAAGTGTTCATGGACAACATCAGGTTAAAAAGGTTACCTGTAGCTGATGTTTATTAAATACTTATTCCATGCCTGCTACTCATTTATCTCATTTAATCCCCCAAATCACGCCCTGAGACGTGTGCTGCTGTTATCACCGTTTCACTGGCGAGGAAACCGGGGGTCCCCGAGGGTCTGTGGCTCGCCCTGAGGCGCACACGCACGGAGAGACCGAGTCCGGATACCAGACCTCCGCGTGCTGATCGGCTCCCAGGCCTGTCTCTGCTCCGTGTTCTAACCATCCCCAAAACCGTACGCATGGGTTTACCAAAAATAAATGGAAATGTAGGGGACAAAAAGAGCGAAAGGACACATAAGACTGTTAATAGTGGTGATCTCCTGTGGCAGGAGGAGATTTTTAACTTCCTTCTGCCTCTCTGATATTTTTCAAAAACTGTCATCTAAATAGGTATTGCTTTTATAGTTAAGAGAAATGAATGTTAAACACGGAGAGACAAGCGTGATTCCGGGGTAGCGGGGTTGGATACCCGTGCGGTGCCGAGCGCCGCATGCTCACGCGTGCGCGTTAGGCTCGGAGCGGGATGAAGAGTTCCCCGCGCCCCTGGGCTGCACCGAGCCAGGCCGACCACGCGTTGCAGAGGTGGGCAGGCGGAGGTGAGGCGGGCCGGGCTCTGAGTCCCGGTATCTGTTTGTCATTAGGGATTGTTTTTCTTTCCTCCTAAGACCTAAATGTCTTTTAATTATAGGTCAGCTGGTTCTGTGACTGAAAATTTGAGCAGCAGATTAACTGGAGCCTGCTGTTACTGTAATGAGGAATGATTAGGAACTGAAATAGTTTTCTCCCTTGCATGGAAAAAAAACACCAATTAGTATTAATGAATCACTGCTTGTAGGAGGAAACCAGGTTTCTAGTTTGCCCCAAACATGAGAATGACTTAATTTTGGCCAAGATATTTTGTTTCCTTCTTCTTATTATTTTATTTATACTATTTGTAATGAAATCTGCGTATATAAATATCTGGAGTTTTGGGGGATGCTTTTCAGAAATGATGAAGAGTAGGTTTACATTTCTTGTTGAATACAAGTGTACTGAGGTTGAAAAGTAGGAGCATTTCTTTGTTGTTTTTTTTTGATTATACAACTGTGGACTTAATAATCTGTGGGCTTTTATTTCGCCAGCTTGGTTGAAGGGGAATTTTGTCTCAGTTAAAAAAGAGAAAAACACTGTGTGTGAGGGAGTGTTGAAATGGTCATGTTTGTCCATCTGTGGCATGTGATACAAATTCTATGAGTCTTTGGGAGGGCACTTGGGCATATGTCTCAGAAAAACCTTTAAGGGGTTATCCTCTTTATGCAACACAATCAGTTTTAGAACTGTATCCTAAGGAAACAGTTGTAAACACACCAGGAGTCATAGTTACAGTGTGGAAAGCCGGTAAGACGCTGGAGTGTACCATTAGAGATTCCCGTTTTGCTCACTGTAATAGCACAAGTGCAAAGAGTAGTGCCTGTTCCATAACAGATGCTCCGTGAATACCAGTTGTATGACGGCATAAGTGTGTGCAATCAACATAAGTCACTTTTCCCTGAAAACATTTAAGAGAAATTAAAAAGCTTTGTGAAAAAGGGAGAGAAATTGTAAGGATAGTATGATGCTAAGCGTATTTAAAGGTGAACGTGTTTGCAGACTTGCAAGCTCCTGTATGCCAGCGGAAAAACCAGCCTGAGAAGCTTTCCAAGAAAACAAAGGAAAAAGAGATGAAAGAGAACACGAAAGACACAAAGGACAAAGAACAAGCATCTAACAGAAGGATTATGGGGTTTTCCGGGACGAGAAGTCAGAAATCAAAATAATTGGAACAGAAAGAACTAACACAATTAAGGAAAATTTTGTGGAGCTAAAAAATGTTTACTTATGAAATTCAAAAGCCTCAACCCATTCTTGGCAAAATTAATAAAGGGAAAGAAGTTGTATGTTATTTGGGTAAGAACATAAGATAGCATGAAGAAACAAAAAATCAGTCTGGCTTTTAAGTTTTCTGCCATATTTACAATTTTGGAGGGGAAAATTTTGTGATAGAAACAATTTCACTCACAGCCAATTAGTAGTTCACATATGAAAGCAATAGAAAAACATCATCAGACATGCAAAGGTTCAGAAAAAAATGTTCATGAACATTTTGACGGTTTTTCTGGAAGGTATAGAGTTCGTCTGAACTATGCTACGGGTAAAGGAGGGTGCTCAAACCTGGGAGAGTAACATCATGAAAGGGCTCACAGATCAACCCACAAGACTATCACCCGCCATAATATACCCTCATCACAGGAGTTATAGTAACGGTTTGTATCTCGGCATCACACGCCGGCTGAGCTGATCGCAATAAAGACACTGTAAGAAAGTTACAACGTGGCCACACCTTTCATTTTGCACCTGGGGAAAGATGAAACTAAAGCAATGTCCCTGATTGTTTTTTGACTTCTTATGGAAATAAACAGGTCACTGGACATATTGACCCCTGGTGTGATAGGACCCCCCTCTCAGGCAGAATGTATCTACCGACAGATTGATTGTTTCAGTGAAACAATCTTACCACTAGTTTTTAAACGCAATGTGGGACTGAGTGGTCTCTGGGCTATGGGATTATGAGATTTGTCTCTCCCTCCTTTGGTTTACTTGTATTTTCTAACGTTCCCACACCGATCAGGAACTGCTCTTGCAATTAAAAATGATTTCCATTTAAAAATGCAGTTTCGATGGTCGAAAACCATAACCATATCATCTTGGAAGGAGGCACCGAGGGGAAGTTCCCTGTGAAGGATTAAAGAGTGGGCGAGGCAAAGATGGTTCACAGATTTTGATGATTCTTCGAGAAATATGAAATAATACCAGAAATATTTAGTGGAAATAACAGGATGGGCATCACAAAGCCACACCTGGGAATAACTTACTTAAACACTAAAATGTGGAGCGCTTTCCACAGTTCTGGAGTATAATTTTACTCTTTTATCTTTCTTAAATGAAAATAACAGGAACGACTAGAGCCAGGTTGCAATTTTCTACCAAGAAGCTAAAGGCTTTTTTTTTGGAAACAGTGAAATTTTAACAGTTATTTCCTGGTAAGTCATGCTCATCAAAAGAAAACCCCAAGTATTTATATATTTTATCATTTTGAGAAATAATTTGGAAACTATATGTCCGCAAAAGCAGTATATAAAGTGATTATCCATTTTCACAATTATTCCTGTAAAAACTGTATGAATTATAGAAAATCTCATAATATAAACCAGAATATCCATATTTTTACTATCCCGGGAAAATTTCTATTAACGTGTTAATGATTATACTTTTGGTCATTTTCATCCTTATGTACATTTTTTAAATATTTGGATATAGTAAACACTGTTTTAGAAATGCATTTTCATTTAATATATGATCAAAACATTTTGCATCAGAAAAGTCTTAGAAAACAAAAATGGTATTTTCTAATAATCTCCTATTAAATAATTTTTAGGCTGTTGCCTAGTATTTTAGTTTAAACCTTTACCATCATAAACAATACTAAGGTGCCTACATGAAGCTTTGAACATCTCTTTCATTATTTTCTTAGGATAAATTCCAGAATTAGAGTTACTGGGTCAATATGCACACAGCTGAAAGATAATTACACGTCATCTTTCTTGTTTTCGTTTTTTGCTTGGTTTTCCTGGAAGACCGTGTGTGCGCTAAGACACCCACCTTTTGGAGACCATCACATTCTTCCTACCCTTGCTAAGTTCCTTGAAGGAAGATACCATGCAGATTCTACTGTCATGCCTCTATGGTCGGTGTTCAGACCCAAAGAGGAAATAGAAAAGTTACAGTCACGGCTACTTCAGAGTTTCATCACTGATCAGAAAGAGTGATGGAAACGTTACAGAGGAAGGATCTGCCCTCCTCCCTTTTGCAGACGGCAGAAGTCAAGTTTGAAGGATCCCGGGGCTGCCTACTCCAGCGCCCAGCAACCTGAAGGAAGGGGAGGACAAGGCGGGGACCGTCAGCGCTTTGAATTTGACGGTCGTTTTCCAGAGCGCCATAAACCTCCCAGGATAAGGCTCTTGAACTAAGACAGAAATGAAGACCCCCAAGGCCTGGAAACCATTTAATTGCCATTCGCGCATTTCTGGAAGCGCTTGAAGACCCTCACAGGGAGAGCAGGTCCCTTTGGCAGAATGTGAAGAAATTGCTAATAACAGAAGGTGGGAAGAAGGCCATTTTTAAAGACCAGAATTGGCCGGGGGGTGGCCAAAAAGAAAACATTCAATGTGTCCCATCACCCTTTCTGTTACATTATGAATTTTCAAGTTTCCTTTTTGTATATGAGGCAGAAATAGTTTTGTACCTGTTTCTTCACTTATTTTTAGAGCTGAGTAAGAGGGAGATAAAAAATATGTGTTGCGTTTTCTGACCCTGGCCCCCTTCCTCACTGCTGGGGGTGTTGTAAGGAGAAGCCCTACCATGCCCACCTTGCGTCTTTCCACTGGACTACGCCTTGAATGTCACATGCACCTGAGCGACACTGGATTCCAACCTTGTGAGCCCAAGGGCACACCACGGGGTCAGGCGGTAGTGGGGTTGGGTGTGTGCAGCCCCCTCGGCAGCTGCCCCGACAACCTTCCAGGGCTCTGACTACCCAGTGCTCCGGCCTCTGCTCCTTTCCCAGAAGCCCTCGAGTTCCCCGAGGCCCGGCTCTTTCTCATTCGCCTTTGTTTCTGCTGCACAGAAATGCCGTAGGGCCGGCAGCGGGCAAGAACGCCTGCCTTCCCTTAATCTCTCCCTCGGAGGGAATTCATCCTGGTTTTTGACCTTCGCCAGTGTGATAGGGGAAAGTGAAACTCATTGTGCGGTGCTGGTAAAGTCGAACGTGAACCCCTATGTTTGTTTTTCTTTTGTAATTTGCCTCTTTGTGCCCTTTGCCTATTTTTCCAATTAAGTACTCCTCTTTTTCCTGTTGATGTAAAAGAACATGTTCTTAAATGAATTAAGGATAGTAACCCTTTGCCTACCAAATATTTTGCAAATACTGCATCCTCAGTATATTATTAATAGTATTTCTAATGTGGAGAGTTTTAACTTTTTAAAATGTATTTTATTTTTCTTCATGGTTTTGCCTTATGCTTAGAAAGCCTTTGTTTACTACATGTTAGTTCTTTACTTTTTTTTTTGGTGGCTTAATTTTCAAATTTAACCCAACACACTACATCCAGGAAAGCAATGTTTCAAGAATTTTGATTTTTTGCCTCGAATATTTTAATTTGCAGTTAAATTTTATATTTTCAAGCTTGCTAATCTGCAGACACCATGAGATGAGAAATTCCTCCTGATACTTCTTTTTTAGGAATTTCAAATTCTAAACAGAAACCTTGGCTCGGGTGAACACTTTGGGGTATTCTTACAGAAAAGGCTGGCCACTTTGATGGAATCAACTGGCATTAAAAAAGCAATCTGCCCTGGCTGGTGTAGCTCAGTAGATTGAGCTCGGGCTGTGAACCAGGCATCGCAGGTTTGATTCCCAGTCAGGGCACATGCCTAGGTTGTAGGCCATGGCCCCCAGTAACCACACATTGATGTTTCTCCCTCTCTCTCTCTCTCTCTCTCTCTCTCTCTCTCTCTCTCCCCCCCTTCCCTCTCTAAAAATAAATAAATAAAATCTTAAAAAAGACATTTCTTAAAAAAAAGCAATCTATGCCATTGAGGTCCTCCTCTTCCTCAAACGCATCATTATTTTTGTTTGTTTGTTTTTAGAAAAAACACAGGTTTCTGGTTAATATAGTATGACCTTTGTTTCCGTCTGCCTGTGTGAAAACAATGTATGATACATTTTTGTCTTGGGAGACGGAAAGGGGAGCCCATTTTTAGTTGGTGTGATGTGAATGAGGAGTTGTCCCTGGGTTAAATATTACAAAGCAGAAGGCAGTGGCAGCGTTCAGGTGCTTGCCCCCCAAGGGGGTGCCTGGAGTAGTGTGGTTGCACAGGCCCCCGGGGGACGGACGCCCCTAAGACGGACACAAAGTGCCCGGTCCAGCTGGAGGCAGGGTCCGGCTGTGCAGCGCCCTTCCTTCAGGGTGGATTTCCCTGATGCGCGACTCCGCCCACCTACCTGTGGCTCATGATCGGCCCAGACTTTGGTTCTCAGCGCCGTGTCGTTCAAAACACCTGGTGAGGCCTCGTGGAAACAAGATATTTGGCGTCCCTTCCAACTTCTTCTTCCATATCTTTGGACGTGCTGATCGGGGCAGGGAGAACATGGAGTCGGGGGGAGGGGCAGACACGAAGGAGACCTGTGGGGCACAGGCCACCTGAACTTGGTCATGAGACGTAACCCAAGGGCTTTCCAGCTTGATTGTGGTAGGACTCGGTGGGTGTCGGTGTGAGGTGAGAGCCAGGATGAGAGACAGATGGCCTTTCCCACGAGCCTCACTTTTGACCTTGACCTTCTTCTGCTCACTGATGTCTTCATGGGCGTGTGTGGGTTCTCGCAGGCAGCTCACCCTTCTTGGAACACTGGCCCGTGTCCGCGGCAGGACTGGATTGCCGTGTCAGGGGAGCTCCGTCCCCGACTCATCGGCGAAGGTGCGATCATCCCACTCAGGGTAGAAGGGACATTTCAAACGTGGAGTTATACTGGGTTGTACAGGGTGGGGCCAAGGTGGGTTTACATTTACCAGTGTGTGAAACACAGTTTATTCTCTTATTATTATTATTAATTAATTACTGTATTATTTTTCACATGAACAACTGTAAACCTACTCTTTCTCCACCCTGTGTTTCATTAAAAAAGCGTCTGTTCCTAGGGCATTTTTTAAATAATCATTACAGTTGTCCAGTATTTTCTATACTTTCCTTACTCTCCTTCTCAGGCTGGTGAACTCAGAGTCATTTACAGACAAGTACTGTGTTCGAACGTCGATGCTGGTTTGGACGGTCTCACACAGGAACAAAGGTCAGAGACTGATTCGTTAGAGAGGACTTCCAGCCAGGTACCAACGGTCATTAGCTGTGGCTCCCCCACCCCACCCCGCTCCGAGTCTCTAAGGCACCGTGAGGAAGACCGTCTACTTCTGTGCTGCGGCTGCTCCATGTGTAAAAGGGGGGAGAGCATGCTTGCCTCCCCCACCCCAGAGGCTTGTGCTCAGAGTCTTAAAAGGGCAAGTCCTTTTGCAAACCTCAGAGCCCTCCTGAAACACATGGTTTGTGGATCAGGAGGCCCTGCTCCCTCCCCACCTGCGGGGGTCTTGAACAGAGCCTCCCTCGCCCACCCATCTCGGGCACAGCTGCTGCTCTGTTTGGAGAAACACAGTTTATGGCAGGACGGACACAGGCCTGGGTCGCGGTTCCATCACAAGCGCACGGGCTTCGGGTGTCAGCCCGTTCCACGTGCTGCGTTCCGGGGGAGCGCGGCGTGGTGAGAGCCTCCTGGAGGAGACCCAGCGGTGCTGGGGGCGTGCCCGGTGCAGACTCGGCCTGGACGTGATTCCAGCCCGCACGTGCTGGGGAGCGGTGTTATGCGCTCCTGCCCCACCGTCTTTCACCAGGGAGAGCTCTCCTGGGCACGGCAGGGTTGGAAATTCTCCCAGAGCGAGGAGCACCACCTCTAGGACTGAGTCACATCAGGGAGGACCCTCTGGCCAGAGTGGAACTGGAATCTCGTTCCCGGCCCTGCTGCCTCTCTCTCTCTGTGTGGGGCCTCCCGCCGGAAAGAAATAAGCAAAGGGTATAGTTGTAAGTACGGTGGTTTCCACACTCCTGGGCCGGGGTTTCCCTTTGCCCACCCCCAGGGTGATGGTAGTCAAAGAAAGAGACCCAAATGGGTTTTGCAGAGACAGCCCAAAAGCCGTGTGCACTTGGCCTCTGTAGAGCAGTAAGTGCAGTGTGCCTGGCTGCCAGACGGAGAGGACAGGACCGCAGGCCCGTCGCTGGTTGCTGTGGCGCCTCCTCACGGTCCGCCACCCACAGCTGCAAATGCGTGCCAGCACCCGGAAGGTGACCGTGGAGGATCAGAGGCTCCTGAACACGACATTCGTCCAAAGCGCGGGGGGGCAGCCCCGATGTAGACAGAATCGTGGTAGGAGGCTGCCGGGCTCCAGGTCAGGTTTCCACGCACCTGTCTCTTCTGCCACATCGTTGTGCAGTATCTCCGGGGCGTGGCCATGCCCACGAGTCCCGAGGAGACACACAGACCGGGGGAAAGGCTGAGAATGAGAATGAAGCCAGTGGCGGTCACATATCACCCGTGGGGACCCCAGGGTGCCAGCAGCTGACACTCAGCATGGAGAGCCCTTTGGCAGGACCCTGGCCATCCTCTGCGTCATGGCGCCTTCCCTGGCCTATCCAAGGTGCCAGCTGGGGCTCGTAAAGTGTCCCTGCACATCACAGGCACGCCTTTTGTTCAATCCCAGGTGACGCTGAATATTATATTAGTTTCAGGTGTACAGCAGGCAGTGCGCTTAGGCATTTATAGAGCTCACAAAGCATGCCCCTTGGTAAGTCCAGTGTCCACCTGGCACCACACGTAGTGATTACAATATGACTGACTGTATTCCCCATGCTGGACTCTGCATCCCTGTGACTACTTTGTAACTGCCGATTTTTAGTCCTAATCCCTTCACCTTTTGTTTTCTTTTTCAATAAAATCAGACTCTCTTTCTAAAAAGCAGTAAGCCGATAATGTCCATGGGAAAATCAAGCAATTGCAGTAAAACATAATCTTCGAAGAAGTGCATGGCACCTGAATTAGGGGGCTCATCAGGAGACCCTCTATTCAAGCAGGAGTGAGTAGGTAACTTAATTCCATAGGCCAAAGCTTGATAAAATTTCTCCACAGGACCAGGGTTAGACAGCAACTAATTTTGACTTTGTGGGCTGCAAGGCAATCGCCACTTAACTCTCCATAGTCACATAAAAGCAGCATAAATAACACTTAACATAAACGGCTGCAGCTCTGTTCCAATAAAACTTTATTTACAAAAATGGACAGTGGGCCAGGTTGGCCTACGAGTTGTAGTTTACCGACTCCTGTTGTAGGTTACTGTGCCCAGTAATCCATGTGTAGACGATGAACAATTCAGTAGACGGCAGTGTCTGTTCTGTGCGGTCACAGACACGAAAGGGAACGGAGACCCAGTTTTGTGCTCTCTGGCCCCCAGCAGGGTGGGATCTGGTGCTGGGTGCCTCTCACCCTGTGCCCTCTCCCACACTCCCTCGACCCACTGCACCTGGCCGGCAGAACGTGCTGGCTTCATCCCTGGAACCAACTGGAGTTCATGCCCAGCATCAGCTCGCACTGCGTGAAGCACTCTCGTCTCGCCTGAATTCTCTTTTTTTTTTAAAGATTTATTTTTATTTATTTATTTTTTTTTAGGGAGGGAAGGGAGAGAGAGAGAGAGAGAGAGGGAGAGAAACATCAATGTGCGGTTGCTGGGGGTTATGGCCTGCAACCCAGGAATGTATCCTGGCTGGGAATCGAACCTGGGACACTTTGGTTCCCAGCTCGCGCTCAATCCACTGAGCTATGCCAGCCAGGGCAACCGAATTCTCTTTAATCTTCCAGACAAGCCATCGAAGGAGGCCCCGTTACTCCTGGTTTACAAATGTGACCAAATAGGCTCAGAGAAGTTGTCTTGTCCCCCCATGACCTCTGCACTCGTTGGCAGAGGAGCTCGGGTCCCACCAAGACCACCAGGGCGTTACCACGTACGTCCTACGTGGTGCATTGTCTTTGAACATAAAGAGTGTACAGGGTCTGGCACAAATAATGCCCCTTCTTTTATTACAACATCATAAGCATGTAGTTCTGTAACACAACAATACCACACTCAAGCACACCGTATGATGTTTTAGGTGACGTGTTCGAATGAAAACTATAAATTATCACACCCATGTTATTGCCCTACCGACCACGCTGGAGCAGGTGTTACTTCTGCCGCGCCTGGTATTTCCAATCAGAGGAGGAAAGAGGAAACGTCTTGAGTTTGAATAAGGGGGCTGAGAGGAGGATGGCAGGGTGTCCCCATCACTTTTGGGGGGTCTGTTTTATTTTGCTTTATCACTGACATGGTGGCTGTGGGCTGGAAAGGACCCGCATTCTTCATTCTTTTTTCATTACTCGAGAGTTGTCGCAACCACCCTGCAAAACCAGCAAAGGGACAACTTTGCAGAAAAAAAAAAAAACCATTATTTGGCAGGCAGCGTCCAGTCGAGGAACAGGACAGGTCTCGGGAGAACAGTGCATTTTGTCGGCTTTCTCCAGAGACGGTGTATGGTTTTGAGCAAACAAAACAGGAAGCCGAATTAAAAGGAGAAGCACGCTTCAATCAGGCTCGAGTGATGACGCGACCCAGCGACGGGGGCAACCGCAGCCTGAGGTCGGCCGTCGTGGGCCGCCAGGACTTCCTGGCCTAGGCTGGTAGCGGCCCCAGGGGAAGAGAGGTGTTTTTGTGGCTCAGGTGACACCGCATCAGAACTTTGGAACAGGTGAAAAGGCAGTTCTTACACTGGGAATTTGGCCCTCAATACAAGGTTCCGGGAGGATCTTTACTGAAAACACTGGACTGTGGCCTTCCTCCTGGCATCATGCGTTTCGGTGCCTGCCCCCGCAGGGGCCAGGCTCCAGGTGGGAGTGCACGTTCGGTGTGTCCCTGGCGGTTCTCTCTGCCCGTTGTCCCGTGATTAGCGCTCTCGGGGAGCCAGGGGTTAGGAAGACACCCATGACCAGAAACTGCGTTTTGGTCAGAAAAAAAGAAAACCAGGAGTTACTCGCTACGATCACAGTAAACACACACACACACACACACACACACACACTCATACACACTTCATGCAGTGTCTAGTAAAGAAACGTTCCCAGAAAAGCAGGTTGATTCCAAATGTACGCCAGTGCGCTGCAGCTGCCCTCTTCTCCCATTAATTCTCGTTCTGTTTTCCAAGGCCTGTGGTGAGCAGGGGGTAAAGGGGAGAAACTGTGGACACCCTGAGTGAGTTTAAATTCTGGATCTCCACTGCAACATTTCCGGAAGAAGATCCTTCTTCTTTATTAGTAATAAACCAACGCTGTTATATAAGAAAACTAAGATGTGTTGCCTGCTTTACATGCTCTTTCCTCTATTTCACAGTATAGTTGCATGATTATAATATAACCTCTATTTTACAGGGAGGATGTTGAGGCTATTATTATTATTATTATTATTATTATTATTATTATTTTGCATAGCACAGCTCTTAACCACTATCCTAATCTGCCTCAGATGGGGATCAAAACCCTGGCTATCATTCAAGTGTTATGACAATGTAATTAACTTGATCTCAGCCAAAAAAAAATATTTCATGACTTGCTCGGTTCTGTGGTGTTATAACGAGGCTGGGTTTATGAACAACACCCTTCTCGCTCAGCCCATCTTGTGATGAGTGGCACACGTCTCTAGATGGATGCCAGGCCGGCTTCATCTGTTCAGCTGACCTCAAGTAACCCCATCCCATGGTCATGGTCGTTGAGCTGCTCAGGGTCCAGGATGTCTCCTACCTTTCTTCTCTGGCCGGGATGAAGGCCCTTAGTGTTGGCCACACGCGTCCCCTTTTGGAGCACCTGGCATACAGTGGAGAGTCAGAGCAGGTCAGCTAAAGTGTCAGGAAGATGAGGATCACGGCTTAACTTATTTTCATGAAGGTTTATGTGGTACGGTGGGTTGTTTGTGATGGGGCTGCTGGAGTCCTGCTCTGTGTGCGCGCCACTCTGGGCTGGCCGCCCGCACGACGTGCCTTGGCCAGCAGGATGCGGTGGGAGCAGCGGCATGCAGACCTGTCTCAAGAGGCCGCGCAGCTTCTGCTCTGGAGCTCCTAGGACCTGGCCAGCAGCCCCGACGATCCTGCTGGTGGCGTGCGGCCCGCCTGACCGTGACCGCCAGTCTTCCGGGGTGTCAGTGAGGCCAAACGAGCCCAGACAGCCCCAGTTCAGTCACAGGGTGACTGCAACTTCTTGAGTGACCCCAAGTGACGTGGGCAGAACTTCTCAGCGGACTGCAGCCCCAGCGGCCGAGCCACAGAATGATGAGCGCGAGGAAGGAGTAAAATGATCCCCCTTCTGCATCACTAAGTTTTGGAGCAGTGTTTTGTATAGCAATAGATAACTGGTACCTATGATCTCTGAGAGTTGAATGTTTTCATCTCTCTCACCCTTCAAGTGAATAAAACCAGGCAATCTAAGAATAAGAAACCAACTAAAAAGACCCACTGAGAGAACCTCTTGCAGTTACTGAATGCGTCTCCACCATGAGAGGGAGGTTGCTCAGAGGTAATCAGCAGGGGACACTCTCTTCTTATTTTCTTTCTTGTTCTTAGAGGGGCCAGTGGCACAAAACCAAATGTACAGGTCGCCCCACGGGCATTTCCTCAGGGACGGAGGACATGTGTGGGGTCAGACCTGTGTCTCACACTGTTTGGTAACACATTACGTGAAAAGAAATCTCCTGTTACTGTTTTTCC
Source organism: Phyllostomus hastatus (assembly GCF_019186645.2). Lineage (NCBI taxonomy): Eukaryota > Metazoa > Chordata > Mammalia > Chiroptera > Phyllostomidae > Phyllostomus > Phyllostomus hastatus. The sequence continues at coordinate 15,891,090 of NW_025333607.1, forward strand.
TTGGAATTTGATTTACAACAATAATAGTTCATGATAATAAACTTGAATTTGAGGAGTGGTCATGAGGGTAGAGTGAAAATAAAATAAAACAAAACACGGGGAGAAAGTCCTGCCCATTGAGGTACGGAGAGCTCAGACCCCTGAGGGGGTGTGGGCATCAGGAGAGAAGGCTGACCTTACTTGAAAAAGAGTAGTACCACGTGGACCCAGGGTCAGAAGAGGTCAGTTATCCATATGCTGGATGGCTGAGGGTCTGGTCCTGGGGGGAGGGAGAGGGGGTTCCTACATTTTGAAAGGTTTACCGTTTTTCATAGCCAGATTTCTGAAAGCAGCAGAAAATCACTCTCTTATTATGAAAGCTTTGCCCATTTAATATAAATATAGTGCAATTACCATATTTTTGGCAGTGGGTGAGGCACTTATACACATTGCCTCAATTTCACAACGATTTCACCATGGGAGAAATATTGTCACTGTTTTAGAGGTAAGGACACTGAGGTTCAGGGAAGTTGGGTAGCTTGCCCAGGTCGCAGCTACCAAGGCCTTTACCGAGGACCCTGGCCCAGACTCCCTCCTCCCCCCGCCACCCCGAGCGCCTCCACTGAACCCCAGAGCCAGATTGTCAGATTCCTGGAAACTAGACTATGGCAAGGGACCTGGGGAAGAAAAAACTCGCCCACGGAACTGTGACAGCAATCCATCATAGACTCGGAAGGCGTGTGACTCAAAGGCTATTTCGCCCATATCTTTGTCTTTGTCCCACCTCCATTGTCTCCGATGAAAATAGGACTTCTTATAAGGAAGACACTAATTCTCTCTAGTACGTGTTTTTTTCTTTCAAAATACAAGACGGGGGAGAGGCTTTATTGAAATTCCCCCCCCCCGAACTAAAACAATATTATTTTCAGTTAGGATTTGCCATTGTGTAGAAATATTTTTTTGTTCATTGTGTAGACTGTAATCAAGATTGAAACAAATTCAAAAATCTGTCCCAGGGATATTGTTGAAAAGTCCCAACAGAGATAAATTCTCTAATAATGGGGTACTACTGTTAACTGTTTTTTCTACTTGCAGGAAATGGGGAAGACTTTATATCTGAGAAAGCAAATTCAGAAAATATATAAATAAACCCCCTTCTTAAACTATCTCCACTAAGAAGACTCTCTATGTTACACCACATGCGCGTAACTCTTTTTGTAATTCACTGTAGGACATAGTTACTCTGTTGTGAAGCTTTGGAGTAGAGTCACGCCGTAAACATGCAGGACATAAGGAGTTGTCACAGATGGCACATGAAATCAGTAGACTGGACAAGCTTCCCTAACCTCTGTTTATGCAACATCAAACAAGTTTCAATACCAAATCAGTGTAGGGCTTATAGTAAAATTTGGGTAGCATCGAGAAGTTCCCATGTCCAAGTTTGTTTTTGCATTTTTTTTTCTGTTGCCTGCTGCCATGAGCAGGAAAGGTTTGAAAGGTTTTCAATCCAAAACTGATCAGCTGTAATTGAGGTGCTCATGACCCCTGACCAGTGTTCATGCTTCGTCCTGAAACGAATCTCCGCTGGAAGGGTTGCACGGGCAGGAGGGGTAGGATCTATACTATTCATTAATCAATTGATTCCAGACGCTGTTCTAATGTGCCTTTGATATCTACTATCTGTTTTTGTTGTTGTTCTCTTGGTTCAAATACAACTAGGAACAGGAAGAACAGAGAACGCAATGAGGAGCCATTTGAAAAGCTTTCCTCGGGTAGTGAAGTGACATCCACGTAGCCGGAGTGGACCACACTGCAGCTTGCACTGTGACCACTCAGGTTATCTCAACGCAATGACGTTGTCACAAAGGGGACAGGACAGCCCCACCTCTGGAGGACTGATCCCACTCCATTTCCCAGTTACTGTCCCAGCTGGCTTTTGCCTTTTTCCCCTCCAATTTCCTTTCAGTTCGAGTAATCTTTGAGCCTTTCCAATGTGACAGCAAATACTCCTCCATCGGATAGGAAATCAGGAAAATCTCTCTGCCATCCGTTTCTCTTCGGTGCGTTTTGGTACGATGAGGACAGTGAGCAGTTTGAAAGTGGACTCTCTCTGTTCCAGGTGCACGGGGGTGTGCCCCTTGGGGGAAAGAAGATGAGAGCCCAAGTCGATGGGTTTTCTCACCAGCATCCTGGCCGAAATGTACAGAACACATTGTGTACAGCACCTCTGGGCTGCGACTCAGCCCTGATTGCAGCTGGCTGGGGGCAGAGCCCAAAGGGCAGCGCAACCCAGCTCACTTCCAAAAAAAAAAAAAAAAAAAAGCACACACACACAAATCCTTTTCACTGCCTGTGGACAAAATTACTGACTGACATGCTAAACCCATTAAATATGTATTTTGCAAATTTTGAAATGAGGAAAAATGCTATGTAAAAATTTTTACAGATGCCGAATGATTGTAAATGTGGTCAGAGATGCGGGACTCGCTCCAGCTTTGTTCTTTCGTGGATTGCTATTAGCTTACATTTGAAATCCCGGTTGGCCACGTATTTCGCATTGTTCTTCCAAATGTAATCATTTCTCTCTTTTATCTGATCTCCTCCAGTCTCTCTGTTTTCATCAATATCTGACAGCAATTCCCCGAGATCCAATATAGTCCACTCTCATATCCTTATGTGTACTCTTTTCTCTCTTTGAAATCTAATCCCTCAGCAGTGAAATAATTTATTGTGCTTTATTTAGACTTTTATTTTTTGCATGTGTTTTGATACTTTCCTTTGGAAAAGAGTTATTTGGAAATTTAAACCAACTGTTCACTAGAAGTTATGAAAGCATGATTAAGAAATTTTCTCTCTTTCTAAATCCCTTTTTAAATCTTTTTTTTTTTTTTTAGTGTACTATGGCAAATGCCACGGAGTCCAGGGCTTTTGGCTACCATGGGAAAATGAAGACGGACACTTGTTGGAGCCCAGCTAATGGGTAAGTCACGCAGAAGATAAAATGAGCCAGAAAAAGTAGCGACAGTCTTATTTTTCTCGAAAACCTTCAGATCGTGTGGTTCCTAGAACCTGGAGATGCTGAATTCGTGGAATGTGACCTCCTCATGAAACGACGGTGGCCCCCACGTGCCCGCCTAGTGAATAAGTGGGAGCTCCCTGGTTCCGAATCGCGTGCGCTGTAATTCTGTCTGTCTCAAGTCCTAAAGAAATGCATTTTGGGAGCACTATCTGAAAGAAGTTTTTATGGGTACATTACAGCCTAATAGGTGCATTGTTAAATTAAAGGGAAAACTTGTTCCAGTGAAGTAGTTGGCAGAAAACTATAAATCTTAATGGATAGGAAAATATGCCTTTCGATGGAATGGAAAGAAAGAAACAGACACAGCAAACAAGCGAGCAAGCGAGTAGCCCCACTGAACAACTCCTTAACGCAGCCGGCCCGTGCGTAGCATCTGGCCACCTCCAGCGTTTTCCAGGGTTTCTGATCACCCCACCTCCATAGTGCCGTTCTCCCCTGCGCTCTTCTTCCCTTGCACTTCAGAAAATCGTCCCTTCGTGGTGCCAAAAATTTGAGGCAAGAAGGAAAAATGTCTTGCTTTATTGCTAACCTGTGAAAATGTGGTTTTTTGCCCAGTGCTGTGGTGGTTGGGATTTTTTTTTTCTTCCTTTTCTCACATGGCCCTAATAAACTGGCTGGAATAGATCTTGACGTGCAAATAACATTCCATCCTCAATAAGTAAACTTTGTTTATTGGTCAGAGGCTGAAAAACTGTTTCTTATTCTTCTGCTTGGGGAAGGTGCACTTTCACTGCTGGTTCCTGAAGTTCACTCCTTACGCCCCGAATGGACCAGCAAGGGGAAATTGCTGGGTAACAAGGAAGCTCCTGCTCTTCTCTAACCAGGGATGAGAAGATGAATTAAGTTACCACTGTGGGTGCTTTCCTGTAGTCCTAAGCATCCTTAAGACAGCTGCAGGGTACTTGCTCTGTTAGTGACATTTTGTCTGTGGGAGACCACGTCTCCCCCGCCCAGACACGCCTGACCGGATCCGCTCATCAGTGGAAGCTTCCCGAGCGCCTCAGGTGCCCTGGAATCCCACGTGGCCCAAACAGACAGCTGCTCTTGTGGAGTCATTTACGTTTACAGTGTTCGACACTTTTAACCTGTCCAACCAACCAACCAATTATTTACTTGACAGTGCGGGTTGAGCTTGCGTTACGTACCACAGTCACGTTACTGTGTTAGGGGTTAGGAGTCAAAGCCTCGATCCCGTGGGACTCCGTGTGCCTGCTCCGTCCTCAGCACCTCCCACCGGGCTGCGTGCAACGAGGGGCCAGCGACACATATCCAGTTCTGGCTGGGCACACAGCAGGTGCTCCGTGTTCGTTCATTGCGAATGGACTCACGGCACGAGCTCTGGCCTAAGAGTTTCAGTGACTCAGTTGACTTTTAGAGTGGTTTCTTTAACCCCAGTGAAGGGCACCGTGAATGTTAGGACAGGAAATCGGAACTTGGACTTTAAAAAGTCCTACTAAGGTGTAGAATTTTAAAAAGTGTTATTAAGAACAAATAGATATATATAGTAATATATAAACTATAAACTATATACTATATACTATATAATATATAACATTAGACAGTGCTTAATAATCTCACCAGTTTACACTTCTGCTGGCTCTGAGTCACCTTCATTCTAGCACACTTTCCCCTTGAAGGATCTCACAAAGTCACCTTGAAATTGGAATATCAAAGAATAAATTGGAGATTCTCACCACATTTGAGCCAAATGCCAGCAGGGAGGAAATGTCACTTCTGGTCACCGTATTCACTGCTGATCTGCCAAGATATGTCCAAATATAAAAACCAAAACATTTCAACAGGCTTCTGTGTAGGGGTACGCTCTTGAATATTTCACCTTGTCACTATTTTGATCCCACATGTAGAAACTGGCCCCAAAGGTTTGATTTGTTTTTCTTTGTTAGCTGTCAGAAAGCATCATAATAAGTTAAGCAACATTTTTCACAAATATTATTTATCTAGAGTGAACTCTAAAATTTGCATTTTGAGTTTTCCAATGAACTTCCTTCCTTTTTTCATTTTTGCAAATCTTTACAAAATTCTTGATTTTTTTTAAAGTGATCATACAAACTTAAGGGGAATTTTTTTCTGGGTTTGCTCTTCTAGTCTTTTATCCATATTCTGAGAGGATGAGGCATTAAAAAAAATCGACTCTGGGTCACACTCCCAGGTGCTCCCCACGTGTCCTGTGATGGAGAGGGAGCCATCAATCATTGTCGTCCCGTCATTGGTTTCAGGGAGCCAAATGGCATCAGGTTTTGGTACGCAGATATGAAACTTTTTACTCGCAAGCTACAGTTGGCAAGCATCTACTGGGCTGTGGAAATTGAACAGGAGCCTTAGTTAAGAGTTTGTGTGGTCGCTCTGCTCTGAAAAGGAACAAAAATAAAACTTGTTCGCCTCCAGTACCAACGCCCTGGAGAAGGCATTCTAATCAGATGTGTGAGATGGTGAGCTGGGTTGCTTCTTCTGGTCCGCTGACCTAACAGCTTCCACCGGAGCGGAGCGGAGCTGTGCCGCTGGCCATCGGCATGCACGAGGCACTTACGGAAGTGCAACAAGCGTGGAGGGGAGGCAGGGATGGGACAAGGCAGGGTGCACTGTGTCGGCTCGAGGGTGGACGTGCAGCAGGAGAGAGATGGCAGAGTCAGTGAGCCAGCCTTGGGTTCAAATCTTGTTTCTTCCTCTTAGTTGCTGTGTTACTGGGCCCACTTATTCCAGTTTTGGAAGCTCGGTGTCCTCCTCTCCAGAATGGTGATAATCATGCCTTCTTTGTGAGGCTGTTATTGGAGGATTAACATATAGTCAACATATAATGCCTGTGTCTCTGTCTGGGACATGAGAGATGCTCAGTGAACAGAACCATTGTTATTGTGGAGGGTTCAGAAGGTATGGTTGGTTTGGTAGGTGAATGCAGAACCTTGTGCCCGAAAATGGTTTACAGTGTCTTGGCACCTGGCCATGGTGGCAAATGGCTTCATTTCGCACCGTATGAGTGGGCCTGGCCAGAAGCAGAGTAGATTATGTGTGTGACACTTTTCTTGTAGTTTTTTTTCTACTCCTAATTCATTCCCACTTTTAATGCACGCACACCTCCGTCGTTGTTCCTTTTCTCTGCGGTGGCGCGACTGAACTTGGGACTTGTTGAGGCGAAGTGGGAGGGAAAGCGAGGCCCTGAAATGAACTGTGAACATCAGTAATGCTTTAGTTTCCATGTTTCCTGGTTATGCAAGCCCACTGCTTTGGAATTTCAACATGACCTTGAACCATCACCAACTTTAATTTTCCTCACACTTCAACCAGTAGTAACGGGGCCCTCCCTCCCGCGGCTGCCGTTGCTGCCGGCATTTTTGTTGTTTCCTTTTCTTTGCTCCCGTTCACTGGGTTTAATTCACTCCGGCAGTTGCCGGAGCCGGATGCCAGGCTCCTGTGTGTGTCGCCACGGAGCTGTGACTCCTAGTCGTGCAGCAGGGCAGCCGGACCAGGCCTCTGCCTCTTAGAGAGAGGGCCCTCGGAGAGGTCGCGGGGCTCACCCCGAGTTTTCTCCCACGCCGGCACAGAAAGCAGGGGCTTAAGAGTCAAAAGTAACTGGGTTCGGATCCCGGCTTTTCTTCTCAGTCTTGGAGCAATGTGGGACACGTTCCCTGATCTATGGGAGCCTCTGCTGTCCCTTTACTAAGCAGTGTTTACTCATTTAGCGAGTCATATTGGCTGAAGAGCGTTCAGCTCCCAGGGTTGGTTGGGTTTAGGGAACTGGTGTGGCCAATGTGCACCGTGTCTGTTTCTCACGGTGGCCCAGCCGCCCCCTCCCCTTCGCCTCTGGCTCCGGAGCTTTAGAGCTCCTGGCTAGCTGCTCGTGGCGGGTCCAGGGAGCCGGGAGACACGCTACGCCCTGTGCTGGGTCCATCCCCACACACCTGCTGTGCTAGTTTCCTGGGGCTGCCGTGAGGAATTGCCGATGGTGGGTGGCTTAAAACAGCACACATTTATAATCTCATGGTTCCAGAGCCTAGAAATCGGAAAGCAAGGTGTCGGCCAGGCCCTCCTTCCTTTGAAACCTGTAGAGTTTGTTCTTGCCTCTTCCCAGCTTCTGGTGCTGGCCAGGAGTGGCTGGTGTTCTCTGGCTCGGAGATGCACCGGCCCAACATCTGCCTCTGCTGTCATGTGGTTGTTCCCCGCTGTGTCCTCAGATGACATTCTCGGTCTGTGTGTTTCTCTCCTCCTTTTCTTCTAAGGGCACTAGTCGCCATAGTGAATTAAAGGCCCACTGTTGCCCAGTCTGACCTTCCCTCAGCGAGCTGCATCTGCAGTGACCCTGTTCCCAAGTCCAGTCCCAGCCTGAGGCTCTCGGGGTTAGGACATTCCTTTTGGGGGAGGCACAATTCAGCCCGTACCATGTGGACTCCTTTTGTGTTCCCCAGTTCCGGTTATTGTTTGCAACCGTGTGGTGGCTGGGCGCTGTCCTCCTCTGCTCGTGGAAGGCAGAGACAGTGGACACCTGCTTGGCTCAGCTGGAAGGGGCCGCGTGAATGACTGAGTTGGGGCCGGAGGGTAGTTCTCAGACAGGTGTGCACGAACCAGTGGGCGAGTTTCAGAAGTGATGACGCCTATGTCCCTCTCCCAGCAGTTCTGGCTAAAGTGCGTCTGGGTTAAAGCCTGGGCATTAGGTCTTTTCAAAGCTCCCCAGTGATCACACCATGTGGGCTGGTGTAAGATTCCCTGAACCAGAAGAACTCAAAGCTAATAATGGTGGCAGCATTTCTCTTTGAGCAGGTCAACCCTCCTTGAAAGGATGGGCCTGTGTTTTCTTCGCCAAATCCTTGGAGCCAAATCTCTTTGGAAACTCACAGCTCGGATTTGTTTCCAGAATTTAAGAAAGCAATGGGGAGCATTAACAGTGTATAACCTAAAACTCCCAGTGTTAAGGAGTGTCTGGATAACATTCCTTAATCAAACACTATTTTTTTTTCATTGAAACATGTAAATATTCGCATTTTAAAGAGGCCCATGTCAGTTCAGTTTAGAGTTTGCTACCAGAAGAGAATTGATACCAAACTTAAAAGATTTTAGTGTTCGTTATAGATTCTGGAAATGAGAACAAGGGATTGTGAACATAATGACAAAATCCGTGTGACAGGGCCCGAGAATTATATATCAATGCTGTGCGCCTGACCAGAGGTCTGGGGTGGAGGTCACCGGTGCGGAGAGAGTTCACATATGCACTAGCATGTAAGAGACTTGGGAGTCAGAAGGACCAGACCTGGGTTTGCAAAATACCCCTGTCTCTTAATTACCTGTGCGACTTCGGGCAAGTTATTTACTTAACATCCGCCCTGTTTTCTCAGGTGCAAAATGAGGTTTCTTCTCACTACCCCAGGATGCCGGATCCATGTGCCAATACCCACAAAGGTTCAGATTTGAGGATTAGAAGAGGGTATTAATAATTGAAAAAAAAGGGCACAAAATTTGTTAGAGGTGCTGAGGATATCCGAAGCAGGGACGAGGTCTCACGGCCAGGTGGAACGTGCCGGGACAAGAAGCCCGTGCTCTTGCTCCGGCGGCACTGGTACGAGCTGCTCATTTTTGTCTTGGTCTGCAGAGATGTTCTCTGGCTTGCTTTAGCGTCCAGTTGGGAGGGTCTTGGCATGAAAGATGCAGCATCTCTGTATGGCTGTTGCACTGCCGTTACTGTTGTCACCAGCATTGTTGTCATGCTCAGAGGACCCGCGGGTGACAGTTTTTCCAATGCAGGGTCAGGGTGGAGTCCACTCGGATGCCCACAGTTTATCAGACTACTTGCAAGACCAGTAACTTGGTCTGAAACGGAAGATCGTGACGGTCGTTTTGGTGCAGCTTACTCTCTGATTCCTGATTAGGTGTTATCATGGGCTATTCCACTGGGTCATAGGAAATAATAAATACCAGAGCCAGGAGAGACGAGTTCCTGCATCATTAATTGCAAAGGGGAAGCGGTGTTCTGTGCGAGGAAGTGATCTGCTCACAGAAGGGGTGTGTCCCTGGCCTGACGGATGCGTTGATTAAACTGGGGTTTCAGAAAGTTTGTACCTGTCTCCAGCAGGTAGAGCAAAACATTCCGTGGCTTCCAGGCGGGGACCTCCATTTGTGCAAACAAATGTCATTACCAGGGATTTCCATGGGCAGGTTAGTTGGTCCAGGCTGGAGAAAAAGAAAGTGAAAATATAATAGCAATATAAAAGCAAGGTAAAAATACAGATATGACATAGCTGATGAATATATGTCTCCCTCCAAAACAAAAGACAGAAAACCCCCTGAAGTGGTTTGGGGTAAGCTACTAAAGTATTTTTTTGAAGCCAAAGACAATTGATAGAGCTTTTTGCGTGTTTGCATGTGAGGGAGAAAATAGGGGGAACCAGGCTACGTTCCCTAGATTACACGATGGTGGGCGTGCGGGGAATCCTTGTCATAGTTCGGCCCTAGGCTGACTTGGGAGGTCACGTTACTTATACACTTGGAAGGGGAACGTCAGAAGCCTTGACTGCTCAGTGTCCCCGAATAGTGAAGGACTGTGGAAGATGACTAGGAAAAAATAGAGACGGTATTTATTAGTCACTAATGACGCCACCATGTGCGGCCCGATTTAAGGTGCAGAGAAGAATGCTGTGCTCTGCTTGCCCCAGGAAATGGGAGTTCATTGTCAGGTCATCGGGGAAGAGAGACAAAGGCCAGGCCGCCCCGAGAACTGGGTGCAGCAGGAGCGCTGAATGGGTGGCAGCCTTGGTGACCCGCAGGAACTCTGGGGCCCCTCCTTCCTGTGTTTTAAATGGACTATTGTCATGACTTAGTTGTTTGGTCTTTGTTTCCCAACTTTATCTCTTACACATCTCTCTCTCTCTCTCTCTCTCTCTCTCTCTCTCTCTCTCTCTCTCTCTCTCTCTCTCTCTCTCTCTCTCTCTCCAGTACACGTATACATATTCTCCCCAGAGATCCTCTAGGAGTTCCCTACAAAATCCTGTGGGTTCAGCAACGGATCACCCAGGAGGGTGAATGAGTTCCGCAAGCTCTCATGCTGTCCCACGTAAGAGGCTATTGGCCAACTTTCGCAGGTGACTTCCTTTTGTACCCAATCAGCTATGGGCAGTTCTGCAGTTATGCGTGACCTACCCGTAAAGAACACCTCAGACCACAGGTTTGGGCATGGCAGACACTGAGAGCTTTATAGAAAATAAGCCAAAATAATACAAGATACCTGTTATTTTAGTATTTTAGTATGACCCTAAGCAGTCTGATTATGGACATATGAAAGGTATCATCTCAGCATTACTGTGTCTGATTGCATTACACTAATTTCTAAGGCCTCTCTTTGCACAAATCTTTCACCCCCTCACCCACCCCCTGCCCCGATGACTCTGCTGTTCTTAAGGAGCCTTACTTAGCCTTTCTTTCCTGGGGCCCAGTCTTCCAAGGTAGAATCAGCCTCTCAAACCCAAGCCGGAGGTGGAAGAGACGCCTCTAGTGGCGGCAGCCTATGGCATCTAGGAACAAGACCAAGCTTCTCTGTCTTCCTTGTCCCAGCTGGCTTAGTGATGCCACATGTGACCCGTGGGGTCTCACCTCATGACCGTTAGGTTTCAGGGTCGTACCTGTGGGGACCGGGGACCAAGGTAGTGTTGGAGCTACCAGATCTCCAGCCAGAGACACTTGGTCAAGTCCTGTTGGACTCGCTTGGCTTTCTCCTGGCCACACCTCGCCATTTCTTGGGGAAAATTCAGTAAGAAGGGGGAGTCTCAGGTTAGAAAAAAGTAGTATCCGTATGCTGAGGAGGTAGGTACTCAGAGGTTTGCTGATGCTGAGTCACATAGCTTGTCATTTCTGGACGTGATCTGGGGCATCACATAAAACAATGAGCACTGTACACTATACGCCTATCTCTACCTTCATTTACAACGCAAAGCTCACAGCTTCAATGGGAACTGTTACTGCCACTCTTAATCACTCTGGGAAAATTTTGTACAGATGATATTCAAATGAACAATATCCATTTAACTTTAGTTGTGCATAGAGAGAGTAACATAGAGCCCTGGCTGGTGCGGCTCGGTGGACTGAGTGCCGGCCTGCGAACCAAAGGGCCACTGGTTCGATTCCTAGTCAGGGTACATGCCTGGGTTTCGGACCAGGTCCCCAATAAAGGGCACATGAGAGGCAACCACATACTGATGTTTCTCTCCCTCTTTTTCTCCCTCCTTTCCTGCCCCTAAAACAAATAAAATAAATGAAATCTTTTAAAAAGTAAACAATGTAGAGTATATGAACACATACATATGTAACATACATAGATAACCCCATACAGATATCTACATGTATGTCATAGACAGACACATGTTTAAAGATGTAACACTTCGGGGCACAGCCAGCTGTCTTCGCTCCATCAGGCACACGGGGAGGGCGCGCGGTAAGTGCAGGGAGCTCCCCCTGGCCCAAGATGGGCCCGATGAAAAGCCAGCGGAACTGCTCTGCGGACCACTAGAAAGTGGAATATTAAGTGTTCCGGGGCGTGCTCACCTCATTCTGGTTGTTGTTTGTATTTTACAAATGAGAAAAGTGAAGGTTAAAACAGCCAAATGACAAGTCCCACACGTTTATTTAATCTGCAAGCATGTACTGAGTGCCTGCCCTGTGCCAGGCACTGGGGACACCACGGGCCTCTGGGGGGGGGGGGGGTGAACAATGAGAACGTGAAGAAGTCCGCCATATAATTTAGAGCCATCAAAAATGCTACAGAGAAAGGAATGAGGGACTAAGGAGATAGAACATGAGTGAGGAGTGTACCTTCTAACCGAGGGCAACTCAACTCAGCTGCTAACGACTCTCATAGTATGGATTCAAACTAATCACAAAGAACCGTGTTCTATTGGAAAACTCTAAACCAAACCACGGACAACAACACTGGTGAAGCGGCACTCCATGCGGAAACGGACACCAAGGTCAAACGCCCTGAGATGGAAAGAGCTTGTTGTGTTGAAGCAAGAAGCACAGGGCCATGCTGGCCAGAGCTCTGAGACAAGGTGGGGAGCAGGATGCGAGATGGAGTCGGAGAAATGGGTGTTGGGGAGATCGGAAGGGACTTGTCCACTGTGTGCTCGAGTATTTAGAGGAGGTGCCGCTGGCCCGTTGAGACATCGTTTGTTCTGTGTTTTGGAAGATCGTGGTGGTTTTGTGAAGGGATGAGAACACGGAGTGGCAAGCAGGCACGCACGCAGTAACACAATAGACAATGGAAGACTATTGCCGTAGTGCAGGTGAGAGACACCGTGTTGCCGGAGGGGTGAGACATGGTCGGTTTCAGCGTATGTTTGGAAAATGGAGTGGACAGGTTAGTTGGTGTAGGGGAAAGAGAAAAATCGAAGATGACGCCTGGATTTTCAGCTCAAGGAATTAGATCAATGGTAGTTGCCATTTTCCGAGATGGGGGAAATTACAGAAACAGGTGTGTGCGCGGGGGGAAGAGTCCAGTTTCGTATACTCGAAGTGTGAGACGCCTGTCAGATATCCAGGCTGAGTGTTGAAAACACATTTAGGAAATCTATTCCAGAGCTCTCGGGAGAGACCGAATCTGGGAGTCATTGGCAAAAGAGCAACATAAGGAAGAGAGCAGCCCTTCAGACTCAGGATTTAAACCGCGCAGGAAATTGGAGCACACGGTGATGAGGAGGGGTGGCTAGTAGAAATGTAACCTCCCCTCCCGCCCCACCTGTTCCCTCATCTTCAAGAGTCCTTGGAAATATCAAGGGGGACATTATACGGGATGAGGCTCTCAGCCTTTCCCTCTCTGGCTACGAAAGAAGTCCAGATGTCTGGTGGTTTGGGGCGTGCAGGTCACGGACACTTGGATTGTGATTATAAAGCCAATTTAGGACCCCTGCAGCCCCATCCTCCTGCTTTTTGTCAAAGGAACGTGTCTCATCCAAGGTGTCTTGAACGGGGTCCATCTAGGTAGACAGCACATGCAAGTTGGAATATTGGCCAATTGGAAAGAGGAGTCAGGGTCAGAATGTGAATTTGGGAACTATCTGGAAAGCGAGATTACGGGATACCTAGGGAATAAAGAAATAAACGATGCCCTTTGTGGGCGTGCGTGTGCCTGGGGTCTGGAAACAGCAAGAAGCTAGAGAAAACGTCAAAGGAAAAGACAAACCGTAAGAACACAGAACGCGGTTTCAGCAAAGACCGAAGAAGAGTGCTGACCGTTTATAGCAGTGTCGTTCATGATGAATAGTCCCTACAGCGGAGCCCTGGATGATCTTGAACTCTCTAAGGTTTTTTTCACGATCCTTTCTCTGTGTTTGCTGGCAAAGTGCAGTGGGAGACTACACCTTTAGATAATGTTTTCACAGGAAGGACTAAAGGATTTTTTTTGGGTTAAGCCTCAGTGTAGGGCTTGCCGAGGTGGAAAGAGAACCCGATGCCAAGTCCCATTTCTGGTGACCTTCAGAAGAGTGTAGAAATGGCATCCGCCCTAAGGATTCCGTGCAAGGGATCTAAAATAGAAACTCAGAAAGTCAGCAGCTCTCAGCCCGCCTCCACCCTTCTCTCCTCTTCCTTTGTTTTCCCTTGCTTGTTACTGGGAGCCGCTGGTCTAAGGAGGGTTCCCATCCTTCCTGGCCAGCCCCTGAACTCTGGCTTTCTGCCCGGAGCTAAATAATAGTTCAGATCCGTTCACCGGAGAGATGCACACGGCGTGGAGAGGGCAGGACATAGACCGCTCTTCTCTACCCTCGGCTCCTCTCTCGCAAATAAAGCCGGCATGGGTACACATGGAATTATTTGCCTAAAATCTGTCCTGAGGTCCTGACACTCTCCAGATTTTTCTGGTTAAAAAAAAAGCAGGGTTTCTGCCTTTTATTTTTTAAGATTTTATTTATTTATTTTTAGAGAGGGAAGGGAGGAAGAGAGAGAGAGAAACATCAATGTGTGGTTGCTGGGGGCCGTGGCCTGCAACCCAGGCATGTGCCCTGACTGGGAATCGAACCTGAAATGCTTTGGTTCTTGGCCCGTGCTCAATCCACTGAGCTACGCCAGCCAGGGCAGGGTTTCTGCTTTCGGATGAAGATCTCTGTCTCAATTTAAAAAATATATATGAGAAAAGGGCAATTACATGTTTTTAATTTAACCACAGTGTTTCCTAAATCATACATAACTTCCAATGCAATTTTCAGCTGTTTTGGTCTTAAATAAATTAGACTTCAGTTCATGGTGAAGCGTGTAAGAATAGCGCAGTGCCTTCTTCACTGTGAAAGTGAACTGAATTGTTAATGATATTATCTGATTATTTTCTCACTGAAAATTTCTCTCTTTCACCCACGCGCACTCCAACCCTTGTAGAAAGAAGCATGACAGGAAAGGGAGGAGATGCTGACGGAGAACAGTAGTCAATTATGGCCCAGGGCGGACTTCAAGTTACGGGGGAAGTGCACCTCGATACCTGTCCATTTCCTTTTGTGGCCCATTCGGAAACCTCCGCTCCCAACACCATCCCGGGGCGGTGGCCAAGTTCCCTCGGGTGACTCACCATCCCACGTGGAGACATCTAACCCTTCAACTGCCTCTGTGGACACCTCAGCCAGTGGGAGGAAAAGAGTGGCTTATCTCCCCCCGGCCTCCCGTGTCTGGCTCACTGTCACAGTTAGGTTAATTCAGCTAGATTTACCGTACCCCCCCACCCCCCGCAAAGCGTGTCATGGATGATTCACGGTCCCATCAAATCAGGGTAGTAATGTGTTGTTTCCCTGTCTCTTACCCGGCCCCTTTAAAGCAGGCAGGACTCGGGCTTTAGAAAGTAAAACCCATGCACATAATTTTAAGGTGAAGGTGGAGGCAGTGACTGAATGTGGCATTTGTAAGGTCTCACGCTGCCCTTAGGGAAAAATATACTAGAACCCCACTTTTGCATTTGAGTATTTTCTCTGATAATTTTTATTTACTAGTTTTACAAAGGTTGGTAAACCTTTGCTGACTGCAAAAAAAAAAGGTTAGTATTTTAATTATAGTCTTATCATATTGAAAAAAGTAATTCAAGGGTAATTGTATCTCTTTGATGTTGATTTTTTTTCCTATTTAGCACCCTCTTGCGGGTTCTCATTCATTCAAGTCTATTTTTGTGTCTTTCCGTAGGGTTTTTAAGTTTGGTATCATGTAGTTGTTAACATTTATCACTTTCTTTATTTGTATGCATTTTATTTTTGTGTTACTATTTTTGTAAATGGGAAATTCATTAGATCATGGAATCGATTATTGTTTTTCTGTAGGGGGCAGATCGATCACTCTAGTGAAATTTATACCCTACCTTTCTTATCACTTTTAGATGCATTTGGTATTTAAAACAAAATCCAGTGCTAGACACACTCACTGGTCATTGATCCGTGTATGTCATTGCTTGTAAACCCAGGGAAAATCATAATCATCCCAGTCTTAAGTGTCCTTTTTCTGAGAAGTCAGAGCTTCAGTACATTGGACGTTTATATCATAGCAAGTTTTAAAGGCTCCTTGGATGAATAAAGTGAGCATTGTGTAATTTTGCTGTCATTTCAAGAATCCCTCCGCATGACTTTTTTATTACCTGATTGATGCCCGTCTGTGTTTTTGTGGGGGTCATCGTTTCTGTAACTCTGTTCAGGACAGCCTCGGTGGTCTATGGCATGGGTTTGAGCTGGGCTCCAGGAGACTTCTGTTCCCTGGCCAAGATTCTTCTCTTTATGCTTCATGTATCAACCTCCAGGTTTCCTCCTGCATAAAGGAAATGGGATAATATTCATTACTGTCTCCCTAGAAAACTGGTAAAGATTAATGTGTTAATTAGGTGCAGTGCTTTGAGATCTCGGAAGAAGGAGGTGTCATAAAGTGTAAAGGTGTTTTCATGATGTGAGCAAGGTTCCGCTCCGGGGGTGGGGTGACCCCCTCTTGAGAAGGTCCCAGAACCGGCCCGCAGGCACGCGGGGCAACAGCAGTCCGCCCTTCCCCGGCACACAGCTCCTGCCCTGACACCGCTGCTCCCTGCCTTCTGGCTCTGCACCGGCAGCAGCCTTAAACATTGAGCAACCTCCTGGCTTGCAGGGAAACTAAGTGCATACTTGCCTATATTCCAAAACCCAGATGACGTATACTTCCAATCGAACAGATGTGGTCAGCCGTTGATTGAACCCAGAGGAGAAGAAATTAAACGCATCCAAAACAACAATGGAGAGGAAGCCGGATGGGAAAGGTGAATGCTACATGCACAGTGATTCTCCTTTCTGCTGTCTTTCCTTTCCTCTTACTCGTCCAAGTCTTCCTTTTTTCTCTGGAAGGAGAGCCTTCCAAGTCTTTTTCTTTCCTTGGCTTTCTCTGCTCGCTCATAAACATATAGGTGTGTTCAGGGTAGCAGCTATTTCCATTTCTTTCCAAGCACTCACAATTGAGCAGAACTTTTGAATGGTGCTGAATAAGGGTTGCCCACTCCCACCACTCAGAGGTTTACCTCCATTCAGAAAGGATCCAGGCCCCGTGATCTTTCTCTTTCTGCTCCCTGCCTGTTAGCAGTTTTACTGAACAAATTCGCAGAGTCATACAGACATCGAGTTGGAAGAGGCTGTGGGGTTCTCGGTCCAAGCTCCCTCTTTCTCTCGCCCCATATGCAAAGCCCCGCCATGCTGTCTCTGCAGAATTTTATTCTGCTTCAGCTCAGACGCTTCCGAGAGCTGGGAGCTCACAGCCTCACAGCTCCGCTTTGCCCAGCCCTGGTCATGAGGGAGTTCTCTACTGTGAGCCAGAAACTGCCTTCCTCGGACTTCCACCCTTCCTTCTTGGTTTTTCTCTGTGGAGCAACACGGAATAAATAGGGGCCCCCTTTCACACTCGACTTCTCCCGTTTTTCCTCATCTGGGTTAAGCAGCCTTAGTCCTCCTGCCCTCTCTCTGTGTGAGGTCAAGCGTGTTGCCCAGTTATGGACATTTGACTCACATTGAACTTGCAATGAACTAGAAACTGTTCGCCTTCCCATATACATGGCTGTTAATCTATCTCTCTCTCATGTTGTACCTTATCTGGATGGATTTTTTTTGAGGCTCAGTGGGAAGGTTTTATATTTACCTCCTTCTCATTTTATTCTGTTAGTTTGGGCCTACCATTGCAACTTTTCCCAGTGTCAAAAGAGCTGGCTCATTAGCCATTCCTCCCACCTTTCGGATGCATGCGCAGGTCTGATGCCTGCTTTCTGCATGGTCTTCAGCTGGCTGGCAATGACACTGATAAGAAAAACCAGGTCCAGACATGGGAGAGCGGAGCTCTCCTTTGCGGGAAGGACCACAGCTGTCAGGAGTCAGGCCGTGTTCCCTGAAAGTCCCTTTTATTTTTCTGCACCCTGGCTACAGGTATGCCTCCCCACAACCCGCTTTGCTGGAGGTCAGGGATCGGGGCCCATGGTGCCAATACCAGTGAGAGACTTTCCGGGAATTAACGTTTTCCTGGGGCCAGCTCTTAACCAATGACCATGGATACGCCAGAGTATCATTACCCCAGCTCTCGGTACCTAATGCGGTCACGTCCATGGTGTGGCCTCACCTGTTACCATGCCCCTCTGCAGGATTAAGTCAAAGCAACCTGCAGGGGGCTTTGCCGGGTAACACACCCTCTGTGTGTATGTGTGTGTGTACGTGCACACATGTGTGAATTATATATAAAATCAACATCCCTAATTTGCTAACCTATGCTGTCACTGTCTGTGTGCAACTGATTCTTTATGACATGTGTATTTTTGTTGTTTTAGAATTATGTCTTTTGTCTAGTGACAGATCTCTTTACTGTGTCAGTTCTATACGATGGAAAAATATGTGGTAGAGAATGTCTTTTCCTTCCTTCCTTCCACCTTCCTTCCTTCCTTTCCACACACTTCCTTCCACCACAGGGATGTGGATTGCACTTTGGAAGATTATTCTCCGTCAGACAGAATATAAAATAAGAGTGGAATTCAGAAACCCTGCCTCTTTATTGTTTCTTCCTTAACATGACGTGGGTATGCTTCTAGTATCAAGGCTCTTAACTTTTTCGTTTGTTCTGAATGTAACTCTAAAGAGAATGTTCCCTCTCACTAGTGCTTGTTACAAACTGGACTCGTTCTGGCCCGTGTCATTCCTGACTGTCTTTCCCATGGCGATGCATGACAGGTCCATCAAAGCAGAAATCCGAACGTTTGCAGGTGTTTCTCGGGACCGGGCGGCAGGGGTCAGGTGGTGATCTGAGGTCCCCCCCACCCCCCGCTTGCAGGTGCTCAGCAGGGCGTCAGCCTCCGCTGTGTCCACCTCCCGCCTGGACCGCCGACAGACGGACGGGAATCACTTCTACGCTCCTGTAGCAAATGCCTTCTGTTATCCGATCAAGCAGGTTCTATTCGTCCTGATGCTCGTGTCCCCAGGTGTCCCAGTAGTATTTCCCCTTCATTCATCTCAGAGCTGCTTCTGGGTTGGCTCAGGCAGACGCTGCCACCAGCACCTGCCAACTCCCAGCCCTCGGCGTGCGCCGTTGCCCTTGCCGTGAACAGGTCGGCTCTGAACAGGCCAGGCCTCCTGTCCCCGGCCTTCTTGTCCTGCGGTTCCATGCAGTGCGTCGGAGTAGGCCCTGTCCCTGGCTAATTGTATTTCTAGGTTGTTAGGTCAGTTCCATGTACTCTACATTTTAATGTTATCTGATGGGATTACAGTAAGTCGCCTCATAAAGGTTTTAAAAAATATTACGGTGAAGGTACAAATATACATACATACACAAATGTATGAATGTGTGTGTGTATATATATACATTTATATGTATAATTTTGTGATCGCTGTTGTATCCAGATTCATTACTTTCCTTTCTTTAATAAAATTTTAATTTTTTAGGGTAATAGAAGTTGAGGCCTTGGAAGTACTTCAGATAACATTTAACCCAACCCCATAATACTTTTGTAGATGCAGAAATTGAGAATAAGCCTGCATTAGCTTAGTCAAGTTCACACAGTTATGTCATACAGAGTGGCCTAAACTTAGATGTCTAGTTTCCTGCCCCCCCCCCAAAAAAATTCTTCCTAATTCACCATGTAGCACATCCCACCCATCGCCCTGGGAAAGACATGGTCATGAGAATGGAAAAAGAAGAAAAATAAAATAGGTCATTCTATCCTCCTGTTTAAGTAGATTACAAATACTGAGATGACGTACTATCCCAAAAAGCAATATTTGAGCGAACTTGAGACTTGCCTAATGATTTTCTGTATCAATGCAGACCTCGCCCTTTTTAGGTGAAAGAACACACTGGAAAAACGGCTGTGGCTGCTAGAAACAAAACATTCGCATTTCGTGCGTGTCGGCAGCACCGCGGAGTAGCAATATTATGGTTACAAGAGCCCGACCGTGCGCTCGTTGTAGTCTCTGCTTCCCTCCGCTCCTTTTCCTGGCCCCGCACCTCAGCCAGCCAGCAGAGACGCCGGAGACCTGGAGGCATGGGGACACCCGGTTGTTCCAGCTTGTCGAAACGCGTCCTTGCAAACTGCCGTCAACGCACTTTGAAAAACGCTCTGCACCCTAAGCCGGGTGTCAGGGCGCTGCAGCAGGTGTCCGCTCCAGATGGTGGGCTGGGCAGGGCTGTGTGGGGCATGGAAGCAATTCAGACCCAGGAGGGGCTTTCTTCCCCGGGGGCGGGGGGGGGGGGAGGGGAAATTTCAGGCACAGGCAACGGGGGTGAGGAGTTTCAAAGGTCGGTGGACTGGACTCAGACTCCAGAAGGGACTGGTGACCATGGACTGAATCCAAACCCCTCAACGGGGCTAAGAAAAATCTAAGAATGTACTTTTTCCCCCGGCGACTTGAGACGTTCTATAGGCTGGGGTTCCTCCGCTGTGCTCAGGGACCTGTGCGTCTCTTTGGCTTTACGTAGCTGACGAGGGCAGTAACTGACAGCGCCCACAGACTTAAGAAGGTTCTCACGCGTGCACTCGATATTTCCCTCAAAACTCTGCACATGTTTCTTCACATCCGAAGAGTGCTCTGCCATCTAAGATAACAGTGAATCACTTTGTGAATCAGTATTAATTCATAGAACAGAGTGTTGTTCCATCTAAAAATATTACAGTAAATCATTTTGCAAATTAATGTGAATTCATATGGGTATGCTTTAGAGAAACATGTTTTTTTTTTTTTAATGTGAAGGTGGTTCGCAGTGGAGATTGCTGGGAGAACAGCTGGGATAAGAGAGCCTAGGTGTGAAAACTGTACTTGAACAACTATTAAAATAAAATAAAAAAGAAAACGTCTAGGTGTGGACAGTAGGGAGCACACGCCAGCTCCACCTGCAGAAGTGGACACCCACTTGCACTTGCACGTGAACAGATTTTAGTGGCTAGGGGAGAGGTTGTGGACAGCACTGATTTTATTCCATTATTTGAGGGAAAGAGGAGAGCGAAGAATGTCCTTTTTTCCCACATGGTTGGGAGACTGTCACGAACCCTGGCTTTAGTCCTAGATGATCAAGTTTTCTAGCAACTGGATGAAAGGGAGGAGGGTTAGTCAGCCATGGGAGCCATTTCCAAATGAGAATCCACTCTGTTTTTTTTCTCCTTTCCGACATATCAGCAAATTATTTTTATGAGGCCTTACGTGATTCATTGAGCCATGTGGCGGGGGTCAGAGGGCAAGGGCGCCATTTGCCAGAGCCGGTCTGAGCTGGGGAAGGCGAGGTCAGAGGGGAAGAGAGACCCTCGTTACTCCGGGAAGATTCGGGCGGGCCCTGAGCCTGCCCGACAGGGTTAGCCTCACCGGCGTGGTTTTCAGCACAGAGCACCCAGGCTGCAGGTGTTCTGAACTCTGCGAGTCTTCAAAGGCCAGCCTCCCATGTTTCTGTTGCTATAAAGAGGATTAAAAGGATTTAAAAACATAGCAAGCCTGTCCAACCCGAGCGTCATTTGCCAGCATGTGCCGAGGGGGAGGGAAGCGGGGAGGCTCTATCAGCTGAAGTCCCAGTAGTCCGGAGAAACATACTTTTCAGATTTCTTCCCCCGCTTTCTTTCTTTTAGAAATAATAGCCCGAATGTGGAACTGGAGCCCTTTCAACTGGAACTCATTAAGAATTCATGGGGCAGAAAATGTAAGGGGTTCTGGAAACAGGGACTTTGAAAGGCCAGAAGTGGGCTATAAATAAACTGCGCTGATATTCCTTTTTTTCTTTCCCGGTGGTTAAATCCACTTATTACACCGGAATGCAAATGGGGAGTGAACCAGGTGATTTTCGATCTGAAAACCCCGTTTACGTGGAGAGGCACGTTGACATTTATGGACTGACTTACCACACGGAGGTGTCGTAACAGCCATTACACCTTCTCAAAAGGCACTTTGGTGTCCCGCGTGGGCTGCGGCCCCTGACAGCCGACATCTGCAGGTGACACTGTGGAGGCCAGGCATCTGGAACCGTTGCTAAGGCACCCCTGTCACCACTTAGGGCTAATGGTTTTTAACATCAAATTCCAATTTCTTTGCTTTCAGCTTTGCCCTGGTTCAATAACCTACCTCTCGTGCTGCTGGTTTCATTTCTAGGATATTGATTTTCCACAAGGTCTAGTGAAGAGGCCCAGCGCTGAGTCAAGTTCATTGTGTGACCTGAGCTGGAGCAAATAATCTCTCTAAAGTTAGCTGCCGTATTAATCACAGAGGGGCTAATAGTAAATGGCTCCGTCTACCTGGTAAGCATTGTCATTTCGTAATAGGGGATAGGCCAATGCTGAAGAAGCTTTGCTTGCATGTGTTGTAGATAAGACGTGAAGGCGCACACGCATGCACAGCCATATCGCCCACTCACACTGCACCAAGTCCAAGTTCTAGGGTAGCATTGTGGACGTTTGCTTGTATAATGGGTGTCGACTTTGAAGGATGGGAACCATTTACATGAATATGTCATATCATGTAATGAGTGTTACAGAGCTTCCTAACCTCCAGAGCCAACGCTGAGCCTTAGAGGTTCATGCCCCCAGAAATTGAACGCGCACATTTAGCGTGTAACACAGGTGTTTTTCTGGGAAAAAGTTCCATCGCTCTTATCTGATTGTTAACAGAGTCTGCAAGCCTTGAAAATATGTAAAAACCACTATTCTGCAAGCTCTGAGGCCGTGGGTGTGAACACAGGCTGCCCCTCCAAGGAGGCAGACAGCGCTTGCTTTGGCCCTTAGCTCTTCCTCTTAACTTCTCCTTCTTCCATTTTCCTCGTCTGTAAAGAAGGCATGCAATAGTGCATATTTGAAATTCAAATGGAATAATCCACTTGAGCACAGTTTTTGGTCATGCTCAGTAAGGGTCGGCTCTCGCTTTAATATTTAATATCATACAGTGGCTTGATAGGCAGGACAGGTGTGGTGGGAGGCCTTGGCCTTGATTCCCTTGCCTTTGAGTGACTCGAGGAGGTCAGACACATTCATATGAAACATGAAACAAGCATGGTGAGAATGCTGCAGGTCACTGTGTATGTGTGCACACTAGGGATCGATCCATGTGGGTGGAGGGACAGCGGGCCAGGCGATTGAGTGGGGAAGGGGCTGGCTTCAAGTTCAGAAGCATCCAGAGGTGAGTTTAGCCAGACAGGCTGAAGCAAGATTGTGGAGGGTCCAGAGTGGCATTCTGTGGGGTTGAGCTTTGACCTGGGGCGATGGGAGCCCAGAGGCTTTCGGGCAGGAAAATTACACGATGACATAGTATATTCAAAGCATTAGTTTGGCCTCTGTGGGCCGGACAGAGTTGCCGTGCGGACTGGAGTCTGGGGCGAACGGAGACCGACGGCGGTAATGCAGGTGTGAGGTGATGAGTCCAGGATGGGGGTATGTGTGCAGGGTGGGGGAGTGGGGGAGGGTGCTGTACCTGCCTTAACTGCTTATTTGCTGCCACTTCTTCTAGCCACAGTTTTCCTTTGCTATCCACCCTTCCTGACTCTGAAATATCCACTCTGGACTTCCAACAGAGAAAGGGTGGAGGAAAGAAGGAAGGGAGGAGGGAGGGAGAGCGAGAGGGCGGGGATTGTCGGAGCAGCAGACCGGGGCCTTTGGGGCAGAGACTGGACTTGAATCAGCAGCAGTGGTCTCGGGAAGAAGGAGGGGCAGGGCTGAGCACGGTCGTCCGAACTTACGCAGCTCGGGAGTGACTTCCTGAAGAAGAGCCCTCATGACTGCATAATGAGTGACTCTGTCCTAAGGACACCAGAAGGGGCCACAAGATGCAGAGACAGAGCCACCTGCTCTTCTAACTGAACTTCAGGTTCACCTGTAATGGCGGCTTTCAAACATTTTGGACCAACACTGCATAATCACACACTTACTTGAAACAAAACTTTTATAGAACATTACTACTCCGACTACCTCTGACGCATTCTGATAGTTTTTGAATCCATTTATGTTTGCGCGTGTGTGTATGTATTTCTTACGAAGGATGCCTGTGACATGCTAAGTTGGTTTCTTGCTCCGCTGATGGGTCACAGCCTGCCTCTTGTAAACAAACCATAGACCCCTTAGAGGCTGGGATTCAGCACTGGGGGCAGGAGATGCACGGACCAGCAAGGCATCAGGGCCCTGCGGGCTACAGTTGGCCTCTGCTTCCTACCTACTGCCCCTCCCAGGCCTTTGCTCTCTGCGGGGTTCTAGAAGCTGAGGGTGGGTGGAGGCGGTTGCCCCATTAGGTTTAGAACTCAGTTTCTGAACCTGCTCTCAGATCCCAGGCCTGCACCCACCCCCTCGGGCCCTCCCGGCCCGCTCACCAGCCTGATGGTTCTCACTTGGGACTCGGAGCCCACACACCAAGATCCATCAGCAGGCTCCGCTCCCTAATGAGACCTGAACCCAGACACAATGGCCTCAATTGGTGCAGACATTTTAATTTTCCTCATATTATCCTTGGCTCTGGTGCGCCGAGGCGCACACACACAGTAACATTCTTTACCTGCAGTTAGCTGTAATTTCAAACTAGGTGGAATTCTTTCCTACCTTTGAAACCACAAAATAAAATCAGAGAAATAGGATCTTTTTTTGCAAACTGCGGCTCTGCATCGGCGAGGAACGGGGGAAAGGCAGGCCCGTGGCCTCGGGTTGGAAATAACTTTTAAAATGTCTGATTTTGATCATGAGGCCAGGTTACCTGGGCACCCAGCGATCATTAAAGCCTCCTGTCTAGGAGCCCCTCGTGTGTGGATATTCGTACCTGTAATTTAACATTCCACTCAGCAGAACATCAAAGCGGAGAAGGAAAAGTGAACTAAGGCGATGAAAGCGAGCCCGGTGCTAAGGGCCAGGCTCTGCCTATGAGCTCAGCTAGTTATCAATGTCCTGGAAGGGAAATGCAGAGTATCAATTTTAGGAGCCATGCATCAAAGCCGGGGGTTCAGTTGTTCCCACTCCCGGGCTCACCTGCTTTAAGAAAAGGCTAACGTTGTGGGCATAACTCCGGGGAGAATGAGCTCCGGCATTTTTCAGTGGCCATTCTTTTTTTGCGGGGGACAGTGGCCCGCTTGTAACCTGACCTTGACCGTTTCCCTGGAAATCTGAGTTTATGTTGGAGACAGCGTGGAGTATTTTGGTGGGCCCCTGGTTTCCTCTGCAGTCTGGGGACTGGGTGGATGTGTCGTCTGCTCGCTTTCCAAGTACAGCCCCCGGTCAAGTGGTTCTAGGATTGTGGTATATTAATCCCCAGCAGAAAGTCAATGGATACGTTTTGAAATTATATGGAAAATTTTGTGTGCATGTATGAGCATGAATTTTTCTAGGAAGAGGGCCATAGCTTTCATCAATCTGCCAAAAATATCCGCGAAACGTTTAAGAATCACTGCACCGGCATATCACCAGACCTAGAGGTGGCAAAGTCATATAATTATTAGGCTGTCTCTGCAGGGACCACTCGAACCATGGGCTGGTAAGTGACAGCACCAGGGGCAGCCGGGTGTGACCACACAGACAGTGGCTCTGGGCCTGGCAGGGTGCCGGGAGGCACTGGGACGTGGTTTGAATTTCTGGGTAGG
Organism: Phyllostomus hastatus; assembly: GCF_019186645.2. Taxonomy (NCBI): domain Eukaryota; kingdom Metazoa; phylum Chordata; class Mammalia; order Chiroptera; family Phyllostomidae; genus Phyllostomus; species Phyllostomus hastatus. The sequence goes on from NW_025333607.1 coordinate 15,916,171, forward strand.
CCAGTTTCCCCGCAGCCGTGTCCTGCACAACAGCCCAGGTGGAATGCGAGGCATCGATTGTACTAAAGGGCCTGTTATGAAAAAGACGGTAGAAATCCATCTTTGCCACTGGCCACTGAACTCAGACCTCACGTCGAGCTGACAGCCGCCGATACCCACGAGATGATACCAGAGCTCTCGTGTTGAAAGAGGCTCACGGACACCTCGGTAAATCTCGGAGTCTCCATTTGATACAATAATTGTTCAAAGCCGTTTGCAGCCAGCGGGGCCCACTTCTCCTCTTGGCCCTCCTCCTTCTATTGTTGGACGGCTCTGGTTTCTGAAAAGTCTCTTGTGATCTCACGTGAAAAACGATTCTCCTCGAGTTTCCACTCCCTGGCCTCCGGTCTGCCTTCTGGAGATTCATGAAAGAAATCTGTGCGTGCCACGTGAAAACTAAGCAGAATGTCTTAATAATAGCATAGCTCTAGAAAATTTGGTAGCGATTTTCCGTTAAGCATTTGAAATAAACTTTATGGTCTATAACATATTTTTTAGGCATATTATCTTCTCTAATCTTTAAAACCCTAGAGGGAATATCATGCCTAATTTTTTTTTTGTGGCAAGTTGGGACTCAGTAAGATTCAGGGATTCATACAGAACTGTACGACCCGAACGGCAAATCCAGGACCAGACGGTGTCTCTGGTTATGAGTCTAATGCCCCTTCTCCGCATCCTCACTCTGCCGTGGTCACTCGTCCAGTCATTCGGTTGCTTAGTAAGTGATTGCCAGTCTCTCAATGACTTGCTTTCTCCAGGTCCGATGCCCCGGACCCCCGGAAAGGAACACGCCCAGCGCCCTCCACATCCTCACCCCCATCCTGGAGACACCCTGCTGTGTCCACGATGAGCGTCTCACCTAATGCCACGCGCTCCGTAAAGTGTTTTAAAGTGAATGATTCTGTCCACTTCTGGGGTAACTACTATGAATGCATCATAAGCCTCATGTGTACCAAGTAGAAAGCTAAGGCTCGGAGAGGTACAGCTGCTTAGCCGTGGTTCTCACGTCTAGCGAGTGAAGTTAGAAAACTTGCACCCTGTTCTCACTGACCAGAAACCGCTCTTCTCCCTGCTAAGGTAAGGTCCCCAAGGACAGACCAAACCAGAAGATTCAGGGGCTCAGCTGAGGTAACATTAGAGCATTGCCTTCCCGCCACGGTGCGGCCGATTATGTTACACCTTGATCGACAGCCTCACACACGGCTGCCTAATCTGTTTTCTTTTAGGGTGCACTGTATTTTTCCAGAATTCTTTTTGAGGCAAAATAATAAAGTGGAAACCCAAAACACTGATCCTAGTTGCAGCAGATTTAGACTTGGTGAAAGTCAGTGGGGAAATGATTGCTGTGTTTTATCTGGGTGTTTAGACAGAGGTATGCTCTCCATCTCTTCACGTGATCACTAAGTCACCTTTGACAGCTCCTGTTTGTCAACCGGACCACAGTAGTGGGTGAAAACGAAGTTCACACCAGATTGTAAGCCCTGCTTCCTGTTGGCCCTTGTGTCACTGCGCCTGGCTCCGTGGACATGGTGCATGGCCGGATAAGTAGATGACCACTATCTGACAGATGGGCAGCTTTGTAAAACAGCTAGACTTTTATCTTTAACCAAGCTAGATTACAGACTGTCATTATAATACTTGTAATATGGTAGAATACACACACACACATATATATAGTTCTTACCATACAGAAAGAAATGCAAGAATCTGAAATAAGGAATTCAAACATGAACACGTTTCTCCATGATTATTGAACAGGATTATACGAACAGGATTATTCAGATGGTCTACCACAGTACTAGTGAGCAGTGTCCAAAGTCACAACCCTTCTATTTTTAGTCACAGTAGAGAAAAAAACTACGAAAGTTTGGATTTGAGACCTCACTCTCGTTTTTGTCCTGCAACTACAAGGCTTTTCTTCGTCCTTCACCCTGGGTGAATCAACTCGCTTTTCTCATTTATTCTCTGTTAATATTTAGCTGGCCTGGGTAGCATTTTGATGAAGAGAAATATTTCCTGTAGAAGCAGGTATCATTTAAACATGTTAAATTATAGCCCACATAAAAATCATACTTATTTGCTGTGCGAAAACTCGGTCATTACATGGTTATAAATGCTTCAGTGTTTTCTGTTAGGTGATGGTAGAGAAATTAGCAGATTTTGGATTGCGTGCTTAATCATTTCAGTCATTCTCATGGTTCTTGCCCTCTTTCCCACTGTCGTCTCCCATGGATCAAATCGTATTTGGAATGTAGGGATTTCACCATGGAGAAGAAAATAAAACAGATTTGCTTAGCTTAATGTTTCATTCAGATGGCTAATAATGGCCTCGCTCTGTGTGATAATGATGGCATTTATCTCTTTGGGGAATTGCAGCTCTCCCCATTTCCTGCAGACCCAGGGCCTGCTCAGAGGATCCCATTCACCGAGAAATAAGTAAACAGGACATTTCAACAGAACCACCAGTGTTTTATGCTTAAACAGATGAACAGGGAGACAATAAAGTAGTTTTGTGCTAATGATGGCATGTTTCTGGTCTTTCAGAAAAAAACAATATCTGCCAGATAATATTGCTACGTAGTTAGACAGAGGGTCTGCAGAGGTCACTTTGCCCCACTGAGAGCACTTTGTCGTTTTTAATTTTGAAGAGGAACACTTGGAACCCAACTGAGTTAAAATTCTAGCTCGGCCACTCACTGGCTGTGTGATTGAGCAGGTGGCCTGACTTCCCTGTGCTCAGGTCATTGCCAGTAAAACGAGGTTAATCTTAATATTTACCTCCACAGGGCAGTGGTGAGGGTGGAGTAAGTCACTGCAAGTAAAACGCTTAGAATAGAACCTGACACATAGTAAATGCTCAGTAAAATTTAGCTACCGTTCATGCATGCACTCATTCACTTCACAATAATGTTGTTGGCATTGTGGTTGAATGAGTCCAGTGGAACATTTGTAACTCAGGGACCTAACAGCGGGGTCTCTTTCCCAGACGATTATCTTCTTGCACTGACTATGGTCGCACAAGGCCTTCAGATGACTCAAAAGGGCCACCACAGCAATCAGACAATTCTGATGGATTCCCATAGAATTTCTCGAGATCACAGGAAAATTCTCCCCACCCCAAGTAGTTGATAAAAGCTTATTTCTCGTCTTCTCTGGAGCGTCTGCTCCTCGTGGTGAAGTAGAACTCACGAGGATTGGAAGAGAGACTGCATCACAGGAACATAGAGGTCTGGGGGGAATGGTTCTGCCCACTGTCCCATGCGGTGGAATCTCTGCTAATGTAACACTTCTGGACTCTCTCTGCCTTCACTCACCCAGAAGTGGAAGAGTAGGATGTACAGAGTGACATTGACAGACGCGTTATTTTGCATGTATTGACGTTACACTCAATCTTTGAAATGAGGCTGTAAGCGTGCCTCATGAGCCTGCCGGTTGCACTCAGTAAGCTGGTGGCAGGGAGCCCGCGCACAAGGATTCCCCACAGGGAAAGGGACAGAAGGCAAGGCCACAGAAGGCAACAGTTTTCCCAAAGCCACGCTCCTTGGCTTCTGATGTTAATCATACTCTCCAAAAATGGCATTATTTTATTTATTTATGGGAGGAAAACCTTCCACCGTATTCATTCAGCTTATTCCATGCAAGCCTCCGCTTTCCCGTCTGTGAAGTGGGGAGATTCCTAGGGAATGTTAGGCCAAGAGCGAGAATCTATGTGAGGTGCTTGGCAGTCGGCAGGAGAGAGAAGATGCTCAGTTCGTGTTTGTCACTCTCCTCATTAGCGTCATTGTTGATGGCGCGGCACCCAGGGAGAATACCGGACGTGTGCAGAGGGACACGGGTACCACGGATCAGAGTGTCTTCGGAGACCAGAATGCTGTTGCGTGTGCTGGCCTGTCGTGCGTACATTTTGCCTTGTCTGGAAATGGAGCCGTAAATCTGAAACTGAAGCGTGTTGAAAGCTTTTAAAAGGTTGAATTTCGTCCTTTAGACAAGAGGAAGCCATGGATACTTTGGCGTTAGAATGTGTTTGGTTTTAGAAAGATAATTCTCGCGGCAGAGTGGAGATTATACTGGAGTGTGGTGGTCGGGAGGCGCTGGGCGGTTGTATCCCAAAGACCAAGGGCTGATTTTAACTCACGAGATGCTGCAGAGAAAAGTCTTAGATTCTTCTTTTTTTTTTTTTAGGAATTGGGCATCTAAGTCTTAAGCAATCCATATTTAAAAAAAAATAAAAGCTAATATAGAATGTTTCATCCCAATTTCTAAAAATATTTAACAAGTATAATATACTTTATAAGATAACTGATTAAATTGTTACATGATATTTAGAAGAAATAGGTTGGATGTTTATAACGAATATTATCTAATGATAAAAACAAACCTCTATTTGTTTTTATAAAAACAAATTACGGTTATGTTTTACATAATGACATTTGGGTGATTTAAATTTGTCATTTTAATTCATAAAAGATGAGTAACAGCTAATATGCTGTCAGTTCACTTCTGTTCTCAAATAGCCAGGATAAATGGTTCTAGAGCCCCTGGAAAGAACAATGAAGAGCCTTAACAATTTCTTCTACAAATAAAAATTCATGTAAGCATTAAACTACTGAATTGTTTCAGAATTGGAGCAATTAGATTGAACTAAGTTTGTTCTTTTGTTTCTTCTCCTTTTAACATCTTAGACATAGAGGACAAAACATAGCCAGTCAGATGTGAGTTATTCCTCCCAAGGCCCTGGTGTGTTGACATGTACCTGTAATTGATGTTCGGGCACATTTCTTTATTATGTTTGGGTGGCAGATCCTGGCATGGAAAACTCACCAAATTGAGAAGCAAATCTCTGACTGCACTTTCAAATATGTAAACAAACTATTCAGACACACTTTTCTTCCTTACCAATGTGTTGCAAGAGCCAGAAGCTAGGGTCTTTATCGAGTCTTTAAGCAGAAAGTGTATGGTCATCATCATCATCAGTGTGTTTGCATTGAGGGGACATCGGGTTTGTTTTTGCCTTTGTGTTTGATTAGTCTGGCTTCATTTCGTAAAGCTCTCCTCCTGAATCGGAGTTCCACTGTTGGACAGAAGTCAGCTCCGCAGAGTGGGCTGTGTTTCAGGCGACACGATCAAGATGCTTGTCTGTTTGGAGAAGTCATAAACATTCACTGAAAAGTATTACCACCTTAAACTAAGGGTGATTATTTTCTCCTCTTCCATATTATTATCAACTTTCTAAAAATCACCTAAAGAGTAGAAACACTATTGTGTGAGAGTAATGGGGGTGAATTCTTTCTGATCTCCCTGCAATTGGAGGCCAGCGTGCCCCATAAAATGGGTATGTTCCTCCTTTGCAGTCACTGTTTTTAACATTCGTCAGAACTCAAGGTAAAAATGGATCAGATGGTCATATCGTATTTCATCTGTTGCTCGTGTTCTGGAATATTCTTATCAAGATCCTGATGCCTAGAAGTAGAAAAATCAGGTAAGTGGCACTTACTGGTAATAGAATGCTGTCTTACCTCAGTTTACTTTGACTGGCTAAAACCATAAGCAAAGTTTCCGTGGCTCTTTCTGTACCTTACGTATTCGATGTTTCCTTGGCTAGCTGTATCTTTGTTTCCTAATTTCCCAAGTCCTGAAGGAGCTGGCTTAATGGTTGTCATAATTACAGTGATTGGAATTAAACTATTAACGTTAATATTGCTTAATATATTCAGTTTTAACTACCATCTAAAATACTACAGCTGTCTTTGACAGTTCATTCAGTGCACGTGGATGTTCACAACATGTCTTCGGGCTAGCCACAGCTAAAAGTCCAGTGTATCCCTGGGAAGTCGGTCAGAGAAAGGGTAACTGAGGTGGCCTCCTTGCGACTTAACAAGGCATGTCCACATGAACAAATTTGCCTTAATAGTGCGTGTGGTCCTGTGTCGTCCCAGGGCGTGGGCAAATGATTTAGTAAAATAAAGCAGACAGCAAGATCAATGACTAACACATGAGTCGTTGTGGGTGCCAGTTGTCTGGTGTTGAGAAAGAAGCCGGTGGTGTCGAGTCGGACGCTCTGGACTTGAGTGCTCGCATTTCCGGTGATGCGTGTGACTCGGGGAAGTCACTCATTCTCACTGAACTTCACCTGTGCATTTGGACAGTGGCCACCGCCCCTCATGGGACTGACGGACTGATGGGAACCGCCACTGGAGAGCAGAGGCCCGCGCAGGGCTTTGGAACACTCTGGGAAGTACCCACACGCTCTCTTCTGTCGGAAGGGGAGCAGTCCCCTGGTCCACGGGGCGCAGGAAAGCCCTCTTCGTTTCTGTGGAACGTGCATGAACACTTCATAGGGGGACTTTAAAAATTCTATTATTCGAATGCCACTTTTTGCTCTAGGGGCACATCTTATTTGTGTGACTCCTGGGCACTGTTTGAAAAATGGCACGACCACACAGTGCAATTATCAGCCACTCCGCCCTTCCCTTCGCCAATCACCAGGAAAGGGTCTGTTCGTCAGAATACGGGAGAATACCTGGCTGGCATAGCTCAGTGGATTGAGCGCAGGCTGGGAACCAAAGTGTCCCAGGTTCGATTCCCAGCCAGGGTACATGCCTGGGTTGCAGGCCATAACCCCCAGCAACCGCACATTGATGTTTTTCTCTCTCTCTGTCTATTTCCCTCCCTTCCCCTCTAAAAAAAATAAAAACAAATAAAATCTTTAAAAAAAAAAGAATACGGGAGAATAGGAAGAAATCAAAAATGATGAAAAAGATACAGAGGGAAATATTGTTTATTCCCCTGAGTTGGAAAATGTGAGAGCATCTGGGTTTCACAAGACGATTCCATCTTTACCAGACTTGGTTACTCAGACAGCTGACAGGCACCACCCTCTCTCCGGTGCCCGCCCCCCACCATTCTCAAGGCCATTTCTATCAATATTTTAATCATCGCACTTTCTTTCTTAAATTCCCAAGGTGGGGTTCCAATTCCATCCTGGATCAAATTGACGTCTTCTGATTCTTCATAATAAATATTGCCATCGTACCCCCTACGTTGTTCAGATTTCCTGCCAGAGACTGACCCCCACTGGGGAAGTCACGCAAATGTCTCCCCACAACTCTCCTGTGTCCCTCTACCTCTCAGACCATGTAAATACTGTTCCCTTGCCTGGAATGACCTTTCTCATCCTCCGTCAGCAAAGTTCTGCTCAAGGCTTATTGTCTCCAAACCTCTTGTCCGATTATCCGCTTTGTTCAGCCAGTGTCTCTGCCGCTGTAGACACAGATGCCTTCAGGTGTATATGTATCCGGCCCCACGTTATTTGTAGTATTCTGTGGGTTTTTCCACTTGTATTATGAATAAGACACTGGGAATGTTGCACCGAAGCAGAAAGAAACGTCCCTACTCTTTGAAGTTCACAAAAGTTTCCACGAGAGACAAAGGCAGCTTGAAACACCTGCCAGCTGCTAGGAGTGGGCAGGTCTCCTGCATAGTACCAGCTTCTGAGACCTGTCCTGCCTGGGCCACCCACATTCTCCACGCCTTTGCTGGAGGCACTGTATGCTGGCCAAGGCGGAGCAGGGCAGAAGAGCGAGGGATGTATTTCTTCTGCCCGAGGAGCTCCCCACCAGCAGGACCAGTGGAGGGGATGGGGAGGATGTTTAGATTGAAATCCAAGTCGAAGTTGTGACGATGGCAGCCCTGCCACCTTACACAACTACTCACTGACCTGAGATTGTGTTTTGACCTTTTCCTTATGTCCTAAGAGTGACCAGAGAATCATGAAGCTGCCCCAGTTTTTGTGCGAAGGGAGCTGGAAGACTGTCACACTACGCCAGTGTCAAGACAGAGTGGCAGGCAGAAATGAAGTAGCTTTTGTGATCCAGTCCCCACGCGTCCTGCTTGTATGACATGATGCAGTCTTTCCACTTTCAGCAGGATCTGCTGTTGCAGAACAGGGTGAAGGAAAACACCGAATCTTTTCTCCCCTCACCTACTTGGTTCCTCTTGTGATTAGCATTGTCTCTCTGACCTGAGGTTCAAAGCTGAGCGCTGAACCATTTCCAACTACAGACTCAACCGATGCTCAAAGTTGGCATGAGCTTCTGCTTCATGAACCCTGAGCTGAGCAGAAGAACATCACTTACAAAGCAGTAATGCCAACATTTTTTTCCGTGTTTGTTTTAAAATCCAGTAAGAACTTCTGAACAGAAACCAACCCTATATTTTTGAAAACCACTGAACCAGAATAAAACTGGAGCGTCAGAATAGTTTCTGAAGTAAACTTGAACCAAACTGATATTTTATTAGATCCAAATCCCTGGTTAAGATAAAGTGTGTGGTCATGTAACAGAACAAAGTTAAACAGCCCACCCAGAGGCTAAGCATGTGGTCTTTCACTCATTAGTATCATATTTTAAAACTCAAACAACCGAGATGGCTTTTCACAAACCTCTACAGTATCCACGAACAGAGAGCTGTGGGTCCTTTCTCCAGAAAGGAAGGTTTAAATCTGCAAAGATTCATTGACTCACCCAAGATTATATAGAATGTCAAAGAAGACCTGGGATGTTTCAAACAGCGTTTTCCTTTGGGTTTTGCCTAAGAGGAAACAGGCAGGCCCAAAGCTATAGCCTAATTCACATAAACTCATTAACTTTAGGAATACTTCATGCTATTAACGTTGATAGTTGCCAATGGTAGAGGCCGTCAAAAAGAGGATTTTCATTTTCTTTACCAGACAAGGAAAGCCGTTAAGGAAATCTCTAGTGATTCTTACTTAAGCACAGTTAAGTCCATTTTTTTCCTCTAAGAACTGCTCAAAAAGTGAGTAGCATTTCCGCCCCCCCCAGGTTGGTTGATTGATATTATCTCCACCAGAAATTTAAATGTTTCCACAACGGACTCTGCTACCTATGTCAGAATTTGTGCCTTTATTCCCCCTGCCTGTGACTCAGTGGACATCATGAGCAAGTTTAACTAGAGGAAGGTCTGGGCTCACCATGGATGGAGCCCCAGAGTCCCAGCCCTGAGATCTGAGACCTCCCTGCAGGGCGCCTGTGTCGCTGGGCGTTCCTCCTCCTTGCGTTCCCTTTAGCTCATTGAAGGTGGCGTTCCCTACCTGTGTTGGGCAAGTGGCTACTTCTGTCATCTTAGAAGCTGTCATTTTGGGAGTTTTAAATATTAGAGATTTATTCTGCTTATTTTTTTCACATATTATAGAAAAGCAAAGATTGTTTTTGAAAGACACCTGTTCATGAAAGAGAATGGCCCGGGTTGCTCTAATTAACCAGCGTGTGTGTGTTTTCTGCACAGTGTGTCTGCATATCATATCAAAGCGATGACTCCATTTTAAGAAGCAACTGCCAATAATCCCATGGTCAACAGAACCTGGCAGTACGACTATGTTAATGAACTTCGCCACTCCCAACACCAATTCACACAAGACCAATTATTACGTCTTGTGCTCTAGCAGATGGGTCAACATCTTGAGGAGATTATTACTGTAAAAATAATCACTTATATTTGCACGGTGATTTTCAGTTCAGAGAGCTTTTCACATCACTGTGTTGTATTCTCACGATGACCCAGCGATAAGCACAGGGCACGTATCCTTCTCCCTCACATGCATGAATGCGTGTGCATGCACATGCACACCCCCCCACACACACACAAGCACAGGATGCATTGCCCAAGTTCATGCAGTTAAATAATGGAAGTGCAGGACTCAAGTCAAGTTCCGCTAACTCCCATTGCTGCTCTCTCCGTTCCAGTAAACCTAGTCTTCAGCAGCATTATTACTGTGGCTGTATCCCAATAGATATGTAAAATCCAATACCGATGCAGGTATAATATGCTCCATAAAAATATGTGTACAGTTTTGCAAAACGAATTCATGCTAAAATAGATTTGCTGGATTTAGTACCATGATTTTTTAGATGCAAATAATTTCTCTCTAATTTATCTTTTACAACCAAAAAATATGGATTTTTTATATACAGGATTTTTAAGAGTAAGAATAGCTCATAGGGATTTTCTGCTTGGATTTCACGTACATTTGATACTAAAGGTGAGTTGCAGGTTAACGCAATCACGGAAACATTTTAGGAGACAGAAACACTCAAGCACATGCTTGATTTTTTTTCTCCTTGACCTTCCCTACCATACTTGACCTTTCTGTGGGAACTTCTTCCATCTGCAAAACATTCTGCATAATTAAACCACCTTATTATCTCATCAGTATGCAGGAATTCTGAGTTTTTCTGGAAATAAGAGAATACCATAAACCCTAGGACTGCCTGTTCCCCAAAACAGTGTAGGGTGGCATTCCGTAAGGACCGCCCTCGGGAGGAAGGGGGAGCAAAAAACTGGCATTATTGCAGCCACTACCACCATCAGGGCCAAGTTTACTCATGGATGGTGTCATTCTTTCCCCAAAAGCTAGAATTTAGCTCCAGAATTTTCTTTTCCAACATAGCACTCCAGGTGGCCACAATGAAACCAGCATGCAGAACCATCGCATCCCAGAGTGTGGTCCGAAGGCCGGCAATGCCCAGGAGTTTGTTGGAAATGTGGGCCTTCAGTCCCACCCCAGATCTCCTGAATCAGAGTCTTGATTCAGTGAGATCCCCAGGCAGGCCTGCTGTGCTTTAACATTTGAGAAGTGCACTGCGTGTGAAATCTTGGTTCCGTTCTTCCACGCTTGCATCGCTGGGGCCCTCTGGGAAATGTATCGGCAGGCATGAGTGGATGTTTTCTTCTGGCAGGGGCATGTCCTTGGTCAGAGGTCAGAGATAATCCCCAAGACTTCTGCGGCTGCTGCATTTAATTTTGATAGAAAAGAAAGTCCGAGAAGGGACGCTCACACGTGGTCCCTCCTGAAACTCTTTAACCCTCCTGGACTCTGTCGCCTACGTGGGATAACTGACAGCTCTCCATCTCTTTGCTACAGAAGAAAGTATGTGAACCTGACCCAGTCTGGGCTGCCTCTGTCATGCACGCATGCACAGAAACGCTAATGGTTAAATCACAGACATCTTTTAGAAAATTTAATTCTGTGGCAAGATGAATTATGATCTAAACTTAGCTTCAAAATGCAATTAGAACTGGGGTGTTTCTTTTCAAAAGTCAGTTTGTTTAGGCAGTGGCTTCAGCTCCGAGCAGTATAACCTTCAAAGAAAAGAGCAGTTCTGGCTCAGGGCTGCCAGTTCCTGCAGAGCCACTCCAGGTCCCGGGTGCTCCAGGTCCCAGGATGCTCCAGGTCCCAGGATGCTCCAGGTTGGATTAGTTTGTGTGGTGTGAGCTTGTTTCTGTCCAGTAGTGCATGCACGACGCATGCCTGACATCTCCCATCAAGTTCACAAGCCAGATGGGTTAACAGCCATGACAGAGCATCCAGTTCTTCCTAAAATCACTTTCCAGGGCACTTTTAGATATCTTGGGAATCACCCGATTAGGGTGGAAGAATGTCTCAGATCCTAGGGAGATTTCTCCGGGCTCTTCTTGCCAGCGGTCCAGGGTAACTTCACTCACTACAGCGGACGTCCGTCAGGAATGTCCAACCTGTGGCCCGTGGGCGGCATGCAGCTCAGGATGGCTGTGAGTGGGGCCCAACGCAAAATCATAAATTCACTTAAAACATGATGAGATTCGTTTGTGATTACATGTCGAAGAGTTTTATGAGCAGCTTCTGACTAGAGGGAGTAACGTGGGGAGTGAGTGCCAGGGCATGCAGCCTCCATGACAGCCCCGCTTGGCCTGGGCTGCTTTGGGCTGGCAGAAAGCACGAGAAGCCTGTAGAGGGTGAGACCGAGGAATCCACAGCACCCTCCCCCACACGTTCACCGTGGGGGCATTACGTATGTCTAGTGAAGGGGAGCGGCTGCTGGTGTTACACGTGCTTTCTCTTCCCGCCTGGGAGCAGGGGTAGGAGGGGCAAAGGTACGAACTCAGAGGCCCGAGAGGCCTTGGGCAGGCCGTACTGTAAGTTTTAGGGCTTTGGAGCAGCAATGTTAATGGCCAAGTCCCTTTTCTGAGCGATAGTTCCTCCTTTTCCCCAACAGAAGGCCAGGATATGGGTAAGAAGCACGTGATAGCTGACCCCAACACTTTTTTTCAGCTTGGTTTGATTTGGAGAATGAGGACTTTGTAATGCCCGTGTTTCATTAGAAACAGTAACATTTGAAAAATGAACTGATTACGGGCTCACTTGTTCCTCTAACGCTCCAGAGAGGAAAATGTGGTTAATTGCTTAATTTTCAAGATGTGCTCAGCAAAGTTTGCAGATATTTTTCAAAATGTTTTTGATTATACAACAGCATCAACAATACCCTCTTTTAATGTTGAAAAACAAGAACAAAAGCTCATTATGCTGGTAATTAATCTCAGGTATTTTGCCCAAGAACATAATTACACAGAAAGTTACAAAATAATTCTTCATTTTGGGGTTTGGATTATTTGCTTGGAGCCTTGATATTTTTATCTATGGAGATTGAGGGAAGGGTGGAGCAGAATCACCTTCAAATAACATAGCCCCTGGGTCCAGACACTTCCCGATGGTGGAAATTGCACCTTCCTGTTAATTCCCTAGCCCTCAGTACTTAGTGGTATATCCTCAACAAAGATCTGGTGAATGAATCAATGAACAAAGAATCAATTAATAAATGGCTAGGTTCAAGCTGATGGTTTATCACAGGCATCAGCCAACATTTTCTGTAATTAGCCAAATAAATATTTTTGGCTGTACGGACTATGTGGTCTTTGTCACAACTACTCAACTCTGTCATTATAGCAAAAACATACACATATGCAGCATTCCAATGAAACTTCACTTACAAAAACAGCCACTGGGCTGTCTTTGGCCCTTGGACCATTATTAGCCAATCCCTGGTTCCTGGGATATAGTGTCCTGAGGCTCTGGGGTCAATTCTATCCTTGATTTTGTCTTCTTTCCCTTGACCTTCATATATTGTATGTATATGCTCATAAATTTCTTAGTCTTTATTGAGTGAAGCATAGTCCCAGGGCAGAGGAGGTTATCTGAATATATAAAATATGCTTTCTAACCTCAAGGAACTTTCAGTGTAATAACCCCTCTTCCAAACTCATCAATCAAATAAGGAATTCCTCACTCCCAAGTCAAGGTAAGAAAGAGGCAGGGTTTCACCAACTTGTAAATCTCCATTGCTAAGAAACTACCAGGTATGAGGAAGTATTTGCCTCCTAAGTTGTCTTAACATGTTTTCTTTCTTTTGAAAATGTTTTAAGTGAACTTTCTGTTGAAGCATAAAATCCATGTAGAAGTAAGCCACAATCATAAGTATGATTTGGAAGAATTTTCACCCTGTAACCAGCACCTAAATCAAGAAATATATGTTACTGTCATCCCCAAAGCCCCTTGTATCGCTTTCCAGACATTACACTGCACCCCTCCCCCCACCAGCTAACCATCATCATGACCTTGACTACATAGCCTATGTAGTCTTCTAAGATGCTACTAGAAAACCGAGGAATTATAGAATTTTGCTTCAGGGATGTAACCCCTTTCCCTCTTTTAGCCCATGCATTTCAGTCAAGAATGATGACTCCATTCTCATGGAATCTGGGTCAGCTCTGCACATATACACCATAGCAATCAGTGCGTTCTCATTCCAGTCTGCGTGCATTTCCAAACAAGCAGCAAAGCAGCTTCTCTTCCTGGCTGACAGGGAATGATAAGGATGCAGTTCTGAAACTCCCAGGAGTGACCGTACACACGCAGGATACAGCCATCTCCAAGGATCTCTGAATCTAGCTGTACTTCAGACTAACTCTCCCTCTACGGTGTTTGGTTTAATGAGTCAGATTCTGGCCTCCTGCTTTTTTATGGCTTAAATTAGTTTAGCCCAAGAGCAAAAGTCCTGAGACAGAGAACCAGATAGCATTTGTTATTATAATTTGAAGATTTTGAACATCAACGTGATTCGTCAGAGTAGAATAAGGCAGGGGGAGGAAGAAGAGCTGGGAAAGAAAAAACCAACAAAATGAAACAAAACACAGAGAGGTTGGAGGGCCACCTGGGTCATGGAGGCTGAGGGAGCAAATTCAAGCCTTTCTCACAGGTGGCAAATGCTGCAAAGAGGTAAAACAGTCCACAGAATGAATGAACAAATTCATTCATTCATAACTATCTATTAAGTACTAATGTGTGCCAGACAGGCTAACAGGTGCTGGGACACACCAGTGAACAAAACTAAGACCCCCCGACCCTGTGGGGCTTGTCATCAGTCAGATCAGAAAAATCCTTAGAATTGATCTTGTGGAGCGGTCTTACCAAGAGCTATTTTATTAAGCAAAACACATTTCCAAGAACATCAGCAGTAAAGGATGGAAACAGAAACTGTATTGTTTTTTGCCAGGACTTACGACACGGCTCACAGGCTACCCTGTCACCATTCTTTGTGTTAGCGATCTTTATTTGTGTTAGTGCCCTTTTAAGGGATATCACAAAGGTGTGAATATTGGTTGTTTTGGCTGTTTCTCATTCACCGCATGTAATTCCAATGGATTCCGTCAGCATCCGTTGACTTCGTACGCAGTGGCATTGTAGGCGAAGGCCTTGGCTCACAGCAAGGAGCAGGAAGGCCGGGAAGGCCCTGCCACCCAGTTTCACGTGACTAGCACTGTTGAGATGAATCATATGCTCAATGCTGGGCTTGTAAATAGGCTCAGATGGGCCGAGCACCAAGGAATTGACTCTCAGAAGTCTCAGTCTCCCTAGGATTAGGACATTGGTATTTTTGGAGATGTCCCAGAGACTCCTTATACTATCCTCAGTTTTTTAAATTCTTTTTCCTCCTTGCTATTCTAGTTGAGTACTTATTTCTTCCTTATGTTCCAAATTATTGATGTGAATCCTGGCTTCATCATCTCCACAGTCGGTTCCCTATAGATTTCTCTTTGTTTCACTTACTGTAACCTTCATTTCTTCCTTTATGTTGCTGCTGTGCTCCCTGAGTTCTTTGAGCAACCTGACCACCAGTGTATTGAACTCTGCATCTGGTAAGTTGGTTATTTCCATTCCATTTAGTTCTTTATCTGGGGTTTTGTTCTGTTCTTTCATTTGGGCATCTTCCATTCCTTGTCTCCTTGATTTGGCAGCCTTCCTGTGTTTGTTTCTGTGTATTAGATAGAGCTTCTTTGACTCCCTGTTTTAGTAGTGTGGCCTATTGTAGAAAAGGCACTTATAAATCACGTGGGGTGGAGCCTTAGGTAATCACCAGTGAAGGGCAACCCACTTCACTGCTTTGTGGCTCTGTGTGGGGGGTGCCAGAAGGAGAAGAGGAAGAGTAAGAAATAGAAAACTTACTTGAAAAACATAATGAAAGAAAACTTCCCTAATTCGTTGAAGGAAATAGATACAAAAGCCCAGGAAGCACAAAGAGTCTCAAACAAGTTGGACGCAAAGAGGCTACCCTGAGATATATCCTAATTAAAATGCCCAAGGTTAAAGATAAAGAGGATCTTAAAAGCATCAAGAGAAAAGCAGAGAGTTACCTGCAAAGGAGTTCCCATAAGACTGTCAGCTGATTTGTCAAACCCATAAGTATGATTCAAAGTTTCTCAAAAGAAACTTTGCAGGCAGGAAGAGACTGGCAAGAAGTATTCAAAGTGATGAAAAGCAAGGACCTACAACCTAGATTACTCTTATCCAGCAAAGCTACCATTTAGAATGGAAGGGCAGATAAAGTGCTTCCCAGGCAAAGTAAAGCTAAAGGAGTTCATCATCACCAAGCCATCATTACTAACATGGAATGTTAAAAGGACTTATTTAAGAAAAAAATCAAAACTGTCAACACTAAAAAGACTACAAACGCAACAACTGAATATAAAAAGCCAAACTAAGCAAACAACCTGAACAGGAATAGAGTCATAGATATGAAGATAATTGGGAGGGTTATCAGCTAGTAGGGGGAGAGGGGAAAATGGGAGAAAAGGTGCAAGGATTAAGAAGCATAATAGGTAGGTACAAAATAGACAGGGGGAGGTTAAGAATAGTATAGGAAATGGAGAAGTCAGGGAACTTCTGTGGATGACCCATGGACATGACCTAAGGGGGTATTGCTGGAGAGAATGGGGGTATCAGATGAAGGGGACAAAGGAGGGAAAATTGGGACAACTGTAATAACATAACCAATAAAATGTATTAAAAAAAAGAAGAAGCCTCAGTCTTTCCTCAGATTTCTACAAGGCTAGAAAGGCTTCCAATTTGTAGTGAGGGCCGGCGTGGGTGGGAGGTGAGTGGGACGTGACAGCAGAGGCCTGTCTCTCGTTCTTCCCCGGAAGTGAAATGATCAGGACAGCCGTCACTGACACCCCAAACAAGTCAACCTTCAATGGTATGCTAACTGTCATGGCAGGCAACGTTTCGGTTTTCTGCTCGTCCAGGGTCCTCGGTGGCTGTTACCGACAGCCTAAATCTCTTAAGTAGATCCCTAAGCAATGAACAAAAGCCAGGCAAATAGATTTTGTCATTCATAACATATCCATAGTTGCAACGCACAATTGGGATAGCATAAGGAGGTCACAGAAAAGCTTCTGTTGTATTTCATGAGTGGTGAACATGTTATTCCAATACACCATTTACTGCCCAGTCCCATGAATTGTCGATTTCTAAGGAGGCAAAGTACAATAAAAATACCTTAAACTCAGTTAAACTTGATTCGCTCATTGATGGCTCAGAAGTTACTAAAAGACCTGCAGTTACTGAATTAGAAGTGTCTTCATTTTAAGCTCCATCAGCTTGTACTCTATACATGAGTAGAAGTGGTCATTCTCTGTATGATGAAATGCCAGGTAGTCCAACATTTGCTATAGATACTGAAATTTATGCATTGAGCCACATACTGAAGACAATACTCCACATGACCATGAACTTTGGGAAGTTCTCAGTCTTTGATGACTCACATAAGTCAATTTGAAAGAACAAAGAAATGCAGGTCGATTTAGTTAGCTAGAAATTTCTAACTCATCTAGTTAATTAATAATATGTTATTCAACTGGAAACGAGAAATTATGTTACTAGTAAATATGAGTTAACGGCTGGAAATAAAGCATTGCATTACCAATAAATGTGAATTAACAGAACGTATCCTCTGAGACTCACGGCAAACAAACAGAGCTAAACAAAATTGGAATGTTAGATGGCTGTGAACCTCAGCTTGTCTACTTCAGTTACCTGGGTTTGCATATGTAGATTACAGTCCCCTCCCGACCACCCCCCTTTTTTTTGCTTGGTTCTATTTTGCAAAGAGAATGAATGAAACTGTCTTCAATGGACAACTAATGTACATGGAGTTGGGGTCTGGGCTTGAACCCAGATTCTGTCTCTCCAATCTGTGTGGAGGCTGAGTCTGCTGTGACCACCAAAGGGGGCAGAGCCTGCCCTTTTCTCAGTTACTCGGCAAGCCCCGTGAAGTCCTAGGCAAGGAATGAAGGGTGAACAAGATGAAAAGAACTGCTTTTGCCCAAATCTGCCCGAGTGATTGGAGACACCAGGCAGCCCTCTTTTTGCAGGATTGCAAGGGAAAGGGGGACTCTCACCTTGGAGGGGCTATCACAGCTCCAGTTTGAATTTTCTGAGCTCCAGAGACAGGAGTGGTACTCAATACCCACCAGGCCAGACCTCAGAGTCAATGGCATTGGCAGGGTTGCACTGAGGCACTGTCACAGCGTGGTGGCTTCGGGACCACACAGCAGTGTGACGCCAAAGACAGTGGACAGGGTTGGATACCAAGGGCCCCGACTTGACTCACCACGGAGTGGAGTTTAGATTCGGAGGGAGCGTTAGTGATTGACGCTACAGGAGGAGATAACAGGCCTTGGGACACTTGGCAGAGGCCTTTTGGCTCAAAAGAGAGGACAAGGATGAGCCAAGGACATCACATTTTGTTGGCAATGTAATTTTTTTTCGTTGGTAATGTAATTTAATGTTATGTGTCTCAGAGCCTCCAAAGCTCTGTCCAAATTGCCCTACTAACCCGCATCTCTGAAGCCAGAAGATCAGAGACAGGATTTCTTCCATGTTCCATTTTTTTCTGAGAAAATTCAAGGCTGCCTCTCCTTAACGATTTGCAATTAAAGTCATTGGGGTAATTATGTTTAATGAGCTATATCTCTCTTTGTCTTAAGGCATCCGGGATGAGTCAGAGAGGAAATATTCTTGCGGAAGATAAAGACACTGCGCCTGTGTGTGTGAACACACTCCCTTCTCTACTCACCTTTCTTTTGTCTTCCGCCCCCCACCACCCCCCCAGGAACACGAGATTCCATTATTGCGCGTGGATGAGTCAGCACCCAAGTGGGTAGACAGAGGTGCCGTTTTAAGGGGGCTGCAGCCAGGTAGACTAGAAGGCTGTCGGTCTGTGTATCTGGAAGCACTTTCTCTCATGGGACTGTCTGAGAGGCCTATCCACCCGTTAACCTGTGCACCGAAGGTTACATGTCGCCGTCAAAACTCACCACGCAGCCCTTGATTTGTGGAACCAGATGTTCCCTGGCCCCCCTGTACGTGTCCTCAGCCCCTGCCTTTTCCAGATCACCCCCCGCCCCTTCTTCAGTGTTTAGGACCCCAGGGTGCAGCAGCCGACCAGGAGCTCATTTTCCTTCAGAGGCCACATAGGAAGAGAACGGAGTCTCTCCTGAGTCTCACCCAGTGACGTCATGGGGCCGCTCGTGGACGTTTCAGGCTCACGTGGATCTTTCCAGGCCCCGAAGCTCTAAGCCAGCGCCTCTGGTCGAGGGGCGCTGCAGAGTCCCTTGTACGTGCGCACTGCGCGTCCCTGCCCCCCTGCAGAAAGAGCCTTTCTGCAGGGACCTGCCCTGTCCTTCCCGAAATGTGAAGCCCCACCTGTTCCCACAGCTGGGGCCCCAGGCTGGTCTCTGAATTCAAAGGACAGCCGGCGCTTTTACAGAGCCGAGCGGTGGCAGGTGTCCAACGCGCCGCATGTGGTAAAGCTCACTGTCCTGTGACTTATAAAATGTCCCCAATAAAACTAAAAATGTAAAAAATGAAAAATCTGGTTCTTATTTACCCTACAACGGGTAAAAAAATAAGCAGCATGGCGCATTTCTAAGAATACTTAATTTCGTGTGTGTGTGTGATCATAATCACTTAAATGCTTACTAGTGTTTTTCCAGAAGCCTTTTCTCCTGTAGCAGCACCCACACATTTGTCACGAACAGTAATGACTGTTTTCTTCTACTAGAGGCCTGGAGGGCACTGAACTGCATGGCATATATTGTTAGGGAAATTTGAAGGTAGAATTTCTTTTTCTTTTGCATTCATAATTTCCAAGAAAAGATGAAAGTGCAGCACATTTCAATTAATCCTAGAAATGGACAGGGTTGGGTTGGAAGGACAAAGGAAATTCCAGTTTGCCTTTCTCCCAGTGTTTATGTATAAGTCACTATATATGTTCCTAGAAGAATGTGCCTATGTCCATTCATAGAACGTGATACACACGATGTAGTAACTATTTTTTACATGACTCATAGCAACTAGCTTTTGATGGGGGACCCTCCGACTGCGACCACTTGACCCCGATGGAGACAGAGAGTTGGGGTCAGGGGACAGGCAGGACTGAGGAGGTCGCAGATGCCCACCCCAGTGGTTTTTTTTTCTGTGATCGGCTCAGTGCCCTGGCTAGAAGAAAGAGAATGCGCAACAGCTGAGCAGCGGAATGGTAGGGCATCGTCAGGCAGGAGCGAACTGGAGCTTTGGACGTCTGCAGGGAAGAAAACATTGCAAGAGCACTCTTACAGGCTTGACCTACCCAATGTACTATCAGATCTCGGTACTTTGATTATAAGTATGATGTCGTCACTTCAGTTTAGTTGGATACACAGAGTGTCCTGCAGGTTTTGGGGGGATGTGGAGCAATTTGGAAAACAGAAAAGTCTCATTCATGCTGATACCTGGGATAGATAAGAGGAGGCCATTTATAGCTATGGTGGAGATCATAATGTACGATGCATCTAGGGTAGTTGTTCTGAACTGGGGAGATTTTGCCCTAATAGGGACACTTAGGGTAATGTCTGCAGACATGTTTGATCCGCACAATTTGGGCTGCTACTGGCACCCAGTCGGTACAGGCCATGGGTGCTGCTCACGGGACGGCCCCTCCCAACAAAGACCCTGGTCCAGAATG
The DNA here is from genome assembly GCF_019186645.2 of Phyllostomus hastatus. Classification (NCBI taxonomy): domain Eukaryota; kingdom Metazoa; phylum Chordata; class Mammalia; order Chiroptera; family Phyllostomidae; genus Phyllostomus; species Phyllostomus hastatus. The sequence goes on from NW_025333607.1 coordinate 15,936,384, forward strand.
TCAGTGTCGACGCTGTTGAGAAACCCTGGTCCAGGAAGACCAAAGTGTTTATTGGCCTAAGAGCATTAAGTCTTTTGTCTTGCAAGGTACAGAGTCAAAATCATGATAAGTGATCCTCTCCTTAAACGAGCCTCAAATGCTGATGACCAAAACAACAAAAAGTGATACTCACCTTGGGAGGATTTGCATGCTGCCTCTTAGGTAACTTAGAAGTCCACTACAGAGCTCAGCATGATAGAGAGACTTAAACTGGCGTCAGTGTGACCACCATCCCATGACTCATGGAGCAAGAACCCACCTTCACCACTGGGAATCCGTGGTGTCCAGCCTAAAGGTGCTGTCAGCCATGTCTGCACTTCTTAAATTTGTTACATCAACCCACTGGTACTGAATTGATTGAATACAACCCATCAGTTTTATCAAGGATGTTAGAAAAGCTTCCTCACTCTTCTTGAGCCATTTCCTACTCATGATACTTTTCTCTTGAACCGATTTTTCATATTCGACATTCAAACCCCATGGAATTGCATTTAGTAAATTCAGAGCGACTGTAAAAACATGCCAGCGTGTTCCAAAGTGGACCCATGTTAACTGTCATGAGCTACTCAGCGGTCCAGGAGAAGGAATGCTACTAAGAACTCTGACAGTTGGAAGGGGAAAAATTGCCACCGGAGGTCATTTTTGGAAACGTGTAGGAAGAAAGCTGGGCAGTTCATTTAGCCCATCCTTACATTTAGGCGTGAGTGCCATAAATATCTGTAGCATTTGTTCAGCGTTTCCTAGGCAGCCTATTTCAACAAAGAGCATTTGGCCTGAATTTGAGAAAAGGAACTGTTTTTAATACTCTGCTATGGCTCACATACTTGCCACAGGTAGCATTCGGAATGATTTTATACATGATAGCTGCAAGCATTTCATATAACAGAAAGAGCAAGTCAAGGTCACCAACAGAATACTAGGAGGCACTTCGGGATGTGTGGGCCCACACAGTGCCCGCACAGCGGCTTCCCCGTGGACGTGGTCCGGGTTGCAAATGACCCGAGGGGTGCGGAAATGATTTGGGGCCATTAATAAGCTTTAGGACGTTTCCATCAACATTGCTCAAAAGTCATCAAAGCAGAAGTTCTCAAAAGCTGAATGTGTTACCACTCCATCTGTGATGGATAGTATTTAATTTATGATCCAGACAAGTTAATGTCTTCATTTCTAACAGACTGAATTTCAAATATGTTGATACTTAGTGCTGAATGGTATTACTGACCTAAAAAGATCTCTGAATTATGTACAATTATATCATTTGCAAAGACAGGCACTGTCTTTAAGTTAGAATTGTTATACCTATGTATATGTGCTGGTCAGTGGGGAGAGCATTAAAAACAGAAGAAATAATGTAGGTTACTTTAAAATTACTTTTTCTTGGCTTAACAAAAGAAAGTTTAAATGTAATTATTGAGCCCATCCTATTTTCTCTATATTTTTCTTAAATTCACTTGCTTTCATAATCATTGAAAAATAAGGTTCATGCATTTTCTGAACTCACTTTTATTGCTCGTAAAATTCTTCATTATGCTCTTATAGTATCTTCTTGTTACAACAATGGACATTTGTAAAGGGTTGATTTTTGCATCTGATACCGAGGAACAATGGTCATGGAAAGGCCAGAGAGGGGGAAGACGGAATAGGAACGCAGGCAGCTTGAAGTGACTGAGGCTAACTGCAGACCTGCCCTCGTACCGCCTGGGCGTGATGGAAGTAGATGCAAGTCTCGATTACATTTCAATTGTAAGTTTTCAAAACAGAATTTGGATCATGCTGAAGAATTCATGAAAGGCAGAGGTGTGTGGACCAATTTGGCTTCAAGGGAAAAAAAAATCCACATCTGCTTGGTTTTCTGTTTACATTGTCTTTTTCTCATTTATGTTTGACTCTTCAATCCATATTTTATCTGTCAATGTACTAATCAGATATTGCCACTTTGAGCAAGAAAAGAATAAAACGGTTAATACAATAAAATATTTGCTACATTGAAGAGGTGCCAAAAATATAGTGACAGCATTTTAACATTACTTCCTTTATTTCCACGTGGACGGGTGTTAATGGCAACAACAGATGATAAAATCGTGTCTGTGGACCACTCAAGACGAAGTTGCTATTGGTTCTTTCCAAAGCATTTAACGGAGCCAAACATATTAATACATGGGGCTTGGCTCAGTAGTTAAAAGTGATCTCACGTTGTACGTGCATTCAACCCAAAGATAGATTTCAGCTTCAATCAACAACTAATAAAGATAATTCCTTTACCTTGTTGTAATGTAAGGTGTAATCCCAATTATATTTTGTTTTCATTTTTTGAAGAGCTAGCACTATCAGACGGCATGTAAATCTGTCTTCTAGATTCTTATGCTAAGCTTTCCAGGGAGTTTTCTCAGTATCTCCCTTCATGCTCTCCACGTTTATCCTTCATTGTCCTCTGATGAACCCCTCGCTAGGTGAAGCCCATGGCAGCGTACGGAGCGGAAGCTAAGAACACAGAGCCCAGCACGAATTTAAAGTAAATTGGTAAAAGTAAAAACTGTTCTCTCAAGTGCAATTTTCCAGGAGCTGCAAGAAAGAGCCACTGTCTTTTCCATTTTGAATAAGCTTATCTTCAAGACACTAAAAATAGCAAATAAACTAATGTTTATAGGATTATTCATATGCAGTAACTCAAAGTGAGCTGTGATTAAGACCCCTTTCTCGTGTCTTCTGTAAGCTTAACCTTCAGCAAAGGTATCTATACGTTAAACGCGTGGCTGAGGGGTAGAGTGTGGGGTGAGGGGAGCGGTGTTGCCCCCTCCCCTTTTTCCCTTCTTGGTTCCTGCCCACCACGGCACCTGACCTCGCTCCTTCCTTTTCTCCTCCCCCTTCCTGCCCCACCCCTTCCTCCAGCCAATTCCCTTCCATCAGGTCTTCAAATCCTAAAATATTGACTCGGCAGAATTGGGTGAAATTGACGTTATAATTATACATTTAATGAAGTTACGACTGATAGTCACTCTGTTAGAGATGTGAGGTCCTAGAATGAATTTGGGACTGTTTGCATCAGGTACATCAGCTCATTGTCAACTTTCTTACTTATCTGCAGTTTATCTAGTGCCATTTCAATGGAATTCCAGTTCCACTTTCGTCTTTTTCATATAGCATTAGGGAGTGCAGTGTTGTAACATTTCCTTCCTTTCGCCCTGCTGATCAAGGGTTTTCCATGTGAGAACAGCTTTTCCTTCCGAGAAGCAGGAAGATTGCCTCTGAACATGCACTGCTTCGAAGGCTGAGTGCTGCTTTTGCTTTCAAAAGGAGGCAAGAACACAAAAATTCACTGGGCACGGGCGTGGTCTAGAGGCAGGTGGTCAGCACATCCTGTGCCATCTGGTCCTTGTAACAACTCTCTGAGGCTGGCGTTCTCGCATGGCAGGTGAGCAAACTGAAGACGAGAGAGAGAACCGATTGTCAGAGCCAATTGGGGCTCAGTGTTTCCAGTCCGTGCTCAGGCCTCAGGGTTTCTTTCCTTTCTCTCCCACTGCTTTCTGGAATTATTTCATTTCGCCTTGCTTTTTGTGCCTGAGGCTAAGTTTGCAAGAACAGTATTTTACACATGCACGTATTTATTCAAAATATTTAGATTGCATGATATCCGTGATATGCCGTGTTAGATGTTGAGAAATCAAAGCAAACACCCCCGTTGTGCCTGTCATTGGCTTATTCTGGTAAGGGAGCCCAGCGCTTGTGCAGAAGCCAGCAGGGCAGAGGGGCACACGCATGATGCTCAAGGGCATCGGAGCACCAAGGACACACTGGTATTGGATTCCTGACTCTGTGACAAATTCTGAGACAGCCTTGGACACCACAGGACCTCAGGTTTTGGCCCCCCCCGCCCCGACAACCTATTATGCATTCTACAGATAATTTGCTTCCTTTCTCAAGGAAATGCCATCAGTGAGCCAATTTTGTGGCTAGAATGCAGTCTCTGTTTCCCTAGCTTTGATTTCCTGTATAACTCCAGGCAGCTCACTTAACCTTTCTTTGCTTGGCTTAATTATTTGTACAATACAGGTAACCGCTACCTTAACTAGCTGCTGGAGGGTTTAATTAATTAATGCTTATAGCGCCTTTGAAAATGTTGCATGAAAGCTACTAAGGGCAAATTATTATCATTATTAACATCATTATGGCCATCATCAAACCATTTCACACACAGCCGAAGGCTGTCTCCAAGAGGGGAATCATGACGCTTCTCTGCAGGCCTGGTTCAGCCTGCCACGCTTGGCTGCTAGGCCTGGGAGTCAGGACCGAAGTGCAGACGGAACCGTGGAAATCAGTGCTTTCAGTCTCTGAAAGGACAGATGGCCCCTGGCCGCCAGCTCCTGGACTGTGTTTCTGCTGCCCAGCTTTCTCCTGCCCCTCACGCAGTCATACCTGTGTAGACAGAGAGTAGGTAGACATTCTCCTCCGTCCGCTGAGCATTCGCTGCCGAGACCCTGCGAAGCTCTGGCATCTCATCCTTCCAGGTGGGTGAAGCAGGGCACTGAGACCAAGGACAATGAGTCATCGACTCCAAGTCCAAGTGTGTATAACCCCATCTTTGGCTAGCCGCTGACGCTGTACCTGTTTGCATACGCCTGTCGGGAAGGAGAAAAAGGAAACATTAAGCCCCATACACATCATGTCGAATAAGGTCATTCTTTGGCTGGTTACGCAATAGTTACTTGACTTCTATAACTCTGTTGTTTCTAAAAGAGTGTGCATTTGACAGAAAGTCATTTTAAATAACAGAAAAAAAGTGTTTTTATTGATGTGCTTCCTTGTGTCTAAAAAAATTGTCTTCCATCCGTTTTTTTCCCAGACACCTTGTACACACCTCAGGAGCACCTACAACTCTTCCTTATTTAGCAGACCTTTCTACATCACTCTGCCTGTGATGAATGCCCCGCCCCCACCCCAGGTACATCATTTATTTGCTAATTATCCGCTGCTCTGTGACATCGTCCACTGGTTTTTTGCCCCCACAGCTTTTTCAGATTTTTGTGTCTTCTTTTTTTCCCAATGACATTACATGACCCTTGCAGGTAGTAAGAAAGGAGTATACATCTTTGTATCCTCCGAAGTACCTGGGTTAGATCATTGGAAGTAGGACTCCATGGATGTTTGTTGATTCTCTTTTCAAAGTTATTTGATTTTATATCCAAGAGACTGACATCCTCGCTGAACATTGTGGTAGGACTGCTCCGTCATTTTTTTTCCCCTCTTGGGCACAGAGCTGGACTACATTTCCCAGATGCTCTTGCAGTTAGAGTAGACCCTGTGATTGAGCTTGGCCCACGTGACGTGGTGGACGGGATGCTGTTGCCTGAATGAGTCTATAAAAATCTCTCACACAGGTCTGTCTGCTTGTTTGTGTGCTCTTTATCCATTAGCAAGCTGAGTAAGAGCCCCCTGAGGACCTAGAGAGGCGCAGAGCCACAAGATAAAAAAGGCGGGGCCCCACACCACCACTTAGAGAAGAGATTTCCAGGAGAGTTTTGTGGTCAGGAAGACCCATGGTGGTCTCTTGCATGAGTGAGAAATAAACTTTTATTTGGCTGACTCGTGAAATCTGAGCATTGTTTGCTACAGGGGTCTAAACTGACTTGTAAAAATATCTCACAATCATCTGATTCTTGATACACTCAAAGTGGGACTCTTGTTTCCTCTCTCCTTCAGACCCCAAAGCTAGTGCTTCGGTGGGTCTTACTCCACCTTCTTTTCAAAACACATCTGTCCACTTTCCTCCCCTTTGCTGCCTGCCCTCTGCGATCTCACACGAAGTTCTCATTATTTCCCACTGGGCCTCCTTAATGGCCTCTAAACCACTCCTGCTGCCTCTATTCTTGCCTCTTTCTTCTCTTCAGTTCGCAGCAACCAAAATCCGTCTCTTAAAAACACAACTGAAGCCACATGACTCCCTTCTGTTGTTCCAAGAATGAAACCCAGCTCCTCACCTTGACCTCCATGCCTAATGGGTGGAAAGTATAGTTACGAAGCTTCAAAGCATTGATATCCCGAATGGAAGTGTTTAAAGCAACCTTAGTCTCTTTGGACTTAGGGATAAAAGGAGCCTCTCTTGTTGGCTAGAAGGACTTCTCTAGATCCATAGGCCTGGGGCATCAGGCGTGTGTTGGTGAGGACAGAGGGAAGTGGTTGAATGAGAGAGCCCAGTTGGAAAGGACCAATACTCAATCCCGAGTGGACATAAGATTGTTGTTAAATCTCAATGAGATGGTTTGTGTCAGTGGAATATCTACTAAATGTCTATCACGAAATATTCATGATCTCTTGAGTTTCCTTTTTAGGTTTCCTCCACTAATCCCATTTCATGCTTTTGCTTGAATGTTCTCAGTACGTTTTCACTGGTGGTGAAATCTAGATTATGTTACTGGACCATTTACTTTTTTGACCACGTACATTTTTTTTCAATGTACAAAGACCAAATATCTTACGGAAAAGTTCCTAAGCTTGCAAACCTTAAATACCAGGATAATTAGTTCATTAATGGAATAAACCTTCTAGTAATTATCAGGTCTCAGAGTCATCTATTACCTTCACCACAAAAGGCTAAATATAGAATTTCCTTAGTTCTGTAGGAAAAAGTGGTAAATATTTCAGGCCACACATGAAGAACAGCTTTGCAGTGCTTTTAGGTATATTCCTACATGTAATGATAAAAACAGAAAGCGATTTCAGAACATTTTCCCTGTGCATCCAAAATGGAAGACACAAACACCCTTTTTAGGAAAAAAGCCAGGACTGGTGATGCCAGAAAGGAGCAGCTAATTGCTGTGTGTGTATTCGGGGGCCTGGGGTGTCCGTGCACACACACACTCAGGGAGCATGCCAGAAATTCAGCATTGGTTTTCTTTGGACTCTTTCTAAATGTTGTGTATTCCCACAGTAATGGCTGCTTTCCCCCTGCCTTCCGCACACTCGTTGCATCCAGGCACGCATTATGATTTCTCCCCAGGGAACAAGGAAAATGGCCAAAGAACACAGGTGCATGAGGTCCTGCGAATCCCCCAGCACTGAGCGGAACCCCGGGAAGCGGCTCTTCCGTTAGCGTTTCCCCAGCTCCGCGAATGCAGTTCACACAGTGGGAAGCAGGGAGGCGCTTGGAGAGAGTCCCAGGCAGTTAGTTACTCCTTATGGGTGGTTATCAGTTCTCTCTCTGCTTTCTGAAAAGTGCAGATAGTTGTTAAGGCCTGCTGTGTTTACACAGTTTTACTATAAATTCAGTTGCTACTTAAAAAATATCAATTTTTTTGTGGAGGGGAAAGAATTGCACTGTTCTCACCCCCTTTTGCACCCCGCCCCACCCCTCCGTTATCACCACCGGAGAATGAAGGTGCGTAGTGTAGATGTTTTGAGAGTGCTCCATCTTTCGACAAGGTGAACTAAAACACTGCCTGATTATGTATCACACGTGAGGTTTCAGTTGTGGTCTACACGACTCAAAGATAAAATGGTTAGTTCTGTTCTGGTTCCAAGTGTCTTATTTGTCTGGACCTCCAAGGCCCAAATAAGAGAGTGAACCTCCCCAGGAGGATTTTTCTAGGAATTCCATCCAACCAAAGATCCAACAGGTAATAGCAGAGACCACATTGGAAAGAAACACATAAGGGAGAGATGACAGAATGTTCTGGAAAAACAATCGAGGACTGCGGTCATCGAATGGCTGCACCAAAGAGTGGGCGTGGAGCTGAAAAGCAGCCCACGTTGAGAAAAAGCAACGTTTGCAAACAGGGGTCATTCACTGGCAGTCCCAGGGAGCTCTAGGGCCGACTGGGGATGATTTAGGCATTCGGCCACTTTTCCATGCAATGAGTCTAGCAGCTTCCAGAGTTTTGAGAGATGATCTATTATAGAAGCACACTGATTTATGAGGCGGGGAGTGCAGGTTGGGAAAGTGACCACCCGTGTTTCCTCTTCATCTCCCTTTCCAGATGTACTTTGTGTTTGTATTCTGTGGCTCTAGTGAGTTGAACTGTATTTTACGAACATTTGACCCCATCAAAACATACAACGTTTATACGAAACTTCTCCTTTAGAAACCCAAAAGCACCTTTCAGACCTTGAATGACAAATTTTCATCGAAATCTAGTCAGGAAGGACGAGCCATTGCCAGAAAATAATAGCTCATTGAAATCTTTCTAGGAGAGTATTTTGTGTTTGCTGGGTCTTCCCTGCTTATTAGCATAGAGGTTTTAAATGTTCACTCTGTAGGGCAGAGAGGTAAACAGTCACAGACATATTAAATATGTGCAAGTAAGGCCGAGATGGCACTAAAGGTTTGGTCAGTTTAATTGTTGGCTACCCTTCAATTTAGTCTAAACCATGGTTATCACTCATCCATCCAGTTGCGTAACTTATTCTCTTGAAGAATGTTCATCTCCCCCATGCCACCCAAGTAGAGCTGGCTGGACTTTCCCAGAAATGGGGGTGCCAAGAAGAAAAACATGGGCAGGGTCAAGGTCTAGGGTAACAAGCTTCTACCAGGAAATATAGCGCAGGAACAAAGGTGAAACCTTTGGAACTGTTTCTCAGAAGTTCTCTTCTTCAAGTGTACTTCGTACACGATTTTATTGAATATGTACATGAAATAAACACTGCAGATACACATTCTCCTATGTTTAAAAAATTGAATTTCTTTTTTTGGTAAAATTGGATAGTGTACACCTAATATTCTAGAAAGAACTCTGGAATCCTGGTGCTTAAAAATGAGAAAAATACTTAATCTCTAAATTTCACACATACTTAGAAAATTCAGGCTAGAAAAGAAGGGTTCGGTCTCATCTTAAACTCTTCCTCAACTTAGCGGACATCATTGGAATATGATGACACTTGACTTGCATATCTTAAGCATACAAGGTCTGTTCAGAAAATGTCCAGCGATTGTTAGCATAATGAGCACAGTTTGCACAACATCGGTGTAACCTGGCAGCCAAGGACTGGAATGGGCATGCGTGAACAATGACGGCTTCACAGTGGGGGTGGTAGATGCCGTTGAGTGAGCCTGTGCACTGTGTGGCCATCACATTCTAAATGACTGAGCGAGTAGAGCAACAAATCTGCATGAAATTTTGCATGAAGCTTGAACATTCCTCCACAGAAACTATAGGGATGATTCAGAAGGCCACAGCTATGGCCAACTGGTGATTGGCAGCTTCCTCATGACAACACGCCTGCTCATGCGTCATGTCTCATGTAGAGTATTTTGGCAAAATATCAACTCACCCAGGTGACTCGGCCCCTGCAGCCCAGTTTTGGCACCCTGTGACTTCTGGCTTTTCCCAAAACTAAAATCACCTTTGAAAGGGAAGAGATTTCAGACCATCGGTGAGATTCAGAAAAAATACATACAACAGGGCAGCTGATGGTGACTCAGAGAGCTGTGTGAGGGCCCAGGCGACGAGGTGAAGGGAGGTGAGTGACACAGACACCGAGACGTGGCGTGAGGCTCCTGGAAGGGTGACTTGAACACAAGCACTGTGACACTGTGACCGTCAGTGTGATAACTGAAACTGCTCGGTGATGAAGGATGGGTAGCATGTACCGCGTGCACGCACTGGACAAGGGGGTGGCTCTGGTGCGTGGTAGGACGTAGTGAGATGGCGTGAGATTCCACCACGCTACTCAGAATGGCACACGATGGAAAACTTAGGAGATGTTTATTTCTGGAATTTTCCAGTTAATATTTTTGGGCTACAGGTGACCACAGGTAACCAAAACCAGAGAGAGCAAAATCACGGAGATGGGGGAGCTCCCATACCTCGCTGCACAGGCTGCCTGCCAGTTCCATTCCCAGGAGACGCTACCCCGAGGCACACTTCCCATGTCGGCGTCTAAGCTCCCAAGGCCCCTGAAACACTGTCTCACGGCCGTGTTCCTGGTACCCGCCCACGTGCCCGTCCCATACACTCCCAGTAAGCAGCAGAAGGGAGAAAGGAAGGGAGAAGAGGCTGAAAGAGGGAAGGAGGGAGGGTTCTTGGTGGTCACGGTGGGCACCATTTGTAGCTCAGATCATCGTAGATCTCGCCGGTGTGGCTGGTTGAGTCATCTCTTCTTCGGGTGGCCAGGACAAACCTCCTGTGCCTAGAAAGCCAGCCATCATTTTATTTATTTTATTTTTTAAATTTTAGGTTTTTTTTATAGAGAGGGAAAGGGAAGGAGAGAAGGAGAGAAACATCAATATGTGGTTGTGTCTCACACTTCCTCTGCTGGGGATCTGGCCCACGACCCAGGCATGTGCCCTGACTGGGAATCGAACCAGCAACCTTTTCATTCACAGGCCCACACTCAGTCCACTGAGCTACACAGGCCAGGGCTAAAGCCAGCCGTCATTTTAAAGACTTGGGTCCTGACAAGTGTCCACCTGTATGATTTGATGTTGCATGCTCCATAAAATGTGGCATTCAGAGCATTTGAACTTTTCTACCTCTGGCTGTTTTTAAGTTTTAAATAATTTTCCTCGAGAATGCGTACATCTTTTTGGACTGCTAAACACTAGACAACTGTGCGTACTTTCTGTGTTCAGAGTGGTTTCCTGCCAAATCCTGGATTCGGGGAGAGAGAACAATGCTGATGTTCTGTTGCCACGACACGCATGCACACGAAGGCCATCCCACTGTCTGCAAAGAAATAAGAATCTGACTGTGAGCACTTTAGACATCTGAGGAGGAGAGGGATTCCGTCCGGGGTGCCCGCCTTTCACCCTCTGCTCTCTTGTTCTACCTGCTCTTCTCCTTCCTACAGCAGGGAGGACCCCTGCCTTCTGGCTGCACCTGAGGCCAGAGAGCACGCGGCTCTGTGAGTTACCATCATGCACAGCTCACGCATACTCAGTGCGTGCCTGCTGGCTCTCAGCCTGCTGTGGAAGTTGGCATTGTCTCAGGCCACGGTCAGAGTGTGGCCAGGGAAGACCAGCTGGCATCGCCAGTAGGGAATGCTCCTTTGTCCTGCAGCCGGTCCTCGGGCTCTCAAGTGCAGGAAGCGCTCTCGCTAGCCCTGCGTGGCTCAGTAGACTTGGAGGATATCGGCGTGTTTGAGGTGGGCTGAGTACTCTGAGGTCCTGTAGAATAGGTGAATCGTGTCGAGCGAGGGCTTGTTAGGAATTTTTTTTAAAATATTTTATTTATTTATTTTTTAGAGAGGGAAGGGAGGGGGAGAGAGAGAGAGAGAGAGAGAGAGAGAGAAACATCAATGTGTGGTTGCTGGGGGTTATAGCCTGCAACCCAGGAATGTACCCTGGCTGGGAATCGAACCTGTGACACTTTGGTTCCCAGCCCGCGCTCAATCCACTGAGCTATGCCAGCCAGGGCAAGGAATTTTGTATGAAAATGAGGAAATCTGTGTGTAAGGGCAACTGTCAAATGAAATATACTGTCGAGAACTTTGTCGTTTGGGCTAATCTCAGATTTACTAGAACATCTCTCCACAGTCCAATACGTTTCTGGGTTTTTTTGGGGTTTTTTTACAACACAACCCCTTCCTGACGTTAGTAGGTCGGCTAAGCAGCACTCGTTTCCCTGGACTCTACCCGGTAGCCAGAGCTGATCAGTCTGAGGGCGGACTGCTCACCTGGGCACGCCGAAATGCAGTGTCAAGGTCACGAATATGATCACAACAGCCTCCACCCCCCCGCCCCCGGGAGCACGAAAAGCAAGTCCTCCTCGGAGGGACGAGTTGCTTTCTCTATCATCAAGTCCATTTCTCCTTATGTAAAAACGAGGGTTTGGCACTAACGAACTCATTTTCCAGTGTATTTGTATGCGATGTTAATGAGCCCTGTGTAGGGAGAAAGAAGAAAAACGTGGTGATCAGATCTGTGTTTACTGGTTTCTTGGCAATGAGACTTCTCGGGACATTTAATAGAGTAATGCGCATTGTGAATCTTCTAGAAGGACCTAAATATGCAGTATTTCTTTCATTTCTTTGGCACCAGGCCCTATTTCCCCCATGGAGCTTCTCCCAGGGCAGCGCATGTCTGAGACCCTCAGCTGCTCCGAGGTGCCCCGGGGGTCGCCCTCCCCACATTCGCTGGCGATGGCACAGCCCCCGGGGGAAGGGAGCGTTGCACGCTGCGCCCACGTCATCTGGAAACAGCTGCTCGCTTCAGCCACAGCTCTCGTGAGGCACCAAGATGTGTTGCTTGCACAGTGCCAACTGGGTGCCTTGACTGGGTTTTTGTTCAGATCGGGTGAGCCTGTTGGCACAGAGCAGACCCAGCGAGAGGGGCATTCCTGGGCTGCTTTGCCATTAGCCACACGGCAGCTGCAACCGCGGCCGAACCGCGCTCTCTCTTAGCTGGGCACGTGTCCAGGGGCAGAGGACTGTGGAAGGGGGGAAGCAGTGATACGTTCCCCCTTAGGACCAGAAGGACCAGCTACCAAGCTACTCCCTGCCTGTAACTCCAGGAACGCCAGAGCGCGCACCCAGGGCACCAGCGCGTGCGCCTACATCCAAAAGCCGTCTCATCCTGCTACACTTTGAGTCCTCGACTCCCAGTGGCCACTGTGTTAGACGTTCGCCAACAAGAAACACTAACGACTGCGCAAACCCGCGCCCCTTAGAGCTCTGACAAGCAGAACAGGCACCGTTACTTTGGGCGAAGACGGCCCTCCCCGCAGATTTTATCTGAGCTTTGGTTCTACCTTCTGGGGTCTTTCGGGACAAGCCTAAACCCCTCTCCTGTGGCAGCCTTGAAAATCGGCAGGAGGGTGGGCTGGTGGCCCTGCGGTTCAGATGAGAGGCCAGGGGACCCGCTTTGAAACTGTTCACTGGCATGACAGCCAGACAGAGCATGTCACAGTTTAGCACAGCTACTACCCTGTCGGTGCCGTCGTCTCTTCTCCAAGTGCGGGCGCGCGATCGTGCCTGGGTCTCGGGGTAACTTCATCTTCAAAGAGCATCTCTGCAGCCAGTGGGTGCAGCCTATGTAACACGATGCCGCTGTCAGCACATGAGCAAATGTGCTGACACTGAGCAGCAGGATAGAAACTCCCAGTGTGCAGGCAGCAGCTGGAGGGAGGCTGGGCATGGGGCGGGGGGGGGGGGGGCGGCGTGCGGGTGGATTACGGTCTGAGGGGCTGTGCGGTGCAGTGGTCAGTGGGTGGAGCGCCCAGGGGAGTGGTCCTCAGCGGTTCGCTGCCAGCACTGTTTGATCTGGGGCCCGCTTAGTCACAGATATTGATTACAGTCAGTTCTATAAGATATGCATATCATGAACTCAGTAACATAACATTTTGGTCTCTTTTCTCCTGAGTGTATAAATGAAGTTAACATGTGTTTCTGCCAGTGAGAGGGATTTTGTTAGGTGAATCCCCCTAAAACTTGCGGGGGGAGGCGGAGTAAAGAGCGTTCAAATAGTTTAACTACAGAAACCAGATATGCGTTAATCAGTCCTTTTAAAGTTTTTCGTGGATCACTTTCTATCCTAATGGACCTGAGAAAAACAACAAAACTGAAATGCCTGTAGTTAAATGGATGACTGGCTTGTTGGACTAACACACATCTCAAGACCCAAAATGCCAGCAAAATAGACAGTTAGACGTTTCTCATATCTTTGGGTTAACAGATTCTGTTACTCTTCTGGTCAGGGAAGAATTCAGTGTGTTTTGAACATTTCCTTGGGAAGATGTAGGCTGGCTGATTGTTTTTTCCATTTCTGCCATTCTCCGGGCTCGTGTTTATGGAATTGTCCGCGTTATCTCCCGAAAGAGGTTCTTTGTTATTATTTTAACTCATTTACCCCAAGCTGCCCTGCCCTTTCTCAGGCAATTTCTCACTGATGCTTTTATCAAAGAAAAATGATTAATTTGCTTCCTCTTCTAAGTAGTTCATACATTTTCTGGTGGATATCTAGAGGCAAAAACATCGCATTCTCTTTAGCTTTAATTTTTTTTTCTCAGAAATTGAATTTTGTTTGGTTGGTTTGTTGGCATGGGGCTGAAAACACCAGTTAAAATTACCGAGAATAATCTGGAAACCTGGAGTGAGAACAACATGTATCTAAACATTGACTAGGCCTTCGTCATTATCTGTAAATTTTTTTTATCCCGTTAGGAATATAAAGAATCCTGGACTGATAGATTTCCTCCCTCCCTCCCTCCCTGCCTCCCTCCTTCCCTCCCTTCCTTCTGTCTTTCCTTCCTTCCGTTCATCTCTTAAGTTTGCATAGATACATAGATAATAAAGATACAGATGTAGACGCATGTATGGATGCATGTATGGATATAGATACAGGTACCTGACAGAAAACACAGACTCTCTGGATCAAAGAGCAGGTTATTACCCACAGAGCTTTTTCCATCAGTGTGCCAGCCCTCCACAGGGCAACGCAGTGAAGGCAGGTGTGCACCTGAACTTGGCCAGGGTTGTACCATAGACGAGGGGCCCTGACATTACAAGATCCCAAGCTTATATCAGACGGCTGGCCCATGAGCCTGTCCCCTCTTCCAGAAAGAGAAAATCCTTCACTGGGGAATGTAAATAAATCTTCTCCAAGGGTGGGAAGAGATGGTCTCTGGGTTTTTACCCAGCTGGAATGTAAGCAGATGGCTCTGGGGTAGATAGGTCTTAAAACATATGCACTGTACACGCTCTCTCGCTTCCACAACGTGTTTTATATCCAACCACCCTGTTACCGAGTTCATTGGTGTTCTTTCGCCAGTGGCCTGGACCATGCAGAAGGATGGAGATATTCACGGAGGTCCAAAAACTGTCCATTCATCCCTCCCACGAAAGTCTCTCGAGCCCTTCACAGGTCTTCATCTACATGTAGACACATTGCATCGATTAAAGGCTCAGAAACTCACAAAACATGACCGCTGCCCGCTGGGCATTCGCAATACGGGGTTTGTATTCCTCCAGTGGCCAGAGGTCATTACCTCACAGGGCAGGTCATTTTAGTTTTGCAATATTCACAAGGTTTCTTTTTTTCTTACAGTAAATACCAGTCTAATTCTGTGTAACTTCACTTACTTACTGGTTCCTTTTAAACTCACCAGAGTGATGTAAGCCAATTCTAGTTGGGTTACTGGGTATTCAGTTATTTGAAAATTTTAACAGTTTCCACTCTTCCTTATCCAAATATTTTCTGCTTTATGCCAACCATCTGTAGATTCTTACACAAGTTTTTTTTTTAATTCATAAAGCTCATTTAACTATGTATTTCTTGATTTAAAATAATTTCTAGACACTTCACTATCCTGGTTATTTCATCCAGTGTGCTCTAGTTTGCCAGCGATCCGCCTAAATGTTTCTTAAAACCTTCTGGCATTTTCTGACCAATAAAGGATACAAAGTGCAACTGAAACCTCCTTTTATCTATACATGACACATCCGTCTCAGCAACCTGTCACACTATTAAGTTGTTTTTCAACTACATAACTTATTTATAAGGTATCTTGGCTCCATTCACACATACTGCTGGATAATAATCATTATGAAATAGTTAAAAAAACTTTATTCAAGGTGGTTGCTCTGCCATAGTCATTCTTGATGATACTGAATGCTAAAAATGTAGTTGGTGTTGTGCTTTGTCATCGGGTCATCTGTTGGGCTGCGTGTTACTCATGAAATTCATCGGTTTAGCTGATATTGCTCCTGACATAACTAGACAAAGCCCAGTTATTTCAGTTATTAGATTTACCCTATAGAATATATTCATGATTGACAATAGCATATAATTTTTGAAAAACCATGCATTTGAATTTATCTCCTCTATGTTTAATCTCATTTTATGAATAGACACCGTCACGTCAAGTTTGAATCTAATGTTCTCTTCAGAGTAGAAATACAGGATCTCCTCAAGGTAAACTGAATATACAAATTACTTCAAGATTATGTAAAATCACTTTAAACTCATTAGCACAAATATTTGGAATTCATTCAACAACAAATGTGTGTGTGTGTATATATATGTGTGTGTCTATGTGTGTGTATGTGTGTGTGTATGTGTATATATATACTTTTACACTCAATACATTGTTTTGGGTGAAGTCTTTGCCCTCATGCAGTGTAACTTCTAGTGGTGGAGACAAAGCCCCAACAAGATGAAATAAATACAGTGTGTTACTGTGTGTAGATAATGACAGGTGTTAAGGGGGAAAACTAAAGCAGAGAAAATAGATTGCAAAAGCCTGGGGCGACCTGAAACTCCACGAAGCTGTCATCTCGAAGTTGGCCTCAGTGTCAAGTTACTTATGCCTTTAAAAGGAAAGAAAAGATTTTAGGACATTTTCTTTAATAATTTAGTTTGCTGTTGATGTCGACTTTTAATGCAGAAATTCTCTTTATTGTTGTCTAGTCTTTTCATCCCTTCCCACCAGCTTTGCCATTATAACAGACAGTCTCCATGGGAAAATCCAAGGCACCCCCTCAGATGGGAACTCTCAACAATTTTGTAAGTGGACACAAATCACATTAGGAGGGAAAAAAATCTCAGTCCAAGCACCAAAAGCAAGAATGTGTAAAAATATGACAATTTGGAATTAAAATGAGGAAATCCCAGATGTTCGAAGGCTGTTTGTGTTTAGCCCTGACAACATGAAATTGATTCAGAAGCATTTTTTTTAAATTTTTTTGTCCTAGTGTGGCTTTCCCTCTCAGCAGCATCTAAAGCTGAGCCCTGCGTCTCTGTGCTCCGCGGGGATGCGAGCTTCTTTTGACACTCGCCTAAATCATCCAAAGTGAGGAGGACCAGGAGACTTCAAGTACTGGCCTACGTTTTATTCCAGCTCCAAAGTAAATTGTTTTTGAGTTATTCCTTTCCCTGGCACAAATGATTGGGAGTTGATTAAATGCAGATACGTTTTCAAGGCACAGCACAGAACACTGAGAGCTTGTTTGGGGAAACAGAAGATGTTATGAGCATGACGCTTGATACTGCAGTGTGCTCAGCTGTCGAAACCCTTCATGCAGGCTCGTGTGTCAGGTCACATCCCGTCTCTCCCAGGCAGCTCATTGTGACCACACCGGTCCTCCTCCAAACGGCTGCTTCTCCTTTTCCCTGGCTCTTCTCGTACATGCCTGGGTTTGTGAAGTGTTCATGTTTTGCTTTATTGCTCTCAATCTAAGGTCTCGAAAGAGAAGAAACTTTTCTTAGGCATTTTCCGTATCTCGTGGTGTACTCAAACTTGACTCTTGCCGAATAAACACATTCTGGTTGATAGACCGAGTCTTCTTCCTGGGCTTGTGGCAACCGAAGCTGCGTGGTGTAACTGCGGATGTTTGGGGAATGAACTTCTTTGTGTATAATATACATGCATTTCTAGGGAACAAATAGGGGTAAGATTGTGAAGGCATGAGATATATAAATCTACAACATTCCTAAATGATGACAAACTGTTGCTTTGATCAACTTGTGTTGCCCCAGCAGTGAAAGAGTTTACTGGCTGCTCTGTTTTCCTAGCAGTTGGTGTTCTCAGATTTTTCTTTTAAAAAAATATATATTTTATTGATTATGCTATTACAGTTGTCCCATTTTCCCCCTTCACTCCCCTCCACCCTGTACACCCTCTCCCACCGATATCCCCCCTTTAGTCATGTCCATGTGTCATACTTGTAAGTTCTTTAGCTTCTACATTTCCCATACTATTCTTACCCCTCCCCCTATCTATTTTCAGCCTACAATCTATGCTACTTATTCTCTGTACCTTTTCCCCATCTCTTCTCCTCCCACTCCCCTGTTGCTAACCCTCCATGTGATCTCCATTTCTGTGGTTCTGTTCCTGTTCCAGTTGTTTGCTTAATTTCTTTTGGTTTTGCTTTAGGTGTGGTTGTTAATAATTGTGAGTTTGCTGTCCTTTTACTATACATGTTTTTTTCTCTATCTTCTTTTCTTAGATAAGTCCCTTTAACATTTCATGAAATAAGGGCTTGGTGGTGTTCTCCGATTTTTCAATTCGTGTGTCACCAACCTGACTTGAATTTACTTTCAGATGCCGACTCCACTCAACCTCTTCCCCTGTGTTTCACAGGTTCGCTTTTGGTCTTTCACCTTTCGCTTATAGGTTGGTCCCACTTTGTATATTTCAGATAAGACCCTTTTGTCAGTTACATGTATTACATATGTTACCTTCTGTGCTTTGTCCTTTCAATTTCATTATATCCTTCACTATACCGTGTCATAAACACATTTTTCATATGCATAATGTCAGAAATATATTCCTATTTTTTCTTTGTGGTCTGTAGCTTTTGGGCCTCATTTCGGATATCATTTTCTGCACCAGTGAATGAAGTTATTCCCCTGAATCATTATTTGAAAACAAATAAAGAATCCTTATTTGTTTCCTGCTCATTCTGAATCCTGCTATTTTGCCTGCATTTCAATCTATAATTCCCCGTAGTTCCTTTTTGTGTATGTATGAAACACACTCCAACTTCTGCCACTTAAGCAAATGCCCAGTTTTATCAATACCACTTTTTTATTGATGCTGGGGTGGCACTGGCTCACAAAACCATGCAGGCTGCAAGGGAACAATTCAACAAAACTTCATCTGAGTGCTACATTGTGCACCTGTCGCCCACACCCAAGTCTTTTTCCGTCCCCATTTATTCCCTCTTTGTCCACCCCCACCGACCCCCAGCCGTCTTCCCCATGGCTGTCACCACACTGTTGTGTGTGTGTGTGTGTGTGTGTGTGTGTGCACGTGTGTTCCTTAATCCCTTCCCCTTTTTTCCTCCAGCCCCGTTCCTCCATCCCCTCTCACCAAGAGGTCAGTCTGTTCCTTGTGTCCATGCCTTTGTTTCCATTTTTTCATTAGTTGATTGTGTTCATTAGATTCCACACATCAGTGAAATCCTATGGTATTTGTCTTATTTCACTTAGCATAATAATCTCCAGGTCCATCCTGTTGCAAAAAGTAAGACTTCCTTCTTTTCACGGCACCGTTACATTCCATTGTGTGAATGTACCACAGCTTTTTTATCCACTCATTTACTGACGGGCACTTGGGCTGTTTCTAGATATTGGCTATTGTAAATAAAACTGCAGTGAGCATGGGGTTGTATGTATTCTTTCGAGTTAGTGTTTTGAGTTTCTTTGGATATATTTTAGGAAGTGGGATTGCTGGGTCAAAAGTTAGTTCCATTTTAAATGTTTAAGGAAACACCACACTGTTCTCCACAGTGGCTGCACCAGCCCGCATTCATGCCGACACGCACTAGGGTTCCCTATTCTCCACATCCTCGCCAGCACTTGTTGTTTGTTGATTTATTGATGACAGCCATTCTGACAGGCATGAGGGGATACAATACATCATTGTGACTTTAATTTGCATCCCTCTGGTGATTGGTGACATTGAGCATTTTTTTTTCATAGGTCTCTTGATCATCTGTATGTACTTTTTAAAGAAGTGTCTATTCAGGTCCTTTGCCCATTTTTTAATTGGATTTTTTTGTTTTTGTTGAGTTGTACAAGTTTTTTATATATTTTGGAAATTAAGCCCTTATCTGATGTATCCTTGGCAAATCTGTTCTTCCATTCAGTAGCTTCCTTTTCATTGTGTTGATGGTTTTGTTTTGCTGTGCAGAAGCTTTTTAGTTCGATGTAGTCCCATTTGTTTATTTTTTCCTTTTCTCCCCTTGCCCAAGGAGATATATTGACAAAAATATTGCTATGAGTTGTTTGAAATTTTACTGTCTATGTTTTTATGCTGTCTAGGGTTTTTATGCTTTTGCAACTTACATTTAAGTCTTTAATTCATTTTGTGTTTATTCTTGTGTATGATGTAAGGTGATGATCTAGTTTATTTTTGCATGTATCTGTCCAGTTTTCCCAACACCATTTATTGAAGAGACTGTCTTTACCCCATAGTATGTTCTTGCCTCTTTGTCAAATATTAATTGGCTATAAAGTCATGGATTTATTTCTGTGCTCTCTATTCTGTCCCATTGAGCTAGCTGCCTGTTCCTGTGCCAATACCATGCTGTTTTGATTACTACGGCCTTGTGGTATAATTTTGTATCAGGTAGTGTGATACCTCCAACTTTGTTCTTCTTTCTCAGAATTATTGAAGCTATTCAGAGTCTTTTGTGGTTCCACATAAATTTTTGGAGTATTTTTTCTAGATCTGTGAAATATGCCATTGGTATTTTAATAGGAATTGCATTGAATCTGTAGATTGCTTTGGGTAGTATGGATATTTTAATGATGTTAAGTTTTCCTATCCAGGAACATTTTTTCAATTACTTTCTTCAGTATCTTATACTTTTCCAAGTACAGGTCTTTTACCTTCTTGGTTAAATTTATTCCCAGGTACTTTATGATTTTTTTTGTTGCAATAGTAAATGGGATTGTTTCTTAATTTCTCTTTCTGGTAGTTCATTTTTGGTGCGTAAAAATGCCACTGATTTCTGAATATTAATTTTGTATCCTGCTATTTTGCCTAATTCGTTTATTAGATCTAGTAGTCTTTTGATAGAGTCTTTAGTGTTTTATATATACAAGATTATGTCATCTGTGAATAATTACAGCTTTACTTCCTTATTTCCAATTTGGATGCCTTTTATTTCTTCTTGTCTGATTGCTGTGGCTATTACTTCCAGTACTATGTTGAATAAGAGTGATAAAAGCAGACATCCCTGTTTTGCCATTACCACTTCTTTAAAAGACTCTCATCTTCCCAGCTGCTCTGGGAAGGGAATGTCACCTTTGCCATATTTAAGGGACCGTGTATGGATTGGGTCAGCTTCCTAGTTTTCCATGCTACACCATTTAACTCTTTCTGTATTCCTGTGCCTGTACCACAGTATCTTAATCACTGTAGCTTTACAAATCTCAGTATCTATAAAGCAAGAGCTTCCCTCCCTCATACTTTCTTTTTCAATATGTCTTGTTTATTCTTGGCTCTTTGCAGAAATCTGTTAGTTTTAGTCAACCAGACTCTTCTTTTATGAAGTTTCCTTTAAAAATTTTTCCATATGAGCTTTCAAACTAGTTTCACAGAAAAAAAACCTTCTTTTGTTATTTTTATTGGAATCAAGTTATATTTATAGATGAACTTAGGGAGAACTTATATTTTTATGTTAAATTTTTCTATCCAAGAACATGATATGCTTTTCTATTTGTCCAAGACTTCCTTTCTTCATTGGTAGTATTTTAACATTTTTTTTCATATAGATTTTAGGTGTTTCTTGTTAAATATATTCCTGAGTATTACTTTACTACTTTTCTTTCCTAAAGAGATTAACTACATATGATAGCATGTATGTAGTTAATCTCTAAGATCACAGCCTATGGATTAAGACTCCCTAGATTTAAAATATTTGTCTCCCAATTATTAACTGTATAAACATGAGCAAGTTACTTTACCTCTCTTTGTCTCTATTTCTTCATCTGTCAAGCACAGTTACTAGGAGGATTAAATAAATTAGGTCTATGAAAGCACTTAGAAGAGTGCCTAGCACGTAATAACATTCAATATTCATTTAATAATAGCCCTCAATATTAACTCTTATTGTTGTTATTAGAGATGATTGCCTTTTTCCATTAAATCTTCCAACTCATTGTTTATATAAACAGAAACCATTGCGTTCTGTATGTACTTTGTTTCTAGCCAGCTTATTAAATTCTCTTAGTGTTTGCAATCATATTTTCAGCTGATTTTCTAAGTCATCATGGACGCTTCAAACAATATATTTTATTTCCTCCTTTCCAGTTTTTATATTGTAATTTCTTTCTCTTTCCTATTTATATTGGCTAGTATGTCCAGAAAAAAATATTTAAAACTTTAAGAGATATAAATAATCATTACAATCTTTCTTCTCTTGGATTCTAAAAGTGCAGTTTCTCTTGGCAATCTTATTCGAGTTTTTAGCAGACTTTTTTCTTATCCTCTGCAGGATCTGCTTTCTATGGATGTCCTTGAATGTAGAAATTTTCCAGAATCCTCTCCTTGACCACTGCATCTCATAGTATACATCATCTCTAAATAATCTTATCCAAATTTTTCAATTAATACCCACAACATAATGACTCACTAAATTACATATTCATCCTAGATATATTTCTTACAACTCTAAATTTTTATATCCAACTTCCCATTGGAATATCATAAATACTTAATATCTATATGTTTACAATGGAACTCATCCTTCTACATGCATACACAAACACATACAGTTTTCTTTATGGTAACCACATAAATGTGGTAACTAGAGCTAGAAGCATGGGTTTAATCCTCAACTTACCCACCATACCTTAAATTCATCAGCCATTCAGTCCTATGGACTTTACCCCTCATTCCGTCTCTCTAGCTGGAGATCTTTATTTTCTTTCACACAGACTGTTGCAACAGTCTTCTGACTTCCCAGTAGGGTAACCAACAATTGCAGTTTGCCAGGAATTGAGAATTTTCCCAGGATGCAATACTCTCATTACTAAAACCAGGAAAGTCCCAGACAAACCCAGATAAATGGTCCCCCCTACTCTCGGCTTTCTGTATCATCTCATTTTAATGATTGAAGGTCAAATGTATGTCATGGAAGTTCTCCCCAGAAAAGGTATATAGGCAGAGAATTTTTGCTTCCCTGTAGGAGTGTAATGGACTCTCTGAATCTGTACATCAACTGATCGCAGATTTGCAAGACTTGAATCTGAGTTTTAGCCAGTCCTCTGTATGGCTGCCAGAATGATCTGTCTATAATCACAAATCTGAAAATGTTTTTCTCCTAAATGTTCTCCAATGGCTCCCCATTGCCTACAGAATAAACACCAAATTCTGTGGCATGCATAGAAGATACTTCGTGATCTAGGACTTGTCTTCATTTATCTATGAGACTTTGTTTCTCACACTGCACACTCGTGCTGATGAAATGACTGAGTTCCCTGAAGGTGCTAAGTTGCTTTAGGCCCAGGTGTTTCAGCACAGGCTCATCCTGTGGTGTACAATGTCTCCCTCCTCATCATCATATTTCCCTTGGAATAGCTAGTCTAGCCTAGAGAATGCAGGGGTTTTCTTCTCTCTGAAATACTTATTCCCAAGTCATCCCCATCACTTAATTGTGCCTTTTCAAATCTCCATCGCTGAAGGTGGTACAAACCTGTTATAACACTTACCATCTACTCAAATGATCTCCTACAAGCCTTTCTTTGCAAATACACCAAAATTATGGAGCAGGCGTGGCATTGTTCCTTGCCCTACTTTGTATCTCTAGCATCTAGCAAGAAGCTAACACATTCTAGACAATCAATAAATGACTGTTGAATGATTAATGAACAAAAATGGCAGGAATACAAGGGTCATCTTACTCAGGGCAAGGCAATTAACAGCAATCATCTACAACTCATTACTTAACATTGTATGTAGTTTTAATAAAGATTTATGAATTAACTAAATGTCACCATTACCAATTTTCCCATTAACATAGTGGCATGTGATACCCGATGCCCCTATTATTAGCATTCTGGTTATGAGGAAGGGAAAATGCAATAATGAACCAGAGCTGCTGCTTTATACATTGCAGCTGGGCCTTCCCTGGAGGTTTCCGACTAGCCGGGCTCAGAGAGCCAATCCAAAGCAGTTTGCGAGAGAGGCTGGGAAAGATCACAGCAAGTAAAAAGAAAGTAATTTCCAGTACTAACGCATTACATTATGCAGCCCTATAAAAGTTATCATTGCAATAATTTTCTGAGTTTCCTACTTTGTCAAAATTCAAACCTTAACAAGAAATTGATTGAGGAGTGTTTTTTATCATTTGGAAACCTGCTTTTGATACC
Source organism: Phyllostomus hastatus (assembly GCF_019186645.2). Classification (NCBI taxonomy): domain Eukaryota; kingdom Metazoa; phylum Chordata; class Mammalia; order Chiroptera; family Phyllostomidae; genus Phyllostomus; species Phyllostomus hastatus. The sequence continues at coordinate 15,960,169 of NW_025333607.1, forward strand.
ATTTAAACACAAACCCATGTAAGTGAAGGCGCCCAAATATGTGTGCGACTTTTTAAAAAAATTGCACCGCCTTATGAGGTCCTCTGATTTCCAATGCATGTATAACACACAATTCATCAAATGCACATGAAACTGAATTTGCAACTCTCTCCTATGAATGAGCTCACGGTGTACATTAGTTCCATTCTGGAGGGTTAGTTCTATGCTTCACTAACAAGTTCTACGTACTGCGTTGCTCTTTGTTGTTTGCCTGGACCTCCAAATGCTCACAAAACAAGCTGGGATGTAAAATAGCTAATTAGCTGTTCGGTTTCATTCCATGATGAGACGTGCCTAGCTGTGGGTGAGGGCTGGCGGTGCAGAGGGGCAGACTTGACGATGGACAGGAGTCAGTGCGAACTATTACTGCTCACAACAGTGGGAAGGAAATGAGGAATCAGTGTTCAGACGAAGAAGCTGAGGAGAAACCAGCTACTAGATGTCACATCAGAGAAAGCAAGGCACAGGCGAAGAAGCAAGAAGACATTTAGGGTCAAGGGCACAAAAAGGCTGATGGGTAAAAGGGTAAGTAAGTCACGTCAAGACTAAAATCACTCATGAGAGTGTGAGTTGACTAGAGCTCTGTCTTCACTTTGTGCTGTTCTCTCCAAGTTCAGGAATTACAGGAAAAGTGTGCTCGTAAAACTCAGTGTCCACCTGGCATTACATTCTCCTCCAGCTTGGGCGGGGTTCAAGATGGCAGACTTCAGTGGGAAAGGGGGCTTGGGGGGCTTTCTCTCTTCTTCTTCTTGCTCATCTCCTACTACATCGGCCGGCTCCTCTGCTCTCTGCAGTGTTGCTGTGGGAAGAGGAGGGCGAGGAAAAAGGACAGGCTGATTAGTACTTGAGCTGGGTGGTTTCATGCTTTGGATGGAATGGTTGCGTACTGATTTTCTTTCTTCTCTACATGTTAAGACACAATTCTAGGCTCATGTTATCCCCATCAGAACTGCAATGTCATTCTTCTCAGAAATAGAAAAACACAATAGTGAGGTTGGTGTGGAAAGCAACCTTGAGAGAGAGGAACAAACAAAGCTGGAGGTATCACACTTACCACACTTCGGACGTCAGATTATACTATGTAGCTGTAGTAATCAAAACAGTATGACACTGATGTTTCAAAAGATGGTACATAGGCCAATGGAACAGAATCTAGATCCCAGAAATAAACTTCCACATGTATGGTCAACTACTATTTGACAAGGGAGTCAAGAATACTCCACGGGAAAAGGATAACCTCCTCAATAAATGGTGTTGAGAAACTGAATAACCACACTCAGAAAAAGGAACTTAGACCCCAGTCTTAAACCACTTGCAAAAACTAACTTGAAATGCATTAAAGAATTAAGACCTAAAACTGTAAAGCTCCTAGAAGTAAAAATAAGGGAACAACTCCCTGACATTGGCCTTGGCATTCCCTGACATTGGCTTTGGCAATGATTTTTTTATATGACACCAAAAGCACAAGCAACAAAGGCAAAAATAAATAAGTGGGAGCACATCTAACCAAAAAGCCTCTGCACAGCCAAACAATCAATGAATGGAAAGGCAGCTACAGAATGGAAGAAAATATTTGCAAACCATCTATCTGATAAAGGGTTAATGTTGAAAGCATACAAAGAATTTTTATAATCCGCTGACAAAAAAAACAAACAATCTGATTCGGTGCTCCTTTTCCAGAGAAGACATACAAGTGGCCAACAGGTACATGAAAAAGTTTGCAACATCACTAGTCATCAGGAAAATACAAATCAAAACCACAATGAGCTACCACCTCACACTTGTCATCAACAGACGAGAGGTTAGTCTTGGAAAGGATGTCGAGGAAGGGAAACCCTCATATACAGTCGGCGGGAATATACATTCATGCCGCCACTATGAAAACCAATATGCAGCTTCCTTAAAAAAAAAAAAAACGGAAAAATAGTACTACCATCTGATTCAGCACTAGAAGGGAAAAACGGGATGGAAAACATACCTGCCTTCTCACACCTGCTGCAGCCTTATTCACAATGACAAGGAGATGCAAGCAACCTGTGTCCATCCACAGATGCGTGGATAAAGAAGATAGGGATAATAGTATATATGAAATAGTTTTGTTACCAGTATCATTCGACCTCGAGGGAGAAGGGAGTCCTACCATTAGCCACAACATGCACTGACCTTGAAGGCATTACGTTTAGTGAAATAAGTCAGACACAGAAAGACAGATACTGCATGATATTCCCTCGATGTGGGATCCACAACAGCCAAACTCGCAGAGCCAGGGGGCAGGATGGCGGTCACCAGGGTCTGCCGGGCGGCGAGAACGCACAGGTGCTGGTCAGACAGTACAAACTTGCGGGTGGGAAGTTACTGAATTTCGGGGGTCCAACGTGCAGCGTGGTGACTATAGTTAACAGTGCTGTGTCGTAGACTTGAAAGCTGTTCAGAGAGTAGATCTTAAATGTTCTCACCCCCCAAAAAGAAATGGTCATTAAGTGGCTGAAGTAAGCCTGACAAGTATTGTTTTTTCCATTTTACAACCAAGAATTCAACATTTTGAGGGCGTGTCTTGCTTGACGTGGCGGAGGTGAGAGAGAAATCAGTGTGCCCTTTGCTGTCTGTGCCGTACACGTACTTCACCCATTTTCCTATTTTACTGGGAAAGTAATTGGACCTGTAGTTGGCTACTTAATTGAAAGAGGCTTATACCCTGGTCACGTGGCTCAGTTGGTTGGAGTGCCATCCGATAACGGAAGGGTCGCAGGTTTGATCCCTGGTTGGGGCATACGGGAGGCATTGGTCAACGTTTCTCTCTCACATCGATGCCTTTCTCTCCCCCTCTCTCTTTTCCTCTCTTTAAAAAAAATCAGTGGAAATGTCCTTGGGTGAGGATTATTAAAAAAAATAGAGCCTTATAGAGAAAGGATCACAAAGGTTATGCATACATACCTTGAACTGTTCATTTCAGATGAATAAATGTACAATTATTCTTCACCGTTTTTCTTGTAGACCCCTGCCTTCTTCTCTGTGCCCGGGTTGCCTGATTGAATCCTACATAGTATTTTCATGTACGAGGTCTGTCCAGAAGGTATCCAGTCTCGTTCTATGAAAAATAGGGACATTTATTGAAGAAGATACAAGGTGCAAGAAACATTATACAAAGGACAATGTGCCTCAGTCCCCTTCAAAGGAGGCACCTTGGGACATCACATGGTTCTTTCAATCGCCATCAGCTGCCCCGTTGTATTTTTCTGAATCTCATCGATGATCTGAAATCTTTCCCCTTTCACAGGTGACTTTAGTTTTGGGAAAAGCCAGAAGTACAGGGCACCAAATCTGGGCTGAAGAGGGACTGAGTTGCCTGGGTGAGTTGATGTTTTGCCAAAAAACTCTGCTCGAGACATGATGCATGAGTAGGCACATTGTTGTGATGGAGCTGCCAATCACCCGTTGCCCATAGCTGTGGCCTTCTGGATCATCCAGATAGTTTCCGTGGAGGAAGGTTCAGGCTTAATGCAAAAATTGGTGCAGCTTTATTGCTCTATTCACTCAGTCATGTTGAATGTCACAGCCGCACAGTACACGTGCTCACTCAACAGCATCTACCACCCCCACTGACTAGTGCAGTGAAGTCAGTGTTCACACATGTGCCTTCCAGTCCGCTCTCCCTGGCGGCCAGGTCACGCCAAAGTTGTGCAGACCGTTCTTGTTATATGAACAATGGTTGGACTTTTTCCGGACACACCTTGCACTCACATTGTAATGCCTCATCTTACGATTTCTCAATTTCAGCTCCTTTCAAGTGAGGCCAAAAACAGAGAGATGCACCAAGTATTCCGAAACCAGAACCCTTGGAGATGTTTACAGTTTCTCCCCATCTTCTGCCATCATGCTGCCCACACCTAATTCAACAGAAATGCTTGTGATGATCCTCTTTTGCAAGGCCTTGCAAAGTGTTCAGGGTGATTTTCAGAGATACTGTACCTCTCCTTGAGGGCTTGTATTTTACGGCTTTACACACCACCTAGTTCTAGGACCGGCGGCAACCGGCACTGACACAGCTGAGATCAACCGTCACCGGCTTTGGGTTGGCACGCGGGGCGACGGCACACGCAGAGGTGCCGCGGGGGTGGAGGGCATTGTGAGACTCCCTCCCACCGCCATCCGGGACTGGAGAAGGGTCCCTTCCCATGGGGCTTCGCGGGTTTGACCTAGAGAAGAGGCCAAAGAGAAACGTTTGTCTTCTCTAAACAGCATTTAGGAGGGTTGGCTCAATCTTACATTTAAAATTGGTCTGGACTACAAGTTCTTCAGAACCTTAAACTATAGATTCTCTGCTGCAATAAAAGTAATAATGATAACAGTTTTTACCTTTACTTATCTTAGAGGAGACTGTCTCCCTACTTTCCAGGGGAGGGCTTATTACAAGATTTGTTCTTGATACACATCTGCGGAAACTGGGACTAAAAAGCCATCTTTGAAATATTAAAAAGCATCCTGAGTTGTTGGAGCTTTGAAAGTTATCATTTTCCTGATACATAAAGAGCCCTGTTCAGTCAGTTCTGTGTTAAATGGAGCCGTGTGGGAGAACAACTTTATTAAGTGGGAGTTACGTTAGAGAAGGTAGATGTTTATCAGGATCATTAGTACACATTTCTTTTCATTTCCTTTAAAAATTTTTAACAGAAAACATTTATGAGCTTCAGTTATCATGTGATTACGTAAACACTCTGACCCAGGGCAGAGGTTGAAAATTGGCAAGATGTTCTCTGGTTTTTTTTTTTGCACATGAGAAACACCGTCGTGACTGGCAGTTCTAGGCTGTTCTTATTTGTTAAGCTTTGGGGCCACGGCCCTCTGTGGAAAGCTGTGTGGCCTGCCTGCTCACCGAGGTCACCGTGCCCCTTCAGTGCAGAGGCCTGACCAGGGTGTGGTTTTCCCAGTAAGTCCGCCCCCGGAGGACTTACGCTCACTCTGTCATTGTTCACAGCCAAGAGCTTCGTAATAATAATTCGTGCTTGGAACAATTTGAGTCGAGTTCACTTGAGTCACAGTTTTGTGATTTCTCTCAGGAGTGTCAAATCAAAGCCATGCCTATGGGACATTCAGGGATTAGCTTTTCTGCTTTTATGCTGAATGGGACTTAAGTGAATAATCCGAATAGAAATAAAAGAACATGTACCATTACAGTTCACAGGCAAGCTCAGTCCACTAAATGACTTTATCTCCCCCTCCCTCACTCTCCCTTGCTGTTTTCTTCTGCTCTTTTTCCCTTTTTATTAAGAAAAAAAAATCCCCTTCTTTCTCATTTTCACTGTTGCTTTCTCATTTTTCTCTTGATTTCTCCCCCCCCCCTTTTTTTTTCATTGAAGCTCCATCTTCTTCCTCTTCTTTATTCCCTTCCCAGCCACTGTCTTAGAGATTCTGGCAAACGCTGCCCCTGAGTGATGGGCAGGCCACCTCAGGTATGGCTTTCCACCACTAAGCTGTGTGAGGCAAGATGCGCAATTGGGACCATGACAGGAGGGGAAGAGGAAGAGATTGGGTCTGAGCACATTCTCAAACGGCACGAGACACGAGGAACACAGCATAAGGGCAGGAGGGCTCGCGCAGTTATTGGGACCGGGACCGGGAAGCCGCACCCCCCCCCCCCTTTTTAGGTGCAGACCCGGTGCTGCGGGTGGCGAGACCCTGGGGGAGGGGCATGAGCTCAGGGCGGGTGCTCCTGACCCTCCTCCGTCTCCCGCGGTCGGTCCTCACACGCACGCGTTGAATAACTAGGGAAATAAGGGTGAGATGAACACTGTGGAAGAGTTCTGAGTCTGGGAGGGAGGCTGACAGGCGGACAAATAATGAGCGCGTGTGGGCGTAAATGCTCAGAAGGTACCGTCGAAATGCTATGGCCAGGCCCCAAGGCGCCTGCTCAGGCAAGTTGTAAGGAACAGCGAAGGGAAGAGAGTTCCGAGAGGCAACCAGTGGAGGGATCTCCGAACAGCTGGACGGAGGGCAGGCCCAGCCTGGAGGAAGGGATCTTACCATTGTTGAGGGTCTTGAAAAGCAACGTGCCCCGGACTCTGTCGATCAGCGCCGGCCTAGACGGATCCAGTACTTACTAGAGTGCGATGGGAGGACAGAAGGGCAGGGAGCGGTCGTGCCAATGTTCGCGACGAAACAGCCTCCGCGCGGATTACTTACTGCCCGGACTCTGTCCCACGTGGGAACGTGATCCTCCGGGTCGGTCCCCGCGTAAACATAGTTTCTGATCAACCGCTGTGAACTGTGTCAAACAACTGCCAGATCAGAAGTAAGTTAGACAGGCGGTCCCTTCCGCAGTTTGAAAGATTGGCAGGGCCGTAGAATCCCTGAATCTGGCGCGGCGGGATGGGGAGGAGACGGAACAGGGGAGAGCTGTTGCAAGGGTCCTGACCCCCGATGTTCTGCCGTCACCAAAACACTGCTGGAGAGCTGGTCTCCGACCGGGGCAACAAGGATGGAGAGAAAGGAGGTGTTCTCAAGATGTCTAGCAAGTAGATCTTGGGATTGTTTCATGTGGAATTTGAGAGTAAAGAAACAATAAAATAATCAGGAATGCCGTTATAGAGAGATCAGTGGGACAAAATGCCAGCGCATTTGCAGTCACTTCCAAGTGTGTGAATTGTTCATCGCACATCTGTATAGATTCGGTCTAGGTGAACATCCTAGTATTTGTAATGTGCTCGTTTTGGCAGTCCCTCTAAGAAACACAGATTTTTTTAATTGTATGCTTTGATTATCAAGACATCAAATAAGCCTAAGGCTATTTAAAACCACAACCACCAACCGACCCAAAACCTTGGCTTTAAAGGTGAAAAGCAAAGATGGCTATGAATACATTTATGCCGTAACAATGGCGTCCATCCTGGGGACGTCAGGCATGGTCTTACTTCACATGAGCACCTGAAATTCTTTTTTTAATAGCATTTTTAAAAAGGTTTTACATATTTATTTTTAGAGAGGGAAGGGAGGGAGAAAGAAAGAGAGAAAGATCAATCTGCGGTTGCTGGGGGCCGTGGCCTGAAACCCAGGCATGTGCCCTGACTAGGAATCGAACCTGTGACACTTTGGTTCGCAGCCCACGCTCAGTCCACTGAGCTATACCAGCCAGGGCTTCACCTGCAATTCTTCAGACTTGACTGTGTCCACAGTTTATTCCAAATAAACGACCAAGCCAGAGAGTGGCTAACTCATTCGCCTTAGAATATATATCATGTGCTCAATCGCACCCCCCACCCCCACCCCACACTCCTCTGTTGAATCTCTAATTCCTAGTATCTTGGAACGCAGATCTAATTGGGACACAGGATCTTTCAGGAGGTGATTAAGTTAAAAGGAGGTCTGGGGGATGGGCTCTAACCCAAATGCCTGATGCCCTTATAGGGGGACATCTGACCACAGAGAGTTAGATCACAGAGAGCTGAAGACACAAGGGAAGATGCCTCCACAGGCTGGGGAGAGAGGCCTCCAAAGAAACCACCCTTGACAACTGTGTTGGGCTTCCAGGCTTCAAGACCGTGAACAAACGCATTTCTGTTGCCTAAGCTTCTCAGGCTATATGGTGTTTTGTGAAAGCCAATGCATGCAGTTCCTAGATGGTCTAGACTGATGGGACTCTGGCCAGCCTGGCTGAAAAGCCCGACTTTTTCCCGAGCCTCCTTCTACCGCCTGCCCCGGGGGGAGAGAGACTGTTGGCCAAAGCATCACGTCCCCACTCTCCAACTGTGGTGTGCGTAACGCCCAGCACTTTTCCGGCAGTGGGTGAGCTGCTTCTCCCGACTGACGGCGATCTCTGCCTGTCCCGGGACGTGACTGGGGCAGAGAGAAAGAGTTCGCATTGCTATACTATATTAGGGGAAGGGAGATGGAATTTCATGACGTCCCAAAGCTTTGAAACTCTGGCTTCCATAGATGACTGAGAACTTACTCAAAGGCTAAGAATGGCATTCTTGGATTGTCCAACTGATAAGAGAGAAAGAGAGGAAAAGAGAAAAAAAAGAACACTATTTGAGACAGACAAAGCTTTGCAGTGAACTAAAGGAAAAAAAGGAACTAGATACGTTAGATGTCGACGTAAGCCACAGGAGTTTGGCCCAGCCTGAGGTTCTGCCACAGAGTGAATGTCATACTTCTGATACAGACTTGGGGTTTTTGCATTGTTTCGTAATGGTAGGATAGTTTGGCCTAACTCTGGCCATTGGTAATTCAGCACCAATGACAATAAGCTCACAAATCAGTTGAGTCTCTCTGTTCAGAGCTTCTAAGTCTTCCCTTTACAATCTGTGAACTTTCTATAACCTAGAATTTATGAAATGGAACCACATGTGACCTCCCTACTTTGCTGATTTTCAGAACCCCATCCTGCTAAAAAAAAATCCTTTTATAGAAGAGCTGGCGAAGAATTATCAGGTAAATCATGTTACGTGGATGTTTATAAAACATTTTTTTTGACTTGGTCTGGATGAATGTCTATTTCCTCACTTATGAAAGAATGCAGAGCATCAAACAAAATTATGATTTTATCCTATCTCATCAATTCTGTGATGTGTTTGATCTCTGACAGTGTTCTTGCCCTGTGAAAAATTCACAGCCTTTACCCTAATTTCACAGTAATCAATTTAACATTTTAATCTTCTTTTTGGGAAAAAAAAAAGGATGATTCCAGATCTTCAGTCCAGTTCTTTCTGTCTGTTGTTTTTCTTCCTCACCGCCCAGCCCGGGCTCTTATCGCCTGTCCCTGGGTTATTGCAACAGTCAGTTCCTCTGGCTGGTCTCCTGCCTCTGGTTGCTTTTCTGTATGCGATTCATCCCTCACATTGCTACCAGATTAATAACACTCAACCAGATCTCTGACCGTGTCAACTCCCTTGCATGGAGGGCGTCTATGGTTTCCCATTAACCAGCTGCAGAAAGAAGTCCAAATTCCTGAGTTATCCATAATCTGTCCCCACTCAATTTTTCAAACTTTGTAGCCTTATCTCCTCACACTCCCTAATTGTGAGCCAGCCAAACTGGTTTCCTGCGCGCCTACAGAACTTACTGTCCATACTATTTCTTCTTGTCGTCAGTCAAGCATAGTTTTCAGGAATTGTTTGTCATGCACGTTCTTGAGCTAACAGCCAAGCACCTTCGTTTTCATTAAATTTTTATTTTTCATAAAATAGTCAATGTCTCTGTTGTTCGCTTTTCTTCATGTCCCTCACAAAGGGGAGTGGAAATGGTTCTTTATGTCTGGTTTATTAAAAGTCTTGTTAAAAAGATGACAGGAGCCCTGGCCGGGTGGCTCAGTGGATTGGAGCATCATCCTATGCACCGAAGGTTTGTGGGTTTGATTCCCAGCAGGGCACTCACCTAGGATGTGAGTTCAGTCCCCAGTCAGGGCGTGTGCAGGAGGTAGCTGATCAATGTTTCTCTCTCTGCCTTCTACTCTCTCTGGAATCAATGAACATATCCTCAGGTGAGGATTAAAAAAAAGATGACAGGATGCAAATACATCAAAGGACTTTTTCAATCATGGAGTTTCTAGGCTGTCCATGCTCATAAGGATAAAAAATGTAAAGAAGAAAACCACACCAACGGAACGTCTACTGGGAGCTGAGCAGTTTAATGCCGTCATCTCATTCGGTCCCCAGTTCACCCTGGGTCGGCTGCACGCTCTGAGAAGCCGTATTGCCTGACGGCGGTAGACCTGCTGGCCATGCTTCCCTGGGAAGGACTGCTGTTAAGTGCAGCTCTGGAAGACGCATGCTCAGTCCACTCTGTCCGCTGCCTTGTGCTCTAGTGCAGCTAACTCCTCAAGACTTTCCGGGTTGTCCTGCAGAAAGGCCCGAGCAGCAGGTGAATGTGGCACCATAGTCCAGTCACAGCCCACGTCTCCTTGACTCTTCCTACATGCCAGGCAGTGGGCTAGACATTCTCCCTCCTCGATCTCACTGAACTTCCTCCACAAACCCACAGGGCAGGGTCCCACCCACTCAGAAAACACGGAGACTTAGAGCCCTTACGTGACTTCTCAAGGAGACCCTTGAGCAAGTGGTTGAATCGAGCCTGACCTCACCAAAGCCTGGGCTGCTCACCTTCTGCTCTTAGAGGGCACCTGCCACCCTTCGGTCACAGTCCTGTCCTCCAGTGCGTCCCCAAATCCTGTCCGCAAATATTCCAAGAGCATGTTTGCTTCCTGATGGTACCCTGCTGTGCCCTGAGGGACACATTTTCACTGCCAAGAGAGAAGTTGAGGGGCCCAGGGGCCCCCACAACACAGAAGGCTAAGAAGAGCGTGTCTGGGAGCACGGATCGCATTCTCCTTTTGACTGTGATTGACTGACTGATCGATTGATTGATGTCTTATGGTCTTTGCTTGCAAGTGGGTGCCTGAGTTTCAGTAAAAGGGGAAGGGAGATAAGTGAAGGATAAGTGGTGAAAAGAGTTACAAGAGGGATGGTGTAATCCCAGTGACCTCACCCCACGGGAAGCATTAAGGGATGAAGACTTAAAGTTGTGTTTTGAAGATGAAAAGAATGCACTTAGTGTGTGTTAGTTCACGATGAAGCCAACACAGGGTGTCCGCCTGTCTTGGGAGGGCCCGGCCACCGGCTGCATGCAGCCTGACCTCCCCCGACGGCCGTGACTCATCAGAAGCAGGGCGTTAGAAAGTCCCCGGGAAAGGTGGTTCCCGGGTGCATAGCTTCCATGTAGAAAGTTATTTATTTACCTGTGTGCTGGTGCCACAGCTGCTCTGCCTTCGTATTCGCAAAAGGAGAAAACTCCCAGTGAGAACAAAAATAATCCTGGGAGTCGGGAACAAATTAGAACCAGCACTGATGTCAATAGCAGACGCTGGCAGGGGGCGGCATTATTTTTCAAACACTCGTGCTCCTCCTGGTAAAGTAGTTAGCGTTGTATTTTCGTGCTAGAAGGAAAAAGTGATGAAAGGGTTTTAAACCCAAGGAAACAAAACCCCTTGATTCATGCCCAAATCTTCTGCACAACAGGGTCCCATACGGCCAGGGCTGGTCTTAGTAGGTCTGACAAGGGATGAGAGGGTGCTCCCTTTGGCACTGGCTCTCGGGTGTCACCTTGTTTCCGTTCGGATTTCTCTGCTCAGTGTGCACAGCAGCCCGGTGGGTAGTGGAGGGGAGAGCGGTTGGTTTTGTAGCATTTTTACTCTCTGTAGTCAATGGCCAGCTGGCGTATCACTGCCATCTGCGTGTAGGCTATGTGTGTGTGTGAGCAGTGAGGGGGGTAGCAGTGGGAAGGGGGGCAGGGGAGCCAGGTCCAGACTCCCCTGTCAGGACAGTCAGGACCCCAAACTGAGCCACAGCACAGCAGGGAGCCTCCCTGCAAGCTAAGCACCCCCAGTGCTCTGAAGAAACAGGAGACCATACCTGCTCGCTGCTGCTGGCTGCGCAGGGATGCCTTAGAAGGGATTGCTTCCCATCCCAAGCTTAGCCCCAGCCTGCCTGACAGGGGAGAGTTCTAGAGGAGGATGAAGGGGGAGTTTTCTGAGCAAGTTGGTGGCTCGTGCCCTCCCCAGTTCAAAGGGAAAGCACAGCCTCGTTGAAATGTCTTCTGGCTTGGCCTGGGGGTAATTTCAGGGATCGACAGTTAACTTTTCTGGAGTTAAAACTTTCATGCATTTCTCTTTTTTTTTTATTGGGGAGACGTTATGATTGGTTTTACAAGCAAAATAAACAGCTTAGGAACAAATGAAAGCCTTTTTTATTTCTCTTCTAACTGTAAATTCAAGAGCTTGAAATGAATTTGGCAAATAACTCGTATTGCTGAGGAGTGCTGTGGCCGAAAGGCGAGATTTCCAAAAATTCTTGAAAATCCAAGTAATACCGGGAATAAATCCCAAATTCAGCTTGTTGAGCCTTGTGTCTGTCTCAGAACACTTTTTCCTTGTCCCTTAAGAAAAGAAAAAGAAAAAAAAACAAGGAGGAATCAATCACAGATCCCCTGTCCTGCTGCTGTCTTTGCCAATGTGCAGAGCTATGCTCTGACCAACTGTTCTGACCCAGCCGGAGGGGCTGGGCAGGCGCGTGGGTCCCGGTGAGGGCAGGAAGCGGCGCCCCCAGCTCCCCAGGGGCTGAGCTGAGACCTCCCCCAGTGCACTGCAGGGTCACCAGCATCTAAATGGACTCTTGGTACACATTACCTATTTACTTTCTTCTTTATTAAAAAAAAAAAGTCAACCTTGAATTTTTGATCCGAGTTCTTCACATTTTGATGGACTGACTTTTGGCCTTTTAAACTGATCTCGATTTAGGTAACATCAGTCTCTGCAACACAAGTAAACACAACCTCACTGTGTCCCAGACAGATGATATATGTGCTCCACGGTCTTCCACTAAAAGCCCAATCCAAATCCCACCTCCCGCATAAACATCCTTCCTTAATCTGCTCCCGTCAAACGGATCTGCTGCATCTTTTAGGGAATTGTTCCGTTTATTGAAGGGCTCCATGTGTCAGGAATGGCAAAGTGCCTACTTTCAGATACTTCATTTGTAACTCTCCAAAGGTACACCCATGTCACCTGAGGTTAAGACAAACTGAGACCTGGACCCTCGGCAGTGTCTTCTTGGGTTCATTGTGGAGCTTTTGAACCCAGATTGATCAGTCTCTGTAACCTTGATCTTCCTACCGCATCCACTTCTGTGGCTGGGTAGCATTCCCTTCCACACAGTACTTCCCACTCGTCACTCAGCTCCTTTGGAAAAGCACATGGGTTTTATTATTCTCGGCACGGTATTGGCAAAAGTGCCCAGCACCTAATAGATATTAGATACACTTATCGAAATGAGCTTATGGCCTTGGCGTTATCAATGAGTTGAATAATTTTGCTTTCCCTAAACAGGTTGTCACAGAATGAACTCCCATAGAGGGCGGCGCATGGTGGGACAGCTGGCATATCAAAATCCTCGTAATAATCGGCAACTCCAGTGCAGCAGGAGAAGTCACCACCGCCCCCCTTTAATTAAGTTGTAGTCAGGAATCTTTTTCACCAAGCACTTTGTATTCATTTTCGCAAATTAGCTCAGAATACTTAGGAGGGATCCCAGGGAATTATTATTACCCCTAGTGCAGCTGAGGACAGGAAGGCTAAGAACTAGGAAACTACTTGTCTGAAATCACACAGCGGAAAAGACCCCAGGCCCGCTCTCTCCCCATCCCCCACCACAGGGGATAAATGAGTTCCGCTCATCCAGCGCATCTGATCTCCACTGAAGCCTACAGACATACAGACATACACACTGTCATATCAAAGCACTTAAGGGTTTACTCTTCCAATGCGGTGCCTTTTTGTATTTTGGGTGGTCAAATAGTCATACTACCAAATATTGGATAAGCAAAAGACAATGCAATGTGATTTACCTATCAAGGCAATAGTATCTTCTCCAGTACGATAAATGTCTGACACATCGGTAAGTGATAGGCTGTTGGAAATGAGGGAATGAATGGTATCAGGACAGTGGGGTATGTCCTTGCTGTGCATGTGAGATTTTTCCCAGTGTGTGACTATTTCCTGCCACCGAGTCACAGAAGCAGAACATGAAGTACACCAAACCCGCTGACCCCCGGGACCCCCAAGGCCCTGTCCCTTCCTCGGTTTTCTCCTGGCTCAGTGTGGCCAGTTCTGCCTGAGCCGTGCTTACCGTGTGGCTCTGCCTGTTGTGTGTGCGTTTCGCCCTGTGCTCTGTAACTAGGCTCTCTTCTTCCCTACCCTTTCCCTGAATATTCCCTCCATCCAGTGCCCTTTCACCTTCTTTCTGGAGCCCAGTCTTTCATTTGGTATTTATTTACTATAAATGTGAGACATCTTAAAGCATATTTTTATTAGTATCATTTGTAAGTTATCTGCTTTGCAAAAGGTGCACAGGTTTTGACTGCCCACCCCTGTTTCCTCAAAAAGGGATCCAATTTGTAAAACTAGAGCATTTTTTATAGATGTATATACCACATTATGGGAGATAAATTTGCACGTCCAACATCAACCATCGGAGTCATAGCGGAAGCATGAAGAGTGCTAAGCCAAGGTCTTGGGCAACGTCGTGGCTCTCATGCACTGGACGCAGAGAGGAACTGTGTATACATTTGCTGTGGCCTCCGATCAAACACGGTCATAAAGGGGCGTACTCAGACGACTTGGCCTCCACTCACCTGGTTGTCGGAGCTAATGACCCCTACATCACGCGTGGGCTGGCAGGACAGTGTGGAATGACACATCATCCATTGAGCCCAGCATGTACCACACCGGCAGTACTGATGAAGTATCAGTTTCTTTCCTGATGATCTGTTGATACCTAGATAGGTGTGAGAGGTACTAGGGCTTTTGGGAGTGGTGTTGGCGCTATTCATCCCTGTAGCAGGTGCTCTGTAGTGGGGCTGCAAGGCAGGAGCCTCATGGCGTGATAGCCACAGAAGGACACGGTGAAAGGGAGACGCTGAAAAAAGTACAAAAATTGAGAGCTGTCACAGCATTCGACAGAGCCCTACTTCCGATGACATCATGCTATTATCACATAATGTTACAATGCCTCTGAAGCGAAGGTATTTATGTTCAAAATATTTCCTTCTTGAATGTGAGGAAATATGTAATCTACCTAAAAAAGGGTTTCAACAAAATCACTATTTTTAGTTTTTGACATATGACATAAATGGCTAATCAACTGAAACACCTTGTCCTCGAGTCTAAGTTGAAAAGCTGTAAACTATATATCTCATGGTCGTCTCTTGTTCAAAAGTGATGCTGTAACTCAGAATTTTACAACCAATACCAGAGTTAAAATGAAGCCATATAGAGTAGGCAGCCGATGGCAGTTACTATTAGTTTTTTTCCCTGAAAGATGCAAGGAAAAGGAAACTGATTTAAATGGCAGCAAATGTGAGTGATCAGGTGCATAAACATAGCAAAATGTTGGACTGGAAATTTCTTAGAACAAGGTATAAAGATAGTAGTTGCTACTGTTGATAACTCACTTCACAATTGCCCACTTTTATTTTAGGGTGAAAATTAATCCAGACCACCACGTGCGTCAGCTGAGGATCAAACGCCCACCTCTGCAAGAGCAACAAGGTAAATGCACAGCAGTGATTAAGAGCTTGGGTGGAAATGTGTCAGAACAAACACGTTCAGGTCCGAGTTCTGCTGCTTTGAGCTTCAGCTGATTATTTGAAATTTCTCTGGCTCGTTTTCTCTTCTCTTTTCTAAAATGGGACTAATGTGGCCTATGACCTGGAGTTGTTTTAAGGCTTAGATTGAATGTACAGATCTTTGCACTTGGCAAAGTCCTTGGCACAAAGTAGTAACTCAGGAAATGATTGTTACATAAATTATAAATGATTACACAGACACACACAAAACCTCACACTTTTATGAGGGACTAACAATGAATGAATTTACTTTTATGTTGCTTTGCTTTTTGTGTGTTCTATAATCACATAAAATCTCTAAGGGAAAAAGAACACAGTGATAATTAAATGTAGTCCTAGAGTAAAGAGTCTCGCATATTAACAGTAATAATGATGTGCATACATAACAATATTTTTACATAGGAGTTATAGATCATGCAAAACTACTTTTGAGATTTGTATCATTATCTTGTTATGGAAATAAATTTAATAGCAAATCTTATATAAGATTGTGAATGAGAACTCTTGAAAAGTTATATTTATGGAACTATATTCTACTTTACATGTCTAGTTTTCTGTGATATCTTAATTATCATCATATTTGGGTAGATACACTTTATAATAGGAATTTTGCTTCATGCTGTAGGCATGAAACTTCACTTAGTATATTTTGATCCATTTTGACATTTCAACGGACCTCTCCATTGTAAATGTTTAGAAAATGATATGAGTAGCTGTCTTTCCCTTTGGATATCTTCTTTTTTGTTTCTTTTTAAGTTAAATTAATGGGGGTGACATAGGGTTAATAAAATTATATAGGTGTCAGGTGTTCCATTCTATTAGACGTCTTTTGTTTTGACACAGATTATTCCTGGCATGCGCCGTGCCTTTGAACTCTAGCCATGGCATTTCCCTTAATTTCCAATGCTAACTTGGTCTTCACTTTTGGATATCTCACAAAGCATAATCCCCGTTTCATGGTTAACTCAATATTTATAATAGAGAAAAAGTGCATTTGGCTCTTTAAAGTTTCTAGTAATCTTGGTAAAAGAATCTTATGAGCTATAAACTCTTGCTATATCTCTTGAAGCATAGCTTTACAGTTTTCCCAAATAAGAAATGGGGTGAATATTATCTGGAAATACAATGGTCTAATTTCCACTGTGGTCGCCACAACAGAACACCTTCTGTAACTCAAAGGCGTGCCGTCATGCTTGAGCGAAATGGAATAAGAAATCAAACTGTCCCCTAGTTGGGGTACAATGGGGCTTTCTTGGCGGCTCTGTGGGAGCGAAAGTGTTTTCCCTGTGTGCATGGGGAAAGAGGAAAGACAATAAATAACTGGTTTTTCATCACTGATCTCAAGGCCAGCTCAAATAATAAGTCAATTGCAGTTGTGTGAAGGCACATCAAAAGACATTTTATCCTTTTTTAGATCTAGGGAAATGGATTAAAGGATGAGGAAGGGCTGACTTTAGCAAACAGATTAAAAATAGCACATTACCTAAATTCTGAGTGACTCAACTTTAAAAAGCACACAGACGTCCCCATGTAAAACCAGAGTATGTTTGGCTGTGGAGAAGCAAGGTTGTGACCTGGCTTCTAGCCTGTCTCTCTTCTTGACCTCCTTTCTTTTAGTTCAAAGAGATGATGTCCAGTTTCCTGGGCCAGCCTTGGATGAGAACATGGACCTTTGGCTTTGAGATCGATAAGGAAGAGATGGAGGAAAGGAACAATGAGCTCATAGGGCTTTTCCTTCCCCGGGGTCTGGGCTTCTGCCCTTGCAGCCCACGCAGCCCGAACTCCCGCCGCCAGCCACGGCGCTCTTGCTGTTCCCCAAACGCACCAAACATCTCACTTCGTGCCTTTGCACATCCTGTTCTCCCCGCCGCTAATACCACCCCCCGCACTTCTGTTCGCAGACTCCTACTCCCCATCAGGAAGTCTCACCCACTCGGTGAGACCTTCCCGAATTCATGAGGGAGCTCCACAGTCTTTCCTCCCAGCCCTCATGCCGTTTCATTTACTCCCACTCTTACTCCATTTAGTGGAAATGTGTCTTTTTTAAACAGCTCTGCCTCGTACTCTGGGCTTTTCCCGAGGAAAGGAGCTGAGCCCTGCCCGTCTTCTTTGCCCCGTCCTTTACAGGCAGGTAGCAAACCAAAGACCCGTGCGTCCATGCCGAGGTCGACAGATACATGGTTCTGTGGATGGAGACACAGATGAGACACAGGTGGAGACAGAAATGGGCCTAGAGCCCTAGAGGTGGTGCTGCAGGTACCCGAGAGAAACAGCTCAGAAACAAATAGCCCTGGACCTTTTATTTACTCTGAGATCCGAAATTGGGGTAAGTGGGGAAAAGGAGTGATAGCTATGTTTGCAATGAGGTTGCATGAACACTGGGTACATGAGGAAGAGCTGGGGGTAGAAAGAAGCAATGTTCCCATATACTTGTGGTTAATTTACTTGATGGAATGTGGTTGTCTTTGAAACTGGCTTATGAGTCCTGAGGAGCAAGTACAGAGTGTGTGTCCGTAACATGTAAAGAAAAATGAACTGCCTCTCCCTGTTGGCTTTGAAAGGAAGTGGCAGGAGCCTCTCTTATGTTACAGTGGACAGAAATAGAACCTTCATTGCAATAATGTCAAATATACATTCCAGGAAGAGGAGTGGCTGCAGATACAATGGAGAAACACAGGAAAGTGACGGGATACTCCTCCCCCTTTCCACGAACAAATCCACCTGCGGCAGGTCCCAACACAGGAACACAGGAAACTCGGGCAGTCCCTTCTAGTAGGAAGGTCCAACACATGCTGTCAGAGAAGATCAAACTCATGAAGCACCAGCGGTGGTTGAGAATGCCTTTAATGAATGAAAAATGAAGATATGTTCAACATTCAACACCCCAAAGAACATAACGCAGATGAGCTAATCTGCGAGGCTACATTGGAAGTGAGCTAATGTGTTAGGGGACTGTATGCAAACTATGGCAAGAGATCAATAACCATTGAAAGAAGGAGGAGGGAAAAAGCTCCTCAGCTGCTAACAATAAAGAAAGCAGCAAATCTGCAAAGTGCATTAACTGTTTCAGCCACGGGTAGGGTAATGTGCGAATACTGGCTCAATGGACCATATAGCTATCTGTATTGGGATATGTCTTCTTTTCCTTCCTTCTTTTCTTTTTTTCTTTCCATGGGAGTCGGTGGGAAGGATAGGAGACGGGCTTGTTTTTTTTCTCACTCCCTCTGTGGCTGACTTACCAACGCTCTCACCATCATGATAAAGGGGCGTGTGTAATGGTGTTCGGGCAGGCAGTGGAACTGACAACACGTTTTATATATTACCCAAAACATTGAAGAAGAAACTTTGCAATAACCTAATAGTCATTTGCAAAAGCATGAAGTTGGCCTCATCAGCTAAGACATGGAATTTGCGAGCTGTTAAATGTCAAAGCGGACCCCTGGGAGCGTTCGAGGTGGGATGATGTGGCGAAGGGCAGGCTTCAGGTCATGTTTTATACAAGGAGTTTAATTGTCCTGGCTAGGAAGGAGAAGTGACTCATTGAGTTGAAGTGGTCTCTATCTCCCAACACAGATTTCAAACGGGGGAGGATAGCGGAGCCGTAATATCTTGAAAAGAACTGGACTAGTTCACTTCGGCCTTTTAACTACTTCCATCCAGATTCATTTGTTTTGGACACAAAAGCTGATAGCCGGCCAATGATAGCAAAACACAGTGTCTTTGTCACCCCTTGTGAACCCACACAAACCTTTTCGCTGTGTTTAAACCAAGTTGTTGGGGTATTTTTTTTGCCAAAGAAAATTGCATGCTATTCGGCCTTTTCTGAACTTTTATTGAAGAACGTTAAAGGGTTTATAGCCATAAAGAATCATGGAGTCACCATGACACCAAGTTCATGGTGTAGCATTTTCCAGGCGTGTTTTCATTACCCTCAGACACTTGCATCCTGTTCAGGTATGAGCAGTTTTTAATTTGACATCAAAAGATCGCTCGTAGTCATTCTTTAGCCATAAGATGTAGATGCTGCATCTTACATCCTGTAGAAGGCTACGACCAGCTGGGGGCTCTCGTCGCAACAGTTGCTAGTCCTCTGCCGTTCTATCCAACCACCCCTCTTTGGCCACTGATCCTGCCAAATCTGAAGCTTAAATTCAAGGTGTCTCCTTATTGTTCAATAAAACTTGGTTCTCTGAAGAAGAATTTATTTCCAGAAGGATGTTGTCATTACTTCCAAAAACCAGTATCTCTTCCGTCCTCACAGCCGACAAAGAAGGAGAGTTTTTAGAAGCTGAACTAGAACAGGGGATCTCAAGGAAGGGTGATGCCCATCCGTAAGTGGGCCTGTGTCAAAAACAAAGACAAAAGCAAACAAACGTACTTTTTGCGAAGAGCAAACTTACCTAGACACATGAGACACACTCTGAAGGAAAAACAGAAATCACCTAGGGAAACAGGGTAAGTGTCACCCGCCAAGGAGTAGACACAGGCAAACTCAATGTTGGGAGACAGCTTGTGGGCTAATTAAGAGAGGGATCTTAAAGTCTAAAATCAGAAAAGTGTACTATGTGAAATCATAAAGGATCCCAAACTGCCAGAAGAGCTTGCATTTTATTCCACCCACAATGGTAAAGTTAAAGTCATTAAAACATGGTGAACATTTTTAGAATAGTCTGGAAGGTGAGGAGACCATTGTGATCGCCCAGATTTGAGGCAGAGCTATAGGGGTGGAAAGAAAGGCGTCCATTTTGCTAGAAATCACGAAGGCAGAATGAACAGGGTTAGGTAGAGGATTAAGATGGGGAGGAAGGAGGGAGCGGAAAGAATCAAATATCTGTTCATCTTTGGGAAGGGGAAAGCAAGATAATGTGTTCTTGTTTGGTCAAGATGCACTTGAAATAGCCGTGCTGCAGGAAGCCGTGCACCAGATCCCGAGTCCTGAATGGCCCAAGGCTGGGAGACTAGACTGTGGAGTCTGCATCATGACTGGAACCGTGGGAGCCCAGGAAAGTGTGAGCTCCCACCCAGAACAGGCAGAAGGAGATGAAAGGAAAACTGGCCCTTCTTGTCAAGCAGAGCACATTGAAAAGATGCAAGCCCTGGCTGGCGTAGCTCAGTGGATTGAGCGCGGGCTGGGAACCAAAGTGTCCCAGGTTCGATTCCCAGCCAGGGTACATTCCTGGGTTGCAGGCCATAACCCCCAGCAACCGCACATTGATGTGTCTCTCTCTCTCTCTCTCTCTCTCTCTCTCCCCCTCCCTCCCTTCCCTCCCCAAAAATAAATAAATAAAATCTTTAAAAAAAAATTAAAAAAAAAAGAAAGATGCAACAGGACTCCTGCTCTCCCCTGAAATATCACCAAAATAACAGTCAAGAGGTAACAAAGGAACCCCAAAACCTGCAAGGACGAAGAATACCAGTTAAGAGGGGAAGGACATATGAGACACAATGACAGCATTTTGAAAGCTCAAGAGCTGAGGAACAGGTCGTACTTGACTTAACATTGGGAAAAAAGTCAAGTGCATGCTTGACCATGCGGAAAAGTAGAGCCACATTTTGCAACACCCTCTCGGAAAGGCTCAAGAATGACAAGTGGCTGGTACCTTTCAGGGGAAGGGGGCCAGTGGGTCTGAATACAGGAGGATTGGTTTGAATTCTGAAAAAAAAAGAGTATGAACGAACTATATCCCTTGCCCAGTTCCATGTGACTGAGAGGCCTCCCTCTTTTCCTGGTTTGTGGGGTGCGGGGTGGAATGAAGTGGCTGACTCTCAGCACGTGTCGGGTGTGAGAAACTCTGAACGTGGGTACCCAGGAAGTGCCAACCCCAGAGAGCCACTGCTCAGGTATTTTGTAGAAGGTGTCCCGTCGGGACTTGTCTGAAGTCTTTCTCATGATTTGTCTTCAGTGAGGAGCCTGGAAGAAGAGTAGCACTTGCATCACATCCTATCAAGGGCACCTGCTGGGAATATGACTTATGACTGTTGATAGCCCCTCGCTCACCTGGCTGAGGTCGCGTATGTCAGCTTCTCCAAGTGAAGCGCCTCTTTGGGCGGAAGTCTCTGTGTCCAGCCCGCTCCAAAGGGGTGGGCGACTGTGCTCCGCCTCCCTGACGACAGAGCCTCTCTGCATGAACTATTCGGGAGCCTTTCGCATCATTTGTCCGTTCTCCCTATTTAATCATTTATTTACATTGGTATGAGCATTTAGGCTTGAGTTATGACTCTTCATTCTGAGTCAGACTAGCTGCTCTGCCCTTAAGTCCTCCATAATTCAGAGAGAAGACACCTTGTCCTTTCTAGAAAGTCCCAGCTTATGCATGACTCGAGGGAAAAAATGTGAGCAACCCAGAAAGTGGCATTTTGCCCCGGAGGGGAATGCAGCAGGGGGAACAGGTGGAGTTGAAGAACTCATTATTTATGTGGTAAATATATCAAATGATCGTTTGCCCCTTGGACTTTATTGGTCCAAATATAAAAACAAACATAATGACTTTGTGTTTTAATTTTCTGCTTACTGTGAGTGATTCGATTCTTTTAAGGTTTGCTATATTCTTTAATGACTTCTGTGCTTATATTTTTCCCAAGGGAACATATTTCCCCATTTTATAAAGAAAACATTCATTTATTGGGAACAGGAGATATACCAGCATTGATAAGCACATCCATGTGCATATTCAATATATTAGTGATGATATTCACAGTCATGCACCCACCACTGCCTGGATTTTTATGCATGTGTAAGAAACATGCCATGCAGGGTCGGTCATCTTTAGGAGTGCATTGCCATACATCTAGAGTTCTAGTACTCTTGACACAAAAGGCAGGCGATATTGGCCGTGGAGTTTCCCAAGATGAACAGACATAGGACCGACTTTCAAGGTGCTCGTGGTCTACTGGGAGAGACGTGCCCATAAAACCGAAGCACACTAAACCGTCATGAGTGCTGGAGCTTGAAGACTACATGTGATCTGGTAGGAATCCAAGGGTCTAAAGCAAAAAGAAGTTCTTTGTCCAGCTGCCAGGGCCACGTGCGTGTGTATATGTTTGTGTTTTCTCAGGGAAAAGAGACCTCAAAGTGTGGTAGAGAAACTTGGGGGTTTGGTTTGAATCTTGGTTCTGCCATAATCTGAGTAACTGTGGGAAAGTTACTTAAACTGTCTAAGCTCCCATTTTCTTATCTGTGAAATAAGGGTAATGGTACCACATTGACATCTTACCCAGTTGTGAGGAAGATTAAGTTAGAAAATGTCATCAAATCATCTAAAACCATATCTGAGACCAAGCTGGCTTTATAAATGTTTGTTCAGTTAAAAACTGTCATTTAAAGTAGTGCTCCAAATGAATTGGTTGTGTCTCCTTGAAGAACCCTGGCAAGTTCAGAGAGATGAACCTCTGTCATGGGTCAGAAGACTCATTGTTAAGATGTCTGTTCTCCCCAGATGATCTGCAGACTCCATGAAATCCCCACCAAACTAGCTGGTGAGCATGTGAAGAAACTGGGTTTCTCACATGTTGCTGGTGGCAATGCACAGTGGCACAACCACTTCAGGAGAGAGTTCAACTTTTTCTTAAAACCTACCACGTGATCCTTCCATTTCCACTCCCACAATTTACTCAAGAGAAATGAAAACATATGTTTGTACAAGTACTTGTGCACAAATGTGTATTCATAAAGGCCAGAAATGGAAACAACCCAACTCTCTCCGTCAAAAGGTGGATTTGTAAATGAAGGGGGGCCCGTGCGTACAGTGGAATACACTCAACAATCAAATGACCTAATCATTGATGCGCCCAGCAACATGACGGTTGCCCAGGTGGTTATTCTGAGTGACACAGTCCTGGAAAAAAAAGAGTAGGCCTATATGATCCCATGTTTATAAATTTGTAGACAATGCAGATGGTGTAATATGTGTGAATTACTATGTGTTCATAATACCTCATTATACTGTTCTTTTATTTCTGAAAAAGAAGTGAAGACTCTTTTTATACTATTATGGAGGGATCCAGGATATATTGTTAATTTTTTTAAAAAATCAAGATTGGAGCCCTGACTGGCGTAGCTCAGTGGATTGAGGATGGGCTGTGAACCATAGTGTCACAGGTTCGATTCCTAGTCAGTGCACATGCCTGGGTTGCAGACCATGACCCCCAGCACCCGCACATTGATATTTCTCTCTCTCTTTCTCCCTCCCTTCCCTCTACAAAAATAAATAAATAAAATCTTTTAAAAAATCAAGATTGGAAAATATATATGCTACTCTATACGAAGAGACATAACAAGACATAAAGGACATAAATACACGCAACTATAAATACACATATATGTATACTTTAGAAAAATTATGAAGAATTTTTAAAATTCTTATACACAACTATACACACACAACTATACATATAATATAAATACATATATATATTTATACTTTAGAAAAATTATTAAAAATTTTGATGGTTACCTATAGGGGAGTATGACCGGGAAAAAATGAGCATTTTTCCACACTGATCTATATGCTGGTGTAGTTACCAAATTTAAGAGTAAATGTAGAAGCATGTGGCTAACAAGGTAGAGAAAACTGGATACATGAAAGGAAGAAGAAAGTCTTCACCAGATGTTAAGAGACACTGGAACAGTATTTGCGAATTTATAAAGGAAAGAAAACGTGACCCAGAAACTTTATATCGAGTCAAATGTTCTTTGTAAAAGACGAAGATCCTCAGACGTGCAGGAACTCCGTGAATGCTGAGCATGACTCGATAAACATGCTTGAAGATAAATTCCTGCCTTCAGAGATTTTTCAAGGTAAAGAATCCAGGGCTGGAGAAGCCCTAACAAAAATAATGTTCATGAGTAATGAATGCATGTGTTTCATATTCAACGTGAATGAGGGTGGGAAATACAGTTTCAGGACTGGCTGTGAATTCTATACATTTGACAATGGAAAAATAATGATGTAACTAAAGGGAATGAGAGGGGCATCGGAAGTCCAAGAACAAAGAACTTCTTCTTTTTCATTCATTAGGGATTGATAAATGTGACATAGGTTAAAATGTGTAATTAAACATAATGGCTGTTGTCATTTGATGCTTTTCAAACTGAATGATCTTTTAGAAATTCCTAACTCCTGTTGTGAAGAAAGAGCATCAAAAAGTTCTATAGTTTCCCTATTTTCATGTTTTTTTCTTATTGACTTTGAGTAATAGTGACTTAACATTGGCAATACAAATAGCATGCATGTGCTATTTTTGTAGACTTGCATACCTACCTATCTTCCTACCTGTCTTTCATTTGCATACACACACCTAGGATGTTTACCAGATGCTGACAGTGATTGTTTTCGCCTGGAGAAGTTTGGGTAATTGAATTTCTCCTCTATCCATTGCATGTTTTGGTTTTATACTATATTTGTATGATGGATGTGAACCATTAAGAATATCTTGAAAAGTGCAGTTAAGTTGATTAGTTACAAAAAAAACCTCAATGTGTCAACCAGTAGACGACTTGGTGAGTATTATGGGCTGAAGTGTGTCCCCCAAAACTTACGGGGTGAAGCCCTCACTCCCACTGTGACTGGCTGTAGAAACAGGGACCTTAGGGGAGTCGTTAAGATGAAATGAGGCCATAAGGACAGAGGCCCGGTCCAACAGGATTAGAGTTGTTATAAGAAGGCGAGACCCCAGCAATGGGAATGCGCAGGGCAAAGGCCATGTGAGGACATGACAAACGGCCTCACCAGAAACCGGTTTGACCGACACCTTGATCTTGGACTTCCGTCCTCCAAAGGCGGTGTTGTTTAAGCCACCAGTGTGTGGTATTTTGTTAAGACAGCCCTAACAGATTAATACAATGAGTAGATTCATCTTTATGCTGCCATTACAGAGAATACTTCCAATATATATAAATATATAAACAGATATGGATCTAAATAATAAAGGAGTATATTATATAATATCTTTGATACAATAACAAAAGCCAATTTCAGGGTAACATACACATAATATGATTCAGTTTCTGTTGAAAAAATGGTGGCAAAACCTAATAAATTCTGTATGTACATTTTTTTAATTTTTTTATTTTTAAGTATATTTTATTGGTTATGCCATTACAGTTTTTCCAATTCTCCCCCTTTAACCCCCCCCACCCTGCACCCCCAACCCTCCAGCATTGCCCCACCTTAGTTCATAGGTTGCATGTATGTACATGTTTTCATGCATTTGTATAAAGGGAGATTGTCCAGATTATCGACATTGGTTTCCTCCAGAAGGGGACTATTAGGGAAAAGAAGCCAGCAATTCCTTTATGTATACATTTCTGTATTGCTTGAAAATTTACAATAAGCATGCATACTTCTGTTAAGAGAAAATAGGATTGATGAAAACTTGTATTGTGAGAAATAACACAAAATATGTTTAATTCATGGTTGTGTGGTACGTGCATACCAATTTCCATATCTCTGTCACATAGCTACCAGCACTTTGTCAAGGGACCCTAAAATCTTTCTACCAAGCTGTTCTTTGCTCCAATGCAAATAACATAACAATGTCTCTTCCTGTATTCCTGGCAATAATTCTCAAAATGCATAGTCCCTTCTTTGTGTTCAAACAGTGGTTTTTTTTTTCTTTGTTAGTCCCCGTAAGATTTGTGCATGCATACACAGATGTATGTGTGTACACACTCACGTGGTGAAGTGGGCAATTAGATTGTCTACAAGATTTATTTTTCATTGTATCTTAATTCAGAGTTGGCTATAAAACAAGAACAACAAAAACTCAGAAGAATTCCCTTTTTGAGAGAGTTGCCAGGCCCTCTGTTATGTGTTATATTCTACATGCTGCCTAATCGTGGGTAGTCGTTAATATTAGACGGCTATAAAAATCATGTAAGCTGAGAAATCCATGTGGTAAAGATAATTTTCTCGGTACAAAAATCCCTAGCCCAGAAAACGGGTGACTTACCTAAAACCATCTTGATGAAACATTGTTAGCAAAAGCTCGGGCCTGAATGGTCGCCTGTGGAAGGCGAGATGGAATTTATCAAGTAAAACAGAAGCAGGGGTCACAAGGCCGAGAATGAAAAACAAATGCAAATCTATGAGCTGTTATTTTAAAACCAAAGAAAAGTGGGTTACACAAGCCACTTCCATTTTTAAATGCTACCCCTCTGCTGGTGTGGGGGGGAACCTTTGCCCACTTGCTCTTTTTTTTTTTTTTTTTTTTGCGACGGATGCTGTTTTTCCACGGAGGCAAAGAGTAATATTTGAGGAAGAGGTTTTCCAGAGGCAATTCCAGCAAGACACCAAAGCTCAGGTTTGCACGTGGGTAAACACGTGCTTTCTCACCCAGAGAGAAGTTTAGCTTGGCAGACCTTCCAGCAAGCATGACTCTGGTCCTACAGAAAGCCAAAGCTGCGGAAACCCACGAGATCTCCAAAAATAACACCGAAATTAGGGCCCTGAAACTCCTCACACTGGCCATCCTGTGATCCATGAGACTCGGGTGCTCCGGCCCCCCCAAGCTACTGAAGCCTCGACATTCTCCTTGCGCTTTGAGACCCCATTTGGCATCGCAGCCTTTGGAAGAGGCTTAGGTGTTGGATTTAAATACTTCTAGAAGCTTCTAAAGGAGCATAGGAGAATATCTTTAAAACCTTACAGACAAAGATTTTTATGGGACAAATAATTAATAAATTGAACTTCATTAACATCTGTAAACTGTTCTGCTCATCGAAAAATGCCTTTAAGAAGATAGAAATGCAGCCCTGGCTGGCATAGCTCAGTGGATTGAGCACGAGCTGCAAACCAAAGTGTCGCAGGTTTGATTCCCAGTCAGGGTACATGGGTTGCAGGCCATGACCCCCAGCAACTGCACATTGATGTTTCTCTCTCTCTCTATCTCCCTCCCTTCCCTCTCTAAAAATAAATAAATAAAATCTTAAAAAAAAAAGAAGATAGAAATGCTGGTCCCACAATGAAAGAAAATATTTGCGATACCCTTATCTGAATTATAACTTCTACCCCCAGAATCCAAAGAACTTCCATGAACTCGATAGTAGGGAAAAGAGTAAGCAGAACCTTTATCAATGAGATATGCAAATGCTCAATACATACGTGAAAAAAATGCTCGGCATCATTTGTCATCAGGGAAACACGAACTAAAATAATAATTAGGTGTCACTTTACATCCACTAAGATGACAAAGAAGCCTGAAAACACACAATATCGTGGAGGACATGAGGCTATGAGAACTCTGGTCAGTGCAGGTAAGATTTTAAAAATGGTGTGATTGCCCTGTGAGACTTTTTTCCTGCATTTACTTATACAGTTGAACCCTATACTTCTTCTCTGGTCCAGACATGTCACTTACAGGTCAATTAAAATGGATGTCCGCATAGAGACTTGTATAGTAAATATTCATAACAGCTTTTCTCATAGTAGCAAAAAACCGCAAACAACCCAACGTTCACCAACAGGAAAATGGACAAAGAAGCCATTGTATATTCACACCACAGAGTGCTACTGAGCCATGGAAGGGGATAAATGGATGTGCGGGGGCATGTGTCTCAAACATGTGATGCTGAGTAGAAGTAGCCGGACACAAAAGATAAATGCTACACAACTCCATTGAGGTGAAGTCCAAGAGCAAGCAAGTTGTTGATGAGATCGAGAGCAGAACAGTGGTGATCTATAAGATATTAGAATTTGCTGGAAGGAGGCAGGAAGGGAACTCTCTGGAATCATGCAACTGTTCTATATCTTGACTTGGGTATTAGTCATACAGATGCACCTATTCATCATAATCACCAGACTTTACACTTATAATGTATGCATTTTTCTGCGTGTAACTATATCTCAGTTTAAAAAAAAATAAATACATTGCTCTATTATCCATTGAACCACTTAGAAAATCTCAATATTCAATCACTATTGTGGGGGTAGAGAAAAATAAAAGGTATTATGGATATTATCTTCCTTGCAGAATACTATTCCATTTTTTTCATGAGACTTAGGGTTTTTCTAATACGTTAAAGAAATGGAAGCAAAAACATCCTATGTATGAATGAGATCAAGTTTTATTTTATTTTTTTTCTGGCTTTCTGTAAGAGAGCAACAGAGGGGTTCACTGGGGCCCAGGATAACTGTTTACTATTCAGTCCAGCAACGGAGGGTGTTTGATATTAAAGGTTTTGTGACTGTCTCCATTAAGAGCCTGCCAATGTCATCCGACTGCCCAAGGCTCTAGGAACAGAGCCCCCCCCCCCATAATAGTTCTCAGGACCTTGCTCTGCAGTGAGCATCCGTGCCCGCTATGGAGGAAGGTGCTGGTCAGAGCCCCGGGGCAGCCAGCTGAGCCAGCTGTTCCGGAGGAAAGGAAGCTGCTTCTGGGTTCTGGGTGCGCTGGCTTTGCTGTCATGGCCTTTTATCACCTGCGGTGTGTACCCTGGGATGGGTGTGACAATGCCACCCTGAGCGTGACTCTCCTTTTCCCCGATGCATTTGCTCGTAAGTTAGGCCAGCCACTGGTGAAAAGCTGACAAGACATTTACTTTCATTTTGGCTGAAGCAGCAGATGTGACTCCCTGGGAGCTGGACCCTTCCACCGGTGACTAAGAGCTGAGGCCTTGTAGGAACCCAGGGGAAGGGCAGGTGAGCCTCGCGGAGGAGCACGTGGGCGGCTGGAGCTCACTCAGGTCTGCTGTGGGGCTGGGGCCTGGGGTGGGGTCCCTTTCCACCCAGTTTGACCGTGGTCCTTGACCTGGCCCTGACATTTTAACCGGGCGAAAGCGCCCCACCCTCCTGCTCCGCCCACGACGCTCCCGATCTCTGCAGACGAAACACTGCTCGCCTACAGAGAAACTGCAGAATGGACGTTTGTGGGCTTGCGAAGAAAATGTTTCAACTCACTCCTCAGTTTACAGAAGCCTCTGGTCTTCCCGAAATAGAACTCGCGGGCAGGCTCTGGGGAGCCAGTATTCAGATCTGCAAACACGTTTGTGTTGGAATAGAAAACAAAAATTGAGAATCACGTGGCCCGCGTGCAGCAAGCAGCGTGATGACGCCACCACGGATTTTGGCAGATTTGGAAAGTGCCGCCTGGGGAAGCTCTCACCCTGGGGGCTGGGTCAGCCGGCGAAGCAACCGCGAAAGATGGAGCAGCCCAGTCACAGGGTGCTCCAAGTTCACACCCTGGGACGAGCGAAGCGCTCTTTATCCTGGCAACATCCCCCTGCAAAACCAGACCTCGGAAAAGTCTAGGTCACATGTGAATGATCCCGTGCAATCTTTTTCACATGAGGATTAGCCTGTGCAATCTTTTTCCAAGTTAGCGTTCAATCTGCAGGCCAAAGGTTATAATTTGGAAATATTGACAATCACTGAGGACACTGTTTCTACCTTTGTGATCATCTTGGGGCCCTGGGACACAAGGGTGCAAAGCGCTGGTTTAACCACAAAAAAAGGCAACACCGTGAGGGGGAAGAGGGGCAGCTCGCGGACTCGCTGGGGACATGCGCCGCCTCTCGGGTCAGAGAAGTCCCAGCACCCAGCCGGTTCTTGTTGCAAAGAGGGGCTTCATGCGCGGGGTGTCGAACTGCGCTGAGCTGAGCCAGGCCTTGAGCTGAGGTCTTGTGACTAGAAATGCTTTCCTCCTCGTTGCACTCGACCAGCGACAATAACATCGCTCGACTCCCCGTGCGCGTGTGCTGTAAGCATTTCACTGGGAAGCCCTTTGTTGCTGACAAAGGGCTACTATGTAACTCTCGGGGATGCTGACGGTGACGGATGGGCTGACAGGTGTGGTGACAGCGAGCACGGCGTTGACGATACTAGTGTAAAGGTTTCCATGCCTGGCGGTGGGCGCAGGTGTGCCCGACACGCAGTCTGGTACGCGTCAGCGAGAGAGCGTGTGCGTGCGGGTGTGGGGTCGGGGGACGCAGGCCGTGACACGAAGCTGAGAAAAGTGCGGCGTAGCTGCCTACGTGTGCTGACGTCGCCGTGGTCTCCACTACTGAGCCTCTGCCAAAGTGACCCCAGCGAGATGCTGTGTGCGCCAGGACGCCGGGCCTGGCGAGGACCCCCGCAGAGGGCCCCGGCCTGCCTGCCGCGGGTACTGGGTCTGCTTGGGTGAGTGAAGAGCAAAGGACAGTTTCCAGAACTGCCTGTCAATGCCATTCTGGTGCTCTTCCCTTGAGTGTCTCCCCTGCCACTTTAAACTTTGTCTTTGCAGGTTGTTTCTGTATTTCCACCTCTGCGGGGGGGGAAATTCCTGCTGCCCGACGAGTAGCTTTATCTACTTGGTGGCAATGAGACACCAAACAATGGTGTTCACTCTCTTTGCACCAGTGGGTGTGGATCGGGTGATAGGCTAAGCTGGGCACTCCAGCCGTTTTCTAAATGAGGAAAAACTAAGGTTTTCTTTTTTCTTTTGATTGTATGCAAATGTCTCTACCCCCCTTGTGACAGGAGTCACAGCGACAAATAAAGTGTGATGTAATGCGGGGGACACCAGGTCTCTGGGGCCTGAGTCTCTGAGGCCTCTGCAGTCAAGCCCAGGTCCCCAACACCAAAACTATTCAGCAGCGGGGATAGAAACCTCAGCGCCCCCATCCCGGGCTCCGCTGACAACAATGGGTGTACTCACCTGGCCTTTGAGGAAAGGGATGAAGCAAGTCGTAAGAATCTAAGACTCGAACATCACACACACACAAATGTCAGTTAAAAAGGACCTCACCTTTTTTTTTTTAAAAAAAAAGCCCTGCATGAGAGTTCATTATGATTCATAGAAGTACCTACCGCAGGCATAGGATTCCCCTCATCCTCTACACGCGGGTGTTCAATGTGGCTGTTTTTAATTCCTGGATGTTCAGACTTCAGTTTCCAATCTCAGCCCACACTTGCCATTTCTCTGAACAAGCCCCTGGCACGGGAAGGCCGGGCTGGTTGGAAAATGCCCAGCGTGAGTCGTGTCAGGCCGCTGTCTCTCGCGCAAGTAGCTTTTTAATGGGCTTTGCAAGCATCCGCTCCGCCTCCCAGTGAGGAGACACGGTTCCCAGGGATTGCCAGAAGACGCCGGTCTGGAGGCCTGATCTAATCCAGTCGGTGCCATCGGAAAACCTTAAGTGGCAGCTTTCATCTTGTTTGTAAAAACTCTCCCGGTTCAGGTTACATCTTAATCCCAGTTGCTGCATCAGCTTTATGGCCGCAGGGATGGGGGTGGGCTCGGTCAGGCGGGGCTGGGGGGGCAGGGGGTGCTGTTTTTGGCTAAGCTTTAGTTCTCCTCTTCTTTTATGTAAATGATGAACTCAAGCCGAATCCTATAATAGGACCAGGGGCGGAGTCTGGAGGGCAGGCCAGTTGGGGGCCCAGGCTGCTCCTGACTCCTTGATGAAAGCTCACTGTAATACACGTACATATGTAAGGTTTACCCTTCTTGCTTTGATGACCAGAGAAGACTGCAGACTGTGACAGAGAAACAGGCTTATTTTGAGTGTCATTTTCCAGCATTACGGGGAAAGATTTGATTCCTTGGACAGATGTACAGATCTCTATGACCCAAAGCAAAACTATAACCGTAGTGGTGACACTTCAGCCCCAAGTGACTTTCCAAAGTAAACGATGTAGCGTTGTCACAGGTTGTTTTGTATCCAAACCCACGCTGGGCTGGTTACCCTTGGATAGAATGTCATTCAGATTCTTGGCTTCCCATTCTAATCCCATCGTACACTCTGTATGTGTTATTTGTCTGTATACGAGTTTCAGCAAGTGTCAGTTGCCTGGAGTTGCTTTCCCATATTTCACACATATGTTTTGGCCAGTCCATTCTGGCCTCTAAATGTGAGTCAAGAGGCAGGTGAGGGGAAACATCTGATTTTACAGAGCCTGTCCCTCATTCATTCATCACAGTAATGATGGGGGGGGGGGTGGCTATGCGTCTCATCTTACAGACGAGTAAACCTCGGGCCCAGGCGGCCTGAGTGGCTCTGTCAAGGTCAGACATCTCAAGCATGCCCTGGCCGGGACTGGGCCAGAGGTCGCCTCCCCGCTCAGACCGCATTGCTTCGAGTCTGGCGTTTCACACACCCATAGGGAAGAGTGCGGCTCTCCCCCGTCTGCTTCCCCGATCTCCCCGCACCTGTCTGTGTCCCGCCCGTGCCTGGCAAACCCAGGACACCCAGTGGGGATGCGAAGGATCAGTGACAAAAATCTATCGGTCGTGTTGCAGTGAGGTTCTATTCTCACACAGAGACACCACTGGGTAGCGTGCAGGGTGATCTCCAGGTTGCCAGGAGACAGCTGTTTCCTCTTCCCTTCCCAGCCACACCCACCGGGTGACACCGGACGTCCTCTCTCTCTGTGTTGGTCACTCCCCTTCTCAAGGGCCTCTTGGCAACACTCTGGGTAACAAGGGGACCAGGCTCAGATTCCGAGGAGTTATGTGCCATCATAAAAACTGATTGTCATTTCACTCATCCGAGCGTCACCCTGGCCCGAAGCTGCCGCATGGACAGCTTAAGGACAAGGGGACACCCAGAGTTATAGGGACAGCCAGGTTAAAAAGTCAAATGACTCTGGCATTTAGACAAGAGAGAGGCAGGGTCCAAACCTCTGCCGCCTGTCCTTGGATGACGGACACTCTCTCAGTGTCAGCTCAGTGGCCTCCTCTGTGGAGGGAAGACAGCAGCGCCTTTCATCGCCGGGGTGACAGCAGAGTACCTGAAGCCCCAGAGCTCTGGCCCTTGTCAGTGTCCCAGAAATGGCAGCTCTGATCCGTCTCGGTGTTCAGACCCGTGCACTCAGGGGAGAGGTCGGTGAACGGCGTCCAGGCCGGACAGATGAGGGGCCCCAGGGCAGCGGGGCTGCTGCAACAGAAATACCACGGACTGGACAGTGACGGAAATTTACTTCTCACCGGAAGTCCATGACCAGGGCGCCGGCAGACTTGAGTCGTGAAGGCCGTCCGTCTTCTGGGTGCTGCTCCCTGTGAACCCCGTCTCTAACCCAGTGAGGTCATCACGTTCATCGACTCGGCAGCAGCTCGCCGGCCATCAGGGGGGCTCTCTGTGGTCCCAACACCGGGGCTGGCTGCTGGCCGGACAGCGGGAGGACCCGGGGTGTCCAGCGAAGGCGCCCGAGGGGCCCATCCTGCACACTATGGATCGGCCGTCCCAGGAGCACTTGAGCGTTTTCATAAGCTCTGTGGCCGTCCTGGGAGGTGGCAGCTGTGAGCCATGTCTTCCTGCCCCCCGACCTTTGAAATGAACTTAGAAATCCATCCCCTTAGAAGTGTCTGTGTGCCCTGGCTGGCGTAGCTCAGTGGATTGAGCGTGGGCTGCAAATCAAAGCATCGCAGGTTCGATTCCCAGTCAGGGCACATGCCTGGGTTGCAGGCCACGGCCCCCAGCAACCACACATTGATGTTTCTCTCTCTCTTTTTCTCCCTCCTTCCCTCTCTAAAAATAAATAAATAAAATCTTAAAAAAAAAGAGAAGTGTCTGTGCCTCTGGGTGCTACGCCGGCCTGTGGATTCCTAGCGCTGTTTGGGTTGCTTTGGCCACAGTCCTGAGTGTGAAGAACTTCATAGTTTTCCTCCGACGACTCGCAGATGGGTGGAGCTCACGCGACCACCCAGGAATGGGGGCCAGGGTCTCCCGCCCTCTTCAAACCCTCATGTACAGGTCCCAAGTCCCCTTGTCCCTCCGAACATCATGAGCTATAGCTCCTTCTGGCAAGAACAGTGCAACAAAAGCCAGTAATTTAAAAACAAAAAAAAAATACGCCATCAGTCACGGGGCCTCTGGAAAGGGTTTCCTGCTCAGCGTCCTCCCGGGCAGAAGCCAACTGGGGTTTGTCAGCCGCACGTCTTATCGCGGCCGCCCCCCAGACAGAGAGACGAATGGAAGATGGCAGCGGGACGGGGCGGCCGGAGACCGGGCGCTGGCCCGCGACGACGGGCTGCGCCCGCGGAGCACCCCCCCCCCGCCCCGGGAGACTCTGCTAAGAGACCGGCAGCAATAAGCCAGGTTGTGGAACCACCCAAACAAATAAAAACCACCGAGCGTGAGAGTCAAGACGGAGCCCGCGAGGGAGCTAAGTCTGATGGAACCAGGACCCCCCCACCTCCCCTCCGTGAGCGCGGCCCCTTCTAATCTTGGGTTAAGAGGCGCTGCCGCTGCGAGAGGGAGGCTGTTTGCACAGCGCACACGGAGACCTCCCACCCACACATCCTCCCACTGCATTAGGGTCTGGAAAAGTTAAAACGATTTTCAAGTGTTCCATCAAAACCAGGACGCTTATCACTCTGGTTTGGCTACTTGCCTGCATTTAGCTCCCAGTTAATCTCAGGGCTGCTGAGCCGCTCTCCCAGGGGGAGGGGGAGGGGGCGGGGGCGGGGGAGGGGGCGGGCCTTCCTGGGGAGGGGGTGCGCGCTCCCGGCTGTGCACCAAGGTGGGCGGGCCACCTGAGCCGTGGAGTAACCCCTGGGGTTCCGAATGTGTTCAGGAAAACAACTAGAGCCAATGTTCAAATTCAAGGGGTGGGGCGGGGGGGTGGGGTGGGTGTGGAAGCTTGAAATCTTAAAAATGCCTCACGTCTGAGGAAGTCATTGCATGGGAAGCCATCTGCTGCCATCCACCCGCTGGACAAAAGCATCAGTTGTGCGTGGGGTGAGGAATGTCTTTCATGGCTGCTGCACCGAACCCGTGCATTTTGATGGCAAAAGATGCGGGTAACCTCATACCAGTGGGTTCAAGTTGTACCAGTTCTGTGTGACTTTGAACAAGACACTGATCTTCCGAATCTCTGTGTCATCATGAGGAAATTAAAAATACCTTTCTCATGGCCTTATAAGGACTTTTTTTTTAAAGACTAAAGTAGTCCTGGAATGCATGTTAGCAGTTCAGGACACACAGAGTTGGCCCTTTGTATCTGTGAGTTCCACACAGATTCAGCCCAGTGTCAATCGAAAATATTTAAAAACATAAAGGTTGTTGCTGACATGTACCATGTAGTTAAGCCTAAGATGGTTGCATCCGTCCTGAACACGTACAAACTTTTTTGTTGTCATTAGCCCCTAAATAAACAGTACAGTATAACAACTATGTACATGGCATTGGCATTGTATTAGGTATTCTTAGTCACCTAGAGATGATTTAAAGTATACGAACAGGTGTGCATAGGTTATATGCAAATATACACCATTTCTTACAAAAGACTTGAGCATCGCCATATGGAAGGACAACTGTAATAGGTGTTATGTAACCCTTAGTTCCACTTTCTCACGGTGTGCATTAGTCCACACCCGTGGGAAGCCCGGAGGAACACAGGAATGGTCTGAGGCCCTGCAATACAGGAGCAGATGAAAGGGAGTTACGTAAGTGTGACCAAGGAGGATGTCACCGCGTTGTACCCGAACGTGAGTCCTTGCTGAGCAGGGCATGCCCAGCAGGTGGGAGGACAAGAGCAAGACACAGCCAGGGGCTCCTAGTTCCAGACTCTTCCTCAAACTGGCAAACTCCTGCCCCTTGGCGCTGCTGACCTTATCTCCACCCTGGACGTGTCCATGTGAGGGCCAATGGGGTGGGGGCCATCCACTTGGTCGTACCCTTCACCTAGACCACGCTCAGGCCTTTAGATGTTGGAGAAGATTTGAGTTTGAAGTGATCAGTGTGCATGAATTTCCTCTCCACACTCCTCACACCCAGCCCTGACTTGCTCGGACTTTGACTGATCACACCATTATACCACCATCATCCAGCCCTTGCATCAAATATTAGCCTTAAGCCAAGCTTATGAGTTATTTACTAAAACCTCATATGCTTCTCCTGATTCAAGACCCCCTAACCGCTTGGAAACTAAGCCGGAGAGATCTTAGCCCTGTAGTTCACCAAGAGGTATAATTAAGAGAAAGCACAATGAGACTTAGATTTCAGGAAAGCATGTGCTCAGTGAACTTCTGTCTCTTAACGTGTCACCAGGAGAGTCTCCCCAGGGTTCTCAGAGCCACCATGTTACTGAGGTGGTGTTTTTGCAGAAGAGAATTCTCTGCTTTTTTCAGGTTCTCATCTGCTGGTGTCCCCACTCCTCCCAGGAAGAGGAAAACACCTCCCAGTGTGTGGGGCAGAGTAACACTCTCTTCTGAAATGTCGTCCCCTCCTCTAGTCCCTGGGACCCGTGGATATGATATGCATCTTACGTGGTCACAGGGACTTTGGCAGTGTCGTTAAGGTTACAGATCTTCAAATAGGGAGATTATCCTGGAGTATCCACGTGGGTGTACAAAATCACATGAGCTCTTCAAAGCAAAGCACTTTCTCCTGCTGGCGTCAGAAGGATTCAGCAGCAGAGGAGGCGGGAGAGACGGGGGCAGAGGAAGGTCACAGATCCCCAGGGTGAGATGGTCTCTGTCCACTGTTGCTTGCTTTGAAGATGGAAGAAGAGGGCCAACAGCTGGGGAGTGTGATTTTTCTTTAGCATGACCCCGGCCGGACAGTTGGCAAGGACATAGTGACCTCAGTCCTACAACCGCATCGAACTGAACCCTGCCAACAACTTCAATGACTTCGGAAGTGGATTCTTTCCAGACCTCTGAATAGGAGCCCAGCAAGCCGACATACGGATTCCGGCCTCGTGAGACCCTTGGACAGAGAATGCAGTCGAGGTTACACAGGCTTACGATCTGCAGAGCTCTGAGAGCTAGACTGAGTTTGTATCGTTAGAAGCCACTAAATTCGTGAGGGCTCCTTACCACCGCAGTACCTGATATTCCCACCGAGCACTTCCTCCTTTCCAGAAAGTGGCACAAGTCAAGTCCTTGGCCCCATGGTCCGGAGAAGTGTCAGCGATTTGAACATGAAAGCTGGCAGGTCTTTGGGAGTGGGACGGAGAAAGAAGGAGAAAATTCACATCCGTTTCTCACTGGAAGCTCTCTCAAACAAAGAATGTTTATTAAGTAGATCAAGGAACAATATATTAAAAAACGAGAGGAAGAGAATTCCTAAAAATCTGCTCTCTCAGTTCAGTTAACTCCAGGATCAATGAAACAAGCAATGTCATAACTTTGATTCCACAAAGGATGGCTGCTGTTGAAGATTTAACTAATTACTTGAGACGTAAAGCAGGACACTGTATTTCAATTGAATGCAAGACTGCATTTACCTGATATCAAGGGAGGTTCTACTAGAATACATTTCGAATGCTTTCTCTGAATATGTCATCCAAGAGTTTGGGGAGATAAGAATGCCCTCCCCCCAAAATACATTAAAAAATAAAACAGAAAGG
This sequence comes from Phyllostomus hastatus, assembly GCF_019186645.2. Lineage (NCBI taxonomy): Eukaryota > Metazoa > Chordata > Mammalia > Chiroptera > Phyllostomidae > Phyllostomus > Phyllostomus hastatus. The sequence continues at coordinate 15,997,644 of NW_025333607.1, forward strand.
TTTTCATATTGTAGGGATTGGGTGGAAAGATGTGTTCCTTCTGGGAAAGCGGAAGGAAGATGACCACGGCCACGCAGAGTGCACGCGCGGTGAGCCCCGCATGCGCAGAGACTAGCTGCCTGGTGTGTGAGTTCCACCCAATGGGATACATAAAGCTGAGAAAGTTAACTAACCCAGAAAACTCACATTGCAATAGCATGGTTTTGATTAGGGCTTTTTGATGACGTGCCCAGTGGAGAATATGACTCATCCCTTATGAGGTGCGGAAACGGGCGAACCGAGAAATCACTTGTTAGAGAAAAGAAGGTCAACAAGTTTCTATAGAATGTCTGCGAGGCAGCAAAAGCAAGTGAAACGCAGTGAAACTCTTGGTTGGAGGATGAAAGGAGCCGGGTTAGAAAAGCAGTACTGACTGATTGTGGATGGTGCGTTCCCCCTTCCATCAAAGCCAGAGAGGACGGTCTCACACAGCTCACTGGGGCGGGGGGGGGGGGGTGGACGAGGACACTAATGATACCCAGCGCGCACGTGGTCCTTCCTGAGCACAGAACGTGCGAACATGGGGGCGTAAGCCCTTCGAAGTAAGTGTCTCTGAGGTTTACCTGAGTTCACCGCGGGCACATGGCCCGCAGCGACCGAAACATGTGCTATATATTTTTAGACCTTGTATATCCACGAGAAACAGATGCTGTTTGGAATTACAGACGTGGAGATTTATTTTGGTCTAGTCAACAAGGTGAAATAAAAGAATAGAGCATTTTGGGTGAAGTCTTTAAAACTTTCCATCACACCATCTGCATTCCCACTCAGTCCCCAGATTCCTTGGGAAAGCAGCGAGACTTCGCTTTCAGGCCAAAGTTACTCAAAATCAATTACTTAAACGCGTCCCCACTGGGATTATCTGAACGCGCGAGACCATGTGTGTCTTTTGTACTTACAATTTCTTCTTTTTTATTGGAAAACATATGAAATAACTCCAGTCTTCTTAGAAAAGTGGAGAATAATTGACTGAGCAGAGTGGTGATTACTGTGAAGCTTTATTAAAAGTTATTTCGTGTGAAATTTGTAATCAGGTCATCTAATGTGAAAATTGCTGAAGGTATCTGATTGGTCCCAGACACGGAATAGGCACATTAATTTTATATTTTTAAAAAACAACAACAACAGTATGGGGTGTATAGGTGTGGGCTCAGAAAAACCTTTGCCCTCTCCCGGATTCCCTCTGTTTTGTAGAGCAGTTCAGGAGTTCACTCTGTTTTTCTTAAAAGAAAGGAAGGAAAGCTTCCCGGGGGATTTCTATAACGTGGCTCCTTCGAATTAGATACTTAGTAGTGCATCTCGTCTTCTCCTCGATCCTCCCTTCGTGAGCACTATCTCCTCTTCCTGAAGATGAGTCACTCCTCTCCCACCCCGTGTCCTCCCACCGTAATGAGATAGTCACCACTAAAACCACTAAGAGCTCTAATGCGGCCCCTCCCATCCCGACGCCTACTGAAGAATAGTCCGGGGCTGTCCGGCTTCCCGTTGCAGGCACTCCATCATCCCCTCCTCCCTCTGATTGGAACCCGCAGACAGACGCTCCCTGTCGGTGAACCCGCCAGTCCCTGAAGAGTGTCCCCCTCCCAGCCCCCGGCCCCATTTTTCTTCTTATCTCTGCCCTTTCTGAGTACGCTTCGATTTCTTCGTTGCCAGAGAATGCACAACAAGATAGGTCTTTGAAAACGAGGAAGGGAAGGAAGGCCTTTCTTGACTTAAGCTCCAGCACCCTCTCGGAGGTGCACGCCACTGTTTCAGGCAGGTTGCTTGCGTGCTGTCCCGTGTAGGCATGTTCCAAAGGAATGAAGCAGATACCTGACACTTCTATGAATTAAGAGGAGAAAAAGAGTTGGCCCCCAAATTCAGCCGTTTCATCCAGATTCTCATTAAGTGTGGCCAGGAACTGACTCCCAGTCCAGCTGCCTCTGCGTGGTTGACATCAGCTCCCAAGGGGCGGCTAGTTCTGTGGTCTTTGTCTCAGTGGAAGTGTTGAATGCATAGCTTCACCCCTCCCGAGAGCGAGGGACCTTTCCTCTCTGCCACAGCCACAGACGGTGCCACAGCCTAGCTGTCCTGTGGCTCGGGTTGTTGCTCAAGGTCAGACTGCTGGGGCGATGAACACACCCACCCTTTAGAAAACTTCAGGGGGATCATGTATGGAGTTCTTCTTTTCTTTCTTTTGGTAACAGTACTTCTTACGTAGCCATATACGTCCAATGACAATTTATATATGGTCAATTCCAATGGCTTGAAGAGCATTTTATTGATTAGAAGAAATTTTAAGATAAGTTTATGTTAAAATACCTCGGTTCAGAACACATTTTTAAGCCACTGAGATGAGCTTCCCCGATGGTTCATTTTTAACCAGATTATTGCTTATGGATAGTTTGATGGAACATTCCAGAAGTCACAGCCTCAGGGACAGCGGAGGAGGGGAGCATCCTCTCTGACTTGGCGGTGGCCCCAGGACCGTTGAGCTGCCCTTCAATTCCGGCCTCTACTTCAAGCCGCATTTGCAATAGGAAAACGCGTAACATAAAATCAGGATGTCTTGTTAAGAAAATTTCTATTACCTAGCATGGGGAACTTTGGGAAAAGTTCAATTTGGAGTCCTTTTGGTTTAGGTGAAGGGTTGGGTCAGGTCTCTCCTCACCCCCCAAAACGAGTTCATTCATCCCAGCCTCTGAAGCGGAGAGAACTGAATTCTGACCCACGTTTTATTGCTGTTTCTTTAGGATAGTGAGCAGGCCTTGGAATTTAACATGTCCCCAACGCCGCAAAAGTTAAAGGCCCACCGTGTTCTCCAAAATCAAAATCATCTGTTCAGAGAGGACTGAGACTTCCTGTGGAAAGTCCAAACTTTAAAGGTTTCCATTTTCATTGCTCATCTGAAATAATGTAGGATTTATGATTTTATACTACATGCAAGCAGCAGAACCCCCATTAGATGGTGGGTTATTCCCATAGCTTTTGTGAGGGTTGGCCGGAGGGTGGAGGGGCAGGTGGCCGGGGTCCGCATGTGTGCGGACACAGACGCGCTTGAGTCTCCCGTGGAACCAGAGATCTGCAACCGTGGGGTACAGGGTTTGCTTTTGCACTCTGCTTCCTTTGGATTATTTTAAAGACTCTTATTCAATGGCTGCTGTCCTTTTAAGAGTCCTTGCCCATTTCAATGTCTGAATGTCGCTTTTCTCCTATTTTGGATTATTATGCCTCATGGTGATACAGATGAGTCAAGATTTTACTTTGGGATAATATAACTTGATTTTCATAATGTTGCTTGTTAGTACTTTTTCTTTTAAACTTTTTTTTTCTCCTCGTGTGCCTGGGGTGGAGTGGGGAACTAAGGCCATCATTATCTCTACCCCAAAGAATGTCAAGTATATTACATAGTACTTGTCAACAACATGCAACAACGTTCAACAACTAAGTTGCTTCTCCCTCCTTATTGCACAATGATGCATCTGCAGAGCAACATGAAGTGGCTGGTAAAAGCAATATTTCTGTCCATTTCGGACAAAGACCCGCACTGGCAGTCAGCCTCAACCTGGTTCCTTAGATAATCTCTCCATTTCTTGTATCTCTTAGCCTATGTAAACAAAGCAGTTCTCAGAGATATTGGGAAAATAAAATAGAAATTTGAGATTAAACCTTTGGCTTCTCAATTACCTTTTCTATTTTTCAAGAGGAGATAGGTATCTAGAAAAGAGGGTAGTGGATATACAGTAATTAAGAAGAGATGGATTTAGAAGGCTATAATATTCTCAAGAGCTCTTACAGAAGCAAAAGATATTCAGCAATAAAATATGCTAACTGAACCACCATTCACATTTATTCTGTTTTTATGTAATTACTTCTAAAAGTTACATTAAATTATATTAAAAGTAATTTGGACCAAAAGACCTAAACACCACCAAATCCATCACCCTAACAAATCTTATTTTATTTTTTTCTCCTTCCTAAATGAACATAGTTTTAGGTCTATGATTTCAAAATGTCATTTATCATGATATACACATAATATCATAGTTAAATTTTTCACCAAACTTATAAGAATTTTTAATTTTTTTCTTTTGTCACTATAATGGTCATTAAGAATAGTTCCACTGAGTTGATGTAACGTAATTAACTTTTGTTGAACGTTACTGTAACATGACCTTGGACGTGTTGCCTGAACTTCATATGCTCTGGTTACCTCACCTGTGAATGGTAGTAATAATAGTTACATCATGGGGTTATTGTCAGAAACTAAATGAGCTAATGTGTATAAAGCATTTAAAGCTGTAGCTGGCACTTAAGGAGAGCTCAGTATATCTTAGCTTTTAGCACTTATTTTTATTGGAAATGTGTAACTTCCTTAGTGAACATCTTTATTCAAGAAAATCAGTCTCTCCCTGTGTCTCTGTCTCTGTGTCTCTGTGTCTCTGTCTCTGTCTCTCTTTCAACTATGTCCATAAAGTAAGTTTCCAACTGTTAGATCCCAGGTCAAATGAATTTATTTTTTTCCTATGAAACTCAAAGTTCTTTATGCGGGTTGGATCATATGTTATAAAAATTGTCAGAAAGCGTCTATGAAATATCTGCTTCCCCATGGTGTCGCGTGGCATACTGCACAAAACAAACTAGGCTGACTTAGTCTTTGACTGTCGCATTCTGAAACAACGCCCTAGGAGAACCGAGTGGGCACACGGCTGATTGCAGCGTGCATGGAGCCTGGCTGAGGCGGTAGAGCACAAAGCCACACGTGATGTGTTGGTGGCGAGCCGCTGGCTTCAGGTTTTGAAAATTGTGAGCAAAAGACCATGTTATACAAAACACATGTGTTACAAGCAACCGACTCTGAACAGTGAGCATGCGAGTCAATGCTGACGGTTCACAAGGAGAAGTCAGCTCTCGTCTGAGCAGTGAGCAGGGAAAGATCAGGACTGGTCTTGGATGGTTCAGGGTCAGCCACGCGGAAGTGTGAAGGACGACCGATGTGTAAAAGAGGTGCAGAGTGGTCAGGGACATTCATTTGTCCAGGCTGGTGCTTGGAGACCAAGAAACAGAAGGTGTAGCAGAAAAATAAAACCGCAGCTCTAAAATGTGATGATTCTCGGGGTCAATGAACAACCTTCCCATCAAACTAGCGATGCCCCTTACACACCCGGAACCTCTGTCCCTTTGTGTTTTAGTTTTGTTCCCCTCATCTCAGATTTCCTTTGCCCTAACGTGTCCCCCCAACTGAAATCCTTCCCATCTCTAAAAGCCTGCCTCCTACTCGAAGCCTTCCCTGATTGTCCCGGGAGTAACGACATCAGTTGGACAGTTACTTGTGCAGACGTGAAGGTGAGAGAGTAGGGGGCCACAGTCCCTGGGAGGTAAAGGAGCAGAGCGCCAAGGAGAGGGCACTGGGACGTGCTGACATGCTGGGAACGGGGCCAAAAAAGAAAGGATGGGAGACAATGGTGCCTTGTCCGGACGTCAAACGGATGAGCATTTCCGAGGAAGGTATTTATGAATGGAGTCTACCTCTGTCTCTGTACCTTACTCATCGTTCGCTCAGTTGAGGATTCCTTTAGCCCCTAAGGATGTGCAAGTTTCCTGGTGAAATCAAAGACCACATCGCAACGGTCGCCAAACAACCCCAGCCCCTCTGTGTACTGTACACATGAGTGTCTCGTCCATGTTTCTTGGTTATTTTTGCCTCTTTAAGTGTCGAGACCAGAAAGTACTGATTCTGTTCTTTTAAAGTTGAGAAAATCAAAAATTTTCCAGAGGACTGTAAACAGTCAGTGACAAGGATACTTTGCGTGCCCTAAAAAAAATTCCATTGTGGGCATTCCATTAAAAAAATGGGCTTTTGTGCCTTTCATAGATTACAGTGCTGTATACAATGGACTTGTCTAAGGTTCTTCCTGTTTTCCAATCAGTTAAATTTAGAACAATTGTTTCCATCCCTTCTGAGATACGATGTCTAGGAAAGCCAATGCCTAGATGGGATGCCAGGGCCCAGCAAGTCTGTGGGGGCCAGTGGGAGCTGGGGGCATCACCTGCTCTTTCTGTGGGGTTCCCATGGGCACCCAGGGAGCATTTGCCCTCGTGGCTACCCCTTGGTGATTCTGGAAGACAGACTAACTTTCCTGCCCCTTTCCTAACCCCATGTATATAACACAAAATCCCTTCTTTTTAGAGACACTTTTTGCGTATTTACTTTATAGAACTTTTTGAATTACACAATTTATGATGGCTATGGTGAAAATGGGAAATACATTTAAACAAAAAGCAACACAAATATCCATTCTCTTATCATGCTCATATAACCACTGTCAACGCTGTGGTATATGCCCTTCTGGAGTTAACATAATATTTCTAAGTTGTTTATATATTTATATTTTCATTTAAATATGTATTCCATAATTTTATGTTTCTTTAAAAAAAAGATGGATACATGCCGTTATATGGCGTTGAACCTTGCTTTTATCTTTCCATGCAGTAACCCTCCACATTAGTTTTTGGCGACGTGGTTTTTTCTATGGCATGGATGAGCCATAAGGCATGTGCCCGGTGGAGTCATTAATCCAGGCACCCACGAGGCTGATGCGGCTCTGCTGCCCTAGCAGCCCATGTAAGCGACCCAGATCTAAGCCTGTGCCTGCCTCCAGGCCGTGAAATCACAATGCAAAGGACAACTGGCCACAGTCAAGCCACCTTCAAGGTTCAGCCAGCTGGAGCGTTTCCTTTCTTTGCTTCCGCACCTTCCCTATGGGAGTCTTTCAGCCCAGCTCCCGTGGGCACGGGGCTCCTAACCCCTTCCGGTTCCGTGCTACCGTTGTGGAACTGAGTTTTTGCTCAAGTAAAGCCTTCACACTTTTAATTTGCCTCCACTTATCATCTGATAACCCCGTCCACTCTTGTCGGAGATCCAGACCAGAATAAGCCTGGTAAGTGATGCCACTTTGGATGACGAGAATGCTCAGCCCAGGCTCTGGAGCCTGTCTCCACCACTTACTCAGTGTGTCTCCTTGAGTGAGTTACAGAACCTCCTTGATCTCATCTGCAGAATGGGGATGATCACGCTACTTTCTTCATTGGGGTTATTCTGAGCGTTAAGTTGATGTTCAGAATATTCGCCTTTGTCTTATCACTCGTGGATGTCGAAAACAGCAGAGATCTCCCTGGCTCACCGGGTCATTGGCTTCTGCCCACTGAGGCTGGTCTGGCCCATCGTCAAGGGATCATTTGTTCGATTCTCTTCTTCCAGGAGTAATGACTTTCCAGTCGCCCCGGAGGATTGCATATGTAACATTTTCTCAGTGTCATTTCAGTTTTAGTATTTGTTCTGCTGCTTCAAGGACTTACTTTCCTGGTCATTCCCAGGACCTTGCTTGAAAACACCTTCCAGGATTTTACAGACTTCCCTAACGTCTGTCCTAAGACCATCCTGCTATATTGTCATCGCATTTCCATATCCCTGGCTCACAGTGCAATTAGGAAAATGATAGTTTGTCCCTCACATTATATCACCCTGTACACTCAGAGAGTTGAAGTAGCAATACAAAACCTTGTTATCACTTTGTATCCTGTTATCCGTTCCACGGAAATGAAGAAGTGGCCCAGGTAAGCTGATACCAGAGATGATTTTTTTAAACAAAACTCTCTCTTTTTCCTGGAATGCTTTAAACTTTCCCCCGCCCCTTCAGCAGTGGGTTTATATGCCAAATAATACATTTCTGAGGTTAACATTACAAACAAGTTTCCCTATGTGTTCACCAACTAGTAGTGAAGAAAGCCAGCTCCAGGTTTTACAGATTGACGAAGGAAGGTAATTTAGTTCAAAGATCTATTAAATAAGTCAGTAAATCAATACTAGATAAGTAAATAAATGTTTGGTTTAATTTTGAACTACAGTGCAGCATGACAATGAGTTTCCAGAAGCCCTCACTAGAAGGCTCACCATGTCTTCTTCTAAACTCAAAGAATAGCTTCTCATCAACCTATTACCCGTCTTCCCACGAAGCTCTGTTTTCCAGAAGAAATGTTTCTATTGCTTCCTCCTGTGGGTCTGCCTCTTTGGAGCCGAGACGTGGCCCTTTGTATGTGTGTTCAGAAGCAGCGACACCTGCTTCAGAGTCGGCACCGGGCCGGGTGCAGCAAGCCCATGCAAGTGTCCGTCGTGTAACCGAATGTCACAGAAGCCACTCGCCCTGAAAGTGGAAACAGGGCAGGTGAGGATACGGATGGGCTGGGTGGCAATGTCCAGTTGCATCTACCTTTCTGTTTGCTCCTCATTCCAACGTCTGTGTGTACACACGTGTGTGGGTTTAGCCAAATGTGACATCTCATTGGGAGCTCTCGAAATTTTAGAGAGTGTTTGAGATTGGCCTTTTCCTTTGCCATCCAGTGGGCTTTTAAAATTATAGTTGACATACCATATTACGATATTAGATTAGTTTCAGGTGTACAGCATACTAGTTAGACATTTATATCCCTTACGAAGTGATCACCATACTAAGTCTACTAGCCATCTGTCATTGTATAAAGTTATTAGTGTGTTATTGACTACATTCCCTAAGCTGTATATTAACTTCCCTGTGGCTTATTTTATAACTGACAGTTTGTACTTCCTAATCCCCTTCATCAGTTCCACCTGTCTCCCAACCTCCCTCCGCTGGAGCCACTATCACTGTTTTTTTTTTTTAATCTGGGAGTTTGTTTCTGTTTTGTTTGTTTTGTTTTTCAGATTCCACCTATAAGTGAAATCCTACGGCATTTGGCTTTCTCTGTCCAACGTAATGCCAAGTTCATCCATGTTGACCCAAATGACAAAATTTCATTCTTTTAATGGCTGAATAATATTCCATTAAAATGCACACACACATATGGAAACTTAGTTTTTTTCCATATCTTGGCTATTGTAAATAATGCTGCAGTGAACAATAGGGATGCATATTGATGTTTAAATCTCGTAGATATTATGTATCTTGATACAATGTGGAATTCTTATCGAGATACAGGATGTTACTAGAGATCGTCAGTCTTGGCAGGTTGCTGACACATCGGGCTCTGACTGACTCCAATCCTGGGCCCGCAGAGTTCACTGCTGAGCCCTTGGCCTTGACCGTCTCAGCCGATCTTCTGCGGGGCATGTAGGGTGAATTTGTCTCTGTGTAGGCTGCACTCTTTTGGAGGGAATTCCATCACGCCACCTGACTCTTCCCTGGCCGGGCGCTGCACCATGTGCACTGCTCCCGAACCGCCATGTGCAAGGGGATCCCCGAGTGTGGCTGTCTTCTTGGGTTTCAGCAGACGCTGGAGCGCAGCCCCACTCCTGTTCTCATTTCCCTCCGACTGGGGACTGCCGGAGAGGAAGAAGGAGCAGCACACCTGGCTGCTTCTCAGGGACCACCCCCACTCTGTTCCTGAGCCTCTGCCTCCTTCCTTCCTTCCTCTTCCCGGCACCTGGAAGCTCCATAGGGGCTTAAGGGCCAGAAAAAAAAATGACTGCTTTTTTTTTTTTTGCCTGATCATTTTATACCCTGACTCCCCTTGGGAAAATGCTTTAGATATCCCCCAAACCAAAATTTTAGAACTTTCAAACTAACCCTTGGCCCTAAGTTTGCAATTTGTGTTCGGAAGCTCAGCCGCCTGGATGCACACGGTCTTCGGCATCTGCCTTGGGCTGTGTTCTCCCCGGGGACGTGAAGGCGCAGGCGCAGCTGCCTGACTGTGCTCTGGGTGGGGGCGAGGGGAAGCCAGGGGATGGGATGAGGTAGAGAGAAATCACAGGCTTTACAAAAAAAAAAAAGACAAAACAAAAATAAAATTAAAAACCCAAAAGGTGTCCCACTACGCTGAGATGAAAAGAAATTGTAATGCGCTTCTGCACGTGCTGCCGAGAAACTGAACGTTTCTTAGAACAACAGGAAATAAAAGCTGCGACATCGCCTCCGTGCTGTGGGTTCCATACCGGGCCCTTGACCGTGGATCAGGCAAGCTCATGACAGAGAGACTCTAAAACATGTCTCCAGAATTTTGCTTTTGGATTCAACTCCTGCACATTGAAGCTCACTGATTTCTGAGATGCTTTTTTTTATTTTTCACTGACCAAAAAATATTTTTTTTTAGTAGGCAAACCAGGAAATCCAAACAGAAGTCCAAATGAGTGCAGCAGGATGGCAAGCCCCTCTCTGTATGGCTTTGAAGCCTCTTGCAATAACACTGGAGGAACTAATGAAACAGCACCGGGGAAGCTTGCAGAACGCACCTGGCGAGCGAGCCCGGGGTCTCCCTCTCCCCCTCTCTCTTGTGTTATGAAAACGAGCAGGCTTCGTTCTGTTGCCAAGGGCAGCCTCCCCCCACTTACCCCGTTACAGTAACATTTGTGCTGGCATGCACTCTGCGCTTGTTCTCCTGAGTGGCGTTGCCACAGTGAAATTGGAGGTGGTCCTTCCTCGGTCAGACGGGCCCCCCCCCAAGCCCAGAACTTCACTGGGAGTTGCCCCATGCCTTCATACATGGACTTGAACTCTTATTGGACTCTTTGATCCAACACTGATTTTTTTTTCAATTGACCATTTCCTTGGGTGGGGGGGGAACAGTGAAATAAAGGAGACAGAGAAGGAGAAAATGTTATGGCACTCTTTCTACAGCATGCATTTTTTTTCTTGTTTTTTTTTCCCCTATAAGTTTGAAAACCGCAGTTCTGGCTCCCTTTCTGTAACGGAGCAGGCCATTATCGTCAGAGCACCAACTCCCACCTCCTCGTCCTTTCTCCACCGGAGTCTCCCAGCTTCTCCCCTTCTCCCACTGCGTTTCCTTCCACTGACTGGCAAGGAGCGTGGAACAAGTGGGCACCACCTATGGTGTTTTGAACAAAATCAATGCCTGGCACCTTACAAAGGAAGACAGAGCATTCAATAGGTTTTATTAGCTCTCAGCACTCGAGTACCATTCTTTGGGGGAAGCGGGAGGCGGTGGGAACGCCACAGACAGAGGAACAAGGGGAGCCCCGATTATCTCCTGCGGCATCTCGGACCTTTCGGGGACTTTGTCACGGCCTGGGAAATTACTCGCCGCGCTGTGGTCTGCACGGAAACAAACGCCTTTTATGTCCTATGGCAAAAAGAAATAAACAAAGAGGAGGAAGAATAAATCTGCAGTCACTGCATTCTTCTGGAACTGCTCACGGCTGTTTTCAGGAGTCACAACGGCTTCCACGGCACAAAGGGGTCGGGAGGACAGAGTCCAGTGGAAAGAGCAACAGTGATCTCAAGTCACCTCATCCCTGCGCACGTTGGCCCCTTTCCTCGGTTCCCAGCCGCGTAGTCAACCTTCTTTCCACTTGGTGCAGTGACGCTTCCCTGTTGAGGACGAATAGCCAGATGTCCCTGCATTGTCTAGTCTTGCTCTCACTGTTGAACAGCATCTTAGATTTGGCCTCTCCGTGATATCCTTCTGAGTATAAGATGAACCGTTTGATCCCCCGGACCCGAACATCACCTAAAGCAAGTGGATTGTACTATAGTTCATGACCATCCTCTACCTCGATTTTATAAATCTGCAACAGAGCAGAGTACGCCTATAGTGAAACTGCTGGTTTGAGCCGACTGCAGATTATGAATGAAAAAGACTCAAGGATTCTGAACACTTTAAAAGGGTGTTTTTCAACTTTTGATACTTTGTTACCATACTATTATGCCACTGAGAAATTAACACTTAAAGGAAAGGAAAGAATTATCATTTCTTTCTGTTATTTTTTAATAAAACAAAGCCTATTTACCATGGATGGAAGGATGTGCTTCTTTAGAAAGAATACTGTGAGTGTAGGAAACGAAGATGGAAGGACGGCCTTAGAAAACCGCCGCTGTGCAAGGCCACTAAATACAGCACCAGCTCGAATGCTGCTGGGAAACAAAGCATTCTCACCATGTCCAGTATCGGCCCACTCAGGGCCTGCCGATGCAACAGGAAAAACTGCATTTCTATTATCGAAATATCACATGGTCCCATTTGATCAGATGATCAAGCTTAGCATCATCACAAGCAGGGCCCTTTGCCATGCAGCAATAGGAAACACACAGCACCGTTTGTGGAGAGTTTTTGCCAACAATGTTTGACTGGAAACTCAGCAAGGCCCTGGCATCCAGTGGATGGAAACACAGAGGATGGTCGCAAGTGGACTCTAGCAGATGAATCTAGAAGGTGAGACAGTTTGCAAGAAAACTGGACTTGCCTCTTCCAAAGTCAAGGTTAAGAGGGAATAAAAAAAAGGTAAGAGGAGTGTTCAAATCCAATGTGTGAAATTTGGATTGTGTTTCCAAAAAAAAAAAAAAAAAAGGGGAGAGGCTAAAAACAATATTTTGTTGACAATTTGAAAAATTTGCTTCTGGAGTGGCTGTTGGATGATATTAAGGAAATGTGGCTAATCTTCTTGGATGTGATCAAGGTCTGGTGAGTGTGCAGGAAAATGCCGCCTTGCTCTGGCTTGCCTACAGATCACCACCCCTCAGAGCGAAATGCCAGGTCGATCTTTCTCGAGAATGCTCCTCACCCTGACTCTGTGGCTCCGTTGGTTGGGCACCATGGTTGCGGATTCCATTCCTGGTCAGGGCGCATGGCTGGCGTGCAGGTTCGGTCCCGGTCGGGGCGTGTGTGAGAAGCAACCGACCAATGCTCCTCTCTCACATTGATGTTTCTCTCCGCTTTCCCCTCTCTGTAAAACATAAATGAATAAGACCTTAAAAAAAAAACAATAAAAAAGGATATTCCTCAGGAAGACAGTGTGTTCGGGACAGAGCTTCCCCAGTAGCACCTTTACTGTTTCAATTCTGAACCTGGGGTACCTTGGCTGTGCTGTACCAGCGAGATGCTCGGAACCTCAGTACAATAAGGTGGCGATACCATTCAGCCCAGCTCACCTTGCGTGGCAGCCATTGATGAAATGAGAGAGGTGTGACTCTGTGACCTGACATCAGCCCAAGGCTCACACACTTTGGGTGTTTATTTAATCTAACATCTCAGTAGTGAAAAGTAGAGTTTGTCGTTTTCATGTTGGCACATTTCTAATACCACATTCGTCCTATTCAACTTTATTTTTAAAGTTTCTGGAATTTGAAATATAACTGTATGAACTGTTCATAACTTTTATTTCTCTTTTTTCTTCCATGACCGTGTTCAACGTCTTCTCACCCTCTTCATATTCCTGGAACATTCTCACGATGTCTTCCAGAAATGAGAATTTTGTGTGCGTGTCCGTTTTGGAGTCAGAAAGTGGAAGGGGTTTCACACCTACCCAGGGTCACCGAACACTGTCGTTGGTGGTGGGGCAGGTCCTAGGAACCCCTGCTGCCCCCTTTTTTGCCGCAGGCTGTCCTGCCTGCCTTCCACACGTGTGCACACATCAGCCAGTTGGTCTTGTACCCTTTCCAAGATCACTTGTGATTTCGTCAGGGGCAGGGTGGGGACATACCATGAGATTTCTGTTGCAGCAGCTGGATCGGATCTCTGGGGGGCCCTGCTGCCAGATCCTGTCCCTCTCTTGCTGTGCGGTGTTGTGCAATCCCCCGGCCTCGGCCCCACACCCAAACGCCAGCTGGCCGGGGGGGGGGGGGGGAGTGGGCAGGGGGTGGGGGGGGCACCCTGCCAAGGCCAAGACGGTGTCAAATAACAAAACCAAGTGGCCCAGCCACTGTACCACAGGGAAGAAACCTTGTGGGCTGTCTTCAACGCGACCACGTCATCTCTGTCATTTTAAGAGAGGCATTTCTGTGAACATCTGTTGGGATCTGTTTCCGTTCCTACTATTTCCAAACTGGGTGATTTTAAAAACATGTTTGCTATTGTGTAAAGAAGGCATTATGTACATAAGCTCTGATTTATCTGAGTATAAAGGGAGTTATTAGTCGATAAATGTTTCTTGATGGTGGCAGTGGTGGTGATGATGATGACTAATTTTGTGAACTGTTTTATTATTCCATGTGATTGTGATGAAAATCTCCAGATTTGGTGTTGCTCATGGGGTGGGCTTCTCCCTGTGACTGGTGGTTGAGTTGCCTCCTGTGGCTGAACATTAGAATGCCCACGTGTTCTTTATTGATCAAATCTTTGCAACGTGAGCTAGAATTCACCAAGGGTTCTTCTAGTTTAGTGAAGATCAATTTTTCCTCGTGTCTGATTGGTTTCAACATTCTCAGGTCCTCCTTAGGTATCGTCCTCTCTCCAAATCCGTATCAAACACATGATCGTTTGAATGTAGCAACCTTCAAAGATGAAAATGCGCTGCTTGAAACAATTGGTACTTTTGGTGATATGAATTCCCGATTCCAATCTGCTCTATGAACACTTATAATACTGGTTTTTGGTAAAGTGAAACACACGTGTATCATTGATTATGTCTGTTTGACCACACGCGGTTCCAGTCACACCGTGGACTTGACTTTCTGGTCTCAGAATTGTAGAGTGTAAGCCAGCTTCTCTGCCCCACTGTCCTCTACCATCCTCCAGATGGGCCGTGTAGTGTTCTTTCTCGTTCCGTTCCCCGGCCCCAACCACCCACCCACCCACTCACTCCCCTTTCTCTTCAGACGGCGTCTGTCATTCAAAGCCCACCTCCCGCCTGGACCACAAAGACTTTCCAGGATGTCACAGGCCGCAGGGGTCTCTCCCCCAGTACCCAATATCCTCATGGTTTACCCCCAGTTTTTCACACCCTTCTCCGAGGATCCAGGGATTTCCAGAACTGTCTCAGGCACTTATCTGGGGGGCAGGGAGATGACGAAACCTGAGCGCCCAGAGGTCTCGGCATAAACATCCACGTTCATTGCCACTGGAGCTTGTGTCTCAATGCAAAATGTTGAATCCCTCGTTCTTTCTGAAGTAAGCATGCTTTCCCCCCGGAAAGAGGCCAGGCCTAGTACTGGAATTACACTGAATTCTAAGTTAGTTGGAAAACCCATGTTATCAATGAGAACCACAAGGAAAATGTGTACAGTAGGGGAATTCTGTCCGGTATAATCACACGGTTTCAAAAGTCTGGGAATGACACAAGACCGTGCGAAAGTCTGGGAATGACACAGAGTTGGCACCAGCGTGATATTCTCCGATTTAGTCACCTTCGGTCTGCTCCGTCCTGTTCTCATGCACCCTCGTTACCTGTCATCCCCTACTTCCTTCACAAGAATATTGCAGAAGATGAAGCTGGATACACATCTCTTAGGGGTCCCTGGCAGCAAGCCACAGGGACCAGCTTCATCAAACTTGAGCAAAAGAGACTTTGCTGGAAAGATAGGGCGTAAGATCCATAGCTGGAGAGAAAAAACACGCAAACAAACTCAGATAGACAGACACCAGGGTAGCACTGAGATTCTTTCCACGTGGCAGAAGTTACTGCCAGTCTTCACAGACGCCACCGCTGGGCTGAGACGGCTCTGATCCTTGGGCCACTCCGTTCTCCAACACCCAGAGTCAGAATTCAGCGGGACCACCATTGGCTGCAGCTCAGCCCTGCGTGTTCTGACTGAGACAGTCTCACCAAGATGGCACCCAATGGCCGAACAGTCCTTCTCCAAAATCAACTACAGGTTTCCCTGACACAGGCAGAGAGGATAGACACTGGGCAGGCAACCTCACGTGAGATGAATGATCCTTTCATCTTGGGAAAAGGTTCTAACTGAAGGAGCTGACAAACAATGGGAATACACGGACGAGAACAAAGACCTGAAAAGCCCTTTGGAAAATTCTAATATAATTTTTCTAATTTGCCGAGACAATGCCTTTTCTCTGGGGATGGAGGATGACCAGCTGGGCTGTAGAATGCCTTTCTCCCACCCTGTGGCTGAGCTCTTTGAAGCCTTTGTTGCCTGTGTCAGCCCGATCGTAACTCACCTCAACTTCCTGGCTGCCTTCTCTTCCTCTGTGTCAGCCTGGGCTTACCGTCCCCCTTCCATTAACCTTCTTAGTTCATCTGCTTCTTGTGTCTGTCATCAGCTGCGGGAGATGCTGATTACACTGGGAGCCTCTGGAAAAGGGGATGAGACGGAGAAGCACCAGAAGATAAGGAGACCAACGAGGGAAAGATTAAAAGCCTCTCAGCACTAAGTACAGTGAGGGCAGAGTACTTCTGCAAACCTTCGCAATTGTTGGCTTTGGACGGGGGAGGATGAATCAGTTTAGATAACTCAGGAATGGCCTTGAACCCTTGCCCAGACCTCAGAATGAACCACCGAAAAAAAAAACCCTCTGCATTTTCCCAAATTAAGACATTGAGAAAAACATTGCAAGTGAGCTTCCCTTTTTCTCCCATCTTTGAATCCCTAGGGGATAGTTGGGACCACAAGGCAATTTACTCATAATAATGGATTAGATTTTCAGTACACATTCCCCTGTGGCCATTTTGATGTGTCAGAAACGCATTACAAATGTTAAGTGCTGCCATTAATCTCCCGAAAAAGGGAGGGAGAAGGGGTTTGCCAGCTGTAGATTTTTAGTGATTTCATTTGGTTGAGCGTTTGTTGTTATTTTCAGCTTTAGGATGTGTTTCCCCGGAAAGCCAGTCATCAAATATTCATTGAGGGCGTGCTATTTGCCAAGCGTTGACGTTGGCCCCGAGGATACAGGGAGAGGCGTAGAAACCGTAGAGCTGCCCTCCTAGCGTTTCCCTCGAGAAGTTCAAACACCAGCTAAGTTCATGTGTAAACGTACCTAGAGTCACTTACTTGAACCTCTAGCCACTGAAGAGAATACCCCTTTCCTGCCTCCTCCTTGTGATCCAATAGGAGGACCGTTGTGATCACTGCTATTGCTGCTGGCAGAATTAATGCGCGTTTAATGAGGTGACACTTTCAACTTTTCACCCCCATTTGACTGGAGCATCCGCATGCTGGCCGGATCCACCCTGGCCTGCCCCCACAGAGCGAAAATAGTTATGAATGATATCTGAAGGAGCTTGAAAAAGTGCCAGACCCCAGAGGATGGCTTTTGGCAGTCGGTGCTTACACCTCTCATTTCCTAGTCCAAACGCTGGAGGCAAACAGCTATCTGTTGTTCGGATTAGATCCAACCGCTCGCATTCTTCCGGACTCTGCTCAGACACCATTCCTATCAGCACCTGTCTCATCTCATCCGAACGAGGAAATGTCTCCATAAACTGCTACCAAATGGGAGGAAGCTTGCATTCCTGGCTTAAGAAGCTATTTTCTGTCACCTTATTTATATATTCTCGGGGACTTGGGCCTTGTGGCAAGAGAGGGCTTTTTAGAGGGGACTAAATTGACCTCTACCTCGGTGCGGGGTCATAGGTAGGTCATTCCAGAAAGGTTTGTTGGTTGGTTTGTTTGTTTAAAAGTTCTACAAGCTTCTAGAACTTGTCATCATTGGTATTTCCTGTTCCTCGTTCAGAACTTACCTGTAGTGCCTGAAAGAGCCGACCAAATGCCCTAGACAAAGCCACCATTTGATTTGATTCAACTGTCCATTTTATTGAAGGATTGCTTATTCCATGTATTATCAGGTCAGCTCCCTAGTGCACTGAGCGCCTGCTGTTGAATTCATTGTGCTGGGGCTCCGGGAGAGAGAAAGAATCTTCTCACCCTCTGAGAGCTTAGAGTCTAGTAGAAAATAAAGAAATGCGAGCAAATGTGTTATAACACTGTACACACGCAGCAGTGGAAAAGTGCACAGTGGAGAGTGGGGGTATGGAGGAAGAAAGGAAATTACTGTAAACCTCTCAGAGGAGATCAGTTTTGAGCTGGTGCATTAATTTTTGATGCCGCATAACAAAACTCCCCGCCAAACAGCAACCGTTTACTACCTCACCGTTTTGTAGGGCAGAGGTCCGGGCATGGCCCGGCTGGACCCCCCACACAGGGTTTCAGCAGGCTCGTCCAGGAGCGGGCTGGGGCTGAGATCTTAATGAGGCGTTGTCGGCAGAGTTCAGGTTCAAGACTGGTAGCCTGAGGGGCTCGGCTACAGAGGCGCCTGCTCGTCCTTGTCACATGGCTCTCTCCACCACATGGCTCTCGGCTTCTTCAGGGCCAACTGGGGGACCTTTGCTACCCTTTCTTGCAACTCTGACATTCAGACCTTTCTTAAAGGGCTCAGCTGATTAGATGAGGCCTACCTTCCATTAACTCCGTATTAAGAGTCAGCTCATTGGGGACTTGAGTGGCATCTGTGAAACCCCTCCATCTTAGGTGTATATCATCATCTCATCCAGGAAATATTCCGTCATACTCACAGGTGCCACCAGCCTCTGGGACAAGGTGTGGTTCTTCGAAAGCACCTCGGCATTTTGTGAGATGAGTGGACAGCGGGTGAAAACACGTTACAGGCTGACACAACAGAGCTGTGTGAACATCAGGACTCCTTAGGGTGCTACAAGATACTCCTGGGTTTCATTTGCCAGTTTCGCCACCCCGTACCTTGTCCTCCACAACTCCGCCCCGACCCTTGTCATCACTGTGTTTTGCTCTCTCCACCCCGCAGAGCTACCCTTCTTACATGTGGGCCTGCTCAAGGGGCTGCCTCTCCTCTCCTCCCTGGGTCCGCATTTAGTTAGTGGACGAAGACTCCACCCAGGTGGCCCCATGCGTTCTCATACTACACAATTTGGCTACCTTTTCACTCCCAACTTTAACCAGAAACTCCTCACGGACAGTGATCCAGCACTGTTCTTTTTAAATTTCGTTCGTTAGTTTATTTTGTTCATTAGATTTCACGTAGTTGATCAGTAGATAAGAAATACTAGGAAAATCTCTACTGGACTGCAGCTCTTATCTGATGAGCCTTTTCCCAAACCCCTTATCCACCCGTTTCTCCTTATAAAAAGGTTGGCCTGAGATGAGATGTAAGATGGTTTGTAGGGTACATAGCCCTCCATCTTCTCCGATCGCCGGCATCGGAATAAAGTGCCCGTAAAGATTCAATGCTTGTCTCTACTTATTGGTTCTGGTGGTGACAGGCAACATGAACGTTGACTTTTCCAGTTTCAATGCTTCCATCATATTATATGGTTGCCAAAAAATGTTGGCTTCACTCGGATAAAAGTACCTGTCTACTGGATTTCCAGTAGTCACTGTAAGATGGGTGCAGGGAGCGTATGGAGGCCCGGATAGTGGGGGACAGAAGCTCCCAGGAAGCTGGGGACAGGCTGGGGCCAGAGGACAAAGTTAGAGGCCATCGTGTGGCCTTCACATGGGACTTCCAGCCTAAGTTACACGAAGCCTTCAGAGTCTTTGAAGACGACCCTTGCTAGATGACCTACATGTGCCAGATTATTCCAGTGCCACCTTGAGGTCAAGCCTTGAAAGCCTGTGAGGCGCTTGGAAGCTGATAAGCCACTGAAGCAGCTGGCACCCTGAAGAGGTCAGTTAGCAGGGTGGGTGCCGTGAACAGTCAGAGAGACCTGGGCTCTGAATCCCGGCCGAGTCACCTGTTCAACGGGCCGTGTGACCTTGGACATGCGGTTAAGGACCTCTGAGTTTCCGTTACTTATGTAGTGCCATTTTGTCTCATGGAACAATGATGCCATTTAAATGCAGCCATCCAAGGTATGTTCAATCAATTAAAAAAAAATTAAAGTAGATTTTAGATGTTTGAAATTGAGTATATTATTTATAATATTTACCATATCACTCGAGTATACTATGTACATCGTATTAGTACATTTCTTTTAGCAGCATACTAAGAGCACATTAATATTTTGTGTATCTTACCATTAGTCTATTACTTAATTAGAAAATGATAGTTTAGAATCCAAGGGTTGATTTTCTAGTCAGTTAAACGTTTTATTTATTCCCTCATAGAGGTGATTCATATCCCATGTCCTTAGCAGTGACTTTGACACAGGGTAGATGCTCAGTGAACCCTGGTTGAATCAGTGAAAACACATGTTTTGTCATAAAGCACCAAGTTGTTCTGGACTAAAGGGTTCAGTCACTGCGCGGCTGCTGAGTTAAATAGTGTAAGCATTTTAAAAAGAATTTTCAAGATAGTGGCACTGTATTTCAATCCCTACAGCTACCACCCCCCTGCCACACACGCGCACACACACACTCAGGGGACAGAAGGTGACTGTCTTAGGCCTGTTGGGATACCTGAGGGTCAGAGACGGAGCTCTAACTCTAATCGAGGTCTCCCCACGCCCAAGTGTACGCCCTTGATAACACCGTCTCACGTGTTCCTTCCTTTGGACTATCTTGGGCCAGAAGGCGTTTTTGCGGAAACTTGCTAGAATTCCTTGTGGTTAAGGGATCGAGCAAGGAAAGCCGCGTTGTCCTGGTTGCCCGAGTTTCGGGGAGAGGAGTGAGTGACTCCGTGAACAAAATGCATGCAGCTGTCAGAGCAGCGTGCTCTGGGATGGGCCAACAATTTTACAGTTCAAGACCAGATGTGATCGAATGTGTTGACACAAAGCAGAGTCACAAGGTCAAGTGCCGACTTTCCAGATCAATTTTTAACCTGTCTCTGCTGATTTGGACAAATGGGCATATCCATACATTCCTGAGGGAGGTATTGATCAGGGAACAGAAGCTCACATAATTTATCCCAGCTTAGAAAAATTGTCCACGAGGTATTCTGCTTGATTCATCTCTTTTTTTTTCCCCTGCATACTTGAAAACATTTTGGAGGGGAACTGTGGGAATCATCTTCCCCCAGAATACTGGCAGATCTTTCTTAATTCCATGAACGGAAGCTGGATGCCAGGTGAAATGCCTGGTTAAATATTATCCTAACTGGTGCCTTTGTTTCCAGCATTCCGTTGGCACAGAGTTGAGAATGCAGTTTTCTGCAAGCATGTTTGAATGTACAGAGTCATTATTTTTCCTTTGTCCTGGCTATTTTCTGGGAGGTTCTGCACTCAGAGTAATTGCTGAGCTGTGCTGTTCTGCACGGAAGAATCCTGGGAGGTAAATCCCAGCCACTCCTTTCACAGTCCCAGCAACGAGCTGCGGTTCTGGACAACTTCCCACGCTCATTCTTTGCAAAATGAGGAATCCTGAAATTCAGCCTGTAGTATAAAATGACTCAAATTCCAGCTTTCTTTCCAGAAAATTGACAGTGCGGGATCTATTTTGCCTTGCTAAGTAGGCAGACACGACCGCTTCCTCCCAGTCCAGAATGCACGTCGGTGTCTGTGGACCACCCCAGGGCCTCACGTGGTTTCCTTCCGCACTCTGTGCACCTGGAGGGGACCACGCACAAAACCGGATGCCCTAGTTCTGGAAAGACGGGGCGAGACCTGGACTGACGGGCTCTCGGGAGGAAGGATCAAGCACGTTCCATGGCAAGTCCTCCATGAAAGCAACTTTCCCAGAGGAAGAAGCCATGGGTAACTAGTGGCCATTCTGAAGTTCTTACGTGGATGCCAGCAGGGCGCTTGCTTGATTCCTTTCTTCCATTAGTGAAGCGCACCCGCCTTATTCATGTGGGCAGCAGATGGGAAGTAAATGAAATGCATATTAAGACACAAAGGATACCTCTTCTTTAGCATTTTTCCAGTCCTTTTGCTGAGAATGTTTTCTCATAGGAGCTACCATCTCGTTCTTCACAAATGCAGAATGAACATGAACAGCAATTCAAATCTTACATTTGAATCCTGGGTCTACACCACCGGCAGGAAGATCCTGCGTTATTGATGTGCAGGGGCGCTGTGCAAGGTCAAAGGGACCAATGCTTCCCTTGGCGGGAAGCCTCCGCCCTTACCTGGGAAAACACTTCCTACTAGAGAGCCCGGCCCGGGTCACCTCCCTTCCAAGCAGGGCAAACAGCGTGTATAAAGGGCTTTGAACACACCAAACACGGTGTCCACAAACACGGAATCTGCAGTGTGCAAAGTGAAACTGAGGCTTCTACAACAGCCCGGCGTCTTACACCTGAATTCAAACAGACGCTCACACAGCTAGGTGTAATACAGTGCGATCAGTATGTCTAGTAGTATTGGGCTAAACAGGGACCCGCAAAGAGTGCCAGGCTAGCAGCCCAGAATGGGGATGTCAGGATGACTTAACCCAGGAGGTGGGTCTAAGTGAGCTCCCGGGTCATGAGTAACACGGACTTTCCCCAGCAGGGAAGGCGAGGAAGGCGTGGCAGAATTTGAGGATGACCCCGATGATCTGTGCTCTTGTGTAATCCGCCACCCCCCATTCGGTGGGGTAGAACTTGTGAACATAATGAGATGTGAATCCCGTGATTGGATGGGTGGCGAAAGCAATTCTGCCGAAGTCACCGAGGTCCCTATGGGCTGCATTAATCAGGAGATTATCAGGGTGGGCCTGCTCCAATCAAGGGAGCCTTTCAGAGAGTTTCGGGCTTTTCTGAAGTCAGAGGTGGGAAGGCTCTGTGGAGAAAGCCATGTGTCAGGGACCGGGGAGAAGCTTCTAGGAGCAGCATGCGGCTCCAGATGACAGCTAGAAAGACCAAGCCTTCTCCAGCTGCAAGGAAGTTGCTGCTGCCAACAGCCTCATGGGGCTTGAAAGCAGCTCTTTCCCTGGTGGAGCCTGCAGCTGAGGTTGTCACTTCGGTTCCAGCTTCTCGGGACACTGAGCGAAGACGCCAGTTCCGCTGCGCCTGGACTTCTGACCCGCATGACATAATGAATGAGTGTCTTTAGCCACTAAGCCACTACAGAGTGTTATTTTAAGCTTCTACAGGAGTGATTTTCTACCTTTTCCATCTCACAGCACATAAACTAATTACTAAAATTCTGCGGCACACCAAAACATAATTCTTTTTGCTGATCTCACAAAAAAAATGGGTATAATTTTGATTTATTCACACCAGATGGCTATTGTTGTTCTCTCTCTCTTTAATCTGACAATCTAAAGAAAAAGAAGTCACTGCCCCTACCTATATTGTCAGGTATTGCATGTTTTCAAAATTCTCGCAATGCACCGTTTGACAAGCACTGCTCCACAGCAACGGAAAACAGAAGGGAGTCCTTCCTTTGTTATTGCTTTGCTTATTACAACGAAGTAACAATGTAGCTACTTCGTTGGTGAGAAGGGACATGGAATGTGGTAGCATGGCCAGTGTGCCCTGTGACCGGTCAGGCGTCTCATGCTGGGGAATGACAGGCAGCAAGAGGAGAAAGACAAGGAGGAGCTACTTTCTGAAGGGCCTACACCAGGGAGCAGGAGTCAGGGCTGAGCAGAGACGGATAATGAGATGCACGTCTAGAAAAACACGCAGTGCAAGTGTGCAGCACCTTGGAAGGAACCGGTCCTAAAACCGGGAAGACTAGTGATAATCAGGGCAAAAAAGCGCTCTAAAAAATGTAAAAGAAAGAGTGGTTCCTGGAGACATTTCAGTGACAAACCTGACTTTTTGGTCCATTTGTTTTTGGATGTATGTTAAATTCTTATGAAAAAACATCATAGACTTGTGCGGGGCTTCCAGCCGGGTGAAACCTCAAGGAATCGTCTGGTGATAGAAAGACCTCGCCATAAGCTGAAAAAATATCACGTCGCTCACATGAAAACAAGTGGGTATAAGCAAAATTACACAGGGTGTAACATTCCTTTCATTCTTTTTGTGCATGGCTATAAGCTCTGCATTCATAGCATTGCAATTTGGTTGATTCATGGCACTGTTTTAAGGGAAAGTGGGTAAGTATACCTAAAGTGGAGGCACATCATCTTGTCGAACCTCCTGCTTGCAGATGGAAAGTACTATTATTCCCACGAAGTCATTAAGGTTGAGGAGGCCACCAACCTGTCACCAGGTGATCAGCAGGGGGCAGAGGATGACTAGAGTTCCAATTTTTAGATATCTGGTTTTTTCCATTGTTTCATTGATAACAGGCCAGGTCAGTGGTCGCACTGGGGAAGCTGGGGGTATGGGAGCGACCAGAACAGGGTCATGGGAGAAATCGCGTGGATGGGGACTTCCCAGATGAGCCTGGGAATAGTGTGGGCCACAACAAGCACTTCATCCTGAGCCTTTGTCATATTTAACTCAACTGCTCAGAGTCTGTTGTATAATTGTATCAAGTAGGAAAACATCTTGCTTTTTGACATGGGATAGTTAGCTAGCTTTGGTTTCATCCCAAGAGTCTTACAAAACAGACTCAGATTCAAGCTTAAAGAACTGTGTTCAGTTTTTTTTTTTTTTTTCATGAACCCGGAGATGAGATGTAGTTGTGCCTCAGGCCCTATGCAATCCTTGTGTGCCTGTTGGCGCAGTTTCTAGAAGCCCAGATGTTGCATATTAATATCATGAGAACGATTACTGTTACGGCTTCCTGTAGCCTTTTCCTTTCTTGTCGCTCATCTTGAGAAGAAGAGAGCCTCATTATTTTTGGTCCTCACCTAGGGGGAGCACTTGCTTTTGCTGTCAGAAACACTGTGGTTGGAGCACGAGGTGGCCCATTCTCTTCTGCGGGTCCTCAGCCTCCCTTGGCAGTCACCAGGAATGGGGTGCAGACCAGAGACACCCCACATCGGAACGGAGTGTTGAGGATCGACCTCCTGAAACTAGTGCGTGAAAGTAGGCTCCCTTCTGAGAAATACTATGTTTTTGGTTTCCATTCATGTTCAGACGTTTTGGGGGTCCTGGGGAAGCACCACCAGCAGTGCATTGCTTCTGTTCTCTGATGAACCGAGGATTTGTTGCCCTGGGAGAAGAATCCGTCCTGTGCGCGTGTCGATGGCAGCGGAAGGGGTACCAGAATGGGCGAGGGATCACACACCGGGCCCCGGCCCCAGTTCACTGTGATTTCAGCTGAGTGCGGACTTATTTTTCCTTTGTGCTGACCAGCCTTGGCTTGGGTGTCCCTCTCTGTGCAGAGGTGAGGCAGAGCTCCCTCGCCCCAGGCCTGCCCTGTCTGCGTGCCTGAGATGGGCCGACGGGCTGGCCACTCTGGACCACCTTCCCGAGGCCTCTGAGGGCCAGGCGGGGTTGGTGGTTTCTCCGGGTGGTGCTAAGAAATGTGTCTTTGAGCCTCGAGAAGCTCCAGAAAGCCTGCTCTTCAGTGGATCATGATATTCCTGGGGATGACTATGGAATTTATCAAAGGAATCAACATTTGGACCAGATTCCAACATGAGGCAACCCAACCAGCTATAATCCAGCCTAACCCTAACAGAGCGTTACATCATTATGCACGTGGGAATTTGCTGTTTACGTGTTTAGGCTTAATCGTGTTTTAACCCCAGCGAACCGGCCACACGCTGGAAGAGCTCCCAGGCCCTTCCGTGCAGGCGCAGTCTGCAGGGAGAGTCCTGCTGGATGCCGGCTCCACCTTGGGCCCCAGCGCCTGCCTTGTGGTCATCACCACTCCCTTCCCCACCGCTGACCTTAGCGCCGGGCGAGGTTCCACCAAGATCCCCCAGAGCGGCCGTCCACAGCCTTCTTGCGAAGATTCTGCGAAGTCATAGCATTGTCACAGCTACAGAAAGGACCGCGCCCGTGAAGAGCAGGCCCAGAGTGCTCGCTCAGCACTCCTTGTCCCTGTCCATCAAAGGAGGGGCCGTGCGTGGAATCGAGAATCCTCGAAAAGGAGGCGAGGAAAACAAGGACTTCAGGAGCAATGCTCTGTGCATCCTTCAGTGTCCACGTTGCACCCTCTCTTGGAAGCCCTATCCACTCCTCCCTCACCCCCACCCTCTGTTTGCTGTCGTGCAGCTTCATGGTGTCCTGTGTCATGGAACTTACTACGCTATATTGTGTTGGTGTTCCTTCCTCCCCCACTGGACTTCAGGCTCCACGAGGGCAGGGAGGATGTGCTGCTTTAGTCAACCAAGTATATTTACTGAGCCCCTACTATGCGCCACACATTTTTCCAGACACTGGACACTCAGGAGTGAACAAGACAGGCAAGACCTCTGCTCCAGTGGGACTTACTTCCGGTGACAGAGGCCAACTTTTAGGCATTTTTCTACGTGATTTATGTTCCCAGAGTCAAACACCATGCTTATCATATCATCAGGTTGAGAGACGACAGATAGATAGATAGATAGATAGATAGATAGATAGATAGAATTTTTTTGCATAAGTGAAAGGAGCAGTAACCTTAAGGTGGGTGAAGGATGAGATGCTTTCTAAATGTGTATTAAGTGCTTCCCATTTTTCTCGAAATGCTCTTTGGAAGTATGACGGTCTCTACGCCCGTCTGCTGACTGTTGAAAGGCCCACTGAGGAGCGCCGCAAGGTGACGGCCAGCCCACAGGTGGTCTGTGTCTTGGGCCCATCGCCCTGCCCAGCAGGCATCTCGGGGAAGGGAGCACGCCTTCACGACTGGGCTGGAGACAGCAGTGCGGCACGGGAATGACAAAGGTCACCGTGAAGGCCACAGGGGACGCTGTTTCATGTTGCCAGATTCCCAACTTTCTAGGTCTGGACTCTGAAAGGGAAGGAAGCCCTTTACTTGCAGCTGCTGCGTGGAATGACCTGTCTCTGGGATTGTACCTTTCTTTAGCTTGGCCACGTGCTGGGAACATAACCATTTTCCAGACAGGCGGACTAGAGATACCGAGCCCCTGTGGAGAGGGCCTAACAGGGGAGACAGAAACTGAACAGCTCAGGGAGAGAGAGGGGCGAAGGCTCGATGACACGTTCTGGAGCCCCGTGTAGCCGCACCTGGAGCTGGAACCCTCTGTACGGCCTCCCGTATAATCATCCTCTTAGCGTCTGCTGGCCGGTCTGTGGTCTCTGTTCCTTGAGCCTGAAAGACGCGTTGCTCATGCCCCATCCCTCCTCACGCACCTGCGCCCCGGGCTAGGCCCGCCTGTGACTGCCGCCCAATCCCAGGCTTTCCTCTTTCACGGTTTTGTCTTGCTATTTCCATCTTGGAGTCGTCTCTCCCCCTTCACCCCCCACACTCAGTCCTCCTGCAGCAGAAAGGGAACGTTCCTGTGCACGTGCTGCTTGCACACGAGTGGCGCTCATGGGCACGCACGCAGTGAGATGCCTGCTCTGTTACAGGAACAGTGGGCCCGTGTCGCAAAGGCAGCTGATTCTCTGGTGCAGAAAAAGAGCTCGACTGGCTGCTTTTGCATTGAAAGTGACGGCCCCTGAGTCTTACCTGGGAGGAGGGCATTAAAACTCGGGGAAGCGAATCGTTTTCACTAAAAACGTGGCAGGAGTCTAAAAGTTGACTGCTGCGGAGTGGAGGGGCAGAGATGGGTATTTGGGGGAAGGTCTCCTGACAGTAAGGGGAAGGATGGGCAGAGACTGCTAGCTTTCCACCAACATTGGTCCTCTCCTTATTTTTCACTTTATTGTTACTGTTTTTAGAGAGAGAAAGGGTGGGGGAGAGACAGGGAGAAACATCAATTTGTTGTTCCACTTATCTACGTATTCATTGGTTGATTCTTTTATGTACCCTGCCCGGGGATCAAACCTGCAAACTTGGCGTATCAGGACGACACTCAAAACAACCGAGCTACCAGCCCAGGCTTCCCCTTCTTTGGTAGTAAAAGGAATGAGGCCGGGCACATGGCTACCTGGGTAGTAACCGCACTTCCCGACCCCTTGCAGGGGGTTGGTCCCATGACTGAGTTCTCACGCGTGGGATATGCCGCTCCTGGGGGAGAGCCGGAGGCAGTGCGCATGCTCTGCCCCTCTCTTCCCCTTCCTGCTGGCTCCAGCCCCTGGGCTCTGGCAGCTCTGGCCGCGTGAACAATACAGGGCCCGGCGATCCATGAAGCAACAACTCACTAACAACCAACCAGGTTCCCGAGTGGCCATGGGGAGCAGAGCCAAACACTAGCCTGGGAATCTTGCTTCATGCTGTTTTGCACAAAGGAAGCATTTTAGTTCATGATATCGCGGCGTCTCTCTATCATATCTTTGCAGTTCCTCCACTCACAACGTCAGGGGATCTTTTTATCCTATCAGCCTTGCCTTACTCTGGCTGTGGCCCCAGGTCAATGACAAGTGGCGCCCCAAATGGGATGGCTGGTAGGATATTTCCTACATCGTCCTGGACCTGGGAAATTGGGTGAGGGAAATCTGTCAGAGCTTTTGCGATGTTGCCAGTTGCGTGCTACGCCGCAGCTCTCAGTGGTCACCTTAAAATCCAGACATCAGACAGCCTTACAGAGTATTGCTTTGAGAAGCTGAAGACGGGAGTCATGCAGGGCAGGGAGGGAGAAGAAAAACAGCTTGACCTGTTGAGACGTAGAGAAGGGATGGAGAATTCACTGGGAGCAAGACACGATAGGAAAGGGACTCAGGAAAAGTTAAACCCTCCAATACTGCTGAGGAGGGTGTTAGTCGGAAGCACGGGACTTCACGCTAATGAAATCCCACGCGTGCTTCAGCAGCTGGGAACCCTCAGGATGCTGGGAGGTGAAATCGGGCAGACAGCAGACAGGAGACTCGCTGAGTTCGTCCTTCCCTACAGGGCAAACCCTTTGCCTCTCGAGGCCCAATTCCATTGTCATTTCCTCCAGGAGTTCATCCGCACCCATGAGTCAGCAAGCATGAAAGGGGTTCTGTCCCACAGAGTTCCGTGGACCAAGAGCCCTGGTCCTTGTGTGGGGTGGGGACAGGGACTGTGTGGGTGGCCCTGCACAAGAAATATGACATTCAGCTTTGCATCATCATAAAGTAAAAAAAAAAAAAAAGCATTCCATGAAAAGAGTCTTTCACAGAGGCCAGGTTGGTTTATAAAGTGTCATCACGGCCTCGAAGGAGCATGGATGCCTGGTATTACTCCTTCTGAAAGAAACTTGACCTCTCCCTGTGGACAGGGTGGGTTGGGGTGGCGTGTCCCTTCCACCCGAGGCTGTTCCTAGCCTGCATGAACATCCGAAAGGCGGCCCCACCCTCCATCCGTGTCGCAAAGCACAAACACAAAGTTGCTCTTTTTGTTTTTCCCCTTTCAGGAAAGAACTCACCGTTTCACCTTCCTTCGCCGCGGAACCCGCAGCTCGGAAACGGCAGCTGCCCGTGAGAAGTCAGGCTGCAAACACATTCCATGACTTATTTGTGGAGGGAAAAGTTCTCCGCCTTTTGCCCTTTCAGATAACTGGGGAAAGCAAATAGGTAAGCTTTTCTTTCTTTTTTTTTTTCCTTTTAATTAAACAGGAAAAAAATGTCACATCCTAGCTTGGCCAGTAACCAAAGGCAGGGGTCTCGTGGCTATTCCTGAAGGATGGGAAATGTGTGGTCGTGTGACGGGAAGTCATCCCGGCACTGTTGTTGTCATGGTGACGCGCTTGGTACCTTCCTAGAAACCACAGCAGCCCAGCTTTCTGGAAGGGGCGACCGGGACGACAGTAAGCAGCCCAGTTTTCTGTGTCCCAGAACCTTGCACCTTACTGCCTATAAATCAGGACGGTCGGAAAATTCACCACATCCTTTTTCTGTCCGGGCCTGCGAAACTGCTTCCTTTAATCCAGCAGATAGATGCCTGTGGTTTCGGAGCCCCGGGATGTTCCGTTCCGTGTGCCACACGCGTGTGGTTAGTTAATGAGCGGCGTGTCTGCTGAGGTCTGTGATCGGGGATTGAGCAGAGCTCTCCCTACCTGACTCCTTTCTTCTCCCGGAGAAGATGAGAACATTCCTACCACATGAGTCATGTGGGGCCCTTTCTCTCTCTCTTTTTTAATAATATACAGGAAATGTTCCTCTCCAGGAGCACATAATTTGGCCGATAGCAGCTTCCCAGGGTCAGAGCCACCTCACCACCTACGGGGAGCTCTCCAACATAAAGTTTGCAGTAGCGCGGTCCGAGCGGTGGAAATGTCACCACGTTGCACAGACTCAAGGCGTGCTCTGGCACTCGGTCACTCTGCAAATATTTGTTGAGCGGAGTTCACTGGGGTCAATCGGATGAACTGGATTGTTGTTATCTGTCATCCCCAGAATTTGCCGTGACCCACACGAAGTCACACAAGCGCTCCATTGTTCCTAAACGGACATTTGAATGTTGAATGAGGAACACAGCAGACCAGGTAGTGCCAGTCATCTGGCGTTAAAGGGCTGGCGGTTGCAGGAACAACAGTGCTGGACATCCGATCCGGGTGGCTGCCGTCTGGGGCTGCAATGGACCCCCTTGGCCTGGGCACCTTCAAAGGCAGGGGCTGGGCTCCCGGTGCTAATCGGTTCGCAAACAAGACCATATCCAGTCTTCCTGACAAGTATTTTGTCATTGGGACCCTGTCTCCAGCCTATCAGACAGGAACTCTGAATCCAAGGCTGTCTGCCCCATTCAGAAGGGCAGGTTAAAAGGCAGAGGGTAGAAGAGAGAGTTGTCCCAAGTCCACACGAAGCCGGTGGGTTTGTCACTGAGTGAAAATTGGTTTGTCATCTGTGATGGTCAGTCTCATGTGTCCGCTGGCTGCGCTACAGCAGCCAGTTCCTCTGTCAAGCACTCACGCAGGTGTTGCTGCGAGGGCACTCTGTAGATGGGATTAACACCTGCAGTGGATGGTATGTAACGGAGGTTCCCGGGTACCCTGAGCGGCTCTGGTCCAGGTCATGGAAAGGCCTCATGGACAGAACTGAGGGTTTTCTCTGGGAGAAGAAACACTACCTGTGGTCTAGAACCTCGGTTCCGCCTGACTATGGCCATGCTGCCCTTCTTGCGCGGCTGGCCTCGGGCTCGGACGTGCCTAGACAGCCCCCGTCGCAAAAGCCGATGTCTGACAATCCCTCTCCATGCATGTTACACATAACCAGCTATATGTTATCAGTATGTTGTGTTATGTATAGTTAGTATGATCAACACACAGACATGTAGTACTGTATCTCCTACTGGTGCTGTTGCCCTGACTGATACTGATTCAGCATCCCATCATCAGCCTGGAGGCAGTAACCAGCAGCTTGATGACTCTCTTCACTGAAGCAGATACCAGTGCCCAATGAGAGTGCGTGAGGTTAGCAGCCTTCACGGTATGTCTGCACCACAGCTACACAGAACTTTCCATCTGGCCTTGGCACAAAAGCCAGCCACGTCCTACTAAACTGTGCATTAGATCATGTCACTTCACCATTTAATACCCTGATTTCCCCTCACACTCAGTCAATGTCAAGGTCGGTGTCAGCCTACAGACCCGCAAGATCTGAGCCCTGCTCCCCCGGACCATGCCCCCCTCTGGCTTCTGTGCTCCGGACACACTGGGCTCTTTCTGTTCCTCCTGGGAGCCAGTCGCCCTCCTTATTCCTGGCCAAGACTCTGCTCCCTGTGACCTGATTTTCCTTTCTTTCTAGCACTTGTAACCGTTCCACACGGTCCATATTCTCTGCTGCGTCCAAACTCTCTCTCCCCTAGATCGTCGAGGCCCATGAAAGCAGGGCCTTGTGTCTCACTGCTGGGTGTCCCCAGGACCAGCATGAATTAGGTGATCTGCAAGCATCTGCTGAGTGAACAATGAAAGAGCTTACGTGGGAAAACCAGCCAGAGACGTGCATGAGTGTTACGCAGGCAAAGCAACTGTGCTGGATTTTAATTTCCCCGCACATAGATACCATCTCAAAGGCCGCTGACTTGTGATCAAAACCTTTTCAGTTGCTCATCTCTCTTGTGGTGAGATCCTCTCTTCTCTTAACTTCCACAATTCTGCAGTATTTACCCAACGTGATCCATCTGTAGAATGGCCTCTCCCATGAGCCCTGCCCTAACTGTCTTAACAGAAGTCACCGTGGCATCTTCTGAAATCCTCAAGGCACCTGTCCCCTCTGCTGTTTGTACGATGCGTGGCACGGGCCACCTCCTAGCAAGTCCACATCTAGATGTCAGTGGACTCTTGGGGACAGGCCTGTACCTTTCTCATCCCTGCCCCCCGGCAGCAGCTGGCCTCGGGTCCCATCGTGGTAGATTTCCAATTCCTGTGTACTGGGGAGATGAACGGATAGGCAGCCGTAGTCGTTAGTCTGGTCAATGAAACACAGAAAGGAGAGGAAAAGGAACCAAGATGCTGAGAAAAACTTGAGAAGCAGGGAGAGGAGAGCAAAGAAAAACATGTTGTTCACCCTGTGAAGGCTCAGCATCACCTTCATAGGACCTGAGCTCGGCCCCCTGGGCACCAGGGCGAGGGCACAGCCGAGAATGGGATCCAAGGGCTCATCTGGGCCAGGGGGCTCCCACTGGAGGAAGGCCCCCTCCCCGTGTCTCTGGAATATCAGATGTAGGAATAAGTAAGAGAAAAGGAACCAAAGTGGCTCCTGCTTCTCCTGTCCGTACTCACTGCCAGCCTCTGTCACGTATTTATCTGTGGATCGCCTGTGTCCTCCACGGGCATCGCAGGCCTTACAG
Organism: Phyllostomus hastatus; assembly: GCF_019186645.2. Lineage (NCBI taxonomy): Eukaryota > Metazoa > Chordata > Mammalia > Chiroptera > Phyllostomidae > Phyllostomus > Phyllostomus hastatus. The sequence continues at coordinate 16,029,859 of NW_025333607.1, forward strand.
AGTGAGGGCTTGTTCTGTGTGCATCAGCAGTCTTCATGGCCGGGGACAATGTCTAGGCCCAGCAGATGCTCAGGGAGTGTGTGTTGAGTGAATGAATGAAAATCGCTTAATCAAAGTGGTTGGTAGCATAGTTTCCGTTCTGTACATTTGCTTGTTTTCTCAGGAAGGCAATATTCTCCTTCAATAAGTCTGGTCGGACAGCTGTTTGATTGGGTCACAACTCACACCCTGTAGACACTCAACCATGGGGTACGAGGCAGGGTCCTTCTCGCCCCTACCTCCGTATACACACAGTCTCAGCCTTTGACGAAAGTGATCAGATGTTCCTGGGGAAATTTGAAAATAGGTTTACTGTTTTCATTGTGAGCCAGCAATTAACAGGAGAACTTGAAGTCCATTCTACAGGTAGACGGGGGTGAAAGCTGCACAGTAATGGTAATGTACTTGATGCCCGTTAACCATGCATGCACTTAAAAATGGCAAATTTTGTGTCATATGGATTTCACCACAGATAAAAACCAAATAATAAAAAAGGAGGGTAAGCCTACTCACCATGTGACTAGCTAGATGGTCAGTCAATAAAATGACCTCATCAAGATCAAGGTGAACAAGAAGCGAATCTCCTTCCACTTCCCATTAACCTTTGCTGGAACTCATGTGCCTTTCCCTGGCTTGACCCCAACCTGAGACATAGACGCACCCTTGGAGAATGATGTGACTTTCCAAGAATACCTTGATCCATTTCTACAGTTAGAGCTCCCACAGTGCACACTCTTGAAGAAAGAGTGCTGTTTCCTCTCATGTCCATGTCCAGTAAAACGAGTGGATAGTAAACCCCGGGACAGCCCATAATTTTACACTGAATGCTGCCATGCGAGGGAATCTCAGCATTCCACCGTTATTTATTGGTTCCTACATTTATTGCTGTTTTTTTTCAAAGCTCAGAAATACAGGTGAAATTTAAAACAGCTTAATTAAACTTCAGATGCATGGTTCTGATAAGGTTGGCTCTGCGCCACGGCATTCCGAGATTCTCAAATAGCATAATCTAATGAATTTTTTTTCTAGAACTCAGAGGTCATAAACACATGGTAATCTGAAACACTTAGTGTCCTGCCAGCTGGCATTTTCTCGTTTCCAGTTTCCCCACACTGTAATTTTGCTCCCCCGTCGTGAGAAACCATGAATTTCTCTGTTTCGGTAGATTGTATTAAGTTACATGCTATTCAGTTGAGGTCTTGCTTAATGAACGAATTACAGGTTGGTTAATAATAGAACATTGCGTCAACTGTCAACTGTCGAATATCGCTTTTAGAGAAATGACTTCGATCTCGCAGCAGGACCGTCTGGGAGCAGTGCTGACCAGCGAAAACAATGTGATTACCCCACAGGGAGTGGTTGGATTATAAACAAGTGCATCTGTGTTGGATATCAGCGTTGTTTAGAATACCAACATCCACAATGGGAAGCCCTGTAAAACACACATTTTTTTTATTTTTCTTACCAAACTACGGTTTTCCATTACTGCTGTTCACGTTTCATCTTAGCAGTGAGTAGCGACCGAGGGAACGTGACTCGTCCGAGGCAGGCTCCTCGCCGGGAAGGCGGTCAAGCCAGCGGCTTCTCCAGTGTTCAGTGACGCCTCCTAACGCTTCCCCTTCTGACTGTGGGTCTGACGGACCGCCCTTCCCCTCGCGCACGGATCCGTGGGGACTTGGCCGACAACGAGGATCTTCCCTTTAAGGGAGTGTTTGTCTTCCCGGATGGACTGGTCTGGACCTGTTTGCCCTTAGTTTTTGTTCTTCATCCTCCCTCGCTGGGCTCTGCAGAGAACCTGGCCCCCTGGACGCTGGGTTTCCCAGGCTTCTCAGGCACCTGGCTTCCCTCTGGGCGTGGCCCTTGAGAAAGAAGTCCTTGTCGGAGCCTGGAGGATGTGAGCCAGGGAGGGCCAGGTCAGGGCACCTCTCTGCCTGCCTCTGGCGATGTCTCTGGGAGCAGGGGCATCCCCCTGGCCTGCCTGCTGGGCTGCCTGTGTTCCCGGCATCCAGCTCAGAGGGGGCAGCCCCTGCTCGCCTTCGCTGATGTCGGGGTGGCCTCGCTGTCTCAGGGGACTTCCTGGCTTTCCCCTCACCGGCATAACCAGTTCCCTGCACCGAGGCCCCATGGTTCTGAATATTCAGTGGTTTTCATTTCCCGACAGACCGTGGCTGAGACGTCAGACTAAAACTCCTGGCCTCCAGAGGCTAGGTCCGCTTTTCACTCATTTCTAATGTTTATTGCGCACCATGTTTTATGGCATCTTTTCGATGCGGGATCTCCTGAAAGGTGCTTTTCTTCCTCTTTTAAAGAACATTTCGGATTGGAGGGAAGAAGCGAGTCAGGGAAAGGTAGCTATTTATAAGGCATTAGCTCACTGTGTCCTGGAGTTCCACTTTCCCTGCACAGCAGGGCACACAATCTCGGTGAGGTCACACACACCCAGGGACATGATGTCATCTTGCACGTTGTGTTACAAACAGGTTTAATAACGCATTGTTGCATCTTAAACCCCGAAGAGGAACACTCGCCTCCAGCCACCGAGCCCAGCATCCGTCTGGCAGACAGGTTAGTTGGCGACCCCCCCAGCCAGCCCCCCCCCCGACCTGCCCCAGCTCAGCCCGTTTCTCCCTGTCGAGATAAAATGGAAACAGCCCTGCCAGATTTAACGCTCCGTTTTACAACCCAGTGATGATGTCATCACTCTGAGTGGTTTTTCTTTGTTTCTTCTTACTCTGCCTTTTCATTCCCCCTGCCCCCCTCCTTCCCCTTCGGTGCTTCTCAAATCCTGAGATCAAGTAGCTTAAAAGACAGACATACGTAGGCCCCAGAATTGTCGGCGTCTTTTCACAGGCCAAGCAGTCTGGAACCCTTCCTACCACATCTCCCGAAGGGCTGAACAGCTACGTAGGAGGCTAGCGCATCCTCTTGCAAGGAAACCTGGTCCGTGGCGAGAGACGCGAGACCTGTAATGTGGCAAAAATGCCCCCACAGCTTTCACAGCAACTGCTGGGCACCCCGTTCCGATCTGAGAGCCGCAGAGTCGTCTTTGACTCTGCTCTGCTCTGTCCTGCCGCAATGTGCTCTTGCTCTCTGTCCCCAGTCTTGCTCACAACCGCCTTAGCTGAGCCCAGGCATCCAGTGGCCTGGCCACAGCCACCACTTCCAGAATTCTCCACGGAGGTTCTGACGTCGTTTGTGTCCTTCCTTCGTGCTTCCAAGGCTCAGAAAAGTCTGATTTGCTGTTTGGAGTCCTTCACAGATGTCCTTTTCCTTGAGAGCATCCCAGATCGTGCACAGAATTGATCCTAGATCAAATACATATATCAAATTATATATATACTTATACATATGCCTATCTTCTTCTATAGATTTAGAGATAGAGAGCGGTGCACGCTCAAGGATAAGGAGAATGAGGGAGGAGACACCACTTTGGCAGCTGGAACGCAGACGGGTGGTCGTGAACCACTCAGATGCCCGAGGAACGGCAGTGCTGAGCCAGCAGCAGGGAGAAGCGGGGACAAACCCAGGTTTATGCTGCACAGTCCCCGAAGATGCACAATTTGGCCTGGTCAGCTACCTTGAGACGTAGGAGTAGAGACACTTTAAGAATTGGTGGAAGTGCTTTTTCAGAGCGGGGTGGATCACCGGCTCCTCGCTCGCCACGCCGGCCGCCCCTCCCCAGTGGGCCGTCTGGAAAGCACAGCGCAGGACCTGGAGGGGCGGCAGGCACTGCCGCGGGCCAAGTGACTCACTGGACACAGTGACCCCGTGCATATGCACCAACTGCGAACACTCGCTGCGCCGGGTGTCCACTCGGCTCTCGGACTGCCCGCTGCCAGACACCACATTTTAAGAGTCTCCCGTGGGAAATGCTTCTTGGCCAAAATGCAGGGTATAAAGATACTGACAGTAGAGGTTCTCCATGAACACCCACTCAGACAAATCACCAGTGGAACTGACACTCAGAGCAGCAGGTCAGCTTAGGGGCGTCCTCCTCTTGGGTGTAACAATTACCGGAACACGGAATTATTTGACAGGGAAATGGACCTAGGCTCTCCCCATCACACAAAGCAGGCTGGCTCAGACAGTGATTTGCAGAGAGAAGAAAACTTCGATATTTACAAGTTTGTATTAATATTATCGGCAGATAACATGTAAATGCGACTGTGTAAGGAGAATCAGATTATTTTTTGAAGGAAGGAAGACAATGTTAAAGGAAGAGACATTCACGAACATAATAGGGCCAGTGCATGTAGTCCCAATTCCAACACAGAAAAGTTCTAGAAAGAACAGAAAAATTGAGAGGAGCAAAACATTAATAAAATTATTCAGGAAAAGTCCCCCCAATGGAAGGACCAGATTGAAACAGTCTACTGAGTACCCAGGAAAAGGGGAAAAAATAAACCTATATGAAGGCAAATTATGGTGAAATTTTAACAAAATGATCCTAAAACTTTCCAAAGATGGTAAAAATAAAATTAGGTCATATACAAAGGACCAGGATGACAAAGACTGGAGAGACTGCTCAGCAACCCTGAAGATCAAAAGCAAGAAAGTGATGCCTTCAAAATTCAAAAGGAAAGTCATTTCCAGTCTAGGTATCTGGGCCCTGATAAGCTGTCAATCAAATCCGAGAGTCAAATAAAGACAGTGTCAGACTGACAATGTCTCCTATGTTCTCTCTCAATGTCTCTTGCATGGACAATACGTGCAGGTGCTCGTTCAGAAACGACGGACTGGGAGAAGACGTGGGGGCTGGACGGCAGGGACCCAAAGAGGAGAAAGGCAGGAGGAATCTCCAGGAAGGCCGTGCAGGGAGATCCCAGGGTGGGGCTGCGCCCCAGGCCACCCAGTTTGAGCAGCTCAGAAGGCTTTGGGGGAAATTCTGGAAAATGAAATGGAATGGCAATCAAGTGGCCCCGAATGTCTTCAGAAATAAAAAAAAACAACAACTAGACAAATGATGAAGTTTTGGGGGTTGCATTGGTGATGAGTATATCTAAAATGAAGTAAATATAGACATAAGAAAAATATTAATTGCAGGGAAAGTAAAAAGTTGTTCAGGAAAGGAAAAAGCAAACCCATTTTACATGAATTCGGCTGTGCATAGAGTTTTCGTAGCCACGATAACAAAAATATTTGCTTTAACCAAAGCTGCGACCTACTTCTGTTGAGAGGATGGGGATGGAAGGGTGCACGTGGCCAGTGGAAGGAGATAGAACTGAATCCTCACCTTCCCTGAGGGAAAGTCAGTGATAAAACTGAACACGGGAAGATCACGAGGTAGCACGGCAGCCACACCATGCGGAGGCTTAGAGATAAATCCTACAAGCCTCAACCGGCAGTGGTGCAGTGGTGGCCTCTGGGAAAAGAAAAACTAGAGGACGAGAGCTTCAAAATGCTGGGGTTTAAAAAAATTTTTTGTAAACCTCACAAAACTCTGTAAGTCCTTAAATTATGTGATCTGTGACCTTAATAAAAAAAATTGCCCTGGCTGGTGTGGCTCAGTGGATACGGCACCAGACTGCAAACCAAAGGGCTGCTGGTTCAATTCCCCATCAGGGCACATGCCTGGGTTATGGGCCAGGTCCCCTGTTGGGGGCATGCGAGAGGCAAGCACGCATTGATGTTTCTCTCCTTCTCTTTCTTCCTTCCTTTCCCTCTGTCTAAAAATAAATTTTAAAAACCTTTAAAATTTTTTTTAAAAATCACTGTCAGGCAAAATTAATTTCTCATTTCTCCTTCGCATGAATCATGCTGGGTTCTCACTGGGGCTGTGTTTCCATCATGCAGAAAAGCCTGAGCTCTTTTAAGCTAGGACCTCCTCCTAGTCAAATTTGTTTCCTTGCTCAGCATGGTGCCTGCCTGACACAGGGCTGACAGTGAGTAAATATTTATGAGAAGATTGTTACAGAACTTTTGGCCCTAATTCTACCATACAGTACTAGAGAAATCAAGTCTACGTCCTCCTTCTAAAGATAGTCAAAGACACTGAACTAGAGGACAGGCTGACAGTGACCAGAGGGGAGAGGGGAGGGAATTTCAGGGGAGAATGGGAAGGGTTTACAGGAACAGATATAAAGGACACATGGACAAAAACTGGGGGGGGGGGGGGTGGAAATGGGAGGGAGGTGGGGAGGGATGGGTGGGTGGGCCAGAATGGGAGTAAAGGACAGAAAACTGTACTTGAACAATGATTAAAATAAAATTAAAAAGAAAGAAAGAAAAATGACCAGAGATAGTCGTATGCAACACAACAATGTTTCGGTCCACAACAGACTGTACATAGGAGGCAGTCCCCTAAGATTAGAGTGGGGCCAGAGGTTCCTGTGGCCCAGTGATGTTGTAACACTGTAGCCCTCATCTCTGGGGGCTGCCGGTATAAACATACTGTAACGAGGACGGTATACCGTCCTGCCACTGTGTATTTTCTCTGTTTAGAGGCACACATCCTCACCATTGTGTTACAGCTGCGTACAGTAGTCAGTACAGCCACACGCTGCGTGGACCGGTGGCCAGGGGCAATAGGCAGGACCACGTGGTCCAGGTGCAGCAGTAGGCTAGACCGTCCAGGTGTGTGTAAGGGCACTCTGTGACCTCAGCTCGGTGACAAAATCACCCAGCGACACTTCTCAGAGCCCTCCCGGGGAGTGACACGCATGACTGTATTTGCCTACAGCGGCCAGACCTGCTGTCCGATCTTCTCTCCACTGGACTCACACTGCCTGATGCGCCTGCTACTTGTGGGCCACATTGGCAGCCTCCTCGCTGTCTCGGTCAGAGACCCCCGGCTGGCTCCAGTTAGGGCCTCTCTCCCACGAGGACGGGCTGACGTGTGGTCGCGTGCGCTCCCTCCCGCGCAGAAGGAACAGAAGCCCCGCCCTCCCAAACCCGGATGCCGTGCGTCTAGTAACACAACCTGGGATCACATCACATTGCCTAAACATCACCTTCTCCTCTTGTCCCGGATTTCAGCTCGTGGTTTTCCCTACATCCTTAAGCCTTCTTCTAACTTATTCCCGGAAAAGCCCTTCTGTGCTGTTTTCCTGGGTGTAGAGTTGACTTTCAGGTTCAAACACAATACTGTGTAACTTTTCCTTCGTATATACGTCAGACCCTCCTCCAGAGCATCAGGGCTATGAGGAGGCCGTGGACTGCAACTCTCTTTCCCAGCTTTCCCTGCTGTGCAGATCCGACCGGCGCACTTCTGTGAGTCAGGTCAATGGGGAATACGCCGACCAGGTTAGAGATGATTAAAGCTCTCGGCACGGCATGAAAGGCTGCCCCGCGGGTGAGCACCATCTGTTAGCGATCACTCTCCGGGCCTGGCCGTTCAGCTCGCTGTGAAGCCCTTTACCTGTTTATGTCATTCAGATAATATGTATTCGCTTGGTCTAGAAAGATGTCATGAAAATCCTTGCCCAGCGCCTGTTCAGGTAGCGACAACCGTAACACAAACAGACACCATGTATTGTGTGAGTGCTGGGCGCTACGCTATGAAGCCAATCATGTGAATTTGCAGACTGAAGCTCATTAAGTCTTTACAACATCTCCTGCAGCTACTGTATCTCTCTGATCTACCACCCAGCAGTACCATCTTTTTGCTACATATGTTTGCCAAGTGAATTCAATAAATATTGACTTTTATGCCTTCTCTTGGGAAGAAGTGTGTTAAACATTCCCAAGATCGTGCCATCTTTCAGACGTTAGTGTCTCTGACACACGACTTTCCCAACAAACTTAGTCCTGTCACTTCTTTCCTCAAGGCGCACGCATCACGCAGTGGAGCAGCGGCAGGACACACTGTGCGCACCCTCCTGTCCAGCCTTTCTCGACCTTCTCTCTAGCGTGCTGCATGTTGTGCTTCTTCTGGGCTTGGACTGTGGTTATTCTACCTCCCACGTCAGTGCCTCTGTCTCCCCCCGGCATTTACGCCTGTAAATGCCACCCCTCCTTCCTCGTGGTGTCATCTCTGCCAAAAATACTATGATGCCTCCAAAGAGGACTTGCTCTCTCATCGGAAACTCTAGCTTTTTGTAGATACCCTCCACAAGGTTCTACTACGGAGCCTCAGGCTGTTACTGCCACGGCATCCCCTCTGCTCATTGTGTAGTTCCTTCAGGTCAAAAGACGGTTTCTTATTCATATTTATATTGAGACTGTTACCTCTCCTGACAACTTCCTTGGCTGGGAGAAAGGATACACCTGAGGACCACACCTCCCCTTCAGGATGAGAGCCTTCTCAGCCAGGGAATGCACCCGCACACCAGAGAAGCAGGCTTTGATATTTGGGTATAGGAGCCCGGGATTTGACAGAGAAGTTGTTCCCATAGGACAAAAACCGCCCATCCAGTGAGCAGTGATGGGAAACATCCCATCTGAGACTGGCCTTGACAATGAAGAAGAGCGAACCCAGAGGGCGGGGCGCCTGGCCTTGCCTTACCCGCCACCTCTGTAGAGAAGCCCAGAGCTGGGTCCTGAGCTTTCTCACCCATGTTACACCGTCACTTCAAAAGATGGTTTTGGCTGCAAGAGCCGTGAGCCCCAAGACTGAAGTGAAATCACATCCATGTGCTTTTTCACTAATAAATTGTTTGCTTGCATTTCAGCTGAGAGTGGTCGGGTTGGCCTCATTTTCGACTTAGCACAGCTCTCGGACTAGTTTCAAGTGCTTTTGATCTTCTGCAATCAAAGTGTGTTTAGCTAAGCACTATCCCCTTAATTTCTAAAACCCGCACATACTTTATAGGAAATGTTGCTCACATTGTTTTGATTCATTTACATGTGAAATCATCAAAATATTGTTTGGGAAGGGTGTTTTGATGTCCAAGAAGCCTTTTCCAGCATTTTTGTAAGCTGTTTTTCTTCAAAACAGGAAGTTTCCTTTTGCCAAGAATAAACAAACGGAAAGCTCAAGAGGCAGGAGGTTGCGTGAAGACTCCAAACCCACAGGGTTGAGTGGGCTCTAAACTTGGCACTCACCTTCCCCCTGCTTTTGTTTCATGTGGTTACTTGCCTTCCTCCCCCAGCCAGACCCCGAAAGCCAAGCTAGGATGCAGGGTAAGGAGCAAACAGGAAGAGAAGATAAACAACAACTGGCAGGAACATTTTTACATTTTATTGAGTTTCTTGGGATGACATTGGTTCGTAAGATGATACACGTTTCAGGTGTGCAACTCTACAACACGTCGTCTATGCATTGCATTGTCTGTTCGCCACCCAAAATCAAGTCTCCTTCTGACACCCCGTAGTTGACCTTCTGGAGGGAGAAGAGGGCAAGTCAAGGTCACATTTAAGCCATGCTTTCCCCCCGCAGCATCTTATAGAGAAACCAGTGACATTCTGCACTGGGAAACTGAAGAACTGAAAGGTGAATTTTTCTCAAGGTCCCAGTGCAAATTGGGATCTAAGCCAAGCAACCGCGAGGGCACTCTTCTTGCCTGCTGTCCTACGCCCTCGCCCTCAGCCGCGAGCCTTCCCCCGTTAGAGACAGGACACACAGTTGACGCCCTGCCTCCCAAAGATGAGACTGTTCTAAAGCTTGCATCAGCTGTAAACCACCAAACCTTGCCGCTTCCAAAAGCCAGAAAGCACCTCATCATGCATTTTCAGCTCTGCCAAAGAAAAGGGCCCTGCCCAGGGCGACGCTGTTCAGGTCCCAGGAAAGGGTGTGATGCTGTGTCGGGGGGGACAGCGACGTGGGCGGGCGGCGCAGAGCAAGCCCGCTGCTCTGCACCCACAGGAGGAAGGCCGTTGGCTGCATGCCGTTTTCCCAAGTATTGGCAGATCCTGTTGCCCGCTGCCTTGGTTCCCAGAGGTAGGCATCTCTGCAATTTAGGTCCACTTCCAAATATTCCGAACAAAATGCAAAGCACTCCCTGGCTGGCTTTTCCGAGGCAGCCGGTGCCAGAAACCTATCTGCATAGTTTCCCTTTTGTATCCCCATCCTGAACTTGGTTTTCTTTTCACACTTGGCCTTAGAATCCTAGGAAAAGCAGGGGAAGGCAGAGTCCAACAAAAAAGCTATTCAGCCCAAGTGAACCAACATTTAAAAAAAAAATGAAATCATCATTTCGGTAAGCTCTGAGATTCTCATTGCATCGCCTTTCTAAGTAATGTGGACATGAAGCTGAAAAAGACTTCTTTTATTTTTCTCATCGCACCCCTCCCTAGAAATCAGGTTAACACCAAGTTTCTTTTTTAAAAATCACAAGACACACAGTTCATCTCCTCTCTCAAGCTGTCCTTGAGCCAGTCCGAAATCCCGCCCCATTGGAAATGATCAAATATGCATGTGGAATTTTCACTAGAAATGCAAGGGGCCTGAGGAGCCCCAGCTCAATTGCTAGAGCATGCTTCCCACCTGTCACCACTTACAAAAAACTCAACCCACGCCCCCGGTGCTAAAATTATTAGGTTATTTTTACCCCGACTTGTTGGAGAAGCCAGGGAGTCAGGATGATAGCATGCAAATATACTTCACTCACTGCTGTTGCTGCAAACAGGCGACATATTCTCCGTCCGCTACATGCATAGGAGAACTTGGGACAAAACCCAGTGCTACACATTTGTCAAGAAAAGACTGACGTTTTCTAATTTTTTTTTCAAAATCGATTAAAATGCCTGTGAACTAGATAAAGATTTGTAATCGCTTTATGTTCTCTTCCTCCCGTGGAAAGAGTCATCCTCTTCTAAGTGAAGACTGCTTCTACACTGGAGAAGTCCTAGCTGACCAGTCTGCCGGCGTGTGTGGAGGGAGACTTGTCAGCCAGGGAGTTTCGGTCAGGGAAGTGCACGTGGGCAGAGCAGGAGCGGGTCGCGTAGAGGGAGTGGAAGCCGCACAGAAGGCTGAGACGAAACCAGCTGAAGGGGGTGTGTGCGAAGGGAATTCTACCGCTGAAGCTCATCTGGGCCCCAAACAAACTCATGAACAAGCCGAACAATCCACAAAACAAAAACACCAGCGCTGTTAACAGGCTCCAACATCATCATCACAAAGGTCCCTGCCTGCTTTTATGGGACCCTCAGGTTCTCCTTTCGGGGGATCTGAGATGCGGTTTGATGGACTGGTGCAGAGATCCTGGTTCCCTCCATCCTGGAAGTCCTTCCTTTGCCTGCTCATCCCTCGGTCCTGCCCATCTTGTCTACCCTGGGCTAACTGACACCTTCTCTGGACCGTTCCATTAGACTGTCACTTATCACATGAGCTTTCGTCACGGGCCTGTCTTTTGTCTGTCAAGCTCTACTGTACAGGAGGAGGATGTTGAGAATTTCTTTTCTACCCTCCTGTCGGGCAAGCCTCTGCAGCCGTCTGTCACCTCTCTTCCTCGCTGTCACCACCACTGGCACTGTTGTGGCGGTAGCCCTTGGAGAAAGTGACAGCCCTGGAGTCTCATGAGCCATAGGCATGCTGTGACTACCCTCTCGAGATCTTCTGGGCCTATGATCCATTTTCTTTCTCTCTTTGCTTCCCTACATTCTTACGCTGCTGATGTGCTTAGATGGAGGGACAGGAAGTAGAGTTGGACTTGCTATTATCATTTTAAAGTAAATATGACTTTTGCTGGAATGTTACTAGAAATAACTTTGACACCCCATAGAACTGCATATTTTCATTTCACTAGGAAAGGAAGACACTAGAAGCTGTTAGAACTTTTTACTGCCGTGGGGCCACGCGGCATGAAAATTGAAGTTGTTAGTTATATTTGGGTACCAGAGGGCTGTCCTCACAGAGGAACTGAGTCCATCTTCTTGACCAACTGTGCCTGACTGTTCTTTTATTCATGTAACTTACACGACTGTGAATAACTGGTTTATTTTCTCTCTTTGTTGACGAGTTATTTCAATAAACTGCCTGAAACGTGTTAGTTTTCGAGTGCTGTGTAAAGGAAAACAGTGTGAAATTTCTTGGCACCTACTGTACTGGAAGGGGGAATCCTCCTCTTGGTCATAAACCCAAGGATGTTTATGGAGACAGTGAGGAAATAAAAGAGCTCCAAGGGAGAAAATGAGAGGGAAAAAGCAAACAAACCCCTTAAATCACTAACTTTGTCCAATTAGAAATAGCAAAATAAGCAAATCATATTTTGAAACGATAATACACCCAAGTCATTCTACCTGCAGTTGCAAACTGCATAGCCTAGGAGAGGGAAATGGCGATGCACGGAGGCTTGGCTTGGGGCGGGGAGCACCGGGACGGTGCGCACAGGTGACGTGTTGTGGGCGTGCGCACCTGGAACCTGTACAATTTCATTAAGCAGCATCACGCCAGTAACTTCAGCATAAAGGAACATCAATAAATAAATAGTTCCAATGTGGAAAAACCGTGGACGAAACTTGCACACGTCACAGGGTCAGTGTCCGAGATGGTTAGACATGCGAGCAACCGGAAAGGAAAGGGGTGAACGGAAGGTCCACTTCTGGCTCTGGGAATAACCCACTTCTGCCTCCCGCGACTGTGGTTCCCACGTAGCCCCCAGTCATAGCTCATCGCAAACGCGAATGTCAGCAAAATTAAATCCTCGGAGTCACTGAAATGTCTTCTCTCTCCTCGCTCTTTCCAGGTCCTTTAAAACAGCTCAGGGAAGCACCCTGTGTGTGTGTGTGTGTGTTATGAAATCTGGTGCACGTGTTTTATTTCCTGCATCGTCCGACCTCCCAACAGCCTCTGACACCGTTGTTGACGTGGTGGACCAGGCCCTCCTTCTGGGAGCACTTCTTCCCTGGCTCATGCGACTCCCTGCTCTGTCCTCTCTCCCGCTCTGGCTGCCCGTCCTTGGCACGCTGTCCCGTAGTGACTGAATGGCCTGTGTCAGAGCGTCACACATTGGAGTTCCTCAAGGCTAACGCCTGGGTCTCTTTTCTTCTCACTCTATTCTGTGACCCCTGGATGCGTCCATGACTTTGGTGATCATGAGTTCTCTCAGACCCAGAGCATTGCCCTGGATGGTTCAACAGAGTCCTCAGGCCTCAGTTGGTTCTTTCTGCTCTAGCAGATACCATAGACGAGAGTCTTGCTGCTAATTCAAGGTTTTTTCCGTGCATGCATTTATAAATGTTTATTAAGTGGCCATTCTGGAGACTCTATGGGTAAAGCAGTAAGCAAAATGAAGCCTTCATCCTCACAGAGCTTACAGTCCAAAGGTAGAAACCGAAAAGTCATGAAATAAAGGCGTTGGCACAGTCAAAGAAGTGGAGAGTGACATTACAGTGACAGCAGATAGTTGGTGTCTGTTGTCCTGGCAGACAGAGTCATAGCACCTCGGTTCACTCTGACCAATGTCCTCGTTTGGACAATAAGTTACACGCCCACCGCGGCAATGGCTGGGAGAAGGGGTGACTGTCTTAGCCGAACACACTGCAGTGTTTGGGGAAGAGCGACAAGGCCAAAGTGGCTGGAGCACAGTGAGGGGGTCACTGTTCAAAGACAAAGTTGCGGCGGCCATGCGGATTCGGATCCCGTAGGGCCTTGTGGACTCTTACTCGGATTTTTACTCAGAGGGATGGGCAGCCACTGGGGGGTTCTGAGGAGGGAGGGGCAGTGCCGTCGGGGCTGCCGGGCTGAGAACAGATGCAGGAAGGCAAGGGCCGGGGCAGCAGGAAGCCGCGAGGAGGGACTGCTGCGGCAATTCCGGAAAGAGACAAAAGGAGGCTGTCGTACAACTCGGACTTGACTCACTGTGTGGAATCGGCAAAATCTAGTTCAAGTCCGAAGGTAGAACTGAAAAGGGAATCTGATTGGTTGGATGTGGGGTGCGAGCTAAAGAGGAGAGACAAAATATTTCCAAGGTCTTTCCCTAAAACAAAGACAGCTGGGCAGAACAAACCAGTAGGGGAATGAGGGGTGAATTTCCCTCATTTCCCTACTCCTCATTGGTGGGTGTATTTTCAGGTGTCCAGGGGACTGGTCCGGTGCCGTCAGAACACCAGCCCTGGGCCTTCGTGGGCCCAGAATCCTCCGAACTCTCTCCCATTTTCCTTTGACCTCTTCCCATCACCCATCCCTCAAGCTTTGGTATCTACTTCTAGTGGGGAAAGGTGGGGGAAAAATGTACTCTCTTCCTTGCTCCTCAAGTATTTCTGGGTCTCCTCACAAATTCCCCATTTATCTCCTCACAACTCATCTAAGATCTCCTCAAAGCTTAAACCTTTAGGGGGAAAATCCAGAAAGACCTTCAGGTATTTTGGCCAGCCCCCTGCCTCTTGCTTCTCTGGAGGAAATGAAGTATATCACTCAAGATATTCTCCAGACACATTAATATTCCTTAGCATGTTATTAGGGGTGGATTCCACTCCAGACTTGTGCATGAGTTCATTTAATTACCTCTATAAATCCTTGGTTGAATTCTGGCGTTGGCACTTACAGCTCTGTGACCCAGGTGCGCCGCTCCCCATCCTGAGAGTGTTGTTCAGGTGTTTCAGACGCCTTGTATAGCAGTTCGGATACACTCAGCGTCGCTTGGCTCTTTGTGTGTTCTGCTGTGGTCACACCGTCCTGAGAGTGGGAGTCCATCCACCTCACTCTCCTCCTGCCCCGTGCCCACCATGGGTTGTGTTCGGTGCCTGCAGATGCACAGGTCAGAATGCAAAAGCGTTGCATTCTGAAGGGTCAGCCTTTGACTGCTGGGAGACGAGCACTAATGAAAAGCTTTTCCTTCCGTCGCACTCCGTCCCTCCAACTCACCCAGGTACACCTGTCAGGTGTACTTTCTGTGGCGCCGCAAAGGACGGCCCCGTGTGAAAGAAGAAACCCATGTGCTTAGCAGCAGCCAGCTCAGCACTGCAACCCTCGACGGGCACTCCGTCCTTACCTACGTCACCCCCTCTGCCTCTCAGCCCTGCTTCGTGGGGCACACACCTTCATCAAGTCCTAGCCTGGGCGCGCTTGTTTCCAGTTCACCTTCTGGGAGAACACAGGATCCCTGACACTTCCTTTGGGAAAAGTCAGTAGGGAACCAGGTAGTGAAATGCAACTTCCATTGGGCAAAGAGTGCAGTGTGAAAGGTGCAGAAATCAGTGGTACGTGGTACCTAGCAGAATCTGCTGGCATGAAGTGCAAGGGCAACCTGGCCTGGCAGCGGACGGTGCTCCTGGGTTGACTGATGAGAATACCCGCCTCTGGTTCCAGCCTGCGGATGGGTTCCCTTCTCTGCTGTCTTCTGTGGAGTTAGGCTCTGGGAAGGATGCAATTTCTGGGGTCTGACCGCTGGGGCAGAGCACTTCCTGTCGATGTGCCTCCTGGATCCTTGGGATTATCTCAGGATTTGAGAAATACAGGCCCTTTTGGCCAGTCGCGGGGGATTTTTGGCAGGACGGCTCCCTTAAAAATGTAGTAGGCTGCCGGGCTATTTTCTTTGGGCCCATGCGCCTGTGCTCAAGTCCACGGCTAGCATCCACGCCAGCTCCCTCGTTCGTGCATGGCTCTATGAGTCTAGGCCGTTTTATCTGTCAGAGACACGTCTCTGTGTGCTTTCCGTCTCGCAGTTCCTTGTCTGAGGGCTAGAACCATATTCCTGGCCTGTTACTCGAGGTAACTGGAAAAGCTGCCTCTGTGGAAGGAGGCCCTAATTATATATCCCTCGTATTTACACTTCCTCACATCTGTGTCTTCGCAGCGCGAACCTTTGTCTGGCAAAGAACACGTAGCAGAAGGAGCTTGGAAGAGGCTCGGTCTCACTCGTTTCCTCCTCAGTCCCCCCGGCTGTCTGCCTCTGCTGTCACCAACCTTGACTTGAGGTGGAGACTGTGGCATTTCCGTCCCTGCGACAGTCCAAATTAAGTTAGTGGACTCTCTGGAAACGTGGCTCCTTAACTCTTCTTTGGCTCTTACCTTTCATACCTAATCCGTAAGGCCATTTTTTCTGCTCCACCTTAAAAATATGTGGCACACTGGCAAATGGAGCCCTTTCAGCACTAGCTCCTAGATGGTCCAGTTAGGCTACCACCACCTTCTCCGTCAATAAATAGCATGACAGTCCCCTGACATAACTGGACGTGCCCCCCCTGCTCTGGCTCCGCCTCCCCTTGCTCACGATGCTTCTGACACAGGGGCCTCCTAGCGTGTTATCACTTGAAACACCAGCCACACTTCCGCCTCCGGGCCCGAGTACTTGCTGAAATCTCTAGCCAGGATCTGCCCCTCAGATGTCGTATCATGCTGTCTGGAATAATCGCAGCACTCATTTCCTGTCCCCGTCTCCTGCTTTCTTTTTCACCAAGAACTTGTCACTATATGGCTTCCGTTCTGGTATTTTTCCCTAATAGCACATCTCTGTGAATTGGAATGTACGTTCCGCGTGGGCAGGGGCTTGTGGGCCACATGTCCCCTCATGGGCGCAGTGCTTGAAAGAGTAGGGACTCCATAAATGCTCTTGCAGACGCGCTACTTTCGCCCTAGACTTGTCTGGTTCACAGCGGGTCTTCCTGCAGCGGGAAGAAAGGGCCTGTCGAGTCCCCTGATGCTACAGCTTCATCAGGTAGGAGGAACGACACACAACCCCACATTTCCGAGATCCTCCCAAACTTGCCTGAGCTGCTTCTCTCACTGTGTGCTCTCCCTCCATTTACCACGAGGACCATTCCAGCCGCCTGATAAAAAAACAAAACAAAACAAAACACCTTTGACTGGTGCCCTTGACTCAGGACAACTCTGCAGCCCGAACTTCGGGTCTTCCCAGCATGACCTGTGTGTGTGTGCACTGAACCCAAATGGTCCCACTGGGATGATGAGCTCACAGTCCCTGGGGTCCCCGCTTCCTCGGCTGTGACCCCCTACGGTATTCAAGGCCAAGTGCAGCCAGCTGTGTCTTTAAACTGAGGAGACCCAACCTTTAATTTGGCAGGGGTAGCCGTGTAGAAAGGGTTATTCTATGCCCCTTTTGTGCCTGTCCACATCCTGCCCCACTTTCCCTCTGGACTTGCTGACGCAGGGTTTTAGACGATCAAAAGGCCAGAAGAGTGACCTTGGGGGAGACTCTGTGTGCTCCCCCCTCGAGCTGCGGAAACAGAATGATGAAGTGCAAGGGCAGGCAACTCCCCTGGTCACGTTTCAGCCAAGTTACCATTCCCTTTACTTACATAATTTAATTAACGACATAATTAGTACAGTTGACTCAAAATGCTCGAATAAAAGGAGCAATGGAAGGAATGATGGTGGACTAGTTAGAAGTGAAATGACTCCCCCTGATGCAAAAGGGTCTAGTTACTGTGGCCGCCGGGAGGGGACTGTCTTCCTCGGGGACAGAGGACAAGGAAGGAGAGGGGAGCCTGGAGCAGTCACGGTCAGACGGTCCCCTGTGGGTGAGCTGCCATCTTCTCCTCTCTGCACAGGGACCCCCCTTTCCCACCTGGGTCCCCTCTAAGATGGAAACGGGGTGCCACATATATCCTACTTATACTCAACCCGCATAAGTTGGAGCTCTCCAAGGCAAACTAGGAAATCAGTGTTCCTACCTCTTGGGCTGTGGGCCCACTCACACAGACATCACTGTCAGTGCCCGACAGACTCTTTCCCACCCTGTGCCCCAGGGAAGACCAGGCGCCCTCCTGGTGGCCACCTACTTGGTCCACCGCTCAGCTTCCCAAAAGGAATAGGTTCACCTGCTCCGGCCAATGTGGCGTTGGCTGTCCTAACACAGTAACCAGTCTGTGAAGATCGGGTGAGGGCTCCTTTAGCAAATACCTTTCAGCTCTATTACTTGTATATTTTACCCCAAAATTAGGATAAGGGAGCTCAGTACACGAACATGGTGCACAAACAAGGTCCCTGCATTTTGCTACAGCAGCCTTTCCTGCTGGTTATTGAACAGAGACATATCAGTGGGAAACAAATATTTCTCCCAAGCATTTGTTCTTTGGGGAGCAATAATTTTTTTAAAAAAAGAGAATCCAAAGAGGCAGGTAATTCGTATCAGATAATGCACAAAATACTTGACTTATTTTATTAAGTTTGTTGGTTGATTCAATGGGCATTTAGTAACACTATGTGTCAGGCACTCTGCCAGAGCTTACAGAACCAAAACACATATAATATTATAAATATGGTCATGTCAGGCTTGTAAATCAGCAGTTAGAGTTCCCGTGACAAGTGCTATGGCAACGGTATGTGCAGAATGCTGGGGTGGGGGGTCCTTGCGGTTGGCAGAGGCTGGAGGGGGTGTGGCATCTGTAGCCCATGGGGCTCTCAGGGACCCTGGAGTGGGTCGATCCTTAAAGAGCAGAGGCAGTTAATGTGTCTGAGGAGGGGGGTCCCACGGGGGACAGAACGGCCTGTAAGGAGTGACGGAGGGAGGCTGGGTGATACTGTTAGGGCCTTAAGAAAGGTGACTGGAGGAAGGTACCTGAGGGCCACAGTGGCGAATGGGAGGGGAGACACAGAACTTTGTTGAAGAAAGAAAGGGGGAAGAAAAGGCTCCTGAGAAAACAAATGCACAGCGAGTGGTGGGGCACTTCCCTTTGGCTGGGCCTCCAAATGCCTGCGGGAAAATAGGGTGGAGCCATGCAGGCAGGTGGCTTTATTATCTCCATTTACAGAAGAGGGGGCTGAGGAGGAGAGAAGCTAAGTCACTCCATTTCACATTGACAACAACAACAACAAAAACAACTATATGTTAAGTACCCAGTTCATGCAATAAAAAATATTGTTATTTGGAGAGCCTACCATCTGTCTTGCCTCTCTCTACCCTGATAAAACCTAAATAACCGAAAAACCTCTCCTGCCTTTGCAACATGTAGACACAGACTAAATATACATACCACTCAAGTTTAGAATGCTTTACCCTCAAACGCAAACATTTTCAGTACGTCCTGCAAAAATGTGACCCTGGGTTTTTCATTGTTGACTTGAAGGCACAGGGTATTTCATATCTGCAGCAGCTGAAAGAATGCTATGCACGTTAACCACAAGAGGCCGGAGAGAGAGCTCGCTGCTGCATCCGCATTCTTGGAGGTGCCTGATAGCAGGAGAGGCTGCTGGGTGGCGGTGGGAGTCTGCGGTTCCCCGGGGCACCTGTAGGCGGGGGGCGGGGGGTGAGTCAAGGGGCAGCCCCAGAGCTTCGGGACTCACCCAGGATTTTAGGAGAGAGGCACTGAGCGTCCACAGGGAATGAGACCAGCTGCTTCTAAGGACAGTCTGGCCACCAGGCTCAAGGTAGACCCGCATGAGACGTCAGTGGACATGCGGGAGAAAGGACTTGGGCTCCCTATGTTGTCTCTGACCCGCTGGCTCCGCAGGGACACTGGGAGACAGGTTTCCCCACAGGCCTTCCAAGGACTCCAAGGAGGCCAGGGCTCGTTTTCCATGAATGTGGTTAGTTTCAGGACAGTGGAATTTCCAAATAATGTTACCTTCGCTCTGGCTGTGAAGTTTTTCTAAGACACCACGTTTCGTGTGTCCCTCAGACATGACATTGTCTCCTTTGTGAGAGTCACATTTGCTTGTGCAGGTCTTTAGAGAAAAAATGCTTCCATGGGTTAGCTCACTGTCTTTAAAGACCTCTGGGTCTTCAGAAATCAGTTCTTTGAACGTAAGTAAGCCATCTATCCTGGGTCCTTTGTTCCACACTATGCACATACTGGGGAATATCAAATGATTCATCGCATTGTGAGATATTCTTCTTCAGGTCACCATAAAGAAAGACAAACATCACCTCTGAAGTTTTTTCATCTGCACTACATCAAAAAGCTTTGTTTTTTTGATCTGTACTACATCAAACAAGCTTTGTTTGTACAATCCCCCGAATTTTACTGAATGTGATTTTAATGAAACTGATCAAAGCAAATTGAGTTGTTCAGCTACAACAGAAAATCCAGGGGACCACAAGTCACGTCACTTACTCATGAAGTGACCTTTGCCCTGGATGCAGAGCTATCTTTGGAGGCTGATCTTTAAAAACACAGCGTAGGAAATGTAATCAACAACCCTAGTGGCTGAACCCTTTCTCATGTTATCGAGTGTAATCATTTTACCAGGTCTGTCTTTGTCATGAAATGGATCCATTGTCAGTACTGAGCTGCCGTTAATGCCCAATGAGGACTTTCATTGTATGGCAATGTCGTAGAAAAGGGAAGAAACGAACGCCCTTATCTTGTCTCCTGAGGTCCTGGAAGAGAATTTTATGCACTGGGTCTCAGCTCTGCTCCAGGCTACCCCAGCTTCCTGCACTCTGGCCAGCCCCTAAGGTGACCCACGCCCCTCCTTTTGCTGCAGGAGCATCCTGGCCAGCATGTCCTAAAGATCGGTCCTGGGGAATCCTCCCACCAACCAAACCCCTGACGGCGATGGAGACCTGGCTCCCCCTCCACGTTGGGGGTCCCTTGCTCTGGGTCTCCGCTCCCTGGGCCTCAGGCACCCGCAGGCCTAGGTTGATGGTGGCACCTTCCCTACCCCAAGCTTAGTGTTCCAGACATGCAGATGCAGTTATCAGTCCATCTGCGCTACAAATAGCAGTGAGCTGACTCATATTTAGAATCTCTGACTAATTACGTAGAGTAATTACATACTTCGCAGTTAAGATAAACTTTTCGGCTTCCTACCACTCGAATGCTATCTCTTCGTGGTTATGTTGAGGATTAAATTAAATCATATACCTTTACACATAGGATGGGGGTTAGAGCACCTATGTAATCAAAGGAAATTTTACGGCTTATGACATGTGAGATAGGTGATTACGAAAGACAGACACTCTCAACCGAACTTGAACACTTGAAATAGCACCTTGTGATTATGATTTTGTGACTTCGCTTGAGTTCCTTGTATTTTTATTAATTATTAATGACCTTTTGATTGTTTGTATTTTATCTCCCCAAGTGTATTGTCAGCTGTGCCTTCTACTTCTCATTCCTCCTGGAGCGCTCAGAGAGAGCACTCAATAAACACCATGTATGTGCTTCGCATTCACAGAATCTGATTGTAACCATCACCAGGGAGTCTTTCTGGAGGCCTGGAGTGAGAGGTTAGATGTTCGCCTGGAGTCGCATAGCTCGTGCGTGGTGAGGCCAGGATTCATAGGAAGGGCCGTGGGCCTCCTCAGGCCTGTCCTTTTTAGAGACCAACAGACCCAGTGTGTCCCACCAGGACCTGTCACCCCTATAACCTGGGCCATCAACCAGAATGAGTGTGGAATACTGAGAAATGTTCAAGAACTCCCAATTTCAAATATTGAATTTTTTGTCAATATTCATACAGATATTGAGTATAGCCACTGCATATTCAATAGATACATTTTTATCAGGTCTGTGGGTGGAGTTTAATCTATCCCCATGCATCTAGCTTATGCATAGAACTAATTAAAATGTTTACAAGTTAGAAATGCCATTGCTATTAATGAATCAGCAGAGCAGTGATGATGGCTCTATTAACACACCCTAAACTGCTCTGTCAAAGTGTCTTTTAAAATGCAGAAAGCATTTGCTATGTATATTACTATCCCGTAAAAGTGCTGTCATTATGTAAATGTGCTACAAGACATAAATTTGAAAGCAATTCAAATCATCTCCCATTCCTCTGAAGAACCCAGTTGTTCGCACTAATCGAAAGATCAAATCCATATTCTCAAAGTTATATTTACAGCTGAAACTGTAACAGAATATGGCCATTCATGTCTTTAGTGTTAGAACTGTGTTCATACTTTTACTCTCCCCCAATGGGAAGCTTCTGAGTCCTTTCTTATGGCTTTGACACTCATTCTATCTTGAATCTCCATGTGCAAAAAACAAACAAAAAAACCAGAATTTCTCAGAGGAAAATACAATTAGCCGTGGTTTGGGATTCCAAGTCAAAAACTCTGCGGCAGTTTTTTTCCTAAGTGACACACATACAGGATGCCATCTTTCAGTGAAGGTCGGTTCACTGTAAACAGACAATGACGCACAGGTTATCCGATGTCCTCTTTGGGCAGGGCTGCCCCGAGGGCACGGACACTCGCTAATCGCTCCTGAACCTTCTGTTCGGTGCCTCCTTTGCCCGCGGGAGCATCTTGTGGGATGGATACACACAAACAAAGCTCCTGGATCCCCAGCAAGACGTCAGCTCGCTCTCTAGTCAGAGGTCACAGACCGGCCCCCTGAGAGTGACTCTGGCTCCCACATGGTTTCATTGAGCCGATACAGCATTTAAACTTGCTCAGCCCTCGCTGTGCATTATTGCTTTCATAGTCCAGCTATTCATGAACATCAACTGGGAAGCTCTTCATAAATATTCATGCCTGAGCCCTGTATACCTAGATGCTCTTCTCTTTTAATTGGTCTAGGCATGGACCTGGGCTCCTGCATGGTTTTTAAGTTCTCCGAGTGATTCGAACGCCAGCCATGGCTGAGCACCACTGCGGTCTAGCACGAGGGCCTAACCGCGTTATCCAGGGGGTGCAGCGTCAGCAACAAGGTGAAACTAGGAAATGCGGGGACAGGGAAAAGAGGGAGCGGACGCCGTCCCTGCTGGGACCAGTGGCGGATGAGCAACTCCACACGGGCCGTATGCAGAGCCAAGGGCAGAGCCGGGAAGTTCGTCAGACCCGTAGTCAGGGGCCGCAGTTGAGAGGCCAGGACAGGCAGCACATCTAGACGGGTTCTGAGCCCCAGCTGCCAGTGCCAAGGCAAAGACGGCCAAGTCGCTACCACTGGGAGAAGCGCCGAGAGAGAGCTACCCCAGGGCCACATGACACAGAGCGGGGTGTTTGTGGAAGGTGACCCGAAGGACAGAAGGACCCCAGAATCAGGGAAGCAGACAAAGACAAGGTCTTAAATGGTAAGGAAAAAAAAATCCCCCAAAGGCAAGGGATGGGGTTGATGGAAGGGGTGGTTCGGGACTGAGGCGTGAGTGATGAGGGTTTGTTAGAGCCCTTCGCTGTCCCTGTCCTTGTGTGTGCTCTAGGCTTGGCTGCCGCGTGTCAGCACGAGGTGCCGCTCATGGAAACCGCCTCGATCAGAGTCAGGGCGAGAAACCCTGAATGGCGGTTCAGTGTCAGCAGCAAGACAGACAGAGCAGTTGTTTCCACCAGACGCCCTGGGGTCCTAAACGCTGCCAGTGAGACGTGGGTGGCAGGTGGCAGGGGTGGCCGGTAACCGGGACAACATGACAAAAGTGACAGGTGTTGGAGCCAGTGGGTGTGTAGCCTCAGGCAGCGACATGGCGAGTCAGAAGGACAGTTGTTCCACTGGAGTCCCGACACCCGAGTCCCGGCCTCAGCCACGTGGTGAAGCTCTTTCTATGGAGAAGAAGAGGGACCTGATTGGTTGTTACTGTTACGTGACTATTAACCCCCTACTGCAGCACAACAAATTACCTCCCAAACTGAACAGCTTAACATGTATTGTGTCACAGAGTGTCCAGGGTTAGGGGTCTGGGAAGAGCTTTGCTGGGTAGGTCCGGCTCAGGGCATCTCATGAGATGACACCCCGACGTGTGGGCCAGGGCTCCAGTCCCAGGACCACAGGACAGGGCTGGAGGGCCCGCCTCCCAGCTCCCTCCGTGGGCGGGAGGTCCCGCTGCCTCCCCTCATGGGCCTCCCCAAGGGGCTGCTCACAAGATGGCAGATAGCTTTCCCGAGAGAGAGACAAGCAGACAGAGTGACAGACAGACAGACATAGAAAGAACATGACAGAGACAGAACTCGTAACCTAACCTCAAGAATAACACACCACCCCTTGCTGCTGCATTCACCAGAGGCTACCCGTGGTCTGCTGTGTGAGTGTGTGGCAGGGGGCGTGGGGTGGGGGGTCGGGGGGTCCATCAAGGACGTTCATGCAAAGAGGGAGGAGTCATCGGGCGCCACCTTAAAGACTGGCAGCCACCGTGGCTGTCGCTGTCATCGTTGTTTATCATTTATTTGGTCTCTCCAAAACATCCCCGTTGTATCCATGGAGATGCCGGGATTTTGAGAAATGTAGTGATTTGATCAAGGTCACGTTGCTAGTTAAGTTTTTCTCAGGGGCTGCCGTTTTCCTGGTCACGGTGGCTTGGAACTCCCTGACCATAAACCTTCTTTCCTTACTCGGCGGCAGTTCTGCGAACTGCAGTCGAATAAAGCATGGACTGAGCGGTTTTCTCAGACTGTCTGGACCTGGTCAGCACACCGGGGTCAAGCCCAGTTCCCTCGAAGGAAATTTCTTTTTCTTTAAAGATTTATTTATTTATTTATTTATTTTTAGAGAGGGAAGGGAGGGAGAAAGAGAGAGAGAGAAACGTCAATGTGCGGTTGGTGGGGGCCATGGCCTGCAACCCTGGCATGTGCCCTGGCTGGGAATTGAACCTGCGATACTTTAGTTTTCAGCCTGCACTCAATCCACTGAGCTACGTCAGCCAGAGCTGGAAATTTCCTTGGGCAATAAAGGATCAGCTTGAGCAAATCTTTTGTAGATGTTCAACTCCACTGCAGAAGTGAACGCCACGCTCTTGTCTCCACTGATGCTCAGAATAAGGCCTCCAGGTGTAAACCTCGCTTAGCCTCTTGGGTGTCTACATGAAGCTCACAAATAGGGCTTCATTGTTTAAGCTCTGGGCAAACTAATATATGCATGCATAGATCAGTAGAATAATAAATATGTAACTATATGACAAGGACACTTAGAGGCAGGAATGTATTTAGGAAATTGATGAGACTTGGAGAGAAAAAAGACAAGTCTGAAAAGAGGAATATAAAAGAAGTTTGTATAAGGATGCTGTGGACTCTCTATCTCTGTGCCCGCCCAAATTGTTGTGTTGACATCTAACATCCACGTGATTAAGTAATTAAGTAACAGTAACTAAGTCACGAGGGTGCAGCACTTGCGAATGAGATTAGTGCCCTTCTACGAAGATGCAAGACCACTCTCTCTCCCTCCCACCCCCCACGGGAGGGTGCAGTGAGAAGGTGGGCGCTCTGCAAACCGGGAGGCAGGCTCTCCCAGACACTGGGTGTGCTGGTGCCTTGACATTGGACTTCCAGCCTCCAGGACTGTGAGAAGTGAGTGTCGGTGCTCTAGGTCCCCCAGTCAGTGGTACTGTTGCAGCAGCCCAAACGGAGACAAAAGGCACTGAGGATGCTACCCGTTGTCTCAAGTGGCAAGTGCCAAAACCGTTTTGCTGGCGCGGAGTCTCAGGTGTTCCTGACGGTCTTATGGATTTGACTTTATGTTGTGTCTTTTCTAATGATCACAGTCTTTTCTAATCATCTTTTTATTCAATTGTTTAATGAAGAGAGGCACCTACATAGCATAAAAATTTTAAATGCCCCCATCTATTTATTTCCTTCTTGTGCACGATTTTGTGCATCCCACCTCCAAGTATCTTCTGCACATACAAGCAAACGAGTATTCTGTGCTGGTCTGTAATTTTTCCATCGATTTCTACAAAGAAGTTGATGGAAAAAAGGTGTACACACTCATGTTCACCTCAATTTGTCTAAGTAATTGTAGCTTTCCATGTCAGGGCACAAAGAGCTTCCTTGTTCTTTTTGACGGCTACATAGCGTTCCATTCGGGTTGTCTGAAATACTTTGCTGCGTAACTGCCTCAAGGAACAGCCCTGTATACACATGGGGCAAAACTAGGCTTACGGTCATTCGTATGGGAAACTAATACAACAATTAATAAATAACACAAGAGTAAACTGTGTTTCGCATATTCACAGTCATAAACCTACCGTTGCCCACCCTCTGTGTGCCATTTCGCACACAGAGGTGAGGATACACGTAGGATCATTTTGTGGGGTCAATAATGTGCAAATACGGTTCTAATAGATTTTCCCACATGTGCCTCCTTAGCGGTGGCACCGGTTTATATTTCCATCAGCACCATGTGGGCGTGCCTCCTCGTCCGCAGCTGACCGAGCGCAGGGTGGCCCACACCTGCATCCTGTCCCATCTGGCGAGCAAAATGTGATATCTGCATCTACTTTCAGTGTGTATTTCTTATGCTATGAATGGGTTTAAACATCTTGCGCATGTGTAAAAGCCACTTTAATTTCATCTCCGTGACGTTTCTAGTCCTATAACTTACAGTTTTGAAACCGAGTTGTTGATCTTTGTCTTCTTGATGACGGGCAGTAGCTTTTTATATATGAAAGCAATTCCCCCTTTGCCTGTGAATGAGTTTCAAGCCTTTTCTCCGTAGTTCACGTCTCCTGACTTTACCTGTGGTGTTGCCAACGTTTTTCCTTTATAGAATGTTTCGCCGTGCAGGATCTTTTTATCGAGTCACACTCACTGATCTTTTTAAAAGTGGCTTCTGAGCGTTCTGTCACGATGCATGTTCACCCGATGCCTTTCCTACCCCTACAGGGAGTCAGAGAAGATGAACCTTAAAGTCAAACCCACGAAAAGCAAACTGTTGCCCACAACCCAAAATGCTCTCAGAAAAAAAAAAAAAAACAGTGAAGGAAAAATTCTGAGAGCCCCCACACCATTTTCAATAAGCAACAGCAGCAGTTTTTCTGATTTTGTGTGTGGGTGGTGCATGGTTGCAGGTGCCTTATTTAAATCTGTTTTTTGACTGAGTCCCTTACCAGGTCGAGGCAGGGCAGGAGGGGAGTTGGGGGGCGGGGGGAGGAAAGAGAGAGAGAGAGAGGAGAATAAGCAAGCCAGCAGCAGGTAATCATACCTTCCTCTCCGAAGGAGTAAGTGAAGAAATGAATCGGGCAGATTCTGGGGAAGGGGGTGGTGCCAGGACCCATGGCCCAGGCCCTCCTCGCCTAGGCAACAGTTGGTAGGCAGCGTCTGTGGCAGTGGCTGAGCGCCGTTCCAGGGCTTGGCCGGGACAGTGTCTGCTGAATAACTAGGCCGGCCCCACAGCCAAGATCCACAGCTCGGCTGCTGCTGAAGAAGGCTCCGAAGTCATTTTTGCTGAGTCAAATCTCTCTTTGGGGACTGAGAAAACAAATGAGGCTCTGAAAAGTGGGAGTTCTTCTAGACCATTCTTTGGGAGACAATGCGGCGGGTCTTTTTGTGATTTTTGTTTTTCTAGAATGAATTCAATCGAAGGTAGAGCCCCTGACTTCCTGGGAGATTTAGAACTAATTCACCCTGGAAGAAACTTCCAGGCCAAAAAAAAAAAAAAAACAACAAAAAAACAACAAACCCAACAATGGGACTAAAGAAATTAAACATTTCAGAAAAAGAACAGTCCAGGGAGAAAAAAAGTACACAAAGCAATATATTTCAATATGAAAGACAGATGCACACCGTTTTGCTTGCCAGCGGGTCTGCTATGTATAAATAGGAGGAGCTCAAGGTAAACTACCAAGAAAATGACTCATCTGGGCAAGAATAAGGAAGGAGATCAAGTGTTCCTGCATTATTAGCAACTTGAAATTATACCCTTATGCAGAGGAGCTTCAAAGCAGCGTTCTCTAAGCTTTGACCTCTGGTGAATCCATGACCTAGCAATGACCTCAGGGACCCAGGGCCAGGACAGCCCACGGACGGTTTAGTGTGTCTGGCCCACGTGCGTGTTTCCCATTTCTTTAGGAGGTGGAAAATGCCTTAAGCGTTTCATAAAGTGCTTTTAGCTAAACTATAGACAGTTGAGAAGGTAATTCTTTGTCACTCAGCATTGTCTTATCAGCGTGTATTTTTATTGAGTACCTACTATGTGTGAGGCACCTGATTGTGCTGTCAGTGGGAATTCAAAGAGGAATTAGTGATGGTTAGCATCTTGCAGATATTTGTAACCTAAAAGGGCATGTGTAAGACACGATTTTGAAGAAGGAAAAGGAGGAGGAGGAGGAACAAGGTGGGCTATCAAAGCTCTAGTATTTACCACTCAGAACTGATGCGGCTACATTTTATTTCATTTTTCCCTTTTTCTTTTGACATGTCTAGGGTGACACTGGTTAATCAGATCACATAGGTTTCAATGTACATTTCTGTATATGTGATGTGTATATATATGCATATTGCATGTGTGTCCACCACCCAAAGTCCAATCATCTCGGTCACCCTATATTTGAGATGCAGCTACATTTTAGAACTAATTCATTTCAGCCTTCACTGAACTCAAGGCCAGAGCTAAAGTCAAGATAAGCCCTTCAGGCACCAACATAGACATTGGATACACCTTGCTCATGGGCACATAACTAGCATTTCTCTACAATGTGCCCCATTTCAGAAGAGCCCACTATTTTTTCCTCCTAGTCTTTAATTCTTATTAATCTGTTGGATACCATCCAGTCATGAGGATTTTACAACCTGAAAAGTTTTCATTTTAATATATGTTTCCAACGGTGTCTCTCTTCTGGATGTGTCTCCTGGGGCTAGACTTTTGGTAGTCAGCGTGAACTGGTACTGCAGGGTTTCGCCTTACTTGTAGCAAATATTGCCTGAGGCTCTCACTGCTCCGTGGATCCTGCCTTCTCTATGGCTCCTGACGCCTACCCTCTTCTCCTTACTGTCTCCTTCCCCTCGTTCTCTTGCTTTCCCCACCGCTCTGCCCTCTGCGGACTTCCTCTCAAACCTAACTCCTCAGGAAGGGCCGGCTCAGCCATTCGCTTTACAGTATGTGAGAGCTGTATTAGTATATTAGGGGCTGCTGGCCAACATGGGTTGTCTTTGCATCCGGTGCTTCCTGGGCCCAGTCATCCAGGCACCTGTGAGCAGGGCAGGGAACTCACCTGGCTGGAAGAAAGTCAGCAGAAGCTGCAATACAGCTTTCCAAACAGACCCGTGAGCCTGACAGATAGTCATAGATCATAGAGTCTTCTTGGTATTCTTGCTAAGAAATAATTTACTATTTAATCAGGTGGCTACATGTGCTCTAAATTTAATTACAGACCTCTTTTCTGTGCAATGTCACTTACTGGAATACAACGTTATTGTGACTGAATGGTAGAACGATAGCGTGAGATGGTGGAGTGCAACCCATCTGTTTTTTTATGAATGGCCGACTGGACACTTACAAGGTCTAATTTATCAGGTTCACATCTCGGAGCAGAACCAGAATGCGTGGATTCTCTTTACAAGGACTTGTCCACAGCCCTTATTTACTATGCATGTTCTTAGGCTAATGTATCCATTCAAATAATGCACAGTGTAGCTTTCTGTAGATATTTCTGCACTAAGCTTCCTTAGTGTTTTCTAGTTTCTATCAATCAATCATGGCAACACCAACCATTTTAGCCCTGATAAAAATTTAACCCACATAGAACAGCATGCCAATACAAGCAACATAATTCCTCCGTGCCAAGACTAAAATACTATGTGGCTGAGAACTTTTCAGTCTGCCACAAACTACAAACACAGACTTCCAGTGACCGGAGGCTGGACGCATGGGTCCCTCTGAGGGTGGAGCCACCCAAGGGGCTGCGGTGAGCTGAGTGGCCTGCTCACGTGGGGGGCATCGGCAAGACACCATCGTAAGCACATTACGACAAACACATCTACAGCATGAAAAGTGAGCACGAAGTGGACCAACCCTGAACACACTGAGTAGGCGCATGTCGGGGCAATGCTCACTATCTCTTGGTTGAGGTGTGGGATCACCCAGAAACACAGATCTCTGCGCCGACACCAGCCTTTTCGCACTTGGGCAGAGGCACGTAGAACACTTCCTGACAAGTCTCGTGAGACTCCGAGCTTTAAAAAAAAAATGTGAGGTGACCACAGAATACTTTTATTGAACTACGAAAGAAGACTTTACCCTTTCATTTTTGAATTTGGTGAACGCAAGATGTCCAACTTCTTTGAAACGAGTATCATTTTTGTAAGCCGCGACTCAGGCGTCTGCACACCTGGGTCCTGGCAAGCCCCGGTCTGGGAAAAGAAGCAGCTACTCTGCAGACAAGCTCATTTCTAAGTGTTACTGC
Organism: Phyllostomus hastatus; assembly: GCF_019186645.2. Taxonomy (NCBI): domain Eukaryota; kingdom Metazoa; phylum Chordata; class Mammalia; order Chiroptera; family Phyllostomidae; genus Phyllostomus; species Phyllostomus hastatus. Next base: position 16,059,668 of record NW_025333607.1, read on the forward strand.
AAGCTGGTCAAAGCCTCTTAAATCGGTAAAAATATCAACTCGCTTTGGAGATGTATTTACTTTGGAGGACTCGCCTGGCTAGTCCTAGGCATGATACTAAACCACGTAAAGCTGCTTCTAATTTATATTTAATCTCTAGGATTAAATGCGTGCATTTCCCATCAGGAGGATTGAGCTAATTCCTCCATTTGTCCTTCGCCCATCAGCCACCATGCCAGCTGCTTTGGAAGCGCGCCCACGGGCTCCAGAAACCGGGACGGCCTCTATGCCCAACAGTTCAGCTCTAAACATAGTCGACACTTCAAAATTGTCCCGGGAAGAGATGAGGCATGGGGAGAAACTTAATAGGTTTGTTTCTCGAAAGTCTCCTGTGGTATCTTTCCAAACTGAGCAGACCCTAAAGCTTTTACTCTCAACCAGGGTTTCTTAACATCCACACTATGGACACTTTGGTCCAGACAATTCTCTGCTGTTGGAGGGGCGGCTGCCTTGAGCGTAGCTGAATGCCCTCTCCTCACTGCAGGGGACCCACCAGCCAGACGGTACGATAGCTAAGAACAAGTGTCCGTCCGCTATGGGAGCAGAGTGGCCCCCGTTTGACGACCGCGGGTCTGAAGAGCGTGGATGACAGTTGGGTGCTGTCATCAGAAGATGACTGGGACCGTATTCCTAACCACAGTGGAAGTGTTTTTATTCACGAAATCACGGGATGTATCTATGCTCAGTCGGTTCAATTGATCAGAAATGAGAGCAAGGCTACAGGCATGCTCCTTCCAATAGCCTCAGCACTATGCTGAGTACATCAGACACATTATGATTACATGGAACCCTTGCAAGAACTCTCCACACCCAATCTGCAGATGGAGAAGTTAAGGTTTAACCATAAAGTCCATCAAAGAGGACTCGGGTACCAGTGGATTCAGCTGGATTCTGCTTCATGCCCTGGATCCCTCTACAATCCCTTTAGAACCCAGATCAGTGGACTCGGTTGCAGTCAAGCCCCGATTCCAGATACAACTCACGGGCCGCCGTGGACTCTGGTTACAAGTCCAGATGAGTCAGTGACAATTCGCTCCCATTACAGGAAAAACATCCCCAGGGCTGCGATTTACTGAAGGTGAGTCATTAGAGACATAACCATAAAGAAAGAACAAAAACCTGTGTTTTAGAGGCACACAGAATTAGTTTCTAACAGCGACTCTGTTTTGGATCGCGCTCCAGCTCCTGGGGCCTATCAGAGGCACGACCCTGGGCGAGAAGGGTGGGGCGGTGACCGACGGGACTTTCTCCCGGAAAAGGTGAGCTGGAAGCGGCAGGAAAAAGAGGCCTGTCGCTTTCATGTTGGACACTCACAGCCCGTGCTAAAGAAAACATTGCTGGCATATTTTTAGCCTTATTATGGAAAGCGGACCCCGCTGGGTCACATGAACGGGCTTCCAATCCAATAAGAGTCAGAAATGCAAAAGAAAAACACCCTGGGAAAGTTTTCCTGCCGCTCACACAGAGCAGAGGACGGGGTGCGTTCCTGTGCCCAGCCCGTAATTCAGATGAAAGGCATGTTCCCCTCCCCGTGCCATCCGGCGGGATGGTTAACATTCCACCCCGGCTGCAGCTGCCTGATTGGTCTGAGGCAACGCATTTTTTAAGGAAAGAAAGTAAAAAAAAAAAAAAAAAAAAGTCAAGCACACATTTTACTCTTAAGGGTTTCATAGGATGAGCTATTTCAGTGTCGGCTATTTTGAACGCAGTGAAAACATTCCTGTATTGACCGTTGCTCGCAGGCACTGGGGTACACGGCTGCCTGTCCTTCCCGTCCAGCTGTCCTGCCTGGGGAAGTTGCCGTCTGTTCAGCTGAGCTCGCCGCCTCTGACGGGTCGGCCTGAAAAGGTTTGGACAGGATGGTATGTGCCCGGAAGGTCACGTGTTTCCTCAGCCTCTTAGGGTGTCTGAACTTGGCCCGGGAAACCTCTGAAAGGAAGGCCGCTTGTGAAGACTCTGATACTCTGATACTCGACCCGGACAGAAAGCAGCATAAACAGTATATTTTTTCCCACTTAAATCCTTAAAGTCCGGGCGGTCAAACTGCACAGCACACACCTCTATTGAGATCTCAGTATTGACCCGCGTAGGTGAACATGCACGTGTGTTTTTTTTTTTTTCACAAATTCATGCAATCCTGGAGACACAATTGTATAATTACATAAATTGTACAAATATATGAATGTGCACAAACTCCAGAAATCACCACATCTGGAAGCTGATTACGTGAACATACAGGGCGGGGCCAGGACAGGCTTGCAGCAGTGAGTGCGCGAGATACAGGGTTTATTCTCGCGTTATTATGTATCGTCTTATTTTCCATGCAAACAGCTGTGAACCTACTTTTGCCCCACCCTGTATCAACCTCTGAGTCCTTCTTTTTCCCAGCCTTCTAGACAGATCATCAGTGGATTGTTACCCACAGGGTAACATTGTGGAACAGAAATTGCTTCACTCGCAGACTGCCATTATTCGAAACACAATTACAGCATAACTGTTTGTATTAGAGTGCCACGAACTCAAAGCACACACTCACAGCCATTCTGTGTCTTAAGAAATCACTTTTTGGCCCTGGCTGGCGTAGCTCAGTGAATTGAGCACAGGCTGTGAACCAAAGCATTGCAGGTTCAATTCCCAGTCAGGGCACATGCCTGGGTTGCAGGCCACGGCCCCCAGCAACCGCACATTGATGTTTTTTTCTCTCTCTCTTTCTCCCTCCCTTCCCTCTCTAAAAATAAAATGAATTAAAAAAAAAAAGAAATCACTTTTTGGAGAAACGTCCGGGTCTGGCCAGATAAGATGATTTCTACAGTAGCCACGTTCCCTTGCCCCAGTGAGAATTCACATCCAACACAGAATGGAACTGTTACAAATTTTCCCAACTGAAAACTGAAGACACGCATTTGAAAGCCTGGACTCTCCCAGAAGGCGAGGGGTGAAAAGATGAGTCTGCTCTACGTGGGCTAATACCATCCTCGCTAATTGCAGGCTCAGTCCCTCGCATCTCCCAGATGTGTCCAGTCCTGCACCCGAGCTCCACGCCCCTGGGCCCTTTCAACAAACAAGCCTCCTTTTTGGAGCGGGGAGGCAGGGAGAGAGGTTGTCTCTGCGACAGACAACTGAATCACCGAGCGCCCCAGCACTCCAGAGTCCTGCTAGCCCTTTGGCTGGAGTTTAGCTTCTCTTTAGAAGTTCTCTCCTGGCCACTCGCCATCACACCCCTCCAGCGCACCCTTGAATGAGCCATCAGGGTGAGGCTCACACCCATCCACCGAGATCCTGCCAAGCCTGGGGTTCTGGGGTCCTGCTCAGGGACCACCACAGTTACTCTGCTGTGTGCAGCGAAGAGTTCCCAGACTCCCTTCCCCCCAAGGACGAATTCAGCGGCTGTTCACCAATCAGTGTCCTTCCTCCTAAAAGCTGTTGCTGGGTGATTCTGACCCATGAGCTTCAAAACAGCACGAGAGAATGAAGGATTTGTTTCCCATTAAAACGTGTTTTGGAAATGCAAGCTATTATTCTCCAAATGACTGCCTCCAGTTGCAGGCGAGGTTCAGTTTTTAACAAGTTAATGATATGAGTTTAAAAGAAAATACAAGAACGTTATCCGTTCCTTTCAGTAATTAGGACAAGAGAGCAAAGTTATTTGTAATGGCAGTCATTAAGTATGAGCTGTTGCTTAAGAAATTATAGAAGGAAAGAAATTATACCTTGCCTGATGGTTAACGTTGGCTGGGGGTTAGTTCTGGGACAATGGAGGGGCCCAGGTGAGTGCACTACGCCGTAAGCCACGAGGAGACTCGCTCTGAAGCCCAGTGAGTTCCTCCTTCACGTGGAATGCACCACGGCTCCTATTGGCCTGAACGCAAACCACTGGAAGAAAATTCCGTTTTGTTGAGGCTCATTGCCCCTGAAGTATGCAAAGCTGTGAGCTTACAACAGGAGAGCAACTGGTGTTCTCACCGGCGCCTGCAGATAAGATTCGGATTCAAAAAAAAGATCCCTATTGAGGTGCGTGGCATCCCTGCTGGCCGAGACCAACGACAGCACATCGATTTGATGCAACTGGACTCAGAGGACCCGTGTCACAAGTTTTACTTTCAACCCCCTTGGCGTGATCAGCCCTCCAACCACGACTCACGCACAGCTGCCCCAGGAATGAGGTGAAAGAGGATCAAAAGGAGACCCTTCTGGTGGTTCAGAGAACAGCTCATCCTCCAGGGGTTCTGTCCCAGGCCAGACCAGCCTCTGGACAGGAACACAGGGAAGGAGACCAGAGCAATGGGTGGTGGTCAGTCGGATGAGGTCAACCTCGAGATCTCTTCCAACCTTGTAATGCTATGGAATGGCCTGATGCCAAATGACTGTTCAACATTCGGAGAAAACGATGGCTTCTGAGTGGACTCAGAAAGAGTTCCAGAGTGATGCTGGGCTCAGCTGGACAATACAGGAGAAACAAAGGGTAGAATCCACCTGCAAGTGCCATGCGGCCAAATAGTAACAGGAGCAGTCATGGTACGTGTCACAATGATGGTGATAATACAGTATAATACTTCAAAATTATTTCTCTCTTTTTTTCCCATGTGGTTCTGTGGAATTTCTTTTCCTCTAGAGCCACCCACCTGATTAGGTTTTACTTATACTAATATCACATTTCTGTTATTTTTAAGAAAAAAAATTCACTGTAGGAGTTGATAGCACTTGGACATGCCCCGGGGCATGCTGGGTTTCACAAAGGAAAATCTGGAACACACAGATGCTAGGTAACCCAAACGCGTGATTGAGAACCCATTTTCCTCCGTGGACATGCCATTGACTTTGATTCTGACTCTGGACGCACACGCGCGGCAAAGCTTTCCAGCCTGGATACCAGTGTGCTGCGGATAATACCTTCTCAAAGAGACAAACAAAAAAGGCGCTGGAGAGTTGGCGGAGCAAGGAAATGGAAATACAAATAGGAGCCATCTCCAAAAAGTGGCTGCTGTCAAAACTAAAGGACTTTTTAGAAAATGGACACGTGGTTCATGCTTGCCCGTTTTTGCCACGCAGGAATGCAAGGACGGACAGGCAGAAGGTGCCTGAATGATCCTAGTGTCGTGCTCAGCCCTGTGTAGGACGCTTCCCACAGAGAACCGTGTTACAGGCGAGGCTTGCTTTTCAAGGAGCAAAGAGGCACTTCCGTTTGTGCTCAGACCGGCTGGACGTATGTTTGAAACAGGCAGGATTTTTAATGAAACTAAAGCTAGAAGAAAGGGAGGCTAGCAGGTAGCGAAAGAGAGATACAAAAGCAAGGAGTTCAAGCGTCCAGAGAAGTTCCAAGAACAAAGACGAACCAGGCAGCTGTCGAGACCACATCATCCTTCCAGTCCAGGACAAGACCCGCCAGGACTGGCAGCGGGTAATTGTTTTGTGAGGGAAGCAAGAGCTGCGGATGGAGGTGGCTGCAGGGTGAGATTCCCCCGGACCATGCCAAGAGGGGATGTTCTGCCCACAGAAGCTCAGTGCCAGGAAGGAGAACGCCCCTCAGGCCCTGAGAACCCCGGAGAAGGGGCGGGGCCCGGAAAGTAGGGCACGCCGTGAGTCAGGCTGGAGGAGCTGGGTCGGCAGTCGGCCACGGCTGAGCAAAGGTGGGCCACCAGAAAGTCAGGGAGGAAACGCGGTGTCCGTAGACCGACAGGACAGCGTAGGAAGTCCCTGCATGATCCCCGCCAGCCTCAAAGCCCCAGAGCGGCCGTTTCTCCACCTGGAAGAGCCGAACCAAGTAGCTAACACTCCGGCTGGACACATGGCATGATTTCACCGAATGAGACACTTGGCCAACATCGTCTAATAAGTTTCACATGTTCTGTTCGTTATTCATCGAGCAGATAGGTGCTGACTTCCCACTGTGCGCTGGGGGCCAGGGCCACAGACGCGAGGAGACCCCGGCTCAGATCACCCCTGTCATGACGGTGCGTGGAGACCAGTCTGTGACCAACTATGGAGAACACGGCAGTGTTAACATTTCTAAAAGTCGTTTTTCTTTCAACTGCTCAAGAACACAGTCCAAGAATCTGAGAGACAAGTGTAACAATGAACCTGGCAGCTGAGAAATAGCAGAACTCAGGGAAAGGTAGACTAGCACCTGACCTCCAGAAACCAGGGGACAAGGGTCATTCCACTCTGCCTTCATTATCTTAAAGAACGCCCGACACAGTCTCACATTTACCATGCGTGTGCTAGATGTTGGATGGAAGGGCCCTAGCTCCGCCTAATTCTAGTTGCAAGACTTGAACAAGTCATCTAACATGGTAGGAGCTTGCTTTCTTCTGGGCAAAATACAAACAATACTGACTTTTTTACCCAACCCAATATATCAAGTGTTAGGATTAAATGAGATACTATAGGCCCAAGTGCTTTCTAAATCACAAAGCACTATATACTATTTGAAAACTGCAAGCTATGCTGGGAAACCATCACAATTATTAAAAAGAAGCACTTGAAAATTTTATTTGGTTCTTACATTTATGCGATAACTTGATCACAATCATTGACTCCGTGCTTATTCTGTGACTCCAACTTTTATTTTTTTAAGCAGTTGATACAAAATTATTTTATATTCTGCATCTAAAATCTTCTTCAATATCTGAATTACTTTGGATCTAAATCTATTGGTTTTTGTTTCTGCTAATTCTCACTCATGGTGGCCTATTTCCTCCTATGCTTGGTGTCTCTGAACTTTGCTCTCCTGTTTACCTGGTCTTAGTACACAGGAGATCACATTTCACTTACTCAGTGAATGAAAACAGTTATTATTTTTTATTTCATCTCATTGACTCAGTTACTTGTGTCTCCAGCATCACTCGCTTCGGCCAGGAGCCAGTCGGTGTCATGGGCTTGGCACCATGTAAGCTCCTTGGAGAGCCTGAACCAATCTCTGCGTCGACCTCCCATCAGGCCGCTGGCCCCGAGATCAGTATCCCAGGGTGGGCAACTCGACGTCTCTGGTCCAAGAGAAAAGTTAGCCCAGACAATGCAAATAATGTTACCAACTGTCCCACGTCCAAAGAATCCACACCCCAGAGAGCCTGAGAAGGGAGACGTTTGACACTGTCATCCCTCAGTCAGTCCCATTCACAAAACCAACTGTCTTGTATGTGTGCGATTTTTACAGACCAAAAGGCAAAATTTTAATTTAAAAAAAACCCCAGGACTTCACCTGATATTTGAAGCCTTGGGAAAGAAGGCTGCAGAGGCCTGTAAACCATATGTCTGAACACTTAAAAGTTATAACTGAGTTAACAAAGAGTTAAGGAAAAAAATTCTATCCTCTGAACGCTGAAAATTATACCTTCGTATTGACAACGGTTAAAAAAATAAATGTGAGTAAAGCTATGGTTTTATATGACTGAAAGTTTGCAAAACATCAAAGACAACTGAAGTTAATTATTATTATGCACATAAAGGTACCCTGTTTATGAGCTGGTGATGTCTGGATGAGTAATAAAGCAGAGACCTCCACAATTCATAAAGTGTGTTTGTATCCCATAAAAACGTATTATTCTTTCCTTTGTTTCAGTAACATCACTGATGGTGTTGTTACAAAAAACATTTTCACAAAATTTTTGCTTTTAGTATTGTTCTAGGACAAAGTAAAATATTAAATATATACAAAGTACAATAAAATGTAAATTAAAGCAAGTGCAATAAAAGGCAAGTTAGTTACTTTGTGTACGTGTTTTAAAAGTTATCCTCTTAAAATTTTAAAAGATGCCCATGAAAATCAAAAGACAAAATATAAATTGAAACTTGTTTACCTGAAATCTAAATCAAAATATTCAAGTAAAGCTGAGAAAGTTTGAAAATGTAATTAAATCGCGAGGCTTTTTAACAGAAAAGACTAGTCACAATTCCAGCATTTGGTGTTTGCCTGGCTGGCTGTGTAAAGAGCCAGAAACACATTTGATGCGCATTATATCCCTACCTCCATCTTACAAATGTAAAAGCCAAGTGAATGTTTAATGATGGGAACCTATGTCCCAGCCACTGTGTTCAACTGCCACAGGTGCCACACTCATTCTTAAGTATCCCCAGAACCCTAAATTGTGACGGGCACAGGAGCACGACCATGGATGCTGAGTGCTCCTGGGAAACAGCACTTCTCCAGGCAAGATGCCCTTCCTTCCCGGTTGTCGGAGGGGAAGATGCTGCCCTCCCTCCAGGACCACCATACCCAGCATTCCCTGGGCTGGCTCCCCGCCTCGGGGGGAGTCCTCTCTTCCTTCCTCTCACCTCTCTGGGTCTGGCTGGAGCTTCGCCTCTCCTGGCCAGCTCCAGGGCTTGAGCAACAAACTGCAGATTGTGTAATTTCAGTGATGCTGCACCCGAGCTAACTGCTTCAGTGTTTGCATTTACAACTGGCGTTGCACAACCTAAGGATGAACGCAAGATGCATGCCAGTGATTCAAAACTTTGAATGTCTTTGCTTGGGGTGCCATAAAAGGGCAAATAAAAACATCATAAACGCCATTTCGAGTTCAAGAAAGAGACTGGTGGAAGAAGGAAAAATCTTAGGTATCTTTCACAGCACTTTTTCCTGTTTCTTTGTAAAATGGGTATTTTTATTTTGCACTTAGCCTCACTGATTATATAGCCAGCCCTGGCAATGGAGCATGCTGGACCAGCACTGAACTCTGGATCCTCAGTGACAGAGGTGGCCTCCAATCAATGGCTTGTGACAGGGGTTCTCTTGCTCAAGTCTAAGGGCAAAGCTGCCTAAGACCCCCCCCCCCAAAAAAAAAACACACACCAGCTCTTATTGCTGGACACAGCAAGCCCCAACAACTTTTTCCAGCACTAGAAGGAAATGTGGTTGTGTTGGTTGTATTATGAGAAGGTGGGAGGGTGCACAACTTGAAATAAAATGGGATTCTGCTATTTTCACTTTTCTCTGACTTTCTGGTAACAGGGGCTCTCTGATAGAAAATCTCATTTAATTGCATTGGACACTGATAGGGTTTCTGAAACCAGTATGTGTGTATAGACACAGCCACTAAAGTTTTACGAAAATGGCGGGGTTTTGTTGCTTCTTTCACACCTTTTTGAACATCAGTAAGATCGGCACTTCTCAAAGGATGCATATGATGTCTTTATTCACATCCCCCGTGACACACAGCATAATGACATTTTATTAACCATTCAGCCCTTAATGTAAACTCATGGAATTAATTTTGTGTCTTTATGTTGGTCATTGGAATGTTCCTATAGTCAATTCTGAGAAGTTTTAAATTTTAGAACACGTTACGTCTGACGAGGTTGATTCAGATATTTCCAAATAGTTACAGGGTATACAGCACAAACACTTGTGAATTTTATCTTTATCTCCACCTCATACTAACCCCCCAAAATTCCCTGGAAAAAAATCCCAAGTGGAAAAACAGCCTACTCGATAGGCAGCTTAGTCATCCGATTACGGGGATCTGTAGACAGTCAGGGGCCCTGAGAATTGAACTTGACTCCTTCCGCTCCAAACGTCGCTGACACCTACGGCATTGACTGTTAAATAACAGTTACACAAGGACACAGTGTTGGTCGCATTTTTAAAATATTGCGTTCTTCTTTGACTCCTCCATCCCTGTAGGAGAAAATAGTCATCTATCATTTCCTTTTCATGGCTTGAAAATATATTCTGTCACTTCCCACACCTATGTTTTTGGCACGTGGGCCCCCAGGATTAATTCTGAGTTTACCTCTTTAGGATTCCGGGGGAAGGCGTCTGGGCCCCCTCCCCCGGACGCATGCTCAGATTGCAGGCGGCGCGGACAGACGGCCTCCCTCTTGGGATGGTTAGTCCGCAGCCCCGTGTTTCCAAACACAGCCATCCCTGGCCCGACACAGAGCGGTACCCAACTGCCAGCCATCATGGTAGTGCCCTCCCGAACGAGGAGTTTGCCACAGGTTCAAAGTCAAGCTCCTGTTCCGCCCGCCTCAAGACTCTGCCCTGCGTCAGCCTCTGCTGCCTAAGGACCTTGACTTCCCGCCTGGTCCCATCAGAGGAGCCCTGGAAGGCGTCCCACGGCTCGGCCCGTTTGCACTTGAGCTTTTCACAAGCTCCCGAGGGCTGTGGGAGCTCACGGAGGACGACGTGCTGAGGGAGGCGGGTGACGAGGGAACAGGAATGTCAGCTAGGTTTCCACACTCTGCAGGGCGCAGCAAATGGAGTATTTTGTTTGCGTCTTGTCTTGGAAAGCACATCCATCTGTTGAGGCCCAGAAACGGCCGCGTGGGTATTCGGGCACGTCGCTGGTGCCTTGGAGGGAACGGGCTGATGAGACTGAATAGGGCTTCAGATTTAGTGTTAGGAGCTGTGAAGGCCAAACTCACACCCTTTAAATCTGTCATGTTTAGCAACTTCTTGCAAATGAAAAAAAAAGAAATAAAGAAAAAAACTTTCAGTTCACAGAGAGCGTTGTTTTCACTGTCCCAGCACACCTACGTCCCTCCAACCAAACCCTATCTACTCGGAAGTTTGAAGAGTTCAAGTTGGTCCATCAAACAAGAGTTGTTGTTTTTAATATTTTAATTTGAAAAATTTCAAGTTTATACAAAAACGCAGGGAATAAGGAAAAGAATCTTAGATGCTCATCACCCGGCTCCCAGAGTTATGAACTCGTGGCTTCCTTCCACCACACGGCACCCACCGCCCTACCCTGGATTGTTTGAAAGGAACCTTCGCATCATTTGTAAATATTTCAGCACGTTGCTCCAAAAGATAATGACGCTTTTCAAACATACTCATAACATTGTCACATCTAAAAGAAACGAATAATTTCTTATGTCAAATATCCAGTCATTGCTCCGTAACAAGGCTAACCCTAACATCAAAAATATAGCGTGCAAAGTTTAAGATGTCTTTCAGCTTTACTTCGTCTTTCCAGCATATCCCCCCGGATGTAATGTAAACCGACCGTGCTTTACAGCCGTTTAGAGAGCGCCCGTGAGGTGGCACCACCGACGCTGTGCGTGGTTAGCTAGGTCCACGTGCTTCACGTTCCTGTCACTTTTAGGGGGTGCTTTATAATTTCATTTTATTCTAAAATTATGTGAAGTCTGTGCATGGTTTCGATGCCAGATCTCAAAATAAGGTACACTGAGACAAGTTGACTTCCTGTCCTTGCGACCTTCACCTCTTCCCTACCTGCACTCTAAGTAATCATTTTTAAATGTTTATGTTTTTCCAAAAATAGAACCTGGCGTAGCTCAGTGGATTGAGCATGGGCTGTGAACCAAAGTATCGCAGGTTCAATTCCCAGTCAGGGCACATGCCTGGGTTGCAGGCCACGGCCTCCAGCAACCGCACATTGATGTTTCTCTCTCTCTCTCTCTATCTCCTTCCCTTCCCTCTCTAGAAATAAATAAATAAAATCTTTAAAAATATATAAGCAAATATTTATACATATTTTTATATGTCCGATTTTAGCTAAATGGTGGATGCTTTACATACTTATCTCCATTCTGAGTATTTTACTTAACAGTGTTTTCTAGAGATCCTCCCTAGTAATATATTGAAGGGTCGTACACCCAGTTTCCATCACAATACTCAGTGCGGATGTTTTATTATTTTTAAAGCAGTCCCCTACTGCTATAATGAATGGCGATTTTCAAAAACTTAATCACACAACTTTTGCACTTTTTGGAATGTTCTTAATAAGGCATGATATTTTCTTTGGCACCATCCAATGTTTATATATATATATATATTTACATATATAATATTTATGCAAATATAAATATATTTATATGTATATAAATTTGGATGATAAATATAGTACATACTACCATTGCTGAAAGGCTATAGAAAGTTTTCAAAATTTGCTTGTCTGTGTGAAAAACGAAGTTTCAAAATTTGCTTATCTGTGTGGAAAAAAGCATATAATTTGCTTATCTATTTGTGTGAAAAAGAAGTTTCAAAATTTGCTTATCTATTCGTGTCAAAGAGTAAGAGAAGACGGCATCTCAAAACTGCTTTTCTTTTTCCAAAAAACATCCTGCAAGGAAAACATAAAATGGGAATTTTAAAAATATGAGCCAAGCTACTTGGGGAGCAAATACATTCATTACTGTTTTCATAGTTTTCATTGTTTTATTGTCTTTTCGCAGCTTAGATCTGGGATACACTGCTGTTGCCGCTCCAGGAGCCGAGCGGGTGGGAGTAGGAGCCCAGGACATCGTTCCCACGTTGTCCTTTGCAGCATTTACCTCTGTTCTCCTCATTCTCGTACGACTATACTCACGAAAAAAATAGGTGAGCAGCTCTGGCTGGCGTAGCTCAGTGGACTGAGCGCGGGCTGCGAACCAAAGTGTCACAGGTTCGATTCCCAGTCAGGGTACATGCCTGGGTTGCAGGCCATGACCCCCAGCAACCACACATTGATGTTTCTCTCTCTCTTTCTCCCTCCCTTCCCTCTCTAAAAATACATAAATAAATAAAATCTTTTAAAAAATAGATAAGCAAACTTAATACTTCTGAAACACCTCTACTGCCCATGAGTTTCTAAATGATTCCTAATCATTTCAGCTACAGTCCTATCCGTGTTCCTAGCTCCTTACCTTGTTCTGACGCGCATCTCTTCTACTCCTAGCTCTTAATGGAAATAAATACCTCCTTCGTAATGATACAGGCTTAGACCTTACACTGAATCCAGCACGTGAGGTTTTAATTTTTTATTCTTGAGGTAATTATATAGTCACAGAAAGTTGCAGGTAAAGGGTACGAGAGTTTGCGTGTGCCCTTCACCCACTGTCCCTCGGTGGTACCTGCAAAGCTATAGGACAGTGACACAGCCAGGAGACTCACAGTGGTGCAATCTAGGGAGCTTACTCACAGGACCCAAGTTGTATGGGCACTCATACACTTATTTGTGTGTGGGAGGGGGTAGGTAGGCACATTTATATCTACCTATTCTATACAATCTGATCACAGGTATAGACTTACGTAACCACCATCCCAAATTAAAATGCAAAACTGTCCTGTCTCCCAAGACCTCTGGTGTTAACCCATTTTCCTGCAACTTTCTGTGAATATATCATTACTTCAAGAATCAAAATTAAAAATCCACGTGCTGGACTCAATGTACAGTCTAACACTGTATCGTGAAGAAGGAGATATTCATTCCTGTGAAGGGCAAGGAACGACCGCCGCACCCCCTCTCCCTTCCTGACCTGCTGTCCGCTGTGAAACTCCCCTCTGTCTCCGCAGTTGTTGTTATTCCAAGACGGTTGCGTCAATGGGATCACACGGTGCAGCATTCTGAGATCGGTTTTTCAAGCTCAGGACAAATCCTTTAAGACGGATCCCGGCTCCTGCCTGTATGAACAGTTTTATTGCGACGTAGCGTTTCTGCGGCGGAGGTGCCACAGCTTGCTTAGGCCCTCACCTGTTGAAGGCTGTTTGGGTTGCTTCCCGCTTGGCGCTGTTACCAAAAAAGCCTCAATGCACATTCACGTACAGGTTTTCGTGTGAATATTAGTTTTCATTTCTCTGGGATAGATGCCCAAGGCTACAGTTGTTGAATTATATGGTAAGTGCATGGTGAGTTTTATAAAGAAACTGCCAAACTCTTTCCCAGAGCAGCTGCACCCCTCTCGCTCCCCGCGCCTGAGCGCTCCCGTTTCTCTGCCTTCTCACCAGCGTGTGCTGTTGGCACTGATACGTGCCTGAGCCCTGCCAGGCATGTAGTTCTATCTCGCGGTTTTAATTTGCATCTCCCTAATAGCTGATGATGGTGAACACTGGTCCGTGTGCTTATTTACCATCTGTATGTCCTTTGTGGTGAAATGCCTGTTCTTGTCTTTGCTCATTCTCTAATTGGGTTGTTTGTGCTATTACTGTTGAGTTTTGAGAGGGTTTTTTTTTTATATACATGTTCCAGATATGAGGCATTTGTTGGGTATGAGGTTTGCAAAGGTTTTTTTTCCCCCAATAGGCAGCTTGATCTTTTTCTCTTCCTCACAGGGCCTTTTGCAGAACAAAAGTTAATTTCGATGAGGTCAAATTTATTAATTTTTCGTTTTATTGTGCTTTTGGTGTCAAGTCTAAACACCCTTTACCTAGTCCTAGCTCCCGAGGATTTTCTCCTATGTTTTTTTTTTTTATAAATTCTGGATCATTTTCTTTTTACATTGGAACACCCATGAACCATTTGGAACTGATTTTTTTAAAAAGATTTTTTATTTATTTATTTTTAGAGAGGGAAGGGAGGGAGAAAGAGAGAGAGAGAAAAAAACATCAATGTGAGGTTGCTGGGGGCCATAGCCTGCAACCCTGGCATGTGCCCTGACTGGGAATCGAACCTGTGACACTTTGGTTCACAGCCCACGCTCAACCCACTGAGCTATGCCAGCCAGGGCTTGGAACTGATTTTTATGGAAGGTGTCATGTCTAGGGTAAGGTTCATTGACAACCTTTTCTTTACTCCTTATGGAGGACACCAATAAAAGCTTCAGAATGCTTGCCTAGAATCAGGAAATGGAAACTGAAGTGGAATTTGCAAAAGCTTCGGTGCTTTTTCATACTCAGAAATGAAGGTACCATATCATGATTTTTTTATGAATTAACCAAAACCCCTAGTTATTTTACTACTTGCTCATTGTAGCCCTAATCGCATGTAGACCCATGGAGAAATACTTAAAGGGGTTACTGGTTAAATAGGGGCCCTGGCTGGCATAGCTCAGTGGATTGAGCGCGGTCTGCGAACCAAAGTGTCGCAGGTTCGATTCCCAGTCAGGGTACATGCCTGGGTTGCAGGCCATGACCCCCAGCAACTGCACATTGATGTTTCTCTCTCTCTCTATCTCCCTCCCTTCCCTCTCTAAAAATAAATAAATAAAACCTTAAAAAAAAAAGAAGCAAGAACATGGAAAAATTTTTTAAATGTTTAAAAAAAATAAAATGAAGGGGTTACTGGTTAAATAGTTAAGCTAGTTGCCATCAAGTCTAACTTGGTGATTGGAAATGCTGAGTTAAAAAAGTGGACTACTTAGAAAATTGTGGTTTCCAAGGTCTGTATTCTTGATATCAAACCAAACCGGCTCTCATTCCAAATCGCAACTCCTGGGATACCAGCTAGACTCAGAATAGTAACATCTCACAGGTGACAATGATAACAGATGAAGGTCAATACCATGGACCTTATGTGAAGTCTCTTCAGCTTCCCTCAGGTAGACAACAGTTTATATTATATGGACTGCCCCCTTGATAAAACAGCAGTGTCCCTCTCGTAGTGGGACCCTACTGGACAAGGTGCAAACACGCGTTTCAGTTGGTGGCAACTGTAGGTAGTTGAGAAACGTTTAGAGCACAGGCGGCAAACACAAGGCCCGCGGGCCGAATCGGCCCTCCACCTTGCTTTATGCGGCCCAGCACCTCGTTTCTACCCGGCGGCAGTGTAGAGCTCTCACTTAACTGTTAAGGAGTAGTTACACTTATACAGTCCTAAAATCACATTTGGCCTTTTGAAGGCAACCTCGAGGCTGATGTGGCCCCCGGTGAAAATGAGTTTGACACCCCTGGTGTAGAAGTAGTTGAGAAGCATTTACAAGCGTTCTCATCAGTCCAGAGGTCCTTGTAAAATGGGATTGGTTGCCCTTGAGTTAATCCGTGCAGTTGTAATTGATGTTCCCCTGGTGATGTTTCATCCATGAGAGAACAGAAAAGAAGGCAAAGAAGGCCAAAGCAGAGGTAGGAGAATTTTCTCGGGGAAAAAAAAAAGCAGCACTAGGGAATGAAGAGAAACTCTGTCATGGAGGTGAGAGGTTGATATTCAGTGATGTAGCTCCTGGCGCATGTTCGACAATTTCAAGGAGGACTGCCCTTCCTTCTGAAAGGGCATAAATACCTTCGGAACATGAAGCTTCATGTTCGAAATAATAGCAATAACAACAACAGTCATAAAAAGGCTATTCTGTTTCAAAAGCCTATTTAATATTTAACCCTTAGCTATGTTTTAAAATGCATGAGCCCAGGTCTCAGGAATGCAGGTTACAGTTTAGATTGCTCAACCTCATTAGCGAAAAGACACCTCTCCGCAATTAAACCCAGCCCAAGGAAAGCTGGTGTGAAATACTACCAGGCTGGGCTTTGATTCAAAAGAAGGAGAGATAAGAAAACAAACTGTGAAACCCCTGTGTGGCATTTGGAAGATGACTTTTCATGTGTTATTAATAAAGCCAATCGCTACATGTCCTTCTGTTTTTATAAACTAGTAGCCATGAGCTGAGGCTGGGATATTTGAGTCATCAGTAGGTGCCTGATTATACCGGTGTCTGAATGAAGGCTATCCACTCTTTCAAGTGCAAATTACATTCTTCAGCCAATAAACACAGGCATCACTTGTTTGAGGTTTCTCTACCAATGTCTTCCTCGAGAACAGCCCCTAATCAAACAAAATGCTCAGAAGGACCCATGGCGGCTGATGATGTTTTCAGAATGGCCAGAGCAGTAGCTCCTCACAACAGAACTCGGGTGTGGGAAGATGGAGGTCTACGTTTCCTCCCCTTGAAGCTGGACACAGTGTGACTCGATGACGCTGGCGACCAAGTGGGACTTTCAGGGCCAGGGCAGCAAAGGCAAGCAGTGAGCTTCTGAGTTGTGAGAATTCTCACTTGTGCGGCCTGCAGCAGCCACAGCTAAGACTTCCGACCGTCCTGAGGCCACCACGAGGTGAGGAAGCCCAGACTCCCCTGTGTGGGACAGACACAGGGAGCGGCTCTGAGAACCCGTGGAAGAGCCTGGCTGAGCCCATTAGCACCCCTCACCCCACTTCCTCAGCTCCAGCCAACACCTGCCTGCAACCAGATCCGACTCTGACCCGGAAGCACCCCCAAGGGCCAGCCCTTCCCCAAATCCTCACCCATAGAAACCACCAGAGATTAAAAATATGTGTTGTTGTTTTAAGCTACTAAGTTTTGGGGTGATTTATTGTCCATCAATAGTCAGGGCGCCTGTTGACCTGCTAATTTAATGAAATAGCTTGTTAATTTGTTTGATGAAAACCATTGAACCAGGTATGTAGAGAGAAAGAGGTTATGAATCATGTGGATTTAATCAGAGACATCATGTCACCATTCTGACCTTTTACTAAAACGTGTCCTTCTTGACTTTTCTCATATTGCTACACTGTTCCTTTGTGAGAGGAATAAGGACTCATTTTATGGTATTTTTCCCCCATAGCATTTTTCCTCCCTCTTCAACTACATGAATTGTTTCATTCTTCCAACCCTATTTCAAGTCCCTGGTCACATTAGTCCTATGCGACCACCTCCTCCAGGTTTCTCTGCCCTTCTGGCTACAGCATTCGCTGGTTGTGTGGAGTCTACGTGTGTGTGTGTGTACGTACATGGGTGTGTGTGTGGGGGGGGGGTTGGAGTGTCCTCTCAGGTAGATTATAAGTTCTCTAATATCAAGAACCACATTTCCCAGTTTTTATAATGTTATCTTCCATTGAACTGTAGCATAGTATTTTACATAGTTCCATGCTGAATTGCCAGATATACCAGTTTGGTAGCCAGTTTCCGTTTTGAAGCATCATAATGAATGATTACTAGTCAACTCGATCTAGTCATTGAAAAAGACAGATTTCTGTGAGTAAACCTCTATTTTATAAAGTTGAATAACTCATTGAAAAGTTACAATTTAAATAATGTTGTTGTCATTTTGGAGAAAAGAAAATAATGGGTATTTAACTCAGATAATTCCTGTTTTTTCCCATACATATACAGCTTATTATAACCAAACTAACCTTTACATCTATAGCCACAGTCTAATGTACAACTCGTAAAAAAAATGCCACCTTTGAGCCAATGGACAAAGATCTGGCTGAGACAGTAAACATTTTAAAGGCTCTTAGTACTAAAGTAATTTGTATCACCAAAGAATTTATCTCATCTAGGTATGGATGACATAAAACTTAAGATTTAATAGTATCAAGTCAGTCACAAAAGAAAACGAAGTTGTTTAAGTTCATTTGTGTTAACACACCAAATTAATTCATTATTTTGCCATATAATTTTTCTTAACCAGTCAAGCTAATCAGAGAAAGCATGCTGGGTTTTGTTGTATAAGATATGTCCCTAAACAGGAGTCATTTAAAAAAACAACAAGTCATTCAAACTGGTTATTCACAGATCTATAGACAAAAGTGTGAGTTGACTGTCTGACTTTTTCATGCAGTTGATTTGTATCATTTGGGCCCAGTCCTCGCAAGGAGAATGTCCCCAGCTGACATGTTCAGACACCGACCTGGCACCCGGGGAGCAGGAGTGACCCCTGGGTAGATCTGCCCTCACAACTGGAGCTGCTACCCCACGGGACCCCTCACTGCACCATGAGCCCCGAGCAAGCTGGGGGTGCCAAGAGGACCCCAGCTCCCAGATGGAAAGCAACAGTCAGTGACTCAGACAAGGGGGGTCCTTGGGGCAAAGGCTTAGTCACATTCCATGTCGCCAGTCCAGGAGCCAAAAACAAACTCACATGAAACAATTAGCAAGGAAGTGACAGGAAGAGCATGGTGACAGCCCCACCAGTTTGAACTCTTCTTCCCCTGCAATCCATGTGATATTTCACGAGCATGGGTAGGATAGCTATTTATAGACTCTTCTATGAAGAATTGTGTGAGTTTACATACAC
Source organism: Phyllostomus hastatus (assembly GCF_019186645.2). Classification (NCBI taxonomy): domain Eukaryota; kingdom Metazoa; phylum Chordata; class Mammalia; order Chiroptera; family Phyllostomidae; genus Phyllostomus; species Phyllostomus hastatus. Next base: position 16,078,371 of record NW_025333607.1, read on the forward strand.
ACATATAAATAAATACACAATCATAATCACCTCGAATAAATAGACATTGAAAACAAGACCCGGGGGATTCTTACTTTCATCTCGTGTTTGTGTAGTCTTTCATTAATTGGAGTGTTGGCAGTGCTGCTGAAAAGCGCGTATGACCACCCAGGGCTAGAAATATAAATGTAAGTGGTCTTTTTCCTTTCAGGGAACTTGTCAAGTATCAGCTTGTAATCACCAGCCCCATCTTCTGCGTACCAAAGACCTCAGCTTCGTCGCATCCAAGGTCAAAACAGAGACAGGTCATTGATTTTTATCAATTCTCCGCAGATGGTCGAAGACGATGATATACAGAACCTGAAATGGTAGCGTACACCTTCCAAACCCCTGTAAGTGGCAGAGCCGTTCCGCTACAAAGGGGTAGCTCAATGGTTTACTGCTCACCTTCCGGATAAGCGCCTCACCAAGTGCCTGGTCTAGGTTAAGGAAACTGAACTGAACTGAGTCGCATCAAAGATACCAACAAGAAATGGTGAGAAACGCCACAGCTGCCTCCTGGCCAATCACTGCAGGTTACAATGTCCACACGGCGTTACTTTTCAAAACTTATAGCAAAGCAACATTCCCTGGGTAGAAGAGAGACAACCAGAATATGGCCCACCCAAAACACTATTTTAAATCGGGCCATGAGTATGTCGGTGAGGAGCCTTTTCATTCTAAGGACCAAAAAAACTTGAATCAGCCTAGCTGAAGACCCAACCTCAGCTGCACCCCCCCCACACAAAAAAAGTGGGATGAAAATTGGTGGTTTACGATTCATTGTAACTGGGAGACGCAGCCGTCGTGACTCACGTCCCTCTCTCTGGCACCCAGTGGGTGAGTGTGTTTCCCCTAAGGATGTGATTGTGTGAATAACATGTATTGTACTTACCACACACACACCATTTGTCCACTATAATGAGTCCTTTGAAATCATTGATCCACTCCCTAGGTTTTTTTCCTTTTAAGATTTTTTTTAAGCTTCTGGAAAATACAGTATTAATTTAGGGATCCTTTCATATGAATGAGTTTATTGAGTATTTCATGCCGGAGAGAAGATGGGGGAACCTGACACCACGGGGCGCTGGTAATAGAAACTAATTAAAAGGCCAAGCGTGGGGGCTGGGGTGGGGCAGAAGAGAACCAGCCAAGGGTAAACCTTAGCTTTTTTTTTTTTACAGTTTTGCCCCTGGCATAGTTTTGCCCTTCAACCAGGGGAAGGCAATTCAAAGAAGTGACTCTTCTCAGTATAAACAATGAGTTGCAAACTTTTTCAGCACCAAAATAAACAAGAAGTGTCAGGGCACGTAGACTGAGAATCCGGAGGAAAGGGCCAACTCTGAAATGAGTGGAGGCTGTGTGCATCCAGACTTTCTAAAGCCCTGCTGAGATCGTGAATCTTCCTGATTATTCCAAAGCAACGGAGCTCATTATCTTTTAACCTTTCCTCTCCGGACCACTTGGAAATCACACGTAGAACCTGAGGGTAATTAATTTGTCCAATAAATGTTCTCATCTGGTTGTGACCAAGGAGGGACCACTTTTAATCAGGCTCTCAAGCCTCTTCCCGAGCAAGGAACTTACAAATGAACGAATGTCAAGTTCATTGCTGCTTCCTAGGGTCCCCCAGCAGCTTCTGAGTAAGACCGCATACAAACCATTCTTCCAAATTAGCTTTTATTTAAAAAACAGACCCCTCCCCTCCAAAAATTATCTAATGAAAGATTCTACAGTGTCTTTTAAATTCATAACCATGTAAGTAAAGAAATGAGGCATAGTGAAGAAAATAATAACTCATAGCCACCCCTACCCAGCAGGGTGTTTATTGGGACGGGCCTGGACAGGCAGGGTGGCGTGTCCTAGGGAACTGGGCTTCGTAGGGAGGCAAAGCTGACTGGAACCTCATTCCCATTGAGTACTAGCAATCGTAAGCAACATCCTTTCATCCTTTCAGACCGAATTGGTAAACGGGCCTAAACCCTTCCTTGTAAGTTTTGCATGAATAATAAATTAAGTTTGATCTTACATAAAGCAATACCTGACAGGTGATAGATACATGTTCCCGAAAAAGAGCTCAGTTATTACTCATAGAATTGCCCCAAACGTCTCGCTGGGACTTCAGTGACTTCAGGGGAAGTCGGAATGTGTGGGGAAACCCTCCCCCTGTGCAATCCACAAGCGGGGCCTCCAGAGCAAGTAGAAAACTTCTTGTCCGTGAATGCCAGGTCTAGATAAAGAGTCTGTTTCCGCCCTGGCTGGCGTAGCTCAGTGGATTGAGCGCGGGCTGAGAACCAAAGTGTCACAGGTTTGATTCCCAGTCAGGGCACATGCCTGGGTTGCAGGCCAGGGCCCCCAGCAACCCCACATTGATGTTTCTCTCTCTCTTTCTCCCTCCCTTCCTGCTCTAAAAATAAATAAAGTCCTTAAAAAAAAAAAAGAATCTGTTTCCACGTGACTTGTAAAACAGTTTGGATAAGTGAGAAATTCTCATGAACTTCACTTCTCACGGACCATCAGCTCCTTCCTGGAGAACAGTTTTTCTTTATGCCCCTCTCTCTAAAAATAAATAAATACAAATCTTTAAAAAAAAAACTGTTTGTGCTTACTTGTGTTTAGAGCAGGGGTGTCAATTTCGTTTTCACCGGGGGCCACATCAGCCTCGCAGTTGCTTTCAAGGGGCCGAATGTAATGTTAGGACCCTGTACATGTGACTACTCCTTAACAGCTCAGCGGGAGCTCGGCGCTGCCGCCAGGTAGAAACAAGGTGCCGGGCTGGATAAAAAACAAGGCGGAGGGCCGGGTTTGGCCCACAGTCCTTGTGTGTGCCACCTGTGGTTTAGAGGCACTTAGGCCCTTCTTTTTTCAAATGCACTCAGAACTGCAGGCCCACGGCTCAGACAAAATAGTTCCTGCCTTGTTACACAGGCCTTTCACTGCAGCCTAATATTTCTCAGGAGGCTGAAAAAGCACACATAAACAGACACCTCCAATTAAAGGACCATTGTTTCTCATTTTGCCAGCTCTGGAGTTCTCATCTCTTTATCTCTGCCCACCCCCCCCCCACCCACCCCCCCGCACACACACTGTCCTCTAAAACCTTCCTTAGAAGTCCTTGTTTGATTGACTATGTGGAAGACGAAGAGGGCTCCAGCACTCGTAGTTTTCACAGCGCGATTGTGCCAGGTGTGGATTTTAACTACGAGGGTGAAGGAAGGTAATCAGACTCACAGTTTCAGCTCCTCAGTATTTTGGAACTCAAGAAAACAATGCTCAGGCGGTGAGGCTTCTCCCCACCCTCCTCCCCATGTGCAAGGTCAGTCTGACACTCCGAATGGTTAAATCATCCTTGGCAGAGCCTGAACTTGGCAGAAGCTCCGTAATGAGAAATCCAGATGACTGGTATCATTTGTCCCGTGAGTGCCCCACACTTAATCTAGCACGGGTTTGTTTTTGTAAGGAATAGCAGTGACTTAAAAGCAGTCATTAGGGACGTTTAATATTTTAACTGCTTTGACACTAGATGTGGTCTTCACCTTCAATGGCACCTTTTAGCATCGAACTCTACACATAAATAAGCAGCGTGCGTAGCCTTCTCAAGTCTGTTCCCCTCCGCTTCAACAGGGCCAGGGCCGTTCCAACAGGATTCCATCAGCTCCTTGAGCTGGTTCTGAAGAACTGCACAGCTTTCTCTAGAGCACGGGCTGGCTTCCATTGACGGATGCAGAAACCCTCGCGTTGAAGCGCACCCTACTCAATTGCTTTTGGATTGTCTGCGTTCACTTGAATGTCGCTGCGGACACTATGCCACTTTTCAAAGGACTGAGAGGAATCTCAGGTTGACATTTCAGGATCCTCAAGCAGTTTGTCTGCTGGGGCAATACACACAGCAAAGAATATTGTCAAAGCTCTGATAACCAGTCTACGTGCAATAAATCAATGGATTAACCCAGGTCTATATGACATTAAAGCCTAAACTTGTGCACACCATCCCATATGCATTCGCACAAACACTTGCCAGCTGGGGGCGATGGAGGAGGTGGGGCAGGCACCCCAGAATTTTTTTCTGAGTTGATCGTTATATGGCCTAGTCCTGGCTGGCATAGGTCAGTGGATTGAGCGCGGGCTGCGAACCAAAGTGTTGCAGGTTTGATTCCCAGTCAGGGCACATGCCTGGGTTGCAGGCCACGGCCCCCAGCAACTACACATTGATCTTTCTCTCTCTCTTTCTCACTCCCTTCCCTCTCTAAAAAATAAAATAAATAAAATCTTTTAAAAATGGCCTAGTGAATTCAAAGAAAATAGTATCCTCAATCATTTTAAGTAGACCCTATCTTAATGTTAAATTCTTTCCTTCTCATTTCTCCAAATGTTCTCAATAAGAAATAGAAATGTAAGTATAAACATGATAAACAAATTTTTAAGGTATTAAGACACTTTCATAAATAGAATATGACTTTGGGCTTTTAAAAAATTTTTTTTCTTTTGGCTGCCAAACAGGGTATCAAAAGACCAGGGAGTCTTGGTCTTCATTTTGCCCCTGTAAGAGAGGAAAACATTTTTCCTCTACCCTCTTAGATTCTGTAGCTGGTGCATGTGAATTAAACCAACAAAGATAGATTCATGGAAGAAAAAGTACATTATTATGAGGACTTCAGAAAAGAGAAGACCCACAGAAGCAGTCACACTTGGAAGCTTCGAGGCCATTTTCGCAAAGGGCAGCAAACGGGAAGTGGCTGGACAAAGGGAAAGGGGCCTCGCGGCTCCAGAGGCAGTGACTTGGGGGAAGGTGTGCAGGCGGGGAAACTAATGGGCAAGAAGGGTTGTTAGTCGGGTTCATTGGCGGAGACCCATCTCAGTGCTGACTCCCCATCTGCCGCATGGCCGTCAGAGTTGTCTGGAAAGAGGGTTCATGGCCATCCTCATCCCTGAGGAGTTTCAGCTGTGGGTCAGACAAGGGATACTTTAAGAACACATTAGTTGTGTTCTTTATACATTAGTTGATTCTCCATTGCCTTCAGCTCAAAATAATCCATAGGCCACATATCTTGAGGTGATATAGGTTGGGGTGGCATAATCCAATCCCCTTCACTGCTGATTTCCTCAGAGATATTTGTTAGTCAATTTGTTTGTCCGGGACTTAGTTTATGCCCCAGTAAAATAAAGGAATTGGAATAGATTTCTAAATTATATCCATTCTTCGATAGTCTATGCTTTTTTGTTTAATTTCTGTGCATTCATCTTGGGTTTTATTTCCAAAGGCTGCATAGTTATAAGCTATGCTATAACTATGCTATAACTATGCTATTACTAAGCTATAAGCTATAAGTAATAAGCTATATAACATACTGTTGCTCTTCTCAGGCAAAACCAGTGCAGAGCTGACACCAAACCGAGTGCACTGATGTCCTCCCTGAAATGCCTTGCTTCCTCAACAAGGTACTGATAATACCTTCTTGGTGAAGGACAGTAAACTGGATGATAAAAATGCAGTCAGTGGGGGAGAGGAGCCTACTTCCCATGCTTTTTTCAGCACAGAGATCCAGCAAGGGGAAACAGGATATTGCCTAAAAGCAAACTAAAAATTCAGAGGGTTTCTCAGGATCCCATGTAGCAATTCTAGCCCCCTACATGCCGCTCTCCCCGACAGCGTGCCGACGCTTCTGGGGATGGTAGTAAGTGAAACTGAGTTACACGTTTATTTGCACCCAAGAACGGCAGCCCATGATCAGCTCCTACCCAACACCTCCGCTGGTTTGATCTCGAACTACGTAACAATCCCAAATGGGTCCAAGAGACTCCCCCAATGAGAATGTGTCTGTGGGGGCTCTCCAGTTCCTTGTAAACCACGCCGTGGAAGAGAGAATTGCCAGGCTCGGGTTCAGAGGAGACGTTATGCAGCAGAAGCGGTCACTGCGCAGGTGACTTCGCTTTCTTAACCAGGAGCGATGAATCTGTAAAATGAGGACCCGTCTGAGTCCTCAACCAAAATATCCGCCGAATCGGGGATGCTCCTTCATGAAAGAGCAAGGGAACATTTTCAAAATGCTGGCAGCCCATCAGAGAGGGAGCTTAGCCGTCGTGTCCTGTTCTACAGGCATCTCCAGCTCTATTCATACCCCACGATGACAACAACGCATCCGTCTGGTGCTGGAATGACACCAGAGAACCTGATTATTCAAATCCGCTCTCCAGCGATGGACTAAGAAGGGCGTTTCCTCACATGACTGCCCCCTGAACCCCAACCAAGGCCCGGTCAGAAGGCCGTAGGTCCGTCCCGGGAGCCGACAGGAAGCTCTCCCCGGCCGGAGCCAGTTGGATGGGGGATGTGCTTCGCTTCAGCTGGAAGTCATTTGTACTTTTCCTGATCAGGAATCTGATCAGAATCCGTGGTTTGTGAGAACACACCCAAGGTGATCTCGCTTCCCCTGATCAGCTGCAGGTGCCGGCGTCCAGGTGCTAAAGTATTTAAGGGAAGCGGCTGGCGTTGTGGTGTCGGCTTTGCCGGAGAACACAGTCCAAGAGGAGGAGCTGCCCACGGAGTGGAAAAATGAGAATTCGAGGTGTGGTACCCTTACAAAGGCCGTCGGTGCTTTCCAAAATTCCACTAGGAAGTGTGGGGAAGGATGGGCGGGGGCCCCACCACGTAGGAAAGTTCCCTTCGGGTTACCTAGCCCAGCAGGTCTCAGCAGGGCTGTGTCTACCCAGCGGAGAAATTCGGAGGAGGGGAAAAAGTTGTGTTGGGCAGCCATGATTCCAAGGAGTAATGTTGGGTAATTAGAAAGGCCAGAAATGACTGCATTTGACATCCGGTTATGATTTGACAAAACACATTTCTGAAAGGTGTTTTGTAAGAGGAGGGTGTTCTTGTTTTTTAGATGTCTCTGAAGGAGAGCGTCCTCCTTGCACGTGTTTGAGTTGTCACTTAGCAACTTACTTTTCGCACTTTCCCAGGGGTTGGGGGACGAAGGAATTGCTGGCCAGTGACGATCCATCCCCGGAAGTCCTGTCTCTAGCAGCTGCAGCCCCATGGCACGGAGGATTGCTCGGCCTTCGACGAAAAGGTACTCTGATGGGAGATAGATAGACAGACAGATAGATAGATACACGATATCAAACAGAATTGGCGCTTTTGGTCCAGAAAGTTTGCGCAGTCATGTGCTGATAGCGACGGTCCCAGCCTGGAGAAATGCCAAGCGGCAGCTGAGCCCCACGGGAAGGGGGAGGGCGGCCCAACCACGAGAACCCGTGGCTGGGGAGGTCAAAGTAACGGAAAAACACAGACTCTCACGCAGCACCGCCTCCCTGACCAAACAGGACGGGGTCGTCATCTCAAACTCCCAGAACCCTTTGTGAATGTTCGAGAACTTCTGTGCTCTGTCATGCTGACTCAGTACAATATCTTTGTTGCTTTATTTTTTAAAAACGGTAGGGGATCGACTGTGTGCCGGGTGTGAGTTAGATAAAGCGTCCCCGCCGTGGGTGCGCGGGAGGAAGAGGAGGCCGAGACACTGACTGCGAGGAGTTCTGTAGCTCAGGTGGGAGCAGAGGGCGATGGGAGTGGAAAGAAGATGGCCGGCCAAATTTTCTAGAACCATCGAAAATTTTGCCTTTGTTGTTTTTAAAATGCCTTATTCCAGGGAGGAAGGAGGAGGAAGAGAGGACGAGGACGAGGAGGAGGGGAAGGAGGAGGAGGAATATATATATACACGCATATATATGTTATATATACAATAGTGTTAACTAGGAAGATACATGAACTGATAGATCATTGTACTCACTCTCAGGTCAGTGATTTTCGCGGTTGGCCTGGCCCAGGTTTACAGGCAGCATCTGGAGGTTAACCTACAAACCCCGAGGGGATGCAGAGGTGGGATACCTAGGTCAAACGCACTGGTATATGCCCTATTTCTACCATTTCTGGCCTGTTTTCGGGGGAGAATTCTACTGACAAGGGTATTTGGTATACACCGTGCCCCACTGCACAGCCTGTTCTGACCCCGTTGTGTGCCGTCTCCAGCGGCATCACCTCCGGCAGTGTGATCCTTCCTTCAGAAACTGCCTGTATCTCGTCCATTTGGGAGGAGTCTCTGTCTTTGTGTACACGACCAAAACTCATTGCATGGGCTTCAGTAGATCCAGAATTGTCTCGGTGGCTGCTTTAGCAAATCGCATCATCAATGGTATTGAGTACCATATGATCAATGATGTCACGTGACAGCGGTGGGAAGCAGAACGGCCCACGCAGGATGGCTGGATTGGACGTGTCCACCCTTTGAGCGTGTTTGGGCTGATAACCATCTACAATCATCCGCTGCAATAGTTTTCTTCTCTGGATCAGTTCCGTCACTTTTCAAGTGGGAATAATAATAACAACAATACCTGCCCTATCTGTGGGGGCTCTTTTAAAAACCAGGTAAGAGACGATATGGAAAGACTCCAGCAGTTTTAACGTTTTAAATGTTAATGTGACTCAATTCTGAAACCACTGTGCAGCAGGAAAGTAAACCGGCTAAAGTTTTATGTGATGTAATTTCATCCTGCACGAGTTTGCTCAGCACAGACACATGTTTGCCATTGGCGTTGAGGGCCTCTCGATGGCAGGCACTCAGCTCGGCCCTGGACTCACAGAGACAGACAGACCCCCGTTGCCTTGAGGGAGTTATGGTCTGGTAGGAAACAGTACACAGAAGACAGTCACACGGACCTATGTGAGGAACTGCAGTTGAGATAATGCAGAATGGGGGACAGAAACACAACGGAAGGAGGGTCGGACATCCTAAGTTAACCCATCCTTAGCAGTGCATGTTTACGTGGACACTGGCAACCCCCCAAAGCTTGAGTTCAGAGCCTTGCGTGCTCTCTCATGGAGCTGGGGGAGAATGTCCCCAAGTTCCCCTCCCTGTTCTGGTGAGAACCATCCAGGAGCAATACTCATAGCAAATATTGATCACAGCAGAGCTCATGTAACAGCCTTTTTAAAAACCATTTATCCCCGTAAGATCAAACTCAGTGACTATCTGGACTTCAAAGTTTTCCGCTTTTAGATTTATTTACTGAGCATTTACTAGGTCCCAGCCTTGGGGCTGGCTGTGTTCACTGCATTATCACATTTAAAAGCTAAATAAAGATGGAGGTAGCTTTAATTTAATCCTATTGTAAGCTTCTGTTCTCCATCATGAAGCCATTTCTACATCCTGGCATACAGCCCGTGCTCACACTACTTGGCTGGAATTCTGTTGAAGAAGAAATCTGTTCTAACCAAAATACTCTAAGTAATTTCACTGCCAGCCTTTGAATAAAAATAATGTCTTTTTGGTAATAGGTTTATTTATATATTTTTTTTAGCAACTGGCTTTGAATACCCATACAACATTGCTTTTCTTAAACACATGCTCTTCAAAGTCTTCTGTTCGCTCGGTCAGTAGGTTTGTAAGTGGGAGGAGGAGGTTTGTTTGTTTCGGTTTCTAGGGGGGCTGCCATAACAAAGCGCCACAAATCAACGGCTTCCACAGCAGAAATGCATTGTGTCACAGTTCTGGAGGCTAGAAGTTCAAGATCAAAGTGTCTGCAGGGTGGGTTCCTTCTGATGTCCTCGGGGGAGAGTCTGCTGTTTGCCTCTGCCCCGCTTCTGGGGGTTTGCCGGCGACTCTGCGTGTTCTGTGGCGTGGGGAGGCCTCACCTTGTTCCCCGCCTTCGTCTTCACGGAACTCTCTCTCCGTGTGCATGTCAGTCGGTCTCCACATTTCTGTCTTTTAAAAGAGAGATTAGTACCCATGCTCACAGTCTTCTTTCATCCGGATCACCTTTGTAAGCACCCCAATCTCCACATCAGGTCACAGTCTGAGATGCTGGGGTTAGGACAGGGATTTGGGTGGCACACGATTCAGCCTGTAAGAGTTAGTACAGGCGATGCTTTTTGCGTATCGACCCTGGACACAATGATAAATGTAAAGGGTCCTACCCAGTTCCAGAAAATAAAGATAACTTACAGAGCTAGAAGGTACTTCATAGAAAGGTCTGATATCCTGGAATGAGAAACACCCTGAAGAAAACGTAAATCTTTGCTAAGAATGGCTCAGGCTCCTGTTTATTGACTCAGTTCAAATTAGCTGTGATCATTTTGTTACCTCCACATTTCGCAACTGTCTGGTGAGTGAGCACAGGTGGCAGTCAATGCCAGAAACTCTATCTGCATAGTCACACCGTGTGTGTGTGTGTGTGTGTGTGTGTGTGTGTGTGTGTGAGAGAGAGCGCGTGAGCTGCAATGCACGTGTGTGTGCATATATTCATAGCAAAACCAGCTTTGAATGTGTTTGGTAACTTTTTTAAGAAAACATAATATTCAAATAAAACATTACCAAGTGGGTCGCCCAGTATATTATTTTTAACACTTTTTTTTGCACAATTTTAAGAAGGTTTTTTTTCCAAATATAATGTGTACCAAAAATTAAATTTGGCTAACATTTCAAATGGATCTCACTGTAATTTAATCTGTATTGCCTTATTTTATGCTAGCACTATGGGTTAGGACCATTGCTATTTTATTGGTGAAAAAGAAGGCCCAAGAAAGATAAATAATATGTCTACCCTCACAGAATCTGTGAGGGGAGAGACCAGGACTAGAGACCCGCTTTCTTGCCACTTAAATCAAACAAAATACAGCAGTAAACTTCCTGTGAGATACAAATATTCACAACACGAGCATTCTGTCGTTCTGTGAAATTGCACAACTGGAAAATGACAGAATTACCCATTGGATTTTATCCATTTGGGTTCAACCTAATCAAATGCCTTGTTAGAGATGCTGATGAAAGAAACTTCTCCCACACCAGAATGCATTAGTTTCCCACCAACACAGGTCGGTGCGGTGATATGATTTAGTGTATTTTGCTTTCTTCTGTAGTGGAAACCTTTCCTTATTGTATAAAAATCATTTCCAGCCTATGATAACCCATCACAAGCCAGGTTATAAATGTCCAAGACCAAAGTCAGGGTTTTAACTGCCCAAGAAGAAGAAGAAACTCAGCATTGTGCTCCTGGAAACCTGACGCACTTGTGAAATGGAATTCGTACGTAATACAAAGGAGGACTGTGCCTTTATCAATCACTGATGACCTGAGTATGACTTCGTTTGTGAGGGAGATGGGCACACAGTCTCCATCTGTATGGGAGTCCTCCGCAGAGTTTATGATCACATGTGCTGTGCCCCGTCCCAACCTCTGTCCGGTGTTCTCCTTCAGCTTCTGCATCTCGCACTAAACCCTCTTGCCATTGGCTCACCTTCTGCATCAAACGCCACACCCACAGCCTTCCCTCCAGACCAACTTCCACTCAGAACTGTATTTCTGAGGGACATCCTATCGTATTGGTGATGCCCTCTGGCTCACAAAGGTAGTCCTTTTTTTTACCTTCCTTTCCTGACCCCTCCCTTCCAACAATCCCAGGTCCTGGAAATTCTTTCTTTAGAGTGGTTCTTCCCACGCACGGAGCTCAGGCTTGTATCCTCCGATTCCTCTGGGTCCCGCCCGTGGGGGGGCAATAAGAGCATCGTGACCTCTTCTCTGCTCCCCACTGTGGGCGGGGCCTGCAGGAACAAGTCCTGGCTGGTCCCGGACCCATGGAAAACCACGCCTCCACCAACCTCTCCAACCTCTTCTCCCTGGAGAGTAGGCCGTGTTCAGTCCTCCAGTGCTTGCTAAGACCAGCTAAGATGGGGGGCCTTTTTATCAGGGGCACTTCTTGGTCAGCCTCCTCCAGCGTTCTTAGAGGTTATCAGTCCAACCACGAGCTGTGCAGATGGTCAGAGCATGGGTTCATCTCATCTCCCCTCACAGAAGGGCACCCCCCCCTGCTGTTTTCAAGTAATGTCTCCTCCTACTCCTGGCTTGTCCGTAGACTTTGCAAAATCTCCTCGAAATGCTTAATTTCTAGCCTCTTTTTATTATTATAGCTTATGGTGGTTTAAAACAAGACAATGTTTGGTTATCTCTCGTTATGAAATCAATTACTATTTGTAGACATTGGGGAATATTGGAAGGTGAAGAGAGACAGCCTGGCAAAGTGGCATCCCTCCTGGAGGCTCCGGAGGAGGCCCCTCCCCTGCCTTCCCCAGCTTCCGGGAGCACCTGAGTTCCTGGACGCGTGGGCCTTTTCCGTCTCCAAGGCCAGCATCTTAAAGTCTGTCTCTGACTCGTGCTCCTGTCTGTTTCCTGTGTAAGGGCTCTGGTGAATACATCAGGCGCAGCAGGATAAGGCAGGCTGATCTCCCCGTCTCAAGATCCTTAACTCAGCCGTATCTGCAAAGTCCCTTTTGCCATGTAAGTGACACATTCACAGGTTCCCGGGATTAGTGCACATACATCTGCTGGGGAGGGGGGGCATTATTCTACCACAGCAGTCTATGTAGTATCACGTATAACAAAGAAATCTGTTGAAATCCCTCCCTTGGTGATAAACCACACAGCTGATAAGGGCCAAAGCTTGAATTCGAATTCAGGATTCCAAGTTGTTTCTATCTGCCTTGTGAGTCAGAGCTTTACCTCCAGGAGGGTAAAGCACAGAGCAGATTGGACAGTGGTCGCCCTGGCCGGTAGCTCATTTGGTTAGAGTACCATCCTGACACACCAAGGGTGTGGGTTCGATCCCCAGTCAGGGCACAGAGTAGAAGCGACCAGGGAGTGCGTGAGTAAGTGGAGCAACAAATTAGTGTTTCTTCTCTCTAACCTCCTTCCTCTCTCTAAAGTCAATTTTTAAAAAGAACAGATTGGACAGTGATGCAGGAGTAGGGGAATGGCTCCAGGCCTTTGACCATGAGCAGGGCCAGCTGGGTGGCAGGCCCAGTGGTGAGGTGGCTCCGGCCAAAGGCTCGAGGGAGCACTGGCTCATCCGAAGGTTCTCTACTGACATGCAACTACTCATAGGGTTCCCCAAGGTCTAATTAAGTATTGGTGCAGCAGGAACGAGAGTGTTAATCAGCAGAGTTCTGGTGGGAATAGTACTCAAGACAGATACATAGCTATTCCTAGGCAGTGTTCCTAGAGAGGAGACCAAGACACTTCAGGAAGGGCCCAAGCACTCCCTGGGAGCACTCCGATTAGCAGCCATGTTCAAGTTGCCAGCTCCTCCCACATTAGTATCTGTTAAATATGAAGGAAGGAACAAGGAAAGCCAGAAGAGAGAAAAGCTTGAGAATATGAAAGGGCTTCTATTCGAAGAACAAGACTTTGGCATTTGGATGGGGTCAGGGATGGCATCTTTAAGACATTGGACATTGTCGTGTACTTGGGAGAAAACGATGGCAATGAATTCATGGGAAGAGACCGGAAGGACACATCAGGTTGGACAGTCAATGGGCAAAGTTCCTGGGGCAAAAATTAAAGAAGCGAAAGGAACTGGGTGCAAGATCAGCTCGACAGGAGTGAAAAAATGTGTAGTTCAAGGCCCCAAGAGGTATCCGCTACAGGGAAATTGAATTCAGGTCTTGAGGTTCAGTCTGCGGGGTTCAGAGGGACCCTCTGCAGGTTCTTGATCTGGGCCCATTGAAAGCTGAGAGGAGAGGTGAGGCAGGGGGTGATTAATTCCAGCCTCCCCAACACTGGCTGCTGCCGTCTAAAGGAAGGGGGGTGGTCTGTGCGTGTCAGGGGGAGAGGGTGGCTTGTCCCATTGTGGAGCTCGACATGGATCACGGCGTCCGTCCTTAGAGACATCCAGGTCTAAGCAGCGTCCCCCCAACACGGAGGACTGCCCCCTTATCAGAGCTCCAGCCACACGGCTCCGTGGGCTGTCCTGCCAGATGGAGCACATTTTTCACATAATGCACTTGGCAGTGAAAGAAAATCTATTTTAAGCTGACTGTTCATTTTTCATGATGTGCATTACAAAAGCACCGGTATAGCCCAATTTATTTATAAGTGAACTTAAAACACTTGAAAATGCAAGGAAACCATTCGGCTAAAGGCTGACCCCCCGGGGGAGCTGGGTTCCCGGATGGGAGCCTGAGATTGGCTCTCTTGTGGACCTCTCTTAAAAATGGATGAAACAGGCAGAATGCAGGTTGACGCAGAACAGACTTCGTGGGGCCCTAACCCGTGGAACGGGGAGACCACCCAACAGAAGGGTTGGAACTTATCAATGGGGGTGGATGAACCGCTCTGTGGTTTCGGCTGAAACGCCTGGGGTTGCTTTTCAAGTGTTTTAAATTTGATAATATATATACATACACACACACACACACACACACACACACACACACACACATATTCAGAAAGCAAGTGTGTTTGCCAAAATCTTTCCTGCCCCCATTCTTCGACCCATATGGGTTTTAAATGTGTGTAATCCCTGCGTCTCCGATGTGCTCGCAAAAGACCCTCCGAGGACTGGCTCGTGAAAGATTGCCCTTTGAGCAGATTCCTGCGCAAACCTTTTCTCCAAGAGTGGCCACGTTTTGCGCAGGCTCGTGCCCGAACCCTGCACCCCACTTTTCTAGGAGTGCAGCAGGGCCTGGAAAAACACCCTTTCATTCCACGTCCCTTCCCTGTCATGTGGACGAGAAAAGGGCCGGGACCACTGTCTGCGTGGGGTCGGCGTGTTGTCCCTCCCTACGTGGGTTTCCTGCAGGGACTCCAGTTTTCTCCCACATCCCAAAGATGTACACGTGGCAGGGACAGAGGTCCGTGAGTTTGTCTGCATCACCCCAGGGGGCGTGAGTGTGGCCCTGTGTTGGAAGAGCATCCTGTCCAATGTGGTCCTGCCTGTCCCCTGAGCTGCCGGGAGAGGGTCCAGCCACCCTGACCTTGAACTGTCATCAGAGGGTTAGAGAATCGTTATCTTACCTGTCTTTATTCATCTTTCTGCAATGTGTGCATAGCTCATGATATTTAACATTAGAAGTGTTTGGGGTCTTGATTTAGAAGTTTGGGGGCATTTTTGTGACGAGAAAACAGACCAAAGAAGTTGAACTCTTGTTTCTATCTATTAGCCTGTGGTAACATCGGTCTCCTTGTATGTCCTTTCTCTGAAAGTTGCCGTTTCCAAGGACCTCTCGACAACATTCAGTGAGAAGTCATAATTAGGAGTAAACCAGAAACGGTGGACGTCGAAGTCCAGCCTCAGTTCACTCCCAGCTCTCTGTTGTAGGCCGTGGGGGTCTTGGACAGTAACGTAGACCCCTCAGGTGGCTCTTCTCCCTCAGGAAAAGGCGGGAGGGAGGCAGGGAGGACCGAAAGGTTGTCTCCCAGCCCTTCTGGTTTGAACGCCTCCTGCCCAGGTGAGCTTCAGGAATGTCCAGGTTTGCGGACTGGTTTTGAACTTGCTCCTAACCCAGCGCTTCCTGTGTTATGAATGTAGGAAATCACTGAATGGACCAAAAGAAGTAGGGAGCCTTAGATTCTATTAAGGGAGCTCTCATCTCTGCTTCAAGACAGTGAAGGGGGAGAAGGTTCACCAGTGGGCCAGGGGAAGGACAGGTGACTTCGCTCCCTTCCCGCCACAGCCTGTTTGACAGCGAAGCACTGGGGGAGAAGGGTGGGGGAAGGAGACGGGAAACAGTCACAGGCCCAGCCCCGTTCTGGACACGGCTGCACCGCCAAAGGTCTGCACGGAGGGGGGGCTGAAGCCTGAAATGCAGAATAAAGAACCCCAGCTGCCTCGAGGGCCTGGAGTGCCACGCACAGGGCTTTCAGGTTTGGGCTGGGATAGCAGACGGCTTTGCGTTCGAATCCACTTCCTTCTTTCCTGGCTGGCTAGAAAGACGTAGCGTTTTAGCTAAGGCCACTTCAGGAACCAGAGGTGGAAAGATCAGAGAGGGGAGCCAGGCCAGCGGTTGAGCCTGAGGCATCCTGGAGGGGAAGCGGGGGATGCTGCCCGGACCTCCTGCGGCTGCAGGGCCGGGGCTGGCCTGGGTGCTTACTCCTCCACCTTCCCTGTGTGCCTCAGAGTTGTCATGCGCATGTGCAAGCAGACTTGAAATGACAAAAGCAGCACTTGAGAGAGAGGAGAGGAGAGAAAGGGGAAACAGGTGACCAGGTGATGCCTCCTGCTTCTCTTTCGTGTCAGGAAAAACAGCGGTGAAGGTCCGTGTAGTTAACCAGAAACACAAGTCCTTGTTAGCAACGTCTGCCCTTCCTTGTGTCCAGTCCCTGCCCAGCCACCAGCAGCAGGCGAGGCTGGGGACCGCTGGAGGGGAAGCGGGTGGGATACGCAGCCACGGCCTGGGATTGCCACATGTATTCCATGGGCCTCCTGTGGCTCCCACTGACTGTGAAGTGGCAGGAAAGCACAGAGAAGGGCCTGGAGACGTGGTCTCGAGTCCATGTGTGATTCCAAGACTCCCGAGCGTTACTCTCTGAAGCCTAGGGAAGGACAGAGGGGGCAGGGTGGCGGCAAGAAGGACAGTTCCTGTGGGCCCCGGGTGGCCCTCCCTGTGGAATCCAGAGAAGTTCGGCTTTGATCAGCTTCAGGTGTTCTGCTGCCATTGTCCTTGAGATCCAAGTGCAGGGAATGCTAATTATACTGATTAAGGAGACGCTCTGGGGCTTGGGTCAGTGACAGTCCTGGAGCCAGCCTGCTGGGGGGGTACAGTCTCACAGCAACACAGCTGAGCAGGAGGGCGGGCTGCAGAGGCCACGGCAGACCCGGAACGGCAGCAGGGGGCGGTCCCAGCACGGCCCACAGGCCGCCAGCCCGAGTGAGCGGCGGCGTCACAGACGACACGGGCAGTGGAAAGATTTCTGTCTGTCTGCGACGGGTTGAGCGTGAGCGTCCCAGAGGGCAGGGAAAGCACTCGGTTGGTTACTCACCGCCCTCCGCTGCGGACTGCTGTCTGCCGTCTCTGCCGATATGTAACTGATTAGGAACTGACCAGAAATCCCCCAGGAGCCCTCAGCCCCTGCTGAGGTAGCCCTTTGCCTGGGACACAGTCAGAACCCGAGGATTTTGCGGCTGAAATGTATAGCGAGCGACCCGGGTCTGGCCGGCTGTGTGACGCACAACAGCATACATTGGATGACTCATCGGAGTCAGGGATGGAAAAGACCTGTTAGGTCATTTTTTCCATCTTCCAGCCGTTGCAGGTTTACTCTTTGCCAAGGTGGGATTATATTCAAATATTTGCTCCAGTCTGGTCTGAACCGATTCAAGTAATGGGGCTCCTACACCCTCCCCTGGGACCTTAATTCCACAGGATCATTGATCTCAATCTTCGGAAAAATGTTCCTGATGTCCCTTTACGTTTTCCTTTGCTCAATTTCATCCCATTAATCCTACTTATTACCCCTCGGGCCACCCTAAATAATATTCCCTTTTCTTTTATGTTGACATTCCTCCAGCGCTGGTAGGGAGGAGACGGGGGGAATGCAAAAACGTCTTCTTGGCTTGGCTCGCGGCCCCAACGTATAAAATGAAGAATAGAAACGTTCCGAATAATAGCTTAAGATGTTGGGAGATGACGTGTATCAGATGAGAAAGGGTTTTCCAGATTGCCCCTGAATAGTTCAGACAACCGACGGCAGGTGTTACTGCGTTTAACTTTACGTGCTAAACAGGCTGAGAGGGTAGCAAAGACGAAATGTCACATAATCCACCATGCTGCCACCTCGCCTGGAGAACGGTCTATGTCCTCATAGCCTTTGGGGGAGATAATTCTATATAATCCTCTGATTATGTTCCCCCAGAGAACAGGGATCACGTCAAAGAGCCAAAAATCACATTAGTTAAACTCGCAGTGAGTGCGGTCCCTTGCCTGAGAGTCACGGTGAAGCCAGCCGCTGCTAGAGTGGGAGGCTCCGGGGTGGGAGCCTGCGCGGGGTACCCTACACGCCCCTCGCCGTGGTTTTCGGGTGCTGGAGCGCTTACTAAAAATACCAATCGTTGGGGTTCATCAGAATAACTGTGATTCCAGATCTGTGGCCAAAACCTAGAAACCTAAATGTTTTTTAACAAATTCCATGACATTTGGTGAGCCCACCCCAAGGGGTAACTCTAAATCAATACCATTTGTGAACCTTGGACCAAACTGGAGAAGCTAATGTCCAAGGAGCGAGAGTCTGGCTGGTGATGGGGCAGAAATCTGGAGTCAGGGCGGAAGGAGCCTCAAGACAGAGCAGGGCAAGCAGGGTGGTGTGTGGGTGTGGAGTTAGACCAACGAGACAAAAGGTCTGGCCGGACCCTGGTCTCCTTGAACAAGGGCTAAGCTCACACTGGCAGCTTTTTAACTTTCTCTTTGCATGTTGTGCAAATCAATAGTACCAGGGAAGCCCAACGGTGAAGAGAAAGGGACAAAGGAAAATACTAGGTTTCAAATTTGTGAACATGCCCACATGTAATTTTAAGGTGTCTCCAGCCTGATTCTGACACTGAGTTATAATAAAAGAGTTTGCAGTAGACCAATGCTTCAGCCCAGAAGAGCTAGAGAAAGCCTGACAAAATGGGGGAAAAATTGTTGTGGTGGTTTTTCTTGAGGTCATTGGTGAGTTGCAAAAGCAAGCAAGATTTGGGGAGTTAAGATCCTGGAGCCAAAGGAACCTCAGACAGATCAGCTTAGATTCACTGAGGTGTCTTCCTCCTGGTGGAGTATTTGCTGATTCTCGGTAGCGAACAAGAGGCTGAGAATCCTGGCAAGTGACTGCTGGTAGGGGGCTGGTGGAACCAGACTTCATCGATACCTGGGGCCAGAGAGACTCACGTTAGAGTGGGGTCTTCAAGGCAGCCAGGAATCAAGAGGCCACAGTTGAATGAGAAGGAACACAGAGGGTTTTCCCCCCTCAAGACATTTGTTGAATCCTTATGCTGCTCTAAGTTCTAGGCTGAGTAGCTAAACAGAAACAAGACAAAACAAAACAAAACAAAATAAAAGCAGAGTCTTCTAGGGTCACATGGTAAAGTGAGACAAACACTGTACCTTAGGATTTACCAAGAACTAGTGGCCTTGGCAAACACCCCAGGCTTTCTGCTGGGACCCCCGGACGGGCTAACTCCAGACGCGGGGATAAACGGCAAATAGAACCGGCTGAGAACTGCAGCCCAGCCCCGAATCAGCAGCTCGCTCCCTGGTTGGAGAGACCTACTGCACATAACCTGTCCACTCCGTTCAAAAGTACCGGGCCCATGGCATCACTATAAAGAGAAAAACAGCCCTGGCTGGTGTAGCTCAGTGGATTGAGCGTGGGCTGTGAACCAAAGGGTCACCAGTTCGATTCCCAATCAGGGCACATGTCTGGGTTGCAGGCCGGATCCCCAGTGGGGGCCTGGTGAGAGACAGCCACACATGGATGTTACTCTCTCTCTCTTTCTCCCTCCCTTCCCCTCTCTCTATTAATAAAATAAATAAAATCTTTTTAAAAAGAGAAAAACATAAAATAAAAACAAACGTGGGTAGGATCCAATTTTTTGAGTTACCAGACATGGGTACAGTTGATCATTTCCTTTGAGAAACTGGAATCTAGATTTAAGGGAAATAAATAAAAGGACCCGAACGCAAATGCCAGCATCAGAAGACGCAGTGACAGAAACGAAGGCCTCAGGACGGGGTGTAGAGCAGAGCGGACGCGGCAGAGGAGAGGGTAACGGACTGGAAGTCAGGTCAGCAGGGAAATCAAACAGCCAGGTAAAAGCAGGAAACCAAGAAGAATAGAAAATACAGAAAAGAAAACAAGAAACGTATGAGACACAGTAAGTAGATCTAAAAAGCCCAATTTGAATCCCAAAGGGAAAGAAGGGAGAGTGTAAGAAGCCGTGTTAAAGAAATAATGGGGAACTTTCAAAACCAAAGAAAGATAATCAAGTCAAAGTAGGTCTTCTTATTCCAGCTTATGGTTTTGTTTTTGTTGGCGATATCTTTCTGTGACTTGACTTTATGAAGCTCCTCAGCATTAAAGGCACAGATTCATCACAATTGGTTCATGGCAGTTGTTACTGAAGCTCAGAATGAGTTTTGTGTGTCCGTTTTTCCTGTGTGACTGAGCCAGGTGGGTTTAGAGTGGGAGTGGTTCTGGTCGGCCCTGCGTCCTTTCTCGGTGATCCTGTACACGCCACGCAGCCTCCCCCAGCTCCTCGCCCCAGGGCACCGGCCAGGTCCTCAGAAGACGGCGTTACTCCAGAATCAAGTGTCTCCTCTTCCGCAGGGCCTTGTGACAGGCGAGGAGGGGCCCGCTGACCCTTCTCATGGCCTCGGCCTCCTCGGGGTGTCCGTAGTTTGTAGAGCGTGGGTCTTGTTTTAGAGTCCCAGTTGGAATTGCAGTGTTCCAGGGCTGCAGGGACCCTCCCTCGGTTGTCACTGGCGCCCTGGTTCCCCTTGTCCCCAGTGCCTGACTGTAGCCTTTTTGGCCTGTGTGGTCCGCCCCACGTCCCCCGCCCACAGAGCCACTTCTCACTTGCCCCGTGTCCCCCCTGGAGAACACACCCTTTAGTGAACACCCACCCACAGCTGTCTTCTGTGTTTCATGCCGGAAACTTCTGGATCACTTTTATTCCTCACGCAAGCCCTGGGGGACTTGGGAATGGCTCTTCCTCAGGCCCGACCACCCGGCCATCCCTCTCAGCTGTGGGTGTCTCTCAGAGGTGCCCATCTTTTTTAGGCTCTCCTGGGGGATGGCCCCTACAAGACGGGGTTCCCACTTCTCAGAGCCCCAACCCCAAGTCATGAGATGGGGCGCAAATGAAGACACAGTGCTTACGGTGCTCACCGGAACCGAACTAGAGGCCCAGGAAGCACAAGAGGCCGTCAGGAGGCGCTGTTGGGGTGTTTGTCCTCCTCTCCCTCATCCCCACCCTTTTCCTCCACAAACACACAAAACGGAATGCAGACCAGCGCTGAATGTCTGCGAGGTAGCGGGGCCTGGTGAACAGGACAAAAGGGCCCATTCTAAAATCCCACGTGGTAATACCAGTTTGTCAGAAGCAGTGGTTATTTTTAGGCCGTACTAGGTGCCAAGAATTATAGTAGGTGCTTTCCCACGCATCATCTCTTAGCAATCCGTTGAGGCAGGCAGGACCTTCCTCCGAGGAAGGGGGAGGGAGCTGAGACGCACCGAGACGAGATCACTCGCCCAGAGTCACCAGATTCAGGAAATAGTTCCGGGGCCCTCCTTTCCCACCCTGGGGATGATCACCGCAACCTCTGCTTGCACCCCCGCTTCAAGGGAAGGTGGGTGTGGTCTGTGAGGCCGCAGAGACGTTTTATAATTAATCGTGTATCTTTTTAGATACACTCTCTACTTCCAGAACACCAAAAACAATATGCGTGTTTGCTGGAGAGGAAACACCCACCCCAGCAAAGTTGGGGAGGCAGAACTCTTTTAAGTTGGGGGGCTTATATGTGACATAAGTGGGGCTATCAATCCCTCGTGAGTGAGATCTCAACATCCTCTCCGCTTCAGCTTTCTGGTTCCAGCCCCAGCCTCGAAGAGAGCGCCCTCCCCAGGTAGGCAGCTGTGCACCCAACCGTGGGAACCTCACTCTGGCCATGGTGACGGGAAGTACATCCGGGTGGAAGGGGTGTGTAGGGGAAGCACAGCTCGCTTTTAGCACCAGCTTCTACAGTGTAGGTGGGGACAGGGAGGTGTTTGGACTGACTTCCCAGACCCAAGGGAAACCAGGCACCCGTGTGCAGAAATCCCCTCCCACCTGAGAAGCTTCCCGTCAACCTAGAAAGGGCTTGAGACTAGGGAGGCAGTGCCCAAACAAATCAGAGATTTCCTAATGTTTTCATTTCTCCGGAAACACTGTCTTCTCATAGTATGTGTTTCTGTTGGGTTTGGTTTGATTTGTCTTCCAGACATTTGAATTTCAGTGACACTTTTATGAGCAATGTGCTTCAAGGACTTTGTGGCTGACTCATAAAGAATGATTACTAACAACTGACCCATCCTTGGTGTGTGTCTGAACTTTTTTCTAGAAGGCAGACTCCGAGAAATCAGTCATGTTTAATTAAGCATTAAAGCAGTGCCTCATTAAGGGAACCAGTTGTTACTCTACCAATAAAATGAAAACTCTTTTCTTCAAGAAGGAAAAAGATAGTCCACCTCTTTCCTCTTATTTGTAAATGTGAATTCCTTTTATACGCTGGACCATCTTAGAGTGAGGCTGTCCTACCAGGTGGGCTGGTACCTAGAGAACTGTACCCAAGTTCCTCTGGGGATCCTTTGTCATGGCTGATTACAAAGTAGTATGGATGACCTTCGCTTGGCCAGCCTGGCCAGTGACGGAGAGAAAACATGCCCAAGGTCAGAGTTAAGCATTCATTCACAGGGACAGGAGGAGGTAAACACAACTATTCATACCAAGGCCTGCCAGCACGTTTCACTTACAAGTTTCTGAAATGGTGGGGATTTTAACCGGGACTCAGTAAAGAGGAAAAGGCAATTTTTTCCCTCTGATGCGGGTGTGCAGCTTCCAGGCATCCCAACAGGAGCCGCCCGCATGACTCCAGGGGCCAAATCCCTAACTCGGGGGGCTTCTGTTCAAGCAAAGGCAGTGGACAGTGGGGGCTTCTAAGGGGGTAGTTTCATTCGCTTCCTAGGAGTTGTTAGAGTTATGGAAGTAAACCAGCCCACAGACAATATTGGGAATATTAAGACACTCAAGAAGTCACGTCTCAGTTTCAAGATCCATCCAATTATATCATTTGAAATAGATTCAAGAGATTTTGTCATTTTTTTCCCCTCTACCCTTTCTGCTTAAACAGCCAAGGATGCCAAAAGGTTCAAGAATTTCATTCCCAAATGAAAATTCTTCCTCCAGTCTCCCTCTATGGACTGTATAACCTGGAAGACAATCTCTTGTTCCATGACCCAGTGGCCTACGTCTTGTGTCCCCCTGCAGGTTGTAGAGTTCAACCTGGCTGGGCAGACAAGCATGGCACTGATGGGCATGCCCATTCAGGGTGACATCATCGTTTATAGGTGGCTGGCAGTGAGGTCCGGACCAGCCATCTGGAATCCAGAGCACGCTCCCCTGTAGAACCTGTCCTTCTAATGCCAGACCTGGCCTGAACTTGAGAAACATGGTCAACTGTGTGAGTGCTATTTCAGCCTGGATTTCCCTCTCCTTGGGAAAATTCAAGGAACTGGAGACACCATGTTCCCCACGGACCCAAGGCAGGGCATTCTGACTGTCGGCCATAGAGTGAACTCTCACACAATGTCTGAACTGGGATTAACACACATTCGTGAATGTTCACGAGTACGGTCCAAATTCAACGGCTGCAGTTTCCGAAAAGGAAGGGCCATTGGGGAGGGGAAAGACCGAGGGCTCTAGGCATCTGCGTAGAACTTGAACTTTTCCCTTTAAAAAAAAGGATCTGTTTTTCTAAAAAGCCCAACTCTCTCAAATTAGTTGGGTCATTGTTCCTCAGGAGTTTTATGCCTCTACGGGGAAAATTTCCAACATGCAGCGTTACCTCTTTTCATCCCTAACTGTGATGCCTCTTGCTAATTGCAAGCAAGGCCTTGTGGTTTCCAGAACACGAATTGGTGATGGTAAAACTTCTACCCATCATAAACTATTTCATTGTTCAACAAGGATGTCAAATCATTAATTGGCTATTTGGCAGATAAGCTCAGCATTTGCAGGATCTGTTTTATAAGAAATTTTATTGATGAAAATGTGTCTAAAGCTTTTGCAATGCACTTGGCTTTTGCATTTGGCTGCAAGGAGACAAAAATCTGAAAGCCAAAACCTTCCCCAGGGCATGAGGCAAAGTACAACTTTATGCTCCCACTGTAGGTCATCGGGGGTCTCCCTTTACAGACAATTGGCAGAGGGTTTCAGTGGCTGTTTTATGGTCCGTTTTGATTTTGTATGTGAGTACATCTCACATTTCGGCCTCGAGACATACCCGTGTTTTACCGCAATGCCCTTAAACGATTTTTTTTCCAAGAGATTGCATTAACTCTTAAAATGGACAAGAAAAAAATAGAGGCTGCCATAAATTTTTAAAGTTGAAGTCATAGGCTTCACATGCTGACTTGTTAGGCTGTTGGGAATGGGGGTATTTGGGTGTGTGTGTGTGTGTGTGTTTATAGACATACACACACAAATAAATGCTCTGATTCCTTCTCAGCCAATACACTTGGCTGCCCGGATGCTGTGATTTTTAGGAAATTACACTGAGTCTCCTCCGTGACACCCATCCAACCAGCTCAGCCCAACAGACGCCTCCAAACACAACCCCTGAAAAGTGACCGTTGGAGGAAGGGGCAAAAAGAACCGGCCCGGTATGTAAGGTGACACTGGGATGAATGACCGCTGGCTTCCTCATCTGAGAGCCCTTCCGTGTCGTGGGCACAGCTGGTGGGGGGGCCCCACGAGGTGCTGGTTTCCTGAATCCATGCTTCCCATGAGCTCTTCATTCTGCTTCAAACAGGGCGTCAGGGCAGGCAGAAGGGCTAGATAGAGGCCATGCTTGCTCCTCGAAGGTGGGCCATTTGCTGAAACAATGCGTGTCTCTAATAAGTGCGTGCTTCCAGGTTAAGATGCCTGTTCCACATTCAAATGTACTCTTCGTGATTCGCCCAATTGGTGGGGGGGAATGCTGCTGGGAAGCAGCATGTTCAACAACTGCAAACAAGGAGGTTGCACATGTGTGGGAATAATTTCCATTGTATTGCAACTAAGACCAGAAGAATGACGAGGAAAATCGACTCCCAGGCACAGCGCTGAGCTCGCTCTCTTGCTAACGCACCAGAGTTCTGAACACGTCTCCACACTCTACTCTTCAAGGATCCACAGCTTGGCTTCGTGGCGTTGTCTCGACACCAAGCAGATTACTTAGAGATGTTGAAAAATAGGGACTATCTTTATGGTCATCAAGTACAATAGTCATAGTGGCTATTTTTACACTCAGGGAAATCAGTAAAGGAAGTACCGCGATTTCTGGCTCTTTTTCAGAGCACAGTCTTTACCCTCTTACGGGCACCTTAAATCTTGCTGGGAGTCACTCCAAGAGGAAGGGTCCTGGCCCCTCCTGCTCTCACCACTCAGGTGTTTGAGTCCTGTGTCCTCAGACCTGGGAGATGCTCCGCAGGTCTCACCCCCTCACACCTTGTAAACGATAGCTGTGAGTGTCGACTTTTTTCTTACTTTATCACAAATCTGACATGCTGCAGGGCATTTTCCTGAAAAGATCAGTCACATATGCTATTCTTTCAGGCTGATGCCCTGATATAATGGGCGTGGTGGGGGTGGAGGTTCTATCAAAATATGAGTGACCTTTCAGCCCCACAGCAATCGAGACGTCACACACATGAATGGGAAAAATATCTGTTTTCAGGTAGAATTGCATTACTTGGTGGCAAAGGCAAAGGGTTTAATTTTGTTTTGCTTTTGTGTTTTTTTTTCCTTTTTTGGCTAGATGGAAATAGAGAGTTTTTAAAAAGAAAAAGAAAAAAAATGCCTTGAATGAATTGTATTAGTCAGGATTCTCCAGAGAATCAGAAGCCACAGGAGTGAGAGAGACACACACATACATGATAGATGATAGACAGACAGAGAGAAAGACAGAAAGAAAGAAAGTGGATCCATAGAAGGTGGATATTTATTTTCAGGGAAAAGACTGATTTCGCCGACGTTGGCTCGCACCGGCCTGGAGGCTGGCAGGTCTGGAATCTCCCCGGGCAGGCCAGCAAGCTGCAAACCCAGGCAGGATTTCAATGTTGTAGGTTGAGGGAGGATTTCTTTTCCTGGAAATTTGCAGGGTTTTGTTTTTTTTTGTCTTTGCTTTTACAGCCTTCCTCTGATTGGAGGAGGCCAACCGCTTCCTAGACAGTAATCTCTCTTGCTTACTTACCTGAGTAGATTGTAAAACGTTAATCCCGCTTACAGAGATCCTTCACAGCAACATCCAAACCAGCATTGGACGCAACAGCCGGGCACCCAAGCCCAGCCCAGTGGACGCGTGAAATCCCCCATCACAGAGCAGTTGTGTGGGCTTTCTGAATGAAGCTCAGGAAGGGGAAGGAATGAGAAAGGATTCCGGGAAATCCACTGCCCTCCTTGCACAATTAGATAATGACAAGATTCGGGGACATTAGTCAACTGTGTGGTAACCTTTACAGTCAGCCCGGTCTGGGGTATCGGGGGGTGGTGAGGGGGCAGATCTGAGTTATAATGAAGGTTTTGCTCTGGGAAACAGCCAAGGACTTGGGGTTCAGGAAATCATTCTGCTTTCCATCAGTCTCAGAGAGGGGTCCTCCTTCTGTGGCTGGTGCTGCCAGCAGGTAATCCTCCTGGCGGAGGGTGGGGGGCAGTCTGACCACCTCTGCCCAGGGTTTCCCAGTGTATCCAAGGGACGAGGGACAGGAACACCCCACCCCGGCCCCCCGTGACTCGCCCGGGCAGCACACATTAATCATTTCAACAAGGGTGAGCCAGTCCGTCTCTGTCAAACCCTCTGTCAAGTCAGTCAGCAGCAACACATCAGAGCAACATGTTGGATGGGGTTGGTCATATTCTGGTGAGTAAATCAACTTGACTGGTTCTCTTAGGAAAAAAGTCTGAAGTGGGCCCAGCCTTAGTCATGGGCCGCTGAGGGTGGTTTCCCTTCAAAGGACTCCTCGCAGAGGCCAGCTTCTTTCCAGAAATGCGGGAGGCCCATGGGCCAAGTGACACCGGTCCCTGAACAAAGCACTGCCCTGATTTTCCTGTGAGTAAAATATTATAAATTCAAATAACCTTTGCAGAGCAGTCGAGGTGCAGGAAATGAGTCATAGAAAGGACCTCCTGCGGCATCTAGAGTTTGGGGGAAAATTTTTTTTTTAAAACCTCATTAATTAGTGGGAAGATAAACTTGAAAAATCTGAGTTGAAATTATTTTGACAAGAAATATCACTTGTGACTTCTGGTTCTTTGAAGTGTAATGACTTCAAAGTTGTTCTTAATCCAGTTCTTTTGTGAATGTGTTATTAAAAAAAAAAACATACCTGAGGATAAAATGAAGTGTGCATGGAGAGGAAAGCTGGTCCAACAGAGCCATATATTATAATTTAATCACTTCATGTTTTGTTGATGCTTGCTTCTTGGTGAAAAGATGAATTGGAAATTTTCTACTAGAGCAAATATTAACATTTTTAGTTGGATGTTTGCATATTATTCTCTTTCCATTGTGCATGTGAGGCTGCACTTTGTAATTTGAAATTCAAACTTTATAACGTGAAATTCCTATTTAGTTTTCCCGTGAAGACAGCTTAGTATCCCCAAACTCTAGGAACTTGGGCCCCAGGGAGCACTTGGTAAGCTTTCTTTAGTTTCGCAGAGGCAAGCCTGTCCCGTAAGTGCCGCCATGTTGGCGTGGGTTCTCCCGAGACATGGAACCAAGAGGGGGGGTGTGTGTGTGTGTGTGTACACATATACATACATATTCTGTACATAAAGGAATTACATATACATATATATGAAGGAACCGACTCACATGGCCATCCAAGTTCATCACGCTGGAGACCCGGAGACCCAATAGTCTCAGTTCCAGCCCAAGATCCAAGAGAGTCAGGCAGAGAGAGAGAGAATTTCCTCCCCCTGCGCCTGTTGTCCCGTTCAGACCTCCGGTGGACTGGGTACGGTCTGCCCGCCCTCAGGGAGGGCAGTCTCTTTTCCTCAGTTTCCAGCTCCAGTGCAGTCTTACCCAGAAACACCCTCATGGACACGTCTGGGGCAATGTTCAGCGGAACATCTGGGCACGGGGTGGCCCAGGCACGCTGACATATGAAAGCAATCATCACATGTCCCTTACAGCCACAACCCCCGCCCCCGGCTCCCGGGTCTGCAAATAGGGGCAGTTGGAAGCTGTGCTGCAGGCAAGTGGCTGTGCCCTTAGGGACGTTTCCTAAGAGGGGGTGACATGCCAGACAGTAGGGAGGGGGGTGATGCATGGGCTTATTGCACAATTTATATGTTATTTGTGCCCAGGAGCCTGGACTCAAGCAGGCCCCTGGATGGACAGTGTTCCCATGGGTCATTTCTGCACCCCAAGCACTGCAGCGAGCCCGTGCTAACCCATCCTCAGAAGTGAGCCCCGCCTCGCCACATCTAGGGGCTCAGCACACTGCAGTGGCTGAAAGGACACACAGTCCACAACAAACAGATACACTGAACCGTGCAAACCATGGTCCTGGCATAATCCAAGGGAGGGCGAGAACGGCAGGGCTCAAAAAGACCATTGTTGGCCTTCCCAGCCCTTGGGCCAGTGGCAGGCACCGTGAAAGATTTGTTTCAATTTAGAAATTAGTGGACAGACATTTCAACACCTTGAATATTATGTTTCATTTCATAACTGTTCCACGTATAATGTACTTCAATGGGTTTGCAAATGGTTGCTTTCTTCTACAATAATCTGGTCGCTAAGACAGCCCTTTTCCCTGTATTGGTAACCCACCTGCAGACTTTATTTGGATTTTGCTTTCCACTCATATCATTTTTTTTTGGTGCCAGAATCCAATAGAGGATCCAGAATTGCTTTAAATTTGTCTCCTTAGTTTCCTCTAATCTGTGACTCTTCATCTTTTTCTTTTCTTTTGTGACATTGACACTTTGAGAAAGTATTGGTCACTTGTTTTCCAGAATGTCCCTCAATTTCAGTTTGATATTTATGGTTAGATGGAGTTTATGCATTTTTAACAACAAAAAAAAGCATCCAGGTGGTTTTATGCCCCTCAGTGTATCATATTGGGGTACACGAGGTCCACATATCTTATTGCTGGCTTTGTTAAACTGGATCATTTGGGCGAGGTGGTGTTGGCCAAACTTCTTGACTATAAAGTCTCCTGTGAATGAATGTACGTCTTAAGGAAAATAGCGTGAGGCTATACAAATATTCTGTTCCTCCTCCAACAGTTGCCCACTGATTTTAGCATTCCTCGGTGAATTCTAAACAACTACCTGCAACAATTATTTCTCTAGTGTTTGCCTAATGGTGATTTCCTCTTTCCCTCATTGCTTCTATATTCTTTGGAAACATGTCTTCTCCCTAAGCATTTATTCATTCAGTCAATTCATATCCGCATGGATTTGTGGATATTTATTTTATTCTTGGGGCCACAGCGCAGTACTATTTATTTTGTTGCTCAGATCGCTCCAGCTTTAGCCAGTGGGCTCTCTTTCATGGGGCTGCTCTGTCCTTTCAACAGGAACTCGTTTAAAATCTTGGGAGATTCTTTCTCAACTACAGTTGACATACGCTATTGTATTAGTTTCGGTTGTACAATACAGTTGACATTTCTATAACTTAGGAAGTGATCACCTTGGTAAGTCCAATGCCCACCTGGCACCACATGTAATTATTATAATATTATCGACTCTGTTCCCTGTGCTGTACCCTATATCTTGTTGACTGTTTTTATAACTTACAACTGGTACTTAATCCCTTCACCTCATTTGTTTTAGCACTTCGTTGCATTCAGGCTTTATAAGATGTTCTCGGCTCATCTTATACTTTTGTGTCCCCGCCCTGGAATCAGCCGCTTCTCCTAGGAGCCCTGGTATTATCAGAGAATGGTATTTAGAAACTAAGACCTGGATACTGACAACAATTTTTTAATTGCAAGTTCAGAAAGGGGCTCCTCAGCCTCTCACTCTCGCCTTCAGCCAGAACGCCTAAGGTTAGCATCACACAGTTCGTGCTGTTTGGAACATTTGCTTCTAGTTCCTCACATGCCGGTTTTCTCTCCCTGCTGCGACTATATCGCCCGTGTATTCAATCACAGTTCTGCTGTGGCCCAGCTTCTGCAATGGCTCCTGGGTAATAAAACAGGGACAAGATAGACTCGGTCATTCTGGGCGAGGTCAGGGGGGTGGGGTAGAGGCCGCTTCTCAGAACATACTATATCTGAGCCGAGGCCCAAAGGGTGAAGAGGGTTTAGTCTCAGCAAGGGAGAAGTGGGGTAGGGAGTGTAGAAAGAGACGTCATTCTCGACGTGGATAAAAGCCTGCGTGAAACAGAACGTTCCTCCACCCGAAAATTAAGGGAAGCAGCATGTGCAAAGACTAGGGTGACTGGCAGCGGAGAAGTGGCAAGGGTACAGCCAGAGAGGACAGTGGGCACCAGCCAGGGACGGGCCTTAAGAAACAGATCTGAGAATCTGCCTTTATTCTGACAGCCACCGAACACCACCGAGCCCGTCTCAGCCAGGAGGTGACGGGGTCAGATTCAGAGTGTAACCAGATCCAGATCGGGGGGCTAACCTGTGAAACGGGGACTCCGGGGGAGCTTGGCCAGCGGCTGTTTTAGCAATTAGGGGACACGACACACCAGAGAACGGAGAGAAGTGGATGAATTCGAGCGGTACTGAGGAGGCAAAATCCCCAGAACTCGATGATTTATTGAACGGGAGAGATGAGAAGGAAGTGGAAGTCACGGGAGAGTACCGTCTAATGGTGGTGTTGAATGTCCCTCAATTTGCCTCTGTCTGGTAGGTTCCCCTCGGCTGGTTTCGGGTTATGCATTTTCGGCAGGAACAGGACGTAAGTCATCTGCGTCCTTCATCAAAGAGGCACGGGACTTCAGCTGGTCATATTTGTAGAGCTGTTGATTTTGACTCCTCTGTTGAGGTGGTGTTTTCGGAATTTCTCCAGCCTACAGTTACCTTTTGCAACTTTCTAATTAATAATCTGCGGAAGATGCTCTGAGATTATCTAATTACCCAGCAAACTTTCACTCCGTAGCTTTAGCAAGCATGGATGATTCTTGCCCGAATCAATTATTCTTATGATGGTTACAAAATGGTGATTTTCTAAGTCAGTCATTCTGTCTATATTACTAGTTACCTGGCAGTTCTAGAATATAAACCAATGAACAAAAATGAGTAAAGCTTCTTCTCCACTGTATTAGCTTATTTATATTTTTCAGCATCAATATGAACTCTGGATTATCTTATTCAGTGTATTATCATATATTACCATGAATGATCATTTTGATGCTCGATTTTCCTTCTGTTCCAACCGATGGAAACTCACTTAAGCTGGCTTTAGTGACATTTTCACATGGATCACTTTTTGAATTTTTTTTTTTACAAAAAAATATTGCAGAATCAATGTTTACTTTCCCAGCGCCAGGCCTGGGACCAGCTATTGCCCCCACCGAATCCTGTTTCCTGTAAGAGAGGAAGTGCCTTTAGAAACAGATGTGGGCACTCGGCATGCTTAGTCATTTTGGACTGTAAGATGTCCTGTCTCTTTGAGAAAGGGTGTTTGAAACTCTGTGGAGGCCGAGAGAAAAGGTGCATACTTCCAGGGAGACTTGGCGCTGACTTTTGTTAAGACTCGAGAGGAATTACCCATGAAGAGGGCTTGAGACTACATTCATGGCTTGCGTATTTGGGGGTACCCACCTAGTAGGAATAGGGCACCATCTCTCTCCATGACCCCTCTGTTAAGCTGTCCCAGGTAGTGTCACCCGCAGCGGCTGGGCCTCACTCCCTGCTGGCTGGTGACTCACTTGTTTCCCACAATGTCTGGAGGCATAAATTGCTCTGTGGCCTGATCCAATTATATTCGGGTTCAGAAAGTGTTTGATGCCAATCTCTGAGACTCCTCTGGGCCCAAGAGAGCTCTCTCTCCTCTGCTGTCTCCCTCCTTAGTCCTCTCCAGAGAATGAGCTGAGCCATGGTTCTGCTTATTGTTTTAAATTCAGAGGACCTGTTGTTTGCAAGAGCGCCCCATAGACTTGAACTTCCCAACATTCCGTGTGAAATAAAATCAATGCCTTTGGGGAAAGCTTCAAAGCTCCTCCCCATCCCCCTTGGCAAAATTTCTGAGCCACTCTTGGGGGACCTGGGTGAGCATGTAGCCTCTGGTCTTGACGGCTTCCTCTCCTGTCACATGCCTCCTTCACAAGGACAGGTGAGCTGAGGTGAGGGCAGTGGGCACCCCAGTTTCTCTTCTTGCCACGTCTGAGCTACAGCCTCCATCCTAAGAGCCCGGGCTGAGTGGGGGAAGGTAGCCCACTACCTCTCAGTACACGTACCAGGA
Source organism: Phyllostomus hastatus (assembly GCF_019186645.2). Lineage (NCBI taxonomy): Eukaryota > Metazoa > Chordata > Mammalia > Chiroptera > Phyllostomidae > Phyllostomus > Phyllostomus hastatus. The sequence goes on from NW_025333607.1 coordinate 16,110,342, forward strand.
ATCAAGCCTCTTCATCTAAGGGTGGAAGGGAATGAGAGATGCTACAACCTGCCCTGGGTAAGATTCCGCGCTTCTCGATGGGGAGCTGAGGGGAGAGAGCATCATGTCTGCCTGGCTACTTCTGCCCAGGCTGCAGCTTCCATCGCACTGAGCTCGGAAAGCGAGAGCAGAGAGAGAAGGCCACAGACCAAATCCCGCAGACTCTTGCTGTTCTTCCTGACATCAGTGGATTCTCTTGAACAAATATTTCTTCTTTTGCTATATGTTTTTAGGACAATTGCCAGAGACTTTCAATGGTTGGGTTTTTTTTTATTATATGTATAATTTTCAACAGTTATGCTTGCTTCACTAGAGACAGGGTCCACAGGGCTCCTGGGCTGCCATTCCAGAATTGGAACTCCCCCCTGTCCTTTGAACTTTATGCGCCCTTTTCCCTGTTTGTTTGACAGGGGAAAGTCATAAATTCTTACAGAGTCAGATCTGTTCATTTTTTTCTTCTGTTATTTCTTCTACTGCTTTTATGCTTGGAAGTTCATCCCCATCCAGAAAGCTGACATATATTCATCTGTATTTATGTTTTCCTAATTTGACACTGAATTTTTGGTAAGCCCAGAATTTATGTTAATGTAAGATGTATGGCTACTGTCAAAATTAACTTGTATTCAAATAGCATATCTCCTAATTTATTAAAGAATCTATTACTCCCTTATTTTTTTTATTTATTGAGTCATTACATATACTTGGCCCATCTGTATTTTTATGTATATCATTCTGCATGATTAATTTTATTTTTCTAATATATTTTAAACTTTGAAGCCCTCATTATTCTAAATCTTCAAAATTTTATTAGTTTTTTTTCCATTAATTTATAATTCCAGGTGAACTTTAGAATTATTTTGCTCTTGTAAAATTCCCACATAATTTTGATCAGAATGTCATAACCTCTAAATCAATTTGGAGAAGCCTTTTCAAATTACTTCTGTGGTGTTTAGTTGTCCCACAGAAGAATGTAAAGTCTTCTCATTAATTTAAATCATCCTTTAATGCTCATAAAACTTCAAGTTTTCTTCCGAAAAGTCCAGTGTATTTATTGTTAAGGTTACTCTTAAATTTTATTGCTTTGTTTTGTTTTTTGATTGCTCACATGAATACATTTTTTTCATGTCATATGATTTATGCCTGTTACACAAGAAACTCCCAATATTTCTAACTGTGTATCTTATCTGTCCACCTAGTGAACTCTGAATGAATTGACTGACTTCTCCAAGGAGAAAGGAGAGTTTGCTAACCACTGTATTTGCAATGTTGAGTGTAGAATTGAGGTATTTGGCAGATAATTGAGATCCAAAATCCATTTATTTAAGACAACCAAAGAAACGCTAAGTGACTGTGTTATTTGGATTGTGGGGACAGCCTGTGGGCCCCAGCAAAACAGTGACATTCAGGTGCAGATACAGATGGCAGCATGTCACAGAGCAAGCCCTTCAGGCCGGCGTCTCTCCCTGCCAATAGAGGGGGTGGGTGGAAGTCATTGCTATGCGAGTCTAATTTTCGCTTTGGTGTGCATGATCCACTTCCTCTAAGCATCTGCCTCAAAACTTGAAGGTCCAGCTGGCCTTCAGGAGACCTTTTCTCTTGCCCAAAACTATGTGTATGTACTTAGGGTATCAAACTCAGCATAACTGTCAGCCAGAGTCCAATGTAATTAGAAAGACAGGCTATCTGGGTACAAAAGGTCAACTTGACCCAGGACACGTATACTCTGTCATGTGATGCTACGGCGATGCTCTTGTGTTCCAAGTCGGGCAACCCAGGGTTTGAACACCAGCTCTGCCGCTCCCGAGATGTGTGACCTTGGGCGATACTCGGGTTAGTTAAGGTTGGGTTTGATCTTAACCCCAAGTATTTGTGGCATCAACTAGAAAACTGTGTTTCTCTCTTGTCTGAAAGTCTGGACTTGGTTAGTAAGGGGCTGGGAAGAAGCTCAGCATCACAGTGACCTGGGACAGCACCAGCACCCCCAGGGTGTGGCCCCCCTCAGGAGGGCACCCTGGGTCTCAGGCCTCTGGGCTGCCTTTCTAGCAGGACAGAAAAACAAAGAGTTCACAGGGAGAGCAGGAGTATCCCTAAGGAAGGTTCCCTAAAACTGCCACACTCTGGTCATTTATGTCCCATGGATCAGGACACTGTCACACGATAGCACCTAACTACAAGGGAAGCTGGGAAGACATGCTGGTTGTTGGTTTGGTTTTTAAGGAGTCTGCTAAAAGTCAGGTTTTACTGGGGAGTAAGGAAATCATGGATATGGGATGTCTGTTTATTTTTGTCACTGTAGTTCACTGCTGTTTGTCTCAATTTTCTTGTCTATGAAATGAGCAAAATAACCTCCCAGCATTGTTCACTGAGGACGTATTTGTAAGACCCACTAGCTTACACAGGAAGCATTCAGTACATTTTGGCTGTAATTTACAGAAACTTACAACAGTGCTGTAGTTGGGCAACATGAATTTCGCACTGTGCAGGCAGGCCCATTTATATGCAAATATATTTTTTTAATAAATGCTATAAATTTATTTTTTCTTCCTTATGACTTTCTCAATAAGGTAGAGAAAATCTTTTCTGTCTTACTTTATTGTAAGACTATAGTATATAACACATATAATACAAAAACTATATATTAATTGACTATTCATATTATCAACACACTTTCTGGTCAACAGTAGGTTCTTAGTAGTTAAGTTTCAGGGGGGTGTCAAAAGTTATACACAAGTGTTTGTGGAGGGGGGTTCAGAGCCCTTAACCCCTCTGTTGCTCAAGGGTCAAATGTGCATTTATATTGGTCTCTGCTACAAATATAATGATTTTTCTAACAGGTAGAAAGTGTCTGCAGAAGCATTGTGACTGTCAGAGCTTTGCAGCTGCCAGTGAAGGCTCGTGTTGCCCAAGTTCACCGCTGCGTACAGGGAAAGAACTAAAACCTGGGAGGGCGGAGCCGTTTGCCTCTGGTACAGAGATTTGCCAGATGGGTAGGGAACGTGATCCAGATCCCCAGGCCTCCTGATTCGTATTCCAAACCTCTGTACCCTTGACCCAGCTCCCTTTTCCTTTCATTGTGGCAGATACAAAGAACCGGAGCCCACTGAAATATAGTAATTTCCCAGTGCGATGCTAAGTACAACAAGGGAACCGGGAAATTCTGTGGGCGTAGCACCCAACTTCAAATTGCTGATTTAGGGATTCTTGCAGTTCCATTAAAATCTAAGAGGAGGCAGTAATTGAATTTAACAGGCTTGCATTTTAAACTCTGTATTATCTCTGTAACTTATGTATTCAGTCCTCACATCATTTCAGTGAAAAAGAAAAGAAAAAAAGCCGGTGTCATCAACTTAAATGTATACATATTCATTTAGCCATTTCACTGTAGGAAAAATGCTATGTTACCCAAGAGAAAAGAGGTTTTAAATGGAACCATATTATTGACTCTAAATATGATTAAGAACTGAGAATTGGAGTTTCTTTAAGAAATGCATTTTGTTGAGAAGGCCAGAGTCTCCTAAAAGAGGAACAAGCTTGCTCTGTGATCCAGGCTGCAATTTGAATGAGCGTCTCGAGTTCTGAATCAAGCACAAATTACATTTGAGATTCACCTTTTTCTAGGTTTCATTATGAAACATAATAATAATAATCACGGCTACCATTGACTGCATGCTATTCTATTCCTGATACTCAGGTACTTTCGGCACATTAATGTATTCATTTAATCCTCAGAAGAATTCTGTGATGGGTCCTACTATGGTGCCCATTGAACAGATATGCAAATTGTGGCGCAGAGGGAATAGGGGCTCGTCTGATGTCACGCAGCAGTCAGTGGGAGAAGGGGAATTGAAACATTTCGAATGCTCTTAATCACCATATTACATTATCTCCCATTATTATTTACTTTGTTCTCCTGTGTTTTCACCCATTAAATACCATAGTAATTTCCCCTTGTTGATAGCTTTCTGTATTTTGAAGGCATATTTTATTCATAGAATTGATTCTCTCTTTGTGATTTTTTAATTGATTTTTTTTTAGAGAGGGAGAGGAAGGGGGTAGGGGGAGAAGCGAGATAGAGAAAGAAAAAGAGAAACATCGATTTATTGTTCCACTTATTCGTGCATTCATTGGTTGATTCTTGCATGTGCCCTGACTGAAGATTGAGCCCACAACCTTGGCGTATCAGGATGATACTCTAACCAAATGAGCTGCCCGGTCAGGGCTACCTCTTCGTGATTTGTGATCCAAGGGGCAAGACTAAACATAGGGGAACCTAGATAAGCATATTGTTTTGCACGTAGCAGATATTTAGGGTGTTTGGTTGAGTGCCTGACAAACATCTGAAGCAATATTCCCCTTTTGAATTCTCTGCCTAGAGAAGAACAGAAGAGAAATCTGCCTCATTCCTATGAGGACGTGTGGGAAGTGTTCTTGGGTTGGGCCGCACTGCTGAGATTTCAGGAGCCCTTGGACTCCCCTGTGCATCTGATAGCCGATGCTCTGGTGCTCTCTCTCACGCAGGTAGCCTCTACCATGCAAGTGTTCTATCTGGGAAGTCAGTTCTTTATTAATTTTGCATCTCTGTAGCCCTCGTTAAAGAATTTGTGGAACCTTTTCATCTTTCCGTGATCACAAGCATGGGCTTCTTAGAGAGACATTTGATGAACAGGAATATTAAAAATATGTATCTATTTAAAATATATGTAGAGTATGTGTATATATGTACATATATATACACATATATACACATATGTATACCTGTGTATTCTAAAGAAAATGTATTTCTGAAAGACAAACTTAGCATTCATGAACTAGTCAAACAGTAGCTTTAGAATGTCAAGGATAAAAATGAATGTTAAAAAATCAAATACAAAACATTGTGAATGTTTTAAGATTTTTGCGCCCGAAGAACCAACTGCTGCCCCCTTGGGGTGCTGTCTCTCCTGTTGCAAATGCCCCGTGCGGTGAGACTGAACTCACAGACTGGTCCACAGCCTGCCCGTCTCTTACTTCCTGTGTAATCCTCACAGCCACACCGACGTGTCAGAGGGCTTAAGACTTACATGATTTTTAATGAAAAACTGTTTAAGCCCTGGCTGGCATAGCTCAGTGGATTGAGCACGGGCTGCGAACCAAAGCATCGCAGGTTCGATTCCCAGTCAGGGCACATGCCTGGGTTGCAGGCCACGGCCCCCAGCAACCGCACATTGATGTTTCTCTCTCTCTCTCTCTTTCTCCCTCCCTTCCCTCTCTAAAAATAAATTAAAAAAAATAAAAATAAGTCAGCAGTATCACTTTAAAAAAAAAGAAAAACTGTTTAACATTTATTTGTTACTATAGTTATAGAGCATAACCTTTCATTAGAACGCCCCGCAAATGAACAGGATAACTTAAATATTTCCCACCCCGCCTCCACTCACCACCAGGAATCCGATCGTCACCTGCACAGCAGGGTGAGCTCAAAGCCCAGGCATCCCCAGATCGACTTTCCTTTTGTTCCTGCTTTCCTGGACCACAATGGTTCTCAGGTTCGAGCGAACAGGGGGGCGTCTGTGCAGGAGCGCACGCACAAGATCGTATGCACTCTCCATTATGAGTTAGTGAAGGGCTTCCTCAAAGGTAATTTCGGCGGTACTCAATTTTCACCTCGCACGCCGATCTGAGGACCCAACCATTGTCTAACTCCACACAATTCTGCGCATTAGTCCGATGGTCACTGGGTCTGCATTCAGCCTGGGCACAATGGCAAGCTTTGCTAGAAAATCACAACCGTGGCATGGGAAAAATGGTTACATTAGCTGGAGACAGCCTGGGAAAAGAATGCCTAGGGAAGCCCTAACGACTGTCCCCCAAAGTATGCACGACTATCAGGAAGGATTAAGCGTTAAAACAAACCAGCTATGCTGAGCTCAGATGCCGGTTCAAAAACCCTTTGACCTTAGGAAGATTACATGACCGATTGATGCCTTCATTTCTTCATCTAAAAATATGGATATTAATAGCATTTACTCTATTATGTGGCCATATTATCCATAGAGTTAGAGGATTTAATGTGTGTGTGTGTGTGTGTGTGTGTGTGTGTGGTGTTAAAAACAGTGTGACTTCCCAGAGACCAGAAACAGTTCTAAGACACAGATCGCTAACACCAGAAAGGACTCACAGTGTAGTGAGTGACCCAGCGCTGGAAGCAATCAAGCCGACACTGTCTGAGTATCTATCTGTCAGGAAACTGTAAAGCACGATAGCTCCTAGGCTGGGGCAGGGGTGCGGGGCGAGGCTGGGCTAGATGACCTCTTCTATCCTATCAAGTCCATGACTCAGCACGGGCCCAAAACCACCTACCTAGCTATTTCCAAGCTGAAGCTGCTTGAATATTTGGTCTGAGGGAAGTTGTTTGCAGAATGGACCCATAAACAAAATCCCACACAGCAGCGGCCTGAAAATCTTCCCTGTGTGGTCAGTGACGTCGTCACTCCTGTTCAGCCGCATGGTGTCACGCTGGAGCCCGGGGACCACCCCCCTGGGTCCTTACACTGAAAATTCTTTGTGAGCCACCCAATGAGTGAACTGCCAGTTCCTGCTGAAAATAAGTCTCAAGCTTGGATGGACCGTGTTTTCCTTGAGGCTAACAATGAGCAGCCTTCACGGCTCAGAGAGGGGCTGTATATCAAAATTCTTGTTGTGATAAAGCTCCCCAGTGTCAACACAGCGTACTGAAAGCCGCAAACCAAGCAGCTTTATTTAAAAGCATATACATAGCTCGAAATAACTGGGGGCAGGCAATTATTTCTGCTTAATCCGTGAAACTGATTGGGCTAGTTATAAATAAGTCACATATGTGTGACCACAGCCAAATTTTAAATAAGCCCAGTTTGTAAGGTTATTAATCCAATGGTCTCTTCTTCTTCTACTTTTTTTTTTTGGTCTTTCACCTTTCTTTAGTCCTTGACGATTCTTATTACGTCTTTGTGAAAACTCTCTTTTCCCCTGACTCAGTCACGTGCGTATTTTCTTACACTTCCAGCCTTTAACTGTGTTGTGTCTGTTTTGCCTGTTTCTCCCCCTTCCCACCCTCCTCTTGGTGACCTTCCTATGTTTCTGCTCTTGACACCCTTCTCCCAGTGAACTCATCTGTTTCTCATATCTCCAAATACCATCTACCCCTCTAGAGCTGTCTATAAAACTCCTTGGGGGGTCATAATGGAAAAAAGATCGAGGAACACTTCAGTAGCGCATCGCCCCTGATTTGCATGCCACAGGAACACAGGTCAAAATCGCACGTGTTATTGTAGCCGTCCTATCTTCATGCACTCTGGATGTAAATGAAATGGACAGGTCCTACAGAAGAAATTTTATTATCGGGTTATGATGAAATAAGCACTTTGCCTTTGACCTCGCATGGTTGATTTTGCGTTATAATGTCCATCTAACATAATGGCCACTTCGTACGCACTTCAGTTGATTGGCCCATGGAGGACCTGGAGCTCAGGACTCTGGCCCAGATGCCAGATGGAGAATTCTACTCGTAGGATACCTGCGTGCAAAAGGCTTGTGCCTTGACCCCAGCCAAACAGGCTTACAAGAGATACTGCTTCTGCTCACTCCCCTTTCCTTGACCACTCCTTCTACTGAAATTCAAACATTCAACTCCCTTTGACTCTTCTTTTCGTCCTTTATCTCAACTATCTCCGTACAGCCAAAGAGCCCCAATGCACCTCCTACTTGACCCATAGAACACCACTCCCCTACCCTCTCCTGGGTATCCACACTTAAGCCCGTGCAACCAAAGCTCTGGGTAACAACAAAAACCGTCTATTTTCTCAGCTCTCACCTCCTCCTCCTCAACTCCAGCGCATTCGCCGCCTAAAACACGAGTTTGCACCGATTCACTAATTCCTCCAGTAAATGTTTATTGAGCCCCAACCTACACGCCAGGAAGACACTCGAGGGTGCTAGCCGCTGCAGAGGTACCCCATAAACCCGTGTGGAAAATTTGAAAAGTGCTCGCACTTATTTTGATTTCACGAATATTCTTTGAGCAACTTGACACTGCTGCTCCTTGCTAGAGGGGGCCCGGGCCGCACGATCCGGCTGCTCACGCTCTCGGCGCTCCTCGGGGGCCACTGTGAGTGCCTCCCAGAACCACATTAATGCTTCAATGTCCCCTTCCCGTTTGCCGTGGCACAAAGCACAAAGTCAAGGGAATGTGAGAGGAATAAAGACGTTCTTATTCTTGTTATTTATTTGCCTGGCCCATACCTCCACATGGGGTCAAGCTTACAAATGAAAGAAGTATGGAGTTGTTGTTTCTTAAGGCTCATCAAAAAAGCCTTTGACCAAAAATATATCACCTCCCCCGGGGCCAGCCTCATAGTGCAACTCACAAGTTAGTTTTTGGAATTAAAACATCAAGAGCTCAGCCTCAAATGTTATTAGGGAAATGACATATTAAACCACGGTTGGCCTTTAATTTCTTACCGCCAATTAAGCTGTGTTCGACAACACTTAAGTGAGTTCACGGCCGCTCACACATCTCCTCCTCCTCTTCTCCACCCCGATGTTGTCAGCCGAGGTCAGCGCCCGTCAGGGGTTAGCACGGAGGCTGGTGCAGGCTGAGCCCTGATCTTCCCGGGGCGCGCCATGGTGATAAACTGCACAAACGGTGCCTGTCCCCATCAGACTTTTCTTCTCCTCTAGCTCCCATCCCATTAAAAAAAAAAAAAAAAGATTGACTCCTGTAGTATAATCTGTATATTAACTGAAATTCTATAATATAATATAAAACATCAGTCCTCTATTTTAACATAGCTTCATTTACCGTTCACCTACTGGCCTCACACTGAACATGGTGATGCGTGATCACTCTGTCCCTTCAACGGAAACTTTCTTTCCTTCTTTTTATCCTTTTCCAATGCATAGCCTTTGAGTCCTAGCATCTCTGAGTCCTAGCCTAAATTCTGTCCTCCATGATACCCTCCCAGACTATCATTCCAGCTCAGTCTCTTCCTTCCTCTGAACTCTCCCAGCCAATATCATATTGTCCATTCATCTGGCCCCTGTCATTTGCAGAAGTAATTTTTATGCACATATTTTGTTTTCAAGAGATTGTAAATTTCCCAATGATGGGCACAAGCTCTACTATTATGTTTGCATTTTTCATGAAAAACCAGACTATGTTTATCTGGAGAAAATTCAGGAAGCTTATACACTTAACACACTTATGAGCATCTTCCTGTGTTTATGTTATAATTCAATAATTGATTCAACCAAACAAAACAATGCATACAATTGACACATTGGCTGAGCCGATGGAAGAAATACGAAGGCAAGGCACACAGAGTGTGGAGCTCCCAACTGGAGATGGGTGTGAGGCGGACGACTTGACCAGAGAAACTTTTTAAATGTGAATTGCTGCTAGGAGGACACCATTACTTGAGCTGCTGAATTGGACAAGGGGACAGGGGAAGGATTCATTGAAAAACTATTTGTTGGGTAGCTACTATGTATAGGTACTGTGGTAGGCCCTGGAAAGTGCCTCATGGAACTCACAAACATCTAAGGAACTCACAATCTCTCTCTCTCTCCCTCTCTCTCTCTCTCTCTCTCTATATATATATAATATATATATTATATATTTATTATATATATTCAATAATATATATTCTATATACAGAGAGAGAATATATATGAATATATATGAGCTCTCAATCTTTTTGGGTTTAGCCAAACCATGTATTCTGACATTCACAATCACCACTGAGAAAGTGAGAGATTTTTAAGCCAGTTTTATAAACTTCTCAAGGGCGGAGACTAGAAGTCGCAATATAACAACACAAAGGACAGAGAGGAACAACTTGACCGAAATTTATGAGGACCAGAAGAAACCGTCAGTCTCCAAGGACAGATTAGGAGCTCCAGGCCCGGAAAAACCTGGGCCGCAATCCTAACTCACACTCAGACTGGCCGTGAGACCACGGGAAGGATGCCCAACCTCCTGGAGCCACAGTTCTCCGAACATGAGAGGCAGACTCTGGACTAGACCGCCTCAGAGACAGCTTCTCCTTCTCACGTCCGATGGTTCTGTCACTGCCACAGGACCGCGGCAGTTTAGCACAAGGCTGCTCCGTCTCGGATCCCTCCCGTCGCAAGCGAATGGGGAGCCAAAGGCCTTCCCCCCAGATGAGAGTCCCAGGAAGTCAGGGCACAGGGTGTCCACCAAGGGCAGAGAAGACTGTTTTTTCTTCCCTGTAATTGCTCTACTCCATCCATTTCACAGAGAGAGCTAGCGCATGCAGAAGGCCAAGAATAACTCATAACACTCGCAGCATCCTTTCGGGGGTCTCCCTGGAGACCGCAGCAGCAAAGGCGCACAGCCGCGGCACACCTTCGGGGGCAGACACGCTGGTGCCTGAATACTCTCACGTGCCCAGCTCCCCCGGAGCTCTGAACCCAAGGGGGGCGCCGCGCGGTCCAGTGAGGCCCTAGGGAATGTTCCCGCCTAACTTCCCTGGATTCGAGAGACAGGAATGCAAAAATTGAAACTTCTGCTCTGGAGTTGGCAGCAGAGTTGTGGGAAAAGTTTCAGATGAAAGGAAAGTCAGGGAAGATTGGTCTTTTGGTCTTCTTGGTTTTCATAAAAGGCAGAAATGACTCTTCCCTTAATGAAGGATGGCTGGGGGAAGCTTAGGAGATTCACTGATTTGGTTTCCTTCTCTTCGGCTTATCTAAACCAGATCCGCATGATCTAAGACTTTGGGGGTTATAAAATGGGACTGGAATTCTCAGGGCAGACATGTAAGATCTCCAAGGCTCCCCATTTCTTGTCATCCTCCGGCAACGCGGTGCCAGCAAAACCCAGCTAATAGGATCTCATGATCCGAAATTAATTTGGAAAAAAAAAAATAACCAGCCAGAATTCTTTAACCTAAAAAACAGGGTGGCCGTTTAGGTTGGATTTGCATTTTCGGCGAAGGTCCGTGTCAGACTCGCTTGTACAGTTGTGGATTTGCTCAGGTTTCATTTCCTTTTGGATAAATAAATAGATAGATATTGTGTATATTTAAAGAGAACAACGTGATGCTTTGATATACGTATACATTATGAAAGGGTGACCACAATCGAAGTGATCAACGAGTCCATCATCAGGCTGAATTTTAACGAGGACAGTTCTGGAGGTCAGGAGGTGTGTTGTGAGCGATGGGCACCAACAAAGCTATACGAGCGCTGACTCCAGTGAATGCCCCCTCTGCCCCGAGGGTTACCCAGGTTCTAGTCTGAACATAGACAGCTTCCTCTTTAATAGCACTCCTTTCTGGGGGAGTGGGAGGGAAGGGTTATTTTTTAAGATAAGATTTTAGTTCTTATCAGTCTAGAACCATGGTGCCTTCCCTGACTTCAGGCTGCTCTCTTCTTTTCCTTCTCTAAACTAAAATATCTGCCAGGAAATTTTCTTTTAGAATTAGTACCCTAAATGTCTGTGCTTCTTTGTAGTCGCACAGTAAACAGTCTAAGAGAAACAAATCAATTCAAATTTGTATTTACCAAGATGAAGCTTAGGTCGTGGAAATAAGTCACATACAATGTGAAATTCACATTTATTTGGCATGGAAGGCATCACATTATATTTACCATGATTTCCATAACAGTGAAGCCCTTAACTTTAAATTATGTTATAACCACAATTTGTTAATTTCTTAAGTGATTTAGTCATTTGTTTTTAAATGACTAAAGAGAGGCATAGGTTTATTTTTGTATTTTGAAGCAGCAGTTTTAGCCAACAATTATGTTAATTTCCAATTTTATTTCTTATAAAATATTTCAGCTCTAATAACAAATTAGGGCATACAAATTTGGTTAAATTGTGGATACTTATTTTTAAAGGCCCGCATGTCAAATAATATATATATATTAGCAAAAATATGGGGAAAATGTAAGTTGTGTTAATATACATAGTAGCTGGTTTATTTTTTTACCACAATAAAATAGCATTTATATGTACAATATTTAAGCTAAGCTTAAAATAACCATTCTGATTTACCTAATCTACCTACATTTTAATTAGAGTTTAGTTATTATCCAGGTTGAATGTTATCTCCTGTAATGGAATAAATAAAACCATGGTTTTGTCTAGTTCATAGAAAATCTAGTTCTCTCAGCAAATTCCTAATTATACCTGTAACATACACATTCACATGTGCACACACACACCAATCAGTAAAATTCAAACTGGAGGATGCTTATCTAATTATCTTGAACTCAATCTCCCCTAATCAAGAAAGGTCATGATATAAAGCGATATTTTCTAGATAGCATTCCAAAATGCATAATGAAAATGCAAAAATTATCAATTTACTCAAATATTGTATCCTCGGAATTTTGTGGTATGAAAGACAGAAGAAAAGAGCTTACCACATTTCTTGTCTGCTTCTTGTTGAGACTCACCCTTTGATTATCTGGAGTATAGTGGTTTTGCGGTAGTCAGCTAATAAATTTCACAAAACTTTGTAGATATGAGAGTATTGATTTGGCTATTTGTAAAATTCTAAGATCAGTTGTTGCTTTTTTTTTTTTGAAAAGCCACAATAGCTATTGTCTCATATTTGGTTGTTTCAGAAAAGATGCCTGAAATCACTCAAGACCATTGTGTTTTGTTTTATTTTATGGTAAATACTGTTTCCTCCTTCGAGAGGTTAGTCTTCATTTATGCCAGAAGTTTTGCATATTTCTCAGCATATTTTAATTGTGTGAAACTGTTTTTACTAATGATGCAGGCTGCAAAAGGGAAAATCTATAAAGATCTGAGAATTTTTTTATATCTGAAAACTTTCCCCTTTTTTTTCCCCTGAATGGAAATAGTTATTCAGGACTTGAGTACCCATGAATTGCCTTTCTTATTAGCTAGGAATTCTCTCGTGTTTTTATTTTTATACTAATGTCCCCTGAATTCTGAGATTGTTTCTCAGCGATTGTTTCTCAGCTGATTGTCTATTTCATTCTTCACAATTTTTTGTAATTTTGAGTCTGCTTTTTAGTATTCTAAAGTATAATTCACTTTGCTTATTATTTTTGTTTTGAAGTTTTCTTATTTCACCCTGCTTTAAAATAGAAATAATGTCCTCAATGAGAATAAGATGCTCTCTAAATATTTCTTAGACTTCATGAAATGAATCATTTTCTCTCAGTAACTAATGTTTTATTCTTTCCTCACGCTGCAAAGGGTTTTCAAGTTCTCTTATTTATCCTTCGGTTTTACCCATTCTTGAGTGACGTAATAACAATGCCCCAAAATGCCATTTTCAAACCCTGTTGAATATCCTTCTCACATACAGAAAGACACTCATGTAGGAAACAGTAAGTTGAAAGGAATTGTTCTCACCAATGCCTGGATGCTGGCCATTTCCTCCATTACAATCTGTAGCTGGAGAGCCCATGGTCCGACAGGTTGTAAACCAATGCAAGTTCCTTCGCCAGCAGTACAAGTGGAACCTATTTAATAGACCCACCTAGCATCCCGAGAGCCGGTATAAAAGGAGGGATAGGAGGAGGGCCCGTGAATGGAGTGTCTGTTCCCATAGAAGGAGAGTTTTGTCCTTCTCATTGGCCCCTGGGCCTTACTACAGAGATGGATTTTCCACGAAGCTTGTGAAGGTTCAACTTGAAGACCTCTCGCTTGTATGAGGCCCCTTCCGGGCTGGTGAAGGTCTCTCACACAGTGTTTTGTATGGTCAATTACTTTTGTAAAATTAACAAAGCGGAGATATTTCCTCTGTTCTGTCTTCCCCTCAGCTCGGGTGACTGGGAGGTGGCTCTAGGCCCCCAGTCTGATGCCTCTTTGGGTATTCGTTTCTTTTCTGTGAAGGTCTCCACACACATAAAATATTAGAATATCGATATCAAATAAAATGTGTGTTTCTTCGCTCCTGTTAATCTTTCGTCCATTTAATTCTCAAGCTCCGGGTACTGAACCTAAGAGGGTAGAGAAAAGATTTTCCCTACAGCAGTCATTAAACTGCAGTGATTATGTAAATACAGTTAAGTGGATAGTTTATGATGTGCAAATTAAGATGAAGCATACCGTGTAGGATCATGGATTAGAGCAAATCTAATAGGCTTAAACCCGACCATGACCCTGGTCTACAGCCCCACTGACCTCAGCTAACTCATGTAATGGGACCAAGCCAGGCTCACTCAGTATGTATGTAAATGTAATTGGCTTCCAATCTAACATTCAGTATTGTACCCCTTGAACTCAGGTTACGTCACCACATCATTTGCTGTGGCACTTGAGTAACTTGAAAATAAACCTCCCATTACCCCCAAACAAAGGCCAAACTCATGTTAGCTCAGAAACGGCTATTATCACAGGAAAGGTGGGTCCGTTTCTCGAACGTGAAGTTCGTAACTTTCACCCTCTGAGGGATGTTCAGATGCCAACACTCATTTTGACATTGGTTCTTCCTGAATATTAATAACCTCTGTTTACTTTCAAAGAAAATGTATTCCATATGTCCCAGAATCATTTGTACCTAAATCAGCACATGGGAGACATAAATAAATATTACAATCACATATGTATAAACATTTTGCGATGCGGAGGAGACTACTTTTATCTTTAAAATGAACAATTTTCATTTTGACCTCTGAAAGGGGGAAACACAAGCTGTGGGTTCCCCATCTGGCTTGGCCACTCATCCACGTGTAATCTCAGGCCTGGGGAAGGTGCCCTCGCTTTGCACTGGAGCCACGGCAAATCCTTCTGGATAGGAAGGAGTTCGACCTCCTAGTCTCCTGCTCTTGAAGCCCAGTAATGACCACGGGGTCAAACCTGCGCCCTGCCTCAAGGACCGGCACCGTATCTTTAGCCCAAGCGTAGTGAGACTCTGTTGCCCGCCTTCTGACTCTGCTGCCAGGTGGTCCTCTCACCTGGTTTCCCCGGCGCTCACCGGATGGGCTGATTCACAGCATACACTCAAGAATCGTTTGCTGAGTGAATGGATGAAGAGTCCCTGGCCCAGGTCAAGTGTCCTGAAGGCAGAACAAGACGGTGGTTTACAGACGGTGGAGAAGCCCTATGTCTAGCACAGGCCCGATAGACCGTGGGGTTTCCTGAGTATCGGATGAAAGGACACGTGATTGAATTAACGGCTCTCATCTCGGATGTCAGCACACCGTCACATGGGCGTGCCTTGTCTCACTTCCTGATGACAAAGAGCACAACACGCTCAGTCCTGGGCTCTGTCCTGTTGGGCATTTTACGAAATGATTTGGATAGAAGCAGAAGCAAATGTTCGTCCCTGAGGGGGTGTGGGCAGAGTTCATAGATTGCATGTCGGAATAGCGATTCGGAATGACCCGCCATCATGACATACAATAATCAGGTAAAACCAAAAACGGGCTCCGTTTAAATGACCACTGACTTGACTTGGGTATAAATCCTTCCAGCGTTTGTTGTTATACCTTCCTACCTGCCCATCTATTTTATACAAACATATAAGCACAGAGAGACAAATAGGTATATGCTTTTATTTCTTTAGACAATAGGGATCACTCGACACATACTGTAGCATAATCTCCTTTTGTCCTGTTAGCACCACGTAATTAAACATTCTTCTGAAACACCACTTTCTCACACCCCAGTAGGCATTCTGGGCTTTATTTAACCATTATAAGATTGTTTTCAATTTTATTATTTTGGACACTGCTACCATGAACATGCTCCTAATTAAACCCTTGCCCCAACCCATAATTCTTTAAGATTCTCCCTAAAATGTGACTGTTGACAGACTGTACGTCTTCGCCCATGTATACGTTACAAGTGGCATCTCAATTGTTTGAACTTATTTTCTCGATTTGAGATCCAGTTATTTCTTGCATTTTTGTCAGCGATTTGCATTTCCTCTGACAAAATGAGATTTCAAAAATACAGGTTCCACATTTGTTTCCCTCCAGTTCCCTAGTAGAATTGTACAACGTGGAAAGTTGGCCTGACAGCGGACTGCATGAAAATGAAAATGAAAAAAAAAAAGAAACAAGGAGAATATGATAGCAGTCTTCAAATATTTGGATAGTTAGTATATAGAAAAGGAATCGTGTTTAGTTTATATTTTTCCAAGAGGAAAAAGTAGGGCAAGCAGATGGAAAGTTACAGGTTGGCAGGCTTTCGTTCACGTTAAGAAAGAACTTTTTAACTGTCTCAGCTGTACAAAAATTGAATGGATTGGCAACTGGCTTCCGGCTTTGGGTTAACTGGGTGACTTTGTCTCTCCAAAGTCCATAATTCTTTGTTTCTGGGAATGTGGGCTTACACTAATCTCTTTAATAAATGTGTTGCTATCTACTTATTTAATATCAACTACCATGTAAATGCAAATGGAAATACCTTTAAAAGTACCACTTTTATTTCATCTAATCAAGAGACTGGCTTTTTGGGTTTTTCTTTTTTAATTCTTATCTAAGCACAAAAACCTAGACTCACTTTATTTAGATTTTCATCTAGTCAACTTATAATATGTTCATATGACCTTATCAATGAGATTACTGGGGCTGTTAAACTTTAAAGTAAATCATGTACTAAAATATGAAGAGTTTAATAATAGACTAACAGAAATTGTACAGTTTCATAATAGACTAGAAGAATGGTCTATTTAGAAGGCCTGCTTAGAATCTGGGAGTATTTATAGGCATTTAATTTAAGTAGTATATGCTCTTAAAAGTAATACAATTAGGGGTTGGGGTAGAAATAAGTAAAGGTGTTCAAAAAGTCCAAACTGCCATTTATAAAATAAATGTCCTGGGGATGTCCTGTACAGCGTGGTGACTAAGGCTAATAATACTTATTATTGCATATTTGAAAGTTGCTAAGAGAGTATTTCTTAAAAGTTCTCATTACAAGAAAAAAATTGTCACTATATATGGTGACAGCTGTTAACCAAATTAATTGTGGTGATCGTTTGGCCACATATACAAATATTGAATCATTTCATTGTATACCTGGAATTAATATGCTTTCTATGTGAATGATACCTCCATTAAAAAGAAGTCATATTATTTTGCATTTAACTAACCTATACATTTTCAAGAAGTTAGATGTACTACACCTACCAGTGAATTCCAAGTTTCCAGTTCTGGAAATTTGGTTCTGGTTTGAAATCTACAAGTGATGAGATCAAAATTATGAAACATTTTCATCTTTTATTTAAAATGTTCCTTCTCCTTTCTCCTCCTGGTGCACCTGGTAAAGTAAATTTATCTGTCCTTCTTTCGCTGTCTTTCAAGCCCTAAAGTAAGAGGACTGTGGAACACATCTTATGCCAACCCAGAGTCACCTAATCATTCCCCAAGGGCAGCCCCTTTTGCTGCATTAACTGTAGAAATCAGCCTTTCAGTGTGGTTTATAAGAGAGGGCATCGCATTGCAGAGCACAGGGATTCTGAATCAATTAGTCAGATCTAAAGCTTTAATTCATCATAATACGGTAATAAGCCAGACATGCTGTGGTATGCATTAGCGCCCGACTCTTTCCAATATTCCACTATGGGTTTTTTGTGTTTTTTTTTTTAAGCCTGGCTTGTTAAGTGATACCAGCCTACGTTGTGTTATACGATCGTGCTGATACTGCAGATAAAATATAGCTGCTATTTATTTTGGTAATTTAATATGGTAAAAGGGCTTTGAGAAAATTCTGCTGTTCACATGCTATTTCAGGGCAACAGTGACCCACCCTGATGCAGAGAAATTGAGTTAAACTGGGCTTGGTGTTTCTAGTCTGTTTTGTAGCAACGTGTTTCTGGGCTATGTTTAACCCAAGAAAGCTGAAAACGCTGACCGGTCAGGGAAGAAAGCCCATAGCTAGGCCATAATGTGAGAGGAAGTCCCGATTCCAGCATCAGCGCCGTCTATATTTTTGGCAAGTCACTTATGGTTTCCCTGCTCCCATCTCCAATTTAGGGAACTAATAGCTCCTCTCAGGAATGCTGTCTTTCTAGAAGTATGTGAGGGAGAGAGTGTATCTGGCCTGCTTGATTTGGCTTATAATGGAAGTGTACCCAACCACTCTCCAGAAATCCCAGGTGGTAGGAAAACCTAGATGTCACCCAGGAGCCTTTCCTGCCTTGTTCTGGCAGAATCAACCTCATGAACGCAACTCGGAGGTCAGAGGTGAAAACTGGAAAAGAGACAGGCTCACAGGCTACTGGAAGTTTTCCCAACATGCTCTGCTTCTCCACTTCCATGCCTTCGTGTTGTTCTTCTCTCTGCTGGGAATGTTGGTCAATACATTTAGGGAATGGATAGGGGCAGGATGCTGGTTCTTATCTACGTGGGAAAAGGCAGGGCATAGATAATCACCTGGAGAATTTTCCAAATGCCTCTCTTCTCTGTGCTTCCTGACCCTCCCCTACCCCTTGCCATTAGGAATCCTGGTTTATAAAGTACTGAGTAACTGCAGACAGGGCTGATGTTTTTACACACTGAATGGAAAGAAAGAAAGTGAAATAGTAAGTTTGCAGTCACCAACTAACTCCTAGCTTCTGATTTTTCCATCCACCCTCTCCTTTCCTGGTATTTTCGGAGGAATGCTGCGTGTCAGGACCTCTGCTGAGTGCGAGAGATGGAGAAATAAATCAGCCTTTGTTCCTGTGGAGCTCTTGAAGATCCAGTTAGGGAAACACACACACGGTTTATTTAGCGGGGACCATCAAGACAGAGCCCTTCACTGGACCGGTCTCATCAGGACTGGAGCGAAATACGCATTTCCTAGTGATTATATGACCTCAGATGAGCACATGCTTACCTGTTTTCTAAGAGTGGGATTAGTTTACCCATGGTGTGTCCAGGAACTAGTTCTAGCTCTGCAGTTGATGGAGGAACTCTTGTGAACTGTCTGACCTTCCTTAGTTGATCTCCTTCCTGAGTAGACTCAAGGGTTGTGTGTGTAAGACAAAGAACTTGAAAGCCATTTGCCAAGAAACTAATTCTCACACATTCATTATAACTTCACCATTAGGAACGTTCTTTTTCCAGTCTTAACCTTATGCTTCCTGAACGAACCCCATACACTCCACGTTTCTTCTGTTCCCCGACCTAGCTTACAAATGATGCGGGGCTGCGTCTTCCTCTTGTTTTCATTCTTCTCCTTTATCTCCCGTAGAAGCAAAGGCCTCCTAGCAGCTAGCGCTTGCCTATCTCCTCAGCTTCTTTCCAATTCACACCCCATATATATGACTTCAAGTTATTTCCTTTGGAACTTTGCATAATTCTGTAACTTTTGTTTGAAGTTTAACGTAGGTATCCTTGAACTTCATCTCCGTATTTTTCTTGAGACCTGTCCAAAATCCTCCAAGAGCCACAAACAGATTCATTGGAAAGATAAATTTTCTCCATGTGAAGCCATGTGATTTTCTCCAGCAGTTCAAAGACAACAATTGTTCCAAGAAGATAAAACATTCAAATACGACCCCTATCACCACCGCCGCTGCCATCCTGCCGGAATCTCAGCTCCATGGGGGATATCTGACTGGCTCACTGCTCTTTCTCCAGAACCGAGAGCACCCGCAGCAATGAGTGAGTGAGTCAACAAATGTGCAGAGGTCTCTTTAAAATGTTCGCAGACCTATTCAGGGCCATGTCTCATTCCTACCCAACTTCTCAGGGGCAGAGTACATGCTGTCCTTCTAAGAAGACTTCCTTGGACTCCGTTCTCTCTCTGAGTCATCCTTCATCCTTTGAACTTCAGTTTTATATGCCCGTCTCTTGTGGCAATTATCACTTTCCACCTGGAAGCACACTTACATTTGTACTTAGATCATTGAGATCTAGTCCATCTTTCTAGTCTCCACTGCACTTAGCACAGTGGCTGGCCAACCTTCATACCGTTGAATACGGTGTGTGTGTGTGTGTGTGTGTGTGGTAGGTTATGAAACCAGTTTAAGTCTTTACCTTTGGAAATGCCATAATTGCCTCACTCAAAATAATATGCATAGGTAACAGGAAGTTAATCCTGATAATACCCTATCTAAGAGAAAAAAAAATTTTTCATATGCTAAGCAATAGTTTACTAAGTCACAAAATTGATTCTAGACGTTGGCAGTTGGGAGGGGGATAATAACTATTGCAAAAAAATAACATCAATATCATATTTCCCTGGAGTAAGAGCCTTAGGCATTCATCCTCTGATTTATCTTCCACCGTGTGCATACTTGAGACAAATTGTATTATTATTGTTACTTATTAAAGGAAAACATAGGATTTCCCTGTCAGGCTTTTCTTCTGGTTGACCCCAAATTTGCTTTGAGGCCATTGCTCTAACACTCACTCTAATTTTCCTCTAAACTTCTGGATCATAATTCACCCAGGTCATTAGCAATTTTCTTTCCTTATTGCATGATTTCTGTCTGCCCCTGGGTGGCTTTATTTTAATTAGAAGAAAAAAAACAGAATGGAAATGTTTCAATTGTAAACACACAGAGGTTCTGTGGGCAAATATGAGTTTGGCAGAAGAAAGGCCCGTGGTCAGCTTAGCTGTAGCTCATTGGCTCAAAAACAAGAATCATTTTGAAGGAAATTAGGACAGTTTTTTTTAAAGTGACAATTTTCTCCATCAGGTAGATTACATGATTTCCTGTTATTTTATGATACTGATATTTCACTTATACATTTTCTCCAGCTCCCATAAAATTTTCCATCTGGAGTGTACTTGTCTAATCCCTTTGTAAGCCTTTGGATTCAGTTTCTCCTCCCCCAACCTCCCTTCTTTTCTTTCTTCTTCTTCTTCTTTTTTTTTTAAAGTATCGGTTTCCAGCAAGCTTTATCAGATACCAGAAAACATAAGTTTACATCTTCGCTAAGGAGCTTATCCACTTGCAAAAAGCTACCCCAATAGCCCTGGAGAGCATAGAATGGGGGTTGAAATGAGGCTTAACTACTAAAGTTACCTTTGCCTGAAAACTTAGCTCATGCCTTGAACAGCTTACAACGAAAATCCTTGAAAATTAAGACTCCTAGGGCTTCTAGCCGATAGACGATTTTCCACACAAGAGACGAAAGAGCAGGTACAGCTGAGGTTTCTTTCAAAGGGGGAGGACCAGCAATTGGCTGTGGTCTGTAGGAAAAGAAAAATAAAGCAAATGTTCTTTTAAAAGCTTAAAAAGTACCAAGCGGATCTATTCCTCCCCCTTTCTCCCTGTGGAACTGTAAAGCCTTCTCCGGCAGAGGAAAAGAAAGAGACAGAACAAAAGCTGAAGCTCCGTGGGGATAAAGTTACAGACTGATTACCACTTATACGATGAGATTTTATTACTGGTGGAACAAAACGGGAAACATTTCTTTCTTTGTGGGCATTATTTCCTGTTTCTGGAATACAGTGGGCTGTTTCATTCATTCGTACAACATGGCGGCTCCCTGGGCTTCCTCTTGTCTGCCTTCGTCTATCGGCCGTCCAGGGGCGGGACCTCTGCCACACTGGACCTGCCCTGGTCCTCCTCCCATGCCTGGTGGCCCTCTTCCAGGGCTGTTGCCATGGCTTTTGGAGTTTTAATAGCATCCCAGGAAAGTTTGTTTATAGAAAAATATGGGAATGATAATAAACATGTTGACCAGGGTTTTTAAGTAGGAATGCTGGGAACGAATATTGGATTCTGAAAGGTGAAGTGCTTTCCCCATCCAGATGCAGGAGAGGATGGACAGGCGGCTGGTTGTGTGATTGCATCTGGGATCTGCAGCAAGTTGGGGGCACAGCCAGACAGCCCCAGAGAGGGCTCGGTGAGCCAGAGGCCTTAGAAAATGTAAACAATGACAAAGAACCTTTTGTGGGGGAGGATGCTGAGTGTCCAAGACCAGAATGTTGTCCTCCTCCTGCTCAGTGTTCTGGAGAATAACTCCAAGGTCAGGCTGTCTGCTTCATCCTGCCGCCACAGTTAATACAAAAGTTGGACCGTGATCGAGATAATCCATACCAAAGGAAAGACTACTGGCGCAACAAAAACTTCACGTATTTCCATTCAGAATGGATCTTGACAGCTTATCTGGCTAAATTATATTCAAAATATGGCCTGATGTGTCGAAGACTGGGTTCGTGTTTCCCCAGTGAATGAATACACGAGTTAATGAGAAAACCGAACAGATTGCAGGCTTCTGTTTCACCCCGCACTTTGCCCAAATCGACAGCACCTCAGCACCTGAGCTGAAACACTGCATGCTGGACATTTCACTACCTTCCCTCGGTAACTGATGCAGAGGTCCAAATGTCACCAGCCGTTCAGAGACACTGGCCTACTTTCGTGACATTGCATTCTTGCAAAAGCAAGACCACTTCTTGAAATTATGGCCCTAGCCAAGGAATCATGCAGTCTTTGGTTGCAAAAACTATCAACATTGACTTTTTTTTTCCTGGGGGACTGAAATGATTTCTTGGAGAAAAATGTCAGATGAGAACTATCTGGAGCACAGTTTACTAAAAAGGGACCATTAGCCTCAAATTAAAGACAGCATGTAGGGACATGCATATTAAGCTGTTGAAATTCCAGGAATGATTTATTCATTAATTTAAGTGAACCCTTTACTGTTGTTCCGAATGGTGGTTATATTGGAGTCTGATTTTTCTCACCATCCCTTTCCCCCAGGACGAATAGAAGTTAAATGTTCTTCTGACTTCGGGTTGCAACAATAATGTACGTAAGATATCTTACCGTAGTGAATCCATACAGAACAAGGGCCAGTTTCATTTCATGTAGCTCCTTCTGAGATGCTTAGTCTTATTGGTTCTCCCTAACGCTTTTAGGAACTCTCATTCACACGTCACCCTTCTTACTCTAATTTGTCAACCTTTCCCTTCAAAATGATGTGTAAATGAAGGGGGAAAAAACCTTCTTCCTTCTCTGTTTGCAATGGTTGAGGCTGAGACGAGATAAATCCGACCACCGAGGAAAGATGAGGTAGAAGTCCAGGAGGAAGGAACACAAAAGTTCACATTAGACTGACTTTCTAATGCAGTGGAGAAATCTGAGGGATTTACCTGGCCCGGAGTGGACAGCTTAACAATGCTTTTAGATCGTGTTAGGGGAAAACAATTAAGGTGGTGGGTTTTCTTTATCTCTTTTAAACTATGGCAAAATGCACATAATATAACATTTACCTTCATAACCATTTTAAGTGTACAGTTCAGTAGCGTCAAGTATATTCACATTGATGAGCAACTGATCTCCGAAATTTTTCCTACACATTAAACACTGCCCCGCCCCCACCCCACCCCGCCCCAGCCCCAGCCAGCCACCATTCTACTTCCTCTTTCCTTGAAAGTGAAAGTGACAACTCCCGCTTCCTCCAGGAAGTGGGATCGTAACACTGTTTTCCATGGTGACTCCCTTACTTCACTTAGCATAAGCGGACCTTGCTTGTTTTACTTAGAGTAAACGTATCCTCAAGACTTATTCATGTTATAGCATATAGCAGAATCTTCTTCCTTTTTAACACTGGATAATATTTCATTATATATACATGGAGACATTTATATATAAAAAAATTCACATTTTATGTGTCCACTCACCCCGTGGGAAGCTGTCTTACTGGCAGAGTTCTGCAGAGATGTTTACTGACCTGTTGTCTCCACGCAGACATACCATCTCCTTCCCTGGAAATAAATATTTTTTTATCCAAAAGGGAATATAAAAAATGATTGCTTATACTCCATTTCCCATAAAATGATCTTGCCCCAACCAATCAATATACAAATATGTTGATTTTTCAAAATGTAGGCGTCTGCATCCTCTTCTGTCCACCCATTCGATGAAAATAAAAAGTGACTAGGCCCCTAAAGATTCATCGGTAGATCAAACTGAAGGTTCACGCTCCTGGAAGCTCAGGCTGTGGTAGCACAGTTAGCTTTTGGATGTCGAACCTTCGGGAAGGCACACCTTGCACAAGTATCTGAGCTCAAGCCCGACCCACCCTGCACCCTCTGTGCTTTCCCATGTGAACGTGTCCATTGTGGCAGCTGATGTGCTTACGAAAAGGAGAAATTTCCTTTTCCATTGGCGATCTTTTACCCCAGTTACCTTGTAAGCATGGTAAGGGCCCGGGGGTGGAAATATCACTAATCTGGATCTAATACTTGCAGGTTTCCAGACAAAATACAGGACACTTGTTATATTTGAATTTTAGATAATCAGTGAAGAATGTTCTAATGTATGTATGTTCCATGCAACACTTGGAACATACTTATGGTAAGACATTCTTTCATCCGTTACCTGAAATTTAAACCCTCTATTTTTTATTTTCTAAATCCGACAATCCTAGGTCATTCACACCCTTCTCTGTGGGGACTTGAACTCAGGAGGTGGCCGGAAGAGACAGTCAGGTGTGATGACACTAGGGGGCGCTGTAAGAAACTGAGAGCGAGGTCCTGCTGGGAGTTCAATAAGGCCTGTCATTCTCGGGAAGAAGAGGACCTCCAGCAAAGAGCACTGAGGCGGTGAGGACGGGCATGGCCGGGTGACATAACCATCAGAGCCACCCAAACCCACCCCAGCAGGCACAGGGCACAGCCAAGCAGGCCCAGTCTCTGGTGACTGGGAAAGCCCCAGGCCATCAGCCAGAGCAACAGAGGCAACAGCTCAGGTGCCGGCCTCAGCAAGCACAATCAAGAATTTTACTAGCTTTCAGGTATCCTGCCCCTGGGGGGGCGGGGGGCGTGATGGGGGCGTGGACAGTTGAGAACTGATGTTCTAATGATTTCGGTGGGGGGAGCATTTTTCCAAACCTCTTTTTAATCCCGTTGCGTGGCCCCTTTGGGCCCCCTGCCCACCCCTCCCCACCCCCACCCATACACGCACACACATTCTCAGAGTGATGTGGTCAAAAACCAAAACTAACCAGACTCCTCAGGGGCAGAAAAAGTACCACTTGTTTCCTCGGCCAAATTCCCAAAGTAGCTGCACCCCCCCCCATCCTGCATCAGCGTCCTCCCCACCCTGCCTTCCAATACTGACACCCGCACAAACCGAGACACCTCCCTGAGCTCCCCAGGCTTGTGGGTACAAAGGGAAACACTCCGCAGTGAAAGAGACCGGCGTGATCCGAAAACAGTAAAGCCAGCCCATGCCAGGAAGTCCAGTGCATGTGAGGCTCACTAAGTACCAGCGTGTCAGTCACCAGCCTGGTGTTCTTCCCTTTCCGCACGCATGGGAGGAAACTGGGAATTGTCAGCAGCAGGCGAAAAGCCGACACGCTCCGCTCCTCACGTCCTCCCTCTGACTTCGGTCTCCGCTCACATCCTCTATTCGAGAAGCTCAGCACCTCGGAAACCAGGTGTTCAGAGTGCGGGACGACATCCACTCACTGCACATGGCTTTCCTTAGAAAACACAAAACCCACCCGAAGGCAGAAGGAAACGTTCACATAGGCCCTGAACACTTCCCTGCCCTGTGTCTCTCTTGTCAGAGGAAGAAAGCACAAAAATAAAGAATCATGGGCTCATACAGTGACCCGAGTCACACGCAGGGTGCAAAAACCTAGGCTTTGGGTTTATCCAACGGAGGAGAAATACTAGCTAGTCCTTCTGAACACAGGCACTCGTAACCCAGGAACGAACTCTATTCTTCTTGGGAACCAGGAAGAGCAAATTTAAACAAAATAAGCCCGATTCAGCTCTGCACGGAGAGGGCCTAGGACTGTGGTGGCGGAGCAGAGAGCTGTCACCCTGGTTGGCTCTGAGGTTACCTCTCCGTGAGATGGCTGTCCCTTTCAATGATGTGCAGGGCTGGGAAACGGCTCTTACATTCATCTGCCTTGTGGGCGCAATGTTGCCCATAGTAAGTAGTAAATACACCTATGAAAACGGATAAGGAGGTCGAAAACAAATTCACAAACAGACTGCATCACTGGTGATATGCAACCATGACAGAAGGGTCATGAGGGCATAGAGCTTATGCAAAACCAATTCTGCTTATTCGGAGGTAAACCGGAGTCCGCAGCCAATGCACAGGGACCAGCTGGTGAGCACATTGCCTTTGTCCAGGGCTTGATAGGTTGCAAACTGTTTTGTGGACATTTTCTCCTTTGATTTTCAGAATAGGTGTGTGAGGCGGACACGACTATTCTGACTTTGCGCTTCAGAGAAGCAAAGATCTTGCTTACCTATTTGGATTCATTTCTCACCACATTCCCCTGGTCACTGCCTCCCCCCCACCCCCTCCCCTCCTCACACTCTGGGTCCCGGCAAACTGACATTCTTTGCATTAAAGTGCCCTGCTCACAGCTGTCCTGTCTCTCTGGCTAGTAAGACGAGAGCTCCTCTGCAAAACATGCTTCCCTCAAAAATTCGCCGAACCTTTGAAGTCTCCGGGTAAAGCGGGAAGAGGCGTTACTTGACCCTCTGGGGCAGATGGGCCTCCTCTGTGCTGCCCCGGGCCCCCACAGGCCCCCCCACAGTAGCACTTACTGCACCTGGTTGCCGCGATGGTTTAACGGTCTGTGTTCTCCGCTCAGATTGAAATCCCACGGAGGCGTGAATCACGTCCAGTGCCGAGAACCGTGCCCGAAACAGGTGCCAAAAACACAATTGCCGAAAGAACAAATGCCGTGACTTCTCCGGGACAGAGGTGACCTTCAGGCCCGGGACTAGAACCCAGCCTCCGAGTCCAGTAAGAGGCCAGCTGTTGCGGGCTTGGGCTCAGCTGCATATTTGGAAGATGAAAGAGAGCGGTGACCAGGTGAAAGGGTGTTCTGGGGAACTGGGAGTCACAGAAGAACCCTTCGTAAATATTCATCAACAAACTTAAAATTCTCTCGACGAATCTTGGCTGCACCACCAAAGTGCTCACAGTATGTTACAGTCACACTCTTGACCTATCCCTGTGGGAACCGCAGCTCCGACAGGAAGAACACACCACGTCTCTTAAACATGAGCCCTCACGTGCTTTTCACGGGGTCCCGCCAGCACGCCTTTGAAGCATCTTCCTTCCGTTAGGCAGCTTTCGCGATACATGCACAGATGCCGCGGCTGCCTCCCACACACGGTGTTCGACGTGATCTGAACACGTGAACTCGCCCCCGCGCGAGGTGAGAAGTGTTTCTGGTGCGGCCTCGTCCTCCGGGGCCCACCGGATTAGCCAACCTTCTCCACCCGTATCAAAGTCGTCTTCAATGTGCGTATCTGTCTGCAGCTATTACATCACCTTTTCGATACTTCTGTGTTTCTCGTTTGCTGTTCCTCTGTGTTCACCGAAATGAGCGTCCAGACCCTCGTGCTCAAGCAAACGTCCCTGACTAATGTGGTTTCTTTCCACTTTGGAACAGAAGCAAATGACTTACATATGAAATCTATTCCCCCTCCTCTCTCCCCCCTTTCTCCCTCTTTTTTTTTTCGGGGTGGCAATCTAGTTCAATAATTGGCTTCACTTCTTGCTTCCACGGACATGACTAGCTGTTTCTTGATTACCCACAGTGCAGTTTTCTCCCGTGGAGCACATGCGCAGACGGTGATTTTCCGATTCAGAAGCTGGAGCGTCGCTCAGGATCACAAAATGTACAGGCTCGGAAATCAGCCCAGCTCAGCCAGACACTGTCTCGAATCTCGCCTTCACGTGCACACCAAAAACTTCGACAAAGGTCGTTTCACTACTTGCAGAGGGACCCTTGGGCCCCAGCTCTTCATGTGTCTTTGGGAGGGAGGACAATTCCATTTCACTCCCAAGAAGGGGAAAATGAGAGAAGTGTTTTTGTCTCTTCCTTGCATTCACTCCTCAAGAGGGAGTCAGTGAGTGGTCGGGTGGGCAAGAACGGAAGGAGGAACGAGCACACGTGACCTGGCCCCTTCCAGCAGATCCAGCCTGCTCTCCAGCTCGCCCCCCACGGGCAGCCACACTCGGGCAGGGCTGGGTCGTCCAGGCACAAGCCCGCAGCTTGGCAAACTGGCTCAGTCTAGGGGGATGCATTTAGGAAACTTGGCTGCATGGTCCTCTAAACCACAGGTGGCAACCACGAGACCTGTGGGTGAAATCTGGCTCTCCACCTTGCTTTATCCGGCCTGCACCTTGTTTCTACCCGGTGGCAGCACGGAGCTCTCGCTGAGCTGTTAAGGCGTAGTCACATGTATATAGTCCTAACATTACATTTGGCCATTGGAAGGCAACTGTGGGGCTGATATGGCCCCTGGTGAAAAGGAGTTTGACGCCCCTGCTCTAAACCATGTTTTCCAAATCCATTCCCCACTCCAAGGCCAATATTCATCTCTCTGGCCCCACCGTCTGTCTGGTTTAGAGTACAGAGGAAGACAAGGGTATGATGAATTACTGAATCTCAACAAGTGTCTAGTTTTATTTCCTCCTAGAGCCCTTGACCGATGACGTTGCTTATATCACAGTGCCACCAGGAAATATGCAGACATTTGTCACCTAAGATACCAGAGTCCGGGCCCTGCCACTCGCAAGATTGGTGATCTTGTAAACACATGAACTGCTCTTTGCCTCACTTCTCCCACGTCAAAACATGGCCAAAAATGCATAGCTACCTCACGCTGCTTTTATGGGAAGGCAATGAGTTAATTATATGCATACCCCAGCACTGCGTCTGCCGTGCACAGGTCTTGCTTTTAATCCTCACTCTGTCACTTAACAAGCATTAAGATGCCTCCCCAAAGTACCCATAAAGATAAAGCTAAGCAGAGAATAAAGGGCGTTATCTGCATGAAGCATGTATGTAATGTTTATCTGAGAAGAGAGTGCATTATCTCATAGAAAGACGCTAGTTGGTTTAAATTCACCATATATGGCTCAGCTGTCCCAGTCTTTCCTCCTGAGCGGCTCTCCCCCATAATGCTCCTGGGGGAAAAAAAGTGTGTAGAAGAAGCTCCTTTTGACTGTAAAACTACAAGAACTAGTACCTGCTGACCCCTTGCAGGGCTAACTAAGAGAGCTATGCTGGTGCTCTCAGGCTTACAGAGAGACTTTGAAGACCTCACTAGGAGAGGCTCTGAGGTATTCAGGTCTCCAGGGCAAATCTGAGTGGGTTAGATAAGCGAGATAGAGCGCTCCCATTGGCTAAGTGGGGCCATTGTGTTTGAGCAAACACCTCTGAAAGGTAGGGGTTGTCCTTGCATTTTTTCCTCTCCTGGAAACCGGACCTGGGGGTATTCAGGATTCCATCCCCTGCCCTCTTGTGAATTTCCTCTTCCCTCTCAGCTGCCTTCGCTCTACTTGTCAGCACTTCGTATTCCGTGGCCCGCAGAGGGTCGCCTTTGTTCCCACTATTTTAGGCTTCCTCCTTATCAGGGGAACGATGCTTGTCCCTTCCTTGCTCCGCGGTCTCAGCATCAGGTTTGACATCCCCAGACCGGCTGGAGCCACACCGCGGACTCCCGGCAGAGCTAAAGGGGACCCTTTTCTTTCCTGAGATGTTTGCACTTTCTCTTCTGAGGTTCACAGGGTAAAAACAAAGGAGTGATTTTCTCTAAGCAAAAGAGCATTTTTTTATCCTGACAAAAGGCTACATCCTATTCAAGGAGGCTTAGCCTGTAGTTGTCTGAAAGGAGAAAAACTGGCTTTCAAATGGAAGTTGTGCGTGTGTAGGTTTGATTTTCCTGGTGCCGTATGTCAACAAAGTAGTAGCATTTTTAGTATTAATTTGACCCCAGGGCCAGTTGTACCACATGGGGATGGACTAGCTGCCCAAGGCACGTCAGCCTTCCTTAACTGCCTGTCGATGGCTGAACTTACCGCTGTAGAGGGGACAGCCTTGTATCCACCCCTTAGGGACAGGGGTTCATGGGAAAACGCGGCAAACTATAGAGACACCTTGACGAAGGCCCTGGTTGTCCTGGAAATAGACACCTGGTCTGCTTCCACCTCGGTCCCCCTGAAGGACATGACCCACAGGGGTGGTACCACGGGGGCCCTCGGGGGCAGTCCTCCTCACCGGGTTTGGGTGAGAAGGGCAGAGGGCTCTCCGAATCACCGACACTGACTCCTTTTCAACGCTCTGAGAGAGGGATGGCCACTAGGAGAAGAGGAGCCACAAACAGGAGGTCAAGGGCACTGAAGCTAAAGTGGGAGAACTTTTTAATTTCGCCCAAGGTTGGCTCTGTCATAGCCCAAAGCATGACCCTTCCTGTGCATACTGATGCACCACTGGGCACAGTTGCTACGCCGTCTCTCAGCGCTGATGGTTCAAATCACCGGCCTCCTTCTGTCTACTCTTAAAAGGGTCTGACACAGCCCAAGGTGCGTCAAGCACACGTTCACCTATCTCTGCAGAGTAGGTAGAAACCCGCAGAAGTGCCAGACAGAAACTAGAGTGGACAGATAGGAAGTTGCCAAGACAGGAACCCCAGTCACCATTCATTAAGAAGTATCTTGCAGCCCTGGCTGGCGTAGCTCAGTGCATTGAGCGCGGGCTGCAAACCAAAGTGTCGCAGGTTCGATTCCCAGTCAGGGTACATGCCTGGGTTGCAGGCCATGACCCCCAGCAACCGCACATTGATGTTTCTCTTTCTATCTCCCTCCCTTCCCTCTCTAAAAATAAATAAATAATATCTTTTTTTTAAAAAAAAGTATCTTGCATCTGTACAAAAGGGGGGGTTATACACACATTTACCTCTTGCACCTTCTCTGTGAGGGGCTGGGATCCTGTTTTCATGAAGAGAAAATGGGCGACTCAGAGTGCTTACTAACTCGATCACACAGCGGCTGACTCCAACAGCCTCTGCTCTTTCTACAGTACTGCGCTATGCTCTTCCTTCGTGGCCTGTGGAAATGTTTATGGCCCGCAGGTAAATTTCCAGCCCCTGGGCAGATGGACAACCCTCGCCCCACTTGCCTGGCAGTTGGAACTTTCTCCAGCGGTGATATACTTGGAAGCATGTGAGCTGGGTGTTTCTGGCTAATGTTATAATCAAGTATAATAAGCATGACTCAGAGGTGAACTAATAAAAGTGCTCACGAAAAGAAACCAAACAGCTTGTTCATTCCCAGAGCCGTGCGGAAGGGCGGTTGGACCACCACTCTTTAGGTATGAGTGATGGTCGGCAGCTTGAAGCTGGAGAAGGACCCCCTCCGTCTGCCAACCTCCCAAAGGAAAAACTGGATCCCTGGTGTAGCCTTGGGCAGTGACTCTTAACTGTGGCCCCGACGGCAATACCAACAGCAGCAGCACCTGGGAACTTGCTAGAAATGCAGAATCTCCAGCCAACTCCAGACCTAATGGGATTAGTGAGTCCAGCACTCTGAGGGTGGAGCCTGGCAATCCTGTTTTAACAAAGAGCCCTCCAGGTGATTTTAAAACACATTAAATTGTGAGAGCCACTGTGCTTTCCCTCCTGCATCTTGGTAGTTTTAGCACTCTGTACAGCCCCTCAGCCGACCCACAGACACGGAGTGGTCACCGGCTGTACCAGACTTGGTAGGGCTCTAAAAGCATCTTGTGCACCCTCAAGGAGTTGCACGCAGGCAGGAAGCAAGCACCCAACCACTCGAGCTTGCACACGAGTCCATGCCGCACTGTATAGTTTGGACTCGGAGGGAGAGCCCCGTGGCTGTTACATATGGTGAGCAGAGACCAGCCGATTATAATTCAGGTGAGCAGAGAAAACGCATTCTCAAACACCACTTCAAACAATGCAAAAGATCTGTGGTTTGCTAAACAACCCTGGCGGCCAGCGGCCAACAGCTGGCTTGATGTTAATCCCTTGGAAATGGGGTGGCTCTTGGAGAAAAGCATAAAGGACTTAGAATAAAAAGGCCTGAAACTTAGAATCACAAACAGTTCCAGATTCTACACATAATTGCCTCTGGCTGCACACCAAAGGCCTGCGTGCTCAGCGTGGGAAGTACTTTAGGTCACGCATCAAGCCATCCTTGTGCCCACAGATAGTGATCTCCACGCTAAAGAATTCCATTCCCCCGGCCTGGGCAGATGGCTACGCGGACCAGTCAGGGTGGCAGATAAGAGAGTTGTGTTTGGACTTGGCCCAAGCAGACAAGATTGAGGTGTCACGCACGGTCAACAGAGAACTAGCCATTCGTCAAGTGCCTTCTGTATACAGAATGCTTACTGGATATAGGAGACGGTTCAAACAGTACTCACTTTTGAGGAGTTCAAAATACGCTTCCTAGAAGTGCCAGAAACAACAAACAAACAATTAAAAAACACAAAAGCAGAACCATGTAAATACAGACTGTCTTAATAGAGCAGAGTTATCCAAGCAGTGACTAGAACCAGATACTGTTAGCTACAAAAATATAGAAAATTAACAGAGAGTAGAGGCCTAGTTCCAAGAAAAGGAAAATAGAATGAATGATGGTTGGAGGCCGGAAGGACAGAGGACGCAAAAGATGACCGAGAACATCTACTTGCTTGGGTATAAAAACATAGGCCACTTTGTAAGGCGGGATAGGAAGCTCAGTAAGTAGGGGCCTTGAGATGTATTATCTAGAAACTTAGCTATTTGTTGAAAGTGTCCTTCCAGAAGGAGATACAGCATTTTAGATGGTACGATGCTGTGGCAGAAATGATGCCTGGAGATGACTTCCTGCTGGGCCGGTGCTGAGGGCGAGAAGGTTCCCATCCTGCTTGGTGGTTGTGGAGTTAGAGGCAAGGGGGAGAGGACTAAAGAAACAGCGCAGAGGACCGTGGAAAGGGCAGAGTGGACAGGTAACCTGCCCCCACTCCACCCCCAGCTGCCACCATCCTGCCCTGGGGTCACCGCAGCAGCCCGCGGAATCACCTACGTCCGCCCTGACTTCCTGCTGGCCCCTTGGAGGTACGCCGCTTTTTCAAACAAGCCAAGCAGCCCCTGTCTCTTTACCTTCCTACGGAGAAGGGTCTCTTCCCAGAGACACGTGTTCGCCTCCCTGAGTTCCTTCAGGTCTCTGCTCAGATGCCCCCTTAGAGAGATGGTCCCTAAGCAGCTTATCTGAAATAGCACAGCACCCCCACCACGACCCCGGCCAAGTCCCCTCACCTTCTTTGTTGTACTGTGAGCACTCAGCAATGTCTCGTGTGTGTGTGTGTGTGTGTGTTCATTTATTCACTAATGATCTGGCCCCTCCCACTGCAGCAAAAAGCCCTCCAAGAGCAATGACTTGAGTTTTGTCCACTGTTATGGCCAGAGCATCTAACAGAACCAAGCATGTAGCAGACTCTCAATGCATATTCATTGAATGAATGAATGAATGAATGAACATTACATTGTCATCTTTCAAAATATGTTGACATTTCAGTTCTCCTTGACTCATCTCCTGCATGCCTCTGAACTCAGACTTGATTCACATACCTGAGAGGCATCTGTCTGCGAATGGGCAGGTTTCTGTACGGGCTGTCCCCCAGAGGGGACCTCTTGTGTTGTCTTAATGCCAGACACTCATGGTTCTATGCATGTTTCTGTCAGAAGCAAGGCGCAGCCACTTTACAACCAAAACAAAGTAATGAGCAACAAAAGGGGCAGCACCCCAGTGTCTGGAAGATTTCCATCCGGGCCCTCGTGGTGATTGTCTTATTTCCACTTCCCTTTTCTTCCTCCTGCACAATCCCAGCTCATGGCCACTGCACTTTAAAAATAACATTCTGCAATTCCCCGTAAATAAAGACAATGATGAGGATGATGATATGGGTGATGGTGTTGCTGGTGATGATGATGATGATGGTAATGACGGTGATGACGGTGATGATGATGATGGGTGAAATTACATTATTCCCCTACCCATTTACACCCCCGGGTAGGTGCAGTTTCGTCAGTCAGCAACATTTACTGATCATCGTGTACGGTACAGTGTGCCAGGTGCCGAGGGAAATAATGAAGGTTTGTGTTATAAGGTAATTACCTTGGTTGTGGA
Source organism: Phyllostomus hastatus (assembly GCF_019186645.2). Taxonomy (NCBI): domain Eukaryota; kingdom Metazoa; phylum Chordata; class Mammalia; order Chiroptera; family Phyllostomidae; genus Phyllostomus; species Phyllostomus hastatus. The sequence goes on from NW_025333607.1 coordinate 16,144,196, forward strand.
AAACAATAAATGTGCGTTGAGTGATTCATTATTGGAAACTTTGGTTTCAGTATTCACACTCTTATTCAGCTTTTCTTCTGTTCATTTTTATTCTAAATTCAAGGCATATTTTATTTAAAAAAAAAACTTTCATTACAGCCCAATGAAATAACTAGTGACAAAAATATTAGGAATAAAAGAGAATTGGATAATGTGAGAAGCATAGACATATTTCATTTGAAAGCATAAAATGATAGGGAAACAGGTTTACTCTCACCAAAAAAAAAAAAAACAAAGAAATCGGGGGTTATAGCAACATGACAGGAAGGGTGAAGAGGTGCCCAGTCCGTTTGTACCATCAACTGTCATTTAGACTCGTTTAGACTGTGTGATCATTCAAACAAGCCTGAACTGAATTGCATTCACGTCCTATGTATATTTGAATGAGTTTTGTGAAAGAGCAAATGGTTTAAGTACGAGTATAAGTGACTAGTTAGGCTGCTTAAGGGAAAGTGGCAGACAGTGCTGGCTGTCTCACGTGCATTCTTTCTTTTCTTACTACTAACAGAGCCCAGATCTTGTGTAGGGCTGCCGTTTAGTCTAGGTGGGAAGAAAGCATTCTCCTTTCCAGAATTTTTACAGCTCGGGGTGGTTGTATTACCCAGCAGGGGATCATGAGAGAAACGTGAAAGGTGACAGGGTTGTTTTCCCCGTTTAAAGGGCCAGGCTCAGCTGGTGGGTGCCTGGTGTCCTCACCCCGCTCCCTTTTCCTCAGTCTTGAAGGTGAATGCAGTATTTGGAGGTGAGGCAGCCATCTTGCCACCATGAGGGTGCAAACCACATGGTAAGAATGGGGGGGCTGGGAGGCTCGAAAAAGCTGCTAGATGGCTTCCTTGAGTGGCTGCACCCGTCCTGAGCTAGCACCTCAGACCTCGTGGAAGCCACCATGTCCTAGTTTCGGCTACATGCAGCCTAACACAATCCTAATTGATGGAAGAAACTTCTAAAGGCCTTGCTTATATGCAGTTTGACATAGACATTACAGACACATCATAAATAATTCTCCTTTTCTCTCCGGTCATATGTTTTAGCTTTTACCACTCTGTTAGCCTGGTTCACATCACTGTTATTAATTGTAAAGTTTTGCTTCTCAAAAATAATATGTAATCATAAAAACTTTTTCACTGGCACACCCCATTCATAATTGTAAGATTATTTTCATCTTAGAGTCTTAAGTGTCATTTTTCAGTTATCTATCAGAATTGATGATGTGCGCAACTGAAGAAAGAGGCATAAATTGTGGTCACAGAAACCAGGTTCGAATCCTGTCCCCCCCACAAAACAAACTTCCTGCACCTGGATAGGTTACTCAAACTCTTTTTGTTTCTCTCTGCCATCCCATAAACCCCCGGCCACCACATGCATCCCAGCGGTTAGCACACCACGCTGGAACCACTAACTTGTCTTTCTCCTCCACTGAATTGCGAACATTTTGAAATTAGGGACAGTCTGGAATTACCCTTTTCTCCCAGCATCTCACACACAGAGAGGGCGTCCTGTGAGCATTTGTTGAATGTCACAGTAAACAATTCTGAAACCAGAACTGACTAATCAGCTGTCTAAATAGGACGTTTCCCTACCAAAGGAGTTTAGAAAACAGAGAAGTTGATGAAAATAGGAGAGGGAGCTGGAAAGGGACTGTCACGAGCGGCCAGCGGGGGTAGCCCGCCAAGAAGTCTTTCATCAGCCCTGGCTGGGCCTGGGCTCCGCAGGGGGAGGCAAGGTGCCTGCTCAGTGTCCGTCTGACTGCCGCTGAGAGTAGCACGTGGGGACTGCGGAGGCCACGCCATGGAGTTCCGAGTCGGTGTGAAGCAGAACTTGGACCCTGAGCCCACCGCATTCCTCGGACTTGGCATCTGCCCCTCCCATCAGCGGAGGACTCTCCGTGCCTCGGCCTGGGGTGGGGTGGGGGGTGTAGGGAGGTGGAGTCCCCTTCCCCACACAGACACGGGTGGTGGTAGCATCCCCAGCACCCAGGGCCCCGTCGGGCGGGAAGTGGAGCAGACAGAGCTGCACTCTGGGGCAGGGAGGGCGACCGTGCCTCTCCCCGGAGTGAGCCATGGCTTCGCAGACAAGAATCCACACGCTGCCGCGTGAGTCAGAGAATCCACAAGGCAGGTGGAACACCCACTTTGTTTAAAAACAAAAAACAAGAGCCCCAGCTCCTCCAGGAAGCAGGAAGGGGAGAGAGAGCCCAGCGATGCTATCTGAGGTTCCTGGGAGAACCTTCCCAGCAGGCAGTCACCTCCCACGTGCTAGCGAGCAGCTACCCAGTCACCAGGTGGGTGTGCCTGCTACCTCCGTCCACAGGTGAAGAGGCCGAGGCCCAGAAAGATGAAGCAGCCCGTCAGGGGCTGTGCAGCGGGACCGTGATCACACCTGCATTTAACCCCCGGTCTGTGATTCCAGAGCTTCTGCCTTTAAGCTTTCTGACGAACCACCTCCAAGAGCCTAGTGCCTAATGAGAAGCACACTCACATGCAGGCATGCACACATCCACTCACACGTATGCACACACGTGCTCACCTGCACCCACCTACATATACACACATACTTGGGCACACAAGCTCGCACACACACGTGTACATACGGCATCCAGCATAGGGCTGCCTTCTCCTACCCCTCCTCCTCTTCCTCATAAAAGTCCTCAGCGTTAGCCAAGGACTCTCCCTCACTGAAAACACGGTATTTTTAAGGTTCTGCAAAGAGCAGAGCCCTAAAAAGATTTTTCAGAGCACGGGGCTTGAGGTTCCTGTGTGGGGAGCTTTTCAAATGATCGGTCAGGGCATCTCGTTAGTGACCCTCAAGGAAGATGCTGGTCTCTGGTTGATTTTGCTCAAAGTCAACAGGAGGAATGCAGAGAACTGGCCTTCTGTTTCAGGCTGAAGAAAAAAAAATAAAGGAGGAAAGAACCATCTCCTCTTGGGGGATTTATTCTGCTGTCTTTTTGATACCAAGAAGACTCACTCCTTTTGTTCCACAGGGAGAAGATGATAATCCTTCGAGAGCTGCTGTTCGAAGTGGCTCCGTTCAAGATGAGTTGCGTTCTCAGGACTGTTGTCCAGGTTCTGAGATAGTTTCCACTTTTTTCTTTCCCACAGCCAGCACCAGGAAAATGTGGGTCAGGTAATGTAAGCAACAGACCGTGAGAGCCTTGCCAAAAATGTAACCACCCAATCGGCTCCAAAGGAAAATACTCATTAGCGTGACACATGTTAATGGGATCGAATTCCAAACACTGGTTTGGACATCAGCTGTCGGAAAGTGCCACACCCTAATTAGCTGAAATATTCTCCGTTCTTTCTGATCTCCTTTCCTTATTTTGATGGCAAGTCAAGTTTCGGGAAAATTCTTTCCCACTACTGTCTACTGATCACATCCCTGCGGCATTTAAAAATCTCACTTGTTTCCTATAAGAAGCAATGGAAAGCACAACCACAAATATTTGTGTAAATGTCACCGTGTATTATTGGAAGCTTTGTTCCGCCGGGTAGAGCGTTATGGAGCAAGTTCTCCACGCTGGCCTCCGTTCAAACACTGCCTATGCCGGACACACACTCCCACACACTCCCACACAGTCGCTCTCAGCTTTTCAAACGTGGGCATGATTGTCTACTTCCCCCACTACCTTTACCCCTATGGCCCTGATAACAGCTCAGCCACTTTCGATGATAAGATGCTATCGCAAAGTGCTTTAGAGATAGAAGGTGCATGTTTCCTGGGAGTGATTTCCAGCCAAGGAGAAGAGGAAAGGGAGAGAGAAGTTCTCTTCCACAGAAGGCAGACCACAAAACCTAGAGGGGAAAAAGACAAAGCACCTCTTGGAGGTAGCCCGTTCGGCATCCTCGCTAATCATTCACCAGAAAGGAAGGAGAGAGTGAGGCAGCAATATTTAGCTTTAACTCTTTCCTGGAAAACCCTGGAGCCGATGCCCAGAGTTTTTCATTTTTACAGAATTAGATCATCCGTGGGACCAAGCTCGCTGTTCAGTCATTTGTCACCAAATTGCAAGAATGCAGTGTCCTAACGTGGAAAGAATGTCATGCCTCAAACATTTATTTCTGGCCGCGTCTTTCCCAGTCTTGAGATCAAAACCTCAGTGGACAGATAAGCAGGGGTCACGGACCCCGCCTCCCCTGACAGACAGCACCCTGCATGCCCAGCCTGGCACATTCCTCCTGTCCTATTCTAGCCCGGCTGGGGCTACCGCAACCTTTAACCTCCGCGATGTTTACACAAGAAGTCGCCCTGCATTTTCTCACACCCCCCCACCCCTCGGGCAGGGCCCACGTCCCTGTCTCTGGTGTTTCTAGGAAAAGAGCTCTGTGTTTCATGAGCTGCATAAACACTGGTATTTTCTCCGGGCCCACAGGAGGCGTGTGCACATTGAGAGAACATGTGCACGGCAAGAGGGACCCAGTGCATTGCCCAAGCCCTCAGGTGCTAGACCAAATTATCTTCGGGCAACATCAGAGAATGCTGCAACTGGCCGTCTTCCATAAGGCCTGTGCGTGATTCACCACATCGCAATCAACAGGTTCTTGCCCAGCAGTGAAAAGCTTTGATCCCTGCATCGCCCGTTCTGTATCAAGGGAACTGTACGGAGGAAAATCCAGATTGGCCATTTCTCCCCATTCTGTCTTTTAATTCTGTGTCTGTTTGTCCATGACAGCACGAGCATTGGCCACGTGGTTACAAAGCACCAATTCAGTGAGTTTGAGACCCGATTTCCCCAAACTTAAAGGATAAAAGCCAAATCCTTAAGAATGGAAAGAGAAACATCGGCCAAAATGAATGACATTCGGGTCCAAACCAAGGATCGATAACTGTATTTCTACTCGCACCTTAGATGTGTGCATCGCTTTGTCCCAAGCTCTCTGTGCATAAAAGGTACTACGGGACCCCAAAATGTAGAAATTCTATTGCTGAGAAGAGAGTAATAGGCTCTAGGGTCAGGGTGCATGGGATCAAATCCCAGCTATACCTCTTATTAATGACTTGGGGCTAGTCCCTAACTTTGTAAACCCCGATTTCTTGAAATAAGGGACACTGATACTACCTTAGCTCCTGGAGTGACTGGGAGATTTAAATGAGCTACTTCATATAAAGCTCTTAACTCAGTACCTGGCATAAGAGAAAAAGTCTATAAATGTAAATTATTATTATTATTTATGTACTATACAAAATCCTATTTTAAGGACCTATTGGATCTTACCAGTTCATTTATAATTCAAAAGGGATAACTTTATAAAAAATTGTTTTGCAAAGTGAAAAAAATAGTGCCTGAAGGGTTCATTGTGTGTGTGTGTGTGTGTGTGTGTGTGTGTGTGTGGATTCTATATGGCCAAAAATAATTACATACATTTTATTAATGTTTCACCAAAGATATTTACACACAAACATATATATGCATATATTATATGTACATAGCTATTATGTGTATATTCTCCTTCTCTTAAATATCAGAGATCCACAAATTGGAGGATCTGTTGAAGACACACACACCAATATTTTCTTCTTCCCTAAAGATCCCAAGAGGAAAAAAAAATCACTTCATAATAAACAGTGTCCTATACCACTCCAGGCTCATTTCAGAGGAGAGCTGAGTGACTTACATGTGTCATCAACATGACTCCATCTACAGCCTCAGCCTGCATCAGCCCCGACAGGTAAGAGTCACTGTGAACGCAGACCCCCTGAGGCCCCCAGCAGCACTGTGTGCGCTTCCAAATTCCCCCAAAGTGCTCGGAGCCTGCGTCAGCACTCACTGAGGCTTGAACTGACTCATTGACCAGGACTTCTCTTAGCAGTCCTTCAAAGGATCGGTAGTCTCAGTAGGTAGGTAGGTAGGTAGCTAGGTAGATAGGTAGGTAGATAGATAGATAGATAGATAGATAGATGGATGAATAATAGATAGATAGGCAAAATTAAAGTTCTTTTGAACTCCTGGGTCCTGCAGTGTCTCCTGATGTCTTATCACCCTCCATCGTCCATTCCACTCTATTCTAACAAGTTCTCACCAAATGGTGTTCCAAGGGGGAAATTTTCTGTTTAAAAAATAATTGGAGATACAGAAACTATCGACAGAATAATGTCATGTTCCATCCAATATACCTCATCCTCTTTGGCCATGATCATAGCTCAGCCACTGTGCGTGATAAGATGCCATCTTGTTTGGGTTGGGTTTTTATTTTGTCATACTTTTAGATTTGCTTGTTTGTTGAATAGCTACCAAAATGCAGATACCAAGTTATCTGTCCTTTGACTTCCTTATATACCCAGTAATTTTCCCAAGTTACTTGTGTCTAACTTTTATCATTCAATTTACATTTTCTTTTCAAAATGTGTCCCTAAGGAAAAAAAATGTCCAAGATGAGATAAGATAGACAAACAGGTCTATAGGTGAGAACCAATGTCAGCTGACACATGTCGTATATTTAAATCGGGGCGGATTGTGTCTCATTAGTGAGCAGGTATTTTGTTCAGGAACCACCATCATTACTTTTGCGAAAGACTCAAGGGGATAATGAGAACTAAATAGCTATTCTCCATCCTCCAACTCAGGACCCACAGAAGAGAAAGAGAGAGAGAAAAGAGAAGAGAATGCGAGAAGAACGGCAGAGGACAGGGGGGGAGGGGAAGCAGCTCTCTCACCTAACTTTGCTGTAATGATCAGCAAAATTAAAGATACTAAAAGCACTGAAGCCCAGCCGAGCGCCAAGGTCAACCTCTATCCCAGACAGGTCCCACCTGCACCCTAAGTCACCTTCTTGGTCTGGATCATGGTGCACACTCACCCATTGCCTGATCTGGCCGATACTGATGAAACGCAAGAAAGTTTCACCCCCCAAATAAATGTGAACCTCCTTTAAAAAGTCGTCCTCACTCCCTGAGCCCAGTAGGCTCCCGTTGACTTCCCCGTTTCTTTCGTTTTCCTTTCCGTGGAGGGGGGCTTCTGGTCTTTGAAACAACAGTGAAAAGCACTCGGAGCTTGTTATTTGGGCCCTTAGCAACAGCGGTCCCTTCCATTTATTTGAGGGTGGGAAAGTGGAGGTACAGGAGCCGAGACAGGAGAAGCCTGCTGGGCATTATTCTGACCAGGGCTGTCTGTCTGGCAGCAGGCCCAGCCCAGCCCCTGCGGGGCAGAGCGGTCATCCCCAGGGTGCCGGAGAGGACAAGAGCGCGCCAGAGCAGGTGCCTGGGGGTCCCTCCTCACTGTTCCAGAAGGGTTCATTGGTTCTGTGCCAGCGACTTTGACCTTGCTCTGGAGCCGGCCATGCCTCCAGACCAGGCTGAGGGTAGCAACCCTAGACAAAGCTCAAGGAAACAAAACTCAGTCATCTATGTCCGCAGAACATAACGGCTATTCAGGCAGCGCGCTGGGCTGAGAAATGTCAGCCTCCTGTGCTTGGAGGCAAGTCTGCCGATGGATGATGCCAGAGGTAGGGAAGGGGAAATCGACGTTCATCATCACGATCTACCAGGCCATCCACGGCTGCACTGAGAACTCTGCTCTCACACAGAAACGATCCTTAAATACCACCACGGGGCAACCTGCAAGGCTGTCCCCTTTCTCTAAATGACACGAACATGCCTCGTTGCGGGAAAGCTCAGGGGGCAGTCTTCACAGCCCCTTCCTGGTTTTCCTGTTTGGTCAGAGACCGAAAGGGGGACCCCTGTCACTCATAAGCCTTGTGAAAAGTAGGGGGATGGCCCGGGAGAAAGTGGGAGAGCTCACAGAGAGAGAGTCGGGAGTCTGGGGTCTTGTCCTAGCCTAAGAAGACACGTGACCTAACCACAACCGGGTTCAGTGGTCTCATCTGCGAAGCAGAGGATCAGACTAGACTGTCCCCGAGTCTCCTGCCTTTGTGAGACTTGGTGGTGCGAGACTTTATCACCAGGCCGTGGCACCCCTCGACAGTGGAGCTGTGGCGGGGTTTAGCATCAGCGAGGTTTCTCTCCTTCTTCTGTAACAGTAGCCAGTGCACCAAAGCAGACAGCAATGGAAATCCAGTTAACTGCCACTAGTTAGAAGTTGTTCAGCTCAATTGTTCATGTTTTCACAAAACATCATCTGAGAGGGGAAAGGAAGAACACTACAGACGTACATCGAACAGAAAGCATTAAACAAATAAAACTCAGAATTAAAAGCCCATGGAGGCAAAGGATTGGTAAAATGTGGAGAATGGGAGAAGGGCAGCAAGATTTCTGATATCCGATGTTAGATTTATTGGCAATGTGGAGAGAAGATAGTAACCGATGAGGAAAGTTCCAGAAAATCTTACTTACAAAGGTTGATTACAATGATTGACAAAGCATTCACTTTGGGGTACTAGGTATGTCAGTGAGTTTTGTGAATTTAATACCTGCTACTGAGAACCACATTTGGAGAGCGTGATAGAGGGTGAGAGACAAAAATTAGCCTCGCCCTAGCGGTCCATCAGACTACGCACAGACACAGCAGCATCCGTTTGAATCTTCCCTCTTCCCCCACCCGCCTTGTTCTCTGCTGCACCCCCAATGCTGAGCTCGGTGCTGGCACAGGGCGTATACCCAGCAAAAATGGATTCAATGTATTTGCATGCTAAGCAGGAGTGTAATCTTCGTTTATTTTTTTCATCTTGGTTGGCGATTCACCCCTCACTCATGCAAAAATGAGGAGTCCATCACATGACCCGGCCCTGGGAATGAAATGTGATCCCAGCCGATGCCATCCTTCTTTCCAGAGAGCTCTGTCTCATAAGAGAGGTAGATGTTAACCAGATAACCACCTGAGATGTCACGTGTGATTAGAAATGACCAGGAAGGAAAAGGCAGAGCCATAGGAAGACAGGCCCCAACTTGGTCCCGGTCACGGAGAGAAGGCCTGTTCCAGAAACTTCCTTGCAGCAGTGACTGTTGAACTAACACCTGAAAGAGGAGTAGCTGTCAGCCAGGCAGAGATGCGGAGAGACATGTTGGACAGAGGGACCAGCGGGAGGTGGAGCAGAGCAGGGCAGGTGGGGGGCGGTGTTCCGAAGGAAGATCGTGGTAGCCGGAGCAGAGGAAGTGAGAGGCAAGCCCCACAAACCCTCGGAAGCCACGGTTAGAAGCATCGTCTGAAACAGCCCATTGCTGGGCAGATACTCTGCGTGCGGCGCTATTCTATGTGCTGAGCACACCAGGAAGGTAAGGCTTCATCCCTCGCCTCAATGAAATAGAACTCTAGTTTTTAAAAATAGGATTTTTTCATGATTTTTTAAGTAAAAGAAGAAATTAACGAGCACCTTCTGCTGGGGATAGACTGCGTCATGGACATTCATAGAATAGAGGGCTCATTGGACTCAGAAAGCTGGGAGAGCCAGGAACCGCCCTCAGAAGAACTAGAACTTGACCTGGACACTGAAGAAAGGGACAGATTACATAGAAGTTTCAGTAGGAGGACCAGGGGAGGAAATTTGGAAGGATGCTCAGGGAGTCGTTTTAAGACGCCTGCAACACCGTCCACCTAGAAAGTGCAAAATCAAATAAAAAGGGAGCATTAGACCAGTCGTCATATAAACACCCACACGAAATGTCTGTGAGACTGATTTCAGCTCCGTTTTTTTCTCTCCTGAATTCCATCAAAACATGGAGTAGACGACACAGGCCAATTGATTTGCTTCGTGGATGTATCCCACAAAGATGAGTTTAGCAGAAACACAGTCTGCACGTCAGTTTTTCCATGTGCAATAGAAGGAAAATGTCTCTGCTCATAACCAACTAACCCAGAATTCAGGAGAGCGGACCAGCAAAGGAGGGAAAGGCGCTTAGTCATCTGTCAGCATCGGCGCCGTGGCCCTGGGGACACATGAAACACACGTCCCTCCACTTAGACGTGCATGTCTTTCCGCCCACGCTCCATGACTCTCTCACTGCACAATAGTAGGAGTGAGTCTGTCTCAGGGAGATTTTAAGTACTGTACACATTATGGACTCCTTTCGTCTTCAGTCCTGCCCTGCGTGGTTCGTGCTGCTGCTACCTCCATTGCACAGAGGAGCAAACTGAGGTACGGGCAAGACAGCGGACTTCAGGCCACAGTGAGTGAGGGGAGGGGTTGGGATTTGAACCCCGGACACCTGGCTCCAGAGCTACACTCTTACCCTTTCCTTTGTTGCCTCCCTAATACCTATAAACCAGGGCTGGCAAACGTTTTCCAGAAAGGCCCAGAGAGAAAATATTTCCAGCTTCGCTGGCCATGCACCAGCTCTGTCTGGATTACCCCATGGTTGCAGAGTGGTCTTTGTAGTCCTCGTTTGCACTTACTCTTTTGTTTACTCAGCAAATATGTACTGAGTCGCTTCTCCATGCTAAGTACTGTTTTAGATGTTTTAGGTACTAAAGAGACCATGGTGAACTGGATAGTTGCTACCCTGGAGGAGCCTGCAGCGGAAGAGACATAAGACAATAAAACACACTACAGAGATATGCCAGAGGCCCTAGCTGGGGTGGCTCCATTGGAGGGTCGTCCCATCGACTGACAGGTCATGGGTTTGATTCCTGGTCAGGCTGAGTACAAGAAGGCAACCAAGTGATATTTCTCTCTCTCTTCCTCTCTCCCCTGCCCCCTCACTTCCCTCCCTCTCTCCATCTCTCTAAAAGCAATGAAAAATTGCTTTCAGGTGAGGATTAAAACTATATATCTCATAGAGTATCAGGTGGTGATAAGTAGAATGAAGAAAAACAGTGCAGGGCAAGGGTCTGAAGGTGACCGTCACTGCCGCTGCAGAGAGCGTGGGCAGGGAGATTGGTGTGGAAGCCCACCCCCTTTCAGTCTGAGAGAGTCCGTGCACAGTGTGAAGAGAGAGGAGATCCCAGGATTGAGCCCCCAAATCCTCAGACATTTCGAAGCCGAGAAGGGAAGGACTGAGCAAACAGTGGAAAGGGGCAACAAGTTCAGGAGGAGGCGCAGGCAAGCGGCACCAAGAAGCCACGTAAGGAACGCCTATCTGGGACAGAGAAACCCACTACATCAAACACTGCTAATCCTCACCTGGCCATGACCTGAGAGGCTCCCGTCCATTTTGGCCATGACCATGCTCTTGGCGACTTCGACAAGAGTATTTTCAGGAGAGAGGTAAAAAGCCTGATGGCAGGGGATTCAAGAGCAAAACGAAGGAAGGGAAGGAAGACCATGAGTGTGGAAAAAGTCTTTCCAGGAACTGTGCCCGCAAGAAAAGAAATAGTACAGAGAGATTAGGGAGGCGCAGAGCATAGAGGGAGAGGGCGTTGGTTCTGTTTTTTTAGGTGGGCAGGCGCATCACGGTTTGCTTTCATACTTATCAGAAAGAATCTATTAGAGAAGGGAGAACTGGCGGCGTGGGACAGAATACGGACACTCGCGTTTGCAGTTTATATCCGTCTGTATAAGGGGCATGGGTGCACTTCGGTTTATATGTGATGTTGATCTCCACCTGTACGAGGTACATGGGCGCCATGTAGGTGTCATCCCCTCGTCACAGTCTGCGCTGGTGGCGTGGAAGCAGAGCCGACAGGGAATGAATGTGCACGAATGCTAAGAGCAGTTGTCTGTGGTCGCTGTGCACTGGGTGGTTTGATGGGACTGTTCGATGTTAAACATTCGAGGCTCATGCCTGCCCAGAGTTGTCCGTTTTAATCGTGATCTTTACCCAAAGTCATTGTGCTTATCATCAATATTTCCCGAGAATCTTTGTTTTTCTATAGAGGTCACCAACAATGGACTTTTAAAAAAGACCATTTGTCTTAGGATACGAGGGATAAATGAGCACTTTCCTGATTATGGATTGCCTGGGGCTAAAACACACGCCTCTGTGACTCTGCCCACATGGTGAGTCGTCATTGGTTTGGCGTTGCTTGATGTGGACATTTTTGGAAATCATAGGCCACTCCGAGTAGAACAGTATCTCCTAGCCAAACCATTGTTTGTGGGTTTGCTTCACTAACCTGTGGGTGATGGAGGCGCGGGGCAAATACACTTTTGCCCATGTAAGGGCGACCTCGAGCCCCGAGTGTGCTCGACCTCAGGGCGGGTTTCTGCAGGGTTTACGTCACTGGACACGCTGAAAGGGCAGCCACGGTGCAGCCACGGTGTACCACATTCCTGAGATGCACAAAGGCCTCGGGAGGAGAGGGATCTCGTTTGGAGGAAATTCCAGAATCATTTTCATCTTCCCAGGTTTGGGGACCAAAACTCAAAGATGACATAGATAGCATCCTCAAACTCCTATTAGGACCACATAACAAATAATGCCAACTTCCCTTACGATGTTTTTCATTTAGTGTTTTCTCATTTTACTTTATCCTACATAACATATACATTTGATGTGAGAAGGGGGGAAACTGGAGTAAATTCCCGAGCTGCTTAATGCCAGTCACCTTGACATTTTTGGATCCCACCAAATGGGCGGATATTTGATGAACAGGTGGATGAATGAATGAATGAATGAGTGAGCGAGCGAACAAACATATACCTGAGAGCACAGCTTTGGGTAGAGCACGTCTGGTTGCTCACATACCATTTTTGCGGTTTCTGCCGCACGATTTATTTATCTTCCCCTTGGTTTTCACACCTAAGCACGTGAAGCCAGTCTCTCAAGCCAGCTTTTTCGTTAACAAAGCGTTTAAAGATAGCTTGAGTGCTTAGAACCCAGTATCAGAGATACCTATTTGGGGTGCTTCGTGCTATATATATATATTTTTTTGTAAATGAAAGATCTATTGCTCACTTAGCCACCACTCTGTCACCAGGCCCTTCATCCATTCCCCACACACACTCACTCAGGTGCCCCGGGCCAGGGCCCTCAATGCTGGAGGTAAAGTGAAAGAAGGTGCCAGACACCCGTGAGCTCACTGGCTGGGAGCTGCGGCCAAGACAAAGCACGGGGCTATTTCAACAACAGCTCCCTCTCCATTGCCGCGCTCCCTGATCTCCCTAACACTCATCTTTGAATCACCCCGGTCAAGGCGATGTCTGAGTCTTGCTTGTTTAACTTTGGAAACATCTATTCTATGTTCATAAAGCAAAGGAGTTGACCAAGGGCTGCAGCATTATTATATAACCCCCATGGGAGCAAGCCCCGGGGGTTTCTTTATTATCTTCAGCCTTTACACAAGGTCACGATACCATCACGTCATCTTAGAAAGACTTCTGTTCCAGGTCCTGTGTGGGGACCTCTTTAAACGGCAGTCTCCTTGACTATAAAAGAAGATCACTGGAGCTGATAGTCTTAAGATCCTTTCTACCCTCCGATGACTGTGATTATTTAATACTAAAGAAATGTTCATTACTCAGCTAGAAGGAATCTCTGGCACCCAAAAGTGTATTTTGAAGGAAGTGGAGTTTAGTAGTGAAATCTGACCTTTGAAGTATCCCGCAGCAGTGGGGGCCTTGCTCGCAGATGCAAATATCTGCCTCCATGCCAGGGACATACAATTAAGAGCTCTTGAAGAGTGGCGACTAAATGAAAAGGAAACTCCTTTTGCTGAGCGTTGCTTCCAATTTTTCCCAGGCTCGGTCCAAACAAGTACTGAAATCTGGTCGGAGACTTGCTGTGTTTTCATCTGCTCTTCCTGTTTTGGGAAAGTCGAGGCAAGTGGTAGCAAGCGAACCCTGCCCCCCGAGCACAGAGATATGCCCCCTTATCCCTGTTCCAACAGTAGTCGCCGATGATATGCCCCCTTATCCCTGTTCCAACAGTAGTCGCCGATGACATCAGGCCCCTCTCTGGTTTCTTTTCCTTATCCAGAAAATTGAATGGCCGAATCCAGAGACTGCAAAAGTCCCACAGTTCTAGCATAACACGGTCTTAGGGAGGCTGTAACAGTAGCGTGGTTCTATACTTCAGAAACTATCCTACTATTTCAAAAGTCCTATGGCAGCAGCAGCAACTGAGCGACATTAGATACTTAGTAATCAAAAATCTGTGATTCTAAATTTAGCCTAAATGACTACAAACTCAGAGTTTCTCATAAGCAGGGAGAGCCAGGAGACCAGATCAATTCGTTTGATAACTGAGCATTTATGTATGCTGGGACTTGGTAGACGCTATAAAAGACACAAATAAATAGATCACAGACTCTGTCCTCACAAAGCATGATGTTTCTCCTGCCATCTACTTTTCCTGATTTTCCATAGTTTTTACAATGCGTTTATAATAATGTTATAATTACCAAGAAGTCACATTTTCCCAAGAAGTTCAGGCAAGAGGAGAATGGCTACCTGAATTCTAGCATTAGCCCTGAGAACAAAAAAGCAGGAACTCAGGGACAAAATGTGGAAAGTTTGCTTTGGGAATCACAGACTCTTTGCCTTCTTCCTCCATCTTGACTGACGGCATCGGTCTGCGCTGACACCAAACCTTCCCCCTTTCTTATGTGAGGGGCTGTGTAGTGCTTAAGAGCATCGGCTTGGAGTCAGAGAGCTTGGGCTTGAATTCTGTTCTGCCATCGACTGGCTTGGTGACCTGGGGCAGGTCTCTCTCTAAGCCTTGCTTTCCTCATCTTTAAAATGGGATAAAGAATGCCAAGTTGACGGGGAAGTTGCCAGGACTTGCTGAGGTGACACATTTAACTGTTTAGGAGAACACTTTGCACATGGAGGGCTCAGGGAAGAGGGTGGCATTCGTCACTGTCACCTGTCTTGTCCACCCTTTAAGCAAAGATGAGGAAGACGTGGGTACTGATAAATTACGTGTCTCAGCCTCTGGACCACTGGAGATAGAGAGGCAGCCCTGTGCAAATGGGAGAACCTCTGCGGGCCAGAGCTACATCCGATTACATGGTCAGCCACGAAGCTCCCCACCTGTTCCCAGCACTGAGCCAGGTGTCCCCTTCCATTCTAGACCGGACTTCAGTTGTCTGACACTTGCCAAACATGGTGCCTGTGCTGCCACTCACCTCACCAACCCATCTTCCCATGTTGCAAACTACATATGAATCCCATGTATGTAATGCTGACCGGAGGCCCTTGGGCCCTGTTCTTCCTCAGCCTCATCCCACCGGGCGTTTGGTGGCTGGATGGACGTACTCCGGGCAACGGAAGGCCCACACCATTGTCTTAGAGAACTTCTCAAAGACGCCAAACGGAAGCAAAAGTCCTTCCTCTTGGGACCATCTTGCGTGACAACGTGTGCTTCAGGAATGAAAATAGAATCTTTGTTTATGGCACACTAAGAACTGGCCAACAGGAAGTAGTCCCTTTGTACTGTGACTTTTCTGGATCATAAACTGTCCTTCATTATTCACAACTACAAAACAGAGGCATTTCTGTCGTTAGCGTGGAAGAAATACGTAGCTCTCGTCCAAAACGTATCATTGACCTTAGTTTACCCAAAGGACCGAGTCCAGTGCTTCTCACCTGCTGTCCCGAAGTCTTCCTGTCCGTTATGCTACACTTCCTCCCTCGGCCCTCTCCGTGGTCACGTCTATTTCAGAGACAGGAGGACCATCCAAGAGGACATCAGGGATACAATAAACCCACTTAGAAATGTTTAAATACGACTCCATATGTGCATATTAGCCCATGCAGGCAGATATTTAGACTAATTCTGCAGCTAGCTGCATGGTGACTCCCTGAGTCAATAGCTAAAGAAACTTACAGAGAGGAAGCAGAAAAACGAGCAATGGTACAGGAGCAGCCTGGCAGTGGAAGAGCCAGAAACAGAATACGGGAGCCCTCCTCGCTCCTTCTTTCGAATTATTTTTCCCGCACTCTCCCCTTTGGAGCACAGATAACACCCAACCTTTCTTGGAAAGTGCCACATGTTTCAGGCTGTGTTTCCCTTGGAGTTGTTCTGGAGACAACAACATCATTCAAATAGGAGGCGAGGGGCACGCATCTTGTCTATCTGGTTGCTGTCAGTGCTTTGGAAACTGCAAATAAAATGCTTCTTTCTAGTTAGCAACTGGAGGTGTTCATCAAACAATAGTTCCCCAGCCACCCAACAAACTGGACAGACCCAGAGGACTTGGTCCTCAAGCACGGGAATTTGGGGGGATGTGGATAAAGCCTGACCCCTTATTAGACTGACCTTAGCTAAGCCACAGAGGACTTCGACTTCCTGTGCCAAATAATACAACCTACGTAGGACAAAACACTCATATGTGGAGTTATGGCTGACAGAGACAATTACCCCACGCGACATTACCCACTTCACAATGCCGTGCACCTTTGTCGCAATGCCCGAATCCATCAGAGCTGGTGGCATCCCTTCATCCATGCCTGTGCTCCGTCTCACCAACCGACAGTACCCCAGGCACGAACGTGCAGGAAGCCTGATACGAATTGCTGAAATAGCTACAAGGAAATGTCACGAGCACCCATACAAGCAAGGCTGACGCGGAAGGGTACCTCCCCATCAGTCTGAGTAAACTCTTACATAACAGCTA
Organism: Phyllostomus hastatus; assembly: GCF_019186645.2. Classification (NCBI taxonomy): domain Eukaryota; kingdom Metazoa; phylum Chordata; class Mammalia; order Chiroptera; family Phyllostomidae; genus Phyllostomus; species Phyllostomus hastatus. Next base: position 16,160,622 of record NW_025333607.1, read on the forward strand.
AGCTATAATAAAATCCTGATTCCAAAGCAAGTAAGTCTCCCAGACTTCGAAAATGAGTCACCAACAGCTTTATAAACATACAAAATACTTGACAAGGAAGTCTCTGATAATTTTTTAGTAATTATGTCTGCAAATTGTTCCTTGCTGACATCACCGTCAGCAACGGTTCCCCATAACTTTGCACTGCCTCCTCACATCTGTTCATTAATCACTAATGCTTTGAATATTTCTATCATTCCTCGGTAATTCACAGGGCTGCCATGATTCCACAGCGCTCTCCTCAGTGGAATTTTTAATTAGTGGCATCAGTGTGATCAAAGCTGATATAATCACGGTCACATATCCCTTGCAGTCTTTTTTCTTTGTTAGTGCAGATTCACAATATTGACATACCTTATCCTAAAATCACAATTCACAAAGATGACACAACTTCTAAACACCTCAAAAAAAAGTGCAAGGAAAAAAGAAGGGGACAGTGTTGTGGGGGGCGGGGGGAGGTTAGGGGTCACTGAATTGACAGATGGCATCATCTCTCCCTGCGGGGAACGTGGGGCTTAGCGTTCGGCTCTGACATGTGACTCACAGGCCAGCCCAGAGCCAAATCGGAGTGCGAGATACTGGGTTGTGTATACTGTGTCATCTGGCAGTGAGCACAGGAGAGAGTATGCCCAACAGCCCTGCGGATCTCGAATGAAGAAAGGACGGGCACAGCCCAGGCACATGGGCTCACCCTGGAAAGGAGGGCTGCACGGCAGAAAATCTCAGTCTAAGTTCCCAGGTCGAGAACAAAAGTGCTCCTTGGCTCAGACGAGGCCGTTTTCGTGGATGTGACCCAGAATAAACCAAGTCCTTGATCTCCCTGTAACTGTACTCATCCGCTGATAAACACTGGCTCCCTGGAAGCCTGAGAAAGTACACTTGCTCTTCAGAGGCGAGCAGACTGTGTCTACATGGAATTCGGACTCTCCCCAGATGACCTGGGTGGCTGGCATGCCAGCTTGCCACTGGAATGAGGACGGCGGGACGCGCGCAGGAATGAGCTCAGGACTTCCTGTTGCAAACCAAATTGCTATCTTCACCGGGTCTGAAGCCTTCGGTTAATGTTTAGAGTAAATGCGTGGCTAAGATGTCGTCGGTGGGAAAGCGGAAGCTCTGGGGAGGGTTTCAGTTTAACACAAAAGAAAGGCTTTCGTACACTAAAGCTCTCCAGCCAGCAAAGTAGTGTTTCAACACAGGAAGCAGTCCCGTAGCAGTCATACACGAATGTCCTATAACAGATTCATTCATTCATTGATTCATTTATGGCGTAGTATTAATAGAGTGCCCATTAAGCCTGAGGGGCTGGGAATGCAGAGATTGATAAGATAATAGTCTCAGACATCCAGCAATTCACGGGACAGTAGGTGAGCCACAACCCAAACCAGAAAACTAAAACATCAACTTAATATAGTCAGTGATGAGCTGGCAACAGGACCCAGGTCTGGGCTACACATAAAGGCCTGACTTTAGAAGGAGCTAGAGAAATATGCATTCTTTTACTGGGCCCCTGATTGGTTCATTTATGTGCCTCCCCCCAAAATTAAATAAATAAACAAGCCTTCAGATCCAATGGTCGTTATTATTGGAAAAGAAAATGATACCTACTCCCTTAACAAAGAGGAACTGCAAGTTGGTTTGGAAAAAAGGAAGAAAATAAAAGGAATCAGCAGTGTTGCCCAGAAAAGTGAGTCAGTGGAGAGAAAAGATAAAGAGCAAAGAGTGATATCAGTAGATCCTTGAAAATTATGATTTCTGTGGCAAAATTGTTGTCTTCTCTCTTCCTCTGGTCCATGGGGAAAATATCTTCTTTTAAAAAAAAAGATTTATTTATTTTTAGAGAGGGAAGGGGGGGAGAAAGAGAGAGAGAGAGAGACATCAATGTGCGGTTGCTGGGGGCCGTGGCCTGCAACCCAGGCATGTGCCCTGGCTGGGAATCGAACCTGCGACACTGTGGTTCGAAGCCCGTGCTCAATCCACTGAGCTACGCCAGCCAGGGTGGGAAAATATCTTCCTATCACCCTAGTTAGGAGACCCTTCTGCCTTCAGAAACTTGTGCCAACAGCAAAAGTTTGCTCTCTCTCTCTCTCTCTCTCTCTCTCTCTCTCTCTCTCTCTCTCTCACACACACACACACACATACTTGCATATGAGCCTGTTTCCATAGGCTAACCATGAAAATGATTTAAAAATTAATAGTCATATAACCTATGCCAGAATGTTTGAAAATACCTTATTAAACCGAAAGAACAGAATAAGTAGTGACAGGAAAGAATTCCCCCTGAAAGAGGAAGGAGGAAGACCAACGGCTCATTTCGCACAAGTCCCGGGGATGAGGGAGCCGAGACACGAGAACGTGACCCTGCATCAACGACCCTGAGGGACGATGAGGAATACAGAAGGTGACAGAAGCCTGGAGGGAGAAAAATGTGGTTCTGGACCGCGCTGGCCGCCGCTCCACTGAGTTCGGCGTGAAGTATTCGCCTATTTCCTGTTCTGACAGCTGAGAAGTGTGTCTGGGGAGGACATCTGACCGGGTGAGTCAGGGTGTCTTTGTGGGGCAGATGAAGAAACGGGCACTAAAGTGATGGGAGGTGTGCTGACTTCAACTGTCCAAACGGCTGTAACCTAAGTGGGCCGAGTCTGGAAGGCTCTCAGCCTCGAAGGAGGATGCCCTGCCCCCAGGCACCCCCTTGCCCCTGGATGACCGAGGCTGCAGAGACGGCTGACCTGGCACAGACAGGGGTAGTACGTGGGGAGTTAGCTGAGAGAATTCTGTTCCAAGAGAGACTCTTGTCAACCTGGAACAATGGGCCGACTCGTCGAGTGACATGTCCTAGGTACAGCCGGTCCTCAGAGAATGTCCTTTCACTCGAGCTTGTTTTGTCATCATGTTGGTGAGGAGGTGCCCCAGGAACTTGACTGTTGTTTGTGTCAGTTAGCCTGTGGCTAAACTGGTTTCATTACCTGCAGTTCCCCTGCCGTTCCCAGAACCTATCAATGGTGTTAAGGGTGGACTTACCGTAAAACAGAAAATTCTGCAGCTGATCTGAAAATAATATCCACTTTTAAAAGTAAAAAAAAATGGAGAGATGTGTCCTGGCTAGTGTGGTTCAGTGGACTGAGTGCTGGCCTGCGAACCAAAGGGTTGCTGGTTCGATTCCCAGTCAGGGCACATGTCTGGGTTGTGGGTCAGGTCCCCAGTGGGGGGGATGTGTGAGAGGCAACCACACACTGATATTTTTCTCCCTCTTTTTCTCCTTGCCTTCCCCTCTCTCTAAAAATAAATAAATAAAACACACAAAAAATGGAGAGATGTGATTTAAGAGAAGAAAACTTGAAAATAAGCAGCGTTACATAGGACATACTGCCACTATTGAAAGCCATCATGAAATTTCAGTAGAATTAATAGTATGATCTAACCCTGGCCACCCTGTTCAGTTGCCTGGAGCACTGTCCCCTGCACCAGAAGGCTGCAGGTTCGATCCCCGATCAAGACACATGTGAGAAGGTGGCCAGTCGATGTTTCTCTGTCACACTCATGTCTTTCTCTCTCTCTGTCCCCAAAAGCAATAAAAAATGTCCTTGGGTGAGGATTTTTTAAAAAATATATTATTAAAGGAAACAAAAACTAAGGGTAGAAATTGAAAGTGGGCAGGTTTCATTGCCCCACAAGGACGAACTTTCTGATACCTAGAGCTGTTGAAGAATGTACTGAGTTTCTGGGGGAGGGTCAGAGGGTGTAGGAGTGAATTAATTCTTCCTTTGTGATGGTGCAGACCTGTGCTGTCCTGTATCCCGTCACATACAAAGTGCATGTGACAACTGAGTGCTTGGAGGCCTGGCATGACAAAAATGAAAGATATCCCATTAGTAACTTGTGTAATGATTGCATGCTAAAGTGATAGTATTTTAGACATACTGAGTTAAAAAAATAAAACAGTAATAAAATGAATCTCACTTTTTTTTAACTTTTTTTTAATGTGGCCATTAGAACATTTAAAGTGACCTACGTGGCCTCATTATTGGCCCACATTCTATTTTGAACGGACAGTGCTGGTGCCTTATGAACAGAGACTGGGTGATCCTGAACGGTGGGGAGTGGGTTTGTGTCTTGGGTAAGGATGGGGCCCATCTCTGAGTCCCTTAGACTCCAGATTTCATGCTATAGGGCTCAAGAACCACCAGTAGAAGCAAAACAAAAAAAAAGACTTCATCATTGTTGAACTGCAAATGTCTTTCCAGCTACTGGCAGCTGTTGATACAAGAGAGCCGCCTGGGCGAAGCCCATTTGTGGAAGACGCCGAATGACGGTGACTCACTCCACCAGCGGCCTCGGATTCTTGCCCTTTTCTAACGGACCGTCAGGCTGCTGTCTGCAGCCGCAGCATCTTAAACGGACAAACTGTTATCCTCGAAAACAGGCCCTTCCGATCATGTTCGAGAATTGTCTCATTCTTACAGCCTCTTATAGACATGCTGCTGAGGAGTTTCATACATGAATGGGGAAAAAAAGCCTCCTAAAAAAGCAAACAGTTTTGAGACTTTGCTCTGCATATCATGGAACATTTAGGGGGGTGAGTACTGTCTATGTTCATGAATTGCTTTACGATCAGTACTTTTTATGTTTCAAGATGGACTTTGTAACTCCTTAGGTAGAGTGTTATACTCACGTTGAAATCAGTATGAAGTGTGATCTCCGAGCAAGAGATCTGGGGGGCGTTATGTAGCTGCTCCCTGCACGCAGAAAGTACGCGGGGAGGCGCATCACGTGGGGAGACTCGCTCACCTTCGGAGGAGTGGAGTTTTCGCAGAAGCCCAGGGAGCAGTATATGAATTGATTCCATTTCAGATCACTGTCGATTCTGACCCCTGCCTTCTGCCTTCCGGAAATCAAGAAGCACTTCGAGGAGTTTATAATCTAGCTAAGGCGCTCACTGTCGCAGATCCCCGGACTGGAAGAGCCAACCCTGAAACCTAGGACTCCTGACTCTATTCCTGACCACTTAACTTTCTTGACCTCTGAACTTTCACCCGTGTGCTACCACCCAGGCGTCTCGGATGACTCAGCGTTTTAAGTCAGGAGAGAGAGAGATGGTGGTGGGTACCCAGGATGATCCCAGACTCGAAACTCTGCCTGTCAGCAGCTTTGATCCCTGATGATCTGGAAATTCTGACAGTTTCAGGATCCAAAGCCTTGCAGAGACTGGCTCTGCAATTGTTACTGATTTCGTTTCGTAAACATTTGGCTCAAGCAAAAGCTCATGATGGGCACTGAGAAGCCAAATGACAAGAATAATGAAGAATAGCCACGAAGGGTGATGTCAGGGCATCTCCATTTCAGGCCGGAGAACGCACGGAAATGTTCTACCTACTGGGTCATAGATAAAAATAGCTGCCATCGGCCGCTGCCAGGTACTTTACAGGGTTTTCTCATTGAAGCCTCACAGCCACGCTCGGAGATGGGTGCTCTGTTATTCCTGTTGAATGCGTGAGGGATCCGGGGCCAGGCGAGGTCTGGCTACTTCTCCGAGGCCCCAGCGATCGGGGCTGGGACTCCAGCCGGCAGTCATGTGCTTCCAAAGCCTGCTGTCCGTGCTGGTCTGGGGGAGGCTGCCCCTTCCAGCCGGGAGCTGAGGCTGTCTCAGCTGAGCCCCCCTTTAGACCTTAGTGGGCTGTGAGGGGTTGTTTCCTCCGAGGTGGGAGGAGCTCCCGAGAGAGCGGTGTCTATTCTTGGACCCTTGGGGAAGGCTCTGCGCACAAAGTCCTTGATGATGAAGGACCCGGCTCCCAAGAGTCCCACAGACCTCCCAGCTCTGTGCCTCACTCAGTGGGGCACCGAAAAAAGAAAGTCACCAAAAATCGGCAGCCCACTTGCAGCGTCAGTTTAATCCCACCAGAAAGAGCAAACCAATGACTCTTCCCTCCCATCGAAACTTATCTTGTTTGTACCTTTCATCATCACATCACTCCAGTGGAACTGTGTAAGGATGAAAACCTCTTGGGAACTCGCTGTCTTTGTTTTCTGACCCAAGTTCAGTGAGCAAAGGAAGGACTCTGTTCACAAAGGCCGAGGCCAAAAAAAAAAATATGTATGCAAACTCATTAGAGGGAAACCTTAAGGTCCTTTTCCTAACACTGTTGCATCAGAAATGTTCTCTTTGGGTAAGAGGAAACGAGCAGGAAAAAAAGGGTGGCCCTGGCTAGGTAGCTCATTTGGTTACAGCGTTGTCCTGATGTGCCAACTTTGCAGGTTTAATTTCTGGTCAGGGTACGTATAAGAATCAACCGATGAGTGTATAAACAAGCACAACGACGAATCTTTCTCTGTCTGTCTCCCCTCCCTCCCTTCCTCCCTTCCTCCCCTCCTCTCTCTTTGTGCCTAAAATCAATTGTTAAAGAAGATGATGGTGTTTCTCCAAAAAGACAAGCAGGAAATCTCCCAGAGAGGTGGGACGGCCTCACGTCATGGCCCGAGTGGACAAGCTCTGAGCGCCATCCCGAGAAAGGGAGGAGGAACGGAGGGCAAAGGGGGATGCCTCACAGAAGGAGGTTCTAGGAAGACTGGGACGCAGCGGTAAGAGCCGGGCTAAGGAACGGTCGGACAGCGGGGAGTGGCAGCGGGGAGCCGCTGACCACACTTGACCCAAGTCCGAAGTGAGCCACAGCTGGGAAGGAAGGGGAAGAACAGAGAGGACAGACACATTGCTCGGGTGCCATGAAGTGTGAGGGGGAGTCGCTTCTTGTGTCAAGGAGAAGACAGGGCGTCAAGGGCAGAGCCTGACGAGCAAGTGGACAGCCAAGTTCACCTTGCAGGATGTCTGCAGACCACGACAAGGCTGAAAAGAGTGTGGACGCTCGCGTGCAGAGCACGGCCCCAGGCACTACTGCGGGAAGAGTGTCCGAAAGGCGGCCAGAGAGAGGTCACGTGGGGGAAGATGGACGGCAGAAAGGCTGAAGGGAGAGCCAGCTGCAGGCAAAGAAAACCTAATTCCTGACTCTGAAGAGTTTCTTTGCATCTTTGGAAGCCCTACCACCTGGCTTGCTTGCAACAACCAGATATTCAAAGCTGCAGTAAATGTGAAACTAAATTAGCTGGTGATTAAGAGGGAGAGTAGGTGAGAGGGTTTGGATCCCAGCAGTAAATTCACCTTCAAAGTCAGGCGAAAGTAGCAACTCAAATCACAGGGCCTGGAAGAGGGAAATTTGAATAAGGACAGAAACTCGCTGGGCTTCCAGTCCAGAGAGCAAAGTAGGCAGACGTGGCTCGCCCGTTTGCACGACCACATCAAAATCACAACTAAAATATAGAACAACCATCGCACAGGAACGTCAGAAACTGAGCTGAATGGAAGTCTGACAGCTTCGGATTTGAAGAAACCACATCCATCCAGACTGGCAGGAGGGGTGCGGACAGGCTGGCCCCACACCCACGTGGGTAGCATTTGGGAGGGATATCGCAGGAGCGAGGAGTCCCAGATCCACACCAGGCCCCCCAGCCCACGATTCCAGGGACAGGAAGACAAGTCCCCACAATTTCTGGCTGCGAAACGCAGTAGGGATTGAGCTGGTGGAGGAGGCGGCGGGGGCCCTAAGCAGTTCCTCTTGGGGAACCCACACACAGACTCACCTACTCAGACTGGCTCCTTCTGAGCTCCAGCACTGGGGTGACAGCTGGAAGGGCACCAGCGGCGTATGAGGGGAGGCTGAAGTGTCTGGCATCAAGGCGAGCAGAGGCCATCGTCCCTTTGCCGAGCCTTCTCCCCCGTAGAGCTGGCAGCCATATCTCAGCCTCCATCAGCCTGGCTAACACTGTGTGACCCGCCTTGGAGAGCCACAGACGCTCCACCCCACTCCACTTACGGGCTGCCCAAGCTGCTCTCCCATAAAAATGGCTCCCCTTGGCTCCTACATCCTATCAAACAAGTAGCAGTTGGCTTCAGTGAGCCCTAGGGGCGGCCAGATTAGAGTCTGGCTTCACCTGGGAATCTCCAAGCCCAGCACAAGTGGCAGCCATCTCAGATTGTTTTACGGCTCAGGCAAGGTGCTCCAGGTGAAACACAGGTGGGGGCTGACCTTGGCCTGCACCACCTGGGAAACCCTAGCGCCAACGCACCCAGAGGGCAGCTACAGACCACGTGGGAGCACCACCAGCATGCCCCTGCATGGCTGGTCCTCCAGGGAGCGTGGAGGTTGGTGGTCAGTGCTCCTTGCGAGACTCAACTACAAGAGAAGGGTATACTTAGCCCACTCAAAGGACACACCTCGAGTACCCAGCTTAGGTGATGCGGGGGGCTGTGCCACCAGACCCTACAGGACACTTACTACATTAGGTCATACTACTGTTAGAATGTACTGGGACATGGAGGACCTAAGCCACCGCCTATGCTGGAACAATGAAGGTATGATGTGTCACCAGCTAAATACTTGACCCTGAGATTCCCCATTATCAGAAGCAACTGAGGCGTAGCCACCGGCATCCTGCTAGAAACTGATTGAATCCTCACTGCCCCTCCCCTCACCCTCAAGCTTTTCCCAGAAACAAGGCCCATAAATCTCCAGGACTTTCTGTTGCATATCAGCCATCCCCACCCCCTATCATCAGAGAACATTGTCTTGCAAACAGCTGTACCAGGACACCTGGGGCAGATCAGCAGGGTGACCCACCCTCCCCAGGGGTCTGCTACACACCCTTAAACACCCTTCTACCCTTTCCCTTGCCGCTGTAGTCTGCTTGGACTCAGCCCACCTGATCTCAGTGCCCTACCTCAAATAAAAGCCATTAATTGGACCTTTGTGGCTCCTGGTCCTTCCCTAGCCACCTCAGCTACCTAACACCTACCAAGACACAGAGTCAAAGCAGCTCTACCTAATACATAGAAACAAACACAGGGAGGCTGTCAAAATGAGGAGACAAACATAAGCCAAAAGAAAGAACAGATCAACACTCCAGAAAAAAGAACTAAGCAAAGCGGAGAATAAGCAATGTATCAGATGCAGAGTTCAAACCACTGGTGATAAGGCTGCTCAGGGGACTGAGTAAGGACCTCAGCAGCATAAAAAAAGACCCAGTCAGAAATGAAGGATACACTAATTGAAATAGAGAACAATGTATAGGGAAACAACAGCAGAATGGATGAAGCCAAGAATCAGATCAATGATTTGGAACATAAGGAAGCAAAAAAACAACCATTCAAAACAAGAGGAAGAAAAAGGAATCCAAAAAATGAGGATATTATAAACAGCCTCTGGGACAACTTTAAGAGGTCCAACATTTGTCTCCTAGGGGCACCAGAAGGGGAAGAGAAAGAGCAAGAAATTGGAAATCTATCCAAAAAAATGGTGAAAGGAAATTTCTCTAATTTGGTGAAGGAAATAGACATGCAAGTCCAGAAAGTGCAGAGTCCCGATTATGATGGATGCAAAGAGGCCCACTCTAAGACACATTATTTTTTTTTAAGATTTTATTTATTTATTTTTAGAGAGAGAGGAAGGGTGGAAGAAAGAGAGGGAGAGAAACATCAATGTGTGGTTGCCTTTCACACACTCCCTACTGGGGACCTGGCCCGCAACCCAGGCATGTGCCCTGACTGGGAATCAAACTGGCAACCCTTTGGTTCAAAGCCCACACTCAATCCACTGAGCTATACCAGCCAGGGCTAAGACACATCATTATTAAAAGGCCAAAAGTTAAAGATAAAGAGAGCCTCTTAAAAGCAAGAGAAAAGAAGTGAGTTACTGAAAGGTTGCCAGATGGGAGGGGGTGGGAGAGAATGGGTGAAGTGGTAAGAGGATTAAGTACAAATAAGTAGTTACAGAATAGCCGGGGTGGGGGGGTGGGGGGGGTGTCAAGTACAGTATGGAAAATGGAGAAGCCAAAGAAGTTACGTGCGTGACCCATGGACGTGAACAGTGATGGAGGGACTACCTAAGGAAGTAGGGGGTGCTGGGTGGAGGGGGACAAAGGGGGAAAATCAGGACAACTGTAATAGCATAATCAATAAACTATAATTTAAAAAATAATAGAAACTCTCTCAAAAGGAAGAACAAAGTCTTCAGGGCAGTGGAGAGACAGTTGGAGGCAAGTGGCAGATACCTTAACGACCTAATGTAGCTGAGTTACATTTGGTGTTTGCCCTTGCTGGGAAGGAACCGGAATCTAACCATGTAGCCCATTGGTAATAAAGCCCTATGTAAAAAAAAAAAAAAAAGAAATCAATCCCACATTTAATATCATGTAAAGGTAATGGCTTCCTGACGTGTGCACCAGAACGATGCATAATCAGCAGAGTTATTATTATTATTATTATTATTATTATTATTTATTAATAACAGTGCTATGGAGCCCAATTTCACAGTGGCTGAGGTTGGCCCCAAGTGCATGATGACTCACCCGCAGGCTGATCTACATAAATAGCATGTGCTAAGATTACCATCTGGTAGAACAATCTACATCACAAGAGTCCACATTTCCTGTTACCCAGGGTAAGTAAATTTCAAGCATAAGGGAAAATTTTAGCAAGTTTCTCCAAGTACCTTTACTGAGAGACAAATGTGGCTTACACAGAGGAGGGGAAGGGAAATTATGAGGTAAAGGTTATTCTCTCTCATCTCCCCCTGACCCCCCCCCCCCAGGACATGAGAGACTCCATCGTTGCTACCCTGGCTCATCGCTGAGGAAATCAACTTTGGCTCACTGAGCTCTAACGAGGTGCGTTACATGCCCCTCACAGACCTACTAGGAGACACGTATTTGGAACAGCACTAGAAATGGATGGTACACATTGGAAAACTTGTTTCCCTCCCTGTCTCTCCCTGCTCTTTTCTTCCCCGCTCCGATAAAGGTATCAGCACATGCCATGGAACCACAGAAGGGAAGCCGTGGCCCCTGGAGATCACTCGGGAGTTTGTCTTTCCAATACAGGCATCCACATCTGAAATCGCTCTCATACAAAACCAACCTGGACTAGGACCGTAACTCTGGGTGGTGCCAGCGTATCGCCAAGAACCGTCTATAAACCTACACGACTCCTTCCTCAGTCCATGGATTCTAGGGAACCCTCCTGATCCCCAAGTTTGCATGCAGAAAGAAGGAGCCACGTCCCCGGAAGGTGTCCCCCAAGCACCTGTGCCTCTGCGCGTGGAGCTTATTTTCGCCTCTGGGCTTGCTCGAACCTGACCTCATTCACACCACTTCCACTGACAATGGGGTGTGCCTGCACACATACCACTCTAGGGCCCGCACGTGTGTGTGTTCACACCCTGTGATCTCAACGATCATGCTGCCCTGGAATCACTGCATTTGGTAGAGAGGAAACATCAGGTGACCACCGCTCTTTCCCGCAGCACCGCAGACGTGGACTGTGTTCGTGACACTGCCGAGTTCAAGTACGAAGGGGAGTTCCTGACAAGCTGTAACCCACGCAACCCTGGGAAAGTAATCACAGAAGGTGCCTGGTTTATACTCCTGGAGATAATGACACGTGGCCAGGAACTATACAGGGGGAAGGATCTTGCGAATGATATAGAATTGACATCCTAAATATCTTCTGAAGTCAATAGGTGCTTCTCTAACTTTTTTTGTTGTCGTTGTTAATGACGCATTCCCACCGCAAAGGAATTCTAATTTTCTTCTCAGGCTTTCTAAAAGGAAACATTATACAAACTATGGTAATTGCTTAAAAATAGAATGCTGTACCACCATAATCCTTCAAACACACCACATCCTATGTTGACAAATGTTATAAACTATAACTTTCCGATATGCTTGGTGGCCCCTTCCTAAGAGAGGTTGTCATTTGATTCATGCAGGGTTGATTCCTGAATCTACCAGAGAGAAAGTAAAAGGAAAGAAACGCATTTACTTTGTAAAGGCTGAGGGGGGGAAAGAACTCCTTTTAGGAAATGGAATGCAAATAGGACATTGTTAAAACACAGTTCTGATAAGGCTACTACTTTACTCATCACGGACCACAGGAAGACTCCACAGAAGCGAAAAAATGGCGCACCTGTAAATAAAGAGATGTAGGCCTGCCAATGTGCCACAAATAATAATAAGGTGGAGTGCTTTCCTTTCAAAGTGCTCTCCAAGTATTGCATGTGCAGGGATTACAGTATTAAAAGCAGCGTGAAAGCCCTGGCTGGCGTATCTCAGTGGTTTGAGTGCGGGCTGCAAACCAAAGTGTCGCAGGTTCGATTCCCAGTCAGGGCACATGCCTGGGTTGCAGGCCATGACCCCCAGCAACCGCACATTGATGTTTCTCTCTCTCTCTTTCTCCCTTCCTTCCCTCTCTAAAAATAAATAAATAAAATCTTTAAAAAAAAGCAGAGTGAGACGTCCCAAGAAATTGGAGCGAGACGTCCCGAGGAATTGGTGACTTATACCTCCTGGGCTTCACCATGGTGGCGGAGGCCGCCCCCTTGGGCTCTCCCCCCCCCCTTTTGGCATCCTGGACATGTCCCTGCGCACTCTTGTGGTGGCTGTCCCAGCCTGGCAGGCATTCCACATAAATGAGAAACGCAGTTGGAAACGCAGTTGCTGGCGGGGCTTTGAACAATAACACGGAAGGACGTGGTGGTGACAAGAACAGTCTAAGAACGGCCGTTACTGTCGCACGTGAGGATCATCCGAGCACGGCGGTGAAGCCAAGGGCATTCCTGTTTGGTTTTGGAAGAGATCATCAAATTCAGGGAGTCTTCTCATTGAACTCGAACGAATGCTCCGATTAGTCCCTGCCCTGGGGACAGCCAACAACCCATCCTTCTGGGAGGTCAGCCTGCATTTAACATTTTTCTGCACGTGGGGTACAAAGTGGACGATTCACATCAATTCATGGAGAGTTGATTGCATGTGTTGAGTCATGAGAAATGCCCGTGGGGTGAGGGGAAAAAAAAGAAGAAGAAATGGATCAGGCAAAAGGTACATCTCACATGTCTCCAGGCCCACGATGCCGGTCTGCAATCAAATCCGTAACCCTATCCCCCGTACTGAAGCAGAACGCTTATACCAGTCACGGGTCACGAGACGAAATCCTTTATTCCCACGGCAAATAGCGTTTCAAAATGATGCTCTGTGCAATTAAGGTTTGTTGGGAAATTTTTTTTTTCTTTTCACATATGGCAATATTTATCTTCAAAGTTTTCCTCTTTGGCTGACGTCTCCTTTGTAAAGCAGCTGGTCCTGTGTGGCCTAATTGCGAGATGATTTGTTGTGTGATTCAGTAGCCTTGTTTATTTGCACAGTGGTTCAGTGGAATTTATAAACTGCATGATATTGTTCTGGGAGTGTTTTCTTTTTATTAAGAAGCCACATTTGCTCCAGTATTCATGACTGGGGTTATAATTAGCTGGAGCATTCAAGGTATTTTCATCCCAACTTCCTCTGCTAATTAATGACATTAAACAAGAAACCCTTGCATTTAAATGGAGAGATGGAGCTGGGCATGGAAAGGGAGCTCGAGCAATGAATCAAGCTGAAATCCATCTTTGTTGTGCGTACAAGAGCTTGTTAGCAAATACTCAAATGTAACTAATACAAGCTGTAAGTTATTTCTCATCAGTCCTAGCTGTTCTCGGGAAGATCAAGTCGAGCCATGGAGTCTGTTAGCAAAGATGCCTTTTGCTATTCTTGGTCTGTCCCTGAGAAACACTCAGTAAACGGTCCCAGGGACTTGTCACACGTTCTTTAATGATGAAATGCTACCACGATTGCCAGGCCTATAAAAAGTTCTAAGAGCAATGTGACCTTCCCATTTAGTTTCCTTTATTAAAAGGAAGGTGCGTGTGGGTTTCTTGTTTTCTTCCAACCGGAATATTTCTAAATAAAGTATGAATGGAATTTTCAAAGGACTTTGGCGGTAAAAAAAAAATGGATAATTCCAGATTCTGGGATGAGACTTGAAATCTTATAATGATACACTGAAGGTGGAAAGAAAGGCTTGAGGCAAAATAAAGGGTCACCGGAGAAAAGCGCTTCAGCGATTGGTCAAGCATCTTCCAATATGGCGTGGCTTCGGTGAATGAGTCAGACCGGTCTGGTCTTCTGCCTTTTCAGCCCCACGATGGCCTTAGATGTAGTCAGCAGCTTGGGGAGAGACTCACACACTAAGTTCCCCACGGGGGACTAATGTAGAAACCAAAAGGTCAGTGTACTAATTTATTATGGGGGATATCCTCCGTCCAGTGTCCAGACTGCTTGCCCTTCCCATCTGAGACATCCCTTTCCTTGTACTGAGTAGCTGAGAATCTGGGCTATTGCTCTGCACGTTGCCTGGTTGGCATGAAGCTGAAACACGTGGGTGGGAAATGTCTCGAGGGCCGTGTCATCTAAGCAAAGACGGCCTCAGAACAAATGGGGTGTAGTCATGAGACCAGAACAAATATGATCGAGTCCTGATCCTGCAGCAAGAGGCCTGAGGACCAGAGAGCTCCCTGCTTACTACATACAATTGTGCTTGAGAACTTGAAGTCCAGACAGAGTGCCGACGCACATTCCTACCACAGAGCGTGTGTCAAAATGACAACGGCCATAAGCGACGTCACTGCAGCCCATCCCATAATTTTTTTCCCACCAGGATACATGTGAGCAAAAGCCTCCGGTCATCGCTGAGAGCCACTAGTTTTCCCGACATGCCTAATGTACAAAGCCAGCTGGAGAGAAGACACTGTTACCTTTGCACCATCTGGGACGTTGCTGGCGACCCTGGAGCGGGCCAAGGAAAGGCCCCCCGGCCAAGGGGCACCTGCCTCTGTAGCAGGCCCGTCCGTGTTCCCCGAAGTCTTCAACAGGCTTATTGTCTTTCAAGTTCATTTTGTAATAATCCTGGCAGGAAGTGAGAAGGCCCAGTGTGAGTCATGCAGAAATACATCCTTTCAAAAAAATAACAAAAACAAAACCTAGTTGACCTTCCCAACTTGTTCAGATGTATACCGCTTAAAAATTGTGCTTGTTTTTATTTAATTCACACACACACACACACACACACACATACACACACACACAACAGGTACTGTGAGAAAATAGGGTTGGGCGTCGGGCAGAGGTGAACCCTGGGCCTAGGATGATGGCCAGGAGCACAGAGAGACAAGGAGAAAGGCAATTAATTCAGAGAGGAAACTGGACTCTATCCGACACCTTTACCAGCCTGGTTGTGTTCATTTTAACTTTTTTTTATTTTACTCCTCGTCTGGACTCGAGCACGTTGGGGGCGGCAGCACAAAAACAACCTAGTTCAGAAAGTCTGGTCGCCAGACTTTCTGCCCGAACCAGGAGACGAAAAGAATTCCGTGTGGAGAGGGCGAGCTGGGCCCGGCCAGGCCTGTCACCCTTGCATGCAGGGGACTAACCGGAGTCTCCTGAGTCCAAAAAGTCAGAGCGGAAAGCAGGTTTTTTGTTGTTTTGTTTTTTTTTTTTGCTTTTAAATGCTCACTTTGCTCTGATTTCCAGAGTATCCGGGACAAGCTGCAAATGGAAATGCTGTAGTGGGCAGAATGTTCTCCCACCATCTCTTTCCCCCCCTACTCTCGAAACAATTTCTAGGCGATGATTCTTTTAAGCTATAGACAAATGTAAAGAAGAATTTTTCTTTTGTCTCATCTAGGGGTATCAAACTCGTTTGCACCAGGGGCCACATCAGCTATGAGGTTGCCTTCAAAGGGCTGAAGGTCATGTTAGGGCTGTGTAAATGTAACTCCTCCTTAAGGAGGGGCAAGGAGCTCGGGGCTGCCACCGGGGAGAAACCAGGTGCCGGGCCGGATGAAACAAGGTGGAGGGCGGGACTTGGCCCGAGGGCCTTGTGTTTGCCACCAGCGATCTAAATCCTTTAATTCATCTCTTCCTTCGGATCCTCTCCTTCCTCATCCATTACCATTCGCTTCCTTCAAAAACGAAAAGGCCCGACTGGGTACTCAGATGGTTAGAACATCATTCTGATACACCGGTCAGGGCACAGACCAGTATCAACCAATGGACACATCAGTAAGTGGAACAATAAATCGATGTTTCTCTCTCTATCTCTCCGTCTCTGTCAAATCAATAAATAAAAATAAGATTTAAAAAACGATGGCACATTATTTTTTTAAATAAAAATAAAAAAGAAGAAACCGCACTCACATTATGGCATCCACTAGAATAGCTCCCAGACCTATTCTTGGACTGATCTACGAAGAATTCACTCACCACTCCCTTCAGGATTTAGGAGCATTAGCCTTTGGAATTCAGTCTTTATAGGCAGGTCAGGGTATTTTTAAGAATGGGAAAACCCAGGATACCGATAAACAACAAGGGTTCCAAGCGGGGGTTATTTTTAGCCCTGACATTCCGAAGTATATAAAGCAACAGATACCAGAACGGTTCTCACTCCGGGGCCCGTGCACTTCCTGTCCCCTCCTCGGATGGGGCGGGTCTGGTGCATCTGTACACACGCCCCCGCCCACGGCCTCGCTGCCACCATCTCTAATTTAGATCGTAACCCAAACCATGGCGAGGAATGGAAATACGAACCCGTTTCCCGCAGAGGAAAGACCATTCTAACTAAGGCTCCCCTCCGCCCAGTTTTTTTTAAATGCTGGGGTGGTTGCTAGTTTTCCTGTGAGCATTTGAAGGCTGGTTATTTCTCCCAAACAGCTTTGAACTCCGGGGTGGTGTAATGGGAAATTACCCTTCCCATCCACTTCCCCAAGGGTGCGTGGATGTTACCCTTCCCGTCGTTGCTACCAGCAGCCAGCCTCTGAGACACGGACAGAGAGGCCGTTGAGGAGGATGGAAAAAGCCCCCTGCCCTGACATGGCGTGCAAAATCCGCAATGGAAAAGCAAGTCGCAGGACTTGGAAGCTGAACTCGTTTGTGCTGATGGAGCGCACGCCTTGAAGGCTCCACAGGGACAAGCAAACTAGGGCTCGAAGTGAAACTACGGACCACACTTTAATGCGGCTTTTGTGTGCCGCTAATCTAGGACACATGTCCCCCCGAAGGACTAAAGGGGGTCTGAGGATAATGGGGAGCAGCGGCCCTGTTCTTCAGGCTGGAAAAGCCGCCATGTGGGTCCAGCACCTGGAGAGAATCAATGTCTCTGGTTGCTTTTCCCCAAATCGTCTGAGTCTGTTTTTGTTCTGGGGAAGGAGCATCAGGATGCTAATGATTTTTAAAGTCTTGGTTAGTGGACACGCTCTCTGGGATTTGTTTAAAAAAAACATCCAGTGTGGGGAGGAGGAGGGCGCATAGCAATGAGCATTTATTGTACTATCCTTGCTACTTCTGTGGATGTTTGAAACTTTCCATAATGCAAAGCTAAAATTGTATGTAGCCGTTCATTTATTTTCAATATCCACTCTTTGAGCGACTCTTTCAAAAAAGTAGTTTTCCCAGGTTAATTCACAGAGTTATAGCTTGCAACTTAGTTTGGGGGAGGGGGCGGGATGGAGCCGCGTAAACAAGAAAACAGACGTGGCTGGCCCAAACCCCGCCTCCCCGCCTGCTAACAGAGGATTTTAGGCAAAATGACCTAATCTCCTTGAAGTCGGTCATCTCACAGGTGAAAAGTGAAGAAGGTGAACAGGTCTTAAAAAGTCCTGACACAGTAGGTGAATGGGTAAGTGTTAGCTTTATTTTTCAACAAAACCATCAGCATATAAGATGCGAGTTTATTTCGGACTCCAAAGAAACAGATCCAATGTTCATTTAGGCTTATATTCAACCAACAAATATTAAGCACCTTTTGTGTGACTTGAAGAGTGCTGGGCGCTGTTCAAAATCACATATGACCGTGGCTTCTGACCGTAGCCCTGTGGTCGGAGGAGTATAAATGTGTACAACCTGTCAGGAAAAGCCAAACTGGGGATATGTACGTGGACATCCTGGAGCTCCGGCGGGAGCACAGTCCAGGAGGGGTCACTGGGAGGCTGATCGGCCCACGATTGAGGCATCCTCCCTCTGGACCACGAAGCCCTGCTGCACAGCCTCCCGGGGAATCCAGTCCAGCCCGCCAATCCACTGCCTCCCTGGCCCTACCCTAGGTAACCAGCCGCCAGCCACGGAAACGGGGCATGCACCGCGGAAGGAGACCAGAGCAGATAACCTCTGCATTTCCACTCACTCCAGGACAGGCCTGCTGAATTGTTAACACACAGAACTGCTGGAAGGAACGTAGCTGATCAGAGGTTCAGCTGCAGGGGCAGAGGTTGGGGGGGGCGGATATCATGAGAACACTTGAGTACTTGAGAGGCTGTTTATTGCTGGTAAGGGGCCAGTGGCAGAGCCCTGAGGGTGTGAGAGAAAGCAGTCTCTTGCAGGCTCTGCCTTTGGTCCATGGAGGAAGAGGACTTGAAAACTGAACAGGAGAAAAAAAGCCAAGGTGATGGGGGTGCAGAGACCAAGGTCATGGCCAAAGCACTCACCCCTCCTGTTGTCTATCGGCACTGTAAACACTGGCCTCCAATGTTACCGTTAAGCTGTGAGTCTCTTTTAGGAAGCGTTTGGTGGTGAGTCATCTCCAAACTATGCGTGAAGCTGGACACCCTGCTGCGATCTGTGGAGCTCCTCCACTGGCTTTCACTGGGCCTGGTTTGGAATCCCATCTCTGTGGCAACCCACAGACAAGGTCACCTGAGCTGCCATGGTCTCCCACAATGCAGCCACGCCTGCCTTGCCCAGGGGCTTCCAGGAGATGGCCGGGAGAGAGTCGGAAACCTGGATGATGTGGGTTCATTTTCAGGAAGAGAAGGCAGGGGCTCATTTTGATGACTAGTTTGACAGCAAGACCCTCTACAGGCTCCAGGCAACAGGCGAGTGAGAAGTAGACCCACGAATCAAAGCAAGGGACGTGGGGAGACTGGACTTCATCCCCAAAAGGCCTAGATGCACTTTCCTCTGTGTCTTTGCTGCGCACTGGCCAAGCAACCTGCCCAAGTAAGCTCCGCCCACTCCGTTTCAGGTCTCATTCCCTTGGCCTCCTGGCTCTTCAGAGAGTCAGCGACAAAAACCCAGTGCCCACGCTGGACGGCAATCCTAGCAAAATCGCTACATTTCCTTACAAAAAGGGAGAGCCTTTAAGGGTATATTTAATTCTCACTGAACTCTACAGGACGGGCAATGCTGATTAGCTTTAGGCTGTTGATGTCGCTGTATGGCTTTGCCTTCTCGATGAAAAGTATTTGTCCGTAGGACAGTAATAGTGTAACTGCGGAACCAGCTCCACACGGGCCTGTCCTGTGTAAGGAGTTGCTGCGCTGCTTTTCGGAGGCAACGGGCAAAACGGCAAGTCGTGCTGATGAAGCACGTGAGGAGGAGAGAACTTTGACCTCCAGCTGCACCTGGAACCAACGTCTCCCCCTCCTGCCCCCCACGGAACCAAAGGATCCATGAAACCAGAAAAGTCGGCATTCATGCTGCCCATCGCCACCAGCACCAATAAGTGGAAACAGGGGTTGAATCCTCATGGGCACTTTATTCAGATGCCAGCGCTCTGAGAAGATGGTGGGTTCTGTACCCTAAAAACCATCTCACATTTCATCTCAAGCCAACGTTTTTTACCAGGAGAAGAAAAGGGTAGGTTAGGGGTTTGGAATTCAGGGGAGAAAGTTCATCAGATAAAAGCTGCAGTCCGGCAATTTTCCTAGCATCCTTTCAATCTGAATCGTTATGTGTGTCGGTCTCTCCCTGCAACACAATGGCTCGTGGACCGTCTTGATGGCTTGTAGTCCGTCTGGGGCACAGAAGTCAAACTGTGTGTGGGTCTCCTGGAGTCAGGGTATGCCCAGTCTACTGTAAGGCTCCATGGGTGACCTGAGAGAACCATGGGTTCTCTTTCTGTGCACAGTTTCTTCCTGATCTCTTGAAGTCTTGACCAATAGCCCATGGAATGTGTCAGCTCTAATTGCTTGTGTGGACTGGCACAAGTCATGCCTCCGAATTGGAAGGCTGTCACATATAACATAGTCCTGCACAGGGATAAATGTGGTCTGGAAAATGTTTTATCCAAACATTCCTTAAAAGCAATGGGGGTTCTGCCATGGCAAGGGGCAGATGTGCTTGACGGAACCAGCTGAGTGGATTTCCAGGATGTCCAGGTTGCAGCACGTGTCAGGACACTGTCCCTCTCACCCCAGGACATGCAGGTCTCCTCTTTCCCCCCAAGGACACCAGACAATGGCCAGTTGTACTCTGGGGGTACTCTGGCACAGTGGTAACCAGGGCAACATTCCAAAATAAGTGGGTAATTGAAGAGTTCTGAAGACAGACAAGGATCTGTAGACCTGGGCTTGCTTTGGGGTGAGCCCCCTAATTGATGAGCGACATACACAGGTGTTGCCTGATGGGCAGGTAATAGCTGTCAAACAAGCCAAGTTGGAACAGGTTTGAAGAAAGCTGGGGGGGGGGGGACTTGCCACTCAGAACGATGCCGTGACGTAAGGAGGTAATGCGACAGGGGAGATGAGGAAAGAGCACCACAATCTACTGAGCATCTCCTACATGCCAAGCACTGAGCTGGCGTTTTTACTCGTCTTATCTCAGGACCGCGGAGGTCAAGCCCTCCCATTCTCATGCAGGGTCTGTTGTCTTTAGAAAGAA
This sequence comes from Phyllostomus hastatus, assembly GCF_019186645.2. Taxonomy (NCBI): domain Eukaryota; kingdom Metazoa; phylum Chordata; class Mammalia; order Chiroptera; family Phyllostomidae; genus Phyllostomus; species Phyllostomus hastatus. The sequence continues at coordinate 16,181,223 of NW_025333607.1, forward strand.
ATTGCAGCAACCTGGTTCCCGTGGACCAGTGAGCAGTAAATCCTGAGCAAAAGACAAGTCAGTGTTTTTGCTTATTCACTCTGCTTTTCTCTGCACCTGGCAGAGAAAACCCGATGCTTGAACCACATACTGTGCCCTTATTGAGAGAATGTTCCATTAAGTCATACAGTCAGATAATGCTTCTCTTGCTTCAGAAATATTCCTCACCAAAGATGCATAGGCAGACTCTGGAGCTTAATTGAAAGAAAAAACATAAGTTACCTCAGCTACCTAAAACTAATCAACTATTTGATATAATTTTTGGAAAAACTAGCCAAATTAAGTTGCTCTTAAATGATTGGAAACTAATCGCAAAGCCAGGACTCTGCATCAGCCGGAGATGGATGAGCAAAAGTTGCCACCAGGGGAGGCCTGTCTGCAAGAGAAACTCTCGAGAAAGTTCCCACAGAAAGAGTCAGGCCCACAGGAAATGTCCGGTTGAGATGACGGATCGCAGACCACGCCATTTGCCAAACTTCCATTTCAGATTCTCGCAGCCACTGTCATGTGAAGAAACAATTCTTCTCTTCGTCCTGGGATACATCTGTTTTGGGAAATGACAAACTGTGGTCTTCTAAACATTTCATGTTTGATATTTCACATTTTCCCAAGGGACCCAGCTCTACCCACACCACGCCATAGAATGGAAATAAAGATACTTTTTTTTTTAAGAGATGTGCTTATACAGAGCTAGACAGACATGCGAGCATCTCTCCCAGGAGAGGATGGAGCCAAGGCCATTAAAGTCCTCAGGGATGACATTATTGATACTCGTCTTCTGATCGATGCTCTTTCACATATTTGTTGTGTCTGGAAAGGATCCCTCATTGGAATGGTCTCATTGTTATGAACATTTTTTCATGAATGTATATCCATTTGTTTAGATAGTAATTGACAAATGTTGCCATTGGACTGTGTCAGGTTCATCTGGAAGAGATTTTTCCTGTAAAATCTTCTTCCCATCTTCCAAAATGATCTAATTCAGTAGGCCTGGGGTGAACACAAGAATCTGTAATGTAAGAAAATTCTCCAGGTGACTGTGTTGTGTATCTACTTTGGGATCCCTGGGGGTAGTTGAAGCACCCCTCCATATGAGAGTGTTGGAGTCTTTTTTTAATTTTTAGACAGGGGAAGGGAGGGAGAAAGAGAGGGAGAGAAACATCAATGTGTGGTTGTCTCTCACACTCCCTACTGGGGACCCAGCTCACAACCCATGCAGGTACGCTGACTGGGAATCGAACCAGCGACCCTTTGGTTCATAGGTGGCACTCAAACTACTGAGCCACAGCAGCCAGGGTGTAGTGTGAGAGTCTTGCTCAACCCTACAACTGTAGAGTTTTCAAAATGTCTTACAAAGAAGACTAGGTGACAGTTTGGTCTAATTACTTTACATCTTTCTCTATTTTTGGCAGAGATATCTGACCATTAGCAGATTGGTAAAGTCCATTCTGAATACAGTTAATTATTCCTTGAACTTCCACAGGACTAATTAGTCATTTCTCTCTGTACTTTGGAGTTACATTGTTATGGGTTGAACTGCGTTGCTCAAAGAGACAGGATGCAGTTCGAACCCCCAGCACCTCAGGCCGTGACTTCATTTGGAGGTTGAGTCTTTATGGAAGTACTTAAGTTCAAAGGCAGTCCCAAGGGTGGGCCCTAATCCAAAATGGCTGGTGTCTTTGTTCAAACGGGAAATTGGGATGTAGAGACTGAGAAAGTACAGAGTCACAGGGAGGAGACAGCCACCTATCAACCAAGGACAGAAACCTGGGTCAGAAGCTTCCCTCACAGCCATGAGAAAGAACTGACCCCCTTGACACCTTGACTTTGGACCAGAATTTGGCTTCCAGAATTAAGAGGCAATAAATTTGTGCTGTTAAGCCACCCTGTCAGAGGTGCTTTGGTACAGCTGCCCTAGTAAACTAATACGGAAATGCTGGTCAATATGGGGTGGCCCAGTCTCCTCTGCCTCCCTAATACACCCAACTTTCTCCTGTGTGATTAGCGTTTCCATGGTGTAAGGGGTCTTGTTGAGGGGATAACTCACTAGGGCCACACCTACCTCAGAGCCAAGGGGACCAGGTTCTTCCTCTAAAAGTCCCACATGCAAAAAAAATTGGCATGTGACCTAAGTTCAGCCCAATGAATGCTTTCTTCTGGAACTTTCCATCTTGAGTGTGGGAGACACAGATGCAGGAGGCATTAGGAAGCCATTCTCTTCATTTCCACTGGCATGGTGGCGGCTGACTCAGCAGCGCCTCTCCTGGCTGTTTTCTGCAATAGGAGGTTGGTTTCTCCTTCCTGCCTCCAGCCCTCCAGGGTTTCATTGATCCTCGCCGATCCCCAAATCTGATCACCCCGTTGATGCGGTGGGCCTCCTATAAAGTGATCAATGGTCGATCTTTTTGTGGCCTACCAAAAAACCACTTTCATATGGTTCAACCTAATAATTTTGCCAGAATTATTTGCTGTTGTTACTAAGAACCTTGGCATCTCGTGCACAGATGATTATAACCCACCGGTATCGTGTGAGTGTGTTTCTAACACCCGTCGAATGCCTAGGACATCACAGGTGCTCAATCAATGTTCGATGAATTCATTGCTTTCACCTTCTAAGACATCTTTGCTAGTTACACGCGTCCCTCTTTCAGAAGACTGCGAGAGCCTCGTACCAGGTGTGGGTTTCTCGTCTCTGAATCACCAGCAAGGCACACAGTTCCTGGCAATAGAAGAAGTTGCAAAGTGTCTGTATCACCAAAAAAGCTTAGTTTTGAGTGAAAAGAGTTCATGTAGGTCACCTAATGAAGTTTCCTTATTTACAGGGATTCTTAGTTTAATTAGTGACTTAGAAGTCATGCAGCTAGTTCTTAATCACAAAGGCAAAACATAGGTCCTTGGTTTAGTCATCGCTGCTGTGTAACCAGTCACCCTAAACCGGTGGCTTAAAATAGCAATAATTTATTCTTTAAAAAATTCTTATGACTTTTTGTGGTTCCGGGTGGTCATTGGACTTAGCTAAGCAATTCTTGCTGGAGGGTCCTTGTGCAGAAGGTCAGTGGCTGGGCCCGGGGCCATCTTTCCTCAAGCACGTGTTTGAGAGTTGAAGCTGACCGTCAGCTCGTATTTCGGCGGAGGCCGTGGGCTGGAACAGTAAAACATGGTCTCTCCACGCGGCTTGGGTTTTCTCTCGGCTTCCAGGTGCCAGCGGCTAACAGTGCTATCGGGCCGCTGGCAATACTGTTTTCTCTCGTGTCCCTCTGCCTTAGCTGTGGTCCTAGCTTCTGGTCATCGCTAATTGTCTGATTTCCTTAAAGTTCCCTATTTGGTTCCTCAGCTCTTTCATCACCTGGATAATCAGTTTGGTACATCGAATTCCTATTTCAAACAGTAGTGGTTTTTATTTTCCTGCTTGGACCCTTCCTGACACAGAAGGCTATGTCCAAGTTCAGATAGGTTATGATGTCTCCCAGAGACCAGTGAAAACGGAAGTGTACCATAGATCAAATAGGGACCTCCATAGGCCCCATATGGCCAGGAGGCTGCACCCTAAGACCCACGTGCTACTCAGGGGACAGGGAAAATGGACAAGTGGGTGGTGCAAATCAAAAATGGACTGAGCAGTTCTGGCCAGGGAGGTCAGTTGGTTGGAGTGTCTTCTGGATAAGCCAAGATTGTGGGTTTGATCGCTAGTCAGGGCACATACAACCAATGAATGCATAAATAAGTGGAACAACGAATTGACAATTCTCTCTCTTCTCTGTTTCTCTCTTTTTTCCCTCTCTCTCAAATCAATATATAAAAAAAATTAGAAACCAGACTGAGTGGCTAAGCAAAAGAGAGCTTTTAAACTAAAGTGATGTTATCTCTGCTTGGCAGGCCTCATTGTTGTGTCAAGGATTCAATCACGGAAATACAAAATGCCTCTTTTCATATCTGAACACACAGTCTTCACGTGCAGAGCAGCCACGTGAAGGGTTAACGTTTTCTGTCTAAGCGATGGGACTGCACCAAAGGGTCTGAGGCAAGGGCTGACATCCTGGAGCATGGCTCAGAGCGGTCCTGGCGCTCATCCGTAAAGAATGCAGTGGAGGGAACAAGATGAAAGGCAGGCGGACCTGTTTCTTCTCAGCGCAGCCCTGCCGGAGGATCACGAACAAGGGATCTCTTTTAAAGGTCTGAGCCACAGCCAGCCATCGAGGGGGACAACTGCGTGCGCCCTCCAATAAATATCCCCATTGCTAAAGGTGGCAATGCGACTCCCTTTCCTGAGTGGCCAGGTACAGATCCCAAAATCAGTTTCTGTAAAGACTGTGAGGAAGATACCGCATGGAGTATAAAACAGGGAAGTCTACTTTCCTTCAAAAGCCTGAGACTCCTGCCTCATTGCAGACACAAATTAAGGCAGAATTTGTTTTGAGAGACCGTCAGTGAAGGCAAATGCATCTGGAAACATTCTCACGTCTGCTGCTGCGTGACTAGGCGGTTATTTCAGAAACTCGGCAAAGCCCGTCCCACTGTATTCATGCGAGTGTGTGCATAACGCTCCGCTGTGCTGTGAGATGCTGGGTAACTACCAAATGCGGACGTTAGTATCTAGGTCAGGGTTTCCCAGTCTCACCGGTGCTGACACGGGGGGACAAGTGATTCTCTCTGGAGGGAGGCTCCCTGTGCGCTGCAGCGCGATGACAACGGCCCTGGCCTCTGCCCATGGGACCAGCAGCGCTTCCTGCATCGTCACAACCGAAAATGCCTCCAGGTCTTGTCGCCAGTCCTGGCGGGCAAGACTGCCCGCCGTGCAGAGTCACCGGCCTCAATGGAACAGAGGAGCTCCGGGCGGTAAACCAAGACACACACGCTTAGCACGTTGCAGTGATGATTTTGTGGGATGGTACTGCTGGCAGCGAAAGTCATGATAATAAAAATTACTGCGTGGTTGCTTCTTGTGCGCCAATCTCCGAGCTCCCGGGGAGCAGACCTGGTTACTCCTGGCTGTCCAGAGGGATGGTGGGTAGCGGGATGAACACAGAAGCCCTATTGGCGGCGCCTCTGTCTGCAGAGACGACCTCGGGCCATCTTTCTTTGGCAGGAAGAGCATGTTTCAGCTCTTCTGTGTGATGGGGCAGAGATGGGCCCTCTCCCCCACAGGGCCTTGTAGTCCAGCCTCATCTCTGACTGGGGAAGGGAAGCCTTTGACCATTCAAAGCCTCTGGTGGAGGAAGCATCCTGGGATGGAAAGGGTCTTCCTTCTCCATCAGCTCAAAATCAGGCCCAAATTGTGGCTCCCCGACGCTGCCTCCGTGTCGGTGGTGAACCAGGTCCCCGAGTGTGGCAGCAGTCACGGTATCTTTTAGGGTTTCCCTGGAGTGAAACGCCCACACAGTCATAACCTACCTTGCATGGGCAGAGACTTGGCCTGTTCTGTTCACCTTTGTGAACCTAGACCCCAAAACCTAAACGAAAATCTGGTCTACAAGATGGGCTCCGTGATTCTTTGTTGAAGGAATGAATCAATGAAGAGATGCTTCTTGCTCTCTGGTACGATTGTAGAAAGATACATGGGGCCACCCCACAAAACAGAAAAAAGAAAAACATAGAAAGCATAACAAAAGGCTTTATAGATCCCTAATCTGACACATTTTACTGAAAGAGATGCCCAGAACATTGAGTGGTCTCTCTGGGTCCCGGGCTGCGTGTCAGGGGCAGAGCTGGGGCTACAATGCCATCCCTTGCTTTCCCTGAATTTAACCAACACTCGGTGAATTGTCAGGAGCTAAATTATGTCCCAGGCTCTGGAAACACAGACGGAGTAAGGGCCGCTTCACAATAGGAAACAGGAGACTGGGACAGCTCCCAATTCTGAGGGACACCCCTGGAGTGGCATGTGACCGTTTCTCAACACCCGGCCCAGCAGGGCGGAGGCAGAGGACAAAGAGGCACTTTTCCCAGTCACCTCATTTACGCAGCCAGCACTGGGCTTTTCAGGGCCCCGGGAAAGACAAGGGCTCCGTGGGGTTCCCCCTTCGAGCCTTTTGCTGGAGGGTAAGCCCAGCTGACCAATTTGTTTTGTCTTTCTCACGGCATTTGTTTCGTTGCTTTGGTGTTGTACATCAAACTCTTGGCTAAGTGTGCCTTGCACATCAAGTAGGTGCTCCATGTCCCCCATCCCCTTCCCTGTCCCCTTCCCTGTGTCCCCTCCCCCCTTTCACAAGCGTTCGCTGGTCTCACAATGCCACATCCCCGCTCTAGTCAATACATTGATCCTAGTGTCTCATAGGCCCAGAGAGCGGACTAGTGGTTGCCAGGCAGGGTGGGGAGGCGAACAAGGCGATGGGATTAAGAAGTACAAACTGGCGGTTACAAAACAGTCACGGGGATGTAAAGTACAGCACAGGGAATACAGTCAATGATATTGTAGTAACTATGAATGGTGCCAGGTGGGCACTGGAAATATCTGGGGGAACACTTTATAAAGTATATGATTGTCTAGCCACTGTGCTGCATCCCTGAAACTGATAGGAAATACTATTAAATGGCGACTGGCATTGAAAAATGAAATTCCAAAAAATCGATCCCAGTGCCTCGGGGTTGGAATTGTTTTCTGTGCTACACGACTAACGATACTGGAATTTAGAAATCACACGCGCACACACATGCACCCAGGTGTTCCTCACTTTGTTGCACTTGGAGACATGGGTTTTTTAACAAATGGAAGGTTGGTGGCAACCCCGCATCGAGCCAGTCTATCGGCGCTATTTTCCCGGCAGCGTGTGGCCCTGGGTGTCCGTGTGTCAGGTACCTGTCCAGGTGTGTGATCTCACCATGGTGAGATCACCTAGCGATGCGTTTCTCGGAACATAACCCTGCCGTTGAATGAGCCGTGACTGTGTGTCAGAATACCTCTCCTGCGGAAAACCCTCCAGGGATAATCCCTCGCTGTAGCCTACAACAGGCGAACCGCATTTGGGGAGGGGGTTGCCAGACCTCCCTGGAGCTCCTCGAGGCCGCCCCCACCAGCTCCTACCTGTGTTTCACCATTTTTAGCGATCGGAACCCCACTGACGGTTTCTTGCAACACCAGGACCGGAACGAGGGGGAGACGGACGTGCGGAAACGTGACCTTTGGGATTGCGCCACCTGAACCTCCGCTGCTCGGTTTCTAGCTCTGCTCACTTTTCCGTCCTGTTTCATCTAACTTCACTTCGGAGGAAGAAGTGAGCGTCCCGCCCAGGTCTGGGGACGAGCCGGACTCTGGGACTCCACGTTGCCTTTCGAGCAGAATCGATTGCGTAACGTCCTAGCGCGTGCGCGCTCCCGGAGGCGTCCTGAGCCGCGGGACTTCCTCTAGGCCCCGAGGGGAGACCTGGGCCTGCGGAGAGGGCTGTCCCCCCCCAGGGGCTGGCCAGAGCTTTATGACGCCACCTGAGTGTTCCGTCTGCGTTGGCATCGCGGGAGAGAAAAATCCACTTTGGCGGAAAAGCCTGAGAGATTATTTTGGGCCTTTTTCTTTACCCCTAATGTTTTGCCTTGCTGTTTAATTATGTCTGTTCTCTTAGGCTGAATGGTTTGACTCATTTTGGTCCCAGAGCACAGAGTCTTCCTCAGTACGGCGTGTTCCTTTCACGAGGTGTCTGCCCAGTTACAGGAGTGCACTCACTTTTCCGCCAAGCAGCCATGACTTGCTGAATTAAAGAAACCAGCTATGAAGGATTTCAGGGAAATAAAGACACAATCAGGAAAAAAAAAAACTAAAGCAATTCTTTCACTTAAAAAAGCTACAGTTATTCATTTCTATTGATAGGATGGTCTAATATTTCTACGAATGGTTTCTCCAACCTCATGGGATCTGAGCCATATGGCATATAACTATCACCCGATGTTTCAGGCAAGGTAGAAAAAGTCACATTTTCTCTATTGCCTCCGGCCTGGAATGTTAGTAAAACCGGAGTCTTATCTCCCTGTGTTCAGCACAGAACGTGTGGTTGCAGAAGCGAGAAGGGCAGAGACTGGGAACAACTGATTTCATAGATTCGCACCAAGATGGGATCTAGATTTTGCTGGAAGCGCAAGGTAACAGTCTAGTTGAAACTCAAGCCTGTGTTAGCTTAACTCCCAGGGGAGCAATTTGCAGTCAAACTCTCGAGGCTTACGGGGTTTTGGCTTTTTGCTTTTATGGGCCCTTTCAAAGGCTCTGAATCTAACTTTGCGCTTGTAATTTTGATTCTTAAAAAAAAAAATCAAAACAAAACCCCACAAACTCTCACTTGTCTAAGTGAGCCACCTATGTCATTTTAAATTGTCTGGTAATTATCATAAAAGTAAAAAGACACACGAGAAATTAATTTTAGTAATATACTTTATTTAATACCATATGTCAAAAATAGTCTTATTTAGATATGTCATCAGTATAAAAATTAATCAGACATTTTCTGTGTTTTCGTAGTGTTCAAAATCTGATGTACAGCTTACACGTTTGGAGTATCTCAGTTGAGATTAGCCGTATTTTCCTATTTCGGTTACTTGCAAACCACCTTTGGCTGGCAGCTAGTGTTTGGACAAGAAGTTCTAGACTCTCCTCTTACAAACGGAGTGACCTTGGACATGTAATTTAACCTTTCTGCGTCTGCTCACTTCCTGCAATAGGGAGTTATATATTTTTAAAACCCTACATCACGGGGGCAAAGACGAGGTTAACTAGGCTAACAGAGAACTATACCTAGTAGGTGCTCAGCGAACCTCCGTTACCATCATCACCCTCGGGACATAGGTCTTTCAGCGAGCCCCTCGGTCTCTTCTACTTGGGATTTTAGGTGGTGGACTTCAGCGAGGAGTGACATGAACATTTGCCCACTGTTTCAAACAAACCATCTCTGGTCAGTCAGTCATGTAACCAAAAGGTTACCAGATAGGGTCACAGAATATTCTCAGGATAACTGATGGCTCGACCCATTTAGGAGGCTCGAGTCTGGGGGGTTATACCTTCAGTGTCAAGATGCAGGAGTCTGGGCCCGCCCGGGTTGAAGCCTGACTATTAAAGGCTCATGGCGACAGGGCTACCAAAAAGCCAAAAACAGAATAGGATGGGAAATAGTGTTAAGACTACCATTTAGATGGTCAACGGCAGGCCAAACCCTAAGCCAAGTATTTTATAAAAAATATAAATGCCCATGTACTCACCAACAAAACAACTGAGCACGCAAACCCGTGGAAAGCCGGGAGTCCCATCCTCAGTTTTAAGATAAAGAGACAGAGGGTCAGAGTGGCTCACAAGGGCACGTGGGCCAGGGTGATCGGCTGACTGACGCTGGCCCCCTGCAGAGAAGCACACACTCATTGTCTTAGAGTGAAAGGCTGCCTCTCTGCATTGAGTGTCGACATGGAAACACAGGTGGTGGGAAAGGGAACCATTTCCTCTTCCGCCTAAACACTGGGCCCTGATGGTTTGCTTCTCTGTGGCGTTCCCACAATGGGCACACAAGACTTCTTTCCTTAGATAAATAAAGCAAGACAACCGGATGGAGCCACAACTACTTTTTTATTAGTGCTATTTATTAAGAGTTTGGCAAGGCACTTGCAAAGTCTGGTCTTGCAGGAAACAGCCAAGGAAACGTGTGGAAATAGTTTTTTTTTGGTGCAGTGGTATGGGTGAACTGCAGACAGGAGTAGCAGCTCCCAAAGACCAACCCCAAGGAGCACGTGGCTCTTGTTTTATCTGGCCGGCGCAGCAACGGCCCAAGTTATGGGGCCACAGGGATGTCGTCTAGACCGAGTCTTCTGGCTCTGGCGTTGGCAGGACATAGAACCAGAACGCCAGAGCGTGGGCCAAACATCCCTCTGCATTTTTTCTGGTCGACAGTCAAGCTGGATGGAGACGATATTTCAAACAATTACCCAAGAGCAATAAACAAGAGCATAAAAAGACGGCACAGGACTTTCTTCAGTTCTTGATAGATAAGTCCTGGCTCCCGAGCTATAAAGCGTGACATTTCTGAAGTGTGGATCCTGGAGGTGGGGGGAAAAAAAAAACCACCACAAGAAAAAAATGCACCATCCTAAAGATGGTCTGGCTTTTCCAGCTGGAGGTCATTGTCATTGCCTCAGAGGTGTTCTCTGGGCTCAACCACGGGGCCACAGCAGAAAAACACACCGACGTGAGATTGAAATAATTTATTTACCACTAGAGCACCACAAAAACAGACATACATCGTGTTAAAATACAGCGTAATCAGTCATCAAAATACAAAACAGCTATTCTTATATTCCATTTTTTTAAACCATGCCAACCATAAAATTGTACTGCTGCTTAACACATAAAAACTGCCCCGCCCCCACCCCGCATACTAACCTTCGCCCCCCCCGCCCCTCCCACGGCAATATTTACTTACGGGAAATAAAGACCTTATAGAATCCCCAAACTAAAAAAAAAAAAAAATAATAAGATTCAAGAGATCTTAAAATAGAGCATTTAAAATATTATCAGTGCATTCATGAGGAAAGACAAAATAATACGAAACAAAATGTCATTGCTATCTGAGAAAATACCTGCAGAAATAAAAGTGATTTACATAGAATTCATAGAAACGTGGAAGAGAAAATAAATCAACACTCTCAAATGTGGGATCGGGGGACATCTATCGCAAAGGGTGTTCGCTACTGTGTGCGGTTTTCCATCTCTCGCCTTTCCAGCTTCCAAACTTGTAAACCCAAGTCATCTCTTTCATTAATGGTCAGGAAGTGCCAAAAAAAAAAAAAGTTTACTACATCAAACAACTTCCCTTGGATTTACCCTCATTGTGCTGCTTTTTAAATGAAACTGCAGACTCCATGGTTTGACCTATGGGTTTTTATCTTGATGCTAAATTAGGGACAACGGGCAAACTGACACCTTCCACAAACTGTGACCTAAGGTTACCGCCTCGGCAATCATGTAGCAAATCATTTAATAAAGCAAAGTAAGTGCTAGCCTCAGATCTAGAGAACATGCTCATTCACAGGGGAGAAAAGAATACGTTTTGATGATGGGAGAATTTGGTTTGTGCCTTTTCAACCTTCCTAGGAAACCTACAAAAACCCTAATTTCAGTGAAATAAACAAAATGATTTGTGCTGACCTGTATTTTGTCCTTTAAAAAAAATCAATGAAAAGGCAAGTCTCTCTATTGAACCCTGAACACTAGAAGCCTAACGGAAGTAAAAGAAGTTTCCTACGAACTGTCTGCTTTTCTGAGAACGGGAGGGTGCTGTACACGTGCTGACTGAGCCAGGTGGGAGGGGCCAGGTCTGAGTTTCAGACCTGAGTTTCAGTCAGGTCCGAAAGCCCTTGCTGCAACGCAAACATTTCACTTCATTGTCTCCGGATCAACGTTCGTCCCGAATTTTCCTAACACAGAAGCTTTTTAATGTCTGATTTGATCGGTGATGATGCTTGGAAGAGGAGGGAAGGGGACTGAAGTCAAATCTATCTTTTCCGTAACAGAAAAAAGGACGAGCGGACTCGGGTAGCTCATGTTATAAAAATGGACAATTTATAAAGCACAATGGAGCAAATACTATGAAACATGTACTTTTAGTGCAAGTCAAAATCTAGGGGCTTTATTCAAAAAAATACTAGCCAGCTAAAGGAAACACAGTTCTGTGTGATCGTTAAAAAAAAATAAAAATAAAAAGCCCAAATTTAAGTCCCATCTAAATCAGAGTTGACATTATTACAGAACATTAAAAATATGGTAAAAATTTACACATTACACGCAAAGTAGTTAATGTTTTGATTTAATAGTTTGCAAAAAAAAAAGTCTGCAGATGTGTTTCCAATTACACTGGCTTCTACACTCATCTATTGTAATAATATAGGTATGGTTACATATATCGAAACTAAGAAAAACCTATGGCATAACTAGACAGCGAGAGTTCTAGGTCTGAAGTGTGATGAGTATGAATCCAAACATTGCAACATTTCACGGGTGGACTACACTGACAAAGAACCATTTACAATTGAAAGGCAGAAAAAAATCTTACAGACTTATTCTGACTGCAAGTTTCCTTTATTAACAGGCTTTTCAGCTTTGAACCTTACAAGAAGCTTCCTTAGGCCGTTGGTACATTGCATCGTTTCCAAGGTCTTTCTTTCTCTTAACACCCACTCGCTGGGCCATCTTAAGAACTCTTGTTGAGTTTTCATCCCACTCATCTGGCCTTTTTTCTTTTTTTTTTTTTTCCTGGCTCGGTTGAGTTCAAGTTCCTTAAACCATCCATGAGTTTTCTGGCAAAGGATTTGGTCTCCACTTTATACACCTGTTTTATTTTCCGAGGGCAATGAAATGTTCATTATATAGTAACACACAATAAATAACTCACTGTGCACTCTGAGAGTAAAAACGGGAGGGAGCCTATTGCATAGCAATACAGAAAAATCAAGTGAGGCTGGGGTTAGGGACGCATGTACAGCAACTCCACTGAACGGGATTTTCCTGTTTCTTTTTTTTTTCTTTCACATAATTAACACTAACAAATTCTTCCAGTGTTTATTTTTTTCTTAAAAAAAAAGGTTTTGCTTCTTGTCTCTCTCACTTACAGAGTAGGCGAAATGTAGAATAAAAGCCTTCGTATTTTTTTTCCTTTTGTTTCGAATGCCAGTTTTAACAAACAGAACACAAACTTCCAAAGTGTTTGAACTAGTACCGCTTTTTCAAATAATTTTTTTAACACTGATGGAACAAGGCTCTCTTATGTTTCTTGTCCTGAACATTGTTATTGTTGTCATATCATCATCATCATCATCATCATCATCGTGTGATTATCGTCTTGCCACTTTTTCAAGAATCTTAGCTGCATTTGCATGACTTTACGATCATATTAGAGAGCTGTTCAATCTTGGGTGTTTTGCCGATGTAGTAGAGAATGGTGAGCGGTTCTAAATCCTGGGACACACAGCAAGGAGAAGCGGATGCTTCCGGATTTATGGTATTATATAAGCTGAGAACCTGTAAGGACACCAGAGAGAAAAGACAACAAAAAAAGACAATTAATTTTTAAAGGATCACTCCCTATTCTTATCAGCTGTAGCCCTGAATGGGCCATTTAAATAACTTTTGGTTTACAATGCCCTTGTCTTAACTGCCATTCACGGTCAAAATGGTATGTGTCCCTAGTAATCGATGAATTCATCAGTTTCCTATAGAATCCCTTTTCCATACGTTGCAAATGAATGATTCTTTACAAGTCAGAATGGACAAAACTGCTCATTTGACAGATTTGACAGTTTTTCCAATAAGTCCTCACGTTGATCACTGCTTTGCTACATACACATTCCAGGCTTTCCAAACACATGGCTTTCTTAGTATTTGGGGTTGTCTCTGTACGTCTTTGTAACTACCGTTGTTTCCTGAATGTATATTCTGCCTTCCCATCCAGAGGAAATTTTCTGTGAGGTCAGGCACTTTTTAGACTTTGTTCTTACCTTGCAGTAATTGTTCGCTGGTCAAATAAGACTCATGAGTAAGGCAAAGAAATGAATACACGGATAAGTAGAAGAATACAACTTTTTGCTAATACCTCCATCAGAGTTTCAGTCTACCCTTAGGTATAGGAAAAAAAAAACCTGTCTGCAGTGTGAAATCTTTCTATTCTAACCATCTTCCCAGGTCAATTTAATGTCACCTAAATTTTCACGTAAAAGAGAAAAGGAGAAGGGTGGTAAGCACGCAATACAAGGTATAGGTAATGCACTATAGAATGATATACCTGCAACCTGTAGAATTTTATTACCCATGTCACTCACATGCATTCAGTAAATAAATAAATAGGGAAAAAAGCGTCTTCATGTATCATTGCTTCATCAAAAGCAATCTATATTTTAATTGTTCCCTTTCTTACACTGGGCTTCCAACAATAACAAAAACAAGAATCCGCCCTCCACTTAGCCCCGCCGGGGCCAGCCAGCCCTAAAACAGACGGAGGAGACAGTCCTGCCGTCCGACCCGAACCGTAAACCCCCTTCTTTCTCAAAGGCGAACGTGACTTTTACCGGGGGAAGTATGCAGGTCCCCCCGGCGATGACAGTCATTTCCAAGGATGCCATTAATGTGTTAGGCAAACAGCGAGTGACCTTTTCCTCGAGATTCACTGCGCTGTGTTCAGCCCGAGACAGAAGATCCGTTCAGCGCGGCAACACTGACTACTTTATGAAGCTACCTCTGGCTTCTCGGGGAGCTGTCCAAACCACATATTTGCACCCATGACAGTTATTCTTCCTCTCCCCTGGAAAACAAGCGCGGGCTCTGCCTTCACACACCCCCTCTGTGTATCTGGGAGGGGGAGTTGGGTTTCCACTTGGCAGCGGGACCTCGCCCACATGGCAGCTCCTGTGGCCACGGCCCAGAGGAAGCCGCCTGGCCGGAGAGCTCGGACAGAAGGACAGGCAGCAGCAGGCCACGCTCACGGGGCCAAGCACATGCTCGGCGGCCGCTGCCAACATCTACAGGGGACTTGGGAAAACAGCCGAAGGAAGGTGGGGGCGGGGGCGGTGCGTGGGGCGTATTTATCAACTTCACATCCAGCTTATGGAGGCATTTATAAATAAATAGACTTCATGTTCCGTGAACGCATGATTTTTTCATAGGCAATGAAAGAGGAATTTGGAAAATACGGATTGTCTGAAATAATTGATAACCCTGGAACTCTTTGAGCGCAGCCGAATGCGCTTTGTGATCTTGGCGGTAGATGCACTTTCCTACCCTGCGGTGAAGCCGATTTTTCTAATGCCTCTTTAATAAGGAGATTTGCAGCGGCGTGACTCCAGGGGCAGCCGCGCTGCACAGTGAAATTCAGTAAGGCACGGCATACCGGGGCCTGGTTATTAAACAAGGGGCCTGCCTTCCAAGCGTTGGTTTGTCACGGGCTGTCTGCTCTTGGGCAAGCCACCTAGACGCTACAGATTCCCCTCTCTCTGGAAAAGTGAGAGGCTTGGACAAGATAACTAGGTGGCCTTTTTCATCGTCACCCACCAGAGAGAAGCATTTGGACAAATACCGTTATCACGTAGGAAAGGCCCCTGCTAATCTGCGCTGGGAGCCCTGGCGCCCAGTCTCAGCCCGACCTTCTGAAGTGGCCTTGTGTCCTCACAGATCACCTCCGCGGTCTTCACGTGAACTCTCGAGTTTGGCATTACTGACTTTAAACATACTTTTGGGTGGAGACATTCCTTCTGACCAGAAAGAATTGAGGTTCGAAGAAGCGACACGACCTGCTAATTGTCAGAGGCTAGTGGTTCGCTTGGCCGAAGCATCTGCCGAAGCGTCAGCGTGCTTCCTTTCCATGGGACCACCCGGCACCGGGACCATCGGAATTCTTCTGGAAATACAGTTGACCCCTGAACAACACACGTGTGAACTGCATGCGTCCACTTAGATTCAATAGGTACACAGCCAGCCCTCAATATCTCGGATGTTTGCTTCTGCATATTCAACCAATCGCAGATGGGGAGGGCCGACAGGAGGAACTGCCCTGCTCCCTACCACATAAGGGACTTGAGGGTCTGCAGGTTTGGGTATCTGGGAAGGGTCCTGGAACAAATACCTTGTAGATACAGAGGGATGACTGGCATTAACTCTCGGAGGAGTCAAAAGTTATCCGTGGATTTTCAACTGCGTGTGTGTAGGGCGGTCAGTGCCCCTAATCCCTGCATCGTTCCAGGGTCAAATGCTATCGGCAGGTACACATTAGCCAGCCGAGAAGAGAAGAGACAAGTCAACCAAATGCTTACCCTACTGTGCTGAGTGTCCGAACTCCATAAATATGGGCATGCCCCGGCACAGAAGTTGGCATTGTACCCTTTAGGTTCATGGATCCATTTCCACCCAAGATCCCTCTTGAAATCAATGTAAAGTGGACGCAGGCAGCAATTATCCTGCACATTTCTGTTAAAAGAAGAGCAATGGGGATTTTAAAGCTTATTTTCCTTCTGCCCCTCACCCCAACCAGAAAAGTGACTCATCCATTTATTCAACAAATATCTGTAAGCAAATATCACAGGCCAGGTCTTAATGGTTTAACTGTCATCTAAGTGACCTTCATGATGGGGGGTTGGGGGGACTAGCTGGGGTGACTTTCCCTTTTTAATTCTACAGCATGACCCCTCTGAACGTGACTTTGAAAATCAAGCCTTTCCCATGATGGACTGGATAGAAGCAGAGGGTGGCTGATGGAGGCCAGCCTCTGTCCAACCCACACGGCACAGAGTGGCCATCCAGCCTCAAACATGAAACGATGAAGTGCAACAGTTATCTCAAAGCTCCATCTCAGGTATTTTCCTTTGAAAATAAATCCTTTGCTTCACGTCATGTTTCTTGATCTAGGAATGAACCAAAGATCAAGAACCATGGCATCTTGCTTAGTAGGAACACTGGCCCTGACCCCCCCCAAAACGCCATGTCCCTGTGAACTTGGACACTCTGTGCACCTAATCGGCGAGGACCCCTCGCGGCCCTACAGCTCTGGAAATCGAGAGAGAGCTCGCCTCTTAGCAGGCTTGATGAGAAGCCCTGGGAGCACACTCACACTCTCCCTCCACGGACTCACGTGGGAAAGGGGATAAGTCTGTGTCGCTCTCACTTCCCACATATCCTGCAGCTAAAGGCGTGACAGAGAGCGTTCTTCTTCCATCTCTCTCATCCCTGTTACTGCGAAAGTGCTGTGACCGCGGGCCCTGCGCCGTGAGGACCAAGGCTTCATGCAGGGGGCGAGTCCCCGAACCAGGCCCCCTTGCTCTGGGGAGCAGAGAGCGGATCTTCCTCTCCAGCCCCAAAGGGCTTGCTAAGGACTCGGGAGGTCGCAAGATGGTGAGTACAGCACGGAAATAACAACTACACTCAGCCTCTGGGAAGAGGGATGTCAGGAAACGTGGGGCCGCCCTGTTCTGTGCCTGGCCTTACGCAGTGCGTGCGGGTCACAGAACGGGCCAAGGCAGTGCAAGAGGTACCGGACGCAATCCCTTCGTGCTATTTTTGTTTTCTTTACCTAAAGCAATAGGCTGCATCCAAGGCGCGCTTCTTCCGCCGGTTGGACTGTTGTGACTCAAGTCTGTAGGAGGGTAACAACATTAGCAGGAGGTGTGGGGTCTTCCCACTGTTTTTTTTCCTAGTGGACTTTATAGTTTTCTGATCACCACTGGTATATGTGGAGGTGCCATCAATACCTTGAAAAAATGCATTTGGGTAATCAACATTTAGCTTTACCTTCATCAAATATTATCAGCCCTATTTTCTTGTCTGTTTGTTTGCTTCTATTGCCACAGAGAACAGTGATGACTGGCAACAGTCACTCCCCACAGAACCAGGTATGGGACAACAGGACGGCAGCGGGCGACAACGAGGACTTCTAAAGGGGGCTCTTGTCAGAAGGCCATTCAGGGTCTAAGACAGGGCTTGCTGGTTCTGAAAGTCACTACGGAAGAAGTCTTTGACCCCTAGTCCCGGGGCAATCTAGACAGGTGACCTGAGTCGACCCTCAGTGCAGGCTGTGTCCAAACCCTTCCGTGACGGGACACACAGCAGCCGGACCTGCCCGGTCACCCGTGGGCTCGCACTCTTCTTGGGACCACGGAACATGAAAGCCTTTCCTAATGGCTATAAACTAAGCCCGACACTGACGTGCAGTGAATTAGGTTCCAGGGAAACAGAAGTGGCCCTTCCCTAATACTATCTGGGGAGGCTGGGAAGAAAGGGCTTTTTCACTGAATTTATGACATCCTTAACACTTCCCTGATTCCATCTGAGAGGGGGAAACTCGAGCACCCCGAAGCCCTCGGAGGAGACTGCCAGTTTCAGCATTTAATCTCCTCCCGGAGGGAAGCCGGAGGAGGCTTGAGAGTGACATAAATCTCTCGACCCCCGGGAGGGGTTCTCCATGAGCTGAGGCCACGGCAGCCTTCTGCAAGCAGATGGTGTCACTTAGGGGAAGGGAATCAGCGGCCTGACCTGGCGGTGCTGCACCCGCAATGGCACCCACTTCCCTCTCAGCCCCTGGTCATCCAATAACTCATTATCTAACAGCCTTTGGCCCTGGCCGGGTGGCTCAGTTGTTTAGAGCATCGTCCAGTACACCAAAAGGTGGCGGGTTCGATTCCCAGTTGGCATGCACAGAGAAGGCAACCAACTGATGTCTCTCCCGCACATTGATGTTTCTCTCTCTCTCTCTCTCTCTCCCTCTCCCCCACCACCCCCTTCCTCTCTCTCTCTGAAATCTATAAAAAACATATCCTTGGGTGAGGAGTAAAAAATAAACCCCTTTAACATGCCACTGGATGCCTATGTACTGTGGGCATCTCCTCATTGTCCTTGACTTTGGCTACTTCACTAACAGGTGAGCAAGGGGCTGGAGGACACTACGACCTTGTTTATAAACTACAGTCCAAGCCTGATAAGGAAGGCAGTCAGAATCCTGGGCACCCACTAGTCAACGTGAAGTGGTCCCCCACACGGGAGTCAGCGGAAGGGGCTGTGGAGCGAGGGGCTTTCCCTCTTCTCTGGCATACAACTGTGGGGTCCTGACGCTGGTTTGGGGGACTTGCTTGAATGCCGAGCATAGATGGAAAGTTGGTTTGCTTAAATGAATATAGAGCTTAACTGTTGAACAGCGTGAGGGCTGGCCCGTCAGTCAGTCAGTATCACCAAGTCATCACTGGGCATCGAACAGCACAAACCAGGAAGCAATTCCTGTCTTCCAAACCTTTCTGCCTTCCCGTGTCTCTCTCCAACCATACCTCGGCCCAAGCCAGTGCAACTCCCAGGCCTCCCCGAGCAATCCCACTTTCGCATGCGAACTGACTTCATCCCCCGCGAGATTAACGACAACACAGGCCCTCCCCGCCACGCCTCAGACGGCTAGGTTTCACTTACCTGCAAATCTTGCTTCTAGTTCTTCGCTTTTATTGGGGATGATGTAATTGTTAGATGCTACAAAGGTGCAGCAGGGACAGTGTAAACTTATTTTAAACCCCAGGTTCCTGTCTGGAAAACAGGAAGATAAGGAGGTCATTTGCATGCACATCAGTGCCCTCAAACCTGCAGCCAACTTGCAATAACTGGGGGTCGCTAGGCATGTAGGGGGGTCAGCAGAGGGTGGGGGGGGTTACCTTTATGGTGGAGCCACTCGTGCACGGCATCGGTCACATCAAAGGAGAGCCATTCCCCTTCGGCTCTTGTTTTCACAACTTTGCTGTCGATGTAGCGCTGGTTTGGTGACGTCACATCCTTGGCTTTGAGAATCTAGAAGGGAGAAGAGGGAGGGACAGGACTCAGTGGGCATGAGGACAGCAGGACAACAACACCAGAGCTGGGCAGCACGGTCTCCCGGCTCTCTAAATTTAGCTCCGTGCCAGCATCTCCATGCGGCGTCCTCGCGAAAGCACGGCCATGAGCAGGAAAGCATCACGCCAGGCCGTTCGCCGTGAGAAACAGAGCTACTAAATCAGCTGTGTGTTAGGATAAAGGTGACAGGAACCATAAAGCCGAGTGTCTAAGAGAAAGTGACAGTAATTATTTTACTTTGCTGACATAAGCTGTGCAAGCCTTCAGCCATAAATTCTGCACTGCGCAGTTAATGGTTTTGTTATTCTGTTTCCTGACATTTCATTTGGGGAGCTGGGCTGTGGGGAGGGGTCTGGGTCAGAGGGCCCATGCTCCCCCTCCGCAGGCCCCTGGATTATAAATCGCCTGCTAATAAAGAGAGGAAGGTCCTGACCCTGGTTCCTAAATCCACTGGCATTAAAAAACGCGGCATGCCTCAGCTCTTGAGGTAAGTCTTGAGCTGGGGTTTTTACTCTCAGTGTGACTTGCCATGATTTATAGAGATATTCCATACCCCGCAGATTAAGCACGGATTTGGGCAGGAGAGGCCTGGCCCGGTGCGTGGTGCACGTCTGAGACCAAGTCAGCCTGAACACTAAGATTTAGAAGGATGCATTTAGTGCAAATAAATAAACAGCAAGTGTAGACATTCTTGAATTTCTGTAGGAAGTGAACATCGTTAAGGGTTAAAAAAAACTCTGTCTTTAAATGACAATGGGTCTGTTTCCTTTTTTTTTTTTTTTGGATGTATTAGGGGGACAAGTTACCAAAATTGCCTGGGTTTCAGGTGCACAATCTTACAACACCTCATCTGAACACTGTATTGTGTGTTCACCCCCCCCACCAAAGTCGTCAAGCATCCATCCATCACCATTTAACCCCCATCCCTCCCTCCACCCCCTTCCACCCCGTCCCTCCAGCAGTCACCATGCCGTGTTTTCAGAACCAGCCAAACCAGGACCCTAAGTCTCCCAGAGCGATATAGCCTCCCTACCCAGAGCCTCGGCCTGCCTTTCCTCAGGGTTTAGCGGGGCTTGAGCCCTATGCTGCTTTCTACCGCCGCCCTCCCGACATCGAGTCTGACTCCTCCGTGGTCCTTTCAGACAGATGGCTCCAGTCTCTCCAACAGGTTCCTAAGCTTCCTCGGGGAACGTGACTTCAATGCGATGTCATTTCAAAGCACAGCGCTTGATTTAATTGAATGGCTATCTGAATGTCTAGAAGATTTATTGACTCTCCTTTAAACTTTGTAAAACAAACACGAATAATCTTCCTGTGGATTTTAAAATATACTTCTCTTCTGTGTGTATATATGATTTGTCTCAGGTCATTTGGCAACAAATGCATCCTAGAATATTTAGCATTATGGTAGAGTAAGGTTTTTTTTTTTTTCTGGATTAAGCAAGTTTACAGAAGGAAAGAGATTCATACAATTGAACTCGGAGGTGCTGGCGTGAATTTTAGACAAACCCGACTAGCAGAACTTGAGGTCTGCAAGTCCAGCAAATTCTGAGGTCCAGCAAATCCCACTAAGTGGGGGGAATCTAATCAGGGCTCCTCCAATAGGCAAGAGAGGTTCTTTGTGAATTAAAGAAGCAAATACACATGACTTGAGGGCTGGGCAACGCTGAGGTCTGGCCTTAGTGCACGTTACTTTAACATAATTCTCAAAACACTGCTGTGAGGTCGATTAGGAAAAGCGAACTCCGGGAGGTTAGGTCGCTCTCCCCACGTCTCCCAGTGCACAAGGGTAGAGAGAGCCCGGAGCAACGCTACCGTTCCCCACTGCAGAGCTGGAGTTCGAAGGCCGTAGGGTGGTGGGGGTTGGGGTTGGAGCACGAGTCCCCCGTGCCCTCTTCCGGGGGACAGAGAACGTGAGATGACCGAGGCAAAGATGTTTAATGAGATTATAATCACTGTTGGCACACAATGAAAACATGAATTGTGGCACGCACGCAAAGTTAATGCCGATAACTTTAAAAACCAAGCCACACAGCTGCCGATCCACTGAAAACCAGACTTTGCCTTGAAAACGCTCCCGGTTGGGCAAATGAGATTCCACCTAGCGAGCTCTGAATAAATGGTATACTTAACCTAATCTAGGATAACAATGAGAAAACAATGGTGGAGAAGTTTCCACGTACTTTCATCTGCCTCATTGCCTAAAAACAACTAATATACCCAGAACTCATTTTTTCTGTCTTAAAATTTCCCCCCTAGCTGGCCTCCTATAATGATGCATTATTTTATAATGTTTTGTGTATCTTCTTTGCTCCTAATTAGCATAGTGTGTATCTTAGTCACGTTCATACCCTTAACATTTAGACATACTGTCTAGAACAAAACATTGCTCTCGTTGTTGAATTAATTACATATAATATATATTAATATATCTATGATGCACTTGTATAAACATAAATATAATACATATAAATATATGTAGTCTCAGAATTTTAAAAATAAATCATGACCATATCAACCAAATAGGCAGGAAACACACTGGAAAATCTATGGAAATTCTTCACCTCACAGTGAAGAAATAAATCTGGATGATCTTGCTTGAAAAGTGAACCAAAGAAGAGCAAAAATATTCTGAAACATTTTTCTTTGTAAAATCTCATTAGAAGGGAAGCGCTTCTTAGCCACAGAACAAACACGGGTAGGTTCTGACAATGAACAACTTGGTACTGTCATGTGGGCAAAAGGCCCTCTATGTCTTCTTACTAGTTCAAGACCAGGCCAATTTAAACCACCCAAGAAAGGCAGCCAGCCAGCGACATGATTCTGGAACGTGGAAGTGACTTGCCGTCTCAAGCTTTCTGGCCAAGGAGTTCTTAAACGCACTTGTTGCAGCTTAACTCCCTTCTCCCTGGTCCGGTCCTCCATGCGGCAGGAGACAGCTGCTCTCCGTCACTCAGAGAATATCCCTGCTGTTCCTGGAGGCTGTTACTAAGTCCCCTCAGCATGCTCCAGTACTCTCTCTCTCTCTCTCTCTCTCTCTCTCTCTCTCTGTAAGCTAAATAAACCCAGTTCCTGAAGCTGATACTTACAGGGTCAGTGTCCCAAACCTTTCATCACATGGTCTCTAACAAGGATGAAGGATGCTATATAAAAGCACACCTCCCCCAGCTTCGTGATTTCGCTTCAGAACTGGCTAGAAAACCTTCCAATCACGTCTCAAAGTCTCCAGCCTTGACTTCAAAGGTCTCTTCTTTCTAAGAACAGGCACAACCTCCTTACTCCCTGTTTACCTGCTGCATACCACCCGCGCTAAGGGACACTGGAAGGGAAGAAAACCAGCCCACTGCTCTTACCCGTCAGCCCTTTCTTCAGCTCAAGAATGTATACAGAAATGGCCAGATCAGTCAGCTGCCCATTCGATTTTAGCCTTGCTGTCTCTGCCTTTCCCTAATCTCCCAACGAGTGTGTTGGGTGTTAACAGTCGTGAATATACAGATGTTTTCTGTACAACCACAGGTGTTTCTGAATTTCTTTATACGTCTTTACATGGCAAAGAAAATTCAGTTGAATAGTAGAAACTCTCCTAACAACTGGCCTGGTTAACCAGGACGGGGCATTTGTCCTGCGATGTGCATTAGTGGATGCCTCCTGAATGCTAGGCCTTGTTGCTAGAAAGCTCCTGTCTAATAACTCCCGGGCAAGTCTGGCCTCCTCTGTTGAGTTGTGCACTGAGTGGGTAGCGACCGTATGTGTTTCTAAACCTGTTTATGATAGCTGGACTTGATATTGTAATTATACGAGTTAATGGAACGGTCTAGACACTGATGAAATACAGGACCAAAGTAAAGAGAGCTTTTGCTTTTTTTTTTTTTTTACTCCAGTGGAGTGCCTTAGAAAATCTTCATAAAGATAATTTGCTTCAATTTTTTTTGTAAAAGTTTGGTGATTCCTCAAAAAAAAAGTAAATGTAGAATCACCATATAATCCAGCAGTTCCGCTCGCAGGCGGACACCCACAAGCACTGAAAGCAGGCGCTTGGGCAGAGACTTGTGCACCGATGCCCACGGCAGTGTCACCTGCAGTAGCTGGAAGGCGGAAGCGACCTAAGTGTCCATCCATAGACATACACATACTAGAACTTTATTCGGCCATAACAAGGAATGAAATGCTGATCCACGTGGCAACATGGATGCACCTTGAAACCATTGTGCTAAAGGAAATAAGGCAGGCACAAAAGGACACATGTTATATGGCTTCACTTCTCTGAGGCACCTAGAACAGGCGAATTCATGGAGATAGAAAACAAAACAGAGGTTCCCAGGGGCTGTCAATTAAATGTTTCTAGAATTCTTGGCTGTAATTGATATTTTTCTTTACATAACAGAACAACAGCCATTCCTTAGGGAACAAAAAAGAGAGCTTCTAATGCATTGCAAATGAGATTTAGCTGTCTATCATGTAGCTACCACCCACAGTGATGTTGGAATGTTACCTTCACTATGTTATCTATATTATATTCAAATTATCCACGTATCACCTTTGGCAAGCCTCTGAGCTCTCCACTGAATTACAAAACTCCCTACATGAAAGCATCCATTCATCTCTCTGCCACTGGAAAGCAGCCAATCAGGGAGTGGAGAGAGGCAAAAGTCACTGGTGTTATCCAATAGTTCGGGGCAATAAATAAATAAAAGAAATAATAGCCCAGATGCAAAATTGCAGCTAGAGGAAATCTTCGTCTTAAAGGCATAATGACGTAAATTAACTCAGGATTTGGCTTAGACGCGAAGAACAGCTCTCCCACTCCCATGAGGCATTGCGAAGAGCTGTAAGGAAGCCTTGGGAGCTCTATTTTACTTTGCACGCTCAGGCATCAACAGACCTACAGGAGAGCCCAGAAGCCAAAGCAACCGGACTTCTACTGGAAAGGGAAACTTCGCCACGGGGCAGCAGAGAAAACCTGCCACCAGCTTCGCCAGCCTCAGTGCACCTTGCTGTTGTCTTAAAACGCATTGAATGCGTTCAATGCAGTCAGTGTAAACGTTCGCCGTGGCTCGCACGGGTTAGCAAACGGACTGAACACACACTGTGCTGGCCATGAGCGCCACCCTCTCGGGTCTGCCGGACTTGGAGTTATGGACCTCGGCATCATGAAGTGCTGGCGTCAGAAAGGCGCGGAGGAGTCATCTGCCCCGAAACAATACGAGGCATTCTCCACCATCTCTGTCTCCGAAGGCTTCTCCCGAGGTGTGAGGAGTCCTGCCCTTCTTCGCCACCGGACGAGCCGTTCCCTTTCCTCTGCGGCCCCAGAGATGTCTCAGAAAAACCCACGTGTGTGTAGAAGTCACTAGTGTAGTGATGAGGCTCCTGGGCTTTGAAGTCAGGCAAACATATAGCATCACGTACTGACTCAGTGACCTTATTTATGAAAGGGTTGATAAAACCCACTCATATGTTCTTTTAGAGAATTAAATGACTCGGAGAAGGCCAAGAGCCTATGACATTGCTCGGTGTTCGATAGATGTGAGTGATTATTATAATCAAGTCACTTACCTGGTCAAAACCTTCCAGAAGCTTCTGCCGTCTGGTGAATAAACTTCAGATTGCTCAGATCAGTATTTAAGACACAACTAGCCACCACCCTGTCATCCTAAAGATGAGCCTCTCATTTCTGGAATCCCAACCTAAACACAGTCCCTAAACCATATATTTTATGTCCCAAACGCTGTATTTAGATAAGTATCCCTACTGATTTTCTCCTAAAAATGAGACAAATCATAGAACAAAAAAAACCTTTCTATTATTTCTTCACTCCAGCTGAGGAATATAAAATTAAATGTTTTAATTTTTTAGTAAAAAAAATAAAAACTGTATTTTTACTCCAAAGGCAGCACTCTTGTCCTGGCCCCCAGCGATCGCTGGTTGTGCGGAGTGGCCAGCCCCTGGCCCTCAGGGGCTCCCAAGGGAAAAGCTGCATATGTGTGTGTGTGTGTGTGTGTGTGTGTGTGTGTGTCAACGTTAATTTCTCCCAGGGGAGATCAAGCCCCGAAAAGACAGAGGGGAACAAAGCATGGAAGTCTCCACGCACCCCGTGTTCTGGTTTGCTGACGCTAGCAGCTTCGAGAAGAGGTGTTCCTTGCTTTAATTTGGGAGGAATCTGACGCTCTGGGTGGAAATCTCGATAATCCCGCATCTACTCTCATGCAGACAGACACCAGCACACACTGGGCTTATCCGCGGGAGAAACACCCAATTCTCCCTAATCCTTCCACATCCATCCTCCAGAAAACTTTCATGGCCTCGGGGGCGGCGGGGGGGCCTTCTGTCCTCACGACAAAACAGCCCCGCGCACACCCCACAGAGATTATATGCATATAACATACATTATGTGTATATGAAAACAAAAAGAATCACCAGTTAGTGTAAGCAGTTTTATACTATATTTTGCCTTTTCTAGTCTCTATACTGCACTGTGAAATGAAAATTAGGGGAAAAAAGCCAAGAAAGAGAATTCCCAGAGAGTTGGAACTCAGGGGCAGAAACACGGCTCTGCGTTCCCGCCTGACAGCAGCCCCTAGAACGAGGCCGGGTCACTCTGCGGGTGCGGGCCGAACAAGCCGACAAGCGGCCTGGTCACCCTCGGGGACCTCCCGGCTCCCCGACGCCATGGCCTGTAACCGCCATGATTCCTTTGTACCTGCAGCCCCCTGGGAGGTGGTAAGGGAGGGAGGGATACCTCGCCAGAGCTCCGCCACAGCCTCAGAGTAGACTCCTGCGGCATCCACACCGGCCTCCAAAGACAGACGCCCATAGAAAGACGGCCTCTGGCCCTGGCTGGGGTAGCTCAGTGGATTGAGCACGGGCTGCGAACCAAAGCATCACAGGTTCGATTCCCAGGCAGGGCACGTGCCTGGGTTGCAGGCCACAGCCCCCAGCAACCGCACATTGATGTTTCTCTCTCTCTCTCTCTTTCTCCCTCCCTTCTCTCTCTAAAAATAAATAAATAAAATCTTTAAAAAAAAAGAAAGACGGCCTGAGTCACTCTATCGTCTCTTCTTCCACGTGGTGCATGGTCCCTGCTGGACACCTGTCCACGCGCCGTGAGGATGAAGGACGGCACATGGAGAGCTTTATGGAAATGACACACACAGGCAAGTCCCTCTCTTGTGACGAAAACGCCCTATATTTCCCTATTGTTGCCCGTTTGCCCGTTCTCTACAGACGGGCCTCTGTGCGGACTGTGCGTGCACGAGTGAATCCATGTCTGCAGGTGGAGGACGAAGGAGCCCTTTGTGTGGTCAGCAGTCCCGCGGAAGCTGCAGCCCAGTCACATGCCTAGAGCCGCTGTCTGTGAATCACGCAGCGGAGAAAGAGATCCGGCCGGCCAGAAGTCACATGAGCACAGGCAAGGAGAGAAACATACGGTACGGCCGCTGATGGCAGACTCTGAGGGGAAACTGAGTCAGGTCCGTCCTTAAGGCTGAGCCGCACAGCCTGGGACAATGGATTCTGACAATCACCATTGGTCCCTGCCTCAGGGCGGGAACCAGTCTCCCCGACAAGTCTTTAAGCTTTCTGGGGCCGTAGCTTCTGATGTTCTTATTTGATCTTCCTTTCCAATCCCACTCTGCCCGGACACGAACACACTCACACCTGGGGAGCACACTTCTCACACCCTTGCCCACTTCCTGGCTCCCGATACACATGTGGCCTCTTCTGTAATGTAAGCCCCTGCTTGGATTCAGCGGAGCACTTTGATTTAGGAGGTGTGACGATAAAGTAACAAGTCTAAGAAAATGATAATGCGTCTGGTTTTTCTACAAACGTGCAGGTTTATAGGTTACCCAAAAATATCAGTTTCATTCATTGATGGTATCATATTTTAACTCCATGGTTTTTACCCACTTAATTAACATTAGCTGTGAATAAATAACAGAGAATGGATATATATATATATGTATATATATATAAAATATATATACACATATATATGTATATATGTATATATATGTATATATATACATGTATATATACTTGTATGTATATATATATATACATACACATACACACGTGTATGTTTCTATTTCTTTTTCATATAAACAGAAGGACGTCTTTAAGACAAATGTAGCAGAATTCCTAAATCCAAATAGATGAATGGCTGCTCACATAACCCTGGATCAGAGGGGATCCTGTCCGTCAGAGATGACTGATGTCATTACAGCATCGTCTTAGAACCACAGGCCAGCTCCAGGGGGAACAGAACCTGCGTTCCAGATGACAAGCAAAACCCGGGTCACCACCTACTCCTTGTGCGCCCAGCGTGCCCGACCCTTACACAGAAACTCAGGGGACAAGAACAGCCGTCAACATTCTGTGGTGGAGAACTGTGGCTCAGGCTGATGTGTGACTGGTAAGAGCAGAAAGCTAATGAGCAGGTGAACCCAGGGCTGATGGGCAGCAACGTTTCTCTTCTTTCCTGCCCTGGGCTGCTTGCTCACCGGCAACGGAACGAGACCATCGCCCGCAGAGCGAGCTGAAGACGGGACCTAAGGGGAGTAGGAAGTAAACTGCAGGGGCAGCCACAGGGAACCCACGCTCCGCAGCAACAGGGGCCAGGGTGAGGGTTCACTCGTAAGAGATCTCGAGCACATTTTAAAGTTAAGGGACTGTTGCTTTAAAAAGTTCAACTTCAATGCTTTGGAAATGGTAATAATATTAAATAATAATAGTAATCATGGTCGATGGTCACCATCAAGTAGACAGATATTCTGCTAGGAGTGTCCCTGTATTCTCTACCTTATAAAGTCCTGGCCAGCCCTGGCTGGCATAGCTCAGTGGATTGAGCGCAGGCTGCGAACCAAAGTGTCGCAGGTTCGATTCCCAGCCAGGGTACATGCCTGGGTTGCAGGCCATAATCCCCAGCAACTGCACATTGATGTCTCTCTCTCTCTCTCTATCTCCCTCCCTTCCCTCTCTAAAAAATAAATAAATAAAAATCTTTAAAACAAAAAAGAAAAAAAAAGTCCTGGCCCAGTAGGTGCTTGTATCCACAGTTCGCAGGTGTGGAAATTGTCTCCATGACGTGACATCCTCCGACTCCCCAAAGGGGCAGGGCCACACTTCGAACCCACACTGGCCCAACTGCAAAGCCTGTGTTCTCTCCACTGGTTTGGCAAAGTGGTCAAGGGCATGGCCTCTGGGGCCAGATTGCCCGGGTTCTAATCCTGGCTCTGCCTCTTCGAAGCTACATAGGCAGAACAAGTTTCTTAACTTCTCTGTGCCTCAGTCTCCCCATTTGTAAGATGAAGATAATAACAGTACCTACCTTCTAGGGTTATTGAAAGGATTCAATGAATCAGTCTCCATATAGCACTTAAAACAGTGCCCAGCACATGGTGAGCTGTGATAGCAATGATCACTGACGTTGTTCCTGAGTCCCATTACGAGAACAGGCACAGTTAGTGAGTTCTACTGCATGGTTAGTAACATCGTTTTGATACAGTGGGATGGAACTGCCATCCACACGAGTTTCCGGGCTCTGTCTGCTCACGAACCCCTCGGCCACCTCATCCCTAAGGCAAACGATAACGCTCCGATTTCCATAGGAAACAAGCCTGCCATTTGATCAGGTTTTTAAAAACCCTGAGATATTAATAGCCTTGTGCAAACAAAGTGTTTATTATACCTCACGGCTTTTTTCTTTTAAGTGGGTTACTACACGGTGTGTGCCTCCCAGGCGGCGCCGGGGCGGGGTCGGCGTGGAGGGCACGGTGTGCTGTAAAATTCTGCCCAACACACAGCACAGTCTACCATTTTTTCCCAGGAGCACTTTCTGCAAGTCTAATTGAACAGACAGTCAGTTTTGTTGGCTGACCTCTTTTTATTTTACACCCCTTGGGGCAACATGCGAAATGAAAGCTGAACTGTGTGTGTGTGTGTGTGTGTGTGTGTGTGTGCACGTGTGTACATGAGGCAGGCACACACATGTGTTTGGGGAAAAGGGGGATATTTTCATGAACTCCCTTAGTGTCGTACTCCCCAAAATGTTAGGATCCCCAACCTTCTTCATTCGGCAGCAATAGGGTCCCTTAAAAAGCAAGCCTATGCCATCAACCTTGAACTTTCACTCTAAACCCTTAGGGGTGTGCATAGTTTGAAATTGTTTGCAGAGATGATATATGTGTGCATAGAATGTTCATGAAAATGGCTGGCGACTCACTTCTCACACTAGCGTCTTTGCTTACTTAGTTGACTCCATAATCCCCACTTCACCCTTTTATCCTCAATATGGAAACATCACTTAACATTTACTATACAGCTTGAAACCAAAAATAAAATGGTATGAACGGCGTAGGATCTACATACTGTTTTGTAGATCTTTGCGACTTGGCCCTAAAAATGCTATTTTATCACATCTGACAAACCAGCGACTGCCTAAATGCAAGTTGAAATCGGCATTAAAGCCTGGCTGGTGTAGCTCAGTGGATTGAGCGCGGCCTGCGAACCAAAGTGTCGCAGGTTCGATTCCCAGTCAGGGTACATGCCTGGGTTGTAGGCCATGACCCCCAGCAACCGCAGATTGATGTTTCTCTCTCTCTCTCTTTCTCCCTTCCCTCTCTAAAAAATAAATAAATAAAATCTTTTTAAAAAATCGGCATTAAAATCCAACCCTTGAACAAAGAGGTCAGAGAAGGCAGGGGGACAGATTGTATTTTACTCTCCTCTGTCAACATTTTTACAGGGTATTTTGTAGAGGATGGAGTTCCCTGGTCAAGGCCATGGTGACTTCGACTGAGGCTGGGTGTCTGTCTGTCCCCAAAACTGAATGGCCACATGGCTCCTCCTAGGGCCACAGTCAGGAAATCTCAGGTTCCTTTGAAATCTACGAGTTTGATCTCCGTACGTCCACCTGCTGATGAACAGAAACCCATCCACCGACTGCATCCTACCGGGCTACCTGGCACCAAGGTGGGCAGCCTCCCAACAGCCCTGTGCAAAAATCGGACATTTTTCTCCTGATGCTTGATACTGTCTGAGCCCAGCACATCCCATTGCCTCCCAGGGAGTTCTTTTTGCATGAAGGTCTTAGTGGGCTGAAGCAAATAAGTTCATCTTAAAAATAACCTGGCGACTGACTTTGGCAGGTGATTCCGTCGAGGGCCATTTCTCCCGGAGTCGCAAGGCTGAGAAGTCAAAATCAAAGGAAGGGAACTAACGCATGTTCAGTGCCCCCTCTCCGTCTGGCAGTTCTAAATAGCGTTTCATGTCCCCCTCACAATAAATACCCAGCGAGTTGAGAATTATTAAGAAAGCATGGGTTACAGGGCCCATGCCCTTGAACCCTGCACCACGCTGCCTCACCAAGGGTGAAGACACAGTGCAGAGGTAGTTGTCAAACCCCAGGACACACTGGAACACAACAAAGGTGGCCCTAACAGGAATAAAAGAAAATACTATGCCTCTTAGCCTGCTCCTATCTCAGTCTGATTCATTCAGACATCCCTGCTATAAATATTGGGGGGCTCCAAAGAATGTCCTGTTTCAGGCAGATCCCCTTGGAATGACGTGCCCGTTCACCCAAGGGGCCCAACGCAAGGGGCAGGCTGTCCCCAAACTTTCAGAACTACCTTTCTGTAAGAAGTGAGTCCTGAGGTATTTTTCAAAATCTGGATTCTCCAGATTTTGCTCCAAGAGTGCCCTCAGTATGTCTAGATTCGTGGAAACAGTATACTGTTGAGATGCAAATTATAAGTCTCTTCCTCCAGCAGACACTGAGCGAGTGGAAGACGGAGGCTGAGTCTGATTTACCTTTAGTTGGGGCACCGGTTATGGGCTGACACTAAGGGACACCCACTCGGAGCTGAAGGTTGCTACTCTCTGTACGGGGTCAGCGCAGCGGGTGAAAGATACTTGCAACTTCTCCGACAGTCTTCCCCTCAAGAGATGGGGTCTATTTCCTTTCCCTTTGAGCCGGGATGGTCCTGTAGCTCATTTGATCCATAGAATAGGTGAAAGCAATGCTCTGTCAATTCTGAGCCCAGTCTTTAAGAGGAGAGGTAGCCTCTTCCTTGGACACCTGGACTCCTAGAAGTTCTTCTAGAAGACCTCATGGAGACTCCCTGAGACCACCCGCAGAGGAGGAGGGTCTCGGCTGGGCCCCACCTTCCAGTCATCCCACCTGAGCTCCAACCACAGGAACAAAATCATTGTGATCCTCCAGACCAGTGCAATGGCCACCTGAATGCCACCACGTGACCCCGGTCAAAGCCACACGGAGCAGAGGAACCATGTAGCCAAGCCCTGCCCAAGTTCACGAGCCATGGCACCGTGAGATGGAATAAAGCATGAGATGGAATAAAATGATTGTTATTCGAGGCCATGAAATCTGGGGGTAGTTTGTTTTTCAGTGAAGAGATCACTGAAAGTTACAAAGACATAAATCTTATTCTAGAGCCGGTCAAGTTTGAAACGAGCAGTAAGTGTGAAACGTGTGTGAGTTGGTGAGAGGAAGCTGGAAAGAAACGAAAGTTCCAAGGACCTCTGAGGTCAGCACATCCAAATAGCAGTTCTGTGGCTGTCCCATGGGATCCCAAGGTCATGGGTGCCCTTCCATAAGTTGTTAGTTTGGGGGCCTCGGGTCTTCCCTTGTGACCCAGGGGCCTCACCCCAGCGCAGGAGGGTGGGCACCCTTGCCCATGTCGGTGATACTCAGTGTGAAGAAGACCCCCTTCTCTGTTCTTTTCTCCTTCACATAACTCTGGGCATGACTTCAATCATGGATCAAGAGCAACTGACCAAAGAAAGATGAAGTCACATTCTGAACGAGCCGAGAGCTACACCGAATACTGGAAATTCAAAGGTGTTCCCAGGGCACTGAGCATATTCCTGAGCATCCCAATAAAGACTACCTTTGACATAAATCTCTAAAAACATAAAGATCGTAAGGATTCCTACTTGTAAAAACTTCAGTTTTCACCTTTATTTCTTTTCCTTTCCTCTTCCCCTTCATCTATCGGAGGTGATGGAGGATGCAACAGAGATAAAGAGCTGGTCAACTGTGAAGAGGGTAAGATTTAGGAAAATGGTCCACAGCAGGCCGTTAGCACTGGTGTGCAGACAAGAATCTCAAAGTCTAAAGGGTTATCTGCTCCTGATGGTGTCTTCCTCCAGCCCCCAACCCTTAATTCCGGGCTTCCAGCTCCCTGTGGTCCCAGAGAGAAGCTGCGTAGGCAGAGGTGAGCCCAGGGCCAAGGTTGGCTTTCTAGGGAGTCGGCTGCCTGTGCCCATCGTGACGGTCAGCGGATTTGGGGGTCTCTTTGACTGACCCCTGGACCTGGGCTGCACTTCTGAGGTTAGATTGCTGCCTAGCTGAGCCTCACATGGATAAGCAGTTGCTGTTCTTCCTTATTGTTTCTCTACAATGACCTCCTTGTGGGTTCCTGTGTTCAGTGACAATGGGCACGTCCATGTTCATCCTGCCCAGACAGTTCCACCTTTGGGGTTCCCTTGCTACCGGGGGACCCCAGTCCAGGAAGATCTTGTTGCTCGTCCCAGAGGGCGGCCACAGCAGAAGTGACCTCTGAGGAGGCAGAGCCATTAACTCACTAAGGTCCTCCAGTTGCCAGGCTCAAGGGACACTGGACACGTCCCCTCCCGGAGATGAGGTGGTAAGGCAAGCTATCAGGAATCCCACTATCAGAGGCCCCTGCACAGGGCAGAAGGTCAAGGCCAAAGAAGAACAGGGATTCAGCAGCTTCTGTTACAGGCAAGGAAACCTAAGAGGCCCTGCCTTCCGTTGACAGAGTCGTGTCCCTGGGACAGGGCCAGGGAGCCATCCACGAGGCTGCCGGCCGCACAGGGAGGCATGCCAGGGTGACTTAATTGAAAAAGAAGAAAGAAGAGGACACATCAGCATGGATTTGTTTTTATTTTTTTTAAACCACCTGGAAATGTGGCTGGCTACCTTTGAACTAGCTTTTTTTTTTTTCCAGAGAACCCAGGCTTTGCTTTTTGTTTTCCCTCCAAATATCACTCTACCCTCTGGCTAGCCTAGTTGGTTTTAATTTTTCTTCTATTCTGGCCGTACTGTGGTGAAGAGAAAGGGGAAGATGCACCACGAACAGTACGGCGTGCGGTCAGAAGCAGGCAGCTGTGTGCCCGGCCCTGCCACTTCTTAGCTGCGTGCCTCCGGCCCAGTGACTTAATTTCTCTGTGACTCAGTGTCTTTCTCTGTAAAATGGAGGGGGAACATGTAGTAAAAGAGAAGACCTTACATGGGTAAAGGTGGTCCAAAGGTACAAACTTCCAGTTAGAGAATAAAAACGTCCTAAAGCTGTAACGCACAGCATGGGGACTATTGTTGACCACCCTGTGTCCTGCAGTTGAGACTTGCTAAGCAAGCAGGTCGTCATAGTTCGCATCACAGGGGGAAGAACGTGTAACTACGTGAGGTGGTAGGTGTTCATCGAACTGACTGTGGTGATCACTTTGCAATGTATACAGATATCATATCATGATACTACACACCTAAAACTGATACGATGTGCTATGTCAATGACATCTCCATAGATTATTTTTTCATGCAAACTCGGCAGCGCAGGTGACAGTATTACCTACAGAGTGCTTACAGGAGATCTGGCTCATGGAGAAGCCATAAGCTGGCCCTGGAAGACTGTCTTAACAACTTTAAACTTATTCTCTGAGATCTCACACACAATGGTTTTCTTTTCTGGCATGGGAATTCATGTTCTTAATAAGCACAAAGAGAATTCTTATCCAAACTACCGAAATTTTCAAATGTTTGGAATGCAAGACAATTGGAGTTTTCCTCGTACAAAGTCAATTCCTTCCTTTTTGCAAGCAAACCCACTCTTAGTTCATAGGGTCATACATGTCTACTGTTTAATGTTGGGGTTCTTGGGAACGGGGTGGGGGGTTGTTCTCGATCCTCTTTAGCTTCCCTGGAGGGACAACCTTCTCCCCACCTCTCCTCACCTCCAGCCACTCAGCACCCTCTGTCTAGTACCCTCAATCCTTCAAGACTCCGTCTTTGCCCAAGCTGCTCCTACTTCCAACAAGAACCAATGATCCTGTGAAAACAGACACTTCTCGAGGCCCCGCCCAAATGTCAACTCCCCTCTGACTCTGCCCTCCACACTGACCCGCACTCTTCCCTTGACACGAGGACGCACCGAAGGTGCCTGTTTACAGGCCTGCCTCCCTCCCCTGATTCTCGTGGCTGGGCGGGGCCTGAGACTCTGCATTTGTCACAGCTCCCAGGGGACGTGCATGCTCCCGACGGCAGGCGTCACTTGGGTGACGCGCTTTCAAGAGCATCTCTGAAATCTCCGCCACCCTCCTCACCCTTTGACACGGCAACCCAGTGACTGGACTTGCGAGGTGAGGGAGACAGCAGGGAGGCCCAGAAGGGCAGGAGACGGGGGTGGGCAGAGGATTGAGGGTGGGCAAGGGGGGAGGCGGCAGGAGAAATCAGAGAGGATGCGGCCAAGGGAGAGAGAGGAAGACAAAAGGATACAGAAGAGGGAGAGAGACAGCAGTAGGAAGGAGGATGAAAGAGGAGGAGGAAGGGACAACAGTCACAGGTCGAGGACGGCAGAGGAAGGAGAGTACGTGGCTTCTCTCTTCAGGGTGGAAGCGGACCCAGGGTGGCAGGGTATCTGACTTTGAAGGTGAGGGGGAAACTCTGGACGAGAGCTCCCCCGAGGGGGGTACCCCAGCCATCGACACTGCTGCAGAGGGGTGCTCAGAGAGCCACCACCCCCTTCCAAAGGTTCTTCCTTTAGGAATGACAAAGGAGGGCCCGTGCCACCCTTGTGGACGTGCAGGATGGTTTATACCGGCTCAGAACATCGAAGAGAATGGGAAGAATGTTACCCCAAGCCTTGGAGCGGATGGTCCATGAAGACAGCCCCAAGGGAGGTTACCTGGTACAGTTCGATCCTTTGTTCGGGAACCCTGGCTTTGGGGTTCTGCAGGCGGAACACCCTGAACTCCGCCTTCACCAGGTTGGAAGCGTTCTTCTCCATCGCCGACACGTCGAAGCGGACGATTCTGGAGTAGGGTCTGTAGAACGTGGGCGGGATGGCATCTGCAAAGAGTGAGGGCGGCCGTTGAAAACGAGAAAAACCCATTGTTCTCACTCGAAAAAAAAAAACAACGCAGCTTGAGATGGTCTCGAGACACCACCATAAGGAACACATCTACAGAATGATTTTGTTTTCAATGGCCAATTTCATACCATTAACCATTTAACTCGGAAAAAAAAAATAAAATAAACATGTGCATTTGGTTACAGGAGTCGCAGATTAATGGAGATTAACAAACCACTTCCAGCCCCATTTGTGGGTGCACAGTTAACCCTGTCCTTTGAACGCTGACACAGCCGTGGAAAGCGCTAGATGGCCGTGAGTCGGAGTATGTTCGTGACGGCTGATGCTGGAGCGAGCTGTCAGACTCACAGACACTTTAATCACATGTGCCGAGAAAATAGTTCCTAATGGCAAGCAGTTTGCCCGTGTATTTTTTTCCCCTTGAAATGTTGGCATCCAAATGTTCTACTCTATCCAGGTTCATGTACTGCGTCTTTTTTTTTGGCCTCAGTAGTTTGGTTTTTAAAACATGTGACCAAATACACCCTCTAGTTACATTAGGACGAGGAAATTTGATTTAAAAAAAAAAAAGCTATACCCATACACAGGCTATTCCAGGCCCAGTCTTAAAATTCTTTTTTCAGAATAATGGTGGTTGGGCAAGGGGACCTTGGCTAATAAAGAGAAAGCATCAGCCCAAATTCCATCAGTTCTGAGCCATGAAAGATACACAGATGCAGATTGCACATACCAGTTTCAAGCTCATGGGTGGCTAGAGTTTTGTGGTTATTCTGTGGTCGTCTGTCATTGCTTTGAAGATGCAACTGAGGCTACGCCAAAAGCAAAGCAGGGCCAGGTCCACCCCCATCGGCCCATGCCACGCCCGTTTATTCAGTACCTACACTGGACAGGCCACTCGGTACAGATGTTTCCCCAACCCTTTTCCAAAACCTCCTGCGAACACTCTTTCAGTATTCTGGAATGTTCTATCCAACCCCAGTGGCTTCGTGACCCTCCTCTAGCCTGTCCCGAATGACGCAGCTTCAGTATCACAGAATCATTTCGCTGCTGCCGATGGCTCTGGACGAATGGTTTGATTACGCCTGCACTGTGTTTGTTTATTTTGTTCCCCCACCCCACGCAGTGTCAAGCATCTGGAGGGCAGAGGCCACGTCTGCCCAGTCTTTCTCCTCCCCACATCTAGGACAGGGCTCTGCACGCGTGCAGTTTCCCGAGTAACCACGGTTTGCCTCTTTCATCGCCAGCGGGGCCTTGGAAGGCTCGGGCATCTGGCTATGGGCAAAGCTAAGCTCCGACTCAGTACCGGAGCCACTTGCCGATCTTAACACAGAAGGAAACACCGTTTGTGATTTCTTGAGAAACCCACGTCCTGACGGCCACACTGGAAAAAGTGCTGGGGACACGCTGGCATTTCCCGATCGGAAGGGCTCTTCACTCTTCCGCCCTGTGAGCCTGGGAGCCGGACTCCATCCCTGCTCTCCGCGGGGGCTGGGTTCCCAGAGAGCCGCTCACGGGCGGGTGAGTGGTGGACTGCGAGCCCTGCTCTGCTCGTGGCTGCTTCGGAGACGACCGACCGTGGGAACTGGGGCTCGGAAGCCCGTGAGCCAGCAGTCTCAGAAACAAAGAAATGAACGGACAAGCAAGCCCATAAGCCTAAAGCATCATCCGGGTTCTGGGGACAAGAAGGTACATGCGCTGACACACTGACGGCCCGCTGCACGGTGCTGTGAAACAGCTGGGGAGCAGATAGCAGGCGGGCCAGCAGTCATTCGAGCAGGAGGAACGTTTGGAGTCCCTGGCATAGCAATTCGAAAAGGTAGCTGCGGAGAAGAAACTGATTTCTCTCTCCTCGGAGCCTGCCCCCTGCAGGCGACCAGACGGGTTGGCACCAGCCTGCCCAGCGCAGGTCAGAGGCCCAAGCGAAGAGGCCTGGGCAGGGTTGGGCCACACGCTCCGGCTCTGCATCCACTCTAGTTTGGCCAGACCCTTCCACGGGCCCAGGGGCTGCATTCACGGCCCCACGGCCTCTCCGTTAGACAGCGGAGGCTGCAAACCTGCTCTGAAAGGGCGTCCTGGGAGAGCAGAGCTCATCCGGGGCGTCTCCTGCCATCAGACAGCGCAAACGTTTAGTTCATCTCCCCCCTTGCCTTTCAGTGCAACCCCCGGGCCCCTTCCACCAACACCCATTTTTCACATCACCCTCCCCATCTCATCCTTCCACCAAGTGTGTAAATAAGTGCTCTGGAGATTTATTTTTATTCTCTTTTGTGTTTATTCAACTTTGAGCCATTTCCCCACTTTCTGGTCTCCTGCCTGTACACACTCTTTCTTTTTATGGCTGCCGCGGGCGACGAGGTCAATTTTGTTTCTCCTTCCTCTAAGCACATCGTCCAATGATCCTGTCCCAGGCTTTTGAGCTTTGAAGGGGCGTTTGCAAATATTTACAGGAGGAGCTTGATAGTGAAGTGTGCTTGCCCTGCTCCGCTCCCTCTGCGCTGGCGAGCAGCCCTCCCCCCCTCGGGCGATGATACCCATTCCCACTGTTTCTATTTCCACCGCCTGATCATACGAATCCGCATTTTCGGATCTTGTGTTATAAGTAGAAGTGGTTCATGCATGAGGTGAGAAGACAGCGGAGCAGCCTCCACCAGCGACTCTGCTTTGGTCTGGTGGCCACAGTGAGGCCACCAGGCCAGGAGGAAACGGCAGGCTCCCCACACCCCTGCTCTGGCTGACCAAGAACCGACAACCCACGGTGCCAGCTGTCCTCTGTTGTCAACTGCTCTGGGTCAGCAGCCCCCAGCCCAGCAGAGGAACTGCTGGGCAATTTGTGAAATGTTTCTGCGTTTGGAAAAAAAAAATCACAGCATATCGCTCCGGCCTAGTCTGTGACCCTCCCTCGTCTTGTCAAAGCTTTTGGGTGCACCGTGTGGCACAGGGGCGATGGAAAATGGCCCATCCACACGCAGCCAGGCCTGGCCCACCCACTTCGCCTCGGAGGGTGGAGCTTGTCCTCTGCCTTCTCCAAGAACCCTTAGAGAGAACACAAGCTCTCCCTCAAGTCTTCTGCCATTCCCATCCCGGGTCCTAGGCGGTGCTTCTGCTTGACCTTGGCCTACTTTACTTACTGTCACTCATCCCTAGCTGGTTCTTTCCTCTCATTTTCCGACTTCTTTCTTTCTTTCTTTCTTTCTTTCTTTCTTTCTTTCTTTCTTTCTTTTTCTTTCTTTCTTTCTTTCTTTCCTTTCTTCCTTCCTTCCTTCCTTCCTTCCTTCCTTCCTTTTTAAAAAGATTTTATTTTTATTATTTATTTTTAGAGAGGGAAGGGAGGGAGAAAGGGAGGGAGAAAGAGAGGGAGAAACATCAATGTGTGGTTGCTGGGGGTCATGGCCTGCAATCCAGGCATGAACCCTGACTGAGACTCGAACCTGTGACACTTTAGTTCACAGCCCACGCTCAATCCACTGAGCTATGCCAGCCAGGGATTCTTTCTTTCTTTCTTTCTTTTTTTTGGGGGGGGTCAAATCGATATTCCTTCCACCCTTTGGATTGATTCAGTCCACGAGGCTGATTCTGCTCCCCCTCCCTACACCCCCTTGGACCTTCCTCTCAGGGAAAATCTTGCACATAGAAGATTCCAGCATGTCATCAAGTAAACAGTGTTCCCTCACCTTAACCCAGGCCTCATATCGCCATTGAACTGAAGCTGGGGAATGGACAGAGGGAGAGAAAAAATGAGGAAATCTAACTAGTTATTTGTTTTCTAAGTCGCAGCATTCAGAAAGCCTAATTATAGCACTTATGACAAACTAGTAATAGAAGCATTGTATGTTGACTGATCTGTTCCAAATAATGTATCTGCTCATTGTATGTTACCTCCTCCCTAGCTAAGCACCTGGAGCAGTTTATAAACGCGTCTTCACATCCTAAGTCCTCTCCACCGCAGAGAGAAATCATAGTCACCCGTGTATTCTCAGATTCCCCACCACCATCCTGTAATATTTGGCCTGTTTTACAAGAAAAAAAGTGACAAGAAAAGTCTCTGCCCCCCAAACATCTCTGCATCAGGCAAGTCCACCTCCCACTCCCACTGAGATGGTCGCAGGAGCACTATCTAAAAAGAAGTGTTAGGGAAACACAAACACTAAAGGAAGGTCTTGCATCACCAATACGTGATGAGCTTTGACTGAGATCGCGGGTGGGAGGCCTGGAAGGAGACCCACCCACGAGGGAGCCCGGAGCCCGGCCCTTCGCCCATCCGTCCACCTGTCGTTTACTCCCTGCCAGGTTGCCCGGACCACAACACGGCCAGGGAGAGACGCGTGAGACAGACATCGGACCCTTCGGCGGCGGAGGTGCCCTGGGTATCTGCGGGCGCACGGCACCTGCCTTACTTGGGGACCTGAGGCAGGTTACCCAGGGAAGTCTGACACCCCACGGAACTGTGAGTGCCGCCACACTGGGCCAGGGTACCGGTTCCCTCCTGGCTGGTGAGACCAGTGACACATCACATCCGCGCAGGCAGGTGGAGGCCAGGGGCTGAGAAGGAAGAGGAGTTAGCGTCTAACTAACAACAGCTTTTGGGGAGCCCATGGGAACTAAAACCCCCAAGGGAAACTGGACTCGGGCCTGTGTCCTTGGGGAACTTCCAGGATGAAGCGGAGGTCGCCAGTTCCGTTGAAAGGCAGAAGGTGCGGGTAAGAAGGGAGATGTCAGAGGCCTGGACGAGGAGATTCACCAAGCAGTCCAGGCTCCCGTTATCAAGGGGATGTATGGGTCCCGTACAGCAGGTGTTCTGAAACCGCGGGCATGGGGTGGGGTCTGGGCTCTGCATTTTTTCGCACTCCTTGGGCGATTCTTACGTGCCCTGAAGTCTGAGGGCCACTGAACTAAAGGACAGAAGAAAGGAAATCCACGAAGAAAGACAGAGAAAGAGGCAATTATGATGCACTCCTTTCTTTTTGAAAGATCTCCTGCCAGCATCCTGTAAAACTGCCTTGTTTAATTAGTCTCTTCGGTAGTAGTGCCTGTCTCTGCTGCTAGAATGTAAACTCTGCGGAGGGATCTTTGTCTGTTTTGGTAAATGGAGAAGCCAAAGTTTCTAGGAAGTAGTAGCTCACTAAATATTTTTGGATGTTTAAAAAAAAAAGACAGAGGAGGATCTAAATGTTTCTGTAGGCATTCCACATAGGAATAAAAATAAGATGGAGAAAAGAAAAGAAATTGCAGCCACACAAGAACTCTGGGGCTCTTAGAACAGAAAAATAAAACTTCCCCTGGATTTACACTAATTGTCTAGCTTGACTGCACACTTCAAACTGAAGACTATTTTTTATTTGTAACATGCATACATATTTTTAAAATTTTACTATTTCAGTTACAGTGGCCCTACAATATGACATTGTATCCGGCACACAACACAGCAACTAGACATGTAAATACCTTGCTAAACGGTCCCTCAGGAAGTCCAGTGCCCGCGTGACACCACCCACAGTTATTACAGTATCAGTGACGATGTTCTCCAGGCTGCACTTTTCATCGCCAAGACTATTTTGATGGCTGGCAGTGTGTACTTCTAATCCCTTCCACCCTTTTCAAACTGAAGAACTTTTAAAATACCCAAGCCTGGGACCCAGCCCCTGAGGGTCTGTCTCACAGGACCGGGGTGGGCTTTTCTAAGCTCCTAAGAGGACGCCCAGGCCCAGGCTGGAGAGAGAACTCCTCGGAGAAAGGGACTGACAACACCTAGCTTCAAGAAGGGGCAACTTGGAGACGCGACATCCCTTTGGAGATTCCAAATACTTCACACGGAAAGTCCCTACTTTCTGTAGAGCCAGGGAGTCATGGTTTGGCTCAATATATAAAGAATGTTTCTCATAATTTTGAAAAGTTAAAAAGGAAAAATCAGACTGGACTGTCTTTCAGTGTTGGATGTGCTCACCTCACGGGAAGAATTTATGTCCAGATGTGCCTTGTCCCCCAAGACATAGTGGGGTGTCCTGAATCTGGGGGCGGGGGGAGCTAGGTGGCCGCCCAGCCCCCTCACAGCTCTGCAGTGACATCATTCTCGTTCCAATACTCCCCGTGGGTGAGCTTCCAAAAGCCGTTTTTCTCCCCTAAAATCTAGTGAGATGGTTCCCACTCGGCACCTGCATGGGGCTGACCTGGGGAGCGTATTAGCATGCTCGTCGCCTGGCTCCATCCCAGACCTTTGGAGCGAATCGCGTGAGACTCTGTTTTGCACTTCGACTTGCAAATGTCTGCCCTAGACTCTGGTCTAACCACAGTGAACTTGGCCAGGCTTCCCTTCCCGGTGTTAGTCAGTGCCATGTACTTGTGCGGGATCAATGAAGTATCTCCACCTGCCACCCACACCCTAAACGGAATGGCCCGGCCCCACTGTAGCCTCGCATTCTCCTTCACAACCCCTCTCCCGTGTTACAACAGCTCTAGACACGGCTAGCCAGGAGTGTCTAATCCCCATTCCCAGCTCAAGAAACCGAAAGAGAGGAGAATAAATTAACTCCTGGCCACGGTCAAGGTGAAGCTGGCCTTTCAATGAAAACTGTGGCTTTTTTCCACTACAACGTCCTGCCTTCTGCACAGAGGAGCCCCCGAGTCTAAGGCAAGAGTGTCACCCCAGGCAGAAATACCAACACCCCCCACCCCCACCTTGGAGCCTTGTTGCGAAATAGCAGGCACAAAAAGTGGCTCCTTCTCAAAGAGAGATCAGCTTGACTTCATAAGAAAGCTCGAGAAACTTGAATGCAAGGCCCAGGATTTTCACGGATCCTCCTAAAAAGAATGGCCCTGGTTTGGAGCTGTGGGGGGCTTGCTGGGTCCTGAAGATCCCTCTCTCATCAAAGCACCACCCAGGATCATCAAAACCCCCAGCATGCACTGGCTCTTATCTGCAAGCTCCTCGAAGGAACAGAGCAGGCTCCTTCTCTCCCTTTCCAGAAATGACTACTTTTCCTGTGGCTCTACAGTAATTGGCGTGGACTTCTGACACGCTTAATGAGTGCAGTGGCCCCTCGCTCCTGCCGTCCCCGGCTTGGAGGGGAACAGTTTGGGGGTCATTAGGCGTCCCCAGAGGGTGGCGAGGCAGGCAACCCACCAAATGGTTGGAGGGCAATAAACCAGCCTCTACTGGTGTGTGTGCTGACACAGCCAGCAAGAAACCAAGACAATTGTGTTTTGGGGTTTCCTGAAATTTGTCTTGGCACGCCGGAGATGGATTTTATTTCACGACCACATCCCAAACACTGCTGACATTCAAGTCACAGCAATTTCACACAAAACGACCGAGAAATAAACAGCGCATCAGGCGGTGGTTTCTGATGTTCCCTGCGCCATCCCTCCTACTCAATGTAACACAGCCCCGGAGCGTCTGTGATTGAAAGCGGGAGTCTCCGTGTGGGGGCCGGTGTCAGGCTTGACGTGCCGTTGGCAACTGGGAGTCTAATTGTGTCAGCATCAGCTCGTGGGGCTTGGCCTTCCTCGCGCTGCTATTTGAGGCTGCACGACCGTCAGCGTGAGCGTTCGGGCGCCTCCTGACTCAGGGCAGCCGAAGCCAGAGGGCAGTGGGGGCAGCGACCCAGGGCAGCGACCCAGGGCAGCTGGTTTGTCGGAGCTGTGGGGGACTCGGGGTTTCTCGTTTGTCCTGCAGAGTTTCCCGGCACCCTCGGAAAACCCCACCTACAGGGAGACACCTGTTGCTTTGCAAGGGCTCTGTGCTTCTGGTCCTGCTCTCAGGGTAGGCCGTTTGCAGGCCATTTGCACCGGAGGGGGGTGCTGGGTGTTAGCAGTAAAATCCTGGGTTGTGGAAAGGGGCCGGCCAACAGCGGCTCGCAGAGGGCAGTGCCGGGCACACGCTGCAGGGGGACCGCGATGTGGCATCGCGCCACGATGTGGGGACCTCGCCACGGTACGGTAGGCCGTCCTGACGGTTGAATGGGCGACTGACGCCACTTTGTCCGGCTGCCGTCTCCTTCCTAGAGGCACCTAAAGCTCTCCTGGCTTGGGTTTTCTTTCTTTCTTTCTTTCTTTCTCTTTCTTTCTTTCTTTCTTTCTTTCTTTCTTTCTTTCTTTCTTTCTTTCTTTCTTTCTTTCTTTTTCTTTCTTTCTTTCTTTCTTTCTCTCTCTTTTCTCATCCTCTCTTTTTCCTTTCTCCACATTTTTTTTTCTCCTCTTCTTCTTCCTTCTCAATCTGTGCTTCTATGTTTTCATCTACAGTGTACAGGGAGCCCAGGAGCCATGCCTTCGTGGTCCACTAAGGGCACTGAAGGAGGCCCAGGGCCCCATGACATCGTGGTCCCAACACCTGTTCCAGAATTCAGCAGTGGCTCCCTGCCCGGGCAACAGTAGGAAGGCAATGCATGTTGATGCCACTAACAAATGAAACTCGGAAACTTAAAATAGCCTCTTTAATCTCTTAATGCAACGATGTCCACTGGTGTGCTGCAAGAATTTTTAAAACATTCAATGCCTGACTCTTTAGTCAGGGGTACTGACCTCTTTTCCCTGAGATTGTCAAATTTAAAAAATGACAACAGCCAACACAGCAATAGCCATCCAGTGTGAATAAACTAAAATTACAGCTGTTTTTTGTTGGATCGGCAACAGGTATATTTTTGGTGTGCTGCAGAATTTTAGTATAACTAGTTTACGTGTGCCACGAGATGAAAAAGGTTGACAATCACTGTCTTAATGGATTAAAGGCCCTTTGTATTTTTAATCTCTTTCTACAGATTGAAAAACCGAGGAGTAAAATCTTTCCAGGATGGTACAAAAGCATTGGCAAGATAAGAATTAAAGTGCAGCCCTGGCTGGCGTAGCTCAGTGGATTGAGCGCGGGCTTTGAACCAAAGCATCGCAGGTTCGATTCCCAGTCAGGGCACATGCCTGGGTTGCAGGCCACAGCCCCCAGCAACCGCACATTGATGTTTCTCTCCCTCTCCCTCCCTTCCCTCTCTAAAAATAAAGAAATAAAATCTTTTAACAAAAGAATTAAAATGCAGTCTTGGACACTCTTGCCCGTTGCAGCAAACAGAGCATGCTCCTTGTCCCAGAACAAACCAGCCTCAACACCCTCCTTTGCAGAAATGATGTGCTTTCTGCGCCTCTCCGTAATGATTGGCGGGGACTTCTGAGATGCTTAATGGGTGGAGTGCGTCTTTACCAGCCTGCAAATCTTTCCCTAATCTTCCTAAAATTACAGCAGCAGTGCATACAATG
This sequence comes from Phyllostomus hastatus, assembly GCF_019186645.2. Classification (NCBI taxonomy): domain Eukaryota; kingdom Metazoa; phylum Chordata; class Mammalia; order Chiroptera; family Phyllostomidae; genus Phyllostomus; species Phyllostomus hastatus. The sequence continues at coordinate 16,225,929 of NW_025333607.1, forward strand.
GCCAACGCACGTCTCGCTTGGGCCGTGGTGAGCTTTTCTCTGGGTTTCCCGTCAGCTACTTTGTAAGGCTACCACCTAATTACTCTGAGGCACTACAGGGATTGGCCGCTTTGCCCTGCAGCTAAGCTAATAAGTTGCAGGACTCGCCCTGCTAGGATTGCAAGCTATTTACCAAGGTAATTAACCTGGCATGGGCTGTGACTACTAACGTCTTACATTCAGGACTTGGGAGCAAGTGACTATGAAGAGGAACTGATGGTCTGGATTAGCCAGTTTGAAAGAAAGAAAGCAACTACAGCCGATATTCAGTCTCTCTGAAACTCTTCATCGCGCTTAGGGATGAGAGCCCATAAAGGGACCGCCTGGCAGGTGTTCGGTGCTTTCTCAGTGTTAACGGTAGACAAATTCTCTGTTTACAGTGTTGTCTACAGGGCAAGACAAGACAGCCCCACCCAGAGCTGCACGAGAACTCGGAACTCAGGGAGAGGGCTTGTGGCGGTCTCTTTTCTACCCTGGGCTCAGATCTTCTCGCCAACAGGTCTGCCCAGTGGGTCTACTCCGCTTGGCCCTACTCAGAAGTTCCAAAGCCAGTCCTCATGTCCCTTCCCACGACCACTTTCTTTCTTTTCTAAGCAAACATCCCTATTTCCTTGCATTATCGTTCATAAAAGCCGTTTACCTTTGTGGATGTCCTCTTTATCCAGTCTTAAAACTGGACCCAGAAATTTGAACATAATTCTCAAGGCAGAATAGGGTAGAACTATCACCTTCCTTATTGTGGAATTTATACTTTTATTAATGCACCCCAACACTGAATTAATTACTCTTTCTCCTCTTTTAACCTTCACACTCCTATCGTATTTTCTGTTCTGAATGCATAATAAACTACAAGTCTTTGGTCCTTCCCCTCTAAACTGTTTTACAGATATCTTATTTTTAATGTGTTGAGGCTTTTTTGGTGCAAAGTTTACAATACACTCCACTCACTGTGTACTTATGTGACTCCACTTCTCATTTCAAATATGCCCAGATGGATCTGGCGTCTAATTTGGTAACCCTGCACATTCATTTGTAAAATAATATTGCAGAGGGCAGTCTTAAAATCGGGGAGATCCTCCGTGTTTACTTCATCCAGTCCCCTAGATTCACAGATCACAAACAAAGTTTCTAGGGTCAGTTTCCGCGAAGACGGACCTGACTCCCTGTCGGAACTCCTTCCTTCTGAGGTGCTCTCCCTACACCAGGCCCCAGCACTGTGCCGCTGGTCTCCAGTGCGGACAGCCCAGTCTGTGGGAGGGGCCCCCAGATCCTGCAATCACACTATTGTCCAACAAAATCGTTTGCCCAGGAGCACACTTTCTTTAGTGTGGATGAGCGGGCCAGTTGTGTCCCGCTGTGCATCAATCAGGGAAATGGCCAACGAGACAGGGCTGAGGAAGGTTCTAGAACCCACCACACCCCTAACGCCCATCCCCCATTCATCAGCACTGGGAAGGTGAGTTTCCAAACAGGCTGCCTGGGAAAGCCGGACGGAAGGTCTGCATTGTTCTCTCTACCAAATGCTGGCCCTGATGCGGGACGAGAAAGGTGCAGGGGTAAGAACTGCTCTAAAGGAATGTTTAGCTATTCGCTATCCTGATTGGCACTGCAGTACGTGGTCGTGCAGTACCTTACAAACACCATTAGAGTTTCAGAGGATGGTGCTTTCTTAGGATTGGTGGGTGTATTTGCTAAGGGCGTGTACTCTTCCCCCATCCTGTTTGTATTGGCAGCGCCGCTATGGGCAATTAAGATATGGGAACGTACAGGAATTATAGGAATCCAGATGAATTGGGAGACCGACATGTTCTGGAATGGAGCCCCACATGCTGTGCTTGTTTTAAGAAATCACGTTCATCTGGGTGCTGAGCCGCTTTCTGTTCAAGGTCAGGCCACCGTTTGGGAGAGGAAATAAAAGCAGGCTTTAAAGCAAGACTCTCCATTGCACAACTTGACCACGGCTAAGTACTTGAAAACGTTTGAGTACGTGTTACTTTAACTTAATGATCTGAGAGCGGCCTGTAGAGTTCAGCTTCAAGCCTGGGATGCTGGTGGCCAGTGGCTCTGAAATGTACCCATTTCAATCTGCTCTCAGGGACCCTGGGGGACAGGAAACTGACTCAACAGCCACGGCCAGGATGTCCAAAGAGTTACCACAACCAGTTCCAATGGATCTGATACCCCAGCAAAGATGGCGGGGCACTGCGATTTTGAGAAAAGAGAATTCTTAAGGGAAGCAAAAGCTCTGTCTTACACCCCCCCTCCATCTTCTTGAAAGGCTTTCAGAAAGTGTTCGCTAACGACAGGGATCAAGACTCAGGTGGTTTCTGAAGCTCTCTCCGCATTCCCTTCTCTGAGGACGGCCGTGCAGACAGCACGGGACCCATGCCTTTCTCTGGTTCCAAGTCCACGGCTCTGCTCCGTCTCTCAAAAAGCACTGACCAAGGCCTTGTTAACAAGAGGCGCTCTTCCGCCCTGGCCGAATGTGTGTTGCATGCATTCTGGTTCATGGACTCTAGCCAAGCCCTTTGCTTCCTATTTTCGAAACCCACTGACCATACCTGAGTCCTTTTTACTGTAGGAAGGAAGACGGGGCAGGGGGGACGGCTCAAAGGGGCAGAGACGCCTTCCCCATAGCTCTCTCTAATTAATTATGCTCTAGGTCGAACCCAGGCCCAGGGGGCGGCGGGTGCACGGGGTCTGCGAACTACAGCTTCTAACCTTGCAGAGCACGCAGAGGCACGGGTTCGTTCTCGGGGGCCCCTTCCAGCCTGCACTCATTTCCATGGAGAAGGACGTGGATGGGGATGGTGCTTGGGCAGGGGGAGGACCCAGAGACACGAACGTCATGGCGTGTCCAGCACCACAGACTATCTCAGAGAAGGATCTCAGAGTCCCGAGAGCACTTGATGAGCCTAATCTTTATCTACGTGTCTATTTATCTGCGGTCAACATGGAGTCAGTCTGGTTTTCCCGGCCCTCGGTCAGAGCAGCTTTTCTCACAAGTCCAGGGTGAGTGAGGAGGGGGAGGGGGAGGGTCAGGTGGGAGCGGCTCTTGGGCAGTGGCCAAGTCGGCTGCGAGGGGACATGCGCAGCAGGGGAGCCAGGGCCTAGGCTCATTTCTGCATCTTTCAAACAAACGCTCCCCCTAACTCTTGCCTCCAAGCATGCTACAAAAGATGAAGTCGGGTAATGCCTTTGAACTGAGCGAGGACTCAATAAATGGAAGCTTCTATCACTAAGAGACCGCTGGGTGCAGAGAGGAGCCTGCACTGACTCTCAGAGCCTAATGCCAGGGAAACTCTCCCAAGCAGCAACAAAGAAAGGGTCACGGGCATCAGATCGGCAGCTGTATCTGAGACCCCGGGGATGCGAGCCGGCTTTTTGTCTGCTGTGCTACCCAGCACAGTCCTGGGGCCTGCCTCTGCTCCCCAGTGTATAACCGTGAGTGTCAGGACACTGCGGGCGCACGTGAGCCTGGTTCACCAGGACGTGTCTCCGAAAACCACTCTGGCACCCACTGCATTTGTCGGCCCATAGGATTACGCGCATATACGCCAGGTGTCGAAGGAAACTTCTGGCGCTTTTGCTATGAAAAGTCCCCACATTCACATCCCATGGACCAAGCACTGCCTTGGATGCAATCTCATGTACGACCCCAGTGACATCGCACAGAAACACTAGCCCAAGAGGTTCTCATTCTGTCCCCACACACACAGCTGTGTTAACTGCCTACGTGAAAAATACAGTCACTTCTAAGCCCGTACAATAATGAATGGCAGGGCACAGTCACTAAAAATAAGACGCGTGCTGCATGCATTCAAAACACTTATAGGACTTAACTCCTTTTTCCCCCATTTTTTAAAAAAAGTCAAGATATTCTGGAAGGAAAGGGGGAAAACCCTGCAGATGACCGTGTGTACTTTGTGTAAACGTTCGAGTACCTCGTCTGGACAGCACGGCCACGCTGCCACAAGACCGGCCACGCGCGACGGGCCCCGCGACGTCGAAGCGGAGGGAAAGGCGACGGGACAACGATCTGGGTCATTTCACCATTCTGGGGAGGCTCCCCACTGTGCTGCTTTTTTTTTTTTTTTTTTGTCAGCCCGTGTTTCCTTTCTACCTTTTTAGGTGGGAAAATCCAGAGGCAGCATTGCTCACTCAAAACTGCCTTTCAGGGAAAGTTTCCCAGAAGCGTGTGGTTCCTTTGGTGGCAGCTTCTAGCTAACTCCTTGAAACCTGACTCGCGGGGCAGATCCCCCGGGCCCTCTGGCACGTGTCAGAACTCTCCAGTAAGAAACGCCCCAACACCGCGGCTGAGCGGATGAACGGCTTACGCAAGGACAGCCACTTCTTGGGAGGAGTTCCTATTGGCTTGCGGAGCCAGTAGAAACTTGGGTGACACTGAAGGCCTGTGGTGTCCCTCCCCCTCATGCCACCTGCTCTCCCATCGACAGAGAAGGGACCTCTGCGGGACAAGTCAGCACGCTTGCTACTGCGTTTCAGAATGGCCTCGTGTTTTTTTAAATGTAGATCCATGGTTACAATGAATGATAGGATACGTTAAAAAAAAAGACACGTGCATTCCTGCCTTGCATTTTGGTCCCTTCTAAAGATCACTTACAGACCCCTTACAAGGGGTTATACATAGAGAAAACGGGGGGTTCAGGTCCCGTCTAGGTGTGGGTGGCCCATGATCTTCCACTAACGCTCTGCTTACATCCTAAGCACCCCCTGCAGCTGTCCTGCACCACGCATGGGCAGAATCTAAAAGTCTGAGGCACCCTCACGGGGTTTTCTTCCCTCCCAGTTGGGGTCTCTCTCCTTTTGCTTTGTATCCTTCGCTGAAACTTCCCCTTATCATCTAGCGTTTAATTCAATATCCCAATCACTTTCGAGAAGACTCTCAAAACAATTTATTCCATGGCTGGTGCCATGGGACAACCTCCTCACCCCATATGCACGTATTTTCAAAAATCGAGACGAGCCATCCAGAGGGAAATGCCCCGCCCCGCCCCGCCGCCATACACCACCGGGGCCCGCAAACGGCGAGCAAGGAGGGCGGGAGGAAAGCGGGGGTGGCGCCTGATGAGGCTCGTAGCGTGGCGTTGGCCGCAGGACCTGGTCGTGCGTTAGCTGTCCTTCCCTAGTCCGGACGCCTCTCCCCGCACCCTGCCCGCCGCGCTGCAGCTAGCCGCTCCACGCTCTTCTGCCCCAGGGTTTGCGACGGAGGCGCACCGCCCTCTGCATTCCGTTCCCCGTGCCCAAACGCCCCGCCGGACACGTGGCGCGGCAAGGCCCGGAGAGAAAGAAACCGGAGTTTCCACGGGGAAATAACCTGACTACCTAGTTGAATTTGGAAGAGAAGCCACGTGCTTTTGGAGGAGTCCGTTTATCAGGCTGGCGCCGGGATGAATCAGCGGCCCCAGCCCCACCCCCACCCCCAGTCTGAACGGGTGCCCTGAAGCAAACGCTCTGTGCGGGGGTGGGGGGGGTGTTCCTCTGCTGGAAACTTCCTTCCACCTTTGCTTTCAGAATGCCCCCTCTTCAGCTCAAAACACTCTTTGGGGGGAGAGGCAACCCAAGCATCATGTCCCCAAGCAGAGGAGGCGGTACCAGGGCTCTGGCCAGGGGGGGCCTCTGGGCGAGACGGTTTTTCTGCTTTAATTTCCAGCCTCCGCAGCAGTCAGCCCCGAGTACATCGGAGTGGGGGTGGGAGGCTGTCTCGGTGCCACGGGCTTAATTTCCACACAAACCCTTCCCCCTCAAAAAAAATGAGCTGTGTTGAGGGTCCTCGGGGCAGCCCCACCTGGGGAGGGCAGAAAGGGCGACCGCCAGCGTTGACCGTCTTCTTTCAGTGACCTCGGGGGTCGCGTCACCACTCCCTCATCACACCCAGTGACAATAAAACTAAAACACGGGACATGGCACGTGGTTCTCTGGCAACCGCCGATCTCTTCATGTAAAAAAATAATTCTCCCCGGCGCCAGCAGGCCACCTAGCCCCCGTGTGAGCGGACACACCTCTCTCTCTGTCTCTCTCTCTGTCTCTCTCTGTCTCTCTCTCTCACACACATGCCTAATGACATCATCTCCCTTACTAGCTCTGTTCATTGACACAGGGAATTCGCTCAGGTTGTCTGGAACTCCAAGTCAAGCCCCTTCTCTTTTAGGAGCAGGACAGAGAGCTGTGCTCTCCCAGGGGTCTAGGGTTGGGTCTGATTTTGTGACCCTGACATTGGTGTCTAACGAAGACATGGTGCTGGCTTTATATTCCTTACCCCTCACGGGGATGTGAGACTCAGCAGACCCAGACTCTCCTCGCCCTGCAGGGCCCCTTCAGACTGGCCTTGGGCAAAAACCTCTTCATCCCTTTGGGCCTCAGTTTCCCTGTTTGTGAAACGTGAAGGGCAGCCGCCTGGCAGGCCAGTGGGGAAGGTGAGAAGCAACAGCTGGGCTCCTCGGGGCCTGCCTTGGCCACTCTCATCCCTTGCCCAGCCCAGTTTTACTAACGTGAAAGTCAAGGTCCACTTAAGTCCCCAAACTGCCTTTTCCCGTCTACCAGGTGGGGACGGCGCAGTCTCTCTCGCCTTGCAGGGCGACGAGGATAAAATAGGCACGCAGGAGCTGCACCGTGCACAGCCCACGGTGAGCACCCCAGCCCGTGAGCTCTCTTGTTTTTTTCCTGAGATCCCCAGTCGCCGGCCAAAGGGTTCGTGTCTGGCAGATCTTTGTTCCCCTTCCCTGCTGCCCACCCACTCAGGGGTCCCTCTGCACGCGCAGCTCCCCCGCCAGCAGCCTGCCCCGCCCCCACTCCACTCAGCTCCGCTCTTCATCTCCAGATGAAGCAGAAATCTGGTAAATATTACACTTACAAGGTAACAGGTCTGGAATGCTTGGCATCTCAGGCGGAGCTCAGCTGCTTCTTGGCTCCCAGACACGCTCACACGGCAGCCCGGGGCCAGACGACGTTTGGCCGCGTCGTGCGATTCGAATCAAGACATTAAAAATCCTGCAGCTCTAGAGGCGTTTGTGCTGCTTGCTAATCGGAGGGATCCGTTGTTTTTTTTTTTTTTTGAAAGCCAACTGAAGAGAACATGGCGTGCTGATGGCTCTCTTTGGTCTGGACCCTAAGGAGCACTGTCTGTATATACACACCCCATCGGTGTGTATATACCCAATATATAAGTGATCTACATAGTAAGGCCTGGTGGACCTCACCTCCAGAGTGGACTGCTTTGCCCTCAGACAGACAGACATCGGCAATTTTCCTTTAACTATGACACTGCGCTGCTGCGTTTTGGATCACACGACTGGTGATGGAGACGCATTTCCAATCAGCGAGGGGGTGTTGTTGTGATGGCATTGGCAGCCGGGGCGGGCGCATGCTCTGTCCCTACCCAATCATAGCCATTGATCTCGGGCAAGTCATCCGTCTTGCTCTGTGCCTCGGTTTTTTGATATGCGGAGTCCTAGAGGATACAACAGTCCCTCTCTATGGGTACCGGGATGGACGGCTCAGTGCCGCTAACGCCCTGAGAGCGCCTGCAGTAGAAGCAGCGCCGCATTGGGAGAAGTAATTAATATCATTATCGTTGCCAGTGTTATCGTTACTAGTGAGTAAGGGTGAATAAAAGAAAGTAGACATAGGCCCTGAGCGAAGGGTAACTTGTCCCTTAAGTAAGTAAAAGGAGCTAAATGCAGTGGGATTATTTAGGCCCACCTTGGCCTAGTAACTAAACACAAGCAGAGGGAATGATGAAATCAGGTTATAGCACAGCCAGTGACCTAAACGCCGACCCGTGAGGATTTAGGCGTCAGGACAGAGCTCAGACTGCCCCACAAGCAGAGGAAAAGGACCCCGTGTCCAGCAGGCTCCGTCTCATCTCACAGAGCGCTGACCTTAGACCTGGTAAGGAGCACCTCTTCCCGAGCGCCCCCAGAAAAGATGACGAGGCTGAGTTGGAGCATTAGGACGGACCAACGTTTCAACACTTCCCTAAGAATAAAGAAAAGCGAGCACACTTTCTCGGTCTGCTTTTACAATTTAGGGCAACAGGGAGGGCGGATCTCCCCTGTGAGTGGCAGGAGGTCATGTTTCGGGGGTACTGGGATGACAGCTACGGTCGGCAGACAGACACCGTGTGGCTTCGCTGCCGGGACGGCGCTGTTCGAGGGGCCACAGGCCCTCACGGCACGCAGGTGAAGGCCATTTTCGTGGCCTTCTCACACCCGTTTTTGCCTTCCCCTCCTGTCCCCTCCTTCCTCTGCGCTCCCAGAGCCTGCCCTGCGCATTTAGCACTCACGCTGGTCCCTAGCTCCCTTCTGTGTAAGAAAAAGAAAGAAGGAAACACTATGACATACATAACGGATTAAAACCAAGGAGGGGCTAGCTCTTGGGGGGCCCTCGTCTGGGGGTTCATTTCACAGAGGCTGCAGGAAGGAGCCAGAGTGACAGTAGTGACAGAGAAAGCTTCTGTACTCAGGAAGTACTTGGGGACCTCAGGCGGCATCCTTAGGAGGCATCTGTCCTGCATACCCTTGACATTGGGCAGAGTTCCTCCCCACCCACAGCCACCCAAGCTGCAGGACTGCGCTGGGCGTGCCAGGGGTCAGGGCTCAGGAGTGGGACAAGCTCCACAGCATGGGGACGGACAACCAGCACAAGGGCAGGACTGGTGCTCCCCGTCCTTCAGGGAGCCACGTCTCCCGAGTCTGAAGTCTATTAGGAGAAGGAGCCCTGAACGGACTGAGTCACCCGGCTGATCTGGGGGTGGGGGGTGAGGAGGGATGTCCTTGTGGTTACCCACACTTGCTGGGTGGGGGGAGCGTTTATTGATTGCAGTTGCATTGAAAGAGACATGACTCAGACGTACGGTATCCGAAGCCACATAAAACACCGGGTCCTAATGGGATTTCAATGCGTGCGACTGTCGCGAACTGTACCGTGAAGTGGGAAGAGCTCAGAACAAACGCAGACAGTGCTTGCTTCAGTCCCTTCCCAGCTAAGGAAGAGGTGCGTGAGGGATCGCGTCTTTGAAAAGTTGCTTTCATCAACCAAGACCCTGGCCTTTGCCTTCCCATCGTCCTTTACTTGTAAACATCATTCAGCGATTCTCTTAAATTATTATTCTGCTTTTGTAGGGTAGTTAGTTTATGAATGGGTCTTCACAAATACACTATAAGCTACTTGAGGGCAGGTTTACATAATTCTAACAATAAAAAGACTAAAAATAACAAAGGTTGTATTGCTAGTCACGAGGGGCATACCATGTGTCATGTATGCACTGGAGTCATCCCACTTTGGGGGAAGGTGAGAAACTGAGGCTTAAAGCAGGAATGTGGCCCACCCTGGTCGGGTAGCTCAGTGGGTGAGAGCGTCAGCCCGATAAACCAACGTTGCAGCTTCCTGTCCCTGGTCAGGGTACATAAAGACTCAACCAATGAATGCATAAATAAGTGGAACAACGAATCAATGTTTCTCTCTCTATATATATTCAATAAATAAAAATAAAAATAAAAATAAAAAAGGGAACGAGCCCAGTCCGATGTTATGTAACTGGAGACGGTGGGGCCTCCACTTGAACTTGGGTGTGTGGTCCCTGTGACTCCTCCGGGCGGTTTGGGCTGCGCCTCCGGGAGGGACCCATCCCTACCTGCCTCGCTGTCTAGCCACCTGTGTGATTCAGGCACCAAGCCCTTGACGCAGTATGTCTTCAGTGGATATTTACTGAATTAAACAGAATAAAACAAAAATTCCCACACGACTGTTTTCAGAGACAATCCCAGCAGGGCTTGAAGCGAAATAAGGAGGCGGAGCGAAGTACCACTGCTTTGAAGAGACAGTCGCTAACACAACTGGTCTCTTTGGGCGAGTCCTGCAAGTTTTAAGCCCTCCTTGCTAAGACAAAGAAGGTCGTTCTGTTTTACTTACTTCTACTGATTTTTAAACACTATCTCGGATACTTTTTTCCTCTTACAGAAATTGGCACCGCTTTTAATTTTTTTCCTAGACTTGAAGAAATGATCACTTGCTTTATTTCAGTGTATGCCAACCTGCTATTTAAAACATGGGGAGCGATTTCTGGCTTTTTATGGCTTTCAAAATAGAAAAGCAAAAAGGTGAAAGGCCTCACTGATCACCTGGAAGTGAGTGAATGAATGAATGAATGAATGAGCTTATTCAGTCCCTACCATATACAAGGCATTTCTGTGTATCAGATAATTCCTTCTTTTAAAGTGCCACTCAGAGGTAGGTTTTTAAAAATTAATTCCCATTTCAGAGAAGAGTCAAATGTGGTTCCGAGAGGGGAACGGCATTGCCCAAGCCTCCCCAGCCAGGGTGTTCCCCTGGTCTGCTTTGCGCAAAGCCTGTGTCTTCCCTCTCCCATATCACAGACTAAAGGTCACGCTCACAGTCATCTTTGGCTCATGGGTGAGTCACTTTCTTGGCTTATCAACAGTAGGTTGGGATCAAAACAACCAAACGTTGACATCTTCGCGGAGTTGAAAGAGAGGGACCACCGTCTGCTCTAACAAAGCAAGAGAAACAGAGAGGCCCATTATACGAACCCGTCTGTCTAGACAGATGACTAAACAGGGGTCCCTCCAGGGTTAGACTTGAATTTCCTCTGCTCAGCCTGTTGGATACTTAGCAATAAAAAAAAAATTGCTTAAAGGCTGCAGTACGAATCCAACCCCTCCTACACTACCCAGAGAGTAGTTTAAAAGTCATTTTGGTGCAGCCTGCCTGTGCTAAAGTTTCAAGCCGAAATGAGACCGAAACAAGAAGAGCCCTGAAAAGACTTGCATTGTCTGCCTAGAGACGCGAGAACACAGCCTCACTGTCCCGTTAGGACTCCGGTGACGGCGGCCGGAACTCCCCGAGGGGGCAGGGTCTAGTTCAGGTGTCCCTGCGTGACAAGAATGGGGTCAACACTGGGCTTTTCTTTCTCACAGGCTGACAGGTACCTTCTCTCCTGCCTCCCCTGTGCCCCGGGAACTTCGGATGCTTCCTAAGTTACCCTGTGAAAAATGCTACTGGGAGTGAAGAAAAAGTCAGTAGCCTTCAACAAGGCTGAAAGTTAGAAAACAGGCGGAGGACAATAAGGTTTTTTTAAAAAAAGGCTATTTGTACTGCTATGCTTTGTATATAGAAAGTTCCCCCAGGTAGGCATTTGGGAGTTGGCCCCCTGGAGAAAATGCCAATGGACAAAGACTTCCCTCATTTCCCAAAATGTCCTTAGCGATATACAAAGCACTATTTCTGTTACGGTCCCTGTTTGCGACATTCATTCTCCCCTTCATTTAGCAAATACTTATTGGGTGCCTGAATCATTTCTTCATATGTACGGAGACAGAGAGGACTGCTGGGAGCTGGAGATGAAATTTCTTAGGGTTTCACTAGGATTTTGTATCGCGCACGCCCGTGATTGCCCAGGCCCGGCAAGAGAATGACTGTGAGAATGCACCAGGCCTCATCCACGTGCAGGTAGGAAGAAACCATTTCCACTCAACAGGGGGACACGGAGAACAGAGGGGAGATAACACGGGGAGCCGCTGAGTCACTTCAACACCAACACCCAAGCCCTGAGGTTCTGCCACCTGCTTTGGACTTTCCTAGGTCGACAGGAAAGAAATACGGAATTTAAAGAAGAAAAACGAAGACATGTAAACATCTTCTCCCCCACCCTTTTTCAGAAAAGAAGGATTTCCTAATAATCTAGGTTAGCGATTTTCAACCTTTTTCATTTCATGGCACCCAATGACTGATTACTAAAATTCTGCGGAACACCAGAAAATATATTATGTTGTATTGTCAATCTGAAAAAAAATTGTACAATTTTGATTCATTCACACCAGATGGCTATTGTTGTGTTGGTTCTTGCCATTTTTTTATTTGACCATCTAAGGGAAAAGAGGTCAGTGCCCCTGACTAAATAGTCAGGTACTGCGTGTTTTAAAGTGTCTGGCAGCACACCGGCTGAAAATTGCTCATCTAGGTACACATTCTTCTTTCTCAGTGCGTTCTCCTTCTCTGACTCTCATCCTTTCGTCCCAAACATTCTTATTTGTATTGAAGTTTATCATCTTAGGGAAGTGACTGGTAGGGTGAGCTTCGGAGTCCGGCAGACCAAGTTCAAGTTCTGGCTCTGCCACTGACTAGCTGTGTGACTGTGGGAAAATTACATGGTATCTGTGAATCTTGGTTTTCTTATCTACAGAACGGACAACGACAACAGTGTTTATCTCACAGGGATACTACGGAGATTAGCGCAGTGCTTAATGTAAGGATTCAGTAACTGAGGATCGTCACGACCCTATTCTTCATCTTATCCCTAAAGACAGAATCCGGGCCTTTTCATCCGTCAACACTCCCACCCAAATATGTGCCTTTGCTTTATAAAAAAATTCGCTCAGATTATAGCATGGATAGCTAGACAAAAAGAACACATCAGTTTTAGCAAAAGCTATGTAAACCGCGCCCCCCCCCGCCGCCCCAAACAGAGGTTCTCGACTCTGGCTGCACGTTAGAATCACCAGGAGGGCTTCTTTAAACTAAACATGGCAGTTCCCACTGTGGACCAACCGGGTCAGACTTTGGGGAGGTGCGCCCCAGCTTATTCTCATGCACAGCGAGGCTGGGGGTCTCTGGGCTGCAGCTGCCAAACAAAGACCGCCGCCCCGAGGACCCACACTTCCAATAAAGGACCAGCATGCTTCGCTATCTGAACCCCAGGTCCAAGCCTCTGCCACAGCACCAGCACACCTAGTGGGTTAGCTGTTTTGGGTGCTTCAGCTGTTCAGTTTCTGAAAGGCAGGCCACTCTCTCCCTGGCAATAACGGCAGAGTACACAATCCTCGAAGCCACGGTGGCCACAGGTCCCCGGGGAGCTGCCCTCCCCGGCCCCTCCCTCACTGTGGGCAATGACGAGGCAAGTAGCAGCTTTGGGAAAGCAAGCAGCACCGCCCCGGGGAACTAAAGAAGCAACCCCCGCTGCGGACGTGAACACAGACAAGTCAGCTCCGCTTCGGAGCGATGACACAATCCAACCGAATATTAGAAAAATGTGGTCTGACCATTTCGATTTCAGAAGGATCCAAAACCAATTTAGACTCCAGAGGTGAAAACTTCGGTGGACGAAGTTCACGGGCAACAGAACAGCTTCAGGAGTTGCGTGATATGCACAACAGGGCAATTCGGAAATACGGATGTCCAGCCACGTGCAAAGCAATGCTCTCGTTTTTTTTCTGTTCTCCAAGAGCAGCGTGCAAAACCCCAGCATCTGCTGCTACTGAGAATAGGCTGGGGAGGTGACTATGAAATTCGCAAGCACCGAGCATGCTCAGGGGCCATCGGCACGGGTGGATGGCTGTCGCTGTGTTGGGAGTCACACAGAGATGCCCCACGTCGGGGAGGGTTACTCCCCAGTTTGCTCACTGGACACAGCAGGAGGGAGCAGAGGTCTAAGCAATCTACAGATAAGGTCAATGGCGGGACACCCAGGTTCAGGTCAGACAGCATTCCAGAGAAGCACATGGTACACGATGTTCAAATAGTCACATTGGCATGGAACTCACACACAGACGTAAGACATAGGAAGGTCATGCTGCTAGCTGCTCCCAGAGAACAGTTAAGCACTACAGACTTACACACTCATGCAGACTTAGCCTGGATCCTTCCTGCTCCCTCAGCCTGGGTCCCGGAAGGAAGATGACACAGCGCAGTGCCCCTGCCAACCCGCAATGCGTGTAACGGCAGTGAGAGATCAACCTTTATGACAGGCCATTGGGATGAATAGAAGAGTTCCTAGCGTGACCTTGACCTTGTACGATAATGTTATATTCCACAGAGTCCCACTGCATCACAGCACCTCATGGTAGAATGGATTTTGCATACGACAGGTTAATTACACCTTCTGAATGTAACCACTTGGAATAACTAATGCTCGATATCACAGTTGTGCCCTGTTCTGCAGTCTCAGCATGTCCAAGCGGGTCTGCTGAAGGAGCACATCGATTTTTACAAAGACACACTAAGTGTTTCCACTGTACCAGGGTCCATGGGGAGGGTGGTCCTGCAGGCTCACAGGGGAGAGGACAATACGAAAGGGTAAACTTTCTCCTCCCAGAAAACAGACGCAGCCTCCCATTAACTGCAACCTGAATGGTCATCTTTCAAGCAGCAAATGTCGGCTCCCCCAAGAAGTCTTCCTTGACCTCTCTAGACCAAAGTAAGCTATTCTTCTGACCTCTCAGATGCCTTCCTTATGATCAACCTCATCGTGTTGGCTTCTTGGTTTTGCTTGTCCGATTCGATCTGCTGACCTCCTCGCTAGGTCGCGGGTCCCCACAGACAGGGTCTACCTTGTCTTCCCCACCCAGCGGCCCCTAGTTCAACACCCGGTGCACAGCACCGTAGTCTCAGAGGGTATCTCTTGTCCAGATGGATGAAGGAATGATATCAACTTCCCAGGGTAAAGCCTTGACGTTCAAAACTTAAAAATTAGAAAGCAAACCCTGGTCCAACAGAAATGCTTTCTGACTGATAAGAGACATAGTTTTGCAAATTCCTTGGCTTATGACTTCATCTCAGAGCTTAGGCAGAGGCACTAAGCACAGCTGGACAGATCCGAAGACCTTCGTCAGCCCAGCTCTCCACCCCCCACGTGGAAAGGCAGTCTGTCATCCTCCCAGGCCAAGGGGTGGTTGCCCATCAGTTGGGTGCCCTGTGTCCCTGGCCACCGAGTCGAGGATGGCTGTGCCTAGGCACGACAGCAGGTACAAACCCCAACAGCTGCCACTCCACACTTGTCAGCACGAGAGGGGAGACCCAAAAGGCTATTTTCACCCACAGAAGGGTACAAAGACAGCTTCTTTTCCAGAAAGAAAGGGGGTGGGTTTCCAATAACTCAGGAGCTTTCTATCTACAGAAGCCATGGTTGCCTGGCATTCAAATTATTTGCTAAAGAAAGAACTCAGGACACGCTGTTGGAGATTCCCGGTAAAGCACAGGTGCACCTGGGAATGCAGCTGCAAAGAGCCACTCCAGGTGTTGCAAAGATACCTGGGCTTTTGGCTGCTGCCTTGCTCTCCTGGGGCACTAGGCTCTCCTCAACTTCACGGCCTCAGGGACTCCTTGGCTAACACCACCCTCCTCCCCATTTCACCAAAGGAAAAGTCCCAGACTCTACAATGGCCCCCAAGCCCTGCAGGAGCTGTCCACAATGATTTCTATAACCTCATCTCCCTCGACACTTCGGTTAACCCTTGCACCCGTGAACCCTGGCACCGACTGGCCCTCTGCCAGAAGTGCTCTTCCCCAGATAGCCCAGGCTGTCCTCTGACCTCAAGTCTCTGCTTAAATGCCACCTTCCAGCGACCTACCACGCCAGCCCACTTAACACTGCGAATCATCTTCCCATGCCCCGACCCAGCTCTAGTCTTCTCCCCTATGAGAGCTATCAAATTCTACCATTGTGACCCTGGCTGGAGTAGCTCAGTGGATAGAGCACGGGCTGTGAACCAAAGTGTCGCAGGTTCGATTCCCAGTCAGGGCACATGCCTGGGTTGCAGGCCACGGCCCCCAGCAATCGCACATTGATGTTTCTCTCCCTCTCTCTCTATCTCCCTCCCTTCCCTCTTTAAAAATAAATAGATAAAATCGTTTAAAAAAATTCTACCATTCTCAGTCTCATTGATTGTCTCTCTTCTTCCTCCAGGATGTGAAGCTGCCCCAGTATCGCTGGTGTCCAGCCTGGTGCCTAACACACAGCAGACACTCCGTGAGCACGGCTGAATGAGCTAATCTATTATAAGCAAGTTTTCTCTTTCTCTTTGTCTTCCCATGGAACTCCGCCTACATTTGACATTTATCTTTAAAACCTATGTTTGGCCCTGGCTGGTGTGGCTCAGTGGATTGAGCACCGGCCTGCAAACCAAAGTGTCACCTGTTCGATTCCCAGTCAGGGCACATGCCTGAGTTGCAGGCCTGGTCTCCAGTAGGGGGTGCACGAGAGGCAACCACACATTGATGTTTCTCTCCCTCTCTCCCTCCCTTCCCTTTTCTCTCAAAATAAATAAATAAGTAAATAAAATATTAAAATAAAACCTATGTTTGTAGTTAATGTAGACAACTTTTCATTGAAGGCTTGTTAGGCAGCAGAATCAACACCATCCAACCTTCTTTTCATACTTCGGTAGCCACGTGGGCTGCTCAGTGACACAGACCACGTGGAAGTGGATATTCCTCTAATAGCAGGATGGCCAAAGGCACTAGAGTGGTTATAGACCATCCACGCTGGGCGGTTGGATTCAAAACGCTGCGTCGTTCCAAAATAGCACCGGAGAAGCAGGAGGGGCACAGCTGCACTAAGGAAATACCAAGCCATTTGTCACTGACTCTTCTCTTGAAGAGCCGGGTCGGATTTTTCACCTGCGCTAAGCCTCTGGCAGGGAAGAACACTGTTTGGAAAGCGAAAGCTGTAGTTACTCAAAGCGGAGTTTGGCTGAGATAGTAGAGTTTACATTCCATCGTTGGCTAGATCCTTACTCCACGGAATGTCCCAGAACAAGAGTTCAGGCTGCGGAGAGGTTGGCTGTGCTTTGACCAAGCGCCACCTTGGGGAGCTGAACGCTACCCACTGACTTATATATTAGAAGGTCCATGTCACTTAGGCTAGACGTGAGTCTTGAAAATCTTCTCACGCCACCGTTGCCCAGGGGAAGGCCGTTGGGTGGGAGAAGTCACTCCCCCATGTAACTTCCAAACTAGCCACCCGACCTTCCCTACGTGTGAGTAATTTAATTCCTCGCACACTCGTTGTCCCCTCTGGGGTGAAGAGGTGTGACACGTGGGACTAACAAGTCTGCCTCACTCTCTGCACACATCTGGGGACATGCACCGCCCCGGGTGGAACGTGGGTGTGCTGGGAACTCAGGGTCTGCTCTCTCAGGACCGGCGGATGAAACAGAGACCTCTCTGAACCCTTCTGTGCTGGGGGACCACTGTGGACAGAGCCCCCAGTCAGAGGGCAGCCCCTGCCTAGCGCAGCAGGGAACTGTAGTGACAAGGGAATGAACGGCAGCGCCACTCAAATATGCAGATGCCTGGGCTCCGCCCACCCCAGCCCCCTGCCCCGCAGCTCGGGGCCAGGCCCGGGGATCTGCTTCCCGCCCTTGGAGAAGCACCACCCTGAAATCTTCACCAAGCCACTCAACGCCTCTCGCTCAGCAAAGGCTTGAAAGACACACCCACACACAAACCTGAAATCGCTTTCACGACTTTAAATCCATTCATTCACGGACAGACTCCTTCTGTGGTGTATCTTCTGAACCTTCATAGGGAATTAGAAAAACTCTCAGGCAGACTAACTCCACCCTAATCCGTCCTTGGGGTGGGGGGAGGGAGATGACTTCACCAAGACAGAAACGATGCAGCATCCACGCAGCCTCTGGGCAGCAAGAACGATGTCACCTCCCAGAGGCTGTTACTGACGCCAGTGGAGACCAGGGCCCCCAGGCCGGTCACTGGGGTCGGGACAGCCGCTGTCAACTGCACCCGGGTCACAGTGGGCGAGGCGAGCGAGAGGCGCCACAGGCCCCAGCTCCCTCCGGCCGCTCCCAACGTCTCCTTGGAACGGAGGCCAGGTTCACGCAAGGTGACAGGGATGGCCCTGGAGCTGCTTGGCCCGGCCGGCCTCTGCTCAGCATGGAGAAATTCACCCTGACCCTGGCTGCATGCCGCCTGGCATCGGCTCACTTACATTTTTACTCAATTACTATTTCTAAGAACAGAGACAAAAAAAAAAACGTGGAGCCCCACCGCTCGGCAGTCTCGCGTGGAAGGTCCAGGGAGGGGTCGGCAGGGTGCTCCCCCCCAGGCCTGGAAGCAGGGCCCAGGGCAAGGTGGGGTTCCAATGTTCCCTCAGCCCAGGGAGAGGGATGCTCGAGGCCACGGAAATGCCCCAGAGTAACCCCGAGTGTGGGGTGTCTGGGAGGCAGAACCACGCAGAGGGCCGGCCTCTCCGTGTGTTTACTGTGGGAGGAGGACGTGGGAAGGACATCAGTGCAAAGTAGCAGGTAAGGGAATTGTAACAGTGAGGGACAGGATTCCCAAGGAAAAGCAAAAGGAAGGGAAAAAAAACCAGTCTGGGGCTTGAGCAGCCTGGTGGTGAACGTGAAGGCCAGACCAGAACTCGGGGCGCAGCCCGGCCACCAGTGAGCTCCAGGCGCGAGGACCTGGCATCTGCCTCCCAGGCCACGGTGTCCTGAGAAGCTCGGACTGCCCTCCCCCCACCCCCCACCCCCCGACCAACCCGCAACGTGGGCAGGACCCAGAGGAGGCGTGTTAAGTGACAGGGACATAGAGGATGTTCAACAAATGTTTCCCTTCTGTCATTCTCTCCCTTGTCCTTTTCCAAAAAGCTACTGGAGAAAAAAAAAAAATCAGACAATTAACTCCTTGGTTAAGACAGTGAAATCAAATACACATTTAGAGGCTGACTGTAACACAAAAGCTCTCGCACAAAGGAGACCTTGAAAAGCATGGATGAAACCTCTCATTCCTGTATCCCCACGGCGGCTTCTAGCGGGGCAGTCTAAGGCTTTCCGGACCGAAATAAATGTATGTCTCAACAGAATCAGTGCTTTCTGAGGAAACCCCAGCTTGGGCCACTGTAAATAAACCACTTTATTCCTTGATTCCTAAGAAGCAAGGTTAAGCACGATCCATTACAGAGCAGGTGGTGCCAGCGAATCAGACATCTCTTAGGGTAATGAAAGCACGTCTTTTGTCCTCGCTGGGACCTTTGCCCACATTTAGAATCAGTATAACCCAGACCTCTCGGGGCCTTGAGAATTCAGAGCGAACCAGCGCCTGGGTCAGAGGTCTCCTTCCTCTCTTCCTAGGCCCGGGCCAGGGGGCAGCTTGGGCCCCTGAGTTCTTCAGTGTCCGGATCATCTGAATCCTGCTCTTGGCAGTGGTCTCATTGCCCAGCACACAGTAGGTGCTCAATAAAAGCTGGCTAAATTGATTAATGCTCCAAAGCAGAGTGAGACCTGTGGCATCAACGCCCGCCCCCGGCCTGGCACGTGCCACTGGCTCTGAGGGTCAGGGCTAAGTGGTGTGAGCATGTGGCCAGTGCCCAGGTCCAGTGGGCTGGAGTCTTGTCCCCAGGACAACCCATTTTCTCATGCAACCCAAAAATGACAACATGAAGGTCACAAATAATGGCATCGGCATAACTCTCCCCCAAGCCTCCCTCTAGAACTTCCAAGCAGAGAAAAAAAAAATCTCCTCATTAATTGGGCAACTACTATGTGCCAGAAATAAGGACATTTAAATCAGATACTGAAAAAAAAAAAAGAAAAAACAAAAGGACCCTTGACCTTCTGGCCATATGGTTCACCCTCCAGGGAGTATCCTCCATGGGGGTCAGAAGATCAATATTTCCGGTCCCTCTAACCCTGAGGACACCTCTCTCAGACGCCCCGCCATCCACCCTGTCACTTACACCCATTGAGCCATCCCATCATTTCAGAGCTAGTCATGAGCGTTTCCCATAGACATGGCCGCCTAAAAAAGTTAGGGGCCCCCGTGTGCCAGGCTGCGTCTCAGGACTGCGCCGCGCCGCGGACCACCTCCCCACAGGACACACACAGGACAGAGAGAGCCGACATCACTACGTCAAAGGAGTATAAAGCAGACAAGAGTACTCACCAAGGTACCCACAGAGCACCTGGGACTGTCTGGAGCACAAGCTGCCCACTGAGCCAGAGGGTGTTGTAACAACTGGGCAGACAGCTAGGAGTTTTAAAAAGCACAGTCATTAGCTATTTTACTGACGACACGCCTCGCGCAGAGCTACACAATGATTCAAAGCGGGAGAGGGACGCAATGCACATTCTGACCGTCTCCCCCTAGGGATACATGGTCCCTGCTGCTCGGGGCCGGGGGAGTAGACACTGCAGATCTACAGGGGCGATCTGGATGCTGGTCCCAGGCGTTTGGCACCCCCTTCACCAGCCGTCGGACTCCTGAATTCACTTCTCCCTCTAACACGGTCTAGTGTTAACATAACAATGTGCAACTGATGCACCGAAATGTTAAAATAAATACCTTGACTTCTATTAAAGAGGAATAGGAACGGCCTTGGCCTGCTCTGACAAAAGACAGCCTACCTATTTCGGATACAAGGTCTGGTTCTCATTTGGTTGGCCTAGGTTTGGGGTGGCTTAAAACCACCAGTCATCGTTCCTCACCCGCACGTGAACGCTCCTTCTCGAGCGAGTCAAAGGCACAAGTGTATACTGACGGGTCTGGGGCTGCCGAGTCCCCCCCCAAAACTTGGAGGGCTCCTCGGATGGGGTAAAACCTATCCTCCGTCACCATTATTACCGCCTGAGGCTTGGAGCTTCGCTCCCTTTACAGTAAGAGCGACCAGGCCTTGCGCCGGCCTGCCGTACTGTTGCTATTTAGAAATGACGCCGAGAATGGACGAGGAAGCCCTGCTCAGTGTCCCAAGGCTGCCGGGTCGTTGGGAGAGCCGGTGGATTGTGAGCACAGGGTTTTTGCACGAGGAGGTGTGGAGAGTAAACCCTGTTCTGTCACCGATTTCTGGGGACAAGTGCCCTGAGGTGACCAGGCCCATTTCTATCCAGTGAAAGTGGGCAGAATGCGACCCTGAGGGTTCTTCGAAGATTGAAATGGGACTGACGAACAGAACGTCGTCAAGGATGTAACACGTTAGTGTCCTAACTGAGTGGTTGGAAGCTTCCCTCGCTGGCTCCGGGGCCTGGCTTGGACAGGCTTCTGTCCTGGCTCCTGACCCAGACCGAACGTCTGTCCACGCGGCTGCCCTCTGCCTGGGGCACACGTTCTAGGACGGGGGTCCCCAAACCCCGGCCGCCGGTCCGGGTCTCTTAGGAACTGGCCTGCACAGCAGGAGGTGAGCTTGAACGTAATGCTCTTGAATTGTGCCGAAAGCAACCCCCCACCCCGGTCTGGGGGAAAACGGTCTTCCACGAAACTGGTCCCTGGTGCGAAAAAAGGCTGGGGACTGCTGCGCTGGAAACCCCGCCGTCGCTATTCAGACCTGACCTGAAAACTGCTGTAACGAAAGGCGGTGGCCGCATGGATATTCCCCTGTCATGGTTCCCCCAGACCTGTCCCTTTGTTCTCTCAGACTGAACATGGATCGGAAAGATTTCTTCCACCCCCTGTAACTTACCATCGCCAGCCTTCCGCCCACTAACAAGATCTCAGCGACCTGTTTTCACACCTGGGGCGACCCCACCTCCCCGAGGGAGCCCTCTCTGATGGGGACCCGGGACCCTGGGCAACCCACGTGGCATGGCGGGGCCCACACCTGGGTTTCTGCAGCACACCGCTGCCACGTGGGCTCCACGGGCGGTAGCCAGTGGCCACCTGTCACCCGTGCGCATGTCCTCACCCATGAGCACACACGCCGTTTATTTTCAGAGCCTTCCCCACGGTCTCCCGGGAAGAAAATTCCCTCAGATCACCAGTCGGCAAGGACAGGAAGCTACCCTGGGCACACACGGGTTGTCCCAAGATGGGCAAGTCAAAGGTTTCTCGCTCGCGTCTGACCTCTAAAAAGAGATGCTGGGAGTCGCCTTCCCTGAAAAACTCGGTGTCACCCAAGAAAGGCAGCGTAGACTTTTTCTCCCAACTAGGGCCCCATGCATGTCTTGAGCGGCGGGGGTGGGGTGGGGTGGGGGGGGTGGGATTTAACTCCTTTTCCCGGGAAACAGCAGCACCGTCTTCAGGCCAGTGGCTGCTGTGGGACAATTCTATGAATGGGATCCAGATCCTTGAACTTGTCCCAGGGCAACCGGGTCAAAGGAAGTCTGTGCGGGAACAAGGCGAGGTTGCTACTGCCGTTTGCGATTTCCAACAGGCGGGCTGCAAGGAGGCACCTGTGGGTTCCTCTCACTCTGCTATTGGGTTGCCTTGTCGAAATCTTCTTTTCTTTATTTGTGTGTGTGTGTTTGTTTTGTTGTTGCTGTTGTTGCTCATTTGTTTGTTTTTAAGCCAGGCCAAAGGGTGGGGTGGTCTGGGGCCAACACAGAGGCTCAGAGGTTAAAACTATGAACTGGATGGAGAGACAAGTGATGCAAATGGTGGTTATTTAAGTTAAAGAAAGCAAGTTTTAGTTTAAAGGAATCCCAATTTTCAACAATCTATGGGACTGACATGGCCCTGTGGGAAATAAGGCCACTTTAAAACGGGAAACCCTAGGGGAAAAGTCTGAGACATTAACAGTCTTGGAGAAATAGCGCTTTCTAGAAGTACCTGGGCACTCAGTGATTCATAATGGGGGCCTGTGGGGCACACAGAAGTCGTGACAGAGAAACAGTCCTGGAACTGAAGTAATTTACAAGGAAACGGAAAGACAGGGAAGCCCTGGCCAGTGGCTCAGTTGGTTAGAGCATCGTCCCGCTACGCCAAGGTTGTGGGTTCGATCCCTGGTCAGAGAAGATACCAGAATCAACCAATGAGTGCATGGATGAGTGGAACAACAACTCAGTGTTTCTCCCTCTCCCTCTCTCTCTCTCTCTCTCATCCCCTCTCTCTCTCAAGCCAATTAATAGAAAAAACAAAAGACAATGAATTGAGCTACAAAAGTAGTGGGGTTCATGTTTGCCTATGATGACAAAACTAAGACGCAGCACAACAACTGAAACACCCAGTGTCTCCAGAGTGTCTTTCTGAACGGCCTGCCCAAGACTCAGCTTCAAATGACGGAACAATAATCTGGATGGAGGGGAGGGGCGGGGGGTGGGGCATCGGCATTCGTAGCAAGCAGCACGGGGGGTTCTCTGCTCGGTAAAATTCGAGAACCACCAGCCTTTCGCCAGATCTCATTGGGTCTGAAAGCACCCCAACCAAGTGGATCGAGGGCCCTTTGTTCTGAGCGAGCAGAGGTTGTGTGTGGTGTGACAGTGTCTGTAAGGCAGAGAGAGGTACGGTCTTCCTCGCTACAATGGCACCTTCCGCAGAATTCAATGCCATTAGACAGGCTCCTGAAACTCCACGTCCAATTAAATTCCTGCCTCAACCCCTCCCCCACCCTCCACACAAACACCTGTCTGGTGATTACAGTAATTCCACAGGTGGGCACAGTCGTCTCTTCTGGACACTGCACTACAATGAGTTTTGACTCAGAGAATTCCCAGCAAACAGTCCTGAGAAAGGACAAACTGCTGGTCCCAATGCTGGGGGTCAGCTTGGCTCGAGACCCACCTTCTAGAATCTGAGCACTGGTGCCAAAGCATTAAGGAAATTGGACACGGTGCCATATACCTAGCTGCGTTACTGATGGTAACGTTTTCTGACAGTGGGCTTCTTCTGAAATCTCTCTTCTTCGAAGACAAACTAGCCCCAGGGCCCTAAGTCTGGGGAGGAGAGAAGCCCAAGTTCTTCAGGTGAAACAGTGGTCACTCAGGACTCCGTGCATGGGGCCAGCCATGACCTGTGCTAACCCAATAACAACGCGAGGCTTAATCCTATGAGGAGGCACACATGAAGGACTAAGTCATTATTGAAATCAACATGATTTTTTAAAATCCTCACCCAAGGACATTTTTCCATTACTCAGAAAGAGAGAGAGAGAGAGAGAGAGAGGGAGGGAGGGAGGGAGGGAGGGAGGGAGAGGGAGAGAGGTGAGAAAGAAATACCAATTGGCTGCCTACTTGTATGTGCCCTGACTGGGGATCGAACCCACAACCTGGATACGTGCCCTGGTAATCAAACCTGTGACCTTTCAGTCTATGGGGCAACACTTCAACCAGCTGAGCCACACCAGCCAGGGCTCGACATGGTTTTCACACAGACGTATCTAAGGGTGCCAATGCCACCTCAGAACCTGAGGTGACAGCTTTGTTCCTGCTCAGCCACTTCTGGGTAAAAGTCAGGGGCTCGGACTCCAACCTCTGTCCCTCTCCCCAACTTCCAAAGCCCCAAGTGCCAAGTGACGAGATTGCACGTGGAAACATATCCCCACAGGAAGCCCTGACAGGCTCCCAGGGCCACAGCGCCCCTACAACATCACCCACCTCCTGCAAAGACCTGTCTTCAGTCTGGGCTATTTTTTCTCCCTCCAAAGTAGACTTGAAATAAGCAATTCACCGTTTTGGCTTTTGTCAACTGTCAACTTAATTATAAGAGTTTATGATAAAGAAATACGACTTCAGTGGTATTGTCATTAAGGTGTCACAGCAGGCGTGAAAATGAGATTAAGTCCATGGATGGGGAAATTAGTGACCCAATAGGAATGAACCCCCAAAGCGGAAGAATGATGAAGCTACTGTTCTGGGTGGTATAAAGAGAACGAACTTAGTCTGAGAAGCGTTAACAAAATTGAAATGAACCCTAAACTCAAAAAACTAAGTTATATTTCCCAGAAAATTCCCATTTATGGATGATTTGGCAACAATAGCTTAGTGCTCTTAAAATGCATTGGTAAATGCTGTCTTTATTACATTTGCATAGACCAGTGGCTGTGCGGTCACTTTGGCGTCTTTCTCGAAAACAGACTTCGCGTTCTCGTTCGCAAGACAAAGCGACAAAGGAGGGTGCTTCTGTGTGACACAGCCCAGTGCCGTGGACGAGCAGCTATCTTCTGTGCACCAGCCTGTGAAGACAGACGTGGTACTTGCCCACGTGCTGTGGGTGAGGTCGGGAAAGCTGAATGCACAGAGCCACCACCTAAGTCACAGCATTTGTCTCTTTCTTTCCTGAGACTGGAAAGATGCTACAGCATTTCCTGAAACAAACACATCTCCAAAAAAAAAAACGCCCCAAAACCTCTCATCTTCGAACAGCTGCTCCCTGACTTCAGAAACACGAGGTCCCTCTTCAGGAATAGCCAGTGGCAGAGTGACCCGTAGGTGGGCAGCAAGGACGGCCAGGAAGGGGGTCTGCCTGCCGGCGAACGGGACCCGTGGGACCAGCGAGTGTGTGAGCGCACAGCTGCCTGTGGAGGTTGGAGAGGCACCCAACTACGTCCAGAAGGTCCGGGCCGTATATCCAGAAAGCTCCTCCGTGTGCCTTACGTCCCTCAGATCCTAGGGGCTGGAGGAACGCCGGAGGCCCGCATTTCTACCTCATCCGTGGCATGTTATAATGAATTGGCGATGGTCTGTTTCTTAGGGGTGTATCAAATAATGGTGCATCTTAAAGTCAAGGGTGTTTGAGGTTCAGTGACTAAGAGCTGCCGTGCACAGAAGGCCTACTAAGTACCAGAAGCAGCTGCCCCGGGGCCTCCTTTGCACCTGTCACTGTCACACCTTTACAACCCCAGGGGGTGGGCATTCTCTTCTTTATCTCTACAAGTGAGGGAACTGAGGTCGGGTGCAACCCGGCCACAAGGCCAGTAGTGGCCAAGCCAAGGTCTGAGTTCAGCAGGAAGCAAGTTCAAGGTCGACGAGGCAGCTGTGCTAACTTACACAGAGAGAGCCAAGTGGCGAACCCACCCAAGACCCCATTTCTACAACGGCCAGAGCTGGGACCGAGTTGGGTCTGCCTCCTTATCTCTGAAGCCACCTCTTCCCTGTCGGCCTCGGAGAGTCCATTGGTCGTTCTCCTTATTTTGCTCACTGGGCCTGTCTGTCTGTCCACTCCGTGCTCAGCACGCCACACCACGCCATCCTGCCTTCCCAAATAGACGAATTCTCCGGAAGAGACCAGCTGAATCCCCTACCAATCAAACGTATCAAAACGTTGCAGAAGACACGGTCGCCATTAAAGACGAAGACCAAGAGACTGGATAAATCACAATATTTTTTTTTTGTCAACCAAAAGCAGAGATAAAGGCTGAACGCAATGGAGGCAAGAACAAAGCCCCAGGGTTGGCTGCCTGGCTTCAGGGGCATTTCCTGTGGTAGGGAAAGAATGCAGAGCTTCTGGGTGTGCTCTCGCGTAGGAGAGGGAGGCACCGTTTCATGGGTGTGCTGCGTCGTTCTGCAAAAGGGCAGGAAAGTCAGGCTCTCCATTCCCTGGTCTCCATTTTAGGGCCTCTGTTCTTGGTGGAAATTAAAATCCTTCTTTTCAATAAAACATCACTGATAGGAATAGCAATATCGACGTCCTCATGTGCCACGGGGCAATAACAATCAATAACAGGGCAATAAACTTCCTGGGATGCTTGTGAGCATGTAAAATATTTCAAGCTGCCCTGGCTGGCGTAGCTCAGTGGATTGAGTGCGGGCTGTGAACCAAAGCATTGCAGGTTCGATTCCCAGACAGGGCACATGCCTGGGTTGCAGGCCCCCAGCAACTGCACATGGATGTTTCTCTCTCTCTCTTTCTCCCTTCCTTCCTCTCTAAAAATAAATAAATAAAATCTTAAAAAATACATATTTCAAGCTGTGCCCGGCACACAGTAGGTACCCAATGCAGGTCAGCTTCCATCAGCGTCATCATCACCATCATCTTCATCTTCATCTGGAAGACTGGGACGAGGCAACACAGGGCCAGGCGAGCCTCGCTGCCTTGGGCACAGGTGCGATCTGACCCAGCCCCGGTGCCCTGCTTGCTAACGAAGGTGAGTCGGCCTTCGTCTCCACACATCCCCCGGCCCTGAGGCTTGGAATTCATCGACCCTTCTTCTGGTGGCTCAGTCGGACTCTCCAAAGGGAAACGCTCATTCATTTAACCAGGGTGTACTGAGCAGAGACAACGCGCTCGTCTCTCTAACAACAGCACAGGTAAGTCCGAGCCGGCGCCTGTTAGGGGGCAGCTCCCAAACCAAGGAGGAAGACAGGACAGAACACAGCTAGCATTTACGAGCTGCAAAGAAGAGAGGCCACGAGAGAGAGAGATGGATATCAGCCTCTCGAGAGAGCGCGGGAGAAAAGCTAACTAACCACGGCTGGGAAACTGGGAGACGGTTTCTGAGGAGGTGGCACGTGACTAAACCGCAAAGGATGTTGAGAGGTGTTACAAGACGGATCTCCAGGTGGGAGAAACAGCATAAACGAAGGCCGAAGGGCATGAAGATAACCTGCCCCTTTGGGCGAAGGCAAAGAGGGCGACATGGGAGGAGGGAGGGTGGTTGTTGAGATTCAGCGAGAGGAGGGGCGGAGCAAGGAGGAGGGGCCAGACCCTGAAAAGTCCGCCATGTTACCTAAGACGTCTGGGGTCTTCCCTAAGGAGGCTAACTTCCCAAGGAGGGGCTACTTAGCTGTCTAGACAGAGCTGGACAAGGTGGCTGACCAGCCACGCCGGTCTCTTTTCCCAGCCCCTTACGCAGCAAAGGTCCCCTCAGGAACAGTCTGAGTGCGCAAGGGGAACAGAATCCTCGAGTGGAACCTACAAGGACAAGAGGGAGAGGCAGGTCCCAAGACATCCCAGGCTCGTGGGAGTGGTTTCTAGAACGCCCATTTTTAATCCTATTTTAAAATGTCTAAAATATCTCCTTTCCTATCTCATCGTCCATGGCGCGTTAGGACGACTCAGTGATATTTCTTTCTTAGCGGCACATACAATAAGGTGCATCTTAAAACCCACGGTTTTGAGATGCGATGCGTTAGAGCCGCCTCCCAAGTGCCAGAGCGCAGCGAGGTGCTTTACACCTGCCGCCCTCCATCTTCCACGCCCCTACGGAGCGAGGATCGTGCTCACCTTTGCCGGGGAAGGAGCTGAGGCCCGGTTCAGCAAGGCCGGCGACCACCCAATGCGGATTTTCCCGAATACCGAAGAACATGAAGCAATTCGGATATTGCAGGGAAGAGGTGAAGGGGGTGTGTGTGCTGGGTCAAGGCCACGAAGGCAGCGCAGGACGGAGGGCGGGGTTCACACTGGAGCACGATTCAACCCCCACTTCCAGATGTGAGAGGTTAGGAAAAACACAAAAGATAACAAACAACAACCAAAACAACAACAACAACAACCACCCATTTGTGGGCAGAGCATGAGACGCCCTTCCAAATTTCCCTAAAGAAAGGACAAAGGCAAGGTTTGCCGTCTAAACAGACCCGTCAGGGAGCCCCGTCCTTGCATGTTGTTCAACTTGAAACAGCCAGAGAACATGAGAGAATTCTGAGGTTAAAAAGTGATCTCGGTTGGAAGAATCTCGAGAAAGAAAAGTGCGCCACATGGTTTCAGACTGACAGTGGAAACGTTTTGTGTATCTCTGGCCAGAGGCACCTTTCAGCGAGCTGTTGGGAGTCTGAAAAATGGAATCCACCCTCCAGCGGAAGGCTTCCCGAGGAGAGCGAGCACACCTGGGGAGTCCAAGGCCTCTCTCCAGGACCCTCCAGCGCCGGGAGCGCTACGTCAAGACAGACGGAGGAGCTGTTTCCAGACTCTTCCATGCCGTCTCTCCGCTGGCAGCTCACCTTCCTCCTGAGCCTGCAGAGGCGGGTGGGAGTGATGGGGAAGGCGGGGCCGGACCCAAGTCCCACCTCCATGGTTGGATTTAGCTCCACTAAGCTTCTAGAAATGCCGCCCGACTGTGCTGTCATCTCTGGGCAAAGGCCTGGGAGTCCAGGGACCTCCTCGGTTCTAGCCCAGATCTGACGGTGAATCAACAGTGAGTCATCAGCCCTGTTTTCACATCGCCTCGTCCTCTAGGAATGCTGATCTGTCATTCTCTGATATCTTTATGCGGAGGATGCCGTGAGGACGGTACATCAGCACGTTTGCATCAGGGAGACGTCATCCTACCGAAGGCGCAGCTCCTGAAGTCGGCCCCAGGGGCCGCTGTGGAGTCACGGAGGGCTCCAGGACCCTCTGGGAGGCCAAGTGGTCCCCACCTGCCCCTCCTGCTACAGAGCCCAGCCTCCGTGGTGGTGCGGAGTCCTCCTCCGGAGAGGCTCGAAGCAGGCCGGCCTCACTTGGCAACAAAGACGGCCCAAATGCTTGGGTTATAAACAGTATATTTCTTTGAGGGTTTTTTTCCTAGTCCTTGAAAAGTAAAAGAAAGAGCAGAGAGGAAATCCTGACAGAGAATGTGGCCTAAGTTAAACGCAACCACAATTAGACACTAGAGTTAGTACAAGCAATGATGCAATAAAAATGCAAGAATTAAAGTTGGCCTGTTGTTTGTTAATAACTCAGTCATTGTGCAAAAGCTGAGGGGTTTCATCTGCCTTTGATCTCTCCCTCTGTCTCTCTGTTTATCTTTCACACACACCCACACACAGAGAATCTTAAAAAATAAAACCCTGAACGTTAAGCAAAAATACAACTCTGTTCCAGCAACTGCTAAGATTTTCCTTCCCTGGGCAAGCGGCCCATCGGCCGGCAATTTGTGCTCAGAAAGGCATACCCACGAATAGAATCTTAAGTCGAGTTTCTCCAAAGCACAGCGCTAATGGGATTCGTTCTATCTACGTCCCACGATGTCACTGGGGAAATCGCAGAGGACACAGACATGGACAGTGTTGGAGCTCTAGTGCTTGACCTGCCCGTGAGACGGTGACGCAAGAAACCTCACTGTGACGTTTCGGGCTGCGAACTGCAGTTTATCTAGTTCAACGGGATGGGATGAACCAGCACGGTCACTGGCTTTCTTCGGTTGCCTGGCTTGGAGAAGCCACTCTCCACGAATGTGAATTGCTTATTTTCCTTGCAAGGAAAACCCAAGATAAGTTCTCACTTCTCTTTGTTCTGATGGACATCACCTTGTTGCTGACTGAGTTACTGATGGGTGGCGGGGGGGAGGGGGGTGGGGCACACCTTTTCTTGGGCTAAATGAATGGGAAGCTTGGGTGCCTCTAAGTTAGGTGTTTTAAGACCCTTTTTAAAAAGCCTACACTACACAAAATGGTCCAATTCATACTCCTATTTAGTTAACATAACTTTCTGATTATCTTTCTGTGGGATGCTCTCATTTTAATGTCCTTTTGATCACAGATATTTTATTTTTAGGTGATTACTTTCAAAATGGTATTACTAGCAGAATTCAGTACCCCCAAAATAAATACCGGGCTCACCAAGGCCTCTCCATGTGGGCGTTATTGCCACGTTGGGCCGGATAATTATCTGGTGTGGGGGAGGGGGAGGGGGGTGGCTCTGTGC
This sequence comes from Phyllostomus hastatus, assembly GCF_019186645.2. Lineage (NCBI taxonomy): Eukaryota > Metazoa > Chordata > Mammalia > Chiroptera > Phyllostomidae > Phyllostomus > Phyllostomus hastatus. The sequence goes on from NW_025333607.1 coordinate 16,256,013, forward strand.
ATTGTGGGGTGATTGGCAGCATCTCTGGCCTCTCCCCACCACATGCCTATAGCACCTCTCCACGCCCAGTCAGGACAACCAAAAATATCCCAGGACTTTGCCAAATGTATCCTGAGGGAGGAGGGGTGTGTGGCATGTGTGTGTGGGGGGGGGGCGGATCACCACAGTTACAGCCACAACCAGTGCCCGACTTGTAGCTATGAAAAAGGGCACGACAGAAAATGAAACTTTTGGTTTCTCTCTCTTTTGACTCTCCAAGCCTCTACGGACTGTAATTGCCAATCACTTGACACCTTGTCTGGTTAAGGAAGTTGCTCTTGCTGAATTTCTAAAGCCTGGTGCAGTGTCTTTTGAAGAGATGTGTCTTGAACTTCAGATGGGTTGTCAAAAGAAGGAGAAATCCTCCCAATCCCACTAGGTAAACTATCCGGAAACCGAAGCACCAGCCCGCTGCGAGCCTTAAACTAACAGCGTGTGAAAACATCAATCTGAGTAAATTCAAAACTAATCAGACTCCTTCTTTAAGTGTTGACGCAGTATTATTTATATCCCATAAATACCTTTCTTGACTAAAATTCATCCTAGGAGACTGGCAACTGGCCAGTTCTATTCATATTTACTGTATTTATATAGCACGCTGGGCCAAGGATAATATTTAAGACAAAATACGCCTGAAGGCATATACAATATCTCTTATATTTTTACTTTTAAATTTCCACGTTGCTAAAAATATTTAGTCTGAACTGTATAAAATGTCCCACCAAGGGCTATCAGCAATCTGTAATGATATATAGCTCATTGAGTATAATTAGAGCATATTTGTAATATTTGAGCTGCGGTCACTCCCTGAACACTATAAGCTGGTGGTAAAAAAGGAACCAGTGATCTTTCCCATGCCTTCGGCTCTGAGGCTCCTGACCCTCGCCGAAGTCACCGCAAGAAGTGACAGGTGACTTCGGCGAGGTCCCTCCCCACGGCCACAGCCGAGGTCCTGAAGGGGAAATGTTGGTGCAGAAGTCGGTGCTGTACTTTCAATTTGCTCTTTAAAAATATGGTGGAGTGATTTTCTTTTTTCTTCCTTTTTTTTTTGGAAGGGTTTACCATATTCCAGTATAACTAGAGAGTGCTGGAAAATCAGTTAACCTACTTTCTATAACATGGGCCACAGCCCCCGCACAGTACGGTCAGGTCTGCAGTTCGTATGGTTTCCTGCTCCTAAATCTCCATGCACGAGCCAGGCTTGAAGAAGCCTGTATATATTTTTTTTGTATGAAAGCTGATAGTACATATTTTTTTTATATTGGGCTTGTTAGAAGTTTTAATTTTGGGGGTGGCTAGGGGTGGACAAGAGAAGGGCCTCTGCCCGCTGACCTTAGAGGCCATCTTCTGAAATCCTAACACTGTGAGGATTTTCCTGCTGGGCGATGACCGTGAACCTGGGTCAGATCATCTCAGCCCTCTGAGCTTTCATACGCTTGGAAGGACAAAGAGTCAGCAGCTCCTTGGGCCACTCGCTCCCCCCACACCAATGTCACGATGTCACGACGGACTCAGACCTCCTCTGCTAAAAAGCGCTGGCAGCTCACTAGCGCTTTTGCAGGCAACTGGCCTGCAGGGCTGACCTGGTCAGGTTCTGTATAACACACTGGTTTGTCTGCCCAGATACCGGCAGCAACCATGCACTTGCTGGAGAAAGCAAACTGACTCAACCCCCTGTTTGGTCTCAATGGTTTTGGACTAATTACAATGAACGTTCCTTGCCTGAAAAAATCTCCTTGGCTCCACCCTAGACAAGAAAGCTCTGCTCTCCGCAGGGCATAACCGGGGCGCGGTGTATTCATCGCTGCCACCGGGGTGGATGGTGCCGTGATGACAGCAGTGAAATCCTCCTGCCTGCCAGGCTCCCCCTGCCTCTGCTCTCTGCCCTTGGACAAGAGGAGAAACCACAGCACAAGCCAGGTCGCGGGGAAGTCGGGGCTGAGCTACCCGGATCTTGAGGCTGTCTGGCAGGAGACAGGGCGAGCAGCAAAGCTGTGACTTGCCCAACTAAGAAGAAATATTAAGAAAGGAAAGCTCCACCCCACGACTAGAACCTCGAGGATGAGATGATCAAGATGGCCATGCTATCTGCTCGGGAAAGGCACGGAGACTGTCTCAAGGCAGCACGCATATAGGGCAGTGGATGGGGTGGGGAGAAGTGGGCAACCAATGAAAAGTTTACAACTTGGGGTTTGGACTAAGCAAATGTAGAAGCTTTTTTTCCCCCTTTTCCTTCTTCTTCCTGGTATTTAACCCTCTCAGGTATCATTGGATCCTTCTTCTTTCCTTTCTTTTTTTCTTCTTAAGAACTTGGAACTAATTCTAAGCTAACTGTCCCCCTCCCAACCCCCCAAGGAACTCCCCAATAAATCACTTCACTCCCATGGCTACTGTCTACCAGCTGGTTTTGAAGTCACTGCCCTTGGAGAAGCCGGTTTATTTAGTTTTTTTTTTTTTTTTTTAAATCAGCTGTGTTCTACTCTATCTGAGATTTAGGAATGCACCCAAGTCACTGCAGGAGCCCAGGGCTCAAGAGGGAGAAAAATAAACGCATAAGAAAAATGACCTGCTAGACCGCGAGCTTAAGAAGGCAGGTTTGAGCGGATTCTGGAAAATAACGCGAAGGCAACCCCCCTTCGGCAGCGTCAGAAACAAAGTGGTCCTTCCCAACGCTCCAGGTGACACCAAGAAGGGGCCTTGGCTGGAAGAGCCGGCCTTTGGGGGACACAAACACCCAGCTGTGGCAATAGGTTCAGGAATCGGGGGTTGGAGGTAGGTTTTTCGAGGGGTTTCACCAAATCGGGTTTGTCTGGGCGATGCTGACATTTTTGGGGGGGGGCCGAGACAGTAGGGGAAGCTGGGGGAGCCGTTTGATAGGTCGGCACGGAGAGGGGCGCCTTCCGGCGAGCCTAGCTTTGAGCCACTCTTTTTTAACCCTTCATGCACCAGCTGGACCGCCTCCGCGGCCATCGGGGACCAGGAAAGCAACCCACCGAGATGTCCCTGCCGAACTCGGCCCCAGGGAGCCCCTCTCGGGTGGCGGAGGGGAGCTGACTGCTAGCTGGCGGCCGGGCAAAGAATTTCAGGGGCGAGAAAGAGGGAATAACGCCTTAGAAAGGACGGAGGCGAGGGTGGGGGAAGGGAGGAATGGAGAAAGTACGGTCGAAAGGCAAGGTTTTCAAGCCTACGTTTCCCGAGCCCACAAGTGGAGAGGAGGTGGGTGGGACGAGGGACCGGAGAAGGGGAGACGGAGCGGGGGGACGCGGACAGGGAAGGGCGATCCCTGCGGTGGTGGCCCTTTGGAGAGACTCGGGCAGCGCTAAGCCTCGGGGAATGGAAGCAAAAAAACAGTACTCACTTTCCGAGGACAAGTAAGGCGTCCGGTCGATCTTGTAAACCTCCTTCGCGTAGTACTCCTCGTCGCTGCGCTCCCGCTCGCAGGCGGCGGCTCTGCGGCTCGCCTTCTCCTGGAGCAAGTCCCGGGTGCTGTTGTAGATGGAGATCACCTCCGGGGGCACGTCCTCGGGCTCGGGGTACTCTTCTGGGGGGCTGGTGAGCTTCAGCTTGCTCAGGATCTGCCCGCGGATCGCCTCGATCCTCTTGCGCATGAACTGCTCCATGTCCAGCGTGCTGCAGGTAGACAGGCTGAGCGCGGCCGTGACCAGATGCAGGAGCCCCAAAGCGCTCAGCACACAGTAGTGCATTTTTTTAAAGGTGAAAAAAAATTTTTTAAGTAAAAAAAAAAGTCCAAAAAAAAAAAAAAGGAAGGAAGAAAGAAAAGAAACCAACCAGTCTCAAAGTACAGATCAGATAGATTTTTTTTTTTTAATGCGAAACTTTTGCAAACGACCGAGTCAATCAATGTCCAATGGTGGAGAGAAAAAAAAAAAAGATATCTTGCTCGAATTCCTTTAAAAAGAAAATGCCAGTAGTTCCCAAGGTGGAAGTATTACTACACGACGGGCAGAGGGGAACCCTCACTTGGGGGAGTAAGAAAAAGTTTCCTTGGAGCGACGAGGTTGGGGGTGGGGGGAGAGACGGGTGGCTGTTAGGCAGAAATGAATTTGAGAGGAGGACACGGAGTTCAGTGTGTCAGTTTCGGGCGCGGAGTGGCGGATCTGAACTCGGCTCCTCCGGCCAAGAGGGAAGGGAGGAAGAGGTCCCGGGGCTGGCAGCTGGCGCGCGGGCGGGAGGGGCGCAGCGAGAGCGGCGCGAAGGCTGCGCGGCCGTAATTTATATATTTAAGGCAGGAGCGGCTGGGCCCCGCGGTCCGCTGCGGCGCTGGGAGCAGCGGCGGCGGCAGCAGCAGCAGCAGCAACAGCTCGGGAGCGGAGAAGCGCACACGTGTGTGAGGGTGTGAGTGTGTGTGAGAGTGAGTGTGGGTGCGCGCGCGCGGGTGCGCGCGCGCTGGGGGCGAGCCTGGCGCGCCGCGGGGAGGTGGCTGCGCTGCGCTGCGCTGGGCGCTCGGGACCCGCTCAGGTCGGCGGCGGCCGCAGCGGCAGCTGCCGAGGACGCGAGGATCCTTCCCAGAGCCGCGCGCTGTGGCCTCCACCCCGGCCGGAGCGAGCCGACCCGCCCGGTTACTCCACGTTGCTGCCGCCGCCGCCGCTGGCAAACGCGTCCAGCCTCCAGCTCCCTCCTTCTCCTGCTCCTCCTCCTCCTCCTCTCGCTCCAAACGCCAACCCGGCAACAGGCGACGGGCGGCCGCCGCCGTGGCTTTTTCACCCCCTGGGACCGCTGCGGGGCAGCTTTTTTCCTACGGGGGTCGCGCAGGGCTTCCCTTGGACGCCCACCCTTTCCCGGTTCTCCTGGTTGCTCTGCGCCTTAGACGGTCTCGCTTAGGGGAGGTCGGCACTGGGCACCCTGAAATCGACCCTCCTGCTTTCCGCTTCTGCGGCCAGCAGCCACTCGGCCGGATCCCGAAAGGCTCCCTGGACCGTTATACTAGCTCTGCATCCCTTTCCCCAGCCTCTCCCTCCCTCTCTCCCTCTCTCCCTCTCTCTCACTCCCTCTCTCTGCCTCTCTCTCTCGCTGGGAGCTTCTGGAGCTCCCCTCGAAGCGAGCCGTCTGCTGCCAGCAGATAACATCACGGGCTTGCCTGGGAGGAGAGATTTATAAATTCCCTCCGAACCACGTGTTTGCCTTCAACAAAGTGACGTGCCCGGATTATAGTCAGGAGTCCTCTCGCTCGCCTCGACCACGAGCTGGCCCTGAACCGTGGAGGGGGTGTGTGTGGGCAGGGCGGGGGGAGGCGGAGTGTGCGCCCTGACAACGGTGATTTACGGTATTTACTTTATATAGTCATTTTGGCCCCGTCTGCCGGAGGACGCGCTATCAAGCCTCCCGTTTGAGTTGGTGGGGCTCGCTCACTCCCAGCCTCCTCCCCGCGGAATCACTCGCTCCAGAGGGGAAGTCTCCCCTCCTGTGTGGTGCACCGGACACAAACACACGCGCAAATGGGCATCAGCTCACCCTGGGTGGGGCCGGCCCTGAGGCTGCCTTCCTGTCTCTGACAGTCACCTCCTGCCTTTGTAGTGGAACCCCTCTCCACGGCTCCCGGATGCTGGTCTAGCGCCTGTGTTCTAAGTAGTGATTGTTACGGCCTGTGACAGTCCGGCCCTCCATTTGACTGCAAACCACTCCCAACAGACCCCTCCCTGCTTTTTACCCAGAGCCGGAAGCCTACTGGTTTGTGGAACTGTTGGAATGAATGGGCATCTTCTTCCACTGCTGCCTAGGCCACTTCTGGAGATGGCTCTCTCTCCACCTTCTCCACGGGCTAGACAGTGCCCTGCCGCTCCGTTCTTTCCATCACATCCCCCCGGGAGGCTGGAATGGGGGGTGTGTGACGTCTACCGTCGCCCGTTACACACGGTTTGACGTTTTCTCTTTCACCCTTGTCTGCATGAGACGGATACCTGGAGCGCTCTTGCCTCTCTCCCTTCCTCTTTCCTTTCGCCTTCAGTCGCTCCAAGTCCACAATTGCGTTTCACCACGGCTGCGGCCACGCCGATGGACAGATGATTTAAACGGGAGACTCTGTCGAATCCTCCCCCAATTCAAAGCCTCCGTACGATTCCCTAGTTACATGTTCCTTTCACTGTAGGAAGGTCACAGGGAACGTCCTCTGGCTTTTGAAGTGTGCCCTTTCCACGCGTGTGGGGCCTAGGTGGTTGGTAAGCAGAGGCTGTGTGGTTCCGACACAGCTACCTCGTCTCGCACTTGGTGGAGGGGGGGCAGGCAGGTGTGTGCGGTCCCTCGGTCTCCGCAGCTCTGTGAAGGAGGTACGCTGCCTACGGCCGCTGCTGTTTTGTAGACGAGGAGACTGCTGCGCAGAGGTTACGCAGTGAGCTCGAGGCCGCAGCAGGTGCTGGAGCCGGACTCCGCAGTCAGGGTCCGACGCCTGCACTCGCACCCACCGTGGGCTTCTGAGACGCAGTGGTGCCGGAATGTGCCTTCACAGACAAGGACGTGGGGGCGATGCGCGTTCGCGAGGTGCCAGGTACTCTGTGACAGGTGCAGAATCCCCACCATACGTTCAAGGCTCTAAGGATTTTGCAGAAAACGGTTCAACTCCTTTTCACCCAGCATGTTCCAAATTCCCTTGAACATGCGCCCCCCCTCCCCCTTATTAACATGCATTGGGAGACTCTGGAAAAAAAGGAATTGTTCCAATACCCTTCCAGATAATTCTGAAGGGTGCACACGAATCGGCGTGGGCAGGGGCCTCTCCTTGGGGCCCGTTTCAAATGGGAGCGGCTGGAAAGGACGCCGCTCCCACAGCCGAAGCAAAGTGGACTCGAGTGGCTGAGAGCAGCACGAGGCTGTCGCCCTGAGGTCAGTTTGGGAAGGGCAATGATCTAGCTCTGCGCAACGGGACTGGAGTGACCAGTCTTACCGCTGGGACAACGCCGATGACGTCGGCTGTGGCTCCCTCATGCAGGGAGACCACCTTTTTGGTACAGACACATCACACCTGAGGTTAGGGGACTAAGATCGGAGTGTGGACAGAGCGACGGAAGTCCACCCCCATCACTTCTGGAGACACAGCCCAGACTGTAAACTCTTCTGGCCACCCCCCGCCCCCGGGATGAACATACACACTTTTGTCCACGATTCCTGGTGTGCTGAACACTCGCCGCTTACTTTACAATCCCTCAGGCCCCTGGTCTATTCCTAAGTGGCTACTTGTCATTTCCCCCAAGCCCAGGAAGGCAGGCCAGGGGAGGGGTTGGTGAAATCTTCTGGTGTAGGTGAGCCCCTCCCCGCCCGGGTGAGCAGCCCTTTGAAGGTGCCACAGGTCAGACTGTAAGAGTCTACCTACTCCCTGATGCTGGAAAGGACCCCTTCTTGCATTAAACAACTCTTCTGGAGTCTTTTCATCTCTGCACTCAAAAAATAAACATTCACTACGTTTAATGAGCTCTTAGTATGTGCTAGGGACTCTGTACAGTCTCCAGAGTAAAACAGTGTTTCACCCACAAAGACCTCCCTGATTCCCTCCCGGAGGCAGGAGAGCGTAGCGGTTGAAAGGGCCAGCTCCGGAGTCCGGTTTTCTTGGGCTCGAATTTCCATGTTCTCCTGGCTTCGTGAACTTGGCCAGGTTCCTCAGACCCTTCGTGTCAGTTTCTTCATCCCTGACATGGGCCGCCCGTTGGGCAAACGGCGTGCAGTGACCGCGAGGACGGAACTGCCCGAGGCACAGAGAGTGCTTCTGCCACAGCCGGGCACCCGCCCTCTGCCCATCGAAGGCTCCTCACCCATTTCTCGAGCGCTCGCTTTGCCGTCTCTGTCGGAGATGTGTGGAACGGGCACGTGGCCCCCACGCTTTCTCAGACGTGAATGGAGCGAGAGAGCCGGGGAAGCTGCCAGCAAGAGTTTGGTTGGTACCTCCTAGCAGCTTCTGTTAAGGACAAGGCCAAGTTCTTTAAACATGAGGATCTTTTGAAAAACGGATTATGGTGTTTCGCCCCCAGTAATTGTAGGAAAGACAAAAAAAAAATACACTTTTGATGAACAGAATTCTGACTATCCTAGTCCTGTTTTGTCCAAATGGAAGATGACGGTCTCTGACTATTTAGCACTATAAAGTGGAATTCTTTGTCCCCCAGATCAGAGGAGGAGAGGGCACAGCTGTTTCGGCCACTGGCCCTTCTCGGCTCCTTAGCGGCCGAGTCACTTCAGGCATGTGGAATTCCTACCAGGGGCTAAACAAATGTTTGCTATGAAACCAGCAGCTCCTTCTGTTCTGGAATTCTACTCCTATGGGTCACATGCAGGAGTTCGAGATCTAACAGGTCCTTCCGGACTCTGGCGGAGGGATACTTCATTCAGAACAAAGCTGGAAGCTTTGCGCAATGGTCTCGGGCATTAAACACCAGGGCACGGGGAGAAGGAACCATAGGGACCCACCGTGACTGATTAGGTATTACTTGGTAAATGCAACATAACCCTTTAATGTGAACATATACCAGAAGCCTTTTAAGTTCTCACTTTTTTTATTAATGTTATTAACATTTATTATCTCAGGTGAATAACATTATCTTTTGTTTTAAAAATGTCATTGAAGAATTTTTTTATTGTTGTTCAAGTACAGTTTTCTGCCTTTTCCCCCCCCCCACCCCTCCCCACCACCCCAACCCTCTCTGCCTCCCTCCCCCATTTCCACCCCCCCTTGTTGTCCAGTTTGTCCTTTATAATTGTTCCTGTGAACCCTTCACCCTTCCCCCCCCATCATCCCCTCCCCTCTCCCTCCCTTCTGATCACTTACAATTGGATGTTTGCTACAACTGAAAAACAATGTTTGGTCTACAGTGATTTTTATCGCATGTTCCGTGTGCACTTCTATAGAGAAACAAGCTTCTGCTCTCAACAATGAAACGGCAAGGCTGGTGATTTGCCCAAGAAAAGCAGCCCAGTTATTATTACTTCCCCTCTGTCCCGTAGGCTGGTCAGAGAGAGAAGTGAGGAGAAGGGAGGGTGGATGGGCGGGGAGGAGAGGGGCTCACACAGAAGATCGGAGGTGGTGGCGGGTAAAGGATAAAGGCACAGACTGGAGGCACAGGGCCAGGGCCAGGCAGGGGCCTCGAGGTTTTGAGGCTTTAATGGAACCCTGTGGGGACAGTTATCTGACCCCTGGCACTGTCATGAGCCGACAGGTGAGGGCCGAGGCCGTGGGGCCCTCCCGTCCCTGCAGGCCTTCCCATTTCAGAGGGAGCCTTTCTCTGGAGGCGTCTCTGTGGCCTGGGCTTTGTCAGCCCCGGGGCCCACCGGAGTCAGCTGCCACCTTGGCCTTCTCGCCCCTTTGGCTTTAGTGACTGATATAGATAAATAGCAGTGAGCGACTGACCTCAATGAGTGATCATTACGGGGACAGTTGTCAGACAGTAGGATATGGCAACGAGCTTAATAAAATGCCAGTGTTCATGATGAGAAGCCAGCAGCAGAATTTTCTTTTGTTTTTGGGGCACTCTGACACTTAGCCTTATAGACTCTCTGCTGTGACTTCACTGAGCTGACCACCCAGGGCCCACAGGCCCATTCCCAGAGCGAGGGCCGGGCTTAGGCTCCTGGGGAGGCAGGGGGAGAGAGAGAAGTATGGTCAAAGTAGAAAAAAATAAAATAAAACTGAGGAAGGGGAAAGAAATGGCAAATGGTAGAGAAAAACATCATTAGGTTCTCATAATTAAAATAGTGTGACATTAAAAAAAAGTAGTATGACGACATAAAGTGGAATGTTTAGTTTTTTTTAAGATACGTAGTCTTAAATAGATTTATCTGCCGTCATTTCAGGGGGCTTCATGGGCTGTGTGAAATCCCAATGTGTAAACGTCTCCATTAGCAAAGTTACCAACCTATATTTCAAACAACCTTCCCTTTCGGCTGCCTCCATTATTCTGCAATTAAAAAAAAACATGAAAACAAAATAAAAACCAACAGACGACAGTAATGCACTTAAAGAAAAAACCTGGTGGTAGTTTTTTTTTTTTTCCTTTTTATTAGAAGAAAAGACTAGCACGTAAGTAGTTGAAAAAGCCACGTGGACGTGCACTTCCATAACCACTTTAGAAAACGAAGCGGTATGGGCTGTTCCGACTTGTGCAACTGGAGGCCAGGGGCAGCTTCGCCCCCGTCACCAGGGTGACCATGGAGCTGAGCACACAGGCCTGAGCGTCTCCGGCACCCACGGGGAAGCTACCTGTGTGCTGGGGGTGAACTAGGACAGCCCCTCGGTCACTCCGTTTAAAATGAAGCCACTTTAAAATCTGCGTCTGTCAAACACATCAGACTTCCCCATTTGCTTGGTTATAACAGCGATATAGTTTGCGCATTTCCAGGCCTGTTTTTTGCTTTGCCTAAGCTGCAGATTCAAATAATCACTACCAGAACTCTAATTTGCAAATGCCCGCTGCACAATTCTAGCGTTTGTGTAAATATGCACCACCCGAGAACTGCCCCCCCTCCTCCCAACAAGGGTGCCTGGTCAGGACCCCCAGCCCGCCTCCCACGGGGAGAGAAAGAGGGGGAAGGTAACGACGACTGGGGGCGAAGGGGCGTTTCGTGCATTCTGTCTACAGCCAGACTCATTTCTAAATTGGGGAAAATCAACAATAGATTAGGAATCCAAAAGGTGGCAAGGAATAATGTCACCCTCCCATTTGCGTGGACAGAAAAACAGAAGAGGACTTCCTCGGTCGCTGGTGCTGACGGGCCACCCAGGGCCGGCCTTCGCGGGGGCGACCTCTCCTGTTTCCCGAACCTCCCAGGCTGCACAGCACCAGGGCACCTGGAGTTCACTTTCCCTAACTGAAAGGGTCGTGTTCCCTGTAACCTTGAAACTTCTTATGATCAAAATCCCTTCCGTTTCTAGGTTTTTTAAAAGATTATTTCAGTTATATCCATGTGTCCTTTTAGGCACAACATCAGTATCTTTACAGCTCCCATGGAATGGCAAGCTCCCCACCATAAAGCGTGGAAACAAATCTCAAGATGGTCTGCTCTGTGAGCCAGAGACTTCAGCAACACACACATGCGATTTGGGCTCCCTGGTTATTAGAGATAACAAGTTTTTGTTTTTCTGCTTAAGAGGTTTGTGATGTGAACGAAGGCCCTTAAACAGCGGACTATTGACATAGAAGATCAATCTGCCCATTTGGCCAGTTGCAGCCATTACGGGGAATCAATGCAGCGATTGTATGGAAGGTTCAGAACCGAGCCCCTCCTCTGGGCGCGGGAGAAGTGGAGTCAGTTAATTCGGTGAGAGCCTAAACCGCGCCACCTAGAGGACAGCAGTGGTATGTCTCACAACGCACTTGGGGAAACCAACCTGCTGGGTTTTCTCTGGGTGCTTTCATCACAGCGTGTTAAACCACCTTACAATGCCATTTTTGCTGGAAATTCTTACTTAAAACTAATGAACAGTTTCCAGTTTCACCTCGAGAATGTATTCCATTGACCGGTTGGAGGAAAGGCACTATATAACACAAATCCCCGCCCACAAAATGAAAATTGCATTTCCATACAAAAATTGGAAAACGTGCAGTTTTAGGCAAGATCCTAGATCATTAACAGTGGGGCCTCCTTAATTATAGAGATTGAGTTACCTGTTATCTCCTAGCCAATAACACTGTCCACCCAACCTAGTCTTCCTTTATTAAGGCATATTAGAGCATCTGAACTCGTGGGAGCAAAGATGCCAGCACCACACCTGCGTGAGGTGTGTCACTGAAGTCACCAGCACACAGCAGTCTGGAAGCACGGCAGTCACAGCCCAGCCGACAAGCCGTTGGAAGCCACTCCGGTGGTCACGGCGGACGGACACCGGCAGCCTCTGCCAGGAACCCTTCCGCCTTTGGAGGGATGCGTGGGGGCCGCCCGCCCCCTCCCCAAAACCGCAGGTTACGGCCATCACTCCGTGAGGCTGGGAAATGCATCGTGCCCTTCCACGTGTTCTCCCAGAGCCAAGTTCAACTTCCAGGACCTCATCTTCCCTAAGACCCAGATACAGTGGCTAGCATCTCCTTTCCTGTAAGACATCTGACGTCACCTGAAACGGGAGGAACCCCTGCCGCTCACGGCAGCTCCGTGGCCCGAGACGGGACGGGACTGTGTCAGCTGGGTGACCCCAGGCTGGTTCTTTAACCTGCTGCCCGTTGCCCCACCTGTGCGCTGGGGGCAGCAGCGCCTGCTCCACTACGTGAGTGAAGGGCACTGGGGGGGGCGGGGCCTCCAGCAGTAACTGGCTCCAAGGAATCACATACAAATGTCCGCTGTCAGGACATTCTCTGCTCCGAGCTCCACCTGCACGTTTGACCGGATTATCGAAATAACATGCTTGAAAGCAAAAGGAGGAAGAAATGTTTCTTACTACATCAAGAAAATGCATTTATTTATTTTAAAATAAAATTTTATTTACCAGGAGAGGCAAAGAAACAGGTGATGTGTGGGATGGGAGTCAATGGTTTTATGTTCAGTGTTCCAAGCAGCGTAATTATTAAAACTGAAAAGAAAAAGCGGAGTTCTGGCAAACAGGACCCTTGACAGTCACGTACCGCACCTTCCGTACCAACCCTTAGGGGGTCCCATCCAGACAGCCCCTGAGAGTCTGGGTTCTGGAACATTCTAAGCAAGCAGAAAGTAGTTTTAATAAATTCAGTCCCTTGTTACTTAGGGTGAGACTTGTCTTAGTGTGCAGGCTGTCGAAAATTACCGTCTTAGAGAATGCATTCTTACGTTCATGCAGTGAATTTCTGGCATTAAAAAAACTTACACTATCCGTGTTTTGAACCTTACATTTAACACGTTATGGACACGTATGTTTTCTCCAGTCTTCACAGATGCCCACCGTGTAAAACGGGTGCAGGGTGTGGGAAGTACCGTGATCTGCTTGCAGGTCTTCACAGCACTCAACTGCCGCTGTGTGAAACCTTTTGCTATTAAAAACAATGCTAGGATCCTGTTCCCAGAGCATCATTCTTTTGTAATTAGGATCTTTTCTAAGGAGGGTTTCTAGAGGGAGATGTACGGGCCTCAGTAACTATCTGCCACTCCGAGCTTCTTCGCCTAGATGAGGTTGACAATGACACAGATTGGAAGGACAAAGCCACTCGCACAGCACCCGTCCTAAAAGGTGACATTTCTCGAGACCCCGCCCCCTATGGGGACCTGTGCTGGACACCCCACCCATGTTACTCAAATCCTTGCGATGTAAGAGCAGATGCATCCCCGAGCCTGGTTTCCATGCTGGTCTCAAAAAAGTTTAAGGAATTTGTCGAGGACTCACGCAGCTAAGCATCATCCAAACTGAACTCTGAACTCAGCTGTGATTCCAAAATTATGCCTCGTCACCTAACAATAAGTGCTCTTTCTTAAAACGGTTGATGTCAGGAGAATGTTGCTGTGTTGCCCTCAGGACCCAAGCAGGGCGGCTGTGCCCAGGGAGCCCCCTCCGTGGTGCTCCCCCCACTGGAAGAGCAGGACAGCATCGCCTTGAACCTGTGGTGCTCTGAGCTCTTGGATTTGTCACACACTGAGAAGAGGCCTGCGTTACTGAACAAAGACAAATACTATGTGGAAACAGCCCTGATGTTGCGCGTGGTGCCACTCAGGGTTTCAGGCTGACTGGGTGACTGGCTGCTTCGCTGATGTCACCCCATTCCTTATGACCCTTCCGGGGAAGGGGACCCATTTTTACGGAGGATGGAAGCCCGGGTCTGCAGGCGCGAAGACGCAACTGTCTAGGGGGTGAGTGGACAGCTGCGAGGCCGCCCGGAGGCCACCCACGCACGAGCACGCAGCCCTCAGCCGTCTCCCCGCCCGCGCCCCGGTGGGTCCTGACCCCGCGCCGGAGCGGTGAGCTCGCTTTGATGTTTGTGAACCGGCTGCACTGACGCGCAGGACAGCGACTCAGGGGTTACAGAAACTGTTATTTATACAGATGTGGTTAACACCTCATCAGTTTAAGCCGGCTGTGCTAATAATAATAATAATGCTCCTTGTGCTCTGTTTTCTGGGTTTTTGTTTTTCCCCAAATCGGCAACTGCCACGTGCAAGACGCCGAGCGCCTGCCGGAACCGGCCGCACCACTGAATTCCTGAACCGAAGGTGCGTCCTGGGCAAACCTCCTGCCCAACCGAGTGGGCCCCTCCCCATGTGAGGCCCCCGACGTGAGGGTTACGTGACGATCCATCGCAGGGCTCGGTGTCTTGTTAACTACTAGCCACTGTCCCAAATATCGCCTAGCTCACGCACCACCCCACTCCCAGGTCTGCTCGCGGGGGCCCCTCGGCTTTAAGAGGATCCGGTTCCAGAGCAGCTCACCCAGCGAGCCTCCCTCCGCTGCAGGAGTCGGTCAGGCTCCCCTGTCCGCTGGCCCCAACGCAGGCTCCTGCCGTCTTGGGGAAGGGATAAAGGGAGCTTTCTGCTGGCGTGTAGTTCTCTCCTGTTCCCAGCAACAGCGCTGTACCTCAATGAATGCACAGCTTAGATCCCATGATAATAAAACTATCTGTTTAACTCACGGTAGGTAGCTGATTGATTGAGTTATCACTGTGAATCCAAATGGCCACACTGTTCACATTGTACAGTGAGAACTTATTGCAGGACTTTAACTTGAAAAAGAAGGAGGAGGTTTGACTTTTTGGCCTTTATAGGAGTAAAACTGTCCCTTATTTGACCATAGTTAGTATCGCCACTCCAGTAATTGTAGCAGTTCCTGGAATGGGTGCTCAGTTAACGCCAGGTAAACACTTCACTTAATTTTATTAAGAAATTCTGTTAAGAAATTGAAGAAACAATGGTACCTAAGGTTATTCCACATCCAAGTTAAAAAAATGTACAACTTGCTATTTCTATGTTGCTTGTGCCCACCCCCCAAATGATAGGTGGGAGCCCTCGTCCCCAACCCAATGGCACTTGGGGCGGGGCCCTCACGAATGGGATTAGTGACCTCATAAAAGGGACACCGAGAGAGGTGAGCTCTCCCCCCCCCCCTTTAGGGAAAGACACAGCGGGGGGTCAGCTGCCTGCACACCGGGAAGAGGGTGCCACCAGACAGCAGGCCTGCCGCCCCCGGGGGTCTCGCACACCCCAGCCTCCAGAACTCTCGGGGAAAGACTTGATTTTGCTCTCTGGTCTATGGGATCCTGGTTCAGCAGCCTGGACCAAGACACACACACACACACACACACACACACACACACACTTCCTTAAGAAATGACACAGGTAAAAACACGCCTACCAAGTCTGCTTTGAGAGTGCAGTCCACGTGGCACAGCGGTGCCGACGTGCTGGA
Organism: Phyllostomus hastatus; assembly: GCF_019186645.2. NCBI lineage: Eukaryota > Metazoa > Chordata > Mammalia > Chiroptera > Phyllostomidae > Phyllostomus > Phyllostomus hastatus. The sequence goes on from NW_025333607.1 coordinate 16,271,344, forward strand.
CGACGATGACCCTGCTCTGCAGTCACTGACACGTGAGTTGGAAAAACACAACTATCTCACTGAAGGCAAACACGCATATATTAATAAAAATCTGTAATAGAAGTAACAAAAATAATACATACACGGACAAGAAAGTTGTCCAAAAGACGCAGAAGTATCACTGTATTTATTTGCCCTCGTCCTATCTCTTCTATAGAGATAATTTATGCTCTTTGAAGATTCCTTCACAGGTGTTTTCTCGGCCTCTGGACGCCTTGAACCCCAGCACGGACTGTGGAGCTCCTCTGCGATCACGCGCACAGCGAGGTTGGACCTCTGCGAGCTGCGGTCTCGGGGCCGTGTCCCTGGGCACTGTGCTCCGCTGGCCCCTGAGCCGGCGCAGACGCGGTCGGGTTAGCTGGGGCCACTGCGTTCGTTATTCAACCTCCTTCGTACGTGCAAAACAGTGATTGAAAAGCACTAAGAGGAGGTTTTCCAGACTTAAGCAGTCCCTTCTGACCCCCTTGCTGTAAAAGACACAAGATATTTTGAAGAACTAGGACTTATCCTCAGATAACCTTCCAGAACCTCCTACTAGGTCATTCTAGGCTCCAACTGCTGAAAAGGGGAGCCTTTGAACTGTTCATTCACAGGGTTTCCAAGGTGTGTGTTTCGAGTAGAATAATAGTTGATCTCAGAGGAACGCACATAACTTGAAAATAAATCCAGTATCCAAAGTTAAAGTGCTGAACTACTAAGATGGTTCTGTTCTTTTCCATCGAAAACAGGTATCACCTTTGACTTTAAGATTTCGATTTCCAGGCTGAGACCCAGTGACTAATGAACACTAAACGGTGCTCTGCACGGAGACGCCCCGCCCAGCCATCTAAGGGTGCAGACCAGGGGGTCAGGTAACATCTAGTCACTAGGTACCTGGTTACTCTTCTGCACAGTTCTTTGTAAACAAATGAAAATAAACTTTATTACCATATTACTCTAAATAGCTGCCGAAATTAAATCCAAATATTGTTACATTTAGATAAATGGGCGGTGGGGTGGGGGGGGGGGGATAGAAATGCAGTTCCTTCAATTTCCCTTCTCAGAGATCTCAATGACAATGTAGAAAAATGAAATAGATACAGGATTATTTATTTAACTGATGCCAGAAGAATTTAGATATTTAGGGTAGAGATAACAGAGTTCAATTATGAAAACCATTCACCTAAAGATACAGTTTCTAAAATAATATTTGCTCACCCTTCGGTTCATATTCATATAGGGTAGTACCGTATTTTGCTTAAATATTTCCCAGCCAAGATGAAGAAATACTACTACATATAAAACATCCCATCTGTATGGTATGATTTATTTCATGTAATTTATATAAGCTTTATAGTCTGTAACAGGATGTTTTTATAGTGGCAACTCAATTTTATTTTGAAATAAAATAATTTCAGAAATAGAGAAATCTGTAAATATCCTTTTCCTCACCCTCAGTTTGGAGATCTTGTTCACTTTTTCTGAATTAAACTGCAGACTGTACAATGAGTATATGTGCACATTTAAAAGACAACTGTTCAATAAATGAGAAGTGACAATATTTGCTGGTTTCTACCCACCAAATGCACTATTTGGAGTTTTCACGAAGGTTTAGTATGATGCAGGGACTAATAACAACAAAAATAAAGCACAATGTTTAACTTTGGAGGAAAAAAGGTTTTCAGGTGCTACAAACACTTGTTTTCAAAACGACCTTCCTTTACGACAAACGCCGGGCGGCGGCCTCGCTGAACTTCAGCTGCGTCACACTCTTTGTGGCCCGAGAACGGGCCTACAGACACACGCCGCCGCCTCCTCCTCCCCCCGGGAACCCCTGGGGAGGCCCCCTCGCAGTGGAACAGATACAAATCCATGCCCGCGGCCCGCCGGCAGGAGAGGGCAGTTCCCAGAGGTGGGCAGAGGGGCGGGGCCTGCAAGGAAAGAGGAACGGATCGCAGCTGTTCAATATAGTTCCCCGGCCGATTTAGATCTCGGGCCGTTTCACAGAAATTCTGGAGTGTCCTACTCTGTCTTCGCCTGTCATTTAACGACAGGACACTACAACTACCGGACTGAGTAGCCCGAATCTAGCAGTCCTGAGGGCAACAGTCAAGGACTCGTCCCGGGCCGGATGCCGTCTTCCGACGGGGACTGCCGTCAGCTACTCCAGCACGACCACGAGAGAGAACGGAGGAGGAAGACGTGAGTACTCACGAAGACGAGGGACTAAAACACGCCCCACGAGCTTCCCTGGGGAGCGCGCCTCCTGGCGCCAGCGGGAGGGGAGACCTCGGCCAGCCTCAGGCAAGAACATCCCAGCGCGGAAATCGTCCGTCATTACTTATGTGCAGTGCTTAGTATGTAAAATATAATGTGAAAGTAGAGATTTAATGTCTTGTACATCATAAGTGCCAGAATGTCTTAGGAAATAAATTTATCACCCCAAATCAAAAGTATTATCATTTTAAACTTCACTGCGTAAGTTTTCTCAAAAGCTCCCACCAAAACCAACCCCAAACCTTCCCCCCAGACTGGAAGTACACACTCACGGGGCTGTAAGCTGAATACTTGAACTTCAAGGAGCTCATTTTAATGATAAAGGACGTTGTCTTTCTAGGAACACTGGCAACAATGAAACAAAACACCAAACACCCACGGCCAGCACGTTAACCCACGACGACCGTGGCACAGTGTGTGTCTCGCTGGGCACGCAGACGCAAGGCTTACAAGCACAGGAGTCTGAAGACACGGCTCCGGCCAAGCTCCGGTGAAGAGGGGACACCGCAGAGCTGGTCGCGGGAAGGTCCTCCGCTGGGTGGCTCCCGACCGGGTCCTCCACGCCCCTCCCTCCGGGCACGGGTGGTCCTCCGGGAGACGTAACGCGGCTCCGCGCTCCGCCTCCCGCACACACCCCGGGCCTCACGCCTCGGCGCCACTGCCCGGCCCCGGGCTGCCGCCGCCGTCCGGGCCGTCACTCTCCTTGTCCCAGTCCTTCATGGACGCCCCCATCATGAAGTCGTCGCGCAGGATGGTCCAGCCGGGGCCCTCTTCTTTCGCCTCGGTCTGAGGACAAGCACAGAACCACACCGTTCAGAGGCCAATGCAGCCGCAGGGAAACAGAGAGATGCGAGCCCCCAGCACACCCGCCGACACCCGGGCTCCGACACCCGGGCTCCGACAGGAGAGAGACCTGAGCCCCCAGCACACCCGCCGACACCCGGGCTCCGACAGGAGAGAGACTCGAACCCCCAGTACACCCACCGACACCCGGGCTCCGACAGGAGAGAGACCCAAGCCCCCAGCAAACCTGCTGACACCCGGCTCCGACAGGAGAGAGACCTGACTCCCAGCAAACCTGCTGACACCCGGCTCCGACAGGAGAGAGACCTGACTCCCAGCAAACCCGCCGACACCTGGACACCCGGGCTCCGACAGGAGAGAGACCCAAGCCCCCAGCACACCCGCCGACACCCGGGCTCCGACAGGAGAGAGACCCGAACCCCCAGCAAACCTGCTGACACCTGGACACCCAGGCTCCGACAGGAGAGAGACCCAAGCCCCCAGCAAACCTGCTGACACCTGGACACCCGGGCTCTGACAGGAGAGAGACCCAAGCCCCCAGCACACCCGCTGACACCCGGGCTCCGACAGGAGAGAGACCCGAACCCCCAGCACACCCGCCGACACCCGGGCTCCGACAGGAGAGAGACCCAAGCCCCCAGCACACCCGCTGACACCCGGGCTCCGACAGGAGAGAGACCTGACTCCCCAGCAAACCTGCTGACACCCGGCTCCGACAGGAGAGAGACCTGACTCCCAGCAAACCCGCCGACACCTGGACACCCGGGCTCCGACAGGAGAGAGACCCAAGCCCCCAGCAAACCTGCTGACACCTGGACACCCGGGCTCCGACAGGAGAGAGACCCAAGCCCCCAGCACACCCGCCGACACCCGGGCTCCGACAGGAGAGAGACCCGAACCCCCAGCACACCCGCCGACACCCGGGCTCCGACAGGAGAGAGACCCGAACCCCCAGCAAACCTGCTGACACCTGGACACCCGGGCTCCGACAGGAGAGAGACCTGACCCCCAGCAAACCTGCTGACACCCGGCTCCGACAGGAGAGAGACCTGACTCCCAGCAAACCCGCCGACACCTGGACACCCGGGCTCCGACAGGAGAGAGACCCAAGCCCCCAGCAAACCTGCTGACACCTGGACACCCGGGCTCCGACAGGAGAGAGACCCAAGCCCCCCGCACACCCGCCGACACCCGGGCTCCGACAGGAGAGAGACCCGAACCCCCAGCACACCCGCCCGACACCCGGGCTCCGACAGGGAGAGACCCGAACCCCCAGCACACCCGCCCGACACCCGGGCTCCGACAGGAGAGACCCGAACCCCCCAGCACACCCGCCGACACCCGGGCTCCGACAGGAGAGAGACCCGAACCCCCCAGCAAACCTGCTGACACCTGGACACCCGGGCTCCGACAGGAGAGAGACCTGACCCCCAGCAAACCTGCTGACACCCGGCTCCGACAGGAGAGAGACCTGACTCCCAGCAAACCCGCCGACACCTGGACACCCGGGCTCCGACAGGAGAGAGACCCAAGCCCCCCAGCAAACCTGCTGACACCTGGACACCCGGGCTCCGACAGGAGAGAGACCCAAGCCCCCAGCACACCCGCCGACACCCGGGCTCCGACAGGAGAGAGACCCGAACCCCCAGCACACCCGCCCGACACCCGGGCTCCGACAGGAGAGAGACCCGAACCCCCAGCACACCCGCCGACACCCGGGCTCCGACAGGAGAGAGACCCGAACCCCCAGCACACCCGCCGACACCCGGGCTCCGACAGGAGAGAGACCCGAACCCCCAGCACACCCGCCGACACCCGGGCTCCGACAGGAGAGAGACCCGAACCCCCAGCACACCCGCCGACACCCGGGCTCCGACAGGAGAGCGCCCGGGCCCAAGCGCAGGCGGCCCGTTTGTGTGCGGGACCGTGTCTGCACGAGCACGCGGCAGAGCTGAGCGCTGACAGAACGTTTCAACCTCACCGAAGACGCATGGAGGCACAACAGTTGTTGCAACGGGAAGAAAGTACAGTAAGATCTAGGCTTAGTATCAACTTTTAGTCTTTTGACAAAAGAAGTCTTGTAATATTATTTCAAGCTCACTGGTAATTTACTAAAACGTTTGGCAAACCATTTTAAGACAAACAGAACTTTAATAAAGGCTTTTAACCCAAAAGAAAGGAGAGGAAAGGGAGCTCACTGGGCCCCGTGCTAGGTTTTCGCACATGCGATCTCATGTAACAGCTGGTAAAACCGTGAACCAAACGTTCTTCATTTCCGTTATGCCCTCACTGCCTGACCTGATCATGGAATCACAAGGCTAGGCACATGCAAAAATTATAAATAAATGAGCATGCAATAAACATGACAGGCATGTTTATTTATTTATGTATTTGGCTGAAAAAAGCAGAGATTTATTTCCTCGCAGTTCTGAGGCTGGAGTGCAAGGTCAAGGTCTGGTCCCTTCCGAGGCCTCGCTCTGTGGCTTGCAAACAGCCACATCCTCATGGTTCCCACAGGGCCTGCCCCTGTGTTTCTGCACCACTGACACTTCCCTGAGTGTCCACAGCCCCTCTGACAGGGACTCCAGCCACACCAGAGGGGGGACCGTCCCAGCGGCCGCGCTTTACCTCAGCCACCTGCTCAGAGGCCCGTCTCCAGACGCAGGCGCGTCCCAAGGTGCAGGTGCAGGACGGTAGGGCGGCAATACAGGAACTTGGTGAGGACACAACGCAGCTCAAAGCCCTACACCCGCTAGATCCCCACAGTTCAGGCCTTTCCCACACACAGAACCCATTCACTCCCACCCCAGCAGCCCCAAAGTTTTCTTCTTCTCACATTTTAAAAAATAATTGTTAAAGTGCAGCCGTGTCCATTTCCCCCCACCACTCCAAGTACACGGGTGGGAGAGTCCAAGGACAGCCTCGTGTTTTGTGGTACAACAGTGCCACCTTGTGGCGCTGACTAGGTACTGCAATATAGGCAGGACTACAGGCGGTGACTTCTTTCCCTCATTCCGCAAATACTGAGCAGCACCGTTCAAAACAAAGTCCGTCTTCACAGAGCCGACAGTCGATGTTTTTTTTACTTACTCTATTCACAGAAATACACAGTGTTGGAAAAATCTCTAAAGATGCAAGACCCCATGCTATTTGGTTAGAAAGGAGTATTATCTTTAACGGGGTTTACAAACCATACGAAAAGCAACTTTTAAGAGAAAAGATGTAAAAGATATTTGTTGGGTTACAAGAGATGACATTTAATTCTGCTAACGTGCCTTGAAAGAGATGCGGCCCAAAGCAACCGTCCCATTTAGAAGGACTGGAAGCTGCGGCCCACAGGAAAGGCGCCCTCCCCCGCCCTTCCCCCTCCCTGGGGTCCAGGGGAGCCGGGACGCAGGCGGGACTCAGGAGTCGCAGGGCCCACGGCACTGGAGCAAACGCACACGCAGGGGCAAACGCAGACTCCGGCACCAGCTGCGGAGCGGCAGCACAAGAGCCCGGTGCCCGCCCACGCGGAGGACGGCGATGAACCAGGCCGGCTCCGAGCGCTCTGGACACGGGCGGAGCAGGAACCAGGGCCGCAGCCGGGCCCCTGCTGCCCTGCCCGCCCTCTGCGGGTCCGCGTCAGCCACCCGCCTAGCAAGGGGCTGTTTTCCCGCGTCCAACCCCACTGGTCTTTGCCAACCTCCTCCCACCTTGAACAAGAGAAAGCAGTAAAAGGAGACCCCCCGAGAGGCAACAATCCGAACGCGTCTCCTGCCCAATGCATCGCGCACAGCCCCCCACTCCACTCCGAGAAGCACCCGCTTCCGCACCCAGACTCCGGGCGAGCGCAGACTCGTCCCGGCCTCCACGGCTGTGTCCAACCGGGAACAGGCTCGATCCCGGAGGCGGCCTCCGTGCGCAGCTGACTGCACCCCACGTGCCATCAACACGGTTACCACCCGGCGCAGTGGACCTGCAGCAGGGCCCTGGGTGCGGAGTGGCCCCCGCAGGGCTCCGGGGCAGCCCGCCTCCACTGGCCTCTGGGCCACTCCCCCACTGGGAGCACCCCAGGGTGGGGGAGAGGATGAACGGGGACAGAGCCTCAAACTAGTCCAGTGTCCCAATTCAAGACCCTCAGCGGACTCCTGAAACTGAAGAGATACTACGTTTTGCATTATCTACCTACCTACCTACCTACCTACCTACCTACCTACCTAGGACAAAGCTGAATCCGTGAGTCTGGCCCAGTGAGAGGCTAACCGTAACCAAGGACAACACCGGACAATCCCAACAGCACACCGAAGTAAAAGCGGGAGGGAGGGAGGGAGGGAGGGAGGAGCAACACTGGGCGAAAGGAAAGGACGGTCGTTACAATGGCCTCGCCTGCTTGTCTCCAAAGACAACCACGTAAATGTGTATTTTTGGCACAGAGAGCAATAGAGGACAAGTTCAAAGCTTCTCTTCGTCGTCCAATGTGAAGACTGGCAACGAAGAGAAGCTCCCCTGGGGGGTCCTGGCGGAGGTGATTTTGTTTTGTGAGAGATGGACGCAGGCTGTGCCCGTTTTTCTCCAAGTGTGGTCCCAGGTCACAGGCATCGGCATCACCACCGGTTTTTGGAAATTCAACACTTCGGGGCCCATTCCAGACCCGCTGGCCCAGAGACTCGGGGAGCCGAGCCCAGCAACCGGTCTAACCAGCCACCTGGGGGTCTCACGCACATGGAGCCCGGAACCACCCAGGTGAGCAGGACCTGAGACCGAGTTGGCGGGACTCCACTGGGCGGGCGCAGACTCCGCCTACCGCCGCACGGAGCATGCGCGCCCGTCCGCACCCAGAAGGAACCGGGCAGGACCCAGCAGCTCGGAGTTGCCCTGCCCGAGGGACTGACTGCACGGACTCTGTGACCTACAGCAGCTACAAGATAACTGGAAGCGCCCACAGCAAAGGAGAAGAAAAACTGATTAAATGCAAAAATTTAATGCGAACCACATGAGGCGAGGAAACAAAATAGCCCCCGTCCCCGCCCTCCCTGGCCTGGTTTTATATAAATATTTCATCAAGATCAGACAGAAGCATCTGTGTCGATTTGGAAGATGAAGACAACCCTTAAAAATGCTAATCAGCTCCCATTTCAAGGTTCAGACCTACACTGGCAGCTACTGAAAAGAAAGCTGAGAACAGTCCCGGAATGATTCATTAGTCTGCCACCGAGTAGTGAAGAGCTGAGCCCATTTCAGTTCTGAAGAGGGAGGATTAAAGTCGAATTCTAAAAACGCGGACCACGCAATCCCATCTACAGTTAGCAGTCGGCAATACCTGACTTCTCTGCCTTCCCCCGGGAGAATGTTCCGTTCTCACGTCAAGGCAGTGTCACCTGCTTGGAAAAAAAGGTGCTCACCCCTGGCCAGTGCGTCCCAACACCTTTGCTGCTGCAAACTCTCAGTGAGCTGTCCGGGGTTGGTGATCCCCTCCACAGGAGTTCAAAGCCCCCCCGGAAGTTCAGCCCGTGCAGTGGAGGGTGCTGGGAAATCCCCGGACCTAAGACGCGCACTCTGCTGGCAACCAGCGGAAGCGAGACACAGCCCTGGATCTTCAGAATGTGAGCAAGAACATCCCTGCTTTCCTGACCACCACGCAGGGCGTTTCAACTCCCCAACAACCATGCGGGGCTCAACATTTTCCATGTGCAACCCACACGGTAATACAGAAGACCCCGGATCAAACAAAGTCAACTTTCCTGATTCTTAAAGAATTCTTAATAAGCACTTCCTTGGTGTTTTGACCTTTTTTTTTTCCTTTCTCCATCCCTTCAGAAACTTGTTTCGGCTTGTTTTAACCATTTTACGAGGATGTTTCACGTGGGCTTCCGCTTTGTAAGCTCCGTGCATGGTTTCCAGATTTGTGCAGCATTTCCCCATTCAGACGGGCAACCTGTACGGTCCCGGCAGACGAGAAAAGCACGTGGTAGGACACCCTGAAACCGGAAACGTCGGTGTTCGTGCCACCACCAGCACCAGCACCAGCAGCAGCAGCAGCACCAGCAGCAGGAAGCAGAGACCAGGAGTGAATCTCTATGGGCACTTCATTCAGACGCTGGCGCCCTGGGCAGTCGGCGGGTTTGCACCTAACAACTGCCTTCAGATCTCACCCGAGCCCACCTCTTCCCAAGGAGACCGGGTGGGAAAGGGGTTCGCAAAGGGTCAATCAGATAAGAGTTGCAGAGATTTTCCTGGTGTTTCTTTACCTGCTGATCAAGAATTCTTCACCGGTTTCGGCACCACTCCCTCCTGGGGCACCACTCCCTCCTGGGGCACCACTCTCTCCGGGAGTGGAGCCCTGCGCTCCCCGCCGCCTGCAGACCCCAGCCTGGAGGCAGAGCAGCGGGGTCCGAGGGGCCGGTGTGCAGTTCCGGGAGCAAGGGCGCCGCACCCGCAGTGACCCACAGGCCTTGCTGGCCGGACCAAAACCCTCAACCCCGGAGTCCCCTGTCACTCCTAGGAAGGAAGACCAAGAGGCTGAAATCCTGTCAGCTTCAATCAGGGACCAAGCTCAAGTTCAACAAACAGCATTCTGGCTTCCTGAGAGTTCAGGCCCAACACTCCTGCAGATCATGGTTCTTTCATGCAGCAGGTTTTCGCTCACGGCATCGTGTTTGCTTCCATTTCCGCTGCAGCCCTCGGCTTCACCCCGAGCTCAACGCCCGGGCCCTGGCTCGGAGCGGCTGCACCTGGAGACGCCTGTTCTGTTCCGTCCGCTCCATCCTGGCGCACTGTCTCCGCACCACCCGCAGACGGGAGTCTGCGGGACACTGGGCAGCTCCAATTCTCCCGTGGTTTACGTCCTCCTGAGAACTGTCGGTCAGTCAGTCACCGTGGCCCGAACTGACCGGAGCGACGGCTGCACTGTCCTGAGGGCCCTCCCCGTCAGTGCCCGGCACACTCCCCCCACCCCCGGCGCCCGAGCTGCGCAGAGGCCCAGGGCCAGGCTCCCGAAGCCCAGCCGTTCTCTCAGCGGCCACATCGCGGCACTTCAGCGAGCGCGCAGGCCTGCAGACAGACTGGCAGAGCCGAGAACGCGTCTGGAAAACAGGCCGGGTGTGTGGGCATCCCAGGCCAGTTTAAACGGACGGCCCTCACCGGGGCTCTGGGGAGACGCGGGCGGCCGCAGGTCCGCACCCCCGGTCTCCCAGGGGCGGGGGCAGCGCTCGGAGGAAGGGGTCGGGCGAAGGGCCACGGGAGCCAGCACGCACTGTAGTGGCCGAGTCACGGTGCACCTGGTACCCGGGACACTTCCATTCCTTGGTAAACAAAAAGTGTCAGCTGAAACAGAGGACGTTCTGAACGAGTTTCAGAACTCTGGAACGTGGAAAGGAAACTTCCCTGGCGGTTTTGAGAACTAAGATCCTCAGTGGCGAAGCTGTCAGATGCAGGAGATCGGCACCGCACACTCCTTCTGGGGCGGGAGTCCACCCTGGGGCTCAGGACCAGCCTCACTGCCGGGGAGGCGGCGCCCCCTGCTGGTTCCACCGCAGCACGGCCTGCCGGCTCACCAGCCGCAGCGAGGCTGCCACCTGCCACAGGCTCCCGACAGTGCAGACGGGCTTCTACCCAGATTCCGATTCCCATCGGGGCAGCCAGGGGCAAGTCGCTGAGTCGTCCTGACTGGGTCTCTCTCCTCCAAATGGGAGGAGTTCCAGCACCTCCCGAAATGACCCTCCCGTGAAAACACCCTCTGGAGCGCCTGGCACACAGCAGACAACAAGCAGCCCCGCCCAGCCCCCCCCCCACCAGCCAGCTCACTGAGGCCACGAGTGCTCGGGCATCCAGAACCCCACCCCGGGCCATCTGTGGGCTCCCGGATCTGGGCCGCACCCTGTTCACAAGCACGGACGGACTCAGACAGCAGGGCAGCACGGCTCAGAAACCAAGGGTTCCACTTGCTGAGGGACATCCTGTGAGGAACAGAGCTAGCGCAGCCGCAGCCTGAAATGGGGACCGATCCCTCCGTGCCCCCAAACCTAGTTTTGTTACCCCGTGAGAACTCCGCATCACTAGGCCAGACACTTCAGTGAGGAAGCCCAATCCAAACCCAAACACAATTTATTAAGTTATTAGATAATTCTGGGGTTAGCCAGTCACTCATAGGAATACTTTCCCTTCAAACTGGTTTCCGACTACAGACTCACCTCCGATCACTCCCTACCTGTTGGGAAAACAACTACTAAAGGGGAAGAACCCAGGCTGGCTAATGGCCTGCAGCGGGAACTAAAAGTGCCGGCAAACACGTGCATGGCGCTCGCTCGGCGCTGGCCACGGTTCCCAGCCCCGCGTGCAGCTCACGAGGCTCTCACGGGGCCCACGAGGCGGTGGGTGATCGGCACCACAGCGAGTGGTGGAGAGCGGCCGGGGGGCGCCCGAGGCCCGAGGTGGGGAAGGGGCCCAGACGGCAGGCCAGGTGCCTGGAGCCCAGGGGGCTGGTGTATGATGCATCACACGACGCCACACACGTGCTCAACTGCCTACAACTCAAACATGATTTGTTTTTAGCAAAAAATAGTAAAATATTCTTCTGAATTCTAAAAATGCACCCTAAGTGCCAGCACGTGGTACGAGGCTCACTTTGTGCCGGACCATTCAAGTTTTTAAAGGGCCCCATGCTCGCTGATGGAGAGGCCCACAGCAGCTACTTCAGAGAGAGGCCAGCTCTTCAGAGGGCCAGGAGGCGCGCGGCACCACCTTCACTGCTCCTCACTGTGAAAGTGACGGGAGATCTCCGCAGGCGCCCCGGCGCCGGCTCTAACTCTGCACTCGCACCCACACTCCCCGAGTCAAAGTGCCGCCCGTGCCCCGCAGCCCCGCCCCGCAGCCCCACGCAGGTCCGCCGGGGCCACAGCGGCAGGTCAGCCCGAACCGCCCCGCGCCTGGACCCCGACCCCGACCCGAGGGGCTGCTGCCGGAGGGGCGACGCGGCGAGCAACGGGCTTCCCGGCGTCCCCATCAGCCGTGCTCCGTGTGGTGCCCCCTGTTCCCGGCTCCAACTCCGCTCTCCTCCGTCTGAATGGCAATCTGCTCCGACATCTGCAGCGAACACACACTGAGCTGAACTACTCACCAAGTCCGGACTCCACACACCCCTGCTAGAGCAGCTTCAGTGTGAGGGCGGCAGCACCGCTGTCGTGGGATGCGGGCAGCAACTCGCCCCGCCCGCCCCTGGCCTGCCTCCCACGCCCCCAACTCCGTGAGAAAACTAAGTCCCCAGACCAGCGGGGGCCCCCGAGGGACCAGCGTGAGGCGCCCCTGCTTCCCCAGCTGCCTCCTCGGGCAGCAGGAGGCCAGCGGGTCCGTGGACCAGGAGGAAGATGCGCTGGTGCGAGCACGGAGCAGTGTCAGCACCGCTCTCCGTTACTAAGACGCCCGAGGCCGAGGCCGGGTGTTTCAGGAGCTCTCCCACCTCGGAAGGCCTGGTTCCGCAGAAACTGGGTGGGCACGACTCACGAGAAACTCGCGAGAACGGAGCCCCCGCACTTACTTCTGGGTCTGACGTTTGAAGTGCTCGTGCCACAAAAGCAGAAAACTAAGTAACTGCCTGCTCTCTCCCAGTCGCTTGTCCAAACTAGAGACAGTCACGGGGATGCGGTGCCCTGGTGATCACCAAGGAAACCCTTCCTCACAGAAACGGGCTGGCGCCTCCCTCTACTGCACCGTGATTACTGTTGTGGTTCCGCCATAAAACAGCAGCCCATCGTGATGCACCGGCGAACTGCAGTCCTGCAAACCTGGCGTGAGGTCCGCCATTCAAGCGTGGGGGTGACAGACGGTCAGTCGGCGCTCTGCCCGCACCCCGCCCGCCGGCCCCGGGGCGACTTGGCTGCAGCCCGCCCCACCCACGTCCTAGCCGCAGAGGGAGCAGCGGTGGCCTGCAGACTCTTCTCCGGAACAGGTGCAGGGCCCAGAAGACTCCAGGCACCGACACTGGGCGTCCTCAGTAAAAGAGCCCACTCCACCCCAGCGGAGCTCCCCAACCCGAAGGGCCTGGGCCGGCGCCGGCGTGTCCGCACTCCCCTCAGACACCGGAGAGGACGGAGAGGATCGCGGGGCCCCGGTCAGCCGCTTCTTTCCCCACGTCCCGCTGGCTGCTCTCGGCCCACGCCGCGCCCTTCTCCAGCTCTGCCACCAGGCTTGCCGGCACCCAGCCTGCCCTCCTGACCAAAGAGGGTGCAGCCCCCAACACGGCGCGTGTGCAGAGACGACGACTTCCGACAGACCCTTCCAGTGGCAGCGAGCACCTTCATTCACCACATCGTCTTCAATCTGGGTCCTCACGCGTCTGCCAGAACCAGGGCGCCTGGCGACTACGTCCAGGAGCTGGAAGAACGCGCCGCCCCTGGGCCAGGCGGAGCTCCCCGCAGGCCCCCCCTGCCCCCTGCTCCCTGCCCCCTGCCCGAGCTTCAGCTGCTGTCCCGGCACACACAATGTCACCGTGAGGACACCCATTCCCCCCCAACCCCCACCAAGTGCCTTTGTTGGCAATAAACTCAACCCATCAAATACAACTTCGTACTTGGCTCGTCTTTAAAAGACGGCGCTTCTGAGACTAAAGCACACTCTGGACCGTTCGCCTGCACATTAAACAAGGAAACGCTTGGGGTCCACGCGGGTCCCTGGGTGGGGCCAGCGCCGTTATGTCGCCAAAGACCAGGACAATGTTCACGTCCTTCCTTTCCAGCCAGACGTCCCCGCTGCCCCCGCACCAGGGCGACTCCCTGCCTCGCGGCCCCAGGCCCTGCTGCCTCCCGTTCCAGAAGTCACACGGCATCAGCCACGCCCCCGCGGGAAACCCCTCCCACTGAGGCTGCGCGTCCCACTCAGGTTTCTGGTCCCCAAAGCGCACAAGAGGCAGAACTGCAGGTGGGACAGGTGCGGCTCTGCCTCTAAGAAGTGTGCCGGAACCCAGGGGTTGCTGAGCTCTAACCGCGGGGCTACGGCACCCCTGCCTGGCAATCCCCTGCTGAGGACATCGTCACGGAACTTGAGAGTCCAAACTGAACTGGGCCGCGGGCGTGTAAAACGGGAGTGGGTCTGAAGAATCTGCCGTTCCACCGTGTGCTCCCCGCCCCTCAAGTGTGGGTTTCAGCCTCAGTGTCGAAGCTGAACGCCGGGTGCACCGAAGCCCGCAGGGAAGTCTCACCTGTCGGGCCTTCGCGCCCCTTCCTGCGGCGTCCGGCTCACGCGCACCACCGTCCATGCCCCTGAGCACGCTGATGAAGTCCCTCTTGGACACCGTGGAGATGAGCTTGGCACGCTTCCTCTCGGAACCTCCGGCTTCCCTCACCTTCTCGTCCACGTTCTTCTGGTGCTTCTGAACAGCGTTGAACAGCTGCACGACGCCCCTGCGTGTTACGAGAGGGCCAGGGCGACAGGGGTCAGCACCGGTCCCACTGGGACACAGACACCGAGGACAGGGGCAGAGGGCGTGCGCTGCTCGCTGCTCGGGAGGGAGGCACGCGTGCAGTGGGCGTGCAGACGACAGCCGACTGGCTGGACGCTTGTGAGAAGGGAACGTGCACTTCAGCGAATGAACGGAAGTTCGTGAACGTGTCAGGAGAATGAATGTATATATGCGGACTGATACATACTCTGGTTTTCTCCCAGCGTTGGTCTCTCTAAACCAACTTCTGCGCAACTGAAACCAAGACTGACTTTGACCACCACCGCCTGCTTCCCCAGGCGCAGGGCCGGGCCGGGCGGGCCCCGCACTCACAGCCGGGCACGCCGGGGTTCTCGGGGCAAAATCACAGTCTCACCTGGTGGCGATCCTCTGCAGGTTCCGCTCCGTCTCCTTGTCTTTGACGACGTCAGGCTTGACGCGGCACAGCATCTCCCACTCCCGCTTCCTGTCCAGCTGCGTGGCAAACAGTGTGTGTGGGGGAGGGGGGGACATTAGGCCGTTTTGGAAGAGCCGCCCACTGGGACGCGATGCCCCGCGACAGGACAGAGGTGGTAACGCGTGCTCTGGCGCGGGCTGTCCCGGGGACGCTGCAGGCCCACGCTTCCGGGGGGGCCCGAGGCTCGCACCCAGCGTCACGGGAGAGGCCCGGGCAGGTCTGTGGGGGGGCTGCCAGGGAGGTGTGCGGGAGCCCTGGCCCCTGGGGGCGGCATTGGGAGGACCCCAAACTGCCCTCTGTGGCAGCCACGGGGTGAAAACACTGTTTTGCTCTGTTTTAGGAACGGACTTCCCCAGCAGTCAGAACTATGAAGAATTAAGATCAGCTTCTAAATGAATAGCGTCATGTCCAGATGTACTTATACAGCGACAGATTTTCCTTTCAGACTCACTTACCCCCACTTCTCTGAGGGCACACCTGGCCACGTGGCCTCTGGGCCACAAAGCGCAGCGCGCTGGTGACTGCCATCACGCGAAGGCAGAGGGGGCCAGGCAGTGAGAAAAGCCCACAGATGAAATAACCGAATTCAAAACTGCCTCCGAGTGGCAGCCCCGCCCCAGGCCCCCAGCGTGACAGAAGTGCCTCCCAGACCCCCACCCCGTTCCACGCCCCACGCAGCCAGCACACCGAGTGTGGCAAGTGCTGGGCCACAGCCAGAACCGGGCAGCCAGCCTCTTCTCATCCGTCCTTCCCTGTGCACCCCCTCTCAGCTTCCAGCAACAACCCGTGCACCCCCTCTCTCAGCTTCCAGCAACACACCCGCCAACAGCGGAACCAAACTCCCGCGCTCAGGACGGAGACTGGCCGACTCCTTTCTACGGGCACAGGTTCTTCCCCAAATCAGATTGTTTCAACTGTCGTGAAACTCTCAGATTATGCCAGAATTTTTTTTAAAAAATCTTACTTTTAGGTTTACTCTGAATTATCTGTAGTACCCCAGGGAAAATAGGCATGCATGCATGATCTCCAAATATTTCTAAGCTCTGAAATACATTTTTATACTCGTGATCAGAAATAAGTGCTGGCTGCCCAGCAAACCGGGAGCCTCCCAGGGACTCGAACCAGAACAC
Source organism: Phyllostomus hastatus (assembly GCF_019186645.2). Classification (NCBI taxonomy): domain Eukaryota; kingdom Metazoa; phylum Chordata; class Mammalia; order Chiroptera; family Phyllostomidae; genus Phyllostomus; species Phyllostomus hastatus. Next base: position 16,287,443 of record NW_025333607.1, read on the forward strand.
AGGCCGACAGCGTCCGTCTGTGGGGGCGGCCGGTGCAGCGGAGCTGGTGCAGGGCGTGTGCGGGAGTGTCACCTGCGGCACAGCTCCGGCACAGCTCCGGCCCGGAGCGGCGTCACCACGTGCTTCTCCCGGCCTCCAAGGCGGTCCCTCCCCGAGACCCTAGGACCAAGCGCTGGAGGGTTCGGATCTTTTTAGGACCTCTTCTAGCTTTGCCAGATAATCCGATTCTCTGACTGAAAGGTGCACCTACCCCACAGAGCACTTCCGACTAGGACTCTGAACAGAACCTCGGCCTTCCACGCCCCCTGAAATGGAGGTTCCCCAGGGGGCTGCCCACTGCACTAGCACCGCAGGAAACAGCTGGTGCGGACGAGCGCGGAGGACCACACAGGACACACAGGCCAGACCGGGAGCCGCCGGGGCACACACCTGCTTCCGCCTCTCCAGCCTCTCCTGCTTCTCCTTCTCCTTCTCCCTCTCCAGCTCTCGGCTCCTGGCCAGGATGGTGGGCTTGCTCGCGGGCATCTTCCTGTTCAGGATCTTAGCCATGGCGTCTGCCCAGCCCGCGTTGGCGTCCCCGCGGGCGTCTTCCCTGTCCCTGTCCCCGGGGCCGGCCTCGTCTTCATTGTCGGCCTCCACCGCTTCCTCGTCGGAGGCTCGCCTTCCTGGAGACCCTGGGGGAAGAGACAGATGGAGCCCCGGTGCCAGAGGCAGGGGTGGCCACGGCCACGGCCACGGCCACCCCCGGGGCCCCAGAGCAGTTCCCCGCCCCTCTCCGCCTTGCAAGAGGGGCTTCTCCCAGGACGGCAGGTGCGGGGACAGAGGAGAGCAGTGCCCCGGTGGGACCCCCACCCTCGCCACCAGTCTCGGAGATCCGGCCGTGCTGATGGGGGACGGGGGCGATGCAGGGTCCTCCTGACCCAGGACCCAGGGCAATGAACAAACCCCGCCCCACCCCCAGCCTGCTGTCGAGGGGTGACGGAGGCTGACACGGGCCGGTGCAGAGACAGTCAAGTCCACGGGCGTTCCCTGCGCAGCGAAGCGCGTGGGGAGATGCGTGAAGCCTGTTCCAGGACAAACAGCAAACCGACACGAGAACGCGTCTCGGTGGCACCGAGGAGTCAGCACAGCTTCCCAGGGGTTGGCCGGACACTCCGCATCCTACATTTACATGCAGAAACAGCTAAAAACCAGCCTCCTCTCACAGAACTTGCAAGTAGCCATATAGTTGGCTGTTTTAACATTTCTGAAAAATAATCTAGTGAAGGGACATGTACCCAAGACACAGAAGAGACAACTGCACTGCTGAGCGGTTCAATGAGACCATCAAGCTGGAGACTGAAGACACAAAAGAGACCGTTTAAATGACATCCTGCAAACCCGTCCCCAAAAAGCACATCCAGGTGATCACAAGCTGGACGCTCACGTAAGATTCAAACGGCTGGGCTTGGGGAACCGGCAGGAGGACCCCAGTCAGCAGCCCTGTCCCAAGCGGAACTGGCTGAGGAGCCCTGGGTGGTGCAGTTCCGGAGCCCCTGGGGTCAGGAGGTCACAGCACGGGAACGCCCAGCGCTCCGCAGCAGCCTGCAGGGTCTCTCCAAGGCCGCCCCTCCACAGAGCTCCTCTCTCCTGAGAAACCTGCAGGTCGCACTAGGAAACACCTCAAAGGAGAAAATCACGCTACAGCCGAGCAGCCTGGACGTTCCTTACCAAGCAGAAGAGCTGATGGGACGAGCACAGAGGAAGGGGCACCGTCCCCGGGGAACCGTGCTTTCTTCCAACCAATCCCGACCCAGCTGAGTCTCAAAGTTCACACTGAAAAAACACCATTCCTCCCCACTCTTTCAATCAAAGTACCTCCACTAAATACCAGCAGCAACCCAAGTAACATTTTGAATGCTGACTGAGTGGAAAGAGGCCTGAGCACGAACAAGGTCCCCCCACCCCCACCCCCCCGGTAACTCAATTCTGACGCCCCGCCATCCAGATGGAACCCTCACCTGGACCCGCAGGACTGCAAAGCAACCCGCAGCCGCCGGCACAGGGCCTGCGCCCCTCCCCTCCCGGAGCCACGCCGCGCACCCGAACCTCTCCCAGACCGCTGACCGCTCACAACCACCGGTCTTCAACTCCAAGCCCCGTTTCTTCTAAATTATCTCAGCCGACGTGCACGTTTAGTTTTAAATGTCCTTTAGGTTTTTTTAAAAATATGACTTATTGCCATGATCAAAGTGAAGGGGAGGGAATGGAGGTCAGCTGCTGACCTCTGAGTGATGCCCTCCAATCTCCTGACCTTCAGCCACGATTGCAGAGAGAAACGGAGGGAAGAGCTGAACATCTAGCCAGTCGTGGTACTACTCGCAATGCTGGTATTCTGCACAAAAGTAATTTTTTTAAAGTGCTGAGAATTCATGAAATGAAAAGGAAGTAAAAACTAAATATCTGATATATTTCAAAACGTGTAACATATTAGAAAACAGCCAATAAAACATATAAAATATTTTTAAACATACATAAAAATGCAATTCAAGCATATGGGTAAAAATAAAGAGGGCCCTTATCTTCAAAAAAGTAACAGAACATGACAGAAACATGAGTTAAACATAGGAAGCAGAATAAATTTTTAAAAAGCACTATCTTATACTATACAGTATGTCAGTGGTACCAAAAAATATTAAAGGAAATGATAGAAGCAAGAAACTCCAAACAATTCTACTGCCTAAATGTGTTAATAAGCAGACAAACATTTAAAAATTCACTTGCCACATGCAGTTATTTAACTGGAGCCAGGTCTCTGACTCCTGAATGGCAGGTACGTTCCCTGAGTACCCAGGAGTGCCGAGGAAGGAAGGAGAAAATGACAGCTCTCCATCCGGGTTTCTCTCCCGGAGGAAACGACTTGCTGGGCAGGGCAGAGACATCAGTCACCCACCTGCGAAAATTCGTGAGTGCTCTTCTAAAAGAAAAACAAGGGAAAAAGAGTGGCTGTTTGGGGCGTATTTTCTTCTACAAAGCGGACACTTCAGCTTTTCTTGGAGGATAAAGCAAGGGTCTGAATGACAAGAAACGGGAGGAGGCCCGAGAAGCAAGGTCCCAGCCTGGGCCAGCTGCAAGAGGCGGGACCCCCGAATGCAGAGCCCAGACATCCCAGCTGGGAGTCGATGCTCTGGGTGGAAATGAACATCATTACTGTAACGGCCATTATGGGCATTCCAGGCAGGAGAAACCAGCACGAGGCATCTCCAAAGGCATGAGAATGCTGCAGGTGCGATATTGATAAAACAACAGGAAGTTCACACTGGCTGAAAATGGAGGCTTGGGACCTGGTGGTAAGACGTGCATGAAAAAGCTGGTCTGAGAAATGAATATGGTCCAGGAGAAGCACCCCACATTAACCAGAACTGAAACCCAGCTCTGCACCCGAGCCATGCGCCTGCTGCCAGTCCCGGGCCAGATGGCTGTCGCTTGTCCTCTGGGGACACACCTCAGGTCTGCACTTCTAACAGTCTCTCTCCTGGGTTAAGAAGGTTGTCCTTATAAAATGCAAAACCGTCTGGGAACATTAAGGCTCCCAGTTAACCTTTAACCTACTTCACACCTTCAGAAGTTAGTGTAAGTCAAATAGAGGTCCTTATAAATGTTTAATTGCAATCACAGCCACGGTCAACAGGAGGAAAAGGAATGTCAGGAGGCCTGGATTCAATCTCAACTCCAGAGTCCAATCTACGCAACCTTTCTGAAGATGTCAAGTTCTGTGCCTTAGTCTCCTAATCTGGGAAAATGGCAATAAAATATCATCTACATCAAAAGAGGCTGTGTGTGTGTGTGTGTGTTTTAAAGGCTACAAACTTAAGAGCCAACTATTCATTGTGTCATCTCCCCTCTTATAAGACAGGACATTTATCTATTACTTAAAACACTAGGTGTAGAGTTTTACCTTCTGTATATTCCTGATTCATGATCACTTGTGATTTTGCTATGAACACATTTCAAACCCCACTGGAGAAAATGACAATTTACCAAAAATTCACTCTGAGTTGTTGTGCTGTCATTCAAGGTTACGTTACACACAGCTTCTGTTAATTTTACCCTCCATGACACCTGGTGCCTGTGATTAAGAGAAGTTCCCAGTCTACCCGATGAGTCAATGACATTTACCGCTACATGCCCGGCGCTGCGACACCGCCACTGCTGAGCTGACCGGCCTCTCGGCATGGAACGAGGAGACTTCTGTGGGTTGACAAACATGACTTACAGGTGTCATACCCATAAAAGTGTAGTTTCTACCTTTCTTATACAACTGTCAAAGAAATTAAAGACAAAAGATGAAAAATAAAGTTCGAACAACACCTGCGTGGTTTTTTTCTAAAACTTGAGAAAAATCTTGCTAAAGGAAATCACTTCCAAAAGGACATAAGGCATACCTCTATCAACTTTTAGGGCCCAATTAAAATTCAAAGACAAGTCTCTGAGTCAACTTCCTGATAAAACGAGCAGGTACACACTAACCCTATAATTTGCACACTGATTCCTCCCAGCTCCGAAGCCAAATTCAATCTTCTGTCTTTATAATTTCTCAGTATCTATTTTCTAAAAAAGTCTGATAATGTGATAGTTCTGCCAAGGCCACGTGTACACAAAGATCTGAACTAGGATAGCCGTTTCCATGGGTGACATTTCCAGAAATAACTGATTTTGTGAGAAGAAAACAACAATTTCTTACATTACATGGCAAAGCCCAAATTAAACCAAAGGCAAATGCCCCATCTGATAATCAATGGATCCATGTTACTGAATGTATTAAATAAAAGGCCCTTTATTATCTGTTTCTATACAGAGAGAGTCTAAATCTTGAAAGAAAACGTAGATGGAGACAACTACGCTGAAACCTAGAAGACACAGGAAAGCTGGTTAAGAGAAAGTGAAGCAGGGGCGGGGAGGAGGAGTGTGTTAACGGAACAGCAAAAGCACTGCTAGGAGCAGGCAGAGCAGACTGCGCTCAAGAAGTGGGGCGTTCAGAACCCTGTGACACCAGCAAGCTAGAGAACGTGTATCTACAAGGAGAGAGACACGCTAACATACTTATAACACAGTACACTGTGAGCAACAGGTGTAAGACAGAAGGAAGCAATGACTAGGCTGGATTTGGATAGGGCAGAGAGAGAGAGAGAGAGACGGATTTCTCTGTCTCCATCCTTATCACTTTTAATTGGACTATAATCATAACAACTACCTTTATAACTACCTCTTAATAATAATACTCAATACACTGTATTAAAGTCCTGTGTTTAATATCTTTCCTAAGACTGCAATTCTAGGGCAAGAATCTACTCATCTTTTGTATCCTCAACACCCAGTGGGTGACTGAAATAGAACAGTACACAACAAGTGTTCACTGAACTGACCTGGATAATGAGGTTTCCTTGTTAGCAAAAAGCCTTCTTAGCCCATAATGTAATTGATCCACATTAGCAAGAGAACCTTAGAACCTAATCAGTATTTACAATAGTGCAATCAGCATTTAGTTAAGAGACGTAACTTGGAATTATCCAGTACCTGAAAAGGGAAATCAAATTTCCACCTAAATTTGTAAGCAGCACTGATGGCTTGCTCCAAATGTAGCAGTGTTTCTTTCTCTGATAACCCCACATGAACCAGTCTATTGAGTTTTTATATACACATATCTGAGAACCAAAATTCTAACTCCTGTTCAACAAATAACTTGTTTTCCTTAACTCCTTTGGCAAGTAATGAGGACTCTAAGCATGCAGGGTCAGCAGGATCATGTAACAGTTTCTTCTTCCTGGTTCTGGAGGTTCAAGTTTATTCACTCATTTATGTAAACATCTGGGAATGATCCGCTGTGCAAAGGCATTGCTTTAGGCCCTGGAAATACAACAATCTCTCCTCTTAAGGAACTCACATTCCAGCCAGGAGAGATGCTGAGCACATATAAAACATCACACGATTTGGGAAATGCGGAGGAAAAACAAACCAGGACAGTAAGTCAGACAATGAAGGCAGGGAGGCAAGGAGAAGAGCAGCGGTGGTACATCAGGCAGGGTGGTCAGGGGCAGGTCTTGTTGGTGACCCACTGGGTCGGAGATTAAAGGAACCCAGGGAGAGGCAGCCATGCTCACACCTGAAAAACTCCCCACAGTGAAGCCAGCACGTGCAGAAACCTTGGTGTGGGGGTATGTGTCATGTGTTCAACACAACCACAAGGGCACCAACACAGTTAGGTTAACAGTTAGTGGTTAGCAAGAACCAAAGTGGCAGATAAGGGAGGCCGACCTGAGCCAGAGCATACAGGCTGCTGGCTGTCATTCTAAGTTGGGAAGCCAATGGATCATCTTGACAAGGTAACAGACATGAGCTGAGGTACATGACAAAAGAGGCGCTCTCGGTGTCAGGGCGATACCTGGGCTGCCAGGAAGTCAGGGGTCGTCCGCAATGCCTCATAACCTACGAAGCTGGCAGTGCCAAGAATGATGATAAAGAGGAAGCAGGGCGGACACTGCATGGTGGAAAGCCTCAAAACCTCTTCCCTTCCTTTCAACATCAAGCGTCTCTGCGAGAGACAGTAACAACCGGTTTTATTTATTCTACTTCAACCACCTGCTCTTTCATTCACCGCTATGCTGTCTCTAACTCCTGAACACATGCACGCACCTATCGCACAAGAAAAGGCAAGCGCACCATCCGTCTTCCTGTTACCTGTTTCAGCCTTTTGCTCCATGCTCCCTATGAGACCTATCCCATTCTAGTAATTTCAAAATCCCCCCTTCCTCTCGCCTTTTGCTACCGTAAGCAGCAGTTCCGTCAGTTTTAGTTGATAAGCGTGACACTGAAAACGTCCACCGAAAAAAGGTGTGCAAGCTCAAACAGCTGACAACGTCCCTTCCTTGAACACCACTCCCCGTAAGCCTTCTCATGCTGCGAGTGGTCCCGCGCAGATGAAGTTCGGGGGGCTCGGAGCAAAGGACATCGGCATCCCCTGCTTCCCGCAAACTCAGCCTGGCCTTCCCTGTCGGCAGCCAGCGCTCGGCCCTAGCACGTTACCTCCAAGGCCGTCAGGGTCTTCGTTCTCGTCCTCCAGCTCCGATGCTACAGCCTTGGCTACCATTTTCTTCTTCTTCTTCTTCTTTAAGGAATTTTTCAGCTTTCTCCCCGCACTCCCACGTGAGTCCTGCACGGCCGCGGCCATGTTTCCGCACCGGAAGCGTTCCTGGAGTGTTGCGTCGGGTGGTAACAAAAGGAACTTCGGTATCTAGTTCCGGCGACCTAAGGTTCCGGGGCGGGGCCCTGGAGCGCGAGGTTCCGGGCTGCAGCCTCAGACTCGGCGTCGCGGGGGAGAAACCTGTCTTCCAGTTGCAAAGCGAATAGACTCTCCCTTTCCTCCTCCCGGGTCCCGTGTGCTGGGGGATCCAGTTCGACCCTTCTCTCTCGGCGTCAGTGCGCGGATCCCTCCTCCTGCCTCCCTCCCCGGCCAGCTTCTCCCGAAGGTCATCTTGTCACCTGCTCTCGCAGCCCCCCGCGCTCCCTCCAAGCAGCTGCCACAGTCGGCCCGTTTGCCCCCCTAAATGGTCGGATTCTTGAAAGTAGGGACCACATCTCATTCATCATTTCATCCCCCCATAGCTAGCAATAGAGTCTGGCCTGTGTTAGGAGCCCCCCAATTTTTTTTTTTTTGGAAGGAAGAAAGGTATGAATGAATGAACGAATCCACTGATAAGGTTAATGAGTCAGACGGGTAAGGCAGCAAACAAACCCTTACGTTGCGTTCTCTAGGCCAGGCATACTCTAAAGACTAACCCTAACTCTCCACTTTTTGCGGTAGAGAGTTCCTTGATTTTTAATACCTAAATTTTCTAATGGAGTAGGAACCTCTCAACTGGGCACATTCAGTTGTTTATATAAGGAAAAAATATTTGCGCACACACCCCAATTCAGTGCATATTCAAATAAAACTGTGTGCAGGAAAAGAACAAATTCCAGCCTAATCCTTTTGAAAACTGGAATTGTTGGCAACAAAAGGGACGCAGCTCAGGAGTGGACCGTTAGGACCTTGCTGGTACCCAGAAGTCCTCACCATGCTGCTCTGTGTAACCTTGACCTGCTGGGGTACCTTGGTCTTGAACCTGTGTCCTGCGAACTTTCCCATTTAGCCCTTGTTTTTGCCGGATGGTATAGAGTTCAAAACAAAGTTGGGAAAGCATTGGGGAAAAACTGTAGAGAAGAAGCACAGTGAGAAAGAGAAATGATTACACAGGCAAGGAAGATGCCTTGCACACAGAACATCACGTGTTAAGATGCTGTGACCAGCACATTGCTGTGATCATCAGTGATGTTCTGAGCATTTAACGTGGTTAATATTGTGGTATATGTTGAGGGATTTACTCTGGTGACAATTAAATTGCTTGGAGAGGCAAGGTTGGTTGATTTGTTACACATTCAAGTTTTTCTTCTTAAAAATAACAGAGGCTCCAGGTGTTCCTGCAGAAACCTGATTTTCTATAAAGGGATTTCTGCTGCTAAGTGGGACATTTCTGTACTAGCTTATCTAAGTGTCCCAGTCAGTCAATCAGTTAGGCACTACTGTTCCCATGACACGGATGAGGAAACTGAGGCACAGAAAGGCTGAGATACTTGCTCAAGGTCGTATAGCCAGTAAGTGGCAGAATCACACTCAAACCTGAGCAGTCCGTCCGCTCCGGGGTTTGTTCAGCTACTGAGCTGGTGTGCTGGACTGTTGCACTTACTCCTGGAAGAAGCAGGTCCTGAAAACAGACAATGGACATTCCTGCCAGGCACTGGAATTCATAAGGTAGCAAAAAAACTCCGTGCCCTCACAATGAACTAAAATAACTGACTGGGTGCAAATACAACGTCCCTACTGTGTGATGGAAATAACTGAAGCCAACTGCCTGCTTGCACGGGGACTGGTACACACACACCTGGGCTGGGTGTTAGCTTGTTGCCTCTCAGCTCCACATCCATCCTTTTTGGCTGCTCTGTGAAAATACAGTGGGGTCCTTTAAATATTTTCCCTTTGCCTGGGCCAGCGGGATGTTCAGCTCTGCCAGTAGAGGGCACTGGAGTGACATCATAACACGGAGCCGTCTTCTGCTTACAGGGTGCTTCAGTCTGCAGCCTCCTGGAGCGCAGGTGGCGTCTCCAGCATCTGACTGTGCAGTTCACAGTGGTCCACAGCACCCAGCGGCCACCAGCTTCCCCAGACCAGCCCCTGAGACAGTGTCATAGCAGAGTACCTCCAGGGGAACATCTGCCAGGGAACAACTTCCTCTGGAACCTGAGAGGGCATCGATTTCTGGGAAGCGCTGGAGGTTGGGTTTCCAGCAAGTTCTTATAAAATAAATGTTGGAAGACTGTGCTCTGCCGACTGCAGATACGTGTTATTCTAGGAGGTATCTGTTTTTGTAACCACCTGTGGTCCATCACTTCTTTGCCATCGCATTTCTTATTATTAGTGATGGTCACAGGGAGGGACACGCAGAGAAGAGAGGCTTAGCTCGTACTATGTCGGCCCGTCTGTGACGGTGAAACGTGCGCTGCTGCTGCCTCACTACAGCCCAGCCTACCGTAATGTGGGACGCATGTGAGGTCTTGACCTCCATGCTGGCGGGTGGAGTTGGGCTAAGCTCTTTCTGTTTTGTTTTTTTGGTTTTTTTTTTTCAGTTAACTCTCAATTACAACATAAGATCAGCCCCGGGAGTAGGGAGGTGCCTGTGTAGAAATGGATCTTTAGAATTTGCACTTGTTCTAATTTAAGAGCCTTTTACTCCTGTGTGTCCTGTATATGTTTACAGATTGTAGGTAGATATCATGGAAAAGCTTGGTTTAATAAACATGTAGCCACCCCCCCGCCCCCCCCGCCCAAAATAAATAAGGCACGGCCATGCCCTGTCCCACCAGATCCGGACCTCAGTTGTGTGTGTTTGGAGGGGTTTGGGCCGTGGGGCACTACTTCCTTGGGTGCTGACTCTCAGCTCCCGGACTAGTCTCAGCTCCTCACATCTGCCATTCCTGCATTCTCTAGACTTTATTTCGTACCAGCCAATCCTTTGTTATGTCAGCCCTCTATTATAGTTAATAATTCTTTCTTTTTTGCAAATGAGAATCCTTATTTATCATCTTTATTTTCAACACGAGACACAGTACAGCTTGGCAACTATATAACATGACTTTTACTGATACCTGTGAGAACAGGTATCAAGATCACCCTTTAATGCGTAATACACAATCTTCCCTTTCCAGTGGCCGTTCCTTGCCATGGCTGGTCTTCCCCACACATCCCTCCCCAGATTTCTACACATGATGTTTTATATTCAACGTTCCTATTGAAATTAGTAAGCAGTTTTTTGTCTCGATTGGCCTTGGTGGATACAAAGCTAGAATGTGTGTTGTGATGAAAATATTATCAGCACCCGTGTATGTCCACCCTGCCTGCCTGCAGCGCTTAGTTCAGGGAGGGTGGTTCCTGTTATGAAGAGTGGGGTGGGTAGAGGGAGAAGAGTTCCTCGTGAAAACACCAATATTTGTAGAAGGAAAAGAGATGTAATATTTTCTTCTGGATGTTCGGTTGCAGCTCGGCTGATGTGAGCACATTGGAAATCTCTGAATGGATGGACAGGGGGCAGATTAAGAGGAGAGACAGTGGGTCCAGGGCAGAGATGTTGCTATCTGGCGAGGTGTGGACGCAAACACGATGGACAAGAGTTCTGGAAAGAGGTTCTGGTTCAATGATGGTCCTCGGGTTCTCCGCAGAGAGCAGGGTTATGAAGAGAGGGTGTAAAGGGAAAGAAGCTGTGTCGGGATCCCAGGGTGGACCAGGGCTGCTGTGTGGACAGGAAGGAGAATGAGCGATCAGGGCGGAAAGTTAGGAGAAGAGTAATACTAAGGTCCTCAACACAAGTGGGATGAGTTCCCTAAAAGAAGAGATTGTCATCGATGTTAAACTCTGCTGTGGTCTCAGGGGAAACGACATCACAAACATTTGATTGAGTTGCCATTGTAATGAGAGATGTAAAGGAAAACTTAAAAAAGGAATGAGGCACCGTATTCCTGAGGGAGATCAAATATTCTTCAGATGTATGTTGATTTCAGCCCAGGTCCCATTGGAACGGATCATGGGAGGAGAGAGGGGTGCAGCCGTGCAGCACAGCAGACACCCTTCCTTCGTGAGGATGAGTGCCCACGGAACGGAGCTGCCCACGGGTGAGGGTCTGCCTCCTCTGGGTATTGACCCTTAGGGTGGAAGAAGGGACCAGTAATAATCTTTCATGTGTGTCTCCTGAAAGCCCTTGCAATTCATTAAAAAGGAAGTAATTAGAATTCCATTATTTTTTCACAGCAATCTTGCTCTCTGATAGAAAAGTGGAACTACTTCCAAAGTCTAAACATTCCAGACTCGGTGTGTTCTTAGGACTCTTTCTGAGTCTTATAACATTCCCTTTAAGGACACGTGTTTCCGAAGCCCGTGGGACATCCTTTGAAGGCGGAGAGCTTCCCCCTTCATCTTTCTCTCCTCCAGCGCTGAGCTCCTGCCTGTGGTATCATCAAGACTCATGCGGCAGCCTCATTATTCCTAGCCGGACTGACGCAATGTTTGATTGCCTCTTTAGGAACATGCCTGTAAACAAGAAAGGGACAGATTACATCATCTGGTCGGTGAATCCTGGCAAGACGAATAGGCTTTATTTCTTTGAACAAATTACTCATGGACTCCTGGTCTCCAAGCCTGCGTTAGTGAGCCGGGCACTCTCATGCATCACGGAGCATATTTCACCTTGCGTGAAACCTTCCCATTAAAAACTCACCTCGTGATCGGAATAGACTGTCTCTTAGGCAGGATTCATCAGAAGTGGCAAGATTTGCCCAGGATTTCTGAATGATCAAAGAAACAGAAAAGTGGGCTACCTTCATCCTCCTAGGCCTTTAGATTCTCATTTCTGTTAGTAGAAAGTGTACCCCGAATTGTATCCAAGGGCTTGCCACTCCCTTCCTATTGTGATAGTAGAACTTGATCTATTGAAATGCTGACTACCCATTTTCTTGGGCTCCACTACCTTGTGGAGTTGTTGTGATATCGATAGAGAGAGCTTTCAATGTGAAAAATTAGGATGGTCAAGTATTTGGTCAAGTCCTTCATTGTAGCCATTCTGACAACAAATGACAATGAGGCCATTATGACAACAAACACTTCCAAAGGAAGCCACAGCCCACAGCTATTCTCGTTTTCTTTCAAGCTTTATTTATGTTGCCATTTCAAACGGACCCATTCATATGAAAGGAGTAACGTGAAATTTAATTTTTTAAAGACAAACAAGAAAGTGTTGGGCTTGGACATCAAACGATTTGTACTGGGCCTTTGTCATCCCACCGGAGAAAAGAGAAAGGGATGGAAAATGTTGACCTTGGCAGGAGGATTTGGTAGTTCACTTCTCCTACAAAAAGAAGACACCCCCATGGTTCTCCCCCTGACTTTGGGCCAGATGTGGGGGTGCTATTCCAGATGCGTCCATGAAGCTCTGGGTGGAAGTGGGTCCCTCTGGCTCTGTCTCCATGTGTTATATCCACAGATGTTTCTGGAAGGGGGGGGGTCCTATTAAATTGTCCCCGGAACATCATGGCCTTTAAGGAAACCTTGGTGTCTTTCTTGAGAGAAATGAATTTTCACTGTCTACAGTAATTCCTGAGCTTCCCAGGAAATGATGTTCATGAAACTAGATGTTTAGAATGGGTCAGAGGCAGGTCTCCCTGTTCAGTAAGGTTCTTTAACACGAGGAATATTAACGGAGTCTCAGGAGCTTGGAGGTCACATTTAGAAAACCGTCAGCCATGTTCTTGCTACACTTTGAACATCCATGGACGATCTGTGTCTTGCTCATGGGAAAACCAACAAGAAAGAAACTGTGTTTTTTTATTTTGTGGTGGGATTCGGTAATGGCTGAATTAAGTTCAGCCTCGCCCAGTAGAGGGTCTCTCTAATTAGTGCATCGAAGTTAAGGGAGACATTGACCTTCTGTTCCTTCTCATACTAATGGGAAAGGCCTTGCGCTGTGCGAGGGTGGTCATAACGAGGTCGTGGCTGCAGTCCACTAAATACGGTAATAAATATAGTCTGACGGCTGTGGGTTTTTCCGTGCGATAGCCAGACCGTTCTGTTGACCTCAGCAGCTGCTCGGGCTGTGGTAGAGTCACCGGTGATCTTTTCCCCCCAAACTTGGGGGTCCTCCCTGGGTTTTCCTTGTAAAATGGAAGGTGGAAGCTGATTCCACGGGTTTGCAGGAAGCCTGCTGGATCACTGGAAGGGCCAGGTGCGGTCTGTTTCCCTTTAAGAGGAAATGCAAACGATGTCCTTCAGATCAAGGATGGTTTCAAGGTCAACCTTAATACTAAAAAGCGCTGACTTAGAAATTACAGGGGTAAGAAATAAGTCGCAAACAAAGAAGCCTGAACTTGAACAGGAATGCGACCCATGGAAATCAGATGGCTAACCAACAGCAGGAGCCTTACTGTGCTGGCTCCCCGCAGGCCTTGAGCAGCGTCACCTAGACTGTAAAAATAGTTGTAAAGAAGACACACAGCAAGACTATCCATGCTGCCTGGCATTCTACTTCCCCACACCCTTTGTATCTATCTGCTCTTCTCCTTCCTGAGGCCACTGTTGTGGCCAAAACCTCCATTATCCCTCCAGTGGGCTTTCGGCGACCCCCTGCTCCGCCCCTTCCCATTGGTCTCCTGTGTGTACTCAGCAGATAGAATGACTTTTTCCAAGTGCAGGTCAGGTCATAGTGACTAGTCATTCCTCACGTGGTCTGCAAGGCTCTGCAACGGCCCAGTTGCCCAGTGGTCTCAATCCCAGTGAGCTTGCTCCCCAAGGAGCCTTTTGGCAGGACAGAGGTGACAATCTCTAATATTCCTGCACAATTCCAAGGGGGACAGTTACCAGGACTGCAGTGTTTTTGTACTTTTGATACAATTAAAGAAGGGGACCCTAGTGTAGCAGAAGCTATATACATGAATAACTCTATCAACTCTGCAAGTCCTATGTTCCTTCTAATTGATTTAATGTAATAAAGCCATAATGTACAGTTTCCTGTGTAATCTGAACTTAATTTTTTATAAAATAATGAAGTCCAGATTTTGAAGAAAAAATATTTTTGCTGACATTGGAATAATGGGAACTAAATAAAATAGAAGGAAATTTCCCTGGCCAGGTAGCTCAGTTGGTTAGAGAATCTTCCAGATACGCCAAGGTTGAGCGTTCTATCTCTGATTGGGGCACATACAAGAAGCAACCAGTGAATACATAAATAAGTGGAACAACAAATCGATGTCTCTCTCTCTCTCTCTCAAAGTCAATCAATAAAAAATAAATAAAACAAAATAGAAGAAAATTTTGCTCCCAATGCTTGAACTAAACAGCAAGAAGCAGATGAAATGTTTTGTTTATTAGTGTCTTTTCCTTGTGGCTGCAGCTAAAATGCTGTCAAGGAGAGAATTATACATATGCATTTTTTTGCACAAAACAAATTTCTAAGCATTGGAAAAGCTTTCTTTTAATCATCTTTGCTAAAATAGAGATCTTCAAGAGGGAAAATAAAACCAGGAAAACCACATTCAAATTGACATGGGAAGAAGCACCAGATCCCCATGAAAATATTCCCATCTTGCCTCCTCGTTTGCCTGGTTACATTTCCTGCATGGCCATCTTGTTATTGTTTTAAAGGACAAGCACACAAACCTATGTTCATGCCCAAGTTCAAATACTGATGCCATTCAATAGAAAGGAGCGGTCCTTTCCAGATGAACCACTCTCTGTCCCTTTAAGACCTGTCCAGGACACAAGGAAAAGCACAGCCGCGCCCGAATCTGCAGGTGTTTTCCATGCCCGCACCCCCACACCGTGGTCAGCTCTATTTCCCAAGAAGCTCTCCTCTCCCTCTCGGGGGGAATGCCACCCGCCGGCCTCTCTTCCCGGTTCTTTATTTGCATGTGCTAGCCTTTTATTGCAAATAGGGCTCTAAATCTTACTTTAGAAATGGATATTGCACCGTGCACGAGCGCACGTGCGAGAGGAGCTATCAATAATGTTCGTTATGAAAACCTGATCATAAGTGTTTTTAGTCCATTAGCCGTTTCGCTTTATTTATGTCCCCTTTCAGGCAGGATTCGAAGCCAATATTCAAAAGATGAAGTTTGGATGAAGAGCAACACAAGAGGGTATAAAACACTGTCACGTTTTTTCCTGCTGCAAAATATTTCTTCCTTGTGTTATTTCTTTAAACAGTTCCTAACAATCCGGTAACCTCTGGGGGCATACGGAGGAGTGCAGAATGGGGAACTGGCCGAGGACAGATTTGTTGAATATCTGTCTGTCCTCTGTCTGCCTTTCTTTCCGTCCATCATCTCTCTACCTCTTTTCTATCATTGCCTTTCATGACTTTTCACAAACACTGCACATTTTTTGAAATTGCTTATTACGCACCCAATAAATGTGCCTATAGGCAACTTGGACCTATTTTGCTCAGTTTCAGCTCCTAAGAGAAAGCCAGCTTGGGATTAAGCGTGAGATCCTATTTGCTCCTCCTCGCTGATTTATTTTCTAACGGCGAGCCGTCTGCGCAGCGGGACCTGCCGTGAACATTCCCTGTGCCTTTCCTGGTGCGCCGTGACTGTCAGCTGCGGAGGCTGCTGGCGCGTGGGTGCCAGGGTGCTGCGTCCCGGAGCCCACTGCCAGGTCCTGCCACAGCAGGGCGCGTTCGCAAACGTCAGCCCAGGGGCTTGGCTCTGGGCATCGCCCAGCGGTAGGTTAAGAGGGCTGAGGCCATCATCACCCCCCTGAGATTTGCCCCTATTTCACGAAGCCCAGCGAGTGCCAGCGGAGAAAACCCGACTGGCAAGGAAAAGGACGCTTTCAATAATCTCTCTTTTATATTATATTAAAACCCACAATAATAGAAAGGCAAAGGAGAATGCATTTTCTCCAGTAGGTTGATAGGCATTTAACGAACAGACAGTGGCCAGAGGGAAGGATGGAGAGGGGGTTCATGGTGGGAAGAAAAGGAAGGGACTAGTCAAAGAGCACGAATGAATGACCCGTGGACGTGGACATTGGCGTGGGGATTGATGGTGGGGGCCGGGGGTGGGCTGGGAGGAGGAGGGCAAAGGGGAACAAATTGTAGCAACTGTATTAGGATCTCAATCAATCAATCCATCAATCAATGGAAATGGTTGGTCTAAGGTCCCAAAACAACAAGCGATATTGCAACGCAGTGTTGGGCCAGTTACTTCACTGGAGGTGTGCACACTTCGTCGTGAGCGTCTGACTCTTTCGCATCCGTTTCTACTCGTGAGAGCACCCACGACTGTTCTAAATCCCTGCGCGGACCCCCAGGAAGGCGACCGCGGCTCCTGCAGCCCCCTGGTCCTCCTCTGAGGAGTCATTTCCAATTGAATGTTAAGATCAAGGTTTAAGTTTATAAGAAAGAAAAACAAGTCCAGATAAATAGTTATTATCTGACATCCTTATGAAAATTCATGACCTGCGGTTTTTCCGGAGACCTTCTAAGAATTCTAATTGTGAGGCGCGCGCGCAGGGCGATGCGGTGGCCAGTCCGCGCCTGTCTCTTGATAAGAAGCGAGTTAAATAATTGTCCTGTTCAACTTGTGCTTGTTAACCTTTAAGGTCAACTAGTTTGAACATACGTTTAATGAAATTCTGGAGCCAGAATTTATGATACGGCTGCTGAATGTTAAATTGGACAATTTACATAAGCAGCACATTAACCTTCCGAGCACTAAATAGCATTTCAGCACTTAGCCGCTGGGGACAATAAGGGACATGTTCTATATATTTGTGATTAGCTTGCCTGAAAACCCTCGTGATGACCAATTGGCCGACCAAGTTTAGCAGCATAATTAAGTGAATGGACTCGGCCTAAGTAAATTATCGGCGCTGTGTACAGTACATCGTTACAGTGCAAAGGGAAAAAAGATATGAATAATTTAATAATACATTACTAATTTATCAACGCTAAGTGACTTCGAGGAGGCTCTTTGTAGTTCATTGTTTTAAATTTGATATTTGATTTACTGCTTATGGGATTAAAATTGAACCAACTTCATGTCTTACTAGAAATATAGAGAAGCTGTAGGTTTTATTTTTGTTTTATTTATTTATATTTTTTTTAAGGTGAGTGGTGTGGTGTTTTCTGCTTTGGGGATGGGACAAAATACTGACTACTGTGTACTGATTAGCAAGTAAACTAGTCATTTGTCACCATCGGATGCGTGCAGCCCCTGTGACTTGGAACCCTTCCTGTGGGAGGGCTTGGACCCCTGAGTGGTTCGTAAGCCGGGCTTAGGACCGAGCGGCAACTGTCACTGTGGTCTGGAAGGGTCGGGCGCCCGGGCAAGCAACTTGCACTTCCCCGAGGAGCCTTCCCACTGATCGTGGACGGTCAGTTCGCTGGCGTGGCATCCTTTCCACTTTCAACGCCGTCTAACACCAAGCGTGTATTGAACTTCGGTGGCTCACTCCCTGTTTGGGGAAATAGTAGGTCACCCCAAAGTCAGCTGGGGCCCCTGCCTCTCACACGTCTGAAGTGACGTCCAGATCTCAACCCGTGCAGACGAGGCCCCAGGATTCTTTTACTCCCAAGCGGCCCTGAGTTTTTACCTCCTTGCGCTTCTCACTCTCTCCATCTCTCATCTCCTTGTCTCTTTGGCCTTGAGAGACCCTATCCAGACTCCGCTTAGCCTTTTTCCTGGCTTCCCCCGAGCTCTGCTCACCTCCACCATTCTGGGGTCTTTAATGGAAAGTGCAGTGGCGGCGGGTGCCCGTTGCTGAGCCCTGGCCTCTTCTGATCTCAGTCCGTGTCTTCTCCTCCCTGCTCTCCACCTTCTCCGAGGAAACGTGACCGAGTCTCTCTGCCTCAGCAAGGCCTCTCTCACGGCGACCTTCTCCTCCGAAGGATCACCCCAGTGTTTCTCCAAGCAAATATTTTCTCTTGTCGAACAGGAAAAGAGTATTTTACATATAGCGGCAAAACAGGAAGAATAAGGGAATGAAATGGCTATTTGGAAAATATCTGGTTGAGGAAGCAAGTCCAAAACTGTACATGTTAAACCATCCTCTTGTGACTCCTGGCTTCTTAATCTTCACCGGAGCCCGCCTTATCGATGAACAAGGACAATGCTTTGTATTTTTACACTTTAGAGAATGCTTTGTTGTATATTATCTCATCTAACGCTCACAAGCCTGTGAGGTGTAGGGTAGCTACTATTACACCAGTTTCCCATAGGTGAAACTGAGACTGAAAGATTAAGTACCTCATACAAAGAAGCCCCATTCTGCTAGTCTGTGACAGAGCCCCATTTAAAATCTCTGTGTGTGTCCGATCCCAGTGCTTGCAGATTAACACGACCCGTGTGTTCTAATCACTGTCCAGCCCAACACACATTGATTGAGCCACGGTTATTTTCTTATCAATGTTAAAATACTTTTAAGTAATTCATGCACATGATAAAAAGTAATTAGAACAATAGAAAGAATCACACAACAAAAGCAGTCTCTTTTCTCTCATTCATGGTTGCCTTCTCCAGAGACAATGAACACCAGTATCTTCTAGATCCTTCCAGTGATATACTATTTTGTATAAATTCTATTTGTATCTCAATCTATTTGGCAACATGCTAGAGATACCAGGAGTGCCTTGATTTTTCACTTAACAGTATGTCTTGGCCATTGATCAATATTCGCACACACTGATCTCTCTAATTTCTTGTAATGGTGGTACAGTGCTTGATTGCATGTGTTTGTCACAGTTTATTAATTCCTTTGGCCCCACCAATCTTTTTTCTTTTACTACCTAGTTCAAACAATATTTAAATCTTTATAATACATCTTTATATTCAAATGCAAGTGTATCTGGAGAATTAATTTTTCATCAAAAAAAAACCTGCTCTGGTGCTCGTTCTGGCCATTTGTGCAGCTTGGCGCTAGACTTCCCCGATGACAGGAATGTAGACGTTTCTATTCAAATGTATTTCATTTTGCTCTCAGTTGGTTCGATTCCTTGTCATCTTTTCTAACTAGGCCATCCTTGGGTTGGAGAACCAGAATTAGCCGAATAGGAGAACATTAGGAAGTTACTGCAAAAACAGCATCTAGCCAAGGAATAGTCAAGCCAGTGGGTCGAAGAGTCTGAGTAATGTGGACCTGGGTCCACATGGTAGCTCTGCTGAGTGCTCGCCTCCCCGTGTGGGCTCTCAGACTGCCTTTCGCATCCTCTCTATGCGGCTAAAAACAGCACTGATGTCCACAGAATTGTGGGACGATGAAATTCCACAATGTTGGTAAATAGCTCTTATTGACCATTAGAATTGTTGAAACTTTCCAAAATCACTGGTTAGATAGCTTAGTCAACCCTAGGCAAAATTCAGTTGTTTGTTTTTAATTTTAAAACTCGGTCCATCAAGCTATTACATGACAATCAAGTTGGTCAGGGTAAGCGCCAGGCAATCCCTTGGACCAAATGGTTACCGTGTTCATCCATTTAGGTAGAATTAACATGCCAGACACTGGAGGCCATTGTTAGTTCAGAATATTTTTCAAAGGATGCAAACAATTACACGGCCCTCCTCTTACTGGCTAGTATAATCGTACTACAGATGCTTTTCGGTAAGCATTTGATGCCTTCAGAAGCAGATTTCCTTGTCTCTCTCTCCCTACTCTTTCATGCTCCCTATATTTTCTCTCTCTTTTTGGCTTGGAATAAATTATATAGTTGGGCAAGGATAACCTTACATTATTTCCAATCAACACCTGCTGGAAATATATACAGACAGATTTTCTCATCTATAAGGACAGACTCAAAGAGTTTGAAAAATGAAAGTGTTGATGTAGCCAGCTGAAACGATTTGAAACGTTCTTTGAACTTGGCTGCAACCGTCACCTGCTTTACAAGGCACACACTTCCTGCTAACTGGAAGGAAAGGAAATTTCTCTGACATATTTTCTGCTCAGCCCTCTTCACGATAATTCCTTTCATTGCTTTGGGGAAGTCAATCACACTAACAGGTACCGGTTATTCTGTGCCTGCCTTGGGCTAAATAGAGCCCGTGACAAAAACCCTTTCAGGTTGTCAGGTATTAATGTAAAATACCCCTAGACCTGCTTATTCATCTTCATCTAGTTGACGAATGCGTTTCCCATGTTGTTACATGTTGGTAAATTAAAGAAACCTTCCAGACAGTTCTGTCAACAGTTTACTGAAATGTACCTCATTAGCGAGGTTGAACTGTCACCTGCGTGTAATTTAATCCTATTGAATTATCACTCAAAAATGCCTAAGCGCTTGGTTTTCAGACGCGGGGTAGAAGGTTTGCCGCTCACACTGTCACGTTGCCAGTTGATGAGAGAGAAAACCAGCGAAAAATATGCAGGGGCCCTTCCGTCCCCACCAGCCCCCCTCAATCTGGTGGTTCTTATGTCAACTCCCGAACAGAATATTACATTTCACTGCAGATCAAAAACATCCCCGTGGATCATTTCCTTTTCAAACCCGAGAAGTAAAGGGTGCACGCTGACAGCTACCTCCTTTATTTCCCTGTCCATTAATGAAAGACATCATTGGTACAAAGGCCAGCCTCAACAAGGAGTTCAGTTTTCAGAATCTATATGTAGCATTTCTCTAATGGGAACAGAACTCTTTATTGTAAGATGTTATTTGTGAATGGCTGTAAGTGACATCGTGTTTTATAAATGGCAAAACAGCACACGAGATTACTTATTTTTCTTCCGTTGTATCTTCATTGGGATTTTACACTATTCTGAGATGAGCTGCGTGGGGGTAGGGAAAGAACTGGTTATGCAAGATGCTGTGTTATAAAACTGTGTCCTTGAAACTTATATAATCTTATCAACCACTGCCAGCCCAATACATTTAATAAAATTTTAAAACAGAAAGGAATGCAGACTGTGTGGTGGACAGGAGGGGCATTTTACTAAACACTCCTTTTCAGGACACATTTGTAACTTTCCCTTCAGTTATTCAGATAATTACGATGATATAGTCAAGGTGGAGTTTTTCATTGTTGTGATTTTCCAGTTTGATCAGCCTGACCTATAGAAAAGAAGGGGAATCTCTTTAGTAGCTAATGACGAATGGCCAAAAAACGTACAGGTTGACCTAAAGAAATTGGCCTGATACACTGCCTAGGTATCCATCGGAATCATAAATGCTAAGCCAATCAAACTTCTAAGCTAGTATTTAGTGTGTGCTCACTATACGCCATGCATTTTGCATGGATTCATTTTTCTCATTTCTCTTAATAACCCCAAGCATTTGACTCTTGTTCAGATGACCATGTCAAGGTTCAGGAAGCTGCAATTCAGGGATGTAGATGCTCAGGCTGTCCAGCTCACGTTGGCAGGACAGGATTTGAACCCAGAGCCCCATGCACCTAACACCTCCGTGGCATTGTGGCAACAGCTACAAAGCCACAGAACCAGAGCCCGATCCCGAGTTCTGGACATTGTAACTCGTTACTATGATTCTCCAGAAGAACGCCGGCCACCTGGCAATGCTAGCTGTGCTGTTTGCACTTGGCCTCCTGGTTTTGGGGGAGCGAAGCTGCAGAGTTGTGTGGTTGGTTTCCTGCTTCATCATAGGAGAGTGGGAGGCACATCGTGGGATAACGAAATGAGACCTTGTAGCTTTAAGGCCTGGTTAGTGCCCATGTGAGAGCGCACTTGACCTTACCTGCTTGCCATGCTTTTATGGGAGTCAGGGTTGTAAATTACATGGACTCTTTCGTAGCCCTCTTACCTTCTGCCGGCCTCCCTCCCTGACCCTCCGTGTACCTTGGCGGGCTTCACCAAAGACCCACGGTCCCATTCTAAATGGTGGAAAACTGACTCTGCATAACGTGCGGGCGGAAAAGTCCATGGGGTCTGACATTCCCGTTCAGACGGCAGCCACCTTGGCCTGGGAAATAAAAAGGGAAATGCCTGGGCGAAAAATCGCAGAGAGAACACACATTTCATACTCATCTTTTTTTTTTTCTTTCAAAGCACAGCCAAGGAGCCAAGATCAGATGAATGCATGTGTATTTCTTCTAATGCAGTAAGACCTGCAAGCAACCTCCGGGGTTGCTGTAGATGCCGAACTCCTACTGATTTCAGCAGTTGTTTTATATGGGAGACACCGAGGCAGGGCACATTTGGGTGATGTTTCTAGCTCTGGGGAAACTCACTGGGCAGCAGAAGAGATGGTGGAGAGAAGTCAGGTGAGAAGTACTTAGTTCGGGTCCTGCCCCTATTGACTGGAAGTGTAACAATATTTGGGAGGTCAGGCTAGAGCGTCTCAGAATTCCCTCTCAGTTCTAAAGTTGTAAGTCATGGACTCGTGAAAGTCTTACATTTTTATCTTCTCTGTCTTTTTTATTATGGAATTATCCCATGGTGTTTCTCTCTAAGAAGTATTTTCCATAGTAACTTTGAAAAAAATCACAGTACCGTAGAATGCAGTACAACTGGAATATTTTTTTTGACATACCAATAAAGCAACTTAAAAAAAATTCAATCCATTGAATGAGATTCTGACATTTTCTGAGGAGGCTCTGTATCGAGTTAAATCTAGTGTCTCACATAACTTTTCCAGTATTTGTTTTAGATCTGACATCCTCATATACAAGTTTCTTTTTTCATTTCCTCACTTGACAGCTTTGAATATCTTCTGTTTCACAACGCTTTCCCTGACGTGCCTCAACCATCCACGGGACAGTTCATAATTTCTACCTCGCTGTAGCTGATGTACTTGCTACACAGTTCTACTATTGCTCATGTGCACTTCTTTATTATTATGTTTTCATGCCCAGTGCTACTTATTTATTTGCACTAGAGTTAAGAGAGTGGCTGTTTGAGAAATCTTTGTATTTCTGCAAAGAGTGTAGAGCAAGGCAGACACCCCGTAGGTCCCCAGTCAATACTGGTTCAGTGAATGAAGACTGACGTCCGTCCGACCAAGTTATGACGTAAGTGTTTCTGATCCCCAGAGAGGGATTGGCTCACGCGTTCTTGTCTATGCTGCCCCGGTTCTTCCTGTTTAAAGTTAGAGACATTTCGGATATGTCACTGTACATTGTACTAGATCTTACAGTAGATCTCAGTTTTTGTAGCCACAGGAAGGATGCTGGGATGGAATATTATAGAATTTATGTCTACCCCTTGAACTCCTTGAAGTCCGTGAATAGGATGCTGTACCCTTGATAAGTGTGAAATGAAATGAAGCTTAATTATTAATAAAGGAAGCCTCCATCCACATGGGTGTGGTTCATGTATTGCCTAGTTGTATCTGAAATGGCTCTGCCCTAAAAATTTCTTGCCAAATACTTAATTTGCTAACATGCTATCACAAGAAAGGGTTTTGCTATATCAATATGACTTTTAAATAAATGTTATTAATGAGAACTGAGAAAAAAATTTAGGCTTGCCTTTAATCTAATTCATATTTATTAAATACCTACTGTGTGTTAGACAGTATTCTAGGTACTTGGGATATAGCAGCAACCAAACCTTCTGTCCTTAAAGCTTATGTCCAATATATTCATTGGCAACTGGAGGAATAGGGAAGGGAGAGTTAATATACTGTTTGCTTTTTTGATATGTTTAATTATTTGATGATTGGATTTCATATGAAAGGACTAACTTAGTTAGGAAAGAATGTCTGAATTCTTTTTGTATTCTTTCCAAATAGTTGAAACAGAATGGATTGAAAGCTGTTTCCCAGAATGACCCTGTGGCATTTAGTGAATTCTCAATTATGGTGATTTTGTATTCTTTCTAAGTTAGTGTCTCACACATAACCACTGTTCATTGCCTTCGAGAAATCACAAATAACGTTATGTAGCCACACATCTAGGTGATGTTTTTGAGTTTTACTCTTTTCTTTCAAAATGCACAAACCCACAGAAAATTTGTCCTAGAATAGGGAAAAATAAGCACATACACACAAAAAGCCCTTCCCTCTGGTCATTACTGTAAACCCAGTTGTCTGCACATGACAACGAATTGGACGCTTTTTAGAAGGAGCTTTTAATTGCCCGATCTAAGTCTTGTGGGCCATGGCATCCGCGTTTTATTTTAGGGTCTATCTAGCCCACTCAGAAGGTGTAATGGGCCTAATTTTCATGTACTATAGGTCTGTGCAGTTCCTAAAACATCTAAATGGCTATTAATTTAATCAGGTAATTTAACTGTAGCTGCCGAAAAGGCCACCAGCTAGTTGTCACGCAGTGATTATGGGGATGACATTTCCATCCCGTGATGCCAGAGGCACACTTTGATCCATCATTTTCTTTTTGAAGGTTAAACTCAGATAACCTGCCTTTGGCATTTAATTAGCTACATATTAAACACTCTTTTAATAATAAAATGATTAAAAATTTTATTGCTTCTCAAATGAGGCCCTTTTAGATAGATTTAATGACTTAGTTAGAGCACTGTAGTTTGTGGACCAAACCTTCCTTAGGCCAGTGTGTTGAAATGATATGCTTTACAGCTTGCAAAATCTGTATTTTATTCAAATGATGGCCATAATCATTTTGGGTAAAACTTATAATGCTTTCTTCTGTGTTTTTAAGTCTAACTGTTAAATGTCATTGGAAAAATAACCAGAAAAACCCATTGATTCAAAATTCCCAGAAATTGTCAAGTTCGAGATTAGTAAAGAGACTATAAAGTCTGTTCAATGTGCTGAATCTTACAGACTAATTGTTTACCCTTTGAAAAACCATTTGTCACCATTGAATACCTGCAAACATAATAATAAAACTACTGTAGAAATGATGGAACAGTGTGTGTGGACTGCAAATCCCCATCCATATTTTCAGTTAATATTAGCTGTTCAGTGTGAATGACCATCAGGAGACCATTCTCCGTTCGTCTTTAGCATGAGTTAGGAGCGGGGAGGGGTGCTAGAATATCTCTAAAGTGGGTTCAAGAGACAGAAAGCCATTGCACAAGAACGTGGAGTAACTTCAGTCTGAACAAAAGTGACTGTTTTATTTGGACTCTTACAAGTTTTGATTCAATTTTATTGTACTGATTAGATAAGCACAGGTTTTAGGTGCTTGGTTCAGTGAGATCTGACATAAGTCTCTACTCCTACAACCACCACCTCAATCAAGTTATAGAAACAGAAAGTTATCCCTAAATTTTCCTCATGCCTCTTGCTGTTGGCTTCTCACCACTGACCAGCTATTTTGAATTCTGTCACCATGATAGAATTTTGCTTATTTTAGAACATCAATGGGGATGAACTCACACAGTGGGCATACTTTTGCTGGTCACATTATTTCTGGGGTTCAAGTTCCTGGGCCTATCAATAACTTGTCCTTTGTTCTTTCTGTGCAACGCCCCCTTGTGTGTACATCCATTCGCTTACTGATGGGGGTTTGGGTTGTTTTCACTTGTTTGCTATTATTAATAGAGCCAGGAACATTCTTTTGTAATTCTCCTTTGAACACATGTTTTCATTATTATTGAGTAAAAGAGCATCACCGGGTCATTATAACACATGGATGTTTCACTGGAAGAGAAGCTGCCGATGCCTTCACTTCTGATGCGCTTGACCACGAGCCTGCGTCTGCTCCTTGTAGCTTGGACAGATGAAAGGACTCAGTGAACAACATTCAATGTCACAAATGATGCAAGGGTGCTTAGAATTCTAAGGGTGGTGTTCTTCTGCCCATAAATAGATGCAAAAATTTTCTCTTTGGGGATTTGACAGCGAGGTCCCCTGCTCATTCCATTTCAACGGATTACTGCTCTTATTTCAGGCTTAGGGAAATCTGGAACTTGATCTTTGGGATTTGGGTTGTCAGAAAAAAAAAAAAGAAGGAAAAACCCATAACACAAATTGTTAATCAAATCAGGGCTAGTAATGTAGAAGAGGCCACCTGGTCCTTCATCAAATGTACATCAGCAAAACTTATGTATCATTGACCTTTGTAGATGGCAGTGATTCGGGGCATATTTAGGATCTGCAGTCAGCAACAAGTTGCCAGGTAATAAAAGAACATCTTGTTTGTCAGTGGCCCAGCTGCTGAGGGGCCCCACGGGGTGGGGGGCTCATCAATAAGAACATGTGGAGAAACCTCTATAGCAAGGAGCCAGTTGGACTATAAATACTGAGATTTTGTGAGTGAGTGAATGAATGAATGAATTCACACTCATGACAGGATTCACCATCACATTGTTATTGTTAATGTTTGCTTCAAATAAAGATACTGCTCTTCAGGAGCAAAGATTTCCCTGGGGGAACAAGTTGAATCAATACTGAGATGTGGTAGAACAAATACTCATACAGCGTATTTACACATATGCTTAGAGCGTCCAACACATATAGGCATTTTGAATAACACTGCCATGTTTCCAGGGAAGAGTGGGAATGACATACAACTGTAAAAACAGTTCAACCCAGGGACCAAAGGGCAGCGACTGGGAGCTCTATCTCGGAGAAGAATGGATGGTGCCCTGTGGAGTCAGGACAGATGGGGTTATGTGCACAGATTTAGGCACCAGACTTCCAAGTCCCTCTCACCTATGAGATGTAAAGCAAGCTACCCAGCCTTTTGAGTGTCAGCTTCTTCCTCTGAGAAATGGAGACAGTTCAAGTCCCTAGTGCCCAGGGATGCTGTGACAACTAAATAAGTTGGATGTGTCACCCACAGTGAATCCTTGATAAGTATCTGGTGTGTCATTAGTGCCAAGGCTCTGAATCTCTTCTCTGTAAACCCCTGGGAGCCTCTGGTTGAGTAGCATTGGCCATTTATTTCTGATTTCTCCCTGGGGAATTGTCAGGGAGCCCTCGTGATTTCATCAGTCGGGCTGGAAGAAGAGATTTATTGTAAAAACATACTCATGATCAATCTGGCTCTGAATGAAGGTCATGGGCTTCTTTCTCGAGGTAGGGGTTGACCAGAAGCCCCAGCAGTCCTTTCTTCAACTTTCCCTTGGCTTGGGACAAGTCACTTCTCTCTACCAGCATCTCTTACTTTCAGCTTAATATCTCCAGCTCCATTTGTCTGCAGGCTATAAATCAGCTTTGGAAAACATGTTTTTCTCCAAGTCCGTGGGAAGGGAAAAATAAACTTGATTTCCTCACAGTGCCTCTCTCTCTCTGGGACGGTGCGAGGTTGATTTGTCTTCTAGAGCAATGGGAATCTCATCAGAGCAATCATATTAATATACTTCTCTAGTCAACAAACATTCCCAGCAGGGGCTCTGTTACTGGTAAGACACAAGCCAAATGTATATTTAATGACCAAGTCCATATTTTTAGTTTTCAGCATGACATCTCTAAATTGGAGATGTTGATTAAATTTAATATGAAATCTTTTTTCTGTTAGAGTCTAGTGACAGATTTGATTTGTATATATGGCTCAGAGTTCCAAATAAACAAAATTGCAGCTACTTTTTAATGGGTACACTGGGACAGTTAAATAAATTGTGGTACATCCATACTACAGTCATTAATATAGCAGTCTTGGGGAATATATTTATAGACACAAAGATGTTCGCAGTATGTTAAGTAAAAAAAAAAGGAAATTGCAAAACAATATTTACAGTATGGTCCCAGAGTTGCAGGAAAATATCTGAGCATGTAGTCACCAAAGTATTAATTATTATTAATTTAAGTTGGAGGGAAATGGGAAATTTTTATTTTTGTGTGTTTTTTATACATTCTTATTTCTATGCAATGAAAATATATCATATATGAAAGATACATTGAATCAAGCTGTAATACACAAATACAATGACTATTGTAGTTGGTCATTTTGTAATTTGAATTTATATATTTGTCAACATTTTGTTGATATATTTATTTGTGAACATTTTGTTCTATTTAAAAATAGATAAAAATAGTATAAATTGACCTTTCAACAAATATTGCAGTTTCTTGAGTGTCTACTGCTTGTGAGGTGCTAATTGCATTATACAAGATTAAAATGTGTAGGGTAAATAGTATTACACCCACCTGATTGACAGGGAACCGGCATTTAGAGTAATTAAATGATTTGTACAATTCCCTGCAGCTGGTAAATGAGAGAGCAAGGATTTGAAGCTGGATCACATGCCACCATGGTAACCCGCCTTTCAGAACGAAGAGCGCAGGAAGCAAATCATTTTCCCATTGTCTCAGCTAACACGTTGCAGACCTCTGACTTGAACTTGGGTCTTGCTGACCCCAAAGTCCATGCTTTTTCTATCCCACTGCTCTGTCTTCATGTTTGTGGATGACCTATTGGTCAAAGAAAGTCAGGAGAATTCTACATTAATTATGAATATTGTCTTCTCAGGTTGTGATTGAGAGAATGAGAGAGTAAGTGAACGAATGAAAGAGGGGGTGAAGGTAATGGGGTAAAAAATGTGTGGGACATTAGCAATGAAATCTCTAACCTGTCATTAAATTAAAAACAAATGCACACCCGAAACTTTCCACGTGAAGCCGGATCTTTGAAAGTGACCTTCAAGAGGAGCCAATGGGATAATTTGGAATTGTTCAATTTTGAAATTGATTTGGCTTCATCCTTCTCTCTCAAATGGGCATGCCTTCCCATGGGCTTGTTTATTCTTGCTGCCCATTTCTTAACATTAATAATGTATTAACAGGGAACCTTGGGGAAGTTTAGGGAAAATGTGGTAAAGGGGTTTCTCGTGGTGAGGAAATGATCTTCACTTCAAGTAATTTTCTAAGTGTACTCTTCTTTCTCTAGGGGTTCAGATGAGTCATAGCTCTGTCCGAGGAGGCAGCTGCTTTTTGCAGCCCTACCCTGTCACTGAAACCTGTTGTACTAAAACCTTTGGAAAACATGTTTTCAACGGGAAAAGTGGGCCACATTTTGCTTTGATATTGCTCGGAGGTCACCCTTATTTTCTTGCCTCTGGCTGTTTCTTCTGCCGTCTCCGTACCTAATGAGATTTATTTGGGGAGAATATTCACACTGCTCTTACCTAAACCAGCTTTCTTTCCATCGTTTTGCTTCCCCCTGGAGAGGCATTCCTGTCATGCCAGCTCTATATTTTGGGAAGAAGTTTTATTTTAGTTCTGCTGAAATCTCTGTGCTCTCTGAGGGTCTCCAGGGGGTAGAACAGACTCGTGGCGCTGGCCATAAATCTCAGTTTGAGTCAAGAGCTAGAGATCAAGGGCAAAGAAGAGACTTCCTACTCCTCTCTGATTCCACGGGACCTATTTCTGTATTTTGTCGGTCAGGAAGCAAGCCTCTGGTGCTGGCACACCCACAGATACATATATGTATTTTTTCAGACCAAGTACTCACCAGAGGAGAGTGTCATCCTGTGAAATCAGCCCAGCAGCCAAGTGCCCCCCTGCACAAGGGTTGAAATTGCTTCCTAGCCGTGGCCAGAACAGGGCATCGATCCTCATCAGTTCCCCACCACTGGGTTCTCCAGTGCGAACTAGAAGCCAGCAGCGCCCTCTGACCCCAGTGGGAGCTGGCTTTTGGAAGTAAGATTGAAGGGCTATTAGAAGGGGCGATGGGTGCGACCTCACACTGCACAGGGAAAGCAGGGTAAGGAAGGAACGGGATTGCAGAGTGGTCGATGTGAGAGGTTCCCGACACGTCACCCTGGCCAACCCCTTGACGGTCCAGGTGAAGAGACCCAGGTCCAGAAAAGTTAATTGATTTATCCAAGGTCATGTTGTACATTATTGTTCTTTGGTTGCTCCAGGTCACCCTTGAACCAAAAGAATTTTTTTTCAAGGTTTTTAAGAGTTCAGAGTTCATCGGCTGTAATAGCTTGAAATGCTTTCTCTTAGAGTTCATTCATTTGGAGGATTTCATGAGAGCCTACAGTGTTCCACATTATAAGTGACCGACAAAGAGAGGAGGTTCTTGCACTTAAATATCTTACAATTTACTACACTAAATATTTTGCATATATTATCTCACTGAATACTCCCAATAACCTTATGAGGTAGGTACTGACATTATCCCCATGATGTGGATAAACTGATATTTAGAAGGTTAAGTAGTCTGCCTAAGACTCTAGAAAACAGTAAAGCTGAGATTAAAAACCAGTTACCTTGACCTCACGGACAATACACTGATCATTATATGGTGCGCCCCTTGGTTTGCAATATTCTAGAAGACATTATTTTTAAGTTGCTTTGATAAACATACTTTATGTAGGAGCTGGATGAACGAACAGACTGAGTAGTGTGTGTGATGGTGGTGGGGACTGGGGTGAAAGGAATGGTTCATTGTTATTGACTTTAGCTCACTGTGTTTAATTCGGATCTTCTGAGGATTTTTGTGAGCTGCACAGTAGGCAGGTCTGCGGTGACACTGGAGGCAGAGAGGTGGGTGCCGTGCCTAGTGCGCGCCCTCCCTTCAGAACCTTCACTAGCAGATACAAAACATGCGTCATCCATCCTGGGGCCGGACAGCAAGCTCGGGAGCTAATTCATTATTTAAATTTCTGGTCTGCAGGGTTATATGAAAGACTGCTAAGACATCTGTGCTTTAGGATCTGTGGAATATCAACACGCTTTCCCAGCCCACGTCTCAAGCGACGAGGCTTCATAATTCATATGACCGCATTTCCCCCCTCTCAATGCAGTTAGAAATAATGAAATAGAGAACCTGCTCTCTCCAAGAATGTAACAGGCCAATTTATGATTCTAATTCTCTGTTTGGTCATCTGAAATATACTCTTTTAGCGGCATTACGCCCTGCACAGGTATTTCTTAAAAGCAATTCCTTCTTGCATTACTGTTCGCAAACGTTTTGGCATGAAAGAGAAGACGTGCCCTTCAAACAAGTTTGTTTCTTCCAGGACTACTTTTGCACGTGAATTCCTCGGTGGTGCCGACCCAGTGTTTTTTGCCATCATCTTCTCAGGGTTCAATTCATTACCCCTGTTCATTATTCAATTTGTTGGGCTTTGAGCACCTGAATAATTGAAAGCTATGCAAGTATTATAAATTATATTGTCCACGTTCATAATCCCCATTTTAGAGTTTATAGCCTCACTGTAAAAATTCACTGTGTTGGAACCTGGCATACAAGGTCTTATACTGAAAACAAATTAATTTATAAATACGCTTTTTTTTTTCTTCCCTAGACTCAATATTTATCAAATCTTACATTTTTCAGTTGTGGTTTTTATGGCTTTTAGTGCCACAGCAAGACGGATGAAAAAAATTGTTTTACATGTTCCCCTTCTTCATTCTTTTTTTTTGCTACACATATTTATGGGGTGACTATTCTTTTGACAGGAGGAGGCTGGGGCTAGGTCAGCCTGTTTGCTTTGAGAAGAATAGGGGGGAAAGCAGGCTTTGTAGCCCTTTAAGTCATGGCTCCTACCGCTTGATGACATTCTGAAAACAAAATACACAAAAAAACCCTATAAACCGAATGGTCAGCAGCCCTGTCTCTGCAGCCTCTGTTCCTTCCTGGTCCACGGAGGGGCATAAACTGGATGGCTCTCTAGCCTCCTTGGGACAGGTAACCCAGTTCAGAGCACTAATAAATAAATAAGAGCATACATATATAGAGAAATGTTGTTTCTGAGTCAGAAAATATACACCCTAAAAGTTTAGATACATGATGTCAAGATGCCACATGAAAACTTGTACCACACATTGGCAGTAACCAGAGGGGAGGGGAGAGGGAAATAACGTGGGAAGGAAGGGACAGGATTGTAAAGGAACAGGTATAAAGGACCCATGGACAAAGCCAAACGGGGGCAGGATTGAGGGCAGGAGGTGGGGGTGGGTAGGGCGGGGAAAGCGGTGGTAGGAAAATGGAGACAACTGTATTTGAACATCAACAAAAATACATAAATAAAAACCCTGTACTAATCTATGCTCCCTATAACCTCACATTCAAGTGGGAGGCAGACTCAGAGGATGGTTTCAGTGGGTGGACTCTGGAGTTACATTGCTTAGGTACAAATCTCAGGTCCAGCACTCATGAGCTGCGGGACCTTGGCCAGCTTCCATTGCCTCCCACTTTCTTCTCTTCCTCACCTAGAAGGAGCCACAGCCAGTGATGGGGTCATTGCGAGCCTAAGTGAGGTAACCCATGGCATATATTACCTGCTCAATAAATGTTAGGTATCACTATTTCATACTCTACACCCTTGCCAGTACTGGATATCAAGGTGTGTTCTGTGTTCCAGAGCTCTGCTCTGAGACTGTCATTCTCTCTTTACCCCGAGGCAACCAGTGTGCTGAAGGCAGGACTTTTCATTCCCATGCATTTCAACTTAATCAGCACAATGCGTAGTGTACATACAACAGGTAGTATTGCCTTTATGGCTTAAAACCGTATATGTAAATGATGTGCAATTTGATTTTGTGTCCTTAATGTCTTGTTTGGGAGAATCATTGGTGATGACCTGTGTCAGGATGGTGGATACTTTGTCACTGGCCTATGACTTTCCCTTATGGGAATATACTACTATGTATCCATTCTATTCTTTTTGTCCTTGTAAACCATGTTGCTGAATATTCTTGACCAAAACTGTAAAAAATAAATTGCCATTGAAATGGGTTACCAATTTATACTTCCATTCAGAAGTGAAGAAAAGATTTTATATAATTGCAAAACTATTTATTTAACCTGGGAAATCAGTCAATTGACTAATGTTTATTGAGAACCTGTTATAAATAAGGTTCATGTCCTAGGCATGGATGCCAAGATACAAAGAAATATAAGGGGGTCCCTGCCATTGGAACTGGGGTGATAGGATGTATAGACACCATGAAATTCTTTATGGATAAGTAATTTATTGAGTAAAAGCTGCGTACGGTCCTAGGCATTAGACATACCAAAATGATTAAGAGGACAAGGTTTGAACAGAAAGGCAAGAACAGAGGTGGAAAGTAACTGGAAGTAATTTCCAGGAAGATATTTTGCATGTGACCTAAACATTCCCTTTGCCATTCTGTACAATGGCGAGCCCACACCACACCAATGAATTTCCCAGTTCCTAAGGAGGCCAACTCAGGAATGAAAATGTGTCACAAACATTAAAAGGTGGCTTGACTACCCAAGGATTTTTTAATTGCTATTGGCAAATTCCAGTATCTGAGACAAAAAGGATATTTAAGGAAAGAGGCCTTTCATTATTCCAGATGCACTTTAGAAGATTCCAGTTTTCTACACAGAGACTTCAGCTTGCTGGAGAGCAAGAATTGTTATAAGAAGATAGAAAAGCTACTTATTTTTTTATGGGACTTCGGCATAAATCTTCTATCCATAACATGGTCCAGTGACATAAATTTCAGCAGCTCGTTTCTGTTTCACCTGCCGTGCAACCGGGACCGTCCCACGGCAATCTCCAGGCCTGGAATTGAGCCATTTGCTGGTGCCATAAATAAGAAGGGATGTCATGGCTGTTTTCATTTGACTGAGCAGTAATGGAGTTAATTATACTTTCCGTCTCTTTGTTTTTGATCTGTGTTTCCAAAGTCATCTAAGCTTTGGGGAGTTCTCCTGTTTTAACTCTTCCCTGGTCTGACGGGATTTCGCAGCCAGGAGCGAGGCCTCGCTTTAAATTTACCCCTTTGATTTGCAACTGGGTACGTTGTGTCTCACCTTCATTCTTCTTCAAAGGACGATGACGATTGATTTTTGTACTTGACCTGTGATTTTGAATTTGAGCGTTTTATACACCTTACCTGTGGAGGAGGAAGGATCTCGGCTCAGTTTTCTAGTGGAGACAGACCCAGGAAAGATAAGTAACCCTTGCAATCCAGTGAGATATCAGAAGCGGGGTTGACATTTTTTTTGTTTCAGTATTTGTGCTGTGACTAGGTGCCATTGTTGAATGCAAAAGGGCTTCCGTGATTTTTCTGCTGAGCCATTACTGAGTTGAGACATATTATGAAAGCTAGATAAATACACATATACACACAGGGTGGGGTAGAAGTAGATTCACAGTTGTTCATATGAAAAATAATATAAGTAATAATACAAGAATAAACTGTTCCATGTACTCCCAACTGTAAGCTTACTTTTGCCCCATTCTGTATATATAAACATTTGTGGTCGTCAGGCTAGTTTTTTTAATCTATTGGTGTTATTTCTCCAAATCTACATAGCCTGAAATAGTCAGACTATTAAATCAGTATAGATACTTCAGTTGTAATGAATGGAACCCTCTCATTCTTTTGTCTATGTACACGTCTCTCCTATAACTGGCAGCTAAGCATCTAAAGAAAAAAACGAGGAAAAGATCATTTGCATGCTTTATTCTTATGACAGTAAATACTGAAATAGTTGGAAAAAAGGAGATGGAAAATTTTTCATTTTTATCAGTCAGTGACAATTTTGATAATTGGAACATGGGAAAGCAGCATATGGTATTCCATATATACATACATACATATATAATAGATACTAAAATAATAAAATAAATCTATAATTTTATGGTTTACTTTGGTTGAAAAGGCGATCTTGCTTTTTAATGGGTACAGCTTTTCCTTGGTAACATTCCCTTGTTAATGAATAGCTTCCCACAAAAGCTTTCTCATCCATCTCACTGGTTGAGATTTGTTTCCAAAAAGGATTTAAAACTATGCCCAAGCTGCTTATTTGAATTCAAATGTAAAATAGTTAAGAAATCCTGACACACGATTATTTTCTCTTCCTGTCTCCTGCACAGAGGACATTTACTATCAACCACGCTATTACCATGGTTGCTGCCATTTTTAAAGAAAAACCAGTGAGTCAGTTGTTCTTCACCGTGAAAAGAAACAGGTTAAATGCGGAAGACACGCACTAAAAATGGGGCTGGGAGTCATGGAGGGATTTTGTTGAATTCTAGTGAGAAACTGAGTGGGACTCCCTTCTAAGGGAGAAAAAGATCCTTTCATTTTGGCCTGAGATTTTCCCTGAGAAATGCGTGTGATTGTCTTTGCAGGCAGGAGTGTGGACGGGTTGAGACGGTACTAGTGATCAAGCATTTTCTACAGACCTGCAGGGGATAATTTTTCATCTCTGGGTACTGAGGACTGCCCTCATGGACTTCTTATATCTTTGAGGGTTTCGGCAGGAATTTTTGTTGGTGCAGTCAATCCCAAACTCAGTAGAACAGACCCAAGGGCTGCTATGGCAAAATCGCTTTGCAAACTGATTGAATGAGCTACTGTGCCTTGTCGTAGGGCGACCTGTTCAAGGTCACCTTCCGATGCGGAAAACAGAAAAAGGTGGTGGGCGGCGTGAATCAGCATCTTGTACTAATTTAATGGCTTGATTCTAACGTGATCACGATGAAATTGAATCTGCTGTTCAAAAGAAAAGAAAGGAAATCCACTCACCCAAGACTACCCCCAAGAGAGTGGGCTCAAAAAGGAGACACCACCCAACCCCACGCCCTTCGGTAGCTGCTAAACTTCAGACTCAGTGTTGCAGGTGTTTACATGGAGGGGAGGGGAGTGTCCCGTGCTCTTTCATGGGAACATGTTTCTATGATGAGATTCAACATAAGTCACTGTGAAATTCGGCACATCTTTGGCATTTAGAAAAAAAATGACAAACTAGAATACCATCTTGCTCGTTTTCTAAGTTGTTTAGGAAGTGGCTTGCAAGGAAAATCGACATCCTTCACGCGTTTTATGAATGCTATGAAAATTCTGCACTTAAAAAATGACTTTAACTGAGGGACAAGCCTTTTCCTAAGGAAGGTCAAATTTTCTTCTCGTTGAAGTCTTTCAGGTTCCCAAATCAGTTTGCATATTGAGCTTCCCAGAACTGTTTTCAACTGCCTGGAGCAGTTGAGCATGAAGAACACCATTCTTATGTCTTTAGCTACAAATTGGTAAGCAAATGGGCTCCGGAGGCCTGGGGAGGAGGGGCACGCCTCTGAAACCCGGTCTGTTTATTACCGAGGAAGTTCTGATCAAGTTGATAGTGTTAAAGGCTCCAACATATCAACCCCACCGAAGAGCAGGACAAGCCACTGTAAATATGAACCATCAAAGCACCAGCCATTTCAATGAAATGAAGCAAATCAATTGTTTTTTAGAAAGGTGCCTTTCAGATCTCCTTCCTCGGGTTCCGGGTTCCTGTATCGAGTTCGCATTAAAACAACTTGTGTTCACAGGGCTTTCAGCTCAGGATCTTGGAAGGTCGGTGAGTTGGCTGGCAACCCATCTCCCTCGTCTGTGGCAGAAGAAGCAGTTTGCTACGTTAAAGCCCTTTAGAACAATTCAGTGACCTTAGCATTAGAATATATACAAAAGGGCTAAAATAATTACAGTTTCTGGGGTGATGAATTGGCTTCTATCAGTTGCCTTTTATGTAACATGCCATGAATTGTTTTTCCCTCCAAAATGTGTCATATGGTTTATTAAAACTGATATATGTGTCAGCTGCCTGCAGACTTAGAGATGTTATTTTTGGGAATTAAAACACCTTTGGTAAATTCATGGCAGTTTTGTGTTCTGTGGAATAATTTCAGCTGCAAAGAGGAAGCTCAATGTGGTTTCTACATAAGCCGGCAAGGTAGTAATGACTATATCCTGATTATTTCTTATAACACATTAATTGAGTGCCTTTTATGTAGCAAACACCAAACCAAACAACCTCACGTGTTGCCTCTTCGAATGCTAATATTACCGCCTCCACCTCCATAAGCAGTGGGCTTCTACAGATCAGAATCTCATTTTATAAATTGTTGCTTATCTTTAGGACAAAGCACAATGCCTCGCATGGAATAAGTCCTCGCAATCTTTCTGCTGAGACACATATAAATAAATGTAGTTAGCTTTTTAAAAAATTAACTTCAGGATTGAGCCTTTGAATTCCAATATTTAATCCTCTGGAGGAAGCAGAACGGAAGGGATGAACGACAGAATTTTCTTCTCCTCACGTGGTCACACCAAAATTCTCTCGTGTTTTGGAAGGAAATGTCCCTTTAACGTTGGGAGGGACTGACACGTAAGAAATACATTTGTCCTAAACATTGTTTGCATTTGAAAGGTTACTCAGCCTACATCTTTACCAGCAGCCGGGAAGAAAGCTGGTGCATTTCAGCGTGGCCAGAAGGCACGGGATGTTGGCCTGTCTCAGGTGGGGTGTGGGGGAGGAGGCTTGGTTGAGGACTGTAAAACCTGCGGAAAGGTTGTCTCCCCCAACTCCCCAGCTGGAGGCAAAGAGGAGCTTTTCAAAAATGTGTGCACAGGAGCAGCTTCATCTGAAGAGTGGTCTAGAGAGAGCCCTTGTCTGTGGGCATGGCCGGGGCCCCAGCTGTGCTCCTTCTGTGGGAGCGAAGGTGGAAAAGGGGGATTTGAATAGAGAGTAGAATAAATTCCCCCCCAAATTTGCGGAAGAGGTGAAATCTGAACCAGGCCTATTCTGGAGAACTTGATGCATTAGGAAAATAATTTTTGATCTGTGGTTCTATGAAATCGAGAAGCCATAGTTGATGTTGGTAGGCACATCTCTTTCAGTTTCTCATCCCGCACCGGAAATAACACGATTTGGTAGCTTATACTAATTGATGAGACTATGTTAGAAGATCATCTGACAACTTTAAAATACCCAGATTTTTGTAAATTCAGATTTAATGAGTACCAAATATTGTTAAAAACCAAATCCCTACCCTGACAAATTGAATTTAAATTCCAGAACTATTTATGTTACAGTACAAAAAAGGGGGGGGCAAGGGCAGCCGAAGCAATATACTATTAGCCAAAAGGAACCCCCCAGGTTCGTTATATCCGCCTCCAGGGGAAAGACTTCTCTCAATGCCCAAGATTCATGAAAAAGAAAGGAATTTATTATTCATTTGAAATAACACAAACCAAAGTTCCCCACAAATGCACAGTCCTCCAGGCACCCTTCACGTGGCAAAAAGGAGCACTTCCAAAGCCTCGTGGTCCCAACCAAGACACCAAAGCCGCATGGTCTTAAACAGACGCGTGGTCCCAAAAAGGGAGACACCCAATGGCTGCTGTGCCTCCGTTTAAATCCCAGAGCCAATCTTCCTCTGCAGCCCCGTTTCCGGCTCCTCCCACAATTGGCCACAGCTGCCGCATTCTGGGCAGGTGTGGCCCTGTGGTGTGGAGCCAGTTCTCTCCAAGCTCTTCTGGACCCTGTTACACATCCCTATTTGGGGCTCCCCTCTTGGCTGCACCCTGTTACACTTCTTGCTCAATATGTGATCTCAGGAAGTTACTTAACTTTACTGCTGTTCAGATTCCTTATTTGTAAAATACAGTTGTAGTAAAAATTAAGTATTAGGAAGAGACAGCATCCTGGGTAAAATCTCGGACTCTGGGGTAAACCTGCCAGAGTACGAGTCCTTGATCTATTGTAGACTAGCTGTGTGACTGTGGGCAAGTTGCCTGACTTCCCTGTGCCTCAGTGTCCTCATCTATGCAATGAGGATAATGATAGCCAATTTTGATTGTGCCAGTACAGTTTAGTAAACAGGTTGCCCTTTCTTCACTGACTCGAAATACCACCTTTATTATCCACTCATGTACTACATGATGACATTTTTACCCGTGATGGATTGTATGTACCATGGTGGTCCCATAAGATTATAGTGGAGCTGAAAATCTGTAATTGCCCAGAGACACTGCAGCCATTGTGACCTGCAGGGCAATGTACTGCTCACGTGTCTCTGGTGATGCTGGTACAGGCAAAACGACCGCGCTGCCAGTCACGTAAAAGTACTGTCTACCATATTTTCACTCCACCTTTTCTCTGTGTAGATGCACAAACACTCCCCGTGGTGCCACACGTGCCCGCAGTCGTCAGCACACTCACTCACACGCCGTGCAGGCTTGTAGCTCAGGAGCAGTGGGCGGGGCCAGACGGCCTCGGTGGGCAGTGGGCGGGGCCACCAGGCTGTGTGCAAATACTCCCTGTGATGCCCACACAACGACAGAATCACTGAGCGACACATTTCTCAGACCGTATTCCTGTTTTAGGCGGCGCGTGACTGTATATTGATTTCTAGGTGAGTCCCTGCGGCCGTTGCTCCAACAGATCTGTCTTACGAAGGCGGAGCCTCCGTGTTGGAGGCTGATGGAACTGGAGGAAGTGAACGGAGCCCGTGGGGGCACTCGGTGTGCTCAGATAAACGCGTGGCTGTTGGCATCCTCGACTGTGGGTGGACGGTAGCCCAGTATCTCAGATGATTTATTAAAATGAACTCCCGGTTCCGATCTTGTTTGCTAATACACATTCAGATCAATAACTCAGCCCATCTGAAGTCACTTCCTTATCTAGGTGGTAGAATCGGCTAATGTAACAAAAGGAACAAATGAAAAGTGATTTTTAAACATCATGCCACATGCAATATGTCTCTCCGGTCGGTACTTGGCTCGGTATAAATGAAATGTTGGTGGCCAGTATTCAAAGGTGAAGGTCTTTAAATTTACATCTGTTCTTTTTTAAAAAAGTCCCTGACTTAAAGACAGTCCACTCTTTTCTTTTTCCTGAAGGACATATGGAAAAAAGTGTCTAAGTGGTTCCTGACTACATGACTGTTTAAAAAAAAAAACAGCGGAGAGCCTTGGCTTTTAGCCAATAAATCATTCCTCCCCATTATTGGCTCCTGTCTATTTTATGAGCTTTGACTAAGCCACAAATACTCTGACAGCATAAAACCCTAATTCAGTAGACGACGCTAATGAGAGAAATGTCTCCTACGTTCTACAGGTAATGAAATACCCTTTCAGGTAACATTATTATGGTGTTTGCATTTTTTTTTATTTTCGCTAATATCCAATCACCCTGAATGAATTCACTGAGGCCCAAGAGTGGTAAATGTACAGTTATCTGACACACAGACACAGCTAACAAGTGTGAGATATTTGTATTACGCCCCATTCATCAGGTTTATGCGATTCCCCACGTTTGTTACGATGGCAGGCTCAGATGGCAAATCCCGTCGTTAGACTGGTGAAGATACTGGCACGCTGGCCGTCGTGTGGTCATGAACGCTTTCGATTCATCCAGTTTCAACACATTAACGCGGAATTTAAAATATTGTCCCCTTAACAACACATGAATGGTTTTTATCACTTAGAATACAAGAATAAACGAAGGTAACAGAGGAATTACTCTTTACAGGGGAACTGGGTTGGGTGAGAACATGCTGTTTCCCGTTCAGCTGAGTGGTCCTTTCTACCAGGAAGACTCTCCCAAACATCACTCTTTGGCCAATGGCTCCCTCGCTGTCTTTCGTCACCTAGAACCCTTTGTAAACCTGTTCATAGCGCTGATGAATTGTATGGAAATGACCTACTTTTCTAACTCATTGGCCTATATTTGTTATTTTTCTACATCCAGTGCCTAAAAAAACACTTCATGCATATGTACTCAACAGATATTTGTTGAACTGACTAGTAGGATAATTTTTATAGATCATGTCTATTAAACCAAGTATTACTTGGAGATATAGCAATTGGAATAAGCTTCTTAGAGCCGCTCAAGTATAAGCACCTCCAAACCACTTCCCCCCTACATTGTTTGGGGTGCAGAGGATTGAATGTTGGAAGTAGCCATTGATGCATTGGCCTGTAGAATGAGGGACGGTGGTATGGAGGCAGGCTGAGGCTGTTCGGCACCAGCGAGGAAGGCAGAGCCACAGAAGCTGCAAGGAAGGTGGGCTCCACAGCGTGTCCTCACAGGTGCCAGCAGGGAGTCCATTCCTGCGGGCTTCACGGCTGCAATAGCGGGTCTCCACGGAGCATGACTAGATCTGTGCTCTCTGCGGAGAGAGCCCTCCCACGGATGCTGTTTGATTTCCTCAGGCCGTAGTGTGGTTTTGACTCTCTTTCAATATTTTTGCATGAACGAATGGTTTATAAACAGGAGGAGTTAGGAAGGGTTCCGTTGTAGCTGTTTCCTTCCAACTACATGTTATTGGAGAAAGGTTCGGCTGGATGCAGATTTGCTTGGGTGATGAGTGACAACAGAAACCTGAAGTCACATGTGCAGGAGGACATGTGACTCAACCTTTAATAACATGTGTGCATATCAGCTGTGGGACTTGCTAAAACACAGACCCTAATGCAGTAGCAGAGCTGGGTGGGGCCCAAGAATCTAAATTTCTAACAAGAGGCCTACGTAGCTGCTCTGAAGATCCTGCTTTGAGTATCATGGCCCTAGGGATCTGCTAGCTTCTTGGTTTTGAGGATTTTCCTAAAGTAATTATGGCCAGGCTTATAGACTGTGGGTCTGCTCCATTCTCATTTATTTTAGCATGGGTGTGGGGATTAATTTGGGTTGGACTTGAGGATATTTTACACGACTGTCCTAACAATGGTCATGGCATGACACAATCATCACCAGGGGAAAAAGTGAAGTTGTTTTATATCAGCAAGGACAT
The DNA here is from genome assembly GCF_019186645.2 of Phyllostomus hastatus. Taxonomy (NCBI): domain Eukaryota; kingdom Metazoa; phylum Chordata; class Mammalia; order Chiroptera; family Phyllostomidae; genus Phyllostomus; species Phyllostomus hastatus. Next base: position 16,328,859 of record NW_025333607.1, read on the forward strand.
ATTCCAGAAACATTCACTCCACGAATGTTGAGTCTGCTCAGCCTTGTCAACAAATCCTTATCTCTGCAGCTGGAACGCTGGTTGTCAGAATAGTAAAGGGAGCAGCTTTTGTTTAGCCAAAGCCAACAATGTCTCTATGCATTTGCAAATGCCCCGTTTTATAGGAGAAGAATATAAGTACGCATAACACACCTATGGGGAACATCCCAGGGCTGGTGACTATAGGGTTAAAACCTGAGTGTGTGGGCAGCGAAAAGTGTGTGCCACTTTTGAGAATAAAAATAGTGTGTACCTTATTAAAAGCTGCCCGACAGGGTCAGCAGCCTAGTCACAGAATGCCTACCAAGAACAATTTCAATTTTAATAGGTTTTACTATGTATTTCATAAGCATGCCCATTGAAATTGAGTCATCAAAGCCTCCCCGTTCCTCCAAGACAGATTTTAGCCTGAGAGCTTGGAGTAATTATCCCACTGGATGTTAGCCTGTGTAGCTATTTCAGCCTCGTTCATCATTTCAAACAGCTACATACTCTGCCTGCTAATTTCTTCCAATGGATTAGCCGCTCTCACTTGTCTATCTTTTTTTATTTCTGGGGGGTGAAATATGGCCTTCCTCCTGTGTTTTAATAAGCTGAGCAGGCATGCGCCGCTGCACAGCGCCGCACTCCTATTTCTTCCAGCTCCAAGAATGATCTTCTGCGGGGTGGGGGGGAGAGCTGGGCGTGAACGTGAAGGTGAAAGCTGGGCCGTTCATACCTGCAGCCCGAAACCAGCTGCTTCTTGCAACCCGTGCCGGAAACAGTTCCGGGCCGAGCTGGCGTGCACTGATCTGTTCCCGGTGCATTCAAAGCGGCTGTGCTGCTGCGTTACTTATCATCGGCTTCTTTTGGCCTCTGATCTTTATTCCCATCCCACCCCCCTATTTCACCTCTGCTCTGCCTGCGTGCCTCCTGTTAGAAGACCACAAAGCGGAGAACTATTCACGGCAAGAGATAACTTCCCCCGTTTTTTTACAATAATGACCCTGCTTGAGCTTTTGAATTTCGGGGGTTCAATGATTTCTTTATTCTCTGACCTCTCAGGGAGAACACAGCTTCACAAGCTGGGACTATCACTCTTTCTTAGAGTAGGTGGTAAAAACGCAGGTGTCCTGGTTAACAAACCAACGAGGGTTTTTAATCCTGTCGCTGCCACTTAGCAGCTTGGGGACCTGGGGTAAGTTATTCAACCCTTCTGAGCTTTAGTTTTCTCATCTTCTGAACAGGGATAAATACGTTTTTCATTCTAGGGTTAGAGTGAGAATTAGCAAGCGAGACCGTGTGTGCCTACCACGTAACAGGCACCGCGGCACATGGAGCCGACTGTGTTTTCTTTACCCCAGTCATTTAACAGATGGGCTTTTCGCCTTGCACTTGCTGTTAATGAGCTATTAGAGCTTTGAGCTTTGCCGTGGATCCTAGAAAAGCAGATGGGAGGAAGGCAGGAGCTGAGGAGGCTTGCTCATAAGTCTAGTCTAACGTTCACGGCCGTTTTCACTGCAAAGGGGCCTGAAGCCCCGTCCAAGCTCCCGGTCTGTGTGACTAGGCTTAACTCTCTCCCAGGACCCCATTTTGAGCATCTTGACACTAGTTTGGAAGACACACGTTTTCCCTGATTGAAAACAGGAAGCTGACCCTGGGACCCCAGATAAAGAGGACAGTGGACGGACTGCTCTCTTAGATGAAGTCTTCAAACTGATCAAGGCCAAAGTGATGGCGGCTCAATCTTCTAACCGCCAGGCTCCCCAAGAGCTGGCAATTTAAGGGAAAGCTTCTTCTCTGACTCTTGGCCCCAGAACTATAATGTATTTGCTGATAAATTGGAGCCGGATAATTTTTATCCAGCTCAGGAGGAAGTGCGGAAGACAGTAATTGGTAATTCTTAGAGAGACGGGCTCAGCTCTCAGGTCGCTCTCAAGAGAGGGTTTTGGAAATGTGATATCGTTTGGAATTATATTAATAAGAGCACTGACTGGCATCAGAAATGTGGAATTGGTTCGAGTTTTTCTTCCTTCAGAAACACAAAGCATCCATACTCTTCATTTACACATAAATTATATAAGTGGATAAAATCCGCATCATTAGAGAATGACCTTGATGTTAGGACACATTGATATTACAGGTGATGTTCTTTGGAATTTTGCAAATTTTTGACATTAGTTATGGTTCAGCGCCAGTATCAAGATCATTAGCGTGGAGTCAAACTCTTCTGTATCCACCAGGCAGTAATTAAAATGACGTTTCCAACTATTTATATATACTTTACCTAATGATATTTTATAGATACAAATATATATATATAGTTCATCTCCAATTTGTCACTCGTTGTGGTCCAAAGACCTACCTAGAGAAACTCATCCATCCCATGGATCCTTTGTTCACCCCATTTAGGAGCATTTCCAGCATATGGGTTGCTTTTTTTTTTAACTGTTATTTTCTTTCTCTCCCTGTTTCCACCTCTCCCTCAAGCAGTAGAACAATTTGAAACAATTTTCTTATGTTAAGGGAAAAAATAAAACTAAGCTCAGACAATGGATGTACCATGATCTGTTAGTCTTTTTCTTGCTAATGAACTTTTAGGCTGTTTCTAAACTTTTGCCGTTATAAATGATAGGCCTTTGTATATACCTCTGTTTTTTTTTAAGAATAGGATTCTAGAAGTCATATTAGTGGGTTCAAGGCTGTGCACTTTTAGGAATTCACATTTCCCATCTGTTTTCTGGTAAGTCTTATCAAGTACATGCTTTCTGGCAGTACCTGAAGGTCTTCCACTCATTGCGCCCTTAGAAACATTTATAATGCTACCAGATTGGACTACTGTAAATTATAGAAGTGAAGAATGATAACTCGTTTGAAAACTTTACACTCATTTTTGACCAGTTTTCTTTTACCATGATGTGCTTGTTGGTTAGTTTTAGTTTTCCAAATTGCTTTTTCATGTTCTTTGTGCATGCTAGCAGTTTTCTCATTGATTTGAAAGTCATTTTCATATACGAAGGGCTTAATTCCTCATATTTTTATAAATTTTTATTGCCTTTTAATTTTATGGGTATTGTAGTACAGATTACATTTTCAGGTAGTCACGTATTGTGTTCTTCAGTATTTCTTTATTTCTATTTTAGGTGTACTGAGACTAAACAAACGTTGACCTCCCCCCCCACAGTTTTACGTTTTTTTCCTGTATATAATTTACTCTTTAATTCTGTGGAAGCAATTTCGTCTAAACCTTTTCATTTTCCCTATGACAGACTTTTGTATCAAAGCTACACAGAGACCAGAGCACCAGACACGGTTTCAGCGGTCACAGTTACCCAGGATCTAAGGCTTTGGAGACTGGGAGGCACAGTGCCCATGGTTTGGGGAGAGTCAGGAGTTGTATGTGGATTTTAGACTGTGATGGGGGCCGGTGTCCCTGACCCCCATGTTACTCAAGGGCCAACTTTATTTCATATCACCAGTAAGAGAAAAATTAGGACATCGTGTGTTCACACCCATTTGAAAACTCGTGAAGCCGAAATTAAAATAAGTTCATCTTACTTTCAGCTAAATTTGCCTATATTTCCTGAACGAATACATAGATGCCATTATATATATGTAGAAAAATTAATACAAATACTATCTTGAGCCAAGTGATCTTGGTAACAGCTGGTGGGTACAACCCACGTTGAATTATTCCAAGTTCAATGTGGCCTTGCCGACAGAGAACAGAATGAAGAATAAATCATACTGAAGGTACTGGAAAGAATAAAAGCATAATAATATTAGCTTTAGAACTTCCACGTATATTTTTGGTCTTCAAGATCTTTTGCTAACATTAATTAATTAGTATTCATAGTACCTTGGGAAGTAAATATTATCATCTCAATTTTTAATAAAATTGAAGAATAAAAGGTTAAGTGGTTCCCCTCAGGCTGCTGAGGGATTCCATTTTATGTGTTTTTACAAGGAAAATGAAAGTGACTACCTAATAACATGTTAAATAACATTGAAGATGAAAAAGCCCCTATTTATAACACCTGGCACATAGTAGGCTTGCAATAAATATGCTGAATTGTTTAAATGATTATACTAGCTAAGGATAACACGGTCATTATATCTGCTTCATACATATATTTGTGACTTTTACATAAATATATTTAGTTCCTGGTTAGAAGAGCTAGAAAAAAAATTGAATACACAACCTTGTTTATTCTTTTCTCACTAGAAAGATGTCGCCTCTTTCTTTGAGACAAGCAGGCAGTTTTATTTTTCAATGTCTCCATGGAATGAGATTGCAGAATCTCTTCAGTGCCTAACGACACCCATGTGGATATCAAACTGTGTTTTAATCAGGTCAATGATGAATTCAAGACATCATAGGCTTTATAGACCTACTACCTCTACCTAAATAGCCTGCTTGGATTTTTTTCCTCTTATTCCAGTTGGCTAACATTTGATCTAAATGTATTAGGAATTTCAGTGTCATGTTGACATTTAGATCACATTCCCCTTCCTTACAAATAACCTAGTTTCTTTAGGATAGTCTTCTTGACTATTGAAAGATTCTTGTTTTTTTTTTCTGGTCTCTGCCAGGCACACACCCTGGAAGGGGACCCAGTGGATCTGGAGGCGCATTGCAAAGAGCCACCACCCAACTGCAGAGTTCAGTGACCTGCCGTCCCTACCCTCCGGCGTGGTGCCCTCCTCAGTCTTTCCTGCCTTCTTTTCTGTTCAGCAAAGAGTGCCTTCAGCTGTGTCGCTGTGTGAAAGAAATGATAACTTACAACAATTTGGGGGCGTAGGTTCATCCCCCGCAAACTTACCCCTTCCTTATTTGTTCAGGTATATTATTTGCTTTAGATATTTTTACAGTTTCCAAATTCTCCTGTGGATGTTTGAATCTAGCTGTTGCCTGAACCCATGACATCAGCAGAAAGCAACCAGATTCATGATGGAGATGCAGTGGTCAAGCCAGAGTGTGGATGGGCCTGGAGCCTGGAGCTGGACCTGGACCTGGACCTGGGCCAGGTGTCGGCCAAGGGTCCTCTAGCCCTTGATGCAGCTGGTCCTGATCTAAGCTCTTACAGAATACAACATCTGACATAATTGTTCCAGAGTCAGTTCATCAAGGTGACGGAAATGGGGTACAGCTGTCCAAGGGGCTCCTAGTCCACATTTCATCATCACAGAAGTAGCTTTTAAGGAGTAATGGGGGCTTGCAAATATTAACATCTGCTTCTTTATAATACACACCACAGACAGAGTATTTAGAGATATGAAGGAGGAAAAAGTATCTAATTATAAAAAGTAAGTTCCATAGACTTGCCTGTCATAGTGATTAAATGGAATTATGGAAACAATTATCCAGATACCTATGGACCCAAATGCCCACACTTGGTAAGAATATTTTTTTCAATTCTTAGCTGATAAACTCACTTTCTTGAGAAATTGGTCTATTAAATAACCTAGGTTAAAAAACTGAGAATATATCATACACATATATGAGGTCTGTCTGGAAGGTATCCAGCCATGTAATATGGAAAGTAGAGACATTTACTGAAGAAGATACACGATAATAGAAACATTGTGTAAAGGACAATGATGCCTCAGTCCCCTTCAAAGTAGGTACCTTGAGACCTCACACGGTTCTCCCAATCATCATCAGCTGCCCCATCATATTTTCCTGAATCTCATCAATGGTCTGAAATCTCTTCCCTTTCAAAGGTGACTTTAGTTTTGGGGAAAAACAGAAGTTGCAGGTCACCAAATCTGGGCTGTAGGGGGGCCGAATCACCTGGGTGATTTGATGTTTTGCCAAAAAACTCTGCACAAGATGTGATGCATGAGTGAGTGTGCTGTGGTGATGAAGCTGCCAATCACCAGTTGCCCATAGCTGCGGCCTTCTAAATCATCCAAATAATTTACATGGAAGAATATTCAAGGTTAATGCAAAATTTGGTGCAGATTTGTTGCTCTACTTGCTCAGTTATTTTTAATACTAAAGCCACACAGTACACATGCTCACTTAGTGGTATCTACCACCCCTACTGACTAGTACAGTGAAGTGGACTTTTTCTGGACAAACTCCTATAGGTTACATGAAATCTTTATATATATTCTATTGTATACATATAAGATGATATAGCATGCATCCTATATCGTGTATATATAGGGTCTGCAGACATAATATACACATATATATTTTATAAATTTAATAATATGTTCAGAGTAATTGAATGAGATAGTTTCAGTCTTTTCAACAATGTGAATAGTCATTTCCAATTTATCACTTCATTTTGCTAGTAGACTTGGGTATGTGGTCAACTCACTAAACACTTAGGAGGTGACCCTGGCAGGTGCACTTATACAATTATTTTAGCAGTGTGTTAAGTATGTTCACCAACTGGAAAAAAAGAATGATAGAACCAGACGTTATGAAGTAAAAGGTGAGAGAAAACTTTAAATTGGCTATGGGTAAAATCCACTTCCATACACCCTTGTGTGTGTGTTTAAGAGCTACCTAAACTTTACTTTCTCACCATTTCTTTTCATCTTTGATCAATATAAATTGCAGACCAATTGGGAAACACTCTGGTCAAATTTCGTCTTTTATTTTTAAAGCTCTATTTATTGTTTTTTTACTGCAAGCACAGAGGTATCTTAAGAACCATAGAATCACTAAATTACATTTTAGAACATGGCATATTAATTCTGACTTAAAAGAATAATGTTGCTTAATATAAACTGACATTAATATGTGTATGAAAATATTCAATAGTTACCTATAGTCTTTGCAGAAAAAGTATTTCAAGGGTTAAGCTGATAGCACAGTGGTTTCAAATCCTTGCTTAAAATATGCCCTTTCTTAGAAAAAAAGAAAGAAAAATGATGGATATTCACATGATTGACAACCTTTCCAAATAGAAGTGTTGCTATAATTAAGCAATAATGTATGAGTGAGTGTACATTATGACAAATTGGAAGCTTGGTTGATTAGATTGAGCATATAAGTTGTCAGTATAATTATCATATTTTAATCATTTTTCTCCATTTTTTATAACAGCATTGTCTTCAGCCTCATTTGGTGCTTATTAGATTGATATTCTAAGAGGAATTGTACAACATAAAACATGTCCTTAAACAGGATGAACTTTAGATAAGGCTTTAGTTATGTCTATAAACATTTATAATGATTGCTGTTATGTTTCTACTTTCTTTTATCTACTGTTTCACTTTGTGTAAAAATGAAAATTTCTTTTCAAGATAAAATGGAGAATCTTGAGCATGTATGTCTCTGTGAAACACCGCTATGTTTCAATAGAAGCCTATAAAATATTTATTAAAACTGCCTTCAAAACAGAGGGTTTCCCTCCTTTGATTGCCTATTCTATCTCTAGACAGATCATTCAAATGGATAACTGAATCCTTTGGAGGGAATTCTTTTTTTAATATTCACCCAAGGGTATGTTTTCTGATGTAAGAGAAAGAGAGACACGCACAGAGACAGAGACACAGAGAGACAGAGAGACAGAGAGACTGGCTGCCTTGTGTACATGCCCTGACTGGGAATCGAACCTGCAACTTTCTGGTGTACTGGACAATGCTCCAACTAGCTAAGTCATCACCTGGCCAGGACTAAATTCTTTGCTTCCGTTACTTGGTTTGACTCTCTTTCATCAGAAATTTTAAACCTGCTAGACACACAGGGAAGGATTGGGCGGGGGTGAGGGGGTGCGGGGGGGAGATGGAGGTGAGGGAAGAATGCTAAGGGGAAAGGCAAGATGCCACTTAGTATCCAACTTTTAAATTCAAAGTCCAGAAACTCATTATTCTGAGCCTAAGATGTGGACATTTAGGAAGCACATTAAGGGACTAGAGTATTAATGATCATTTCCCTGCCCCAAACCAGGAGGCTAGCTCTCAACAGTCCCAGCAAGCCCTCCTACCACGGAGAAACAACACTCCCCAGCCTCTCAGGTGCCACTTTTGTCTTGGTGAGCCACACGGGTTAGGGTAGTGTGAAATGCAGGGTTTGGAGTGTGTGAGAATGTGCACCTGTAGAACCTGGGATAGGCTTATTCCCCCCAGGATTTCAGGGTTTTAAGAGAGGTGACAGAGTTTGGAGGTCACCCCTCCAACAAGTCATGTCCTTACCTTAAGAGCGTGCGAGCTACGACATGTTTTTGTTTATTCATAATCTTTTCTGAAGGCCCGCCCCCCATTCTCTGCAAATGGGCCTCGTTAAAGACGATCGCTGTCTGGAAGTAAATGATGTGATGTTAATGCCATCACTGCCCTGTAGTAGGAGCAGTGCGCCCGTGAGTCAGTGAGCACACACGCAATCCATCAGTCTCCGCCAATAAGCGGAGACTACGTTACTCACTCCCCAGGACGTCCACGTAGCCGTACTCACAAGCCGCCTTTCTGTGGCTCATAAGCGCACTTTTAAAAATTCAGAAATTGCATTGAGAGACTGTCTCTATTTATTTTGATTCGTGATTTTTCCCCCCATCAAATGTGGCGTGTAAAACATCACAGAGCGTTTCACATTTCGTCCTGAATGATGCGGACTTGGTCATTCAGGTGTGCTCTCCCTTCATTGATTTCACTATTTCCTAATTTTGTGGTTCCATCTAAAACTTGACTCCTCACTGTACAAAATAGTGGTGTTATCCCAGAACAGGGAGGGTTATATTGTTTACTTACTTAATGGCTCTACAGTGTAGACTCAACGCTTTTAATGTAGAAATGACATCAGGTGTTTACAGAAAGATGGGGATTGCAACTTATTCCTGGCAGATCTTTATATTAAGTCGATCTGGTCTCTTTTTTTGCTTTTAAAAAGGCATCCTAATTTCCTTTTCTTCCTTGGCATCCTAATTTTCCTGTCGGGGTAATCCAACATGGCAAGGAGTCTCAGTTTGTACTTACGCCCCTAAAAGGGTATTTTTATTCCCCACCCTGCCTCAGGCTTCCCCATTCAGGTTTCTCAGAACTTGGATCCTGGTTCGCTTTTCAAACCAGGGCCTGAGTTCTCCTACAACATCCCGCAGATTTGCAGGTGAAATGAAATACTGCAGCGACCTTTTTAATTCCCCTGACTTTTTACAATCTTGGAAATTTAACACAACAGCAGGAGTTTAATCATATTCACGGATGTACAAGACAAAATAAGGCACCTTTAAGTTCCGAGGGAGCTGTGACCTCCAAGGTATCAGGCACTCCACAGCTGTCCCCAGGGACGGCCGAAGCCCTGCTTACATGCGTGGTTCTCACGCTGCATCGTCACATCATGGGCTGTGACGTCTGTCCCCTGCGTATGCTGGAACTCATAGGCTATAAACTTCTGCTTCTGGTCCATATTTTGAAACTCACTTGCCAAAACTATGATATTCTGCATGCACTTTCTCTTTTGATTTATTCAGAATGATATTCATTCAAAGGCGTCCAAATCTTTGCTTTCATTTCGAAAATGTGTCCTGTTCCACTGGCTATTTAAAGGCTTTGCAGAACCAGAGGCCATCTCTACCGGATGCTCGAAGCTAAGCACTCGTTTCTTTACACGGGTGTCCAATGGCCGTGGAATCGATTCTTCAAATCAAGTGGGATGGTGTGTGCCGTCCCTTGTGGGTGTAGCAGGGCCCAATCATTCCACCAAATGTCGTTCTATGTGTGTTTCAGTTTTAGGTCTCAATTGTTGTGCCATTGGGTTGATGGATGAGATGGCCTGAAGAAAAGGAAGGAAGGAAAAAAATGCAATGTTCTTCACGGAGCCCAGAGTGACAGACATCAGCTCTCTTAAACTCCCCGTCCATTTAGCCATTGCGATTGGGGTGACTGATGAAGAATCCTGTCCGCTCTGCGCCGTTTCAGCGTCACACCCATCGGGAAAAGCAGTGCTCACCACGGTCCCGCCGCCGGTCTGGAGAGGTCAACAGCTAAGACATCTCCACACTAGACGCAGGCTTCTGTCCTTTGGATGTGCACAAGACATTGTCGAGAGACCTTTGTCATGAGAGCGGGCTTTATGGGTCACCGCTTTTAAAAGGCAAAGTGCTGGGTGGCTCACGTTCCATAACTACTTTTTCAAAGTCTTAAATTGAGCTCTGCTCATGAGTAGAGAGGTATGGAAATGCAACTGAGAAACTGGTGTTAATTTTTTTCACTTGTGAACACTTCTTACTGAGTGTGTTTTGTGGATTATCCTGAGTCTTGCTGTCTTTCCACCTCACAAGAGAATGTGTATTTTCCAACGGCCTGGGTGGTCACAATTAGCCCCTCAGACATGAGTCCCCATGAAAACAGAAACCAAAGAGGAATGGAGGGAGAGATGGATAGACCATACGTGATTTATTTTCAGACCTGATGTTTGTAGGCTCCAGGCATAACACAATATAGATGCTTGAAGAAACGCTTTTACTTCTCTTTATACGATACAACAGATTTCCCAGCAATCATTAATGACTTCAAACCTAAGAAATGTCAGCATTAACCAAAATCAAGTATAGCTGTACAAATATCTATCTAGCAAATCTACAGTTATCTTAATCTTTGATAAATACTTAAACTCTAAAATATCATCTATGCTTGATCATTGACTGAAAGATTTTTGACAAGGGAGTCCTTCCTCTTTATTTAAAATTGCTGATCTCTTGGTTGAGCTGGAGCTACTGAAAAAAAATGTCATTGCTATGATCTGCGACTGGGGAACTTCAGGCTCCATAAATTTGTTTTATTTGATTTAGATGAGGCAGTAGGTAATGTCACTGGACACAGTTGACAAGAAATTATTTTTTATTTAAAGAATTATTTAAAGAAGATCAAGCTTGTTAAAGAAAATTTTGTGGGGGGGAGTAGAAACATAAGCAGAACATACAAATATACAAATAGATCTATCACCCAAATTATAGGCAATTCTAAATTATTTTATAATTGTTATTTGGTATTTTTGGATATACCAAGGCTTTAGAAAGTATAGTTTTGATTGTGAGATATGTGTGTGTATGTGTATAATACTGTTCTTTTAACCTTGTATTATGTACAAAGATACGTCTATGTGATTACATAGTCTTCACAGGTTGAATAAAAATATATTATTATAAGTTCTGTTTACAGACTATTGAAGAGTCTTTCTCCAACTGAATCCTTGCTAGAGAAGCCCCAATTTGCTCAAATGATTATCTCTTCCCTACTGATTTAAGGGAGAATGGCCCTTTGCCCTAGAATGTCTTAGATTGAGTCTTGATCAATCACTGTGGTCTCATAACTTTGTCCATTGATTGGCTACAGGGTGCCATGTGATCCATTTACATCCAATGAGAGATTAGGGGAAGTCAACTGTTTTGCTCATAGAAGTACTTGGGCTATTGTTTGGCCCTTATCAGGTGCTGAATGAATAGTTGTTGAATGAATAGTTGTTGAACGAATGGATTTTAAATGCTAAAGAGTTTTCATTGAAAATCAGAGTTCACGGGAAGAGCCTGTGCTTTCTGGACCATTGCTAGGTCTGGACGTGGTGTCTGCAGCTGCTGCAGCCACTTTGCTCCCAGTGTGAGGATGAAGCCCACCCACAGGGGAGGCCCCCCCACCCAAGGGGCTCAAAGGAGCAGAGACCAAGTCATCCTCAAAGATCCCTGACTTCTGGGCTTCTTGGCCTAATACATTTCCTCCTTGTTTAAGCCAATGCGAATTAAGGGTTTCTGTCATTTACTGCTGATACCATCTTAACGGATACATGCTGTTCTGGATAAGGAGTTGCCACATTTTGGGGGTCATACCATCTAAACTTGAAAGGCCTTCATTTGGTCCCCTACCATTATGGAACACCATAAAAATTTTTTTTGCTAAATTTCATGAAAAGCTGGATACTGGTTTTTAAGAGATTAAGCTAATATCATACATACTTTATGAAATTCCATAACATTTAACAAATTATAATACATCACAACCACAGATGCTGCCAATCGTACACATATCAACAGCTGGTGGGCCTTCCCAGAAGACCAGAGGATTCTGACTCCGCCTACATTTGTTTTAAAGCTGCGACTAGAGCCCGATAAGCCTTCCTTGCCTTCATCTCAGCACTAAGTTTCTGAAAGACATCGGTGTGGTTATCTACTGTTGCATAGCAAATGACCCCCAAATCCTGTGGCTTAAACAACCTTTGTTTTATTATTCCTTGTGATAAATTAATAATTTATTGTAATAATAATTTGTTATAATACTTCCGTATAATACAATTTCTGTGGGTCGGAAGGGCTGAGCCATGCAGTTCTGGCGATGAGACGCTGATGGCAGCCAGCTGGGAGCTAGAGCTGGGACAATGGCTGGGGACAGCCTGGAGCAGCTACCCACAGGGGCTGGCTGAGCATCTCACGTGCTTCCTGTGGCTGCGGGGCCTCTTCGTGGGATCTCTGCTCCTGGCCTGGCTCGGGCTCCCTCACAGCAGGGTGGCCTCAGGGTAATCAGACGGCGTATGCTAAAGCTAAAGCTTCTAGGGAGGAGCAGGCCATGTGGAAGCTACATCGCCTTTTACGACCCAGCCCAAAAGTCACATCACATTATTTTTGCTTTGTTTTATTTTTGCAGGTGAGCTGTGTCCCTTCCCAGAATCAAGGGGAAGGCACTTGCATGCCATCTCTCCATGGGGGTGTTGCCAGGCTCCGGGTAGTATGTGGGTACCAAAGAGGGAAGTCGCCACCCTGATCTGCGGAACTTCCAACAATCTGTGAAAGACAACCAGGCTCTATCCGTGAAGGAGTTAAATAGTGGAACAGGGTGTTGGTTGCGAATGAGAAGCACAGAGAATAAATATTATAGGATCTCATCAAGGGGGAAAAGTAATGTGGTCAAGGGTGGTTAGGGAAGTGTGGAAATTAACAAGGCTCTAAAAATATATATTTTATAGTAAAATCATCCGAAAACCAAATGTTCCAATTCTGGTTAGCACGGTCGTGGAATGCCTGCTACGGGCCCGCATGTTTGATCTGGTACAGATTTCTGACATGGGTCTGCATGTGCGCTCTGTCCCTGCAAAGCTCAGGGCCCATTACTCAGTGCAAACGCTGCCGTGGCAGATGGCGTCTCCCTGTATAAACACTATCAGTGCCGATATTAGCGGCTGAGTCATCTACCTATGGCGTGCACCCACGTCTACACCAGGGTGTACACCAGGGTGGCTTAGCTGTGAAGCTGCATGATTTCTGAGTCTCGTCTCTTTCATTTCTTTTTTTGTCCAAAGGAGAGAATTTTGAAAGCCTTCATACATCACGTGACTCTGTGTTCATTGTCTATTTTATCTTACTGTTTTCTCTCAAACATGGTAGAGGCATATTGGAATTTTTTTTTAGGAGAAAATGACTGATATTGGAGGGAAAAAGCACTTTTGCCTTCCTTCATTATTTATTTCTTCATTCAAAAAGGCATCACTGAAATCCTACTGAGGGCCAAGAATTTGTTTTCTTCAGACCTCTGCAAGCAATGGAGACGGTTCAGGGGGGAATGGGGCTCCCCACCCAGAGAGCCCTCCAAAAGTATATTCTGGAATAAAAACATATTCATTTTTGTGAAAAAAAAAAGGTATTTTGATGAGGAACATGATCATCAACATTTATTCGTGGGCATAGTAATGTTTTTATTCTAAAATGCATTGAAATTACTTTGCATTAGTCATTCACAGGGTCTACTGAGAGGAAATCTCCCTCTTCAAAGCACTTGGGGAGAAAGTTTTGAAACATAGCATAGTTGCACTGAGAATTATTTAATGTAGGAATGTGAGAATTATTTGTTGTACAAAGTGTCTCTCAAGGAGGGCAAACTGTGGTATTCCTAGGAACAGGGCAGTGTTCTGTGCTATCAGTGAAAATGTTTCTCCCTTTAAAAAAAATTCTTTCAAGCTTCTCTTCAATTGGTGAAACAATTTGGTGGAAACGGTTTTGTGTCTCTGATTGCGGTAGGACACGGGGACACCTCCTATCACACTCCGGAGTGCTTCCGAGTGTGTGAAATATCCACCTGTAAGTCCATTCAGCAAATGCACAAAAAACTGCGGATTCAGTCACCTGAACTATATACATGCGGCACCGGTGAGAAACACCCAGAACCAACCAGCAGGATCCCCCGTCACCCTGTACGCCCTACGCTGCTGTGGGGACCTGAGGTAGAGCCAGATGGTAGTTATGACACTATTGCTTATCCGTCACTGCCTCCTGGACGAAGATGTCAAAGAGCCACACCCGGAAAGACCAGTTTCACGCTAAGACTTTGCTCCTGAACACTAAGAAAAAAGAGACTTAAGGCAATTATCAGGAGACGTTTTTAAAACTACCTACAATTACACAGTTTGGGCAAATCTTTTCAGGGACGTTGGCTATACAAAAGCTTTCCTCTTTGGCTACTTTATCTCACTTTGAATATGTGGAAGCAGATGCTAAGTTCTGAATTCATTCCTCGTTTTGTGTTTTGAAATGGAAGGGTTTAAACAAAGCTTACTCTTTCTCTGCCAGGGCAATATTTAAAAAAATTATTTGAGGGCCATGTTAAAATTATAAGAGGACATATCTTAGAAAAATCTACTTTATGACATATCACTATTACTAATTTTACTTTTTAAATTGTTATTGTGATTGACTTACTGCATAATTTAAGCAGCATTGATTTTATATAGTATAAACATATTTTACTGCTTTGGGCTGAATGCTGAACAAATTTTGGGCTTCTTTTGGACCATTTAATAAAAGGTACAGATACGGGTCCAGAGGGTATTACTTACCAGTGCTTTTGTCCTATGAATTACCTTTTTAATGTTTATCAGGGACTAGGATTAACTTTCAATGAAAGTTTAACATCTTTATGTTGCTCTCCTTGTTCTTTGTTGAAAGTGACTTTAAATTTCTTGGTGAAGTTTTCATTTTTTTCCTTCCTTTATAGGGAAGATTTAGAAAAAGTCCACTTTGATTTTAAAGGTGTAACATAGAAATAGCTCCCCGTAAGCCAATTTGATCAGTATGGAACTGTTTCTAAGTGCACATCATTATTGTTTTGAAAATAGCTGCAAACCAATATTTTTATCCTATTTTTCACAATATCTTGAACACAAACCATGCTTCAGAGATGGGAATATGAAAGGAGATGCATGGCAAAATCATAAGAAGGAGGCAAAAATATTGTGTAGAGTGTCTAAAAGATAGAAAGAATATTTTTATAAGTTTTTGTTTGGTTTCTATTGTAGCAAGCCAGGAGGGGCTTCTTTTCTGAGCCTCCTCCAGGGTACCACCAGATGTCACACTTCTACTGCGAATTTAAATGCCTTCTGGACAGTGTGCACACGGTTACCATTTCATCTGCACATGTTCACGGTCCCAAATCATTCCTCTTGTTCAACTCCAGCACACGACTTAAAAACTTGGACCCGAATTGCATGTGTAGGCATTGCTTTTATAACTATTTCAAGCATACATGTACAGTTTCTACGTAAGTATTCCTCATTCAGTTCATACGTGTGAGTTTTGTATTTATTTTGAGCTGTCTGTTTATGTTCACGCAGGCACATCACTAATAGAGCTCTTAGTTTGAAGATAAAAATGGCATGCACGTGTGCCCGAAGTAGGGTTATATTTAAGACGAAATGCAGAAAAGTAGAAAATTAAAATTTAAGAACATCAACATAGTTTAGTTTTGATTGGAAAAACTGGTGGGAAAATAATATTTATGTATATTGTTTACATATAATCTAACTTTTACATGGGTGTTACTTTGTCACAAATATCTAAAAAATCTATGCCAAAATTTCCAATTTTTGCAGAAAAATAAGTATAACTTGATTTAACATACTTAATTTGAATTGTCAAAAAAATAAACATCAGAGTGCTACATTTTCTTTTTATTTTGTATATGCTATGGCTCAAGTAAATAAAGGTTGTTAAAATATAAATTTATCTTTTTACTGAGTTACATAAAGTGTTATGAATACTGAATTTAATAATACCATTTCATGTGTTTATCATGATTTTTGTTTCTGTAAATAATGCTTGAAATTGAATAGAAATACAGTCTAAGAAACAATAGTTAAAAATAATCAAAGAACATTAGTATTACAGCTTTGTGTATGTTAAGATTTTAAGCTTTGTATTTATTGGTTTAATTAATACATAATTCTATGTGATAAAGAACCTAAATAATTTTAGGAAGCGTGCGATTGAAACAGATTAAACCAGAGAAAAGAAGATCTTCTTTTGATCATAAGTTTTATAAAACAAGAACAACACTTTAACCCCATCATAAGCAAAAGCACTGATGTGTGTTAGGAAATTGGCAAGGACACATAAATACAGCACTGGAGTGTGTGTTTCTGACTTGGCACTTACAAAAGTAAATTGTAAAGTTACTGAACCACTGGTTACTGCAAATTCACCAAAGACAGCCATCTGAAAGGAAAGGACAAGAACGAGTCACAGAGACCCTGCTGGAATGTGCGAGAGAGAACTCAACTATCTTGATGCAAACCCTCTGCCCTGTTAGAACCTGTCTGCTCTTGGCGGTGTTAGCGACAATAAATTAATGTTCTTCATCGGTTCTGTTAAAACTTCGCATTCTATTGTTCTTCCCTGAAAAATACTCAATTCCCAGAATTGCTAACACTGACAATGGTCTGTCCTGATTGCTTTATTTTTAAAGAGTTTAAAATGAAAATATAAAAAAGACTTATTTTTTCATGGTTAATATAGTTATTTCTCAATCACAAGATGTATTGCTATTTCGTGAAACACGCTTTTGGGATCTTTGTCTTTTTAACATACACTAGACATATTTATCATCAATTTTTACCTTTAATGCCGTTCCTTAGATGTCCCTTTTGTTAAAACCTCATTCAGCCTGACCTCTTTTAATGGATATGAATATGAACATATTCCTTAGTGAGTGAATAAAACGGCTTTCACTCCATAGCCAGTAATTAATCCTCATTATTGAGACTATGCTGAAATCTTGAATACTTGTCACATTTTCACTTTTGTAATCCTGAGTCTGCTGTGGCATTCAGTGATATACACAGGGGCTCTGCTTGCAATAATTGATTCATTCCATACTTCATATCCACTGACCTCGCTACAATTGTGGGAAGGCATCGTAGCTGTTGTGATTTAGACTTACCTCAAAGAAAATAAAAAAAGATAGAGACACCCCCTTCCCTCTTCAGATTTCTGCAAAATGTGAAAGAATCAGGTCGTACCATGTATCAAAATCCCAGTACTGACCTTTCTAGCCTCAAAATGTTGCCCTGGATATATAAAATAATAAAACATAAGTTATTTGAGCCATTATTTACCTAGTTGAGAATGAAAACATTATCAATTTTATTATCTTTCTGTACCTATTTTTACATTATTAATTTTGAACTATTAAAGGGACTAAAACACAGTTTGAAATTTAAATGTCTGCAGAGAAGCTACGAGTTCTAAGAACACAAAATATGAAATATACGATAGCATTGTAAGAGTACTAATTGCTGAATATTAGGGACAAGCTGACTTTTCTTTAAAGGTATATGTTATATTACTTTATTCCATATACTATTCTATGAAAATAAACAGAAGATATTGTAAAGCCAATTACTTATATTCACTATGCATCAGAACACTTTCTATTTGGGCGATGCTTTGATAAAAATGAAGTAGGTCCTAAAAACACCTGGTCAGAGCTGGTTTTCTATTTTCATATGCTGAATATTTAATAAAATAGAGACTAATTGGTGAAGGGAGTGCTGATTATTAAAAGCAAGCTGAAGTAGCGTTTTTTCACTTGATAAATCATTAAAAGGCTATTAAAGAAAAAAGGGGAGTGTTTTCTAGTTTTGTTCATTTCATTGAACTTTCATTTTTTAGTGCAAAGATTAAAAAAACAATAATTAAGGTTTATTAACATTGCAATTTTCTTCACAGTGGAAAAATGTTTTATGAAGTGAAAGGAATATTTTTGCAAGAAGCAAAAGCATTATGAAGAGCTACAGGAAATAAATACCACAAAATTAGGTTGAGTATACTTAAAGTTTATTGCTTATGAAACATACATATTTTAAGCTAATGGAATCATTCCTATGAATTACCGTCTCTAGCTGTGGGAGGGCATGTATCTGGTGGGAAAAAGAAACTTTGAGTTTTCCTGTCAACTGTGAATATTCTTGATTTGGCTGATGGGAGTCTTATCTCCCAATCCTAATATCTTCAAGTGAAGGGAAATCTAATTCATTAACTTTTCCAAACGTGTTAAAAGTTTCTTTTCATCAGGGACCACTTTGACCTTCTTTATCCATACCACTCTAGAGATCAGAAATACAAATGATGATAATTGATACCCATTAGTTTGTAGCTCAAACGCCAACTCTGAGTGGCCAGAAAACTCTATAGGCAAATTAGCTTTGTACAAAATTACCCACATTTTAAATGGACTGCTGAGTGATACAGTGATGAGTGGATTCTAAGACCGGCATAATACCATTTTTAAATGTTTTGATTTTAAAAAGTGCAAGACAAAATATTTTCTAAAATTTTGTTTATTACAAAATGTGCTTTTAAATGTCCTTACAGAATTTACTTGTTTCTCTTCTCTCATTTATGTGTTTAAGACAAACATTAAAGGCAAAGCCAATGCCTGAGAAATGGACAATTTTCAGCAGAAAAATAATTGTGTTTTATTCAAGGCATTCCAAAATTATAAGAGAAATAAGTGTTCTTAAGTCTGTATTTGCATGAAAAAAATGAATTCAATTTATGTATATGCTTTTTACTGAATAATCCCTTAATAATTAGAACATAAGTATAAAATGCATTCTATACAATTTAGTGGGTAGTATCAGATACACTTATCCAGAAATTTTAGTCATTAACCCAAACTACTTTAAATGATTATTTTATTTCCAATATTAAATAAAAAGGTCTATAGTTCATTTGTTACAAAATCATCATGTTATAAGCCAAGAAATGTAATCCACAGTATTGATAAAAACAGAAGGGGACTCTTGTGGTTCATGTATAGAATATGCTGGAATTTTGCAGAGACAGTAAATAAATTATTTAAAGATTTTTAAAGATTAAGACAAACGAAGATGATATTTCAAAGTTACATATGCTTTTGGATGTTGTCATTGAATTTTCCAGATGTCAAATCTACTTTTTTTTTGTTTCCCAAAGCTATATTATATTCACCCAAGGGGAAGGCTACATAAAGTGGAATTTCTTTGAATTTTTGAAAGAGAAATGTTAATATAAATGATTACTGTTACTTTCCTTAGCTAACTGTGACTTCATTAAGGTGACAGAAATTAATAAATCTCAACACTGAGTTTTAAAAATAAAATAGTTAGAATTATCTAGCAAATCTATTTTGAAGACCAATATTAGTGAGAAAATCAATAAAAATCTATTCAGTATTTTAGAACTGAACTATAGAGTTGAGTATCATGGTAAGATAACTGTCTCTGAAAATTACATAATTTTCTACTAGCTCTGCCTGTCCCTTTTGTCTCATACAGCACTTAGGTTTTACAAACTCTAATATATTATATATTTTATTTAAATTACATAACATACAACATTGTCCTTAAATAAATATATCATGTAATAGTTAAGCAAAGATTTCAAACTGCAGTCATCCTTAAAATGTCGCTTGAAAATACTTTCTAAAAATTTAAAAGCAAACCTTGACATGACTGTAAGCTTTGCATTGACTAAAACGTGTTCATCACACACGTGTACTTTCAATGGTGTGTTGGAATACGAGGAGACATGCAGGCATGGGCTTTTGTTACTCTTGTAGACAAGATTTCCCTCTTTCCGGGAGTAACTAATATCCTGGAATCCCTCCCCCTTCCCACCTGTGATTGCCACCATTAATAAACATAAACATTTGTGTGGCCATGGTCTCTCCAAGCGAATACATACACACACACACACGCACGCACGCACGCACGCACGAGCAAATCTGGATTCTGCTTGCAGTTCACACTGCATTTCCCCTTTCCACTGGGCTCTATTTCCCCCACGTCCCCCATTGTTCCTTAACCACAGCCTCCCAGCCCTGTCCAGAGAACCACAGCGGTGACAGACACCGACAAACCCTGGGCACAGAGACGTTTCCCATGGCCACCTCATGACAACGTTGATTTATTTGGGGTGTTTTTTCATGTCCCTCTCCTGTTTTCCTGTGTGCGCCTTCCTTGGGGGCGCTTACCTAACTCCCCCCCCCTCTCTGTTAGCTGTTGATTTCATCCTACACCCTCCCCCCAAAAATCAAATGTTGAACCCCTTGAGGGACAACTCCCAAATATCATGCTGTAGATGGATACATTAACTTTAATTTTAAAATTAGGTTTCTTGTGGGACTTGGCTTTGTGATTGAGTGTCCTAACAAGGCTGGGGACTGGACTGTTCTTATGTTTTCTTCTCCGCTCCCCACCACCCTGCCAGATAAGGTGGCATTGAACATTTTTTTGGTAACCTCAGGTCCAAATAATGGCTTTATGTTTTCCTGCCCATTTCCTGAACAGAATTTTAAGGAGAAATAAACTGCAGAGAGGCACCCCTAAAGATGGTTGGAAATTTTTTTTTCTCATTTGCATAGCAAGATTTAATTTCCATCCCTTAAATATGACGAATTGCTGAGATTTTCTCCAGTTAATGCTTTTAACAGCTCCCAATAAACTTCATTAATCAGGCGAGCTTGAGGCCCAATGTGGAGCCTGGAAGCAGCTAATTTGCTTGATGAGACCCCGACTTTAGTGAATAAACAGGTGGATAATCTGAGGGCTTTATGGCCTTAATTACAGCCTAATCAGTTCGGCGGTTGGCAGGCGAAAGAGAAAGAAAAAAGGGGATGTCAGGGGGTGCGGAGTTCAAAGCCACGTTCCCTGAAACAGGAGACATGCTTCCTTTCTCAGGACACCTCAGTTACTATCTTCGGTTTATGTCCTCGATCCCCGTGTTTTTTCTTCTTCTTTTTCTTTTCCTGTCTGCTCGGCTCTCTTTCCCCTTAACCTCTATGTCCCTCCTGCTTCTTTCTCGCGGTCCTGGCCGGCCCCCTGGAACCACCGCGCTCCCCGTGCTCTGGCTCGGCGCCTCCGCGGGTACCAGTTTCCTCTTTTCCTCCGGCAGTGGGGTTACTTTGCACCCCGTCTCCACCCTCCGCGGCTTCTGCCTCTCTCTTCTCTTCCTTTCCCGCCCTCTCTGCTTCCCCCCCCCCCGGCGCCTCCCACCCCCCGCTCCCCGCCGAACATCCTCGCTGTCACCCGTGGGCCGCCTGACAAATCACTTCAAGGGCAGCCGAACTTTGAAGGACACGACAAAGCTTCAGCATATGGTCCAGTCCCCAGATGTTTGTCTTCCTCCCTCCTCCACTCCCCACCTCCCCCTTCTCGGGGTTCGTTTGCAAACCCTGCGCGCCGCCCGCGCCGCACGCCGGGCTCTCCCCGCTCCCCCACCTCCAAGTTCAACGCCGACCGAGAAGTAGCTGCATTTCCTCCCCGTCTTTTGTCTCGCCGTCCTCCCTTTTTAGCTGATGAGTGGGAGGACCAAGAGCTTTTTTTTTTTTTGAACCTCATGATTTATGTTTAAGTCTGCAATTAAAGTAAGAATCCTGGTCAGTTCTCACGACGTGGGGTGCGGAGAGGGGATCCCCAGGGGCTGTCGGAAGTGGAGTGGGCTGCGCCAGGAGAGGACGCGGCGGGACAGGGGAGGCCTGGGGCCAGACGCTGTCCCGAGACGCCTTCGCCCTCCTTGTCCCTGGGGGGTTTGGGCCGGGGGGAGCTTGGGGTCCCCACGCCGCCGAGAGCAGGGAGTCCCCCGAAAAAGGAGTGGAGGGCGCCACCTCTTCCCCGGGGCGCCCGCACCCCGGGACGCGCTGGCACCTCCAGGCCCCAAAAGCACAGGACGCCGTCTCCCTCGCCCCGCAGCTGGGGCGGAGGCGATGGAGGAGGCGCCCCCTCTTTGGGGACGGAAGCTGCCTAGCTTTGGACAGCAGGGGAGGGGTCCGGCCCGGCGCGCGGGGACAACCCCGGTTCGGCCCCGAGCTGGGGAAAGTGTGCGACTGGACCCGGAGGAGGAGGTGACCCGCTGGCGCGGCCGGGAGTGGGCGGGCTGGATCCCGGGCGGCTCACCAGCGAGCGCCCCAAAAGCTCCAGACGCTCAGCCGAGCGCACCTGCTCGCCGATCAGCCCGCATTTCTCCCCATTTCGGGGCGGACAGACCACCCATCCTGCCTCCTCGGGGTGGCGGATGACCTGAGGCCGACGAGGAAGGCTTGGCAGGTCCAGAGAGTCGCGCACAAGTCGCGCCCACCGCTGTGGGTGGAAGGGACTCGGTTTCCCTGAGCCACACTGGCCCGCAGTTGCCTTCATTCCAAGCCCTGAACCTCTGCCCCCCGAGCAGTGACCGAGGCACCCAGAGACAGTCCGTCCCCCACCCCCTTCTCTTAACCAGCCGGCGCGGTCTGTTTATGTGGACGCAACTTCGCTGGCGAGGGGTCCACAAAGGCGTGGGCAGCTGCGACAGTCTCCGCGGCGGAAACAATGAAGTAAACGAGACGCGCGTGTTTGCGCGCACGCGACGCGGGGAAACCCGACTGTCCCGCAGCGGGCCAGCGCTCCCCACGCGGCGGCCGTTTTCCTTCTCCGTGATGTGGCTTGCCCACTTTTTAGGGAAGGTGGAAGGAGGAAAAATAAAAAGGCATCCTGCAAACAGTCTATGACTCTCTTCCATAAATTTTTTTTTTAGAACTCTGAGCATGGGGCGATGTCCTGTATTACAGCGAAGTGGGGGGGGGGGTTCCGACAAAATGAAAATTCTAACCCAAGAAATTGATTTATTTTATTGTTAATGTGCTCCCCCTCCCCTTTGGGGAGTGGGTAGTTTTCCATCATTATGGTGTTTTTTGTTTTTTTACTTTTTGTAAAACAATCTTTACAGGTAATCTTTTTATTTTAACAAAAGCATTCACTTAGTCATTTTGAGAACCCCAAACTCCAATTATGTGAACCGTGCACACAATAAAATATTTCATCAATATTTTATTCTTGCATGATAGAAAAACACACGATTCTACTCAGAAGGCTCAACTCAAACTGCTGAGCGCTGTGAGGCAGTCACTTTAAACTACATTGTCACCAGTCACACATGCTTGCAACAACCGGCTGGATTAGCAGGCAATGATTTAAACTGTATACACTGTAATTTCAATTTCTTAAAAACAGATTATGCCACTTAGACCATTTAAATAACTCAATTATGATATTAAATCAGAGGTTTCAAAAAAAATAAAACTGGAGGAAGAGCTTAGAGGTGGAAAAATAATTTCCCCTGCTGTTCTAACCTCAGCTGGACTGGACAGTCTTTCTGGACGATCCGTGAGCTTTGACCTTTTGTTCTTTTTCTTTCGTGTGACTGCGAAGGAACAAATGTCTGTTTTGCGACTGGCTGAGTGACACATCTCCCAAAGAATGGCCGTGGTCAGCATCCTCTCCTTATCTAAACTGAATTACGGCTTGTCATAGCACGTTGTGTGCTGGGCCGGGGCCCTCCAACACCTGCGCGAACCCCGGCGTTTCGCCGCCTAATTTCTCTTTTGTGTTATGTCTCGATAATCAAAATGCGTTATTATTTCTTTTTCGCCATATAATGGGAATCCCTCCTTCCCCGCCCTCCCCACCAGTTCTGAACATTCTCAAACCGGCCCTGGAGAAATACAAATGCACAAAGCGACAGGCGAAGCAGGCTCTGTGTTCAGCATTCAATCATCTCCTGTCACAGGTGCAACCGCTATGCATTATCCTGCCATGATTGATAGAGTGGGTTTGTGCAGACTGGGGGAGCCGGGGAGGCTCAGATGGGGTCCTGTCACTTGGGCTCCGTTTCGTACTACCTGTAGGGAGAAGGGAATTCTTTGCAGGGATTGGCTGTTTTGTGAGTTTTAAATTTTAGTTCCTCTTCTATAATAGAAAGGTCATCTTTACTAAAAGTTAAATACAGCTCTAAGCTTGATCTCAGCATCCACTTTATGTTTGGGGAGAAGCCAAACCAAACCAAACAGCTAATCGTGACACGATAGACTTCGTTTCATTAAAAGTTGACATGCTATATGTAGTATAGCCACAACCTAGCCTCCCGTAAGTACATTAAGTATGAGAAGTTATTTTCCTCAAATCCTGGTCTCTCAACAGAAAGAGAACTCAGACATGTTTGGTTTATATACCTCCAAAGGCTCAAGTATACAGCAACCTAATATTGAACTTGATGTCTATAGACAAGGTTAAAAAAGTACTTACATCATTGTGAATCACTACTAGACAATGAACAATGTTTATATGCCTTTCAATAACACCCTAACACAGAAAATATAATGTAAGACAAAGCAGACATTTGTACCAGAGATTACAGCTGTATTTCATTTTAGCTGGGGACTGGATTAGGGGGTTTGCTTTTGCTAGGACCCGTCAAGACCTTAACTAATTAACGTAAGATCAAAGTTCACCACTGTCTCAGCAGTGTTGTGTGAAACTGTCAAACCCTCCAGGTCCTTCATTTCTTTTTGGAATGACTAAAGGCAACATGATTTGCATAAGGGGGTCTCAGATTTTAAAATGTAAAACTTCTTTCATTGGGATTATTAAGTGTCCCTCAGTGACCCAGTGCAGTGCTTTCGTGTTTGCTTCTGGTGCTTTTTGGGAACAGCCTGGCAGACTGAATAAAATCATGGAACTGGAGGAGGAACACAATAGCCTTTCAAATTGTCCCATTTTTTTTTGACACCAAAATGTTCTCTAACAGCCATACATCTGAATTTTGTAATGATGTAAGCAAACAATGTTAAATTTGTCCCCCAAATCTGCCGACTAAATCATGTTCCCAAACACCAATTTAAACATTGTAGCTGATAAATACCTTTCTCGAAAGCAGGCCTGCATGTCTAAAGCATTTTTGTTTTTCTATTTCACCTGTTATAGCAACGGTCTGGCATGATGTAAGAGTTTAAAGACCTGGTGGCCCAGTGATCCACAACTTAGGGTAGATATTTACATAAGAACTTTATAAAGACATATTGACACAAGGTGTTTTATATTGTCATTTTCTCTTTCTAAAAAATAAATATGGGAAAGAAAAGGGGCATAAAATTGTAAATGTTTTCTAGTGAGCGTTCAATGACTAAAAAATTACTGACATTTAAATGATCATGATGCTGAGTAAGTGTGTAGGTTGCTGTACTGGTGGACATACCATATGTAAATACAAACAAAGGCAACCGCTGTCTTTAAAAATAAATGTGCATTAGTTACATTGGGAGTAATGTTAAAAACAACACTCCCCACCCCCAGTAGGACTGTAAGTATTATTTGAACAGCCTTTATATGTTGTAGCTATAAGAACAGTCCATTTTAAGATCTGAAATATAAATGAGCAACTTTATATGCACATGACTTTTTTGTAATTAGCATTAGGATACTAGCTTCATAGTTAATTCTGCCCATTTCGTTTTATAATATTAACCATCATGCAACACCAGTAGTTATAAAGTAAGTGTCCATTATATGGAACGTTCCATTAGCATGCCATTTATTATTATGTTTAAAAAATATCTTCTTATATTACAATATCACTATGTCAAGCTTCTTTAATTCGAGAAGAAGTAACTTGTATGTACGCTAGAAGCCCGCTGTTTTCTGGAATAACATTGACTTTCAGTTTTGCTTTGAATTACGCTTCCAACTTCCAGATAAAATAGACGCAGACAGAAAGATGACTAGGTCAGACAACTCAGACGCTTTGTGAGGGCGGAAGAAACTTCGGTTTGCGTTGGGCGTGGGTCTGCCTGTCCTGTTCACACCGGGTTTTTGACAATCTTGTTTAAAAGGATGGACATGGACCCAGAAACTGATGGAGAAGCCACATGGGAGAGCACACGGGGCGCAAAGGAAGCTCGCTTTTGCCTTTAGAAATACACGGCATTCAGAAACAGGCTCAGAGCGGACAAGGACGCCGGCCAGTGGGTGCGTCAGCAAAGGGCCAGAAACTGTCGGGGGAGAAATGGTTTCCTGGTTTTTACAGCTGCTGGCGGTGAGATGACCCCAAAAGGCAGGAAAGTGGAGAGGTTTTACTTCTATCTGATAGGGAATGTTGCTCAGTGAATGAACACACTATACATTTCTGCTTTTTTCTTAAAACACACACACACACACACATACACACACACACACACACACACACACACACACAGGCATTCCTTAAGAAATACCGTAATGCCACTTTGGTAGGAGTAAAGGAGGAAAAAGAATATTAAAAAAATAGGAACAGCTGGATAAAAATGTTTTAGGTTAGCTTAATAAATGCCCCACTATTTTTTGTTTGTTTGTTTTAATTCTCGTTTGGGGAGCTGAGGAACCTCGCTACCAGCTGTCAGTTGAAAGTGGGATTGACCTCTCCATTGGAAGGCTGAGATTCCCACTTTTTTACATCGTTTCTTCTCCCCAAATCTCAGGGTAGCCTATTTTTTTGTTTACTGTCTTGCAGCTTTTGATTCTTCATGGCACATAAGCTAGCTGTTTTGATTTTTTTTTCTATAGAGTATTGTGCACTAAGCTTGTTCATGCAATTTTTCTGAAGAAGGGTGTAGGGATCTGTTAGTGATGGGATTAATAATAATATACTTAGGACCATTTCTCAAGTGAAAGCAACACAATTAGTATATTGAGAGTGTAAAAAACACAGGACTCAATGGCCTTTCGGGGAAAAAAAAAGACAAATAATATGTAACCAAATCAGAATACAGGTACCCATTCAGTTCAGTGCATAACCTCAGAATATTAGTCTTATTATTTACTTTTTACCTTAAAAGTAATTTAGAAAAATGACTAGAGCTGTGCTTCTAAATTGTATAGAGAAATTGAGTAAAATTAAAGGCATTTAGGTGGAAATGGGATTTGCTGATTGCATAATTGCGACTGACTTGCCTCAGTGATAACCTAGATTGGTTGAACAACCTAAAAAAAAAAAGTGAACTTGCAACCATCCTCAGGGATTCTGGCGAGGTGCCGTTCAGACCAGCGCTACCCGAGGCGTGGGCGGTGGGGTCGGCATGCCAGCATCTCTCATCTCTCGCTTCCTGGAGTCTCCACTCCAGACACCTAGCCCGTCCGATTCTTGATTGGCAGAGCCTAGGAATCTGTATTTCAAGAAGCTCACAGGTAACTCCTGTGCATCATCAAGTCTGAGAACCTTACCTTGGAGTGCAACAAGATGCTTTAGTCTTCCTCTGAAACACATTTCCCCCCGAAGAGTTGCTACTGGAAATACATTTATATCAGAGGATCTTTCTTATACAAGAAAGGAGACTGATAAGAAATTTTGAGAAGTTTGGAAGCTCTGTCTCAATTCTTTATAGACTCTGTATATAATTTGGTTAAGTTGAAGTCTTTAAAAGTTGAGATAAGGTACAAACTTCCCTATCTAGTTTTCACAGCATAAAGCATGAGTATGTTAAGTGCTTCACGTCCAAGTGTGATAGTTTTTTTTTTAAAGATTTTACTTATTTATTTTTAGACAGGGAAAGGAGGGAGAAAGAGAGAGAGAAACATCAATGTGCAGTTTCTGGGGGCCGTGGCCTGCAACCCGGGCATGTGCCCTGACTGGGAATCGAACCTGCGACGCTTTGGTTCGCAGCCCGCGCTCCATCCACTGAGCTACGCCGGCCGGGGCTCCAAGTGTGGTAGTTTTGGGTTCGGTTTTCAGTGACTGCACGTGTAGGCCTGAAGGCTCTGAGGCCACAGATTCTGAGGGTCTGTCACACGCCTGTTTCTCTCGTGTTTGTCACTTCCCACCCGGGATCACGAAGCAGGAGGGGAGGCAGCCGCCACCACCCAGAAAGGGAGTTGTCTGGGCAGCCAGTGGTGGTTGTTCGACAAAAATAACAAGTGCTGCTTTGGGCAAACATTTTAGCTAATCAGTCAAGACTGAGGTGCCCATCAGAGAATGGGCCACGTAACATAGATTTGGTCTGTAGATGCTGGTTGACTAGAAGAATGGTGAAAACCTGCTCAGAGGGGTCTGAGCCCCTTCTTCTGCCTCTAAGTCTTTGTGAGACAGGAGATGACAGTGACATCATCACTGCCGTCCCATAGAGGGCTCCCTGCCAGTGGGGCTGGCGGGTTGGGAAGCGCAGGGCTCCTCTCTGCCAGAGGAGGTGATGGGCTTGTCCCTGAGGAGTCAGACCATGCGTGCGCAGCGCACCTCTGCTCTAACCCAGCACGGGCCAGGGTGTCCAGGAAAAAAAACAGAAGGCTCAGAGCAGCCTGCTTGGGCTTCATCAACGAGAGGATGGTTGCTTATTCAAAAAACGGGAAAGCCAAAGTGACGTGTCTATTTGTCACCAACGAAAACGGAGCCCAATGCAGATGGTGCTTCCTTAGTTGCAAGGAACAGGATCCTCCAGAAACTGGCTGAAACCCAAAGACCACACTCAGCTTGAAAGACTGAGTGGTGCTGGGACTGGCATCGGTAAGGCCTGAGTATCTCAGTGATTCACCAAAGAGGTTTTTTTTTTCCTTCCTTGTCTCTCCCTACTTTCAGCAGAGGCAGCGTCATTCCAAGCCTGGCTTTCTCGTGGCTGCAGGATGTTTTCTAGAAACTCCCAGCCCCACATAGTTGTTTGTGCATAGGAAAAGAGAACGACTTTGTCCCAGTATTTCTGCAAAATGTTAATGAATTTTGCATGTCTATCCCCGATCCATATTTGCCATCAACGTGCTAATTGGGTTAGCCCAGGTTTCAAGTTGCACTGTTAGAGCTTAGGACGAGGTTAGCACCCTTGGGAGAAGGAACGAATGGAAGATGAGGAGGCAGGCAACACACATCTGATATAAGGGGTGAATAAAGGCTGGTGTAATCAAGGAGTACTTCGTGTAAGAGGCAGCACCAGATTGGCTCCTGAAGAGCAGGAGAGTGGAGGAAATAGGAGGACACTCCAAGTAGGAGAAAAGGAGAAGCAAGCACAAAAAGTAGGTATGGGTAGTGGAAACAATAAAGCAGCCCTGACTAAGCAAAGCATCCCTGTTAGAGGGCACAGGGATGAAGTTCAGAGTTGGGGGTCACCTGGTACAGGACACACCAGCTTAGATTGCGTGGGAGAAGCAATAGGGAATTATTAGAGATTGGTTGAGTGAAGGAGTCCCAGTGTAAAAAGATCCCCTTATTCTACTTCGTTCTTTCTCAAATCAACTACACATGTCCATATACATACATATGTTATTATATGATTGCATATAATAGTTTGTTCCTATATATACATATATGTATATGTGTGTGTGTACATACACACATACATGCATACATACAATTATGTGCTAGGTTCTGGGCGTGCAAAGAAAAAGTCACCGTTCGGTGCTTAGAGGTCCCGGTGTGGTACCGTAGGTACATGGTACCACCATGCCCAACGACCTGAGCATAATTCGACCCTGCTAAGGCAGTATTAAAACTAGAAAAATACGGTAACATATGACTCTGTGTTCGCATTCCCCGAACCTTCAGGTCTTCAGATGTAAAGGCCTTGCTTGGTCTTCTGCTTGGTTGGCCACGTTGAAATAAACCCTCACGGGCTGCGTGGGTGCGAGCAAGGAACCGAGAAGCCGGGGTGCGAGGGGACTGAAGTATTTCTGGGGGGGTTGGGGTGGGACAAAGCTTCAAGCAACGTCTTGCGAAGGAAGGCGCCAGGCCCAGAGCGCGCCGTGGCGGTCCCCCGGGGAGCGCGGCGCCCAGGCGGCCCCTCCGCCGGCCGGGGGCAGGCGGGGCGGGGGGCGGGGGTGACGGCGGTGAGTGATTGCGCCTTCAGCGGCCTGCCCCGATCCATCACGCGGCCGCAGCCGCTGAAGAATCACAGCCTCCGCGAGGTGCTGAGCCCAGCAACATATCATTAAACAAGGTTACCACCGGCCGATCCGTCCCCGTGATCAATCTGGTCGATAACCGTTCCACCTCGCGGTACGCTCTCGCCCCCCCCACCCCGCCCCCCGCAAACGTAAACACGAATTAGGAAGGCGCCGGCAGAACAAGGCGAGGGGGTCCCAAGTCTTCGTTTCTCCCCCGGCCTTCCGCGGGCTTCTTTAAAATCCCTTGCAAATCATGAGAAAGACCCTTTGCTACAGGGTAGATCCCCCTGCGAGTGCTCTACTCCAATTCTACAGTTTTCATTCCGTGATGCTGACAGATTCCCGCCCCGCCCCCCCCCCCCCCACACACCCCAACTGATTACGGAATAGCACCGAGACAATTTCTTGTTTTTGAATTTCCCCTCCAGCCTGCACAGCTGACTGGGCTCTCCCTACTTAGGTCTCAAATGAGACAGAAGTAAAACACTTACTGCTTTTCGTGGCGCAACTTTAAATCTCCTGTTTTGCATTTAACTCTTCACGGGCTGGGGCTAATGAATGACTCCTGTTGCTGGCTTCCTGCCCAGCAGGTAACATCTTGACTTCTAGTAGCTGAGGCTGGCCTACGTTCTAACCGTTAGAATTTAGGAAACTGAACAGGAATTTGATGAGAAAAAGCTGTCCAGTATTCTCTGTTGGCGACTTTGAAACAAAAGATCGTTGTACATATGGGAATACAAAAGCAACCAATGGAAAAAACCTGGCAACTATGAGTGGTTATTACTGAAATATCTCACACATGCACACACACAAGACTTTCCAAATAGAACCCTTCCTTTCTGACTGAGTCCCCTGGACTATTTCAGGAACTTATGGTTGTCAGTGTACATCCATAGAGTTAAAAGTATATGTTTCTGTGGTTAACAACAGACACAATGGTGATCTTGACCTTCTCAGAAACCATGGGAGTTTATTCTAACCTAATGGATGAACTGGTTGTGGAGAAAATCACAACCCTGAACTGAGATTCCAACTTCTAAAACTTGTGCCACCACAAAAATAAAGTTTGTTCTCACCCCTTCCTTTCAACAAAGCCCTCTTATCACTGTCCCAGGGAGAGAGAACGGGTTGCATTTTTATATTCTTCCAAAAGAGGGTTCCCTCAAATTACCTGTTAAGTGATTGCATTAAATAGAATAATCCGTATATAAACTCAGTGGCCTAACCTTGTGTTCTTTGTTCAAATCCACCCCCGTCCTCAGTGGAGATTGACCCCAGCTGTTCACTTACTTGTGTGTATCACCATTCAAGTTAAATGGTTAGGTGTATCTTAAGTTAAGCATTTGTGGAAGGAGGGTCATTGCCTTAGATGATCATGGTGCAAAACATACTACTGACTTTATAAATCTGAGACTTCAAATTTATAAAGTCAGTAAAAGTATAAACATTTTAAAAAGTAAAACTCATTTAGACTTCAAACACATATTGTTTCTCTTTTTAAATGGGTGGTACAGTTCCTATACACTCATGGAATTCACTCGACATTATTGTTTAAAATATTTATTCTTTAGTCTGTTTGTAAGTATTTGTGGAGTTGTGCTTACCGTTAAAGTGGGTTTTTAGGAGAACATCTAACCTATGTCAATTACCATTAACCAACTGGTTACCATTAACCTACTGGTGTAGATTAAAAGCATGCATTGTTCTTTTAGCAAATGTGTGAGTCTATTCTATTCTGTCTAATGTGCATTCCAAATTCTCCTCAGGAATATCATTTCATATATCAAGGCTGATGACATGATAAAAGTGTTATAGATTGGTATCTCTTAATTCACTTATACGAGAAAAATAGCAGAGATTTTTAGTAGGTCCAGGTTATATCTTCGTTTAACAAATATTTATTGAATGCCCATTGTGCACAAGGCACTGTGTCTTCGTTTTTCCTTATAATAATTCCTTGGTTACCGATTACATCGCTATGTTCAGAAGATACTAAATCTGAGTCATGTCGTAGAGACTTAATTTGGTTAAAACCTAGATGACTTATAGGCTGGATACAATATTCATGGCAGCTTTGTAATGGGCTTAGGTGGCTCTTATAGTACAATAATGCAAAAAATTGAAGGGAGCTATTGCTTCCATAATACACTATAATTTGACTTAGGCTCTGCGTAGATGCAGTCATCAATAACTCAGTAAAAACAATTTCACATCTAAGCATCTAACGACAAAAACTCTCAGGCTCTTGAAAGGAAGGTGATGGAAAAACAAAGCATTCTTTCTATGATCCATTATCTTTCTTTTGCCATTGATTTAACTAATGACTTAAGCTCGAATTTAGAAGGACATAAATGAAAAAGTATATATAAGTGAAGATGTATTGGTTATGGGTAGCTTTAAAGAGCATTTTATACCATTTCTGAGATTATTCTTAAAATTATTTTCAAGCATTAGGAAATATCTAGTGTTAAATAACAGCATTTTAATTGTAATTCATAAACATTTTCTTTTATCATCCCAGACGAGACATATTTGATCTTGTTTAAGATCGTGTAAAACTTACCATTGTGTGTGCGTGCGTGTGTGTGTGTGTGTGTGTGTGTCTTTTTATGCTTCCCTGGGTGCCCGTTGTAAACCCCAGTTATGTGCCTCTCACAAATTAGATAATTTTCAAAAGCCCTCCAACTCCATCTTACATAAATTTTATTCCCAGTGGAAATATTACAGAGAGCCTATCAAATACTTCAGAGAGCCTATCATGACATTTGCCTCTCACTCTGAATTTGCACGTCTTTCCCGGGAACTGCACGGTGAATCCTGGGAGCCGCTTCACGACAGGGACCACCTCAGGCCGCTTCCACCTTTGTTTCTCTGGGGCTCATTCCCTTTGGCCACTGTGTATGGTCCATACGACTCATCGAGGAAGCCGTGAGCCTTTGCGTCCGCCGAAACTGACCCTCTTTCCCATCTCTAGCACATCATCCATCGCAGATGAGCATGAGATTCTGTGCCAACAGTTCTGCTCTGTATTTTAGGCCGTTCTATTCTGCCTGTTTCGGGTTCCAACTTGTCCTCGGTGATGACATTTCACATGAGTCCTTTAGGACAACCAGACAAACCCCCTTCATTCTGGGAGAAAGAGCACTGGGTTTAACTAAGCCAGGATGGAGTTCTGGGGTGGCAGTTAAGAGTCATGGGGAAGGCAAGATTTTCGTTTTTGTTCGTTTGATTTTAAATTCTCTTTAAGAGTGTAAGTGAGTCCACCGGGACACTGCACGTGAATAACTCAGCGCCTCAGAGACCAGCATTTTCTAAGTGCTTGGGTCGATGCTAATAAAGAGGTCAACCTAGTTATTTCTGAAAGACTCTGTCTTGAGTTTTTCTACCGTGGCCCTTTTTAACTTCTGGACACCATCGCCTGCATGCTTCCTGGTTTCTACCTGGTGAAACACAATTCCAAGTAGTGGCACCCAGAGGCCTAGCCTCCTCTGATAACACCTGTTGGAGGCTTCCCAACAGATGCCAGGCTTACAGTCCTTCCATTGGTAACATGCTGACACATGCTGAGATGCCAGAGTCAGTACGGCACCTCTCCCTTCACAAGATCAGGCTGCTCCGTGGTACTTTGTGATCGTTTCTGGATAGAGTCGTGTGCGCCACGGCAGCACAAGACTAATTGAGAGATTCCGTGTGTCCAATCAGCCATGATGCATGAAGAAGGCTAAACATGAACAGCAGGAACCTGCGAGTTCAGGCTCTTGCAATTCATCTCCCTGGAGTAGACAAGTTGCAGGATCACACCCGCTGAAACGCTAAATAAATGCCCTCGATTTCACCACGTTCTTTACGTTTTGCTTGCTTGCTTCGTTTGACAAACAGGATGGAGGGGCCTTTTGCAGGCTGTGAAGCAACTGAGGGTTTAAAAACGCAGCTCCAGAAGCGCCGGGTCTAAAGCAGTCACCAGGAAAGTGATGAGGCCATGAGCTATGTATGCACAGGGCACTCTGATGGTAGGAGTCACCCCCACCCCCACCCCATCAGGAAGGGCTTTGGGGAGGAGTTGAAAGTAGGAGACTGCTACTCAGAGAAGCAGGCAAAAGGAACAGAGGTGGCACACATATGGGAAAAGCTTGCCTCCCTGTCACCCGCCCCCCAAGGGAGTGCAGTAATGCTGATGTGTCTGGATACAGACGGCCTGTGGGGTACAGAAAAGACAAGGCGTATCTATCAGCAAGACCCAGCTCCCGAAGAGATGGGTTGAGAAGTCTACGTGAAATGCTGAAAGAAAGCAAAGTAACCCATCTGTGGCCTTAGACAAGGATTTGCCCCTCCTACAGAAAGAAGATTTTAACCCTGGGGCACCAACGCATTTTTTAAAGATGTGTTTCTCATAATATCACAATTGTAAAAGCAATGAACTCTCCTTTTCCATAGAAGGCACACAGATCTCTGCTTTACTGAGGTTTATAAGCAGTGTGTCTGCCAAGGAAGGCATCAGCCCATTCTGCCTGAAACTCACCAACAGAAATAGAAGTAGAACCACATAGAAACATGCCATCATTAGAAGAAGCAAGAAATGAAATGACAATAGGCCCACGTACCTGGTGAAATTCTGCTGAAGGGAAAATTGCATCGTAAATCTATATCTATTTCTTCCAAAAAGTGAGGAGGAGGCCCTAACGTTTTCAAGGGGAGTATTGTCAAGGACTGTTTCAGACAGATCACTTGTGATGAAGAACAAGTAGGGTTCAAGCCCTGGCTGGCATAGCTCAGTGGATTGAGCGCGGGCTGCGAACCAAAGTGTCACAGGTTCAATTCCCAGTCAGGGTACATGCCTGGTTGCAGGCCATGACCCCCAGCAACCGCACATTGATGTTTCTCTCTCTCTCTCTCCCCCACTTCCCTCTCTAAAAATAAATAAATAATATCTTTTAAAAAAAAGAACAAGTAGGGTTCAGTTTGTCAGCTTTCCTTCCCCACACTGCATAGGAGGGACGGGACTGCTCAAATGGCACTGTTTTTACTATGACAGTGGAAGCAATTCCACTTACACCCCTTCTGTGGGGGGCTGACGGGTCCCAGGTACTAGGCTCAGCGCTTAGCGTCATAGACAGGCATTTGGAGGAAGCTGGGAAAAGAAAGGAAACAGATTCTCCCAACACACAATTGTCAGTACTTTGATTTTAGCCCAATGAGACTTTTAAGCTCTGCATTTGTAAGATAAATTTGGAGGGAATTTGTTGTAGCAGCCATAGGAAACTAATACAGAGCTAGCACTTAATAAATCATATCAACTGAAGACAACTATTACTCTCACTAACATCCTCCTTTTCATGTTTCAGGGGCCACATGACTACATGAAGCTGTAGATGGCAAAATGTAACAGATTCCTTGTTCTGTCATTATAATTTGGCTCATCTACAACGATTCTGGATTTCAAATACACGGGTCTACCTTCCCTGTAGAAAATGAGATGATAATGATACCATGAGTGGAAAGTTTAACATTTCTCTTTGATAACCCCTTTCTTATGTCCCATTTCTCTTGTTCTAATAAATTTGTGATGAATTTTTAAATAATGGTATAATCAAAGCAAAAAACAATTACAATATAGAATATGTACAGAAAAGTGAACTCTTATTGGTGGCAGTTTCATGAATGTGCGGGAAAGTAAGTGTACTAGTTCCGCTACCACAGAACTAGAATATCAGGAACCCCAGAAGCTCACCTGGGATTTCTCCCCGTTATCCACCCCCAAAGAAAACTGTAACTCTTATTTCTTTCACTATATTTTGCCTTTATTGGCTTCCTATAAATGGAGTCATAGAGTGCATACTTTTTTTTGCATCTTGTTTCTTTGGCTTAACATTATGTGTTTGAGATTCACCCATGTTTTGTATATTGTCATCTTTTGTTGTTGTTGTTGTTGTTGTATAATATAGCATGGTATGTGTACACCATAATTAATTAACTGATGCTATTGTTGATAGGCATTTGGGTAACTTCCCATTGGGAGCCATTCTGAAAAGTGCTGCTATGAGCACACCTGTTACTGAGCACATGCACGTGTTTCTGATGGGCATACGGCTGAAGTGGAATTGGCCATTGGGCATGTACGTGGTCAGCTTTGGTGGATGCCACCGAACAGTTTTGCTGAGTGGTTTCACCTGTTTATAGTCTCAGCAGCCACATCTCAGAGTTTGCTGTTGCTCTGGCTTACTAACACTTGTCCTGGATTTTGTTTGGTTGTTTGTTCATTTGTTTTTAAAATTAGTCACTCTGGAGTATATGAAGTAGTATCTCATTGGTGTTTAATTTGCATTTCCCTGATGACTCATGATGTTGAACACCTTTTCATGGGTTTATTGTCCATTGAATATACTCTGAAAAGCCGTGTTTAAATCTTTTGTTATTAGGGTGTGCATTTTTATTTTTTTGCTGATTTGTGAGGATTCACTCATGCCCTGGATTTCAGTAATTTGCCAGATGGATGTATCACATATTTTCTCTCCCGTTCTTTGGCTTTTTCATTTACTTAATGGTGTCCTGTTGAGTAGAAGCTCCTAAAATGAGTGAGGCCTAATTTAGACTTTTTTCCTTTATGGTGATTGCTTTTTTCTATCCTGTTTAAGGAGTCTTTGCCTGTCCACAGGTCCTACAGACCTTTTCCTTTGTTAAATTCAAAGAGCTTTATTGTTTTGCCTCTATCTTTAATAGACTTTATTTTTTAGCACATTTAGGTTCACAGCAAAATTGAGAGGAAGGTACAGAGATTTCCCACATACCCTTGTCCCCACACATGCATAGCCCCTCCCATTACCAAGTCAATTTTTTTAAAACTAGCCTTTTCTTATTATTATTGAGTTGTCTTAAGAATTCTTTATATATTCTGAATACCAGTAGTTTCTCAGATATCGGTCTAATATAAGATCTGGATTCACCTTTTGGCAAAAGAATATCTTCCAGTTAGAGGTTTTCCATTTCTTCACGTTTTGTTTCATCAACAGAAATTTTTTAATTTTGATGAAATCCATTTTATAACTTTTTTTTTCTTTTATGGTTTCTGCTTTCTGTATCCTATCCAAGAATTTGTCCTACTTCAAGGTTAAAAAAACTTTTCTCCTATATTTTCTCCTAGGCATATTATGTTTGGGTATATGGCCCATTTCCAGTTAATTTTGGTGTGCAGTGTAAAGTAGAGGTTGATGTAGACTTTTCACAGGAGTAGGCAGAGCTGTTTGTTGAAGACACTATGCATTTCCCATTGAATTATTTTGGTACTGTCATCGTGCATCAGTTGCCCATGTATGTGTGGGTCTATTTCTGGACTCTAGTCTCATTCCTCCATCCTTACACAACTACCACACCGTTTGAATGACTGCAACTTTATAACAAGTCTTTGTATCAGTGTAGTGTAAGTCCTTCAACTTTGTTCTTTTATTTTCACAATTGCCATGGCTAGTCTAGACCCTTTGCATTTTCATTATGGATTTTAGAATTAGCTTGTCAATTTTTACAAAATCCTATTGAGATTTTGAGTGTGATTGCCTTAGAGCTATAGATTAATTTAGGGAGAATTAATATCTTCACAATAGCAAATCTTCCAATCCATGAACAGAAGAAGTTTTCCATTTACTTAGATCTTCAAGTTATGTCAGCAGTAATTTGTGAGGATTCTCAGTGGAAAAGCCTGGCACATAATTTATTTCATTTATCCCTACATAGTTCATGTTTTGATGCTACTCTTCAACTGATTTTTATTTACTGATCTTACATTCTGCAAACTTGCTAAGTTTACTTACTAGTTCTGGGATCTGTGTTAATGATTCCTTATGATTTTCTATTTATGTGATCATGTCATCTATGACTAAAGATTGGTTTTACTTCTGTTTCCAGATTACATGGTTTTAAAAAGCCTTTCTCTTCCTTCGTTGGACTGATGAGAAGTCCAGGGCAGTGCTGCTAGGAGGAGTGCAATTGAAACCACTGCTATCTTCCTCGTAGGGAAAAAGCATCCGGTCGACTTTTTACCATTAGATGTGATGTTAACTATAGATTTTCAACCTGATTTTCATCAGGTTGAAGAAATTTCCTTTGAGAACTAGAGTGCTGATAATTTTTATCATAAAGGGGTGTTAAATATTAAATGTTGTCAAATCTCTTTCTGCATTTATTGAATCACACCGTTTTCACATTTGTCTATTAATTATGATGAATTACCTTGATGGATTTTTAAAAATGTTAAGCCTTGTATTGTTTGAATAAAGTCCACCTGGTCATGATATATCTGTGTATCAGCCAGGCAGGGTTGGCTCAGAGGAGAAGAGCCACTGTAAATCATTTGGAACATGGGATTTACTATAGGAATTTAACCTTATGTAATTGTGGGGGCAGTTAAACATTTCATGCACAGCACTGGGACTGGCCCAAGTGTCGGAGAACCCGAAGGAGCAGATTCAATGCGAGCTGGAGGAGCCGTGGGTTTGGCGGCGGCCCCAGGAGTGGCACACCGGCCAAGGCTTCCAAGAACCTGGAGGAGCTGGAGAAGCTGCTGCCAGCGCTGCACACTCCGGTCCTGGATGCGGAAAACTGATTGGATCCAGCAGGAGCGAAAGCAGCTAAGGGGCCAGCAGCTTCCCCTGCCCGTAGGGGAGCCAGCAGACCAGCGACCACGTGCACGCACTGCAGCAGCGCCCAGTGGGTCCCAGTCAACCTTCCGTGCGTAAAAGCAATATGGCGCCTGGGCTCCTTCTCTCCAAATCTCCCGCAAAATGTCTCTCCGAGCCAAGGCGAACTTAAAATTGTGAAAGGAGAAGAATTCTGAAAACTCAGTTCTATACTCACGGAAGCTTTGCTCATTTTTTCTTTCGGTGCTCCCGTTTGGATAACTTCTATTGATTATGTATATGAATTCACCAACCTTTTCTGCAGAATCAAATCTACTATTAATCCCACACAGGACATGTTTCAGTAAGATATTGTATTTTTCATCTTTAAAAGCCCTGTTTGGTTCTTTTGTTTCTTTTCTCATTGTATCAATGTTTTCTTTTAAATCTTCAAGCATATTTATAATAACCTCTTACAGTTCTTGTCTGCCTGTTCCAGCATCTCTGTCATTTCTGAGTCAGTATCTTGTGAGTGGTTTTTTTTTTCTGGTTATGAACATGCTTCTTCTGGTTCTTTGTATGTCTAATAATTTTTATTAGATGCTAAATATTATGAATTGTACACTCTTAAGTGCTAGATTTTATTGTATCTATTCAAAGACTACTCTGGATGGAAGTTAAATTAACTGAAGATCAGTTTATTTCAAAGATTATTTTGTATGAGATTTAAGCCTGGAGCAAGCTAAACTTTTCCTATGAAGACCTAGATAGTAAATATTTTAAGCTCTGCTGATCTGATCCAATCTCTGCTGTATATTCTTTTCAATATATCATTCTTCTCTTTCTCTTTCTCCCTCCTTCTGCTCCCTCGTTTCTTCTTCTTTTATAGCTTTTTAAAAAGATTTTATTTATTTATTTTTAGAGAGGGAAGGGAGGGAGGGAGAGAGAGAGAGAGAGAGAGAGAGAGAGAGACATCGATGTGTAGTTGCTGGGGGCCATGGCCTGCACCCCAGGCATGTGTCCTGACTGGGAATCGAACCTGCGACACTTTGGTTCGCAGCCCGCGTTCAATCCACTGAGCTACGCCAGCCAGGGCGTAACTTTTTAAAATATATAAAAACACTCTTAGCTAGGAATCCATACAAAAAAGGTCATGGACTGAACTTGACCCTTGGACCATTCTTCATCAGTCCCTGACTTAGCATATCATTTACCGCAGGCCTGGGTTAGCATCACTCCCGAAGTGTGACCTGTTTGGGTCCTCAGGGAAGGTTCCTCTCAGACCTGCATGATCTCTAAGAACTTCTCAGCACACAACTCTTGAGTAACTGTCTGGCCTCATGTGTAGTTTAGTTTTCAACAACAGATTTTCCAGAGCACTATGAATATTTCTGAAAGTCTTTCTTCCAATAGCTCTCTCCTCTTAAACCACTTCTGTCTTCCAAAGCTCTGATCAGTATTTTCTTAGGGGTCTGAGAATTGTCATCCCCTCTTGGGGATCTCCTTACTTTCCCACGGGCAGGCAGGAAGGGCCCCTGGACAGGAAGTCAGGGCAGTCACACGGCTCACTTCCTTTATTTCCTTTCTCTCGTGTGCATCGTCCTGCACTCTCCAAAAACTATTGCTTTGTCTCTTTCCCACACACTTTTCTAGTTGTTACAGGTGGGAGGGTGTCGATGGTCCCAGGTGGTCCAGTGTGTCATGAACTATTTTAAAACAAGTCGATTTTTCTTGAAAACTAAATTCAGGAAAATAAATACAACTTGTGTTATTGCTCTTTGAAAGTCTCTTAGGTTTTTCCTTTCTTCTCTATTTTTTTCTATTCTTATACAAAAACAGGCTGGTACTACCTCATCCTTAGATTATTGCAAGAACTAGATGATAAAATCTTTGACTCCAATGATTATATCGTATATATGTGATCTTGAGCAGGTTCTTGCTATCTCTTCTCTCAGATAAGTCTAGACTTTTATTTTTAATATACACTATATTTTCCTGGGTTGGGTTACCAAAATACCAGACACTTGAACTTTGAAAAGAAGAAAACAGGTAGGGTTAAAAAAAATCCAACAACAGATGAAGTAGTATAAAAACAAGATTTACAGTAAAAATGAGAGATTACATTTGTTGAACTAGGCACTATGCTAAGCACATTCTATGTCTTACCTCACTTAATCCTCACATCATTTTTATGGCATAAGATGCTAATCCCTACTTCACAGGTGAGGAGAAGAGACTGCCATCCCGTCTCCCCTAAACACCATGAGCTGGTAGATCTCCGTTCACAGCTTTTGATCTCATTCACGGCAGGAGCAGCAAAGTCCAACGTGGGTCCCCCATTGCGACTGCGCAGGCAGTGCAGCTTGACCAGGAACAGCGTAAGCTGAATCCTGGTGCCCTCGTGTACCACCCACACGACCCTGGTGATGCATCCCCTCCGTGTCCCGGTGTGCCAAGCACGTAGTAAGCAATGATGGACATGTTCTTCTCCGTGCTTATGTGCTCATGCCAGCAAACTCATTTTCTCATGGGGAAAGATCACTTCTCGCGACTGCCACGGCAGCTCAGAGGGGATGTAGAATTATGTAAAACTCTGGCAAAATGTCACGAGAACATTCTGGGAAACCAGCCTAGCTTGCCTAATGACTTACCCCCTTGGGCAGCTGGCCTCGCGGTCTCAGTGCCTTCCCGACTGAAAACGGAACAAATTTAGCAAACGCCACCTCCCTCCCTGGGGATTCTCTGTCATGCAATAGCTTCCGATCCAGCCCCCGTGGGAGTTCTTGGGGGCAGCGGTGCTCTGAGGTGAGGACTCGGCTTAAGGACTGAGGTCCTGCACTGTGGATGGAAGAAAGGAGGGCCGTTGTCACGATGCCTGTCTACCCTTCAGTTCCCTTAAAGTCACCGTGTTAAAGGCACAGCATCTGGGAATATAATAATTCTGCCTACTCTAGCTTTAAAGGTGAATTTTGCAATTTTTGAAAAGGTCCTTAGAATCACATTGCAGAGTTAAAGGGTGTATTATAATTATCAATATCAATAGTAATAAAAGTTTATTAAAGGTCATTAAAATGAAAGGGGATGGCTCTAGATCCCATCAATCTGAATCGACTCCCTCCTCTTGTGTTAATTAGAAAACCCAGATAATGGTTCTATGGGGGAGTACAGGGAAAATTTAATTACGAAAGTTTAATGGGCCACTATCTACTTCCTGCCAGATTAAAAACTGATGATTTACACAATTTTAGATACTACCACAGGCTTTTCTAACAAAACATGTTGCAGACTGATGTAAAAGTTTACTGAGAGCTTTCTACTCGTTTTAAAACAGTGCCAGCAAAAGCCACATTTGCGTCTTTCTTCGAAAAATAAGCCACCCTAGAAAGGATATATCTTGTGCTTACTAATGTTAACAACCCTAAAAATAAGTAATAATCAGAAAAATGCAGCTTTTTTCTGCAAATGTTACTTAAAAATAAATTTTTGTCTGTTATTCTCTTGGCGAAAGGGGTACGTATTGGGGTGGAGAGGTTAGCTTTCAAGCCACTGAGGAAAGAGAGCGTCTACTGTCTCTGTCTCCTATTGTCCCTTGATCCTCACGGACTCATTCATTCCCCCGGCCCCGGGCTGCCTGCTACTGACACGGAGGGACAGAGTTAGGGAAGCACAGCGTCTGAAGGGTACGGATGCAGAGAAAAGAAATGGATTACACAGGAGAAGAGCTGAGAGAGAGACACACAAGATGCAGCTCGTCTTTCTGAGACGTGTTTTTTAAACACTGTGGAATGGGCTCGTCGAGGAGCTAGTTTTTCGGTTTGGCCTGAAAACACACAACGCTCACACAGGGCAGATGCTCACGAGTTTGATGACGACTTCGGGGCTGTCAGCGGGCTCTCCAGGTCTGTGCTGTCTGGGAGTCCCCTGGCCGCCAGTCACAGGTGGCCCTGGGGCCCTTGAGAAACTGCTCGTCCAAACGGAGATGTGCTGAGTGTCAACGACAAGGCAGATTTTCAAGATTTTGTATTTTCAAATGGGTGTAAAATATCTCAATGATTTTCATGCTGATTACATATTGAACTGATTCATCTATTGGATCAAATAAGATATATTATTAAAATTAATTCAATTTTTTTTTACTTTTAAAATGTGCCCGGTGGGACTTAACATTGAATACATAGCTCATGTAATATTTCTACTGCTTCTCTATATACTTGATAAGGACCCTCAGGGGAAAATAAGGAACTCTAGGATGGAACTCTATGGCTCAGAGAACCACCAGCAGCTCTCATATACACAAATTTTTACCCAGAAATAATGCACTACCCTAACACACTAACAGTATTTTTACCATAAAACATGCAAATATAGAGAGTGCGCATACAACCTACATAAAATAGATTTTTAAATGGGATAAAACATAAAATCAAAATAAAATACAATTTTAAACTGTATCGTTTAATTTTTATTTTACTTATAATTTATTATGGATATAATGAACATAGCATAATACGAGCTGTGGTTGAATATGCTTCATTAGTTTTTGAAAGTTTTTGGCTAATGCTTTGTAATGTAATGATTCGAGAGTCTGGCTTGAAGGTCTTAACTTTATCACAGAGTTCTGAGGAATGTCATTGCGGGGAAGAGGTACCTCAGGAAGGGAGATCCAAATGGAAGAAGTTCACTCTTGGCTCTTCTTACTAAATCACAGTGCTCATTTTTCAATCCGCAAGTCCAATTACGAAAAGGTATTTACTGTTGGCAGGGCTGTCGGGAAACAGACACTCTCACGCGTTGCTGGTGGGAGTGTAAACTGGTACAACATTTATGGAGTTAATTTGGCAGTATCTCTCAAATTGCAAACACACTCACTTCTTGCTCCAGATATTCAACCTTCTAAGACTGTATCCAATGGCCGTATTGGCATGTGTTGCAAATGGCATCCAAAAAAAGT
Organism: Phyllostomus hastatus; assembly: GCF_019186645.2. Taxonomy (NCBI): domain Eukaryota; kingdom Metazoa; phylum Chordata; class Mammalia; order Chiroptera; family Phyllostomidae; genus Phyllostomus; species Phyllostomus hastatus. The sequence goes on from NW_025333607.1 coordinate 16,372,330, forward strand.
TTTCCAGTGCAGCGTTGTGTACGAGATCAAAAGACTGAAAACAACGCAAATATCTATCACTTAGGGACTGGTAACTCAATCTGCTATATCTATAAAAAGGAAGACTGTGTGGCCATAAAAAATGTGAAAACTCTAGGTACTGATATGGAACTATCTCCATGACATAGCAAATGAAAAAAAAAAGTTGCCAAATATGTAGAGGCCGCTGTGATTTCTACTATAAAAGAGAGAGTGAACAGGGCAATACGGAGCTATACCAGCTTGTTGTCTGTGAACAGATGCCTCTGGAAGTTTCCATGACAAGCTGGTGCCTCTGATCTTCTCCAAAATGAGCACCAAAAGCAGGAGCCAGAGTGCCAGGGGCACTCCTCATACCTGGTGCTCCTACGTGTTTGGGAGATCATATAATGGGAGGGTATTCCTTGCTTAAAAACTGGCTTAAGTTATTAAAAGGACTCAGTTTTATAACCTTAACCACACTGATCATGTCTTGTAGTGCACAGACTGTGATATTTCGCAGCTGGGAAATGGAGAGGGAAGGGTCGACCTGTCTTTCTTTTCACGTCTCTCCCCACTTAGGGCTACATCAGCTTCTCTTCGTGCGCCAGGATCAAAGGTGTGGGTGGTGTCCATCCCTGTGTTAAAGATCAGTAAAACGTGTCTACAATTTATACATAAAACATGAGTAAAAGTGGTGTTATTATTATTTGTTATTCCTAAGGGCACTCTGGTTTGAAGACTGACTACGGATCTGTCAAAAGTCATGGTGCCATTGAAAAAAAAAGCCAGTCATTGGCATCAATGAAGAGGTAAGGATTCATCAATGTGTCCTGCTTAGTAATAACAGCCGACTTTTTCCATGACATAAATTCTCTGTAGTGGGATCTAGATACCAAGTCAGTGACAGTTGGTGACTTGGTGACTAGACACTTCAGTCAATCTCAGAAGTCTTGCCCCACCACTAACTGCGGGCTGTGTGCAAGTCTCTGGGCACTCTGCAATGGAATGGCCACTCTTGATTAATCATTCGAACGTTAGAAATATTTCCCTCTAAAATAAAGGGACACTTTACAAAGGACAACAAAGGAGGTGCCCCAAAGCGAAACAAGGAAATAGAACAACTCGGTGTGTGTGGTTGCTTTTTCTAGCAGGGTTCTGATGTCCCAAAGTGACGAATCTTGTGTTACAAATCCGGGCAGGCTGTCAGTTCTAATTTAGGTAGAAGTGGACAGTTTCCCACAGCCGCTCTCTGGCCTGAAGCCGTCTATGTGACTTCTGGATCCCAGAGTGTCAACAGCGCGTCCTTGAACACTTCAGGTGCGGAGCGAATTAGTGGTTCTTACAGAGATGTGATGCTAGGGACTGCGACACCAAGAGAGAGCAGCCGCGTGATGGCAGTGACAGTAGATATTAGAACACCCTGGTCATCTTATTTTATAAGGTCAGTGAGTCCAAGGACCCAGATGGAGCACAGAAAAATAGTTACAGCCTGAAAACTTAGTAAACACAGTACAAGGAATGCTACTCATAGCAAGAGAGTAAAAATGAGGGGGAAATCGTCCAGTATGTATCACAGGACAGACGCTCTGCCTTCCACATTTTTATTTACAGACTTTAAACTGAGAATCAGGCTCATACTTCCCGCCTTGACCGCTGGACAATGCTTAGCCATCCTCCAAGAATCATCAGATTTAGCCTCCTGACTGTGGCCTTTCTCAGCTGTATCAGCCCTCATTCCGGTCCCTAGGGAGGCAGAATTAATTGCTCTCTCTGTGTTTCAAGAGCACTTGGGGGGCAATGGCTGTTCTTGCTCAGAGGGGTTCTTTCTGGTCACTCCTGAGAGAGGACAGCCTTGGGCCTGCACACCGTCTTCCCGGTCACCAGGGATGAGTGTGCCTTGTTTTTAAGCCTGCACGTCTAGTACCCTGGGTCAGAGTAAGTAACTGGTGTCCCTGCATCAGAATAACTTACTGTTCAGCCAGTGGTTGGTCAGAGGTCCCGAGCCAGTAAGCCTCCTGCCCTTTGCTCAGGGACCTGCGAGGGGCTTGGGACAGGCTTTCCAGCTTGCGCCTGTCCTTCCCTGACTGGCACTGTATGTGTGGAGGCCAGAGTGGGCACAAGGCTCAGACCATGAGGACACTCCTCGGCTAAATTTCTGACTACGCTGTGGTTTTGCTTGCTTCTGGGAACCACCGGACTCCTCTTAGTTGCTCTCCACCAAGATCTCCACTGTCTTGGACCATGACCTTAGACATCGAGTCCTCCACACTCTGTTCCAAGTAAAGTCAGTCCCCTCAGGTGGAGCTCTGGAGCGGCCCTGGTTACAGTGATCCCGCCTCCCTGGACGGAACCTCAGGGTCCTGGCACCACCACTGGGTGTGGCAATAGTGACCTACTTCTCCTGGAGTGGCACCTCAGCAGACCTTGGAGAGGGGACACCAGCTCTGGCTCCTCTGGGCTGGCCCCACCTAGTACGGAATCTCTGGTCTACAAGAATGCTGGGGTGCGTGGGGAGTGGGGGCAGTGGGGGTGGCAGGGGATGGGTTTGGAGGAATGGGTTGGCATGCTGAGACTAGCATAGAGATTGTGCCCAAGGAGATGGGTGAGGAAAGGGAGCTCAATCTTGGGACCATGGACCCCCGGAATAGAAGGCTGCAACACAGAGCTGGTGGCGGGACCACAGCCACAGGCTGAGGACAGAGAAGAGCTTCCATAACAGGTGCGGGAGCGCAGGGGCCGCTGGGGGCACAAATGCACCAGGATCCTGTTCCTACTGAGCTACAGGGGGTTTTCTTTAATAACCCTTCGCTATTTCCCACAATAGCCGGTTCACAGTAACCATTGGCTCTATGTTCTTAGGTCAATTTCCATACTCTTCGAATATTTAAAAGAAAGAATTGTTACCACTTCAATGGTTGTTTCACTGGGAAAAAGATTAACCAAGCTCTTCACAGAGCCATTCTAGAAGAACTGGGTCTACAGATGTAAAATTTTAATATTGGAATATTATGAAAAACTTTATGCCAATAAATTAGTCACCTTCAATAAAATGCATCCATTTCTTGAAAATTACAAGTTATGAAAACCATTACAAGAGAAAACAGAAATAACCCTGTATAGATTGATGTATTTTGTTTAGATATTATAGCTATTCAATGTTATTTAGATCCTATCATTGATGTAAGATGCTGCCATTTACAAACTATGTTAAAGACCTTATTGATAAACAGTTGGAGGGAAGTGGAAAGAAGGTGATACTGTCCATTTGCTTGGATGCTTCATTTAGTACTTCGGGCAGCAATTTTGCTATAGGCTACCCAGTTGGAAAGACTTTTAAAAATACACAGTACTATTTGTAAAATCATTTAAAGGCTTAATCAATCTTTTGATTTAGAAATATAACAACAGATTGAGTTAAAAAGAAACCAGACATATTTTATAAATAATAGATCATTTGAGAACCAAAAGTGACAATTGTCATTTGATCGTATTTTTCCAAATGCACTTGAAGTTTGTTTCACGTTTTTGTTGTTTCGCCTCTACCTGGGAGAACACCTTGAGACCACTATTTTCAGAATGGCCTAATCCATAACATTACTTATGGGGTATGCGGTTCCATCATTCTCTGTTGTTGTAAGGTTTCAGTAGAAATGGTGGAATAGAGGGACCCATGAAAATAATCAGATTCTTAAAAAATGACGGATAACACGGACTCAGTTTGTTCTAAGTTGCTTATTTTGTAGACTATTTCTACTCATGAATAATGAAGTAGAGAATTGCCATAATTTTTCATACAAAATGTGCCCAGAAGTTTCCAATATCCCTGCCTAAATAATGACGATCTGAAGTGGTATTGAACTTGGGTATGTGTAAATTGCCTCCGTCCCCTAACACACGGAATGAGGAGACACCACCTGAGAAGAATTAACCGAGGAGGGGATCCTATAGCTACCCGACAGCTGCTCTTTTCAAGGCTGGAAACTGCATCATTAAGGATGATAAATGACAAAGTTGAAGGACAAGAGGTGAAATTGGCAGGTTGTCCTGGAACACGGCACAGAAATGCTATAGCAGCAGTTGGATTGGCTTCGGCAATTCTGTGTGCAGAAATGTCTGACGCATCTGGTGTCAAATTATTGAGTTCCATCCCCAAGAAGGAGTGACTGAAAATTTACCTGGCTCTTACTGCTACTGCCAGGGACTTAAGAAGAGTCAGTAAATAACTTTACGAAATTTGTCCTAACGTTGAATGCACCAGTGTCTGGAATCTTTTGGCAATCCTGAATAAAATCTCTTCACATATATACAAAATTCTGTCAAAGACTTCCCATAGTAACTGAATCTTTCATCCATTATTCCAGTCTACTGAGCTCTGTTGAAGGTATGTTTTTATGATCCAAGGGGTAACTCCTTATTTCATCTTTGTCATCTCACGATGTGATCCGTATGCCATTAGGCACACTGTGACCCAGTTTCCTTATCTATAAAGTGGGGGTAAGAATAATTCCTAACTCAAAGGGCTCTGAATATTGAATGAGTTAATACATGAAAACTTTACAGTGAACTCACCGTATTTAAAGTATTATTGTTCAATAAATTGATTTCAGATAACGATGCACTCGAACTGAGACAAAACTGCACAGGCCACTACAAATCTTCTCCCAAGGAGTAATGGTCTCATAACCAAATTATCTGAGTTTGCTGTTTTGCCCAGTGACACATCCACGCCACTCCATCTCTTGCCAACCGGTCCATTGGCTGGACCAGCACTCAGTCCATGTCCTTCCCACAGGAATAAAATAAGAATAAGACCAGTTCTTGTTACATGTGTTGCTTAAATCAAGATGCCCTATGTATTCTCCTGATATTATAACCCCAATCCGAACTTAACACAAATTCCCTTTGTATTTGACTTTTCCTCTGTGGATCTCTGGCATACTAGAGACATCGCTCTCTTTCATAAAGGTTTTGATACTCTTCATGAGTCCACTCCTTCCTTTGTTTTGATGAGGGCACTCCATAACTAAGTAATAGCCCATATATTACAGAAATAGATGCGTGTGATTGTTTTCAATTTCTTACAGCCTAAAGAAATATAAATAATCATCACAATTTTATAGAGAAATTATGGCAAGGGCCATGGAAGTTCAGGGGTTCATGTGAGACTTCTCCAAGGAGGTGACGTGTACTGAGTCTCGAAGACAAGTGGCCCACTGAGAAAGGGGAGGACACCCTAACAGGTAAGGGTGTGTGTGAATGGACAGAGGTATGTGAGACAGGTGACTGCTGGGACACATTGTGTGTGACCTCTGGGGCTGGGGAGATGGTAGGAACTGATGCTTGACGGGTGGGCAAGACTGATAGACATTAATCAGAGAACCATACCACGTAGCACAGGATTTAGTGCTGGATGACTTGTTGAAGAACTTGCAGGGGAGAGATGGCTCACAGGTGGGGAACACTTGTAAGAGGCTCACGGGGCTATGCCTGTAACTCACAACTCTTAACCTCTCTCTGGAAGAAGATCATGGGGAGGTTACCATGTTCCCACATCGCTGCAGTTTATGGGGGCCGTGGGACTTCAAGGTTCCCACCCAGCACCCTCCTAGGCAGTGGGACAATGACCTTTCCTGTCCACCCCAGCCCACAGTAGCACTTAATGAAGGCAGCCCAGTGTGAAGGTAGTCCAGTCCTTTCCCTGCAAAGGGAGAAACCAGATCTAGGTTCCACTTTATACCTGGTGCCTTCTTGCCCATGTGAGTTCTTTTGTTCTCCACACAATGAGAAAGGAGGACAACTTGTCAGAAGACGGATGCTTGAATTGTAGTCCAATTCCAACCCATGCTTAGCTCAGGCCTCACTCCTGCCCTACACAATTTTTCATCTGAATCTCATAGTCCATTTTATAAGCTATCAGAATAATGAAATTAAGGCTTCTATGCTCTATACAGAAATCTGAATTCCATACATTTCCTAGGACCTAGCCTTGACAGGATGTGAACTTTTCCTTGGCTTGGAGCCTAAGAAGTCCATGAGTGGTGGTCTCTTAAGAGTCCAACAGCCTCACCATCCATCCCCAATTCCTGCTGACTTAATCACGCTGATTCGTTTAAAGAACCCCAGGAAGTGTCTTACTTCTTAAGATTGTTGTTGTCACAACATTATAATGGCCCTTTCCCATGAAAATATGCTTCCCAGGCCTAGGAACTGACCTATTTGGTTCCAACATAGGTCCGAATAATTTGACAGGGTCACTTATTTCACAGTCTGATTGCCTTCTTTGCCTCCGGGTGCCGGAGGAAAAGGGGATTTGCACCGGAAAGGGTTAAGTGGATTTTATTATAATGGGCTCCCATTTCATTTCCCTCCCTTCAGCTCCTTCACAAAATGTTAATCTAATTGTGATACTATCACTTTGATGACAATATGACAAGACAGACAAATTTGATTTTATTCTCCACAGAGCAAAGCATATGCTGCTTGGGAGGTTTTGACAGAGAGAAGGACATAAAACAAATGGAGTTCATGAATATACAATTTTTATTGTACACAATAGTGACATCCAAACTTCAGAGACTCGGTGGGGGAGACTGAGGCTTTACCATTGAGATTAATGGGTACGTAAAACCGTGCCAACGGAGAGTACTACTACAGTTTATTTTAAAAACGTCGATGTGGCTAAGAATAATTTTCTTCTTGAGATGAATGATGTACTAATGTCTGGGAGACATTTGTGCCCAGTAGCAGTTCGTCCAAAGTAATTTTTTGTTGTGATTGTAAATTATATAATCTTAACGGCAGTTATAGTCCTCTTTCGGTAAAGGTCAAGTTAGTGCTGTGGATGGTTATAAAGCAAGAAGGAGACCGGTGTGTGGATTCCCTTGTCGATAGCATATGAATGGTTTCAGGATGATTTTTTTTTGGTAACTCTATTTCTCGTATAATGTAATATAGCAAGTAAAGACAGCACACATTAACAAAACACAAATTAGATTTTTCTAAGTAAACATGTATCTTCTAAAGGATGGAGGGCGGCTGGAGAAAGGACAATGTGAAGGTTAAAGACACCATGCAAAGCCAGGCGGATGCCATTGTCAAGAAGATAAGAGAAAGGAGGAGTATTGAGAAATTCTCATAGTTTGATTTGATTCACCGAAACATAAAATCCACCACGGTTCCTGGACTTTGCTTTTACAAGCCTACTCGGATACTCAGTGAGATTCAGCCCACCTTGCCTTACACTGGGAGGAAGGCGAGACTCTGAATACCCTGGTTGCTCAACAGGAGTTTGGATCTTCAGAGGATGATGAGCTCACAGCGACTTAGTACAGGTCAAACTCGGTTCTCAGGGCTCCTGCTCCATTTTTAGAAGAAGAATGCACACCCAGATCATCACATGAAGTTCAAAAGCACCTTGGCAAGCTTCAAAGATGTTTTTAAAAAAGAATAAAAGAATGCATTTTCTGACACTAAAGACCTGAAATAAGTCCTTGGAATTTTTTAATGTGTCCCGAGAAGTACAAGACTTTATGATTTAACTATACAATTTCCTTCTCCTTGAGCTTTTCATATGGTTCTGGTCAACAGGAAAGCTTTTTATACGATATGAGGTTAAATGGCAAGGGTCAGACTAAACTTGGTATTGAAGGTCTTAGAAGGTCATCTAGCATAGCCATAGTTCCTCCCCGCCAGTAGACGTACCCTTTCGGTCAGCCAGTGTCTTCTGTGGGAAATGCCCCTTGTTGAACCAGGTGGGCCGACTCTCATCCTCAGCTCGAAAAGTGGGTTTATGACTCGGGCATGCTCCATGCACACTCTCCTGACACCTTTCACCGGGACACTCTGGAAAAAGCACTCTCTCTTCTTTCTAAGCACTTGTCCTCAAGGTGGCTGGCCAAGCTCTTTGCCACCACTCGAGGGAAGCTGTCTGGGAGGGACCCCAGCACAGGGGAGAGCGCACCTGAGAGGACGAAGAACTGGGGACATGTGCCCCGGACCATGCCACAGCGACATGACCCTGAACATCCCGTGGCACGGGCCACCACTTCTCTGTCTCGGGTAAGGAAGACGCAGCTGTGTTTCCTGTCTTTTATTCGTGAAAGTATCCTAAGCGATTCTTGAAAAACCATGTTTGCTGATTCTCCTATAACATCCCAATGTCTACGTGGGAAGAGTAGTTAGGCTAGAAAGGAGAAGAGTAGGGTCTGGGGACAGATGTGTCACCAACATGCTCTCTCCTTAGAACATTCGTTTGCCATTGCCCGCCAGTCCTTCTCCCAAAAGATTGTTTCTGTTTCTTCTGCTGTTCTCAAGAAGAAGGGTGTGTCTACTAAACCCACCAGTGATAACGAAGGCATTTTCCTGCCCTCAAATAAGTGACTATGCTTACATTTTTGGTCATCAGAGTTTTAGGTTAGTGGAGACACCACTTTCAGCATTTTCAATGCTAAATTCCAGCCCAAACCCAAGTTAATATTTTAACTGGCCTATGCTGGCTCAGAAGGAGCCAGAGACTTACACAATTTCCATTAGGGTTTTAAAAATACTGACAATATTTCACACACCCCATTTACTGTCTTCAAGGATGCCTTTGCGAACCACAGCTTTGGACCCTTGTAAAGGTCACGTCTGGATCTGATCACTTTCCCAGAATCCTCTTCAGGCTAGAACACGGAGCTCAGCCGCACTGTTGGGTTATCTTGGGAACGAACCATATAGAGAAAGGTAATCCTATGCAGTTTTGTTCCCATTTTAATCCGATACGTGTATTTTTAGTGTTACCTAAAAATAACCTTGGAGCTATTCCAGGCCACTTGGAGCCCAGGGAACATAGACTAGCGATTCAGAAGATGGATTGTGAGCCCTGGCTGGCATAGCTCAGTGGATTGAGTGCAGCTGCGAACCAAAGTGTCGCAGGTTCGATTCCCAGTCAAGCTACATGCCTGGGTTGCAGGCCATGGCCCCCAGCAACCGCACATTGATGTTTCTCTCTCTCTCTCTCTCTCTCTCTCTCTTTCTCCCCCCTTTCCCTCTCAAAAAAAAAAAAAAGAAGAAGAAGATGATGGATTTTGGAGCCAGGCTGGGCTTGAATCTTGGCTCTTACCACTTACTTTATGTGTGATCTCTGGTAAGATCCTTGCCATACAGGGTGTGGTAAAAGGAAGTTAACGGTTGTCCATTTGCAAAATAATGCAAAAATAAATGATATAAGAATAAGCTGTTTTTGTGTACTCACAACTGTGTTAGTTCTTTGTCTTCTTGTCACAGAATGGCATTATTGTGGGGAATACGTGAGGGAGGATATGCAAAATGCTTAGAAAAGTGCCTGATATGACGTGTTTTTAACTGCTGTTATCATCGTCACTTTCCCCATCTGCAATTTATGTCTCTCCTCCCTCCTACCCACTGCCCAGCCAGTAACTTCTTTCTCTGCCTGCTCTCCTGGGTCCTGGTATAGGTTATGGCTACAGTTATTCTTGTCCAATCAGTTGTCAAATTACTCTGTATCTATATAAGACATTGAATTCATCCTCAAAACCTTCTCACAAAAATAACTCAGGGTCCAGGTAGTTTCATGGGTGAGTTTTATCTTACTTCTATATACATTAGAATGGCTAATAAATTTAACCTTTTCTTTTTTTTAAGATTTTATTTATTTATTTTTTTAGAGAGGGAAGGGAGGGAGAAAGAGAGGGAGAGAGAAATTTCAATGTACAGTTGCTGGGGGCTGTGGCCTGCAACCCAGGCATGTGCCCTGACTGGGAATTGAACCTGCGACACTTTGGTTCACAGCCCGCGCTCAATCCACTGAGCTACGCCGGCCAGGGCTAAATTTAACCTTTTCATACCTCTACCAGTATTGACAGGATATAGAGAGATCCTCCATGAACTATGAGATTTTAACTTTTTTTATAGAAAACCATAATCTGTCATGAATGCAAATGTGTTTCAGCCAATTGACCCCATCCGTAGATCTTCATGGAATAAAATCGTTAACTTTCTTTAACTGGAATCTGTGTGTTCTCCAATTAGCTGGAGGGGAAGTATGTGAACTTCGACCCCATACCATGTGGGATGCTGTACCTCTTCGTGACTTCCAAAGCGCAGAGGGGGAATGAATGCCAAGGCTGACCTCTCCCCTTTCCCCCTCCCTCTGGGTCTCCAGTCCTTCTTTTTAACCAAAACTGGGTAAAAAATGAGCTCTCCCACTATTGGCATGTTTTAGAGTATTCATCAGTATCCTGTGGGGTGGCGGCTTTATAATGCAGTGTCGCTAGAGCCTGGAAAATGCCAGTTCTTTCCATCGATGTGTAGAAGAATTACAAAGCCATGCTCTCCTGTCCTGTTTTTGTAGCTTTGCTCTTTTGGCATTCCCTTCTCTTGTAATAATCATTTTTCCCCACGTGCATGTCCTTATTTGCCAGAAGCAAACAAAGAAACAAACCTTCCAGTATGTGAAGTTTCCAAGCCAGAGCACTCCATTGCAGATGGACTTTAGCAAGCTTCCGGAATAATAGACTGGGCAGCCCAGGATATCAACAACCTATTCCATTTCTGGTGGATGGGGTTAGATTTCAGCTTCAGGGTGAATGAGGTGCAGTTGTCCACATCAGAACTATGTATGTTTCTGACCCTGTAAGGCCCTATTTTCTGGGCTCTGTATTCCTTGCCTTGTCTACACGGTTCCAGGGAGAGAAATTTCAGAAGATTTAAGGCAGGAAAAAGGTTCTCTCTAATTTCATTTTTCTTCCAAAAAATCTCTACACTGTCATACTGTTTGTCTCTCATACAACCCATATAATTGGCCTCCAAACCCTGACAGTTTTGCCTTCTACCTCTCTGTTTTAAAAACTGAGGTCCAACATTCATAAATAGAAATGCCCAGATTATAAGGGTATGAGATGATGAATTTTTATTCTATTTGTCTGTCATCAATCTCTACACCTATATTATCAGCCTAATCATTGCTTTAATCAAGATACAGAACATATCCAGCATCCCAGGAAGTTTTCTCATGCCCCTTCCTGGCCACCCATAAGAACCCAGAATTCTAATTAGTCTCACTTTAGATTTCATTTTGACCTTTTACGAAAGAAATTTTAGAAGTATGTATTTTTTTGGTCTGGTGTCTTTTGTTCAATGTGCTGTTTTTGAGCTTTGTACAATAGGTTGGCCTATATCAGCAGTTCGATCTTTCTTGCATTTACATTTATAATGGATATTGGTTCTGTAATTGTATCCTCTTGAAATATCTTTATTCATGTTTTGTATTAGGGTTATGTTGGTCTCATAAAATGAGTTAGGGCATGTTTGTTCACCCTCTCTCTTCTATTCTGTAAAGGAATTTATGTAAAACTGTTATTAGTTCCTTCTAAAATATTTAGTAAAATTCACCAATGAAACTATCTGGACCTTTGACTTATTTTGGTGAAAAGGTTTCTGAGGATGAATTCAATGTCTTAAATAGATACAGGGCAATTTGAATTTTCTATTTCTTCTTGTGTCAATTTTGCTTACTTTTATTTTTTTTTAATTTGTTCACTATATATAAATTGTCAAATGTATTGCTTATTCATAATATTTTCTTATCTTTCAGATGTCGGTAGTATACACTTCATTCCTGGTAGTGGTAATTCATCAAATTATACTTTATAAAAAAACCTGTCCCTTTATTAATTTTCTTCATTTATTTCTTATTTTATTGACATATGGTATCTTTATTTTCTTCTACATATTTTGAGTTTAATTCACTATTTTTTTGGCTTATTATGGTGTAAGCTCATATCAGTTTTATTTATCTTTGGCTTTGAGCCATTTAACTATAATACGCCTATGTGGTTCTCTTTGTATTATCCTGAAAATTTTGGAAATTTCAGCCACTTTGTTCAGTTATTTTTTCCTGTCTCATCTCTGCTCTCCCTCTGGAACTCAGAATATATGTACATCAGACCTCTGTGTATTGTCCCATGGGTCACCAAGGCTCTGTCCTTCTGCGGGTTTTCTTTTTAGGCTTTTTTTCCTCATGTTCTTCAGATTAGATAATACCTGTGGACCTGTCTTCACATGCACTGACTCTGTCTGTATTGAGGTGAAGGCCTTTGGGTGTTTTGTTTTTTCATTAAGTTTCAGATGTTACATTTCTCAGCTCTACATTTTTCCATCTGGATCTCTTTATATCATTTCCATGCCTACACTGAACATTCCCAGTTCTTTACCCACTAGAACTATTTTTTCCTCTAAGCCTTGGAATATATTTATAATAACTTTTAAGCCCTTGACTACGAATTCCCATACCTGAGAGACGTCTCAGATTCTGTTTGTGTTAATCACTTCACTCTTGACTGTGGGCCATATTCCCTGCGTAGCTAGAGTTGTTTATTCCGTGTTAGGCATTTTGTATGGATTCTGTATTGTTTGCTTCTTTTAATTGTTCTGGTTTGGTTTTGTTCTGGAAGACAAATGACTGGCAGCTCCTTTTGACCCTGTCGGTCTCAGCTTTATTGTTAGGGTGAATTGCTTTGGGTTTCAACTTCAGCAATATCCTCATTCCTAACTCTTGGCTTTTGGGGCTGGCTCAACTAAAAGCATGAGAGAGCCTACTGCGGTCTCTCTCCTTGGACAATGTACAACTCTGATGTCACAGTTTGGGTCTCAATCCCACAGCTGTCACATGGTTAGGTCTTGCAGAGTCTTTCCCATTCATATGCATCTCAGCCTTGAATCCAGGGCTCATGGTGAACTCCCATGCCAGACTTTTAGTGACCTTTCTCCACCCTTGCAAAATTCCCTTATATTTTAAAGAAACAGCATTTTTTTATTGCAGTAAAATATGCACAAGAGTTCAGCAGCATGAAGTGCATTCGCATGGGCACAACCCCCTTTTCTCAGGCACCCTGTCCGGCAGCGCCTCAAATTCTCATCTCTGCTCGGCTCAGTGTGACAACTGCTCTGTCTGAACTCCGCCTCCCGCACCCGCAGAAGGAAAAGGGTTCCCCCAAATACCCCGTACAACCACTTGTCTATATCCACAGTCACTGTTATTTTCATCATAGAGACTACTAATTTACCTACCGATATTTATGCTAGTCCCTCTCCTCTTTACTGGCCATTCAGAAGTCGAGGCGAGGTCTCTCAAATGTGAACTGGGTGATGCCTTCCCATTTCTCAAAGCCTTCGATGCATGCATCACAGCTCTTTAAGTTTAAAAGTAAGGTTCCTCAGATGGGCTGCACGGTCTTATCTGAATGTGCCTCTTCGGAAGCTTTTAAGCACAGATTACCCCTTGTCTCTCTCTGCCCCAGTCCCACGAGATCTGTCTTCTCGGGGCTTATGCACGTTATCTGTCTCCTCCCTGGAACTCTCTATTCTCCAGATTAACTTCTTCGGAACTCAATTCAAGCATCACTTTCTGGAAAAGACTTCCTTGGTCTCCTTGACAAGGTCAGGTCCTGCTAATGTAAGCCTCCTTAGCACCTCAAACCTCTTCGATGTGGTTCCCATCACTATTGCAGGTTTGCATATATTTCTATAATTATCTGACTGATGGTTCTCTGTCCCACTGGGCTGTAGACTTGACTCAGGAAGAGACCTTGCCTGGTTTTGCTCGTTGTTGAATTGCTGTGCTTGGCTACACCATGCACAGAACAAGTAGTTGCTGAATGAAAGAATTCCTACACTTAGGACCCTGGATTCTTTGAATATATATCTGTATGTAGTTGATACAATTTCTGCACATTTATAAGGATATAATAAGCCAAAATTGATTCAATTGAGGGAATTTAGTGAACACTGTATAATCAGGTGTGGATAAAAAATAAAACTCCTTCAGTATGTCTAAGCAAAGTCACAGTGTACAGTGAAAATATAAGAGTTCAATTAAACACTTATATATTTGGAAACAGCCATATGGCATCCTGTTTTATTTTCCATCCCCTGAATATCTATAGGTTTAAATCAGGAAATTTTCAGTATAATTTCTGGATCTAAACAGCTGAAATCCAAATAGCTGAAATTCATTGGATAATTTTATTTGATGAAATAATTTTGAGTTTGCTTAAAAAATGTGAATTGCCCATTTTAAAGGCTCAGACTCCTGAATGAACACATTGGATGTAGACACAACACATACATTTCATTTGCTTGACACAAATCCGCAACTATTATTGGTCTTATATCAGAATTTAAGCTAAATTTAATATAAAAATATATTGAGATGCAACTAAAACACTGCATTGATATGTTATTACAGGCCATGCTGCATCATAAGAAATGATAAACTTGATGAACTGTATAAATTCTTCATTTTGATCATCACTATCTATATTTTGCCTCAAATATTGCTACAAAAGCAAATGTAGCATTCAAATTTACACTGATATTTTGTCATACTATTTATACCACAAAAATTTTCTTCACTCACACTATTGCAGCAAGACTGTAAATCATTTGAATAAAGAACTTATTATTCACATCTATAACACATATGTAATTGTGTGTGTGTGTGTGAGTATGTGTGTTCTTTATTAACCAGCATGGACACACAGAAGAACAGCAAGTAAAATGTATTGACCGGGTATTGAGGAGAAGCACACACTCTCTGAAGTATGAACTTCATGGAAAGCAACAGACTCTTGTCACTAAAATAAGATTGTCAGTGATTTCCAAGTCTCTGCTGTGGTTTTTGATATACTTATCCCTTTAAGATTTCTTCTCAGCTGAACTAGTTAAAAGATCAATAATTCTTTTGTGGCAGCTATCATTTCTTTTTTTTAACAAGTGGGTTTTAATACAGTTGAGAAAGCATTGAATAACTGGGCAGTATTTAGATATTTTGACTATGGTTTCTTTCCTTTTGTTTAGAATCATGCATTAATAATGCGAGGTCGCCTGTCAAACAGGAAGTAAAAAGTGAGAGGGTCTGTGCACCAAGAGACACAGTTTGGGGTCGGTGGTCTTCTGAGCACCTGCCCACCGTAAACGAGAAGAGGTTTGGTCAGGCATGGGGGCAGAACGGAAAGGTATGGATAGAGGGTGGAACCCAGGAAAGAAACGTTTGTTTCATTTTGTCTGGCTCTGCCTTAGCAGCGGTCTGATACTAGGAGCTCTGTACAAGTTGTTGCCTAACAGTTTCAGAAACAGCCCTGTCTACAAGCTATGGTTGCCTTTTTATTTTAAAGAGAGAAGCCTGGGGTAGAAGAGCGTGAAAAAGCCAATCACTGATAACAAGTAGACTAGAACTCAAACCGGAAGGAAAACTTGCCACCTTGGTAGCCAGCTCTTAGGGAGATGGGCCTGATTCTTTATTCTAAAATGTCTAGTGTAACACTTTACCTGTGGCGTTAGTCATCAAAAGGACACTTTAAATATCCACGTAAGCAGGATAATAGTATCCCAAATCTAATACGATGTGATGGCAGATACAGGAAAAAATGACTCCTTGCTCACTAGGCTGGTCTCCCACAAGCTGAAAGAGAGAACACTCTCGCTGTGGCCCTGACGCCGTGAGAACGGGGTGGACCGCTGCACGAGGGGTGTGCCAGAGCTTCAGGCAACTTGGGTATGGGTGCCATGCTGGCTTCTCTGCTCTCACGGATGCTTCTAGAAGGCTCCAGGCTGCCACAGGGCACTGACCCAGCTTTCCCCTTCTCTTGTCATGGATGTTTGGCTCAAGGTTAGTTTTCTATGAAAGCACTGCTACAACTAAAATCAAATAATTGTTTCCCAGGCCTAGTAAACCGAAAGGCACATATACACGTCCTTTAAGTCTCAACCCACAAAAGAGTTGTGGTTTCCACTGGCTCATCTCCCAAGACAAAGAAAGCTCCTTACAGATCTATCTTAGTTAGCCATGTGAATATTACGGGGTTTCCAGCAGAGGCTGGTACCGCGCAGCATTTATGCAGATGGAGAGTGAAAGTGGGTGGGGAGGCTCTGGCTTTTCGGCTCCCCACGGGAAAGGCCGTAGGCAGGTCACTTCATTCAGCGTCCTCAACGTCCTCATCCAGAAACATGCACATGGACTGGAGCGCTGGTAGCTACTCAGGCTTCCTCGGTCACCCAGGCGTTTCCATCCTGTCTGAGCTCACCATGAACTGAATGGAAACCAAGTTGTATTGGAAGCCCAGACAAATTGCAATTAAAAGGGTAAATGTCCCAGTGAAGATTTTCCCATATGACAATCTCAAGTCCAACAGATGTGCATGTTTAAGTACACATATGTGCATGTTCATACACATACATGTGGACATGCATCTGTGTGAATTCCACGTGCACGTACAAGTGACTTTCTGTCCTGGCTGATACACATCGTCACCCCCTCCTCCTGTTACACGCGGATTCCTTCATCTGCACAGCGTTGGCTCTTCGTGTGTCCACCCAGGCTCCGCCATCGCCTGAGCTTTCCAGTCTGCAAATCCGGGCGTGATGGGTGCAGGCAATCCCTACCGTGCTTTTGATTTCACAAAGTCACACCCATGTGACTCATGGGTGGTCCCAGCTTGCCTGACAGTGAGTGGCCGGAGGTCAGGGTGTCTCTTCCTATCTTCCCCCCTTACGTCCCTCCAGGGCAATCAGAGGCCCGGACCCAGTACGGATGCCTGTTGGAAGATCATCGCCCCTTCTGCTCGTGGGAAGACTAATTTTTGGACTAAAGGAGTTTAAAATTTGTTTAAAGCATAATTTTTCTCACACATTAATTGATTCAGAAATTATACATGTATATCATTCACTAGCTCCCAGATTTTGAGATTTCATAAAAATATATAAATTAAAATTTAAAAATTGGACGGACGTAGATTTCCCCGTTTTTATTTTCGGTACTTAAGGGCGTACCTTCCCCCTCCCAGGGACATGATCTTAATCTCAAAAACACAGGGGAGTTTCAATGAATTGATTTAAGATGAGTGTGATGTCACAAAAATGGAATAAACTTTTTTTTTGGATAGATGAGCAATGAAATATTTGCCCTGACTAGCATGCTGGAGCCAGGATTTTATGGAATAAAAAGTGAGTCTCTCCCCACCTGGAATTTCTGTTAGTTTAGGAGGCCTGCGAAGACTTCGGAAAGAGTGAGAAAAGACATTTCTGTACTTCTTAGCATTCAGTTTGTGCTGATTCCTAAAAGGCTGCCTTAGGAAATGAACACACCCACCGAGAGGGGAAGAGGGACACGGAATGTGGTTACCCAGACGATGAACTAGAGAGCAACACGCTCCAGACAGATGCTGCGATCAATCAATAGATTAATCTCAAAATCACTGTGTGGGGCGAAAGAGCAAGACAGAGAAGAGTCCGTGCTGTGCGATTCCATTTATGTGACGTTCTTCAAAACTGCAAACTGATGTATTGTCACACCAGCCCGTGGTGACCCATGGCCTGGGGCTGAGGGTGGAAGTAAAGGAGTCAGGGGAATATTTTGTGGGTGACAGAAATGCGCATTTTTTTTTATTGTGTTGGTTTCAGGGATATATACCCATGCCAAAACGTATGGAATCGTACATTTTAAGTGTGCACTTTAAGAGAGCTGTACACGTAAAGTGTCCTTTAAAACTCTGTTTGTAATGCATAAGGGGCACCTCCATGAAGCTGATAAAACAGTTGCTGTGAGTTCAGATCAACCCAAACAACAGACGGTTCAGCCAAAACAAAACAAAGCCACGTGCACCTGGGTGCGCCTGACGTTCTGGGGGGAAGCAAAGACCTTGCTCCCACTTCGTTCACCAATGTTGTTGAAAGCAAAGGCTGGCAGGCAGGGTGAGGGGTGCCCCGAGAGTCCCCAGCACCTTAGCCGCCCAAAAGTCCTAATGCGCAGGAGCCTGCCACCCCTGTGATCATGGGCAAGCTGACTGATGAATCTGGAAGACTATGAGAGCCCAGCGGCGGCGGTTCACCGGGCGCTCCGTCGGACCGCTGACGCTGTCAGGAGACGCAGAAGTACAATGGTTTCGACGTTTTCCATCACTGTTGCAAACCCGCCATCCATCCGGGCGGTGTTTCCACGAGCCCATTCGTGTCACCCTGCCGTAAGGACGCCCAGCGTCCCCAGAAGCCCGTCCCTGAAGCCCTGCGTAGGGCGACCAGCGAACGGCCCCGCGCTCTGTCTCCCGCGTGCTCAGCTGCCTGTTCCTGAAAGCACTGCCATTCCAGGAAACACGTGTGAACTACATTTTACAGTAGCATGCAGTGTCCACAAGGTCCCTGGCCAGCATTGCACAGGCGGCAGAAGTCCATCAGACGGCTACCGTGGCAGATGGCAGCCTCTTTGCAATCTAGTGGCATATGGTCTGTATTCTCAGTGGCGAGGCGCGCTGGTCACCCCGCGGCCGGATGGCTGCACCAGCCGCTCCTGCCGCCTCGGGTTCACCTAGCACCGATCACTGTGCCCGCAGCCTCGTGTTCATTACGCCTCGCCCCTATTCAGCAGTAACAGCGCAACGGACTAACATTTACTGGGCATTACCTGCCAGGTAGCGCCATACCGGTTGCTTTCCATATGTTCTCTCACCGAGGGTCCACCACACACCCGCGAGGAGCTCGGGCGTCTGCGGTGAGCGTGCTGGCACTGCTCAGAGCACGCTCGAACTCTTCAGATGCCCATGCAGGGTAGGTGGCCACCCCCTCTCCCCTCATTCCTCACAACGCCCGGCCAACCACGGCAGTCCCTCCACACGTTTGCCCCGTGTTTTCTCTTTGTCAGGATGCCTCCCTGGCCCTGCACCACCCATCACGGCTTCAATTTCTTTTGGGACCGCTCCCAGCTTGTCTCCTCCAGTGAGCCATTCTTAACAGAGTACCTCTCCCCTTTCAAAGTGGTCTTTTTTTTTTTTTCTTTTATTTACCCATCTGTAAGTCTGTAGCTTTCTGGTACAGACGTGCCTGTGTGTTACTTTGACATCAATAGTTGTCTAGATTTTTCATAATTGTCCCTTTAAGTAGATTGGAATCACCTTATAGACCGTATTTTCTCTATATATACTTTAAAATGTTTCTAGGATGGCTATTTTAGTTTTAGATATGGAAATAATCATTGAATTGTAGTGTATGCCTGTGAAAAAAAATTGAGGTGGATTTTCCTTGAACTTCCAGTTCTCAGGGCTCTGAATATGATGGTGATCATTTAAACTCGGGTTGCAAGGTCCTTGTCGCATTCAACGGGGTTCCTGTGTGGCGCTGCCCACTGCACGGGGAGCCTCAGGAAGGCCACTGCTGTTGTCTCAGAGCCCCTTCCCCCCATGGTGATCAGAGTCATTTCCGTGAAGGACGCCACTCCCACTCCATGAATGTTGTCACTCCTTGGCCATGAATGATGCCATGTTTTCTCTATGAATGACACACAGTGACACACAAGTGCTTCAGACACTCAAGCCTGCCAAGCCAATAATTTATGTGAGTCTTTATAGTACCTTCTTTAAAGTGAATCAGAGCTTCATGTCCTTCTGGTCACAGCATCAGAAAAGACGCCCTTGGTCAATGGGACACGTGTTGTCTGGAAATCAAACGTCCTGTATCAGTGAGGCAGAGTGTCTCGGAGCAGACGCAAGCTGCCCAGCCAGTTGCTTTGAACCAAACTCCCAGTTGCTTCAAAGCAAAGTCCGTTACTTATCCTCCCCTTTGTTTTTGCGGCCATTGAAATGGCAGTGCCGTGTTTCAGCTCTGCTCCGTCTGAACGAGGCAGGGAAGTGGGGCCCCTTTGGAGCACCATGGGGTTTGGGGCTGGCTCCTGCCTTCAGCCGAGATGCTGGAATTCATCCTCATCTCCTTTGCCGAGTGCTCTATCATTAAAGTGTCATTGGGAACTGACACCACTTAATTTTAGCAGCTTTCAATTCTCGTTTGCAGCCAGAATAGCTTTAAATGGAGAGGAGTGCAAATTACAGAGAGAGGGATATTTTTACACCGCACTCAGCATTTTATCAAACAAAGCAGCCTCCCGGGGAATAGAGGACAATACATTATAAAACCAAACTCTCTCCTGATCCTGGTAAATGGGTATTTAATCTTCCGATTGCAGGCATCCACTCTGATGCCCCTGTAATGAATATACTAGCAGGGGTATTATCTGAGCTCTCATGCTTTCCTACGCCTTAAAATACCCTTGGTTTTTCTTTCGGGCGTGGTCAAAATAAAAAAAAATAAAAAAGAAAGACAGAAAAGGGAAGAAAAAAAAAGCTTCAGAGCTCAGCTGTCCCCTGCAGGCCGAGGCAGAACCTTTACCTCTCTGCAAATGACGGAGCTCTGGAGATTTTTTCCCTATTAATTGCATAATTGCTTTTCCTGCCAAAGTAATTTGAACCCTTGGGGGTTAAGAAAATCACTTACTGTGAAATAGTGGCAATTTTTAACCCATTCAGCTGAAGTTTCTTTGCCTAATTAAATGTACAATGGCTGTTTGCTGCCCGTAGTGGATGTCTCAGAGGCTGTTCCAGTCGCTTTGCACTAGAAACTTCTATTTAAACCTTGCTGCAATTATTGCACCGAGCCCTCGTCTGTTCTGGCTCCTAGCATCCTTATTTTTTTATGCAGGAAAACAATTTATTTAATCATTGACGGATCTCGAATGTTTGTGTCTGTCTTTCTGTGCACGAAAAAAAAGAGCCATCGTCTGTTATAGAGAATGTTTAGGCCGCCGGGAAAATACCTCGTTGCATGCCGGCTTTGAAAGCTGCCCAATGGGTTTTCACAGAAATCCAAGTTCTTATTTCATGGTATCAAGTTGGGCCCAGAAGCTTAATGATTTTCCAAAGGTCACTCCTGAAGTCAACTTTTGTCTTCCCCAATTATCCCTGCTTTGTTGCCTCTTTGTTTCTTTCTTTCACATAAGCCACATTCTCATGCCATGAACCGTCCACAAGAAGCAATTTAACCAAAAGGCTTTATCGTTTTAACCACCGGATGTAGTTCGGTGCTTTGAGAGATGTAAATGTCACCTGTAGCAAAGAGACTTTAAGCGCTGCAAAGATAAGAACTGAAATCAATTCAGACTAATGAATCCCGTCCTGGACTGCGAGGTCTGGAAGGAATTTAGGAGGATGAGTGTGGGGCTTTGTAGATGAGGACACTGAGTATCAAAGAGATCCGGGTGGCTTGCTTGCCTGAGGTTTTACAGCTAATAAGGACCAGTGCTGGCACTCAAGTCTCGGGCTTTTGATTCCACGTGCGTTGCTCATTCTCTCCTGGCTGCTGTGAAGACTCCCAGGCACAGCCAACTCTGTGTGGCGGGCTCATTACTACTGCAGAGCCTGGTCCTTCTGCAAACGTGACTTCCACCCCTCACTTTCTGCTCGCTCCTCCCTTATTGCTCAAGTGAGTCCGTGATGCACGTAGCCAAAGACGTGTCACGACGGTGGAAATGTGAGGGAAAGGAAGTAGCCCAAAGAGGAAAGATCAAAATGTGCCCTTCCCCCACATTTGGAACCATGGGGCCCCCGGATCAGCCGGCTGTGTCCCTGAGCCTCTTGTCCATCACTCCTGCAGCCCTGAGAGGCCAGGCCCATCGGACTTGATTTGCTCACGTTCCCTCAGACGATGCCTTCCGTGCCTCGCCACTCACCAGTGTCACAGTGGAACTCTTTCACTCGGCATCAACTGCACAAAATGATTTAGGCTCACAGGGGTGTCCAACCTTTTGGTGTCTCTGGGCCACACCGGGAGAAGAAGAGCTATTTTGGGCCACACGTTAAATACACAAATACGAATGAGAACTGATGAGCAAAAAACAAAAAGGTTTTAAGTAAATTTACAATTTTGTGTTGGGCCACACTCGTAGCCATCCTGGGCCGCGTGCAGCCCATGGGCCATAGGTTGGACACCCTTGCTGGGGTAAACTGGCACCCAACAGGTCTGGGCTGCTCTTCCAGGCAAAGCAGCCATCCGACCTTGGTCATTGCTGCTGATGGGATACAGAGCACACAGCCTATAACTTAGGGCACTGTCATGCGTGTCTGTGGAACACCGAACACAAACACACACATTTCACATCTAGGTCTATTCTTGACATTGAAATTGAGCCATTGGAAAGTATTTTCCCAAAAATATTTTTCATTCCAATAATTTAACTAAAATTCCATTGGATAATATATGATGTTTCCTAAATTTAGTACTTTATTTTGCATGATAAGGAAGTATGTGCTATGCAGACTGTGTGTTATGATATTTTCTCCCAATGAGTACCTGATTATTTTTACATTTTTGTCTATCATCACATAGGTCATAGATTAACCTGCTAATTTTAATAGCTTGCACAATAGTCATCTGTCCCTCAAATGGGCTTTTATCCTTTGAGTCACCCTTTGGAATTACTTTTACTCTAATGGGCATGGATGTGCCCTGACTCATACACCTGACTCATACAACCTTTTTTCTAAAAAGATGTCTGTTTCTAAGGAAGCCAGGAGGACTTACAGGTAGAGTCCAGGGTCAAGGGAGAGCATGAGAAAATAGAACTTCCGGCTGTAGCCTGAAGCCCACTGTTTAAAATCATCCAACCCTGAAAAGGCTACTTAGGTGCCATGAAGACACAATTAGGCCACCAAACGTTGATATTGGTGTCTTTCTTTTAGGACAGGACAACACAATGTGTTCTTCCTTTCGTCTTTCTTACATCCCCGACCCCTCCTCCTTTACAAACCCACTGAATTGGAGTCTCATAATTCCCTCTGCTTCATTCTCAAGTCCTAGTTTTAATCCCTTTATCGTGCTGCCATCCATGGTTATTAGATTTCCCTTGGACCTTTATTCAAAAGGTAATACATCAACTATACAATGCGCCCAGCTTCTCTGCATACCGAAGAAAATGCGCTTCAGTGTTTGGAACATGATCTGATAGCCACATACATAAATATATTGGAGATCTGAGTGTCTCCTTCAGACCTTCTTTTAAAGCAAGCCAGAAAGGAGACCGTGGTGGGGGGATGGGGGGCGGGGCGGGGGGGTATGGAGAATTGAACTTTCCAAGATCAGTACTTAACATAAAAATTTCATCACAATCTCTATCATCTTGCAGTGGTTGCAGAAAAGGCCTAGGCTCCCTCCACCTTTAACTTCCGAAAGTCGCCTCTTTTACCTTCAAATCTGATGAAGTGTCAAAGTCATTTACCAGTAATGAGTTCTGCGGCAAATTTTATTTTGCTTGGAATTTAATTAATGGGCCAAAGACTTTCCATTGTGATTTGAGCAAATGAATAATAAATCAAGAAAGGAGATTTGTCAGGGAAGGAACATCTGTTTCTTACAAGCGTTACAACATGACTAGTGCTTGGCTGTGCATTACCGGCCCGGAGACAGTAGGAGTCCTCTCCGGTGCCGCTCTCTTCATTTATTGCTCCAGTGAAGGTGAACAGAGAGCACAGCCTAATGGGCCTCTGGTGTTCATAAAAGCTTCGCGCTTCTCCAGCTCGCCTGTAGCCTCTTCCTGGAGGGTGCTACTGTCCTTACTACATGGTTTGTTGAGCCACGTCAGGATTCTGCAATGTCAGTACTTTATTGGATGATTAATAAGGGAAAGACAAATTCATAAGCAGAAACAATATGAAATTACCATCATATTAGTGTTCACTGTCATGACTTTTATTTTGGGGAGGGGGGGTCGGTTTGTAAATGAGATAGTGATTGAAGTTAAGTACTTTGACTTGCACTGTCAAAAAGCGAAAATAGGTCACCCGACCTGTTGGGCTTTGTCTAGTTAACCAATAACAGACTAGTGAAGGGGCTGTGACTTTTGTAATCGTGCCAAAGAATCCAGTGGATGGTTCAAAAGAGGAGAAGAATGAGTCTGACCCCGCCAGGTCTGCACTTGTGGACGAGAACAGAGAACGGCAGTGCTTTCTGTTTCTTTTTTCCTTTCTGGAACACACTTTGCTCCTATACACCAGGGAGGTGCAAGTGCCCACTAGGTAGAAATAAATCACTTTATGAAAATTTGCACCGCAGGGCTCACGATGACCCTGGTGTTATGCATGGGCGCGGATGTCATGCAGAAGTAACACCAGGTCCTATGTGTTGCCCTTAAAAAAAAAAACAAAACCCTTTTTGGAAGGTTGGAATGATAATAAGAACTTCGAATTTCGTGATTTTTAAAATATGTCTTTGGAGCACACCTCAGAGGAATGTTTCCCTGATGGATGGGGCAATTTCCATCATTGGGAGAACACAGAGCCCCCCGAACAGTTCTCCCTAGCATCCTGCATGACATTGCTTTGTCTGGTGTGGCATCCTTCAAGCACTTTGTATCTGAAATAGCTCTATAGAGTGAAAGGAAGAGATAAACCTATCTGTCTACGTCAGCTGTGGGAGAGAACACCCCATGAAGACAGAGAGAGGGGTTCTTTTGGAGGGTGTAGTATGTGCTGCATTAATAAGACAGACTGAGTTTGTTCCCATTTTTCCATTTTTGGGAAAGAAGAAAAGGAATTCACCCTTAAAGTTTGCATAGTGAAAACTCCACTCACAATTTCTCCTACTCATTTCTTTTTTAAAAAAGATTTTATTTATTTATTTTTAGAGAGGGAAGGGAGAGAGATAGAGAGAGAGAGAGAAACATCAATATGTGGTTGCTGGGGGTTATGGCCTGCAACCCAGGCATGTACCCTGGCTGGGAATCAAACCTGGGACACTTTGGTTCCCAGTCTGAGCTCCATCCACTGAGCTATGCCAGCCAGGGCTTACTCATTTCTTTAAGTACAACAAAATTAAATTCTTCATTCACCCCAGGAAAAGGTTGCCAGATAAAATACAGGACCCTTAGTAAAATTTGAATTTCAGATAATATATAATAGTATATACTATATAATATTTTAGTATAAATAAACTCATAAGTATGTGATATACTAAAAATTATTTATAACTTCACATAGAGTTTATATAAACTTATAAAATATATAAACTTATAAGTATGGAGCATACTTATACTAAAAAAATTATTCATTGTTTATCTGAGATTAAAATGTAACCATGCCCTCTATATTTTACTTGCTAAATCTGGGCACTTTACTCCCAGATAATGTACATATTATAAAGATGAAAATTTCAGGTGACCACAGTGGCTTAAAATATACTTGCAAACGTAAGAGGATAGGAAAGCAAAGTAGATATAGCCTGCTATTACAATGAATATGAAA
The DNA here is from genome assembly GCF_019186645.2 of Phyllostomus hastatus. Lineage (NCBI taxonomy): Eukaryota > Metazoa > Chordata > Mammalia > Chiroptera > Phyllostomidae > Phyllostomus > Phyllostomus hastatus. The sequence continues at coordinate 16,397,442 of NW_025333607.1, forward strand.
TGATTTCAATAATGTTTCATGTTTAAAGTGATCAAATAACTTATTTGAGTCAAGCACAAGTTAACATGCTTGACTCTGAAATTTAAAGGTATAAATATCATACCATATATGCCCATATACAATGTGAGCCGAACTATAAGGCAAGATATGTTTATCCCACTGTTAAGATTTTTTTTAATTCTTTTGAGATTTTATTAATTTATTTTTAGAGAGGGAAGGGAGGGAGAAAGAGAGAGAGAGAGAAAGATCAATGTGCGGTTGCTGGGGGTCATGGCCTGCAACCCACACATGTGCCCTGACGGGGAATCGAACCTGCGACACTTTGGTTCGCAGCCCGCACTCAATCCACTGAGCTACGCCAGCCAGGGTCCACTGTTAAGATTTTTAAAATAATTATTGAACCTGATTAAACTGGAGATACACTTCTAACAGCCAAATGTCTACTTGTACACTTTCAGAGGTTTATCGATACATAAAATATCAGTTTTAAAACTATCAGTAAGACACCATCTACTCTCCCTCTTCACCCTGCGGACTTACTCGGGTTCTTCCCCCGAATCTTTGATGTCAACGTTTTCATTGTCACTGAGCCTTGTTGCTGTCAAGGAGTTTTGTGGTGGCTTTCTCTGCACTGTCGTCTAAGCTGTTGGAGACATAACACCTTTAAATCTATATATGATAGTCTCACTAAAAATGTCGCCCCAGGCCATGGGGATATTTCTATCACGTTTGCCTAAGTTCTGGTTTTCTACCCATTTGCGTTCCTCGCAGCATGGCTACGCTTGGTACCGTTTTAAAGTGACCTTGGAAAGGCCTGACTTAAATGGTGGACAATGTCTGTAACTGTGGTTTATGCTCCCAGAATAATTACCAACCTGTCTTATAAGGCTTTCTTCCTTCTTGTTTTCAATAGCAGTATTAATTGGGGTCACGAGGACTGTTCATTTTTTTTCCCCCTTAAACAATATATGACTTTACAAAATGAAGGAACAGGAAGTAAACCACTTGCATATGAGAAAGCTCTTAAGGCTCCTTTTCTGAGGAACAATTTTTGGAAAATATCCTACTCAGTAACTGCCTGAATAACAGGACTATGCCCATCACAGACGCCTGCAGGTAGATTTTGCTGTTGGAAGGGGCCGAGGTGCTTTCTCAGGCTGATGGTCTTTTTCAGCCCTGTAGATATGCCGATGTCCATTTTTCTTCTGAGTCACAAGGAACAAGAGACCTTCACGTTTGGATATATATACAACAGAAATTGGGAATCCACCCAGGCATAGTCAGGAACAAAACAATTAATCAGGGTAGAGGGAACAGGGTTATAAGCATATTATATATTTGCGCTCCATCTTTCTTAATTGTCTAGGAAAATTATAGGTTTGAGTGTGGGTAAGAGTTCTTGTGTTTTATGTTTGAGCATTTGATATTAATTAAACGATCAAGCTCATGTGGTATATTAGTCACCTAATTCTGGATATTAATCTTTGGTTTAATATAGTTAAATTGTGTGTGTCTGCATACTATGGGCATGTAGACACATGTATATAATATATTGTTATGCAAATATACAGAACACTGAACTGGAAAACTACTTATGTCGCGGCTTTAATAAAAGCATAAGGGAAATTTACTCCTCAAATTTAAAAAAACTGGCTTTTATTTAGTTTTATATTCCTCATAATAAAATGCATCTATTGGACTGCTTTTTGAGACCAATCTAAAATTTTTTTAATACCCAAGAAACAGGTAACTCTAGGGGCTATACGTGATGGAATTATAGAGCCCAGTGGAATATAGAAAGTAGATATACTCAAATGCACATTAAGTGAATTAACAGATAAGTAAAATATAGCTTCAGTAAGCACCACCTCCCCCAACTGATGATGATAAAGAAAGGTGATTTTGTGTCAATATTGTCACATGGTCCCCTACCGTCCTTCTATCTAGTTGTCTACCTCAGTTCGCTCACGAAGCCCAGCCTCCACATCGGTCTCGAGTGTCTATGACACCTTTGAACATGGAGGACTTAAATGCCATAATTGATGATGTCATTTTCCGTGTGATGCCACTGAAACAGCTCACTCATAAAACGCCTCATTTCTACTTAGTCTTTGCCACACGATGGTCCCCTCGGGGCACATATCAGAGTCACCTGAGAAACTTTTTCCAACCCCCTCCCTCCACCCAGAGCTGAACAGGCCCCCTCGCCCCTCGAGAATCACTCTAACCGATGGGGTGTGTTGTCAACCTCAGGCGTCGTCAGGGTGGGAAATAATTTGAAAACACCCAGCCCAATGAAAAGCCAAACATCAGGCTCATTATCAGCCATTTTTCATCATGCCAGGTATTATGCGATTAAACATTTGGGCCACAAAATTTTTTTCTTAATTTGATATTTGCCATCATGGAAATGCTGCTTTAGACTCAATGGAGTTTGTGTCAAAATTCTTTCTATGGGCGCACAGAGATGCTATCAGCCTGGCAGTCGTTTTTAAGTAAGGCTCAGTGGCGTTATTTTCATGTTACTCTTTCAAAAAGCAGCAGTTCTCGAGTGATATAAAGGATATTGTTACAAAGGTTCTTTGCAAGGCAGTTTATTTGAAATGTAAATATTTTTCCAAGGAGGGAATAGAGAGTGGGAAAGAGAAAAGGGAGAAAGGGACAGAGCGAAAGGAAGCAAATGTGACAAATGGCCTGTCACACTGAGGAATCTAGGTGAAGGGTCGGGTCTGTGGGACTCCATTGCACTATTCATTCTTGCAAATTTTCTGTGAGTTTGCAGTGTTCCCAAAGAAAATGTCCAAGGCCATTCATAATAAAAGCAAACAGAATACAGTAATTGGGAATAAATTAAGGCAGAGAAGGGTAAGGAGTCATAAACTGAAAGCCACAAAACATTATAGAAAAATAATTAAAGAAGATTTAAATAAGTGGAACAGTACCTTGTGTCATGGATTGAATGGCTTCATTTTGTTGAAATCATAGTGCTCCCCAAATTGATTTCCAGAGTCAATGAAATATCCATCAAAATTCTAACTGCCTTTATCACAGAAGTGGGCAGAATTATCCTAAAATTCCAATGGTAAGACAAAAGTCCCAGAATAGCCAAAACATTCTAGAAAAACAACAAAGATGAAGGCATCATGTGTCTCTATTTCAAAATTACTACAAAGCTACAGTAATAAGAAGAATGTGGTACTGGCATAAGGACAGACAAATCGAGAAAAACCAGAAGTAAACCCTCAAATCTATAGTCAACTGATTTTCACAAGCCCGCCAAGGCAATTCAATGGGGGGAGAAATAGTGTTTTCAGCGAATGGTAATAGGACAGCTGGGTGTTCACTTGCAAAAGCATAAACTTGAACTCTGATTTCATATAGTAGGAAAAGATTAACACGAAGTGAATCAAAGACCTAAATGTAAGAGCTAAGATGATAAAACTCTGAGGAATCGTGAGTATATCTCTCTCTGTGACCTTGAATCGGGCAACAGTTTCTTAGCGATGACACCCAAGTACAAGCAAACAGAGAAGAAGCGTACACATCGGACTTCACTAAAATGCAACATGTTTGTGCATTAAAAGACAATGTCAGGAAGTAGAAAGCAGTCCCCAGAATGGGAGAAAATATTTGCAAATCACGTATCTGATAAAGTTCTGGTATTCGGAACATATAGAGAATTCTTACAACTCAACAACAAAAAGATGGATATCCAATAAAAAAATGAAGAGTGAATTTGAATATCCATTTCCCCAAAGGAGATATATGTATGGTCATAAGCCCATGAAAGTATGCACAGTGCGTGGGAGGGTAGAAAGGAGACATGCACATTCTTATAAATAACTGATAAACTGTAAACTCAAAGCAGAGAATGAAGCTATTTTTTGATGTCCTATGAGAAATAGAAGTGACATCATTTAGCATTTGGCTAGTACCAGTGGTGGTAGAACCTTGCTTTTAATTTTTTGGTTAAAAGCTGCTTGACTGTTCAGATTCCTTAGAAGGCAGGAAAGATGTTTTGTTTTTCCTTTTTACGTGCCTTGTAGAAATAAGAAAATAAATTATCAAAACCGGCATTAAGGAACAACTCATTCAGAGCTTTAGTATCTCCTCACTGAAGCCAACGATGAAACATTTGTCACAGATGCAAACTGGAAGCGGTCAGTAGTGTTTCATGGGGAGACCCAAATCTTCTCAATGAGAAGATTTCATAATCTTTCATAAAAACCACCATCACCACTCTGTTCCACTCTGGGTTTCCGGAGCCGAAATTAATTAGGGCCCAATCAAGAGAAGCACTCACCTTGACTTTCAATGAGCCATAGATAAATAATGAACTAAGTTTCAGTTGGTGATCGGAAGGGCTTAAAGAGAAAGGAAAGTGCCAGGGTTAGTGCTTGGTTTGGAGATGGTCACCCAGGCCCCGTCTGTTATTTTTCCTCCTAGTATAGCTTTATAAATCCTCATCATAGCCCTCTGACATGTCAAGAGAGAGCATGGGCCCACAAAATAACTAGAGGCAGAGCAAGGCAAGTTTGGGGTTACATTTCGGTCTTTGAGAACAGTCTTGTCTAAGACAACCAGTCTCTTACAACAGACGGTCTCCAGGAGCCCCTGTGGGAAATCATCCCCGGGGAGGATGAGCCATGGGCCTGGACCGTTTCCCTCTGAGACTTGATCACAGGTTAAGCTTTTATCCCCTGAACTCAGGAGGGCACCTTAATACCAAAACTAGCCAGTCTCATCTTCCTGTGGTACTCATTTCTTTGTATTGTGTGTAATAGACTTTGATATGAGCTCCAGACAACTCTCGTTAATGCACTTTTAATAATAACGCCAAGCACGTGTCTATCCAAGGAAGTCTTCACTGCCATGACCCCACACCACGAAACTGAGTTTAAACCTCCACGTTTGGATGGCTTAACCAGGGGCCAGGAAACCTGGACTCTAGGTCAGACCCCCTGGACCTGAGCGAGAAGCTGGTGGCTTTGGAGTTATTATTTCTCTTTCAACCATGTCCTATTTGGAAGAGGATAATAGTGCCCGACAGATCTTTTGTTCAGTGCTCCTTATATATAGTAAAATCCTGTAATTTAACAGCTTGCTAGGGGAACAAGAATTTGTTCCAGTTCCTGATTTAAATGTTTATGCTAATTGCTATTTATTGGCCCAGATGCAAATGATAGGTTGGCCAAAGTGAAATTTTATGACGAGCAAACTCCCCCCTTTTGTGCAAATTGAAAAAGTGAAACAAGAGGAGGGTGAAATGAGCCGAAGATGGTCTTAATGGCTGCTTTTTAATGGGGAAGATAAAATTAAGACTGATTTACGTGGCCAACTCCCCTGTTTTCTCTTATCAGCTCATTTGGCAGGAAAAATGGAAAAGTAATTGTTCCTCTTTCAATGTGGGCCTCAAACCATTATTTATTGGTGGAAATTAATCGCTGTTTATCCTTCATTCACGTGGAAACTGCTCCATCAGCATTATGAGCCCAGCAACTCAACTAGTCCCTTGCAATTTAGTCGACAGCAAGCTCGGGTGCTGATGAGGCGTGCCTTAATTTTCTGGGCTGTGGGAGTTAATGAAGACTCCTTCTGAGGTGGACATATTTGTATTTTTACAACATTAATAACAAAGGCCCACACTCTGTCTTCGGCAGCAAAAAAAAAAAACTTTTTTAAAAAAAGAGGAAAAATTATTGAAAGAACGATGTTTGGGGTAAAAAAAAGAACTGAAATAGAATTACGAAGCCAACTTGTTTTGACTTCAAGCACATCTGAGACCTGAGAAGATGTACAGACTCTCAGGGGGCGGGGAGAGGATGGGTTTGTGGATCCAAGCGCCCCTGGGAGCGTCCCGTAAGGTGAAATGAAGATACTGCGAAAGCCGAGTGTCAGGAATAACTTGGTTCTTTTTCGCCTCTTCTCAGCATTGCATGCTGCACGTAATTGACAGCCTGCGGTTTTTCTGGGGCAGACATTTCTGGATCGCCTCCTGTTCTTCCTCAGGGGACCATCTGGAACCGACAGTCTGTTCTTCAAGCTCATATCTGCCTGTTTCCAATCAAGCAGTCAGTCATCAAGCATCCGTGCACACCTTACGTGCGCGATGAGCTTCCTTTGCCTCAGATGAGCACACGGGCCAGAGCACCCTCCATGTCAATGAGAAGCAGAGCGAAGTGTCGGGGTCAGGTTCAACCCCTAGGAAGCCCTTCTAGGTGCAGGTGCTAACAGCAGGTAATTCAGAGATACATGGGCATTGCCTACAGGTTCCTTTGGATCCTGTGTCTGGCATTTTCCCACCAAGACCTGTCTTCCCACTTTGGCCTGACGGATTTTATTTTAAGGAATTTGGTCTAGGAGAATGTGAATAAATGTATTCACAAGCCCCAGATTTCCGCAGTAAAAATTTAAATGACCTTGCCTCATAATAACTGAACAGATGCTGTGAGCGTAGATTCTAATTTAAAATAATTTTATTTGGTTTTTCATTTTTTTTCTAACTGACAAACAGCCTATTTCCTGCAACTTCTTAATGATTTTTATGTGTAACTGAGCTATTACTATATGTCCCATTTTATATCCTTTTTTAAAAGCTATTCATTCTTTTTTTTTTTCAACAAGCTTTTAATGAGCAGACACTACGTGCCAGACACTATTCAGGCACTGGGGACGGAGCAGTGAGCCAAAGAGGCCAAAGTCCCTGCCTCCACAGAGCCTACATCATAGTGGACATTCAACATTATGAGGCGAAAATTCCGTATGTCCCTAAATTTTCCATATTCACCGTAATGAATAGCCTCATGCCAGCCTATTTATGTGACATAGTGTGTGCTTCATTTACTATAATCAAAAGTCACTAATTTGCTGGTGTAAATAATTCAGCGATAGTCCTCTTTATGCATATTTGTTTTCTTCATTTTTTTCCCAATTTCCTGAGGATATGCAGCTGGACTGTGGTCTGATTTTTAGGGTCTCGCCCTGATAACGCACCAGAATTGTGGCTTCCCAGGTGCATGAGTCAGCACCACCAGGAGGTCCCAGGTCACGTGTGGTTCCGATTGTCAGCCAGAATTCGGGATATTACCTTACTATGATCATGCAATGTCGCCTTGATTTTTTAATTGCATACTTACATATTTTCTATACTATATATTATATATAATATTTAGTACACATATAATCTCAAATTTCTCTAGCTTTTACTGCTCTTATACTGGAATAAAGCCATTGTTAAATAGTTGTCCTGTAGGTGCTGGGCTCAGTCTCTTATTCTGCTAGAATTCATATTTTAAATGAAATGCTACCAGAAGAATGTCATACATCTTATAAGTGAAAACATAAAAGAAAAACATTTTGTGTTTACCTTGACTGTTCCTAACCTTCCCTAAAAAGAATTGTCTCAAGTTATATTGTGATATTGATTTTAGAATCCATATTATGGATTTTTATATAGTGATGCTGTCTTTCAAATGTTTCTATGGACTCTTCATTAGCACTTAAGTGTATTAAAAATAAGCAAACAAAATAATCACTCTTACTAACGCATAGGACGCTAAAAAATCCTATTTTGAAATAAGACTCCTTCTAATTGGTAACAGTGGCTAACCCTTATGATTATTCGGATGTGGGGTGGAGGTAGGAAGGCTGTGTACATGTGGGGAAGTAGAGAAGTTATTGTCTGGTGAGAGAGTTATAGTCTAGTATCTTAGAATTCTTTCTGGAAGAAAACTTGTATTATATACTGAGTTTTTTTAAAAATTAAAATGTCTTAAAGTTAAGAAACCAGAGATAAAATAATAATTTGGATTTAACATTTGCAGTATGCATACAGTAAAAGAATCTTGGATATCCATGCAGCAGTGAGTCATAAAGTTCCATTTGAACTTTCCTGACAGCCAAGGCAAAAAGGGAAATCTGTAGTTCTTGCTGGACCAGTTGAGTGCACCAGTTCATTCAGAGAAGCCATCTTTCTCTGGGAAGCTTTGTGACATGTAGTTCTTCAAAACCTTTGAAATGAAAATGGATGGTGTTTTCTGAGAATCAGAATGATTTCCAAAGTCTCTCAAGACTTTCTATTCCATTCTGCTTTTTATTCTCTTAATCACTTATCTTGTTTTCTCTTTATAATTTGGCATTTCTTGGATTGACTTAAAAAATTAATTTATTGAGGTAACATTGCTTGATGACATTATAGAAATTTCAGATCCACAATATTATGATCAGACATCTGTATGCTACATCGCATGCTCACAAACAGAAGCCGGGTCCCTACCATTACCTTACATTTGACCCCCTTCACCCGATTCTTCTTCCCTGTGAACCCACCCCACTGGATAACCACCATTCTGTTGTATGTATCTATGAGTTTGTTTTGTTTTGTTAGTTAGCTCCTATGCAAACTATAAAACAAAAAGGTAACAAATGAACTAACAAAAAAACAAAAACAGACTCATAGATATGGATTCACTTTTAAAGTGGTGCTATCAAAATCCTAAAAATCCTGAAACACCAATTCAAAAGAACCTACGTGCCTCAATCTCATAGGAGCACAATTTACAATAGCCAAGAACTGGAAGCAACACAAATGCCCATCAGTAAATGAGTGGATCAAAAAACTATGGTAAAATTCCACAATGGAATTCTATGCAGAAGAAAGAAAGAAGGAGCTCCTACCCTTCGAGACAGCATGGATGGAACTGGAGAGCATTATGCTAAGCGAAATAAGCCGGGCGGTGAAACACAAATACCTTATGATCTCACTTATAAGTGGAACCTAGTCAACATAACAAACAAGTGAGCAAAATAGAACCAGAGACATTGAAATAAAGAACAACCTGACAGTGACCAGAGGGGAGGGGAGAGGGGGATAGAGAGGGAAAGAGGGGGAAGGGTCATCAAGGAACACGTATAATGGACCGCGGACGAAGCCAAGGGGGTGGGATCGAGGGTGGGAGGTGGGGGTGCGTGGAGCAGGGGAGAGTGGTAGGGGGAAAAAGGAGACAACTGTACTTGAACAACAATAAAAACTAAGTAAATTAATTAATTTAAAAAAAAAACAAGACAAGCAGAATAACTCCTGATGCTGGATGTACCCCTGCCTTTTGGCACTTGAACTACTTATTTACTGTAAATGGCAAGAACTCACCAGAAGGCTGGTGCATTTACTAACTTCATTTTTCTAGTTATGTCACTAACTTCCATTAGGCATGGGTCAGGGATACACTTTTTTGGTATTAAAATTTTTTTAAATGTTTTTCTGATTTAAGTTATTAAACATATGCAAGATTATTCTTAGCTACTTAAGGCTATTCTCATTTGTTTTCATTGTTAAAGAGTCCACTTTGGTCATTGTTCCTCTTTAAACAATGAACTAACAAAAAAAATTTCTTCTTATTGATGCCTTAGAGGAGCTGTACAAATTCTTGAATACTCCTTGACCTTGCTGAACAGCATGTCTCCTGGTAACATTTTGATAGAGAAGACGATTTGTGTTGAAATTAATTTCTTGGCCAAAGATGGAAGCTCCCTGCTTCTGGCCCACATTATAGTTCTTCAGATGCTCGGAAATGAAGACTGTCCATTGCCCATTTCAGTCATTATTTAACACTTAGTATTGTAATTCTAAGATAGGGGTCTTTGCTTTTTTAAGGGAGTATTATTTATTTAACAGATGTATGTATTGGTATGTTCTATATTCTATGCATTTATGCTGTTCTAAGTGCTTTAAAAATAACCTCATGTGATCATTATAAATATCCTGTGAAACTGAGGTGCAGAGAGGTTCAGACAAATATGGCTATCCAACGTTCCGGCATTCATGATCCCACCCTACAGAATTCCTGCCCCCTAGAAACCAGAAGTCGAATAGAAATGGGCACTTTCCTTTATCTTTAAAGTAGATCTCATCACCCCTTAGTATGCTCTTATACCTACTTGAAGATAAAGACTGGTCACTTACTCAACCTCACTGCACAGCACAACTTCTGTGGTAACACGGAGGCTTGGACGCATTTTGAATAAATGAATAACTAAATAACCTAAAGATGATGCCACCAAGGACATAGTCTTTCACATAGACCAGCGACACCCCCTCTAAATAAACCTGCTGTAGGAAGTATAGGCTAATGCACAATCTGCGTAATGCTGATCCCCGTTTCCATAATTCACATCCCGCCTTCATCCCATCAACACAGCTGTTATTGTTACTGATGTTCAGCCGCTTGATTTGAACAGGTCCCTCTTTGTCCATTTATTGAAGAGCTAAGCACTGGGCATCTAACACATCTCAGGCCCCGATCCACACGCAGCAGCAATGGACAGAGCCTTCAGGGGGATTACATTCCAGTGCGAAAGCAGCAACTAAGGGAGCGCACACAAGTAAGTGTCCACTGCCTACCTTGAAGGGCAGGGCTGTGCCAGTCACCTAGAACAGGTCCTTGGGTCCCTTTGGCTTTCTGAGAGTCATTTTCTTCATCTGTGAAATGGGAATTATAATCTGTTTTGTTTGTAGGATTAAAAGAAAAGAATCAAGTGAGGTTTGAAAAAACCCCTAAAGTCGTAAGAAATATTACAAATTGACGGTTAAAGTAAGGTCTGCATATACTCAAAGACAAGGAAGCCTGTGGTTCAACGGGAGACGTAAACAGAAAGGTGAAGTCTCTGTGAATTTGGCGCCACTGGGGAGGGGGTCTCATTCGCATTCCTCCAGCGCGGGCTGGGTTTTAGTGATGGCGCTGAGGACTGTATTTTTAGTGACGGTCCCGATGACTGAATATTTTGTCAGATACAGGTAACTGCAGCTGTACAGTTACCCTTCAAAGCAACTACAGGATTATCTTCTTTGAACAAAATATGGTTACCTTAACAAACGGGAGGGCTTCCCAGTGAGCAAATGAAATGCCCTTTACATTGGAGGTACTCACTTAGAAAATAATAAAGGAAACAATTTGCTAAATGGGCAGCTTCCCTTTCTTAGAACTTTGAGTTTAAGTTGCTTGCGGGGAAAGCTTTTTTGAACATACTATATATTTAGAAGAAATCTTTAAAATTAGAGGGCAAATTTTTAGGGGTGAAAGGAGATTTATGTAGTTTTACAGTTTACCTCTTGGGTCCGCTTCATTTTCTGGAGTTTAAAAGTGGTTGCTTTGGACACACCTTTTCTCGGTACTTTCCTTGGTTCCTTTATTTAACCTTTGAATTTAGTAAAAAGTTGTCTCAGTTTTATCACAGTTATAAAGACTAACGCTGACCTTTACATTTTCCTATTTTAAATTCAGAACTTTGGTCACTTTTCCTTTTTAATATTAAATGGTTATATAAAATTGATCAACCCACAAATGATGTAGGAATTTGAGGGTTTCTCATTGAGGTTAGTCTCTATTAATTAATTATAAGATGCATCAATTACACTCTAAATGATAATTAGCCTATCCTCTGATCTATTGCTGGTTTTCTCATTGGCCTCATACTCGCTGCAAATGAATATTTAAACTGGAAACTTTGAATGGCTAACTTTGTTAGTAAAGTTTCCTACATTGCTCAGAAGTTTTGAAAGTGCTCAATAAGCTGAAAAAAACAATACTATATAACAGTAAGTGAATACCAGTATTATTACATATTCAATTTTGTTTTTTGCTGATTTCTCCCAAACACCCTTCGCATTATTGAATCATTAGCATTGACGCTACTGTCTCCTTCCTTTGTCTCCCGACTTCATTTGCTCAAAACTCTCTTCTGCTTTCTACGTTTTCTTTCCGATACCACCTTTGCCTGGACTCCTTTCCTCTGATTGAAAATGTGGGTGCCCTCAGTATTCTGCCCTTGGCTTGTTTCTGGGTTTGTTTGTTTGTTTCACCTGTACTTTTGTCCTTCCGTGATTCCTTTTATTTCCTAACAACGTCTCTTGAATTATTTTGTTTTATGTGCAATTCATTCTTCCTGTCTATCCGTTCTAGGGGCTCTAAGGCAGGGGTGGCAAACACAAGGCCCAGGAGACAAATCCGGCCCTCCACCTTGTTTTATCCGACCCGGCACCTTGCTTCTACCTGGTGGCAGCGCCAAGCTCTGGCTTAACTGTTAAGGGGTAGTTACATTTACACAATCTTAAAATTACATTCAGCCCTTTGAAGGCAACCTCGAGGCTGATGTGGCCCCCAGCGGAAGTGAGTCTGACACCCCTGCTCTGGGGCATTGCCGGGTGAAGGTGTGCCCCAAAGCCATGGTCTGCTGTCCTGACCTCTCTTCCAGGTCTACGGACACACTTCTGCCTGCTGCCTGAGACCCTGCTTTGGGTGTGCCTTGACATGTTTCATCTCATCGGAAACCTTACTCACAATCTTTCTCCCCAGACTAGGTGTTTCCTTCCATACTCCCATTTTTGTTCCGCATCCTAACCTTGGCACCCGGCAGGGACCTTTGCCTTTTAGCTTCATGCTCGGTTTCCTATCAGTCTCCAGCTTTTGCGGTTCAGCTGCCAAAGTGCCCCTTTCTCCGTATCCTAGAAGAGCCTCCTCTGTCTTGCAAACCGTCATGAACCCTTGCCTGGACTTGTGGCGACAGTCTGCTAGCCGGCATCCCCTTTGTAAAACCCGATTTTCTTAAACTGATATCTTAATCTCATCCAAGATCTAGCTTTAACTCACTTTCCAAATCTCTTTCCTATTAATTTTCTATGGTCCAGCCAAACAGGATTATTCACCTTTCCTTAAAATAGCCTACGATTTGTGTTTCTTTGTTTATCGGCCTACCTTTGTACTTAATGTGTTCACCATTCTTTGAACTTGAATAAGACATGCAATTCTTATTCAAGTTTCAACTCAAATACGACCACCTCCAGGAAGCCAATAGGCTCTCCTTACTCTCAGTTCCTATAGAAATGTGTGCCTTTCCTCACACATAGCCCAATCAATATGCATGTGGGTATCAACTTTCTCCTTGCCCTGGGGGCCCACCTCTCACTGGTTGGCTCAGTGCTTTGCCCATGATAGGCACACCATACACAGTCGATGAATGACTGAGTCTCTTGACCATGTAACAGAGTCTTGGTGTTGTGATTATTTTAAGACATTAGTCACCAGGCCAACTTCAGAGAACCATCCCGCTGGCTTTTCTGAACCACAGCTTCTTAAAGATGAAAGGCCAAGTTCTCAAAAACAGGGCTTAATATTTCCCTCCACCGTGTACCTGGCAGAGAGAAAAGGACACAGCCCTCTGGGGAATTTTGAAATGTCCTTGACGGGTGTGAAATTAACATAGATATCTCCAGGCTTTTAAAAATTGTCTTCCAGCATGTGAAAAAAAATGCCCATGTGGATTAAACATCCATCATTCGGTTGGTACTAACGGGAGCAAGACCTGGGAAGGGAAGACTCCTCTCAGAGAGCACAACGTAAACGCCAGGCCACCTTGAGACCTGAAGCAAATAAACTTCAGCGAGCTCACTTGCATGAAGACACGTTCAGCCACCACCTGTTCTCTCCACAAGGACGAGCAATGGATCGCAGGGTCTCTCTTTGAGTCACGTGGTTACATTTATCATGAAGTGGGCATACACTTACGTATTAAATATTGCCCCACTTTAGAATATTAAAAATAGCATTGTTTTTGGCTTTCAGAGTGATGCTGTCACTTGCACTCTTAGGGAGGAGATCAGCTGCTACTTAAAAACTGCGCAGGGAAGGTAGACATGACCCAGGCCCTGAGAACGGGAAAACACCGCACAGGAACGAGAATTATTGTCAAGTCCAATTTACAAGAGGAAGAGGGCAAAACTAAGGCAGTAGTGGATTTTAAACAAGGATATTCAGAAAAATGTTCTAGAAGTATCTTGATTTTTTTAGGATTGAATATTTCAAGTTCCTAGTCTTGCTTATAGAATTCTAGATATGAGAGCAGAGGTTAAACCAACCTAGAATTTTTACACACGAAACCACAAATTCTCTACTGCCTCCAAGGTCTATTACTTTAATCACCCCCCCCCATCTGATTCCTGAGGGATAATACTCAGACCACCAAGTTCTCTATCTTGCATGTTTATCGTTGGAAAATCATTTCTCACACGTGAAAGACAATTCAATAGTTCTTGAACACAAAACTTAAAATATATATTGTAGAATGTTCCTTTTTTAAACAGCTTTGTGCTATAATTCACATACCACAAACTTCACCTACTGGAAGCATAAAACGCAGTGGGTTTTAGTGTATTCACGGGTGTCTGCAAGAAGCACCCAAGTCACTTCGAAGATATTTTCATCACCTCGAAAAGAGACCTGTGCCCTTGGCTATCATTCCCCCACCCACGGCCTCCATATCTCCCCTCCAGCCACACGCAACTGCTAATTGACTTTCTGTCTCTTTAGAGTTCCCTACTCTGGACTTTCCTATGAATGGAATCACAGAATATATAATACGATCTTTTGTTGCTGGCTTGTTTCATCCATCGTAATGTTTCCCAGGTGTCTCTATTGTGGCCGGTACACTCATCCCTGTTTATGGCTGAGTAATATTCCATTATGTGGATACATGGTTGACCTTGAACAACACTGATTCAAACCGTATGGGCTCACTTATACACAGATTTTTTTTCAATAAATTCTGTAGATGTGTTTTTTCTTCTTTATGGTTTTCTTAATGTTTTCATTAGCTTACTTTATTGTAAGAGTATAGTATGTTAGATATAACATACAAAATAGGTGTTTATCAACGGTTTATACTTTCAGTAGGACTCTGGGCAACAGGCTACTAGTAGTTACGTCTTGGGGAGTCAAAAGTTATACACGGGTATTCCACTGCACGGCAGTCAGCGTCCCGACCTGTTGTTCAAGGGGCAACTACAGTATGTTTTCTGTATCGATATGAGTTAGTGGGCACTTGGGTTCTTTCCACCTTTTGCCTATTATGAATATTATTAATTCCAGTTGCAAGTCCCAAGGGTTGTTCACACAGCCCTAAATTAGGTGCTCTCATAGCCCCCTCCTCGGGTTTGATAATTCCTTAGAAAATGGCTGGTAAGAAATACTCAGGAAAGCACTTTACTTATTGTTACTAGCTCATCACCATCATAGCTGAAACCTCTAGTACTGTGTTGAGTGGAGAGGCCAGCCTGGCCCCTGCCTTTACTCCTGATGTGAAGGGAGAAATGCCCCATCTTTCACCGCCACAGACAACGCCAGCTTGGGTTTTGGGAGAAGTTCTTAGTGGGTTGACTATTTCCATTAGGAAAAAGTGTCCAATTTTAAGTGCATTTCTGTGTCTGTTGAGATGATCGTGTGGTTTTTGTTCTTTATTCAATTGATGTGATTTTTTTTTTATCTTAATTGGCTTCGGGGGTATTAAACTAAGCTTCCATTCCTGGGACCAGTTCCACAAGGTCAGGTTCATCATTGTGTTTATATGTTGCTGATATACTGTAGACTTCCTGGTGGGTTTCATATACTCCAGAGAAGGTGGTCATATTCTAGGCAAGAGAAATCCTCTTATGCAAGAGAAACACAGGGATTGCACTGAAGGTTCTGCATTTAATAGTCCTTACAGTATGGTAACATTATTTGTTGGCTTGGACTCTGACCTTTATTAAAAAGACTTGGCTTCCTCGAGGATTACCAGGGAGCTCCCTAAGTCACATGATAGTTTACTGCACCCTTATCAAGCTAAATCTCAAACACACTTGTCGGTAACAGAAGTCCAACCAGCTCCTTGCTGTTACATGGCAGTTGCTCTGTACGTCTTTGTAGACCACTTCATTGACTGCTCTGGGTTTTGTCAACCGGGTCACGAGACAAGCACGCAACTCCTGAGTCTTGTCTGATATCGTGACCACACTCATCGGCCTTCCACGGAGGGAACATCAGACTCAACGCGGGGCGGCAGACTTGGAGAGCCAGCTCCGAGAGTTGGAAGGGGAGCCAAGGAGCATGTGATGTTTACAAAACAGCTCTAAACATTTCAGTAGTAGTTTTATCGTGAGCTGAAGGGAGATACAGAAACACGAAGCGCAACTTTAACTGAGTTGCTCAGAAAGAGCATCGCAGATGCCCGTTGGAGCGGGTAACAGTGAGGATGTGATTTCTGCCGGACTTGTGAGCTGGCCGTGAGGGATCAGAGGGTCCTCACTCTCTTCCCTGTTCTTGGAATGTAGGCTCTGCCCATTGTTTCCACGGTGGGAGCTGCTCCAGGGACTCAGCCTGGGGAGAGTAAGATGTTGCAGAGACCGTTGGAGTGGGATGAGCAACTGGACCCAGTTAAGGCCTCTACATGAACTTGAAGACCCTGGCGGGTGAGTGCCGAGATCTGCTCATCTTGCCAGGGCCTAAGACAAGCCTCACATGCAAGTTCCCTTGCTCACTAAAGCTGCCACCCACTGATCTGGAGTAGTCTCCTCTTTCTCCAGTCTCCCCTCCTCCGCTGTGCACAGGGGCCAGTTTGCAACCCAACAACACCTTTCTCTGAGCGCCCGTATTTCCTGTATGGGCCTCAGCTGTGACGCTCATCACAACTCACTGCTGATGTGCTTGCCAGTCTCCCCAGCCAGAATGTCTGGGTATCACAGCGGTTGGCATACAGAAGGTGCACAATCATTGCTCATTAAATGAGTGATTGGTAAGCTGGCTGCTCCACTTGGCGGGTGGCATTCAGAGGCAGACTGGCTCTGACCAAGAAAAGCGAAACAGCTCGAAGGGAAGGAGGTAAAGACTTTCACAAAAGACCCTTTTATAGCAGTAGCTACTGTGGGCAGGTAACAGATTTCAGTGGATCTGGCTACAGCTGGAGTGCGGTTTTCCCCTCTGTCGATTCTCTTTGATAGCCTGTGTGTGCCCATTTTATACTCCAAAAACCAAGCTGCCCCGCTCACAGGCTGTTCCTCCCTCCTTTCTGGAAAATAATAGCCAACTCCCAACTACCTGCAAAAAGCAGTTTTTTCCTTAAAATGAAAATATATCCACACAGATGAAGATTTAGAAAGGAATGCTTATGCCTTCAATTTGTTCACTCTAATTCCCTAATTCTAAGACACCTTCAATTCTAACTAATTTTCCAGAATTAAAAAAAAATTACTATGTTAGGTAGAAGATTGATTGAACGTCCGATCTGAATTCTAGAAACATTCAGATGTGCATTTTAGAAGCAAAGAAATGTAATCCCATTTTCACTTTTCAGTTCATGAGATCTCACTAGAAAATCAAAGAGCACTTAATACGTGTGCTGGATGTGGTGTGCTTTTCCAGTGTGTCGTATGGAGACAGCAGCGAGGTACTTCAATAACAGTCCTGGGCCGTGGTACTCTTTAACTCTCGCTTGGATATTTATCCAATAGGACTTAATGTGTAGTAAATAGAGGTCTGATTACATCTATGCAAACCAATAGCAATTATTCGTGTCCTTCAGATAATAAGGACTTCCAGCCTGGTGTGCTTTCAAGGGAAAGCATTTGGGTCTCTTGAACACAATAAGCAGCAGAAATTAGAATAACACAGTCGGGGAGATGATGACATATGGCTTCCAGTGTGGTTTTCTCTGACTTAAGTTTCGGTTATCAGTTCTCTGGGTCTCATAGTGGATGACTCATTTCATTTAGGAAAAATCACTAGGTGGGGAAACATTTGAATCCTCTAAGTATAACTGCTCGGCTTAGGGAGCAGAGACAGCCTACTCAGTCATAGTAACGTGTATAATATATTTTCACTTCACCAGATGACTTAATAGCCTAAAGCTGAAAGGGGTAGCCCCTGTGAGTTTGAGCTATCTGAAAGTCCGGTGAAATTTTCAGAAGTATCCACCCCTGCCCGAGAGTATCTGATGCAGGCGATGTTCTTGCTAATCTTCTCTCAGGTCCTATTCCCTTAATGGAAATGCTTAGCTGCATAATTGCCGTGAGCCTATTGCTATTCGGAATGGAAAATAGAATAATCTAATGGTATTGTCTCTATAAACGAATGAGAATTTCAGGAGTGGCTGTTGGTGCCACCCATGTGATCCAGGGAGGTTAATGCAGTTAAAGTTATTTCACAGTCCATTAAGGCGCTTAGGGTGACCTGGCGACCTCCGCGCCAACAACACGGAATCCATTATCATCACAATGGAGGAGCTGGGGGTTCGGCTGGCTCGACAAGGGGCCCCGGGAAATCCCAAGTTAGTACTTAGTTTAAAAAAAATGCACTTTTCTTTCTGCTTCTTGGGTATGGCTATTAATATGCCCTCCTATAATTTGTAACATTAACATTGCTGAAGGTACAGAAAAGGACATGGAAATGAAGATGTCAAAACTGCTGACTGAGTTCAGTGCGTGATAACATTGGCGATGCGTCCAAGTCGTAGGTATCTAACAGGAAAATCAAGATGAGGAAAGTCAAGGAGCTCCGTGAAACTAATGATAAATTATCGCAGGTTGTGAAATTCACTTAGGCAAATAATAGCTTTCCTCCGCGTGTGAGGTTACATTCTCTTCTGAGGTCTACAGTGGGATTTTAGAGAAACAAACACTTTGAATCTGACAATAGGAATATTCCTCATGTAATTCATTAACACGTCATTAAAAGATCTACTTTATCAGAAGTCAAATTTCAGAGAACTATGACACACCACCTATTTTCCAGAACATCTCTCACCATGACAAATAATGCCACTTTCCACACATTAATTGTTCCTCTTTCTTCTGTATGTAATTTGGTGAAAGACACCCCTGTCATGCACATTTAAAAAAACAGATTTAAGACATGGGGTTAGAATGTAAAGAATTGCTTTTATTTTTCAAAATACTGGTTGATATGAAAGTGTTCATTAGCATGTTTGTCCTCTAACATGAACTTGACTACACAACCGTCTCCTTTGGAGAAACAAGAAGCATGGGATTTAAAATGAGATTTTGCAGTGCTTTGTATCAATAGGAAAGCAATACTAGATCAAAGAAACCCTATGCCCCAAAAATCAAACAAGATTGTTTATAGATATAAAGGTGAAATTGTAAACACAGGCTATAAAAAAAACACCATTATATTCCCACAGCCCCAAAAGGGAGCATTTTAAAATAATTTAAGGGAAGCATTTAAAGGTAATGAAAGAATCCAGCAGTACATTTCAAAGATAGTTATTATTGCTGAGGGTAGTTAACATATCTTACTTCATTTAAACAATAAGGTTTCAGCACTTATTATACCTCCAAGTGCCTGTAATGTAATCACACAAAGACGGAAGCTAAGATCTCAGTTAATTTTCTGAAACACATTGTGGTGATGTCTTTTTATGGTTTGCTCTCTGGGAAAATAATTGGGAAAAAAAGCATCACCTACTTCTGGTGTTTCAAAAGAAAAAGAACATGACCAAACAGTATTTCCTAAACATAGCCCTATTTGAAACCTATTTTATTTAATTATTGAAAGAATATATTCAATTTAGTTCTTGAAACTGGTGTGAAGAAGTCTTTTTCAGAGCATTGAGAAGAAAAAGGAAGGTATCTTGTAATTGGGCTAGGTCGAGTCTGAATAAGTATAACTAACAAATAACCCACATAATGATATTTAATCAGTTATTATTAAAGAAGTTTTCAGATGCTGTGGTCACTAAGTGTTAAACCTATAGGGGAGCTATTGCTGAAAGAGGATTTATCAGTATTCAGCTTTTGAATTTTTACATTGTTTTTTAAATTCTTGAATAGGAAACCAGCCAGGTCCTTGTTTTAAAAAGTCACTAAATTTGATTCTGTGATGCATTCCATATTTTACATAGCAAAAAAGGCTAGATAATAAACTTCAGTTATCTGCTCTAATTCACTAACCCGATGTGTTTTATAGGTTTATTTATAGTCATTGGAAGATATAGTTTTACTTATGAAGTTCTGAAAGGTATGTTTTTAGTTTTTCTTTCTCAGCAAATATTGGTTTCAGGGATTAATCTAATTTTCATTGTGATACAACTCCTTTTACGGATTTTATTCTCTAGATGAACCAGGATTCCAGACGAGAAGAGTAAAGGAACTGAATGAAGAATCGGCAAGTGGAAAAGCAACCACAATCAATGAATTAAAAGGAGTATTTAAGTTAAAAGTTAAGAGATAATGCAAAGGAATCACAGGCTAGAATTGTATGTGAACGAACTATGTCTAATTCTGATGGTGTCCGAGGAAAGGATATATAAAAGGAACCTCCACAATTTGCTGAGTATGACATTACAAATAACTTAAAATACATGCAGGCATACAGGGTACCTGCTGCCAATGACGATGCAGCCATTAAGGTTGCCTTGCTCGTGTTGCTGAGCATGTACTGGATAGTATCATCATGAGTGCTATCGGCCCCATCAGAAACTGGATTCACGCATTGCTCTTGTTTTTACTGAACTTTTCTTAAAATGATGCTGGTTTGGATGGTTCTGTTTTCCCCGAGCTACCAAAGTAAGAATGAATAATAATCTGAAACCCTTGAAAAGTCTGTCAAAATACAAATCGAGGCTCATAGGGACGGGATGTGCAGCAGAACTCATTTGCTAGGTAAAGATGCCTCTCTCTGAAGACACAGTTACCCCCGAGAGCTGGCACCAAGTCTGAAAGTGTAAAATGATGCTGCAAAGTGAGTCTCAGACTTCAGTAGCCAAAAATAAACCGGTTCTTGGCTGAAAGACATAAGTGCAATTGTGAAATTGATATCCCTCCTTGGCCGAGTCCCAGACAATATGTTGCCTTTCGGGGGCTGATCAACGTGATTGATGTGATCTGTGAAATCTGGGCGGGGGGGCGCTCCCCTTTAATCAAACCCACTGTCCTCCACAGAGAGGCAGCTGCGGACTAACAAGTTCTTTAAGCTTTCTCCCCCCAGGTCTCCTTAGAAATCTGACAGCCCAGAAGGAGAAAAAGGTGGCAAAACAGACACAAAACCGACTCCAGCCCGGAAAGGTAAAAGGAGAGGAAAGAAAGAGCAGATAAGCTATTGATTGAGAGACACAGATGGCAGCGGCTGGACGGTTTATTGCTTTTCAAAGAGAAATTCAGACTTCGCTTCTAATGTCAAAACAAATTCACTGAAGACATGCTAAGTTTTTTTCTTCTAAAAATATAGACTTTCTGTTTCTAATGGTGATGACCAGAGTCTACCTCCCTGTTTTGCCACTTTCCTCTTCAGTTTTTGTTTGCATCATGCATTTTAGAGTTATAGCAATCTGTCCCCAAAATAACATGTGAAGATAATGTGACAGAGAGAGATGCAATATACAATCTTCCGGGACCAACGTTTAGCTTGTAGACACAGCTCCCTAGCCTGTTCAGCATCAACTTGTCACTGATTCAGACTCTTCTCCACTGCTACCAATGAAAGAATAAGGCTGTGGAATTGGAGTTTTTGTGCTTCCTATGGTAAAGGTTTCTCAGCCTGTAACAAATAGGCGTGTTTCTTCTCTAGCCACAGGTATGACTCGACTGGAGTTGAGCTTAAAAGATCAATGCCAGGGTATAATTTACTTCTTCAGGGTTTCCTGGAGAGTCGAACGGCTTCCTGGTTGGTCGACCTACCACCACGGTCTCTTGCATTGTGGTCCTGCTTGCACATAGCATTCTGGTGCCGCCCTGGCAGCTAATTATGTTGCAAGCGTTCGGCTAGCAAAGCACAGCCATTCTTGCCTGGAGAACGAACCTTGCTTCAGAGCTACTCCAAGGAAAAGAAGGGGCCCCTTTCATGGGAGAAATCTGAACCGAGGGTTTTATTTAACTCTACGTTCCACTTCTGCCCAGCTGCTTCCTTGATGTTCAGTGTTGGCTGTTTCTTAAGCAGCTACCTAGGGGGCGCCCTGGAGGGGCTGGAGCACGTGGCCCATCTACACGGGAGCGGGAAGACAACTGTCTGTCCAGTAAACTTCTACAATGTCGACCTGCGCAATGAAAACCAGTATGTTATCTTCCTCCAAAGGGCCTTTTTGGCATAGTTTTGAATGATTATCTTCACTTTCTTCTGTAAACACTAAATATGGAGCAAAAAAATTTTTTTAATTTAAAGGAGATGAGGGTTAGCCAAGACAGGACACCAAGAGAACACCCAGCGATCCCCGATGGCGCAGAGGTCCGGGGGAGGCGGTGCTGTCCGGGTGTCCGCAGTGGCAGCTGAGAGGCAGTCAGCCCGGTGCCCGGCGGAAAGCCTGCCATGGCACTGACACCCAGAAAGACTAGTTCCTCCTGTGATACAAGCAAACTCTACAGTGGATTCTCAGATTTGGAACACATGCACGTTTGGAGGTAGCTGGCCGAGTGATGTGGCAATAGAGAGCCTGATTGGGTAAAACATTTGCGGAGAGTAAAAGAGTTACACTGGGACGGTTCTGTCCATTTCCCCTTAGGTTTTAATGTTATCCATAATCTGATAGTATAATAATCACAATTTAATAATGACTATATGTCTTAATGCCCTACTGGGGAGCAACAACGCACAGGAGGTACCTGGCTAGAACATTATAATACACAGTCGTTCCATGATACGTTTGTTGGCATAAATAATACATGCAACAGGAGTTCCAAAAAAAGGAAAATTGACTCATGGTCTCTTCTTAAGGTTCTTGGGTTATTTCTCAGTGTTTTAAAGGCAGGAAGAGCTTTCGGGTTCTTGGTTATTAGCATATAGGAAAATAATCTCTTGCAAGGCTATTACCCTAATACTTTGCTCTCATAATGAAAATTTTAACATTTAAATCCTGATAAATTAGGATTAGGATCAAAACTAAAGTTTTAAGAGCCATGATCCCTGGGATTTCAGGGATATTTTTTTCTATTCGTCCGGTGGGTATTATTTACTATGGCGGCCCTACTTACTTTCCCCCTGAATTTCTTTAATTATGTTGACATGGATAGGGGTATTTTCAAGGTGAGCCCTTAAAAATTGTAAAACTGCCAAAGATACTAATGAGATCTTCATTGAAAATACACAGAGAGAGACAAAAATGTCTTTGGAACATACTTATTGCCTTTTTGGTGCGAGGTGCATTTTTATCTGGTGTAACCACAGCCAGCACCTTCATCCAAGGGCTTTTCATTTGATAACAGATGCTTCCGGGAAAATAAAATCTGAACTTGAGAAATGAGCAGATATGCGGGAATATTACCAAAAAAAGGATGCAATCTCAGCATTGCACAAGAGGAATCTAATTCAGCTTTCCAGCCTTGTCACAGAAATCTTCATCTTGAAAGCACAGATAGAAGAAACCAAAGAAATAATTCACTGACACTCTCATTCTATTGACAATGACCAGAACCTAGTGGCAAGGTCTTTAATGGGATGAAACAAGCTAAATGGTAGATGAGTCTTAGGAGAGTCACAGAAACATGAAGGGATGTTACAATCAGGTATCTGGGAAAAACTTCAGAAGTCTGGGTTTCCCAGCTTGGTGAAGTAGAAGCCAAGGAATGATTTGTGGTTACTGTTCCAGTAGATAAGAGACTATAAGAAATGAAAGAGAATGTGGCCATGGCTGGTGTGACTCAGTTGGTTGGAGCATCGTCCCATAAACTGAAATGTTGCGGTTCGATTCCCGGTCAGAGCACGTGGGTTTGGCCCATTCTGGCCGGTAGGAGAGGACACCAGCTGATGTTTCTCTCTTACATCGATGTTTCTCTCCCTCTTTGTCACTTCCTCCCTTCCCTCTCTTTAAAGTAAGTCCTTGGGTGAGGATAAAAACATTTTTTTAAAGAAATTAAAGAGAATGTGAACAGAGAGTTCCAATTTCCACCAAGACAGGAAGTCCAAGTGAATGGAAAAGATTGAAGTTAGAAATCCTGAAACAGCCTGAGCAGGGAAGGATTTTTGTTACACTAACAATGGTGACTGGAAAAAGTCTGCAATTATTTTTCCCGGAGATCTTTGAAAATAGAAGAGAAATGATGCGTTTTGGCCCAGGATGATTTTAAGGCCATCCTGTCTAGAGCCCAGTGAAATGACTAAACACGGGTCTTCCTGGCGCTGAGAACAAGATCATTAGTAAGTCAGTCTACATTCTTCCGGGAAAAGGATGTCAGGTGGGAAAAGACAGTTGGACTTTTGGCGATAGGAGAATGGGTTGAGTTTAACTTTTCTATTTGCACGTTGCACAATTCACAATCAGTTTTCCTCAAGGGTCTCCCCCGTCCCTTCAAAGTGAATATAGTCAACAGGGACCCGAGAGTTCTGCACTGACCTTCATGTGCTCTTTAGCCCCGCGATTGGAGAGTCTCAGGTAGGTCGACAATCTCCACGTAACTCTTGAGATTTGATGTTTGGAAGGAAACTTAGGACTTCTAAGACACCGAAGTGGCACAATTATTCCCATTTTAGTGTGAGTTTGGAGACCTGAGGCATTATTGACTTTCCTTCTTGCATTTGTTCACTTTTGATAATGGAACAGAAGGAAGCAGAGGTGATCTGCAACAATAGTTCCTAATCATATCTAGTTTGAAGCTGGAAATTCTTAAATAAAAACTGGCAAAGTTATACCATCTTCCCATGACAACAATTATGTTTTAGTGAGTCTTTATTTGAGAAGTGCATAGAAAATAATATATGATTGCACACATATAGTACGTACACTTTGAAATAAATTTTTAAAAGCTGTATTAATCACACATTTACATACACATATTAAATAGGTATTTGCATCTTCATGGGGTTCAGGGATGGGGAGAGACTCTTTAGGGTCCCTCGAGGATTCCTTGACCTTGAGGTAGGAGTCTCTGTTCTAAAGAAAGTGGTAGTTGTCCTTTTAGGCATCTCCCCTTCCATAACACAGTAATATCATCAATGGAAAAAAGTCTATTTGGGGGGCAAGCTCATATTTGAGATAAGTAACAACAGTGATCAGAGATGACTTGGAGCACAGAAAAAAGGTAATATGATATTCACAGTGACAAAGTTCACAGTTGTTCAATGGCAACCCATTTTAACCATTTAGTGAAATTTTATGTATTTAGCCACTGAAGTTAGACATGAAAGAAACCAGCCTCCAGAATCACCTACTTTATGTGTTGCTTTAAGGTGTCTTTTTAAAAAACAGTACTTTATTTACTGTTAATGTTCCAGATCAACACGTAAAAGGCGTTCCTCTGGCCCCTGTCAGGAAGCCTTTTTAGGAAGTGGGTGGATTGAATAAGCACACAACCGCACTAGGTAGGCATCGCCTCATTGGCACGTCTGCGTGGGTACCAAGCGCAGCCACGGTGGGCAAACAGCTGTCTGCTCTGGGTTTCCGGGCTGGGTGTGTACATGAGGCCCTCCCTCAGAAATTGTGTCTTTATCAAAACAGCCAAGGAGGGCTGGCTGGGTTTGAGAAGCCACCCCGGACACCCTCTGGCCCAGAACATTTAAGTCACCCCAGCGGGGGGCGTTAGTCTGCCTGTGAAGATCATCCGATTAGGATAAACTTTTTAAAGAGAGCTAGAGGAGAACGTGTTCATAGGAGAAAATAAAACCATGTGCCATGGATTTAAACATTTTTTTAATTTTCAGTCTGACAGGAGGTATAGCGCCCTTATTTCATTCCAGAACACTCATTATTTTAAAAGCTGGAATCAAATCCCATTTGCAGCAGAATGAAATCTCTAAATCAATTAGGCACTGTCTTTGCTTTCAGTGGTAATAAAATATTTGCAATGCATGTCATGCAGAGTATAATACCAAATAGGACCCTGATATTGGGGAGAGGAAGCAGGGCTGGGGGGTGTAGCTCAGGTGGCCCTATTATTTGTACTAGATCCACTATTAACACCAACTTTGAGGGGAAAAATGAAACAAAACAGGTATGGTCCTCTAGGAGTCAAGTGTATTACGAAGTTCAATGAACTTTCTCTATTTCCAAAGTTTGTGATAAAGTGAAACTTAGCCAAAGGACTTTGTTTCCTTCATGTAGATAAAGAAATCACAGCGTGTGGGGTTTTGTACATCGTTTTGATTTTCCAACCCACATGGCCTTTTGTAGAGGAAAGGATTTTAGCGATGGGTCAGAGCGTGTGGGGGGATGGCGGGAGCCATCTTCAATTTTACGAGCAGTTTTGTAACATCGCTGCGCTGTGTAAAGACCAGATACACATTTCTAATGTGAACCACCAGTCCAGTTAACTACACGTGTAAACACATTTGCAATGATTGTACATTAGTACAAGTGCTCACCGTCCTATTAACATGCGTTCATTGGCGATGCTTTCTCCGCGACTCTCCCACTTACTAGAGTCTCCACAGAGGCGCGCTCTGAAAGGTTTTTGCACTCTGATCTGGTGGGGGTGGGGGGCGGGCCTTGACGGTTGCTGCAGACTCGGTCTGACGCCCCGTAGCTGAACGTGGCGTCCGTTGCCACGTTCCTATTTGTCCTTCACGTGAAGTCCATATTGACTGCTTCAGAAACTCTTTGTATGAGCTATTATTTTCAAATTGTTTCCCAACTTATACTGCAATTGAAAACTGGACAGCTTTTCAATTGCTCTCACATTCAAATTGATTACCAATACAGCTCTTCAGAATTAAGAATATCAGTCTATTCTCCTCCCTGGCATCGTGTTGAGTCTGGGAGGCTTTCATTTGAATATTGCAGCCTGGTTTGTGCCTGACTCTGTGTTAGGGTAACGTGCAAGGTGATCAATTAGATTTTATTATCTCTTCTCTTGACTCTATGGTGTGTATTGCTCTGGGGGAGAAAAAAAAAGAAAACAAAAACAACCCACAGACATCATGTTCCCTTCACTTCAAGGTCTCCCAGGATTCCTATCTGAGCTTGGTTTCTGCTGCATCAGACATGTCTCAAGGCGTGCGGTGTATACATTAGGACAAGGTGCTGTAATGATCAAATGACTATTATGTTTTCTGAATAAATGCATTCTAACACTGGTAGGTTAGCAGATCAAATCGATACATATTTATTGAGTGATTACTATGTATAAGGCACTATACTAGGCCCTGGGAGACACCTTTCACACCTTACCTTACATTCGCAGAATATACTCAAGAGCGAAAGCCACGAGAAAGAGAGAACGAATCACGTCATTTGTCTGAGCTGTGTCTGAGTGATTTAAAAATCATTCTGTGACAGCCGCGGTGGGCTTGTGATCGTTCGGAGTAGTCACCATTTTCTGACGGGACAACACAATTGTCAAGGTCACACAGCCGCACAGATGCAAAGCGGAGTCCCCGCCTCCTGGCTCTGTGTCACACTGCTCTGGGGCGGTTGCTGGTGTTGGGGCTCGGGGGAGATCGTGCTTTGGCTTGGTTGAGATTGTCAACTGGCATTTATGACGTCATTAATTGACATAAAATGGCTGGTGTTTAAAGGAGCATAATACAATGGGTCTTCTGTCAAAATCGGGTGCTCTCTGAGCAAATAAGTCTAACTAACCCCTAAGTGTTTGTACAGCTGCAGGGGAACAGTACATGTCAGATGCTGCTTTTTATGAGTTCTCCCCCCAACATTGTTCTGTGAAAATTTCCACAATGAAAGCATTTTACACTGAACACATATACACCCACCATCTCAGTATTATCATTTAAATTTACTATACTTGCTTTGTGACTTATCTATCCATTCTATAGTCTTTTCAAAAATATTACTCTTTTTTATTATTGATCAACTATACTGATTTTTTCTAAGTACTCATGTTATTATTTCTATTTATTAATTCCTTCCTCCCACCTACTTTTAGTATATTTTATTAAATTTCTTTATGCGAGTAAAGGCTGTTCAACTCATTTTTAATGTTTACTACTAAACATGTTTTAGGCTAAGGATGTTCTTTAAAATAGCTCAGTCACATTGATATCTAGTTTTCCTATTTTCATTGATCATGAGGGAAGCTATAAATTGAGCTGTAACTTTCTCTTATGAAAAAGATCATTCCCATTATTGCACAGAAAACAGGTAGGAATAGGTCAAAAGAATGGAAGCAGAGTGACTGGGTGAGTTCATGTTCATAGGCCAAGACAGACAGGTTACATTCAAGGAGATGGGAGAGCCAGGGAGAGAAACAATTTTTTATTCGTATTCTGATTTTTTAATTTGTTTTTATCTTTATCCGAGGGCATGCTTAGAGAGAGGAAGGGAGAGAGAGAGAGAGGGAGAGAAACAGAGAGAGGAGAGAAAAACATCAATTGCTTGCCGCCCACATGTGTCCAGGCCAGGGACCAAACCCACAATCCAGGCATGTGCCTTGACTAAGAATCCAACCCAGAAACTTTCAGTCTATGAGATAATGCTCCGCCCATCTGAGCCACACCAGCCAAGGTGAGAAACAATTTTAAGAGCCATTCAGAAGGGTCACCTAGTGGATTAAGTTTTAATGACAACACATTTTTTTTAATCACTTGAAAGCAATCATTGTCTAGAATTTTTATTTACTGTGCTATAAAATATCCTCTGGCATTTCTTTCTAATTAGCTACATGCTATGCATCTTCCTCCATCCTTTCCTGTTGAACAGAACCCTGACTCT
This sequence comes from Phyllostomus hastatus, assembly GCF_019186645.2. Classification (NCBI taxonomy): domain Eukaryota; kingdom Metazoa; phylum Chordata; class Mammalia; order Chiroptera; family Phyllostomidae; genus Phyllostomus; species Phyllostomus hastatus. The sequence goes on from NW_025333607.1 coordinate 16,425,852, forward strand.
GTTTGGTACATGACGTGCCCAGGGAACACATAACCCTTGCTGCTGGAAGTGGCCCCGCCCACCATCTCCGACCAATGGGATTTTTCGGAAAGCTTTTGCCTTCTTAATATGGGACAAACTTTCACCCCTTTTTTCTGCCTTGGAAATAAGTGTAGTGACTGGAGATGTAGTCACCATATTGTGCCCAGATGGTCAGAAGCATAGAAGAGGTAAGACACCCGTATCTTAGAAATGCCGGGGTAGAAAGATGGGTTTGCCAAACATCGGAATCCAAAAAGCAAATACCTACCTACTAATGTACTTCTTGTTGTATGAAGTGATTAGATTCCTATTTTTTAAACATAAGGTTGGAATTTATGTTACTTGCAGCCAAATACTTTTTGAACAGATGCATATTTTTATTACCAAGTTTTTAACTGTCCAGCCAGTCCCCTCTGTTCTGTGAGACCTGGTTTTGCCTGCTGCATCTTGGTAAACAATAGAACCTCTCAAAATGTCTGCAGCATTACGAGTTGTCTTCTCTGTGAATGGTAACGGTGCCATGTCCTCACAATTTCCTGGAATGTTTTCTCTTCCCCATGTGTTGTGTCCATTTTGCTAGCGAAGCTGTGAGCTCTTTTATTGATCAATTCACGCTTGGACCTGGGGGACAGCTGCCCCACCGGGTCTTCCATTCCAGCATTTCTGTCCTCTGGGCCACCCCAGGCTCCCTGGTATCATTGTTATTGAATTCCTCCTCATGGGCCATAGGCAGGATCACCCAAAACACGAGAAACGGGCACATTCTTTAGCCCAAAGGACTCTGCTCTCTCCCAAACCTTCCTGGTCTCCTTTTATAGTCTTTTTTTAAAGATTTTATTCATTTATTTTTAGAGAGGGGAAGGGAGGGAAAAAGAGAGAAAGAGAAACATCAATGTGCGGTTGCTGCAGGCATGTGCCCTGGCTGGGAATCGAACTGCGATGCTTTGGTTTGCAGCCCGAGCTCAATCCACTGAGTCCTTTTATCCTCTTGATTTTCACATGAATGCTTTGTTCTAATCAAGTTGTTGTCCTGACCTAAATCTATCTATCCAATGTAGTTTTCTCTATACTTAACTCACTCTTATCCTCTCCTTTTCTTCTCCTTCAAATCTTACTCATTTTCCAAGATTAAGCTCAAACCCTACTCCTCTGTTGAACCCTTCTTGTACTCCACAACCTGACCGTCTCTTTCCTTTCTCTCAAATCCCAGTTGTCAGTATCAGATTCTTTTTCACCTTCCATTGTATCTGCTCACCTATCATGGGCCCCAGCTACCTTGGGCTCATCGATCACTCTCCAAACGTACTTCATCTTTGCTCAGGCTGTTCTTGCTGCCTGAAACGCCTTTTCTCTTCTTCTTTTACCAGTAATGCCACGTCTCATCCAAGACCTAACTCAAAGGTCTTTTTCTCTTAGCTCTTTCTTTATTTGTAGATTCAGATTACCAGCCTTTTCAAGCAGTCTGTCCATTACATTACTGGCTTTGCTCTGTGTTATCAAAGTGTTATTTGTTTACATAGCCTCCCTTACAAAAACCTACAGCTACTAATACCTCGTAGCTCAAGCACTCTGTCCTCAGTGCATAATGCCTCAAATCATAGCTTTCTTTGCGAGAAGAAACTGGGCTGATGGTGTCATTCAGACCACCAGCTGTTAAATCAGAATGACTTGTTCGGCTCTGAATTACGCGACAGGTGCCCAAGTAGACTCAGAGCAGGATAATGGAACTTAGATTTTATTCAGTCTGCCCCCAAAATAGCTAAGAAGAACCTGTTCATTTCATTCTCCTCGTTCATGGTTTTGCTTTGGCATTGTTTAGGTTAACTTTAGCTATTAGTGGAGGAGGTGGTTTAATATATGGCACAGATAATGCATATTTCACGGAACTGAACTTGCCTTCAAATGGTCTGTAATTTCAGTGCCTCAAGGTCCTTCGTGGGACACAATCGTTACACGTACAACTGAAGAAAGAGGCAAAGTTGCTGAATCATGTTCCGCCTCCCAAATTGAGGCACACACCAACCCAGGAAGCTCAGCTTTGGCCTGAAGGAAAGATGGAAACTTAAACTCCTTTATATCCTTCTGGCATTTTAAAAACTTTGAATCACAAGATATCTGTCATGACTTCTTTCTATACCTACCACAAATGCTTATTGCCTTTAATAAAGTACCCTCTGGAGTGCTGATTGCTTACATTCCTTTACTCAAGAATAAAGCCAACTTCTTTCTCTTTCCTAAGCACGTAAAGCAGGGCTGGGCTGGCAGATGGATTTAAAATGCCAACTGGAGCTTGAGTAAATCTCTGATTACAAAGTTGTATTTTCGTGGCTTTGCTGTTTGTTTGATTCTCAGTGATGTCTCCTGCAATCTGTTTTGTCCGCAGCGGCTGACAATATCTCAGGGAACCTGGCTTAGTTAGATTGATTGGAACCTCCAACTTAGCCATTTCCTTGCAGAACGGCTACTTCCCACCTCCACCTCCCTCCTTCTTTTCCTCCCCCCCTCGCCCCCCCCACCCCCGCCCCGTAATGATGTTACATTTGTCCTGTGGATGATGTAGAGCACACACGCTGCTGAGGATGAACGGCTGGGCTCGATCACTGCTTTCTTGGCAAGCGCTCACACTTCACACCAGCCCTCCTCGGCACCATTAATATTATATATAGATACCCGTGTCACAGATTTACATTCCGCCATCCGAAATCAGGATGGGAGGGTGGAGTGCGTGTGGGGAGGGGAGCCAGCTGATTTATGGTGGGGAATGCGAGAGAATAAAAAGGAGGTGATCAAATTTATATTAATGTCCTGACCTATATTCTGAAAACTGCTTTTTGCTCAACTCAGTGCTTAAGCGTTTTGCTGCCCGAAGCTAGAACATGAAAAAAAAAAGGAAAGAAAAAGAGAAAGGGAGAGGAGAAAGTAAGCACATTGTTGCCCTGTTATTTATCCATCCTCTTTAGGCACTGGCAAATTGTCCCAGGGATCGTCAGTGAGTGAGCTCCGGTAGGGAGGATGGAGATGGACCGTTTCTATAGATCGACAGGCTGGCTGCCTTCTCCTTCCTGCTGGAAGAAGCCAGCCGATGCAGGCAGGTGTGTGAGAGCTTTTCCGTTTCGTGTGTCCCGGCCTGATCTGCTTTGACACAACCCAGAGAGACTTTCCAGTAGACTAAAAACATTGGATTGTATGTCGGCCCTATTCTGAAGGTCAGGAGGAAGATTTCCTCTTTAAGGTACAGAGATAACATTTGCATGAGCCTCTATATTTCAGGCATATTTTCTGTGAGTTGCCAAGTTTTCAGACAGAACTAGAAGTCATTTCTCTTTAGCTTATTTTTACTCTACATTAAGGTCGTTAGCAAGGTCCTAAAATGCTTCTCCACATTTCCTGGGTGTGTCTGTCAATTTACATCGTTCATTCTGGAAAGAATCTGTCAGCCCCGCACCCCACAACTCCGATTTCCCGGTGCGACACAGACCACCCCACGCTGAGTCTGTGGGGGTGCACACAGCTGCAAGCATTTCTGAGTCCCTCAAGTTTCCCTTTGTTATCCAGGGCTTGTTATTGGCACCCGCTGCTTAGTGCAAAGGAAATAATGAAACTTCCTTTATTGTTTTCCAAACTATATTAAGAGATTTCATATGGCAGCTTTTTAAAGCTCTTTTCGTATTCACCCCCTTCCCCAAGACATTCTCTGTAGCATCAGCATCCGCACATCACAGGTGTGTGTAACAGAACGCTGAGCAAACGGAGTTACTGGCCAAGAGCAAAGTGGAAAGCGATGAGCTCAACACTAAGGCTTCTACCTACTTAGAGCTCAGAGTTGTGTCTACACGCAGAGAAGTGTTCTGCGTGTTGGTCTGAGGCCTAGGAAAACTTTATTTGTTGTAGTCTGGGTCGTTTCCATTTACTGAGGATCCATTGTGCGCAGACCCCTGTGGTGAGTGTTGCACTCAACCCCAATTTTAGTAGCCGGCTCTCTGCCTGTTCTAGGACTTCGGTGGGACCTCAGCTATATCCCTTCACCCTAGCATCTACCCTGTCTTATCAATTAAAATTAAACAAAGCACAAATTGTAGGCCTTCATGAGAGATGCACTGAAGGTTATAGTCCTGTGTGTCCTTTCTATTTTTGTGTATAGATACAATTAATAAAACCTGTAGACAACTGATAATCTTTCCCAGACTAGAATTATAATTTTCACTCCTCACTACTGTCTGAAAAGCTTGCCTTGCAGACTGAGAGTTTACTCCAAAGCTGTGCTCCATTGGGATTACTCTTCTCCTAAAAGTTTCGGGTGTGACTCATCCAGCCATAGCTTGTCTTTCTGCAGTAGATGACTCCAGCCCATTATTGGAAGGTGTGTTCCAGGGCTTTCTGAACTTGATTATTGTATTGTGGGGAATACAATACAATACAATGGTGTTCTGTCAGGATTCTTGAGGTCGGTTAGGCACACCTGGACAGGTAGAGTCAGTGGGGAATGGGGAGGCACCATCAGGGATGCTGAGTGTTTAAGGTCATCAGTTACATTCTTCTTGGCTTGCAATTGGCTTCTACAGCCCTAAAAATGATGGGATGCTTTTAATTCTCCCCTCAGGCCCAGGTGAGGGGGTCCCGCTCTGTGTGTGAGAGGGCACTGCCTATCATAAACACTGAGATGCAGACCTACTGTGTTTTCCTAGGAAAGGTTTTTGAAGGATCTCTGATTAACTGAACAAACAGGCATTGCAGGTGAGGTAGCTTCTAGAGGTACTGGTACTACCTGCCGCCAAGGTGAGAACACTCAGGGTAGGAAGGTGAGCGGATCTTGCACGGAGACCGAGTTATAGCTTTTAAACATAAGACACATGGGATATACTGTTTTGGGCCTCACAAATTTTAGGGGTGGTCCTGAATCCTCTCTGTGCCCAGTTCAGATTCAGACCTTTTTGTCTTTTCTGAGCTTTGCAATCTAACCCTAATCATATTTTTAATTTTTAATTGAGGTATAATTGACATACAACATTATACTAACTTTGGGTGTAGAACATAATGGTTCAGTATTTGCATATGTTGTGAAACGATTATGTTCTTGATTTCGCTTTGCATTTATATCCCCCCTTCTCCTCATACTCGACCTTCATATTTCTGACCCAGACTTCCTCTGCTAAGTGGTTTATTTCTGCCTCTAGTCTCCTTCTTGCTTTGCTTAGGAATCGCACCTAATACACCCACTCTGAAAGGGTTAGCTGACACCATCCACGCACTGCCATCATCTTCACATACACATGCTTTCGGAATGGATGAGATGGCAGAGTGTGTGTGAGGTGAGGATTAGGAAAAACAGAAAGAAAAAGGGCACCACTAGCAAGATGGTCTCTTCAATGTCAGCTGCGTGCCTCTGTTGTAACAGTCGGTACCTTTAAAAGCGGTTCATGAATTACTATTCAGGTCCCAGAATAGAACTTGGCTCCCGCCACCCTGACACTTACTTAGAAGTTGAGTGCTAAGTGGCAATGTAATACTAGGGGCGCTATTCAATTCACATTAAGCTGTTCTCATTTGGTGGCGGTTCAATGGGGGTTCCCTGGGTGACTGTAAATGCAGGCGGCTAATGGTGCCGGCATCTCAGCCAACAGTTTTTGCTGTGGGAACAAAAGTTGCACATGCAAACGGTTCCCATTGACAGTAATCCACTTATTTCACAAAATCGCTGCGAATTAAGTCAATAGGTTTCCAGGCTAAACGAGTGTGGGGAAACAGCACCGATTCCTCCAGTTTATTGCTATTTTTTCCAATGTGACCATCAAACTTGCCGTCTCCTTCTTAGGAGCCAGAGAAAGGATGTTCATCAGATTTCCTTAACTTTTTACTTTAACCAAGTCTGAACAAGTTGATCACCCTGTAAAAGACGGGGGTAACTTTGAGTCACAGAGTGAACTTTCTTTAGAACATTGTAACCTTGAAGCATCCATTCAAGCTCACGGGAAATGCAGCTTGCTAATGAGAAACCCCAGGCCCTGCTGTTGTCTACCGAGGAAGATCTTTTCCGAAGCGACTACTCTAGTTCTGAAGAGAGCGGGGGTGGGGGCCCTTATTTACATCTGTTTATCCATTTTCGGTGCTTCTTGCCCATTCTCCTCCTACCCAATGTTTATTTAGCATGAGGAAATATTATTTCAGGGGAAAGCAGTGTCGCAGTCAGACCACAATTTACTATTGACCTTCACAAGTGTGTGAACTGGGGGATTCTCCTTTCTTCTCTAGATGATCGGTTTCCTCAGTTCTGAACTAGAGATGTTAGAACTTCCTTCATAACGAGGATGAGGGGAATAAATGAGATCTTTTGCGCAAAGTGAGCACAAATGTCCTATTATCACCGAAGGCCAGTAACAGTGAAGAAAGGCACTAAGTAGTGAGAGAGTACAGCTGTTCCTGAGCCTTCTTCTCTGCCACGTTAATACGGATTATAATCTGTACCCCATTGCTGTGCCTTCATCTTATTCAGTTCTCTTTACCAATGGAGCAACATTCAATGTTAAGTGGGCACCAAAGCAGACGTTATGGGCTGGTTCTCAGTAGACTTTAGGCTGATCTGACGCAGTCTAGGGAAATATTACCTAGAATCACTGACTTCATGGACAAGGGCAATGGCCCGGCCTGTCTTGCTCACTTCTGAACACTCAGCACACGTATGCCAGCCTGTGCTCAACAAAGACGTGTTATAAAAAGAAAAAGAAAAAATGCACAGAGAACTTTGCGATGGGAGTGAAGTTTAAGTGACAGAACAAGCTAATCTGTTCTTCCATTGGGACAGGCACCCTTTTGGTATAAGCTAGAAAATAACGATAATACTTTATAATATAGAGTTCATTCCAAATGCATAGATCTCATCTTTAAAATAGGAAAGGGGAAAAAAACCAACATTTCAAAATAGGATATGAATTTTGTTGTGCTCGGGGTATTAAGTGATTATTGTTAACTCAATCAGAGCTAAATTAATTTCCTTCAAGTTCTGTTCATAATTTTTATAAATGTCTTTTAATGTTTTAAATGTTAACTTTGTTATGAAGCTGGTATATTTAGATTAGGGAATTCAACTGAATTAATTTCAGTGCCCGAGATTCTTAATTGCCAACCACAGTAGAAGTCTCCTCTTGCCCACTTTATAATTAGCCCTAATTATAGGTCTATAATATGTTTATTTAGTTATTTAAAGATTCTTGTGCTTTGAAGTATAAGACAATGAAAGGAGATTTTAAATTTGTGGCCAAGAAAAAAACAAAAAATCATTGTGGTCAGAAAAGTTATTCTTTGAATTAACTAGAATGTTGTCTGCCAACCTAGAGAAATGAATTCTTTAGACTCACGGTATTTATCAATAAAGTTGAATATTTAAATTGCGATATAATAATGTTATATATAAAATCAAATAAGAAAGTAATCCACCAACCTATATTACTAGCCCTGACTATTTGGTTGTTGAGCGATCGTGAAATTGGAGAACAACTTTCACATGGTCCCTTTCTGACATCCCCAAAATGTATGGCCAGGGTCAGGAGAGGAAAAAGAAACACTGAGAGATGTGAAATATGGGAAGGAGGTAAACGAAAATTGATGGAATTCATAGGAGAGGGAAGGAATCTTAACTGTATTAGGATAACCCCCAAATAGATTCTCAGGAGCAACAACTAAGGGCATTTTATCCTCCCGCAAAGACAAGTGCATGGGAGGAGATACGGAGATATTTGTTATGGATGGGAAGGTAACTGGGAAAGTTCTCAAATGACCTTGTTCCCTTTCCTTAGAAGTTACAGCAGAGTTAACAAAGTTCATCATAGCTTCTATGGAGCTCATGTTGGGGGTGGGAGAGAGTGCAAGGTGTTTAGAAATGAGTCGAAGATTGGAAATGTGAGTTTGTGGATGCAGCTTAGGTTTATACAATGAGCTCATTCATAGTGAACGCAGGCAGCGCAGCTGGAGACTTCACCTGTAGCCTGTACTGGATCAGACTGAGAAGACAAGGAAGTTCGGAGGTGCATGAATGTACGTGTAGAGATGAGACATGTGCCCTGGCATCACACATGTGCAGCAATCTAAAGCGCTGGTGATGGAGGAGTTGAAATCATGTCTAATACCAAAACCGGGGAAGAAAGGAAAGGTAGGAAGTACTCACGGAATCTGACAACAGGGGAAGTTCAGTAACTGGAGAACACAGAGTTGGTTTAGTGGAAATATGGTAAGGTACCTGGTAAAACAACCTGGTTTTGTTGTTGTTGTTTTTGTTTTGTTTTGTTTTGCTGAAAGAGGCGAGTTTCAGAACCTGTTATCTGGGAGGTGGGCAGCATCCACACGCTTGCAATGATTGCTGAGGTGAAGCTCTTATGATTTGTGCCCTTTTTCCATTGGAAAAAGCACCTGGAGCCGAGGGGCTGGTGGTAGCTGTTTTAGGCACTTCATATTTTCATTTTTGTTTCTATCTTGTCATGAATATATATTTCCACAGAATACCTAGAAGTACACTTAGAGTCATGATTTGTGCTACTGAATCACATGCTGTCACGTCCCAAGTTTTTTTGCCCAGTTATTCTTGTTCTTCTCATAAACCAGGACAGCGTGTTGGGGTGGTAAGCGGTGTGTCATGCTGGGGGAGAAGTGCCCACCACACTCACCACACCCCATCCCAGGAACCTCCCTGGGTTGTTCCAGTGTTTTAAGCTCCTTGAGGGCCAAATTAATGTCATGTTTATTTCTACATCCTTGATGTTAAGACTTAGGAAATGTCTCTGAATGTCTCATGAATAAAGGACTGAGCGAATGTACTGAATTAACTAACGAGAGCAAGGATGGAACAGAAAGAAAAATTCTGAGTCGTGTTGGGACAGAGCGCACAAATGAAGACGGAGTTGAGTGAGTGACATGAAGATGAGAAAAAGGTGGTTTAATTAAATGATGTCAGTTCTTCAAAGGAGGGCGTGTGGTTGGGTTATACTTGTGGAGTGGCGATGGGAAATGGGAAGAATGCAGGCCCTTCCCTTTCGAGTGACCAGGGAGCACGCCAGTAACTGACGGTCACTGGAAAACGCGGCCAGGAAAGAAGTGTCATGGGAGAAAAGCCGTAAACAGTGCTGACGTCCTCCAGGGAGAAATGATTCACGACCACCCTGGGCACCCCTTACAAGAATGTGACGTTTTCCTTGGTGCTTGGCAAGGCACATATTTTAAAGTTTGCTTGAGTGTGGCTTTGATCTTTCGAGAAGTCTGGGGGAAGACGAACGCTTATTTACGAACTCTTTCTTAGAGAAATAATTGTTCAATCTTGTTCTCCATATTACCACAGTCTGCATAGCATGATTTAAAATTCTGATCTCATGTGGTTAGTTGCAAAGTACAGTTTTGATTAATCAGAGAATTGGTTTAATCATTTGTCGCGAGGAATAATGAATTACTGCGGCTGTCCTGGACCAGGGCTGTTTCAGCTTGCTGCTACGTACGCCACGTCCCCTCTGCACCATGTTATCATGCTCAGATAGGATTGAATTATGTATTGGCTCTGAAATGAAAAATAAAACAATGGTATGGAAATTAGATGCTGGGAAACGTATGAATCATATTAGGCTGTTATTGTTTCACCTAATGAAAGAAGGAGAAAAATGCAAAAATCGGGGCAAAACGCCAGAGGACTGGTTCACGTGTGGGTGAAACTGCATGGAGATTAGGAAACCAAGAGCGCTTATCGAGTTCAAAAGTGAGTTGTGGCGAGTTCACAAATCACGGGCCACGAGTCTTTCTATTCTGATTTGTTTTCATTGTAATCATCTGCGATGCAAGGCCGAAGCTGCTCTCCCCTGCTTCCGGTGTCCTACGGAACACGGAGGGTCATTAGGTGTTTGCTGTCATCTAGTAGCAACTACTTTGGGAGAGGGTCAAGACGTGCCACACAGCATCAAACAACTTAAAGAGCTGGACTCAAATGCTACCTCATAAAACATTCATAAAGCAGATTTCATCCGTTCCAATGAAGGAAGAAGCCCTGTGTAAAATACACCCGTTCCTGACATGCCCTCAAGTTTAGGGGCATTGAGGAAGGAACTCAGAATCTCTGAGAAACTAGGATAAATAATTTTTTTTTTATTTTTGAAGGGAAGTTTGCCCAAACAAATGCCAACTGTCAGATTCTGGTAACTTGCAGAAAAAAATGAATACCAAACAATGTTATATATCATAGGCCTTTTTACAAAAAAAAAAAAAATGTTGTTTCCGGTGATGGAGCAGATTCGTAGAAAGGAAGGACAGGAAATCAATGCCCAGAGGGAGAAATGCCGTGAGCGTGGGCTTCGTCTTAGGCTCGGTGCTTCCTTCCGTTTCATCCGCACGTCTCTAGGCCTCGGTTCCCCCTCCTTGTTGCTCCCTAGAAAGACCCTGCCTGCATGTGGCGTTCCAGAAGAATCTCTGGCCCACCTCCTTGTGTCTTCACTCTGAGGATTGCCTGACCTGTGGTTCTGACCTGGAGTCAAGAGGGTGGGCAATCCCAGCCCCTAGGGGGCATTTTGGATGACACGGTGGTGGCAGGGAAGGGGAGGTGGCTGTGGCAGTGAATGTTTACTGGCCAAGGTGGGTTGCAGTAAAGTAACTGCCTGTTGACACGTTTGCTTTCTGCGTAAGGCCTGGATGGTTCGGACCTTACATGATTCATCTTTGTTCCTTCCGCACCTGGCTCAGCGAGTGTGTGTTGAATGAATGAGCAAGTGAATGAATGAGAAAAACAAGACCAGTGTGTATTTAATTACAGGCGGTGTTGGCTGGAACCAATGGATTTTTGAAAATTTACTTTCTTAAATAAAAGATGTAAGGGACCATAACGACTTCAAGATTTAGAGGCATCCCAGACCTGTGAATAGATAAGGAACCATTTTTCCCCCCAATACTCTTTCAGCTTTATTTACTCAGAGAATCATTGCATTTTTGACAGTTTCTGTGATTGATGAAAATGGCCAAGGAAATAATAGCCTCACAAAAATCAAAAGGCTCTTGAATTCCCCCCTTTTATGAAAATCTATTTTCTTAAATGATGAATATTAGAATGTGCTTCCCTGGCCGGAGACAGAAACATGTTCGGAATCTTAAGAGCAGCAACTCCAGAGAAATCCTTTCCGGAAGCCGATTTCTGGCGGAAGGCTCTAATTTCCTTTGGAAACTCCAGCTGTTCCACAGCATGCGGTTAAATTAAGTGTAAGCGCTGTTAACTAGAAGGTAACCATTAGACTATTTTAAAAAATGTGACTAGCGTCCAATGTTTTAATCAAATAATTTGCTAATCACTCAGGATGGTGCAGCCTTTCAATCAGCCCCTCCGTGAACGCGACCGTCCCTGAGACCTTCGCTCCTCCTGCCCCTCCTCCTCCTCTCCCCCTCCGCAGCCAGCAGCCAGGCCCTTATTTTTCTCTGGAATGTTCCTCGGATCCCATTAAGGAGTGCTTTAATCCAAGTTATCTAGATGATCAAGAAAAATTAAGCCCCTAATACCAGCAAAATTGTAAGAAATTTGGACAAAATGACTCTCCGCATCACAGATTTTGTTTACTAGTGGGTAATTAATTCTCCACATATGTTGGGAACATCTGTCGCCGTGACCTGCCATCGGATCTGCGAAATGACTGCTGCGCGGTTTCCCCGCAGGTCATTAGCGGAGCTCTGAGAGGAAGCTCCTTCCTCCTGCCCTCAGCCCAGGCGAGTTTCTCTTTAGCTGGGGGCTTCTCCTTGTTAGGTTCCTCGGAGCGAGATGGCCTCCGCCACACTTCCTTCTGTCACCGGCGGGCGTCTCTGGCCACCTCCTGTTCGTGTCCACCCCACCTGCCAACGTGGAAAGCAAGAGGAAAGCAGCTACCTGGACGTGGGGGAAAAGCTGGTGCGTCCGGAGCAGGAGGAAGACTGTTGCCTTCTAGGCTGTCTCTCTGCACCTCCCAGCTGAGTGGGATCCGACGGAGACCACAATGTTTCTGGCTCACGACTTCCCAGCATCACTGGTGAGAACTTGGCCTGGGATGTCCAGGGCATCATTGTCCGAAGACCTTGTCTTGACAGAAAGCAAAGGTGGCGAAGGGAGTCTGGGAAGGGGCTTTGGCAGATATTATCCGTTGCCATTCACTGGTTGGCATTTGGGGAATCAAAGCGGAGGGCAGGGGACCTCTCCCTGAGGTTGTAGCCAAGGCCAGCCCTCTGCCTGGAAGCTGCAGGGACCACCAGGTATCCTGGAAAAGCAGAGACGAAAAATTGCAGATACCGAGGAACTTTGAAAGTAAAAACTGGTGACAAGAGAAGGGACTCTGGTGACCCCTGACTACGAATTCTAAAATTTGCCCACGTTCTATCATCCTTGGGCGTCTAAGCACAGTACCGTAGCACACTGTCTTATTTGTCCACTTGTCTGTTGCCCTGCTACCCCAACAAAGTTGTCAAATACAGGGAATTTGCCTCGCTCATCGCGGCCTCTCCAGCATCCTACTGCGTTAGCTCTCGCAGAACAAATGCTCACAAAACGTGTGATAAACGAACACGTGGGTGTTACAGTCATTCCCCACTACAGCCCTGCAAAGAAGACATTGCCATTTCCATTCTCCCAGTGAGGAAACTGAGACTTGGAGGGCTCAGGTGGCCCAGGGTCCCAGCTCGGCTGCGTCTGCTCCCAGCATCCCTGCTAGTCCCAGCTGTGCTGGTGAGGAGCGTGGATGTTAGGGTCCCTCCTGGATTATTCCTGATGCTGCCACCATCACGGGCAAGTCCGTGCCCTCTCAGAGCCATGGTTTTCTCATCTTGTAAAATGAGCAGGCTACCAGTCTCCAGTGGCTGCACTGACCATGAGGATCGCGCAAGGGAGGTATGGGAAGCGCTTAGCACAATTGCTCAATTAACTATGCAAAAGAGAAACATGTTTCCTGTGTTGGTTTGAAAGGCTGCAGTAAACACACATCTTACACAACAGGCTTTCATCACCTGCTCATAATGATGGTTCTTGATCATAAGTAAAACCTCTCCTCCAGCTACGAGAACGGCACTTCCTACCTTTATAATTATGTGAGTAGTGATTGCTAAGTGGTTTTTAATTCCTGCTTTCATTTGTGGGGAACACACACCATCATTCCTGACTTTACCAGAGCCCAGCTACATTCAACGGAGACTCCCAACCCTGGTGTTGTTCAGACTGGGGGCTGCTCTCACCGCCTTGCATCTAAGAACCAGCCCGAAGCCTCTATTAAACAAATGCTGTAGAGTAAAAGGATACAATTTTTATAAAAGCACATTTAAAAAAAATAACCAAAAGAGAATGATGGCTTACCTTGCAGAAATGGTCACCAAGCTGGCAACAGAGGTAAGTGGTTGTCAGATATTATTTTTAAATGAATCAATATGGCAGAGATGCCGCTTCAGAATAATCCAGGAGAAAAAAAAATGATGCCAGACGGAGTGGTAGGGATTCATGGTGAACCCAGCACTTCCAAATCGAATTTTCTTACCTCCTCCCGCAGCAGTCTTGTCCATTCCAATGAACGGAGGTTCCTTTCTTCTGATTGCTCCTCCTGGATCCCTCTGTGTTTCTCCTACTCTCCACCCAGACGGGAACCCCTGTGGGCTGTATTTTCGCAGTGCATCCACTCTTGGCCTCAGCACCAAGTGGTCTCTGGCCTCGCAAAGGGTCTTTCAGCTGCCAGCTACCGCCCCCCCCCACCCACAATCTTTTTTCAAACCAGCAGCACCATCTTTCCATTATGTAAATCAAAAGGTGCCCCCTGCGAGTGCCCTCCGGTGGCTCCCATTTCACTCAATGAACAGCCAAAGGCCCTTCAACGGCGTCTAAGGCTTGGCCCCAGCTGGCCGGCCACTTACTGCCTCCGCTCGCCTCTGAGAGTTCTCTCACGTGCTCACCCCACTCTGGCTGCAGCGACCTCTTCACCGCCCTTCGGCTCCTTCTATCAAGGTTGGGTCAAATACAGACTTCTTAGGAAGCCCACTTTGACCACCTTATTGAACAGAGTAGCGTGCCATCCTTAACCCAATGCCCGGCATCTCCCCAGGTCACCCCAACCTTCTGACACCGTCTCCCCCACTAGCATGTAACGACCTTTGGAGACAAAATTGTGTCTGTTTTATCACTGGTGTATCTCTAGCTGTTCAAAAAGCACCTGGTAACTATGTAAGGAATAGCTGTTTAATGGAGTCGGCCTTACCTCTGTGCTTCAGTGTCGTCGTCCTGAGACATGGGACAGCAGTGACGACCCCAAAGGGTTGCTATGGGGATGAAATGAGATAACACAGGTAAGGTACTTACTTGGTGCATAGTGAATATGTAAAAAAAATATTTTAGTTATTATGTACCTTTGGGTATGCTATAATATAATATCAAATAATATTCCATGGGAGACACATTATTTAAACTTTCCCTCGATTGGTGTATGAGGTAGTCCCATTCAATGGATGAGGAAACTGAGGCTCAGGGAGATGAAGAAGCTTAATTGGGGTTATAGAGTCGGAGTTGGGTTGAGGAAGTGTTCTAAGTCTATTGGATTCTCAAGTTTCGTCCTGTGATAAGCCTTGAACCACGCCCCTCCTCCAGACCCAGGTAGGCGGACGCCTGTTATCCTCCCAGGAAGTCCTTCATTAGCCTGGGGCTCTCGCAGACACTTCCACGGCTTGAGGGTCATCTCAGCATTCGAAACGACACATTTGGGTCCTCACGTGTGTGTCCAGATTGTTCTTCTCACTGTCTCTGGTCAGATCCATTTCCACCTGACTGGGAAACGGTGGACCTGCTTGGGGCTGTGTCCTCAGCCCCTCCTCTTCTCACTCTCATCTGCCCTCCGGACCCACCAACCCATTCCTATTATTGTCCTTCGAGTGCCGGTGGCCGGAACTCCGCACTTCTATCTCCAGTCATACCGTCCTTCCGAGATCTCGACCCAAACACACGTCACCAATTAACTGCCTCCTTCCAAATCCGTGCAGTATGTCTCACTGGCACATCATAGGCAGCATGCCTCAAATGGAATCTATAATGTTTTTCCTTCTGAATTTGCCCCTCATCACTCTCTCAGTAAATGGCATCATTTCCTCCCTAGCCCTAGAGGTCCAGTGGTAAGAGCCCAGTAAAGGGTAAACAGCCCTATAGCACATCAGAAGCCCACAGACCACGGTGATCCTCCCATCTCCCCCGTACGATGGACTCACTCGCCAAGGTCTGTCCCACTGGCTCTCCGATTTCTCCCAGTATTTCCACCCTCACTCCCAGCACACACTTTCGCTCGAATCTTTGTAACCTCTCTGCGAGCTCGCAGCAATAACCCCCTGCGTACTTCTTCTGCTCTGCAGACTTGTTCCACTTCCAGTTCACCTTCCACGTGTTCGCCACCGTGATTGCAATTGAGAGCGTGCTCCTTCTCAGCGCAGAGCTCAAAGGCTTCCCGCTGACCTTTCTATCAAGTCCGCGGGGCGCCTTTTGATGTTTTGCATTGGGCAGGCTGAACTCAGTCCCGTCGCATTCGATCAAACGCTAATCTAGGTGCTACTCGGAAAGAATTTTTCAGTTGTAATTAAAGTTCCCAATAAATTGAATTTAAATTGATCAAAAAGGAGATTATCCTTGGGTGTGCCTGTCCTAAATAGGAGAGACCTTTAAAAGAGGGCTTAGGCGTTTCCTGAGTTTAGAGACTCCAAACAGCTCCTGCCTGCGGGGTTCCAGCCTGCTCGTAATCTTTCCTTCCTGGCTATTTGCCTTACAGGCTTTAGACTGACTTAGCCATTCCGCACCAGTGTGTGAGCAACCCGTGTGTGTGCATATGCATGCACGTCTACATGTGTACATTTATGTATGTATGCCCACATGCTTGCCTGCATGCATGACTGCATATGCATACACGTGTTTCTTCTTCTCTAATTGAACCATGATGACGCAATCCTTGAAATGGTCTAGGAGACCTGGCACTATTCAGCACCAGTCTCTGTTCACCCCATCTCTCCTTTCCTGCACCGCTCAGGAATACATACAGCTGCAAACCACAGCCAACTCAGGTAAACACCAGCCTAAAGATAGGGTTTGTTTTGCTCACAAGCAGAAGTCTGCACCAGTGCTTAAAGAAATCAAGGTTTGGGGACACTACTCGACAATGCCTCAGGGACCCAGGCAGGACTTTGTCCTTTGCCATTTTTTCCTGGTGCTTGTTTCTCTGAGTGTGGTAAAATGGCTACCGCACTTTGGGGCATCGAGTCAAGGTACCAGACAGGAAGAAAGGAGAGGCTAATTAAAACAAAATGCAAAGAGCAAAAGGTGAAAAGACAGGAAGACTTTCTCATTGCAAGGCTGCGTGTTTTTATTGAGGAATGAATACTTTCCCCAGAGATTTCCATCCATATCTCATAGCCACAACTGCACGATGTGGCTGCACTAAGGGGAGGAGACCAAGTTGGGAGCATATATTCACGTGGTAGAGACAGGCACGAAAAAGGGCTTGGGGATTACAGTTGGGTCAGCCAACTGATAATATTTACCAAATTTCCTCTCCCCTCTCTTCAGCTGATGAACATACCCCTTCCTTTGCCATCTCTACATAATACTATCCCCTCAGGAAGCACTCTGTCTCATTCATCAGACCACGTTGAGTCCAACTGTTGAAAATTCTTCTCCTTTGCAATGCTTATCAGACCAAAGTCAGTCTATCCAGGTAGGTGATAAGCTGGGCAGCAGGGCAGAGGCCATATTTCTAATATTCTCAGTGTTTAGCACAAGACATGAAACATATATTTGCTTTGTAGTCCCCCTGTGCCCTGATAAGCACCACAGTTCATGACATAATGCCATCTGTCCCATCCATCAAGAAATGAGAACCCAGTGTGACAACCAACAGGGCTCTCTTGATTTTGACTAGAGTCTTCCCTCCTGCAATACTAAGGAGGCAGCGTCATTGTTTTCTGGTCTATGGGAGAAAGGAAGTCACCAGGATAGAGACAGCGCACACAGTCTTCAAAGCAACTGTCCTATCACAGCCCAATGACAAGACCCAGGAGGCCTGTATATAATTAGCTGTCATTGTTTAGCATGCAGATTTCTTCACCAAATACAAAATGTACATAATCACAGTTCTCCAGAAGAGGAGTTACTGCTCTGGACTGATGCATCAGCCAGTCCTTTCAGGGTTCACAGTGTGCAGAAGCTTGGGCTAGTATCTTGGCTCCTTGGAAGCTGCGATTGGTTTGAAGGTGGTTTGGTTAGCGCCCTGGAGGGTCTGAGAACCGCCGGGTTGACTCACACTATCAGGAGTCTCCTACCTGCGTGCCTTCCTGGGGTCTGTTACTCCTCCCACTAGCTGGACCCTCCCCTCTCAGGAGCTGTCCCTGAATTCCCAGTGTGCTTTCTAGAGAAAACCTCTTGGCACCTGGGGGAGGGGGGTTCCTTGTTTTCAGGGTTATCAAAAGCCCCATTCTTGCCCTGGCTGGCGTAGCTCAGTGGATTGAGCGTGGGCTGTGAACTAAAGTGTCGCAGGCTCGATTCCCAGTCAGGGCACATGCTTGGGTTGCAGGCCATGTCCCCCAGCAACTGCACATTGATGTTTCTCTCTCTCTCTCTCTATCTCCCTCCCTTCCCTCTCTAAAAATAAATAAATAAATTCTCTTTTTAAAAAAGCCCCATTCTTTCTGCTTCGCTTGTGCAGTGTCAGATACCATGTGGGTCTCTTAGCAATGAGCTGTCTCTACACATTGTAGTGTTGGGGACACCTTGGCATCTAGTGTTCTTGCAGATGGTCTCTGTGGGGTTTTAGTTTTTCTATCTAACTCCATCTATTTGTTTTGTAAAGAAAATTAAGGAGATACAACATAAACCTGCTACCACCTTGTCATTCTCTTTGAAACCCACTCTAAGTGGGATTTTACCCCAAATTGTACCAAAGTTCTGCAAATCTCACTAATAACATCCATGTTTCTCAAGCTAACCGTCAATTTTCTTGCTGCTTGACTTGCCCAGCAGCATTGGGTCCCGTTTCACCACTTTGTCTTCCTGATATTCTGTCCCCATTTAGCGTCTGGGCCACCGCCCTCTTCTGGTTTTCCATCTGTCTTATTGGTTGGCCCTGCGTGTCTTTCTTTGGTGGTTTCTCCTCTTTTTCCAACCTCTTAATGCTGAAGCTCTGACCCCCCAATGTGATGACATGCAGGGCATGTGATGCCATACATGTATGTAGATGGGGCCCTTGGGAGGTTATAAAAGCAGGATTTGGAAGGAGGAGAAGAAGGAGTAGGAGGAGAAAGGGGAGGAGGAGGAAGGGGAGGAAGAGAGAGAGAGATTACTTTCTTCACCATGTGAGGACGGGCGGGCGGACACCCACAAGACCAGGAGCAGGCAGGAGCATGAACTAGCGACTCTCACTATTTGAATGTGGCTATTTATGGAAGTTCATAGCCATGGACATCTTTCCACTTTCTGGTTAGAGTTCATAGTGGTAAATAAGCAGACATTATCGACAATAATTACCTAAAATAGTTCATCAATTCTAAGAGGCACTTAAAAAAATGTTTACACCTGTGAAATCCAGATGTATCTTATAATAGCATCTTCTATGTGATGAAGTCTAGTATTATTTTGCACTTTTAAAATTATATATCAGACACTATTCTCATTGCCTCGTTTAACGCTCTCATTGTTCAATATTCCCATTAACCCTACATGGTGGTGACACTGTTTACCCCGTTTTGTAGGCGGGGAAGCCGAAGCCTAGAAAGACGAAGGAACACGTTCAAGGCCACACATCTAATACGTGGCAGAAATGAGATTTGAACCTTGAGAGTGAATCTGTGTCCTTAACGGAAGCAGACACACTGCCACTCGCGGCCCGGGAAGGAGGTCAGGGCAGGCCTGCCAGTGGCTGGAAAGGAGCTGGCCGCAGAGAGGTTAATGAAGGTCAACTGCCCCATGCGGACGTGACTCCCCTCCCCAGCTCTCATGTCTTCCCTCCGCACTTCCTTCTAGCCCTGGTTTTTCGGCTGGGATGTTGGGTCCACTCCTACAGCACAAAGCAGTGTGAGATATGGGCGGGGGGAGAAAGACGGGGGTCGGAAGAACACAGTCCCAGAGAAGTTCTGTGCTTTGCCTCCTGAAGGCAGAGTGGCGCCTTCCCAGATGACACTGGGACGCGTTGTGGGGCCGGCTTCCAGAAATCTTTCCCCTCCTATGAGTTTTTTTTTTTTGGTCCTAAATGCACTGGAAATCTTGTGGGGTCTTTTTGGGTTTTTTTTTGTTTGTTTTTTGTTTTTGTGCTGAAACCAGGAAAGGAGAACGGAATGGTGAAGGAAGAGAACTATATACCTCCCAAATGCTGGTTCAAGTGCACAAGGGAAGAAAAAAAAAGCCAAAGCTGATACAGATTAGTTCCTATGATAAATCACTTTTTAATCAGTCATAATTTCGCATTAAGTGCTGAATAAATGCCCTTTGTTTCATACTTAAACTGTCAGCGAGGAACATCGGCGGGGCAAACTGGTGCCTATCATTAGAGCAGAGAAAAATCAATACTGTTTTTAATTAAAGGCAGGTGCAGCCAGGCCTTGAGATGAGCAAATCTTCTTGTCAGCTCGGCACCCCTTTAAACTCGTGCACAAGTTGGGTTTGGAAGCTGAGAGGCAGCCAGCTGCAGGGACGGGCGAGGCTAATGCTTTGGGGATAGAAGGGGGGGGCGAGTGGAGGAAGAAGACGGAGGGAGACCTGGGGGAGCGTCTGCCTCCCGTCCCCCGGTCCCTAGGCTGTGACGAAGGGTGGGCAGGCGCTGGCTTCTGCCGGACAGAAGATCCTTTCTCTTCCCGATTAACGTCTGTCGTCTAACAGGCATGTTCGTCAATCTTTTTCTTTTCTTTGAAGTCATTTTGTGAAATGATTCCTTTCATATTTTACACCTTTGGCTCTCCCCCTTTTGGAGAGCAAGTGTCCAGCATGACAGAACTCAGTCTGGTGTCACCAAGGTCGGGAGCGACAAGCCAGCGCTTTGCTACACAGGCACACCTTGGAGATGCCGCAAAAGTGAGGGTCACGTGGAGGTTTTGGTTTCCCTGTGCATGCAAAAGTTATATTTATTCTCTCTTGTTGTCCATTAGCTGTGCAGTAGGGTTGTGTCTAAAAAAAATCCATTGTCCATGCCTTAACTAAAAAAAAAACTTTATTGCTAAAAAATGCTAACCATCATTGGAGCCCTTCGTGGGTTGCCATCGTCTTGCTGGGGGAGAGTCTTCACTCCACGCTGATGAAAACAGTCTTTGGGAAGTGCAGTTAAGCGAGGTTGGCCCGTCTTCTGTGTGTTGTCAGAAGCAAGTCGCCAGGCCAGGCCACACTCGAGAAGAGGGGGTCACACAGGTTGTGAATAAAAGGTGGGGTCACACAAATACACACATATGTGACCCCACCTTTTATATATATATATTTTATATATATATAATATATATATATAACACATATATATGCATACACACACATATAAAAATAAGATTTCTGAAGCTTCAGCCCCCAAATTGCATAACTTACATAAGGTCATATTTACATATATTCTTGAGATCCTTTGTCCTATGAGAAACAAATTTGTTCCAATCTGGTTTGTGCATGGCACAACCAGAGAATTCTTTTTAACATTATTTATTGATGTTTAGAGAGAAAGAGGGAGGGGGTAGAGAGAGAGGAGGGGAGAGAGACATCAGTCTGTTGCTCCATCTACCCATACATCCCCTGGCTGACCCTTGCATATGCCCTGAATGGAACTCAACTCATAACCTTGGCACATTAGGACACCAAGTTACCCAGCCAGGGCCCAACCAGAGAATTCTTAATGGTATAGTGCTGGTATGTGATTGAGCCACAAATTATAATTCCTCACTGCCTACAAAATTATCAAAACTTTTTAGTGGTGTCTGTGGTCGCCCCTCAGCACCAGCTCTACCTGCCTGTCCTTGCACGTAGAAGCTCCACTCTCCTTAAGTCAGAATGTCCCGTTTCTTACGTTATTCCCTTCCTGAACCTCTTCGCCATATTTTCCATGACTTTCCAAGATCCTACCCTCATTGAATCCTACACTCTTCCAAGGCCCGGTTCAAGTTCATTGTCCCCCACCCCATAAAACGGTGGATTATGGAATTGCAGTACCCCTGAACAGTCATTAGAAATGGTTATATTTACTGTTTACATGATTTTGGAGAGATTGACCTCATCAATGTCCAATTCCTGTTTTGTCTTAGATTTTTCTTTAACCTTTTATGCTCCATTCTCTTCTGTATGGCTCTGAGCCAATGGCCAGGGCTGATAGTCGGTCACCGTGTATCTGTTCATCTTTTGATGAAATGGATTGCGTGGAACTCCAGATGTGCTGCCTTTGACCCCAGAGGTGAACGGATTGACTGCAGTTACCTTCGTGGAGCTGGGTGAAGTGGTCGTGCACGGAGTGCTGTGATGAGTGGGAGGCTGAGAAGTGGGACAGAGAGAAACTTGCGTGACTACTGGAGAGTACAGGGTGCAGCACAAATAACGCCCCTGTTTTATGCGCTGGGAATCTGTACCCAACCTTTTATTACAAAAGCATCAGCCTGTGATTCTGTAACAGAACAGTAGCACCCTCAAGTACACCACATGCCATTTTAGGCAGTATGTTCAAATTGCTGCCCATCTCGTGCGAGACGTTCACTAACCCTACCGATCACACTCGACGGCTCCTTCTGCTGGACCCTGGATTATATGGGACTCACTCTTTTGTGTGAAGAGTGTTTCATTAATAATTACACAGTGAAAGAAGACCTACTTCTAGGTTAAAAAACCCTCCTTAGTGGATTTCTTAAACCTTCCCTTTGCATATGTAGGATGAACAATAATTTTTTTACATTTAAAAATTAATAGTGGAAGCCTAATTTGGCAATACTCAAGTGGTTTGATTCCCGATGAGCACCGACTCCACAGGGAAAGGAGTTTATTGTAGACATCTCTGAATTATTTCCCACTTGTTTAAAAGTTCTTGGAGAGCAGGACTCTGTTCTTCACTTTTTAAAATAAACTTATTTTTCTTGGGACAGTTTTAGATTTCTAGAAAAACTAAGAAGATAGTACAGAGTTTCCATATAGCCAAGCCCCGGTTGTCCCTACTGTTGTTATCTTAAAATAGGACGGTGCCTTTGCTACAATAATGGACTGATATTCATACATTATTATTAACTTACATCTACACTTTATTCGGACTGCCTTTGACTGCCTTTGAAAAGCCCAGAGCCGCACCTAGGACAATGTGCTTCCTTTAGCCACCATGCCCCCTTCGGTCCCTCTTGTCTGTGACAGTTTCCCAGTCTGTCCTTGCCTGTGTTGACCTTGACGGCAGGGAGAAGTTTGGTCAGGACGTTGTAAGATTCCCACCTATCGGAATTTGCCTGCCTCTCTTAGGATTAGACTGGGGCTCTGGGCTTTTTAGGAGAATGGTCGCAGAGCTGAAGTGGCACTTTCATCACATCGTGTCAAGGGTACATACTGTCAACATGACATCGCTATGAATGTTGGCCTGGCTCTGTCGAGGGAGTGTTGTGAGGTTTCTCCACTGTGAAACTGGTCTCCACCGCCCCCCCCCACTTTCCTTACCATCCTCTTCGGAAGGAAGTCACGATGCACAGCCCACATTTAAAGCAGTGAAGCGTTTAAGCGCTAACGCCTTGAAAAGGGAGAACTTGCATAAATTATTTGGAATTCTGCTACACAGCGTTTTTGTCTCTTCTGCCCACTTATTAATTGATACCAGGATGGACTCGTGGATATTTAGATACTTATTTTATACCTTGGGTTGTACTCCTACAGTACTTCATTTGGTTGCCCTTTGGCATGCCCTATTATTTTGTCCTTGTTTTGAGCAGTTTCTACCTTCTCGTACACGTCATTCACTCTTGCCTGCCTCCAACTCCTAGCATCTCAATGGAATCTTTGTTGAATGCAGTTATGTGTTGAATGATGGTGCAGCTTATTTTCCTATCATACGTATCCACAGTTAAACTTGCAAAAACAGTAATGCCTCTGTTTGTGGTTTCTCTCTTGCAAAGAGACACACACCATCTATTTCTTTGAGCAAATACAGTTCCATTTCCCTTCCTGAACGTTTCTCTGTGTTTCAGTTATTGGCCAGAAGTCAAGAGGCATTTCAGCAATATTTTTGTGTATTTACTCCATGCTAAGGGCCCTCTGAAATTTAAAGAGTGCGAAAGGCAAACTCTCAAAGCTCCAATGATTCCAGAGCCAAGCGGGAAACAGGAGCTCTGTTTTCCGTCCTCTCCCTTCGGGCCTCACTGTCCCATCTGCCACAGTCAAACAAGACGATGACCTGGGAGTGGGCACAGCGTCCAGCCCGAGCCTGGGCAGATGTCCTGGGTTGACGTCTTGGGTCCGCATGATTTACTCCTCCCCCTCCTCCTCCTCGGGTCTCTCCCACCCCTAGTCTTGCTTCAGACAAGGGGTTCCCAGGGAGTCTTCGCCTTTTGATCTCCTCTTTGATCTAATGCAATTGTCCACAGGCAGAAGCGCTGTGAGGTGCAGAATAAAGTAATGATGCTAATTTGATTTGCTCTCCACCCCTTCCCTTAAGATCTACATGTCTTTATTGTATTAGATGCCTAATGAGATTCTCTGTCTGTACTCGGGCAGGGGACCTGCAGCCGAACTGTGGGAGGGGTCCTCTGGGGAGACTTCCCCCCATTTACATCCCATCTTTAATGGATATGGACCTGCCTGCCCTTGAGTCAGGAGGTGACCATATTTCCCTTCCTGGGCCATCCTGTGGTTACCGCTACAGAGAGGCAGGGCTTCTCTTCAATTCCAGGGGCAGGAACAAGGACGCAAGGGTAGTGCTGGGCAGGGCAGCTCATGGAAAGAGCTCCAAGCAAACAGTCAGCCTCAGATCCCGTGTCAGAGAGAGATTTGCTCATTTGGCCAACAGCATTGGAAATAGTGAGCAACAGACGTAACACTACAAAGGACCTCCCCAAGGGCATCGAGTTCCCTGAATCAGGTCATTGCACTGAGGTGGCTCCATGGATTTGAGAATATGGCCCCGCCTGAGTCGCACTGGCCAGGGGCCATTGAAGAGAAGCATGAACCTGAATTTGTTCTGGAGGGCCCCTCTCCCTTGCAATACAATGCTCGTTCCCTTCCTCCACTCTGTGCACCACCCTGTGATGGGAGATTTAAACCATTCCATAAATGTCTATTTATCCAGCCTCTCATTATCTTCACCTGAATTTTTGCAGTGCTACGGGCATCAACCTTCCCCTATTTTCCAGACCCAAAACATTTGCTCTATTTGTCTCAAAAACAACATGCATTCGCAAAAGAGTGTGATATCGTTTTGCCTTTTTTTAGTCCAAAAGCTGCTTTTGAACTGGTTGATAACCTTGCTAAAAGCTCTGACTTAATCAATATAATGCATTTATTTATACAGTTTGGTGAATTCGTTTAAGATCTAGTTGGGGAAGGGGCAAACATCAGCAATTCACAACTCACAGCATAAACACATTCTTGACTGTTTCCGAAAAAAAAAAAAGGGAGGAGGGAGAAACTGGAGTATTACCCAAAGAATCATTTATAAAAGCAAACTTTTCTCCTGGTTTGAGGTTTCTCTTGGGTCCCTGACATCACGGGAGGAAAGGCAAGGCCAGGGGACTGGCACATCGCAGTGACTTCTCTAGTGGGAAAAAGGCCATTTACGTCTCATCTAAGGTCTCTAAGAGGAATCTATCAGCTTTGCTTTGGCTCTCAGTGGGCAGGTGTCTGCCTGGTGGAAGCACCATACATAATTCACCACCAGAGAGCCCCAGAACTTAGCGGGAAGGCTAAATTACCTGTCACTTCCAGAGGAGGTGTTCCCTTCAGGTCAAGGTTGAAAGCTCCCGTGAGCCCGGGTGGGGAAGAGCACACGCCAGTCCGAGTTTAAACACCCGCGCTGCTTCTCAGATGCGAGACACAGAGCCCGGCTATTTACCTACATGTTTACAAGGCCAACTGCCTCCTTACCATTCTGAAATCAGACTGGAGAGGAGGAGGTGAAGTTGCTCGTTTTAATGATCAGAGACCACTTTGTTTGTTTATGTGGAGTCCATGGAAGCCCGGAGAACCTTACTCTCTTCGTGGAGGGGGTGGGCTGGGGCTCTGGACAGAGGCGAGAGCCTCTACAGCTTACACTGAATACAAACGCGTCTCCTCATTACCCGGGGACGGAACACGGAGCCTCGTCCCGGGCAGGCTCCGACTTAGGGACACAGCTCCTGAAAGGCAGGTGCCCGCTGGCTGCCATTACGCTGCTGATCATGCTTCTCCCCTTGACTGACTGGGGATGGATGGATGGGGGGCCGGGGGGAGCCTGAGTCAGGGCAATGGGCGAGCCTGTCTCACCTCCGTCATTTTGGGGAAACTGTTTGAGGCATCACCCACGGATTCCCTTCAGGTTTATCACCTGTATTTCGGGAGCTTTGTTTTTGAAGTAATACAGTACAAAACAAATACACAGCATAAAACACAGACCCGCCATGCAAATGGGGGTGGGAGTGGGGAAAGGGGGTGCTGCTCTGTTTAGGGGTGTTCTCTAGGTTTAATTCCGGGCCAGTGGGAGAACACTAGTTGGATAGTATTTTTAACTCCTCTGTTGCTTTCCAATTTCTTTGCAGTTATGAAGCAAATCTGTAGTTTCCATGGAAGAACTGAGTTTCATAAGTTTTTTATCTCTAATAAAATAAAAAGGTCGAATCCTTAAGATTTCTGAGGTGTTTGTGTCTAGGAGAATGTTGTGTTATATTAAAACACTTTAATGAAACATGTTAGCCAAGTGAACACAATCAAAATTAAGGATCAGCCCTGCAGTATCTGAGGAAGGTGTTGCATTTGGTAACGCAAAGACACTGAGTGCGGTGATGCAGGAGGGGAAAAGTCACAAACACTTCTTAAAGCAAGAAGCAAAAGGCTAGGCAAGCGAGCGTCAGAATTATCAGATGTGGCTTGGTAAATAGTTGACTGATTGATTGATCCAGAACTGTTTACCATAGCAGGGAAAAATAATTAATCTTTAAATTCAGATGATCTTTTAGCACAGAAATTGTCTCAACTATATCTCGGTAAAAGGTAGTGCTTTCTAACTGTGTTCAAATAAAGTGTCATTTTATTTTGGTAACCTCAGGAGAGGAAGAAATGAAAAAAATATTAATTCAACAAAGAGCATTTTTCATATTTTTGATGGAAATAGGGTATAAATTAGTATTTCCTTCAGAATATTGTTTCAGGATGATGTACATAATACTAATGAGTTTTAAAATCTAGCTTTTATAAACATCTAATTGATAAATATGAATTAAATGTGAAGAGTTCTTGTTAACTGCTGATTCAGAAGTAAAAGCTAATTTTCCTTTTCCATAGATTATTTATGTAAATGTATACTTTATACGCAGTTGCACAGTGTGAATTTTGTTTATTTGCATATTCTACCATCTCTGTATATTTTTACTTCTAGATAATTCTATAGATAACCAAGTGAAAATGATTTTGATTAAAACTGTCTGAAATCAAACACCCTAGGAGTTCACTCTAAATACCAAGTTCCTAGGTGATCCCATTGTAAAGGCCACCGCTGTGTGCCTACCCCTGATACAGGTAAGATACGACATGTGTGTAACAGGGGTTGTTACACAGGGAAATACTCAGGGGCCAGGTATGAAAGGAGAGGCTTTCATTGCTATCATTTCCAGGCCAATTTCTCACTCTCAGGTTAAATGTTTGGAAAAGCTCATTTGATGTTTCTTGTCGAGATTTTGGGGAGTGGGGAGGGCAGGTGTAACAGGCTTAGACTTTTTTGTTTTTGAAAAAGGTGCAAGTGTTTGGGTACACCTGTGGGGGCCTGCAGCTCCTTTGTTTGGGAAAACCATCCAAATGGGGTTCTACCAGTCTAAATGCCATCTGTACACTGATGACGCCCAAACTTGTATCTCTCCCTTGGACGTCTCACCTGAACCCCACACACGTACAGCAAACTGTCTGCCACTTGGAAATCCACATTTCAAACATAATTTTAAAATGCATTTTTACTCTGAACTCATAAGCTTGTCTCCCAAACCTGTTCTTCCAGCAGTCTTCCCCATCATAGTAACAGCAAGTCCAATTGATTACCCCAATTCCTTGAGCCATCCTTGACTTTTCCTCTCACACTCCACATCCATTCTGGGCTGCCACCCTGTTATCTCTAATTCCGGGCACACCTACGATCCAATCACTCCTCACCACCCCGACCACTACTGCCCCGGCCCAAGTCACCCTCATCTCTTCAGGGATTGCTCTGGTCCCCCGACTGGCTTCCCCTCTGTATCCACCCCCCACCTGCTCACCCACCCAAACCATAGGCACTATTTTCACACGGTAGCCAGACTGAGTCCTCTTCAGTGTCCATGAGATCAAGCTGCCCCCCTACCCAGAACCCTCCCGTAGCTCTGCTTCTCCCACAGAGTAAAGTGAAGTTCTTACATGGGTCTAGGGTCCTCATGAGACCCATCTCCCTCCCCCCTCGGGCCTCATCTCCCGAGCTCTCCTCCCGAGCCCCCAGCAGCCACGTGCCTCCTGTTCTTGGATTGCGCCGAGCACGTCTCTCCCCCATGACCGTAGTGCCTTTCACTGGCTTCCCACACACGCCCCAGGGCTCACCCTCTGATCTCCTGCAAGGCTGGGCTCCAATGCTACCTTCGTAGAGAAGGTAAGCTTTCACCCTCCCTCTTTCCCCTCTCTGCCTCAGGGTCCTCCACGGCACTGAGAGTGGTCTGCGGTAACTGGGAGTGAGAGCTTACTCTGTCCACTTTGTCTGTTCTATCCCCGGGACCTACCAGGGCCTGGGCTCTGCAGTATTCAGTCAGTAATTGCTGAATGAGTAAGTACATTTTCTTAAACCACAGAAAGCTGCAACCTGATAGTGTCTGTTGTCTGTACTCTTCTGAATATATTTTTGAAATTTGTTTTTAATGGACATGAAGTAAAATTTAGCCTTTGGTTGTGTAGTTCTAGCCCTTTGACAGATGCATAGTTATGTAACCCCTACCTCAATGGATATACAGAATAATTCCCTTCTCTTCCCCAACGCACCTGATGTTACCTCTTTCTGGGTAAACCTTTGCCCCACCTTGAACCCCTGGCCACCATGGACTTTCTCTCCATTGTAAAGTTTTGCCTTTTCCAGAATGTCACATAAATGTACCCATACCGAGTGTTGGGAGCACATGCACACACTCAAGTCTGACTTCTTATTTTTTAGGTCTGACTTCTTTTCTCTCCGCACAATGCATTTTAGCTTCAGCCACATTGCGTATAACGGTCTGTTCTGATTTATTACTGAAGAGTATCCCACTATATGTAGCTGTCAGCTTGAATTCGGTGTATTTCCAGGAGACCATGAACAAAGGGAACATGCCTTTAAGTTGTATATCACAAAAGCAAGTTTCTTGGAGAACACACATATTTTGTAAGGATTATATAACTAAACTTATTTATTTTTGAATAAAGTATGGAAAATGACCTGAAGAAAAGACACCAAAAATATTAATTGTGGTTGTCTTGGTTGTCTTTATGAGTCACTTTTTTTCTTTTGTTGTACTTTTATTTGTTTAGTTTTTTTTTAAATAAAGGGAACATATCATTTCCATAATAGAAAAACTTGATTTTGATAAAGATGATACAGTTATATGGATATTAAAATACCCAGGTGATATAACTTGCAGAAATGAAAATATGCTTCATTTTCTTTTGATTTGGGTGGCATTAAATAACCTTAGTCAAGTATACTTTTATGGAGGAACGAGAAAAAACTGGGCTCCTCAAAAAGTTTACTTGACCCAAAGGCAGCAAATCGATGCTAATGTTAGGATTATGATTTTTTGATTTACAATTTTTCCCATCGTGATTTCATACCTGCCGTCAAGCAGGCTGCCGCTTCTCGAAGAAGCGAGGGTCTCCAAACAATTTGCGAAGTAATAGATCATATATAAATAGGTTGTTTGCTCTCCGTGCAGATGCCGTCATTACCGACTACTTCCAGGCTCTTTGAGAGCTAAATCATTCCGTAATGCATCACTGCACATCGAGTTGCTTCATAGCAGATGGTTTCCGGGGTCCATCTGCTCACAGCAATGTTCTCAACAAGCCCCCTTCACCTTCACCAAAAGGTTCAGAAACGTTAGACGACTCGCTCTCCATTGCAGGCGCGCTTCTTTGGCTCCCCTGGACGAGGTAAGGGGCGGCCGTCTCCTCCCACCCCCAGAAAGGAGGCGCTGGTCTGAGCAAGTGTAAGAAGTGTCCTTGTGAGTGCGGGGGAAGCAAGTGAAAGAGGATCTTGATCTAAGGAATTTGTAAAGAGAGAGAGAGAGAGAATGAAAATAATGAAAATAATGATAATGAGCCCTGGCTGGCATAGCTCAGTGGATTGAGCTCGGGCTGCGAACCAAAGTGTCGCAGGTTCGATTCCCAGTCAGGGCACATGCCTGGGTTGCAGGCCAGGGCCTCCAGCAACTGCACATTGATGTTTCTCTCTCTATCTCTTTCTCCCTCCCTTTCCTCCCTCCCTTCCCTCTCTAAAAATAAATAAATAAAACCTTTATTAAAAAGTATTTAAAAAATTTTTTTTAAAAAAAGAAAATAATGATAATGAAGTGATTGCTTTTCCGGGCTCACTATGTGAAAAATGAGATACTGGGTGGTCCCTTTTGTTCCATTACCCTTGACCCTAATATGTGCAGGAGCAGTGTCTGCCTCTTCAGGGTTTTCTGGAGAAAAGAATGTACTCCTTCTGCCTTTGGGGCCGTGCGGGAGTCCCTCGGGCGGCGAGGTCCGATGAACACAGGGAAACACTGCGGAGCTCCGACTGAAACCACAGGGAGAAGGGCACTGAACATAAGGCCCGAGTGTGGGAAGGTCCAGGGGAAGGTGTCATGGGAACGCAGCTCCTCTGATCCCAGGCATCCCCAACGGCCCGTGACCTAAGCGATCGCGGGCATTTGCCGCCCGGCAGCGCGCAATAACGGAGACGGGCGCCGCAGCTGCCCTCTGAAAACGCAGCGTTTCCTTTTCCCGATCGGCAAACAAGGACAAGCAGAGCTGGTGGTGAGGAAGCTCAGAAGAGTGAGCGAGGAGTTTTAAAAGAAAGGAAGTAACTCACGGCCGGTTTGTTTGGATCGGGTCAACGTACACCTCTGACCCAACACGCCAACACATGGATGCAACCCTGTGCACCATATCAATGTCTTTCGGGCACTGAGTAATTAGAGACATGTCTCTCTGTCACCAATCTGCCAGCGAGGGAATAGGGAAGAGCCCGCCGTTTCAGACGGCGGCATGGTGATCAACTCATACTCATCTCTGAGGCCGCGAAGGAGCGTTAGGATGGGACAGCACTCTGTGCTGCGGGACCCAGAGACAGCATTTTAATTTGTCTTTCCAAAAGGAACCCATGGATTGGAATTAGGGCATTAAACAAAATTACTGAAGCTTTCCGAGTTATATTTCAGATAGCTGTTTATTACCAGAAGGCAAATTATTTCCTTCTTTTTTTTTTTTTTTACGAAAAAGCAAAAAATATTAAGGAAAACAAATGAGACTTGGGCTCACTGGAATGAATGGCCCTTCTCCATGTGGTGGTCATCGGAGGTGGCTCTAGACTTCTATTATTAGTCCATTCATCTTTAACAGGCATTATTAAGTACTTACGAGGTGCCCAGATATGGGCAAAGTTTACGGTGGACACCCTATTTCCAACCTTCAGGATCTTTCTCGTTTCGAAGCCAAAACTCCAAGTGGGCTAAATGGTGTGTCAGAGGTGAGTGATTTATTACCAGTCACACGTCCCAAGGAGTGGCCCGCGTTAGAGACCGCAGGGAACGCGCATTCCTGATACCACCATCAATGTCATCTTGATTAGCCTGTCAAGAATATCCACTGAAACTGACTTTACCGTCACTCCTGCTTTTGCTGTGACAGCAGAAATGCTGCAGACGTGTTTTCCGTGTTTTTGAAAGCTTTCGCATCTGTTTTCACCCGATTTTCTCTTTAAGGTATTCTCCGAAGGCTCAAGCATGCTCGGCACTGTTAGCTCTATGAATCGAAGAGGGGGACTCGTTTTGTGCCCTTAAGTCGTTTACAGTCTACCTGGGGAAAGAAGCCGGACCTACCCGGAACTGTGAGAAACAACTGTCGGACGCGTTCAGGGCCTGCAAACCGGGGAAGAGAGGATTGTGGGGCTGGGTAAATTAGAAATGCGTTCATTTTCCCATGCCCTCACGGAGCCTGACACACTTTTAATGTTTAAATCCTCCCGAGGACATGCCCATTGACTTTAGAGAGAAGGACAGGGGAGGGAGGGAGGGAGAGAAACCCTGATAGGAGAGAGAAGCATCGATCTGTTGCTTCTCCTATGTGCCCGACTGGGGCCCAAACCTGCAAGCTAGGCACGTGCCCCCGCCAGAAATCGGACCCGCAACCTTCTGGTTGTGGGCCAGTCCTCCAACAAACTCAGCCACACTGCTGTGCCTTGGTTTGCAGAACCGGTGCCTGGACCTTTGCCTTCCTCTTCACGTAGAGTCCCCCCTCTGCGCTTGCTGGTCTCTGTGTTCCCATCTCCCCTTTTCATAAAGTATCAGTCATCCTGGATTAGAGCCCCACCTGCTGACCTTCTCCTAACTTGACTGTATCGGCAATGACTCTGTTTCCAAATAAGGTCACATTCACAGACCCAGAGGGCTAGGGCTCCAGCGTCTACTGGGTGGCAGACGCAGTTCCACCCACAACATCCCATCCGACTGTGGCTCTGAAATCCACGGATTGCTACGTGTATGTCCCTGTCTCCCTAGGTTGAGGCAGGTGTGCGGAGCCACGCTGGACGTGATAGCCGTGTTCATTCATCTAAGACATTTAGTAACGCCCTGTGGCACGCACCAGCCTGGCTAGCAGACAGTGAGTTACAAAACATTTGGAGAAATGAGAAGTTTAAAGAATGAGTCCTCCAATATGAGGATTTAAAATTCTCCCCCAAAAGGTAGGCTCTGTATTGCCATAGCGAGGTTTGGTGATTTGTCACAAAATGAAGCAAAGAGAAACCCTTGGTTGAACCTAGTGCCCTGAAAAAAAATCTATGTTTTGGCCTATCCACCCTATGAACATGTAGGAATTAATCATAATTTCTAAGTACTCTAGCTTTAGCTTCGTAAAATGTAAGGTTCCCTCAAGTTGCTGTCTCAAATAACAATACATATTCGTATTTCCAAAGCTATGAAACATGTCATATGCAAATTAGTGTATTGCAACAGATAAAAATACTAATTATAGATGAAAATAAAATTTACTATATAAAATTGATAATTTTTGTATTTCTTTGGAATAAATTGACTTCAAATTTGAAGGTTATTTTGGGGGGAAATGCCCTTTAAAAAAAAACATCACTGACGACAAATGGCTGACCTATATCTGCAAAACTACTCAGTTACAATGATGAAATCTAAGGCAATTTAAATATTTCATGACAACAGGAAATTGCACTTCTTTCCATGTTTACTTAGTGGTACTCGCTGTTCATTTTAGCTGCTGGCTGTCTTTACTCCCTAAAATTAGCAGCGCTTTGTCATCTTAGAATAAGAAACAAGAAGAATATGCCGAATCGAACTAAAACAACACTTCTTTGACTCAACACGAAGTTTGATTCGGGAAGAGAAACCGATTGCTCGAGAACCCACAGTAACATAAGGCAGTCGTGTTTCCGTTTGCACGTTTCGCCTGGGCCTCTGGAGCCACGTGGCTTGCACAACTCAAGTTTGGGTCGCTCCACAGCTCCCTTCAGAGGCACAAAGGATACGGCCTCTGGGCCCTGAAGCAGGATTTCATCTCACCGAGACCTCTCTCCCTGTTCCCTTTCATTTCTGCACAGGGAATGCCAATGAGCTCGGACGGATGCTGCTGTCTTTCCTAACATCCCCAGTCTCCCACCATTAGTTCAGAGGGAATCAGAGTCACTTAGTCTTCAGCCTGCAGAGCCCCTGGTGCCAGACCAGCTGGAGAGGTGACACGGCTGAGGAGCCTGCTAATCTCTGTGGCCCTTGGGTCTTTCCTCTAAAAGACACAGCAAGTCGACATGCCACGTGCTGTCTGTGAGAAGGTGGGTGTCGCCGCTGAGGAAAAGCGCTCGCGGTCTTACGTGTCGGCCACCGTGAGTTTTGAGATCATGCACAGCGTGGAAAAGCACCCGTGGCAAGAACATTTGCCACTCTGAATCTCAATTCTGGCTTTTCTGATACCAGGGGAAGGGCTCATGCAGCTTTAAATTCTTCACTGCAAATGCGTGTGGACAGGGATGTAAGCCGGAACAACAGGGAATGCATCATCTTCATTATTGTCTAGCTGTAGAGACGGGCGAGTTCAGGGAGAGGAAAAAGTCACTTTGGAGGCCAGCTTTCTTTCCAAAAACTGCAACAACCGTGAATTGTCTTCTGTGTGATAAACACCACCCTTAGTTAGCAGAGGTGGATAGACAGCCCGTGATTGATAATGATAAAACCGAACGGGCTCTGAAAATCTCTGAATGCTACTGATCTTCAGAAGTGTCTCCTTTCTTTTTTAAAAAATTGTTTCTATGAAATTGTTTCATGGCAAAAAAGCATGAAAAAGCATAGAGATGTCCTTCAGTATGAATTGGATAGCTGTTGTGGTAGTGTGATTATTCAAGGAGCTGTATGTACCAAGTCTTGTTTCAAGTACGACAAGAGATAGATGAATTCTGCCATCTTCATCAAGTGAAACACATACATAGTTTAGTGAATTACTGCTACTCTTTTCTAAATAATTGCTTTTAACAAAATTGAGGGATTTTCTTCTCTGTGGTATCTATTGAACGGAAAGAAGTATGATGGCTAGTATATTCGCAAATTATCAAAAAGGAAATATTTTAAATAATTTAAAAATAGGATTCATAAGGTTCATACATGTAGAATAAACTTTAAAGGGCTAATACTAGTTTTCCAAATATTTACTCTTTTAATAATCTCATGGAAAAAAATAACAGAAAAGGAAATTGGGAAGATATAAATTGGTTCATGTTTTTAATCAATAATCATTCAGAAATGTTTTCTAAAACAACAAAAAATGCTTTCTTGAAAAATTATATGATCGCATGCTGAATTCACCACTATTGACAAGAAATATAATGAAATTATCTTCACTATATTTAGCTCAAATGTATAATTTTGTCATAAATTATTATTTTATAACGATCACATGATATTATAAGACTAAATTAAAAACCTCATAAAACGACTTCTTTTTTCCAAGAAGCATAATGTTATTTTGATTTTAATACAATTTGAAAAATATTTTGTAATTACCTGGTAATTTTTTTACTGTGACTTTGTGCTTACTTATTCAGATGGCACTTCTAAAGAGAAGATGGCTATAATCCTAATTAAATGACAATTTTGATTACTTCAAATAGTCGATACAGTAGCTTCAAGAAATAAAAAGCTAAGATTGCCTAAGATTTCAAACACTAAAATGACGTGTGTTGTTTTTCTCTTGAATGAACCTATTTTAAAGGTTAGAATCCTTGTAGAAATGATTTACTGCCCAGATACAAATGCTGGAAACCAGTGTGGAGGGGACAGAGGGAGGGGGGAGGGCCCAGGGAGCTTTGTTTCCCTTTCTTTTTATTACTTGTGAAATGCTGTCCACCCCCAGGAGCCATCACTCCAGCTCAAATAGCCTGGCCCAACAGGCTTTGAAACCCCATCACCTCAATTTCTAAGTGGTGTGCCTCTCTGGCCTGGCTGGGCGGTGACATTATTTCCTCTGCCTTCCGAGTTAAGAAAATTACTTTTAGCAGGTCATGGTGAAGACAGGATTATTACATAATTGGAAGGAGCATGTTCCATTTTTCAGGAACCAGACGGCATTATCCGGGTGCGGGGACCTGTTTTCCTTTCTCTCCCACCATTTAGACAAGCGCCCTGTGTTCCTTTGGATAAAAACAAGACTTCTCAGCACCCAATTCGCCTCCAATTTAATGAAGTTGTTAAAGTAGCAAGACTGACAGGTTAATTATCCTTTATAAAAGGGGGACAAATTGAACTGTGTCTTTCCATCATTTTTTGATATATCAAGAAGCTCAGAGGTGCCCAGATGCGGCTCTGGTGAATAGAGCCGCAAATCCAGCCTGCCACCGGGCGCTGACCCCGCTCTCCCCACCGGGGCCTTGCTAGATTGCACTTGGTTTTGTTTCACATTCAACAGATCCCACTTTATTATAAATTCAGGAGGATTTTTTTTTCCCTCCCTCTCTCCATATGTTGGCTGACAGCTCCCGTGAAATAACTGATGGCTAAATTTAAACTCTGATGAAAATTAACCCAAGTGTTAAATGCAAACAGGAGCTGCTTGGAAGAGAAAAGAGTTATCATGGTAGATGGCAAACAGTGGAGAATGTGTGTAAATTAATAGCGCCTCGCCGGTGACAACCCGTCAGGCAGTTTGACGGCTCTAGCTGGCGTTTTAGTCCCACGGAAGTTGGCCAGAGGGCAGGACGGACAAGTCCTGCTTTTCAAAAAGACCGCGGGAAGCTTGACAGGAACGCTAACTAGATCATCGAAAGTTCATGGTCAAATAAGAGAGAATTTTTTTTTTCTGCAGAGCTTTGCACTAAACAGAGTTTGCAGACAGGAGAGCCATGAGTGAGATATCAAATTGCAAGTGCAGCAAAATGATCAAAAAAGAAGAAAAGCAGCCTCAGTGTGATTTAAACACACACACACACACACCAAAACGGACAAATGGGCTGCTGATTTCAAAGTTAATATTGTGAAATTGGTTTCGTTAAAAATAATAAGCATTTGACTTGAAACATTTCCTACTTGGAGAATAATGCTTCTCTGACTCTAGGCACTTTCCCAGAAATTACATTTGTATTTCTCATTTTTTCAGATTAAAATATGTAATTTTAGTGAAGCTCATTGAAAGGAAATGGAAATCGAATCAACTATAACTCTGTTTCGTATTGTGCTATGTGTGTGTGTGACATTCATAAGACTCTAAGCAAAAGAGTTCAAGTGGTCATCCATTTTTCTTCATGAGTAAGGCAATATTTTGCTTCTCTAAAAAGATAACATTAATACTGTGCTAGTATAGCTTAACATTAGCAGGATGTAATGAATAGGCCATTGAACTGCGAAGCAGAGAAACTGCTTTCATACCAGGCTCCGGGGGCCATAACAGACCCATGACCTTGAATGAATGAGTGAGCCTCAGTTTGCTCATTTGTAAAATGGGATCTTCCAGATACTATTGAGTAATGAGATCAAACGAGACTCTGAAGGTGAAAGCTAACTGTTCACCCCACGAACTAAAGAAAGCGTGCATTGACCGAAGGCAGACGCTGGACACCAGGGAAGGGTTCTGAGTATGAGTCAGTGGGGAGAACCTGAGGTTTAGGGTCAGAAAAGCCAGGTCAAGTCTAGGCTCTGTCTCTGATTGGCTGCAGGTCTTTGATTGATGGCAAAAAAGATGTCTCTCCCCCTCCCAGATTACTGAACATGCAAGCGTTGAGCATGGTAATGCCTAGGAAAATGCCCTTTTTTGTAAACTGGAACTTTCTGCACAGCAGTTAGTTCTTACACCGCCCCTCCTCCCTTCACCTGTCTAAATCCATCCATCAAGGGAAGGCAGACTTAAAGCGGACCTTTCTCACCTCCCAGTGCTCCGACCTCCTTCATTCCAGGTGCCTGTCTTCGGCAGGGCTCGGCAGCCTGGGGAGAGAGACAGAGAACTGAGAAGACTGATATTTGGAAGGTCAGTGTGTCAGAAAGACAATGAAGTGTGCTAGTACCAAGTCGAGTCCCCAAAGCCCGTATGTGACAAGGTCTAAGTTCAACTGGTATCTTGAGCTTCCTACTCCTTTTTCTTGGCAGGAAACTTATCTGATAATTCCAGGTTACCTCTGTCAAATTTGCTCACTTAGCTCTAAATTCAGGCAAACAGGGGGGTTGTTTGGTTCCCCTTCCTCCATGGTGCCACGGCAGCCTGCCAGAGGAGGTGAGGTGCCTGGTCCACAGTTGAGGTCTTCAGTTCAAGGTTGCACTGCACTGAGAAGTAACTCTTCCCCATTGTCTTTCTTTTTTGAAAGACTTTAGGTTTTTTAAAGATTTTATTTATTTATTTTTAGAGAGGGAAGGGAGGGAGAAAGAGAGACAGAGAGAAACATCAATGTGCGGTTGCTGGGGGTCATGGCCTGCAACCCAGGCATGTGCCCTGACTGGGAATCGAACCTGCGATGCTTTGGTTCGCAGCCCGTGCTCAATCCACTGAGCTATGCCAGCCAGGGCTCAAAAGACTTTAGTTTTTAGGGGAGTTTTAAGTTACAGTGATTTTAAGGGGGAAGCACAAAGGTTTCCCGTATTCCTCCGGCCCTCACCCATGCACAGTCACATCAACAGCCCTCACCAGGGAGCATCTGTCACAGCTGATGGATGAACCTACTCTACCGCCACATCGTCCTCACCCAGAGCCCATCACTGCAGTTTGTTCTTGGTGTTGCATAGTGCGCGGACTTGGACAAAGGTGTAATGACACTTATCCACCACTGTAATATCATAACGGGTGTTTTCACCGCCCTAAAACCATCCTCCGGGTTCCACCTGTTCCTCCCTCTGCCCCATCTGTCTTCTAGGTGTGTCATCTCCATACGGCTCCTGGCGCAAGAGAATGACTGCCTTCCCCTGGCTGGCCAGGCTGTTCCTTCCTTCGCAGCTCCTCACCCTGGTCGCGAACATCGCTGCCCGTCTCCCAGCTAGCTCAGCGAGGTTTCACGACTCCCTCTGGGGCCAGTCCGGGCATGGGGACTTTCAGACGCTGTTTTTCTCGTTGGGGCTGCAGGATCCCCACCCTCTCACTCCTGTCTAGGAACCCTTCAGCGATCACCATTCTGATGCCCCTTGCCCGTTCTGGTGGCGGGGCACCCGTATAAGTCTCACGGCCCCCCCAGAGGCTCCAGATGGAAACTGCGTGCTTACTCTGTTCCCCCAGATCCTCAAACACGTGACGCAAGGGTGTGATTGCCCCTCCCACCCCCAAGACACACATCTCGTTTCTCTCCTTCTCCATCCTTTTCCTTTCTCCTCTCCAGCTGGATGTTGTTTTTCCTTGAGGGTCAGCAAGCAAAAACAAATTCTAAATCTTTGCATATCTTTCCCAGTCTTTCCTCTCTGATACCCAGATTGAGACTTTTGAATGAGAAAGAAAAGGGTGGGGTGTCTTCATCCGCAACAGCTTTCTAATGCAGTGGCTGCCCACCTGCCTAAATTGGGGAAGCTTCCAGACAACTACATCAAGGAAATATTTTAGATGTGGGTTCAAGTTCCGTGCGTGCATTAGGCAGGACACGAGGCCGTGGGTGAGGCAATCGTTGACTGAAGGAAATCAATTTGGTTGGAGAGAGAAGGGCATGAAGACGGGTAGAAGGAGACGCAGTTAATGAAAGGAAGCTCTCCGTAAGAGGAGCGTGGGCTGCGTAGGGGAGAAGAAGAAGACAAGTAGAGGGACCGGGGGTCGTGCTTGGAGGATGATGGATTTTGGTTAATGCTCCTGAGATGCGAACGTTCCGAGTGCTTCAGGCGAAGTGGGTTCCTGAACGGGAGGGGAAGAAAAGGCTAAGGGGTGTTAGGTTAGAAAAACAGACAGTTGGCATTGCCCTGGATTTTGGGGCTTACGTGATTGATTCCCTAACTCCTATGCCACCAGTTATATGCACTCATACGTTTAAAACTTGTCATTTCTTGCATAGTGTCATTTCACGTGAGTTAGGGAGTTTAAAAGAGTCCTTTTCCTTGGGGTGAGGAAATGTGTCTCTTCTAGTCCTCCAGAGGAAAAAGAAATATATATATATAAATTTTATAAATTTATACATTTTAAAATATATAAATATAAAATCATATTTATAAATACATTTATATAAATATGTTTATATAATTGCATAAATATAAAATATATTTACATTTATATAAAATCATTTGTATAAGATATGTATACATATATATCTTATATAAATGACTTATCTATCTTTCCATGTATCTGTATATTGCCGGGGAGAGGAAAAGCTGTAAACACTGCATTTCAAGTGGCAGCCTGCCACGCTGCATCGGGATAGCCCACAACTGAGCCCATCAAAGTCATGGTGTGGAATGAGCCTTCGGGACGCACTGTGTAGAAAGGCACAGTGCGTCCCGAAGGCTCACTCCACACCATGACTTTGATTTGACCTCCTCAAGTTCCCAAGCCGCCTCAGCTCCCAGTGTGGCTGAAATGTGTTCATAAGTTTACTGTTGGTGGACCCAAATCAAAATTGGGAAAGGGGTTTGTTGCTTGCCAACATTGTGTCATATATTCTTGAACTTGAGAGGAGTCTGAATGAATGGCTTTGTTGGATTGTACGTGCATTTCTCATTTAAAATTAAATTCATAAAATTAAGAGTTGATTCAAGCTGAGAGAGAGAGAGAGAGAGAGAGAAGCATTAGTCATCTGGTTATTTACCTGTCAGAAAATACCACAGAGAGATTATTTTTTGTACAAAAAAACCCAATTTTTATGTCTGTAGAATCTTGGCTATCTCTCATTGTACCCTGTCACACACACAAAGTTCTGCAGGACCCGGCTCCCTACTCGTGTTGGGAGAGCTATAAAGCGATTGTTAAAAATCTGTGCAATACATGGACGCACAGGCAAGCCTCAGACACATGTGCGTCCTCTCCTTCAGATGTCCCCACCGCAAGGCACTTCCCACTATGTCACGGTGCTTTCTTGTCCTGCGGAGTGAAGGGAAGGCCGTACATAGGCCTATTTTCCTACAGCGCTTGCCTTCACTCCGGCGGCCTGGCACGGATAAAACAAGACCAGTGTGCCTATATCCAACTGGTCCCACATCCCAGAAGGAGCCGGAAGAACGGCAGGGCGCGAGGGTGGTGGGGGCGCGGTGAGCAATCGCTGAAGCCAGGCCGACTCGGGGCCAGGTGCTGGGAAGCCCCCTGCGCCTGGCGGGAGTGATGGAAAGCTGTTGACATCCGAGGGCCCTTCCAGAGGCCTCTGCCAAGAGAGCGGGGAGGAGTTTTGGTCCTCGGAGGACCCACCTCCCCATCACAGCCTGCACTAATTGGTGCCCTCGCTGGCACTCGCGGCGGGGTGCCGGAGATTGGCACCGAGCCTCTGTGGCTGGGCAGCGTGAGCTCAGACCTCCGGGTGGGCCAGGGGCTGCGGGGGGGGGCGCAGCAGACCCCAGGCTGACTCAGCTCGCTCAGCGCTCCCACGCAGGGAGCCTCCAGAACTGGGGCCCTTCCTGCATCTGGCTCCAAGCATTTGCAAGGAGTCTTCTGTTTTTAAAAGCAAAGCAATGATTCCCTGTGAAAGGTGGACCTTTAAAAAAAAGAAAGCTGCATCACCACCATATTTGTGTAAAGATTTGAAGGCTGTTTTTTTAAAGATTTTATTTATTTATTTTTAGAGACAGGAAGGGAGGGAGAAAGAGAGAGAGAAACATCAATATGAGGTTGCTAGGGACCATGGCCTGCAACCCAGACATGTGCCCTGACTGGGAATCGAACCTGCAATGCTTTGGTTCGCAGCCCACGCTCAATCCACTGAGCTACACCAGCTAGGGCTAAGATTCAAAGGCTTTTAACTATTCCCCATTACTGCCTTCCATTAACTAAGAGAAGAAAAACCGAAATCACGTATGACAAGGCAAGCGTCTCGTTTTTGTGCCGGCCGTATCGTAGGCAGGTGCACACGCGTCTGCCTGTCTGCCTGTCCATCTCTCTCCATCCATCGTGGTCTGATGCGAGCCAAAGAAGACTCAAGCAGTCACAGAACCGTGTCCACAGGGAGGGGAGGTGTGCAGGGTGCTGCTGGGTGCAGGGGAGGCATTGCCGAAGGAGGACCTCCGGAAGGAACCCGGCTTGAGTGACGCTGAAGGAAAAAGCTCTTCATCACATCGAGGAGAGGGGACAACTCGTTCTCAGGATCGGGAGGGCCTGTGCACAGGACACGGTGTCCCCCAGCTGAGTGTGCTCACAGCGGTGCACAGCGTTTGGTGCGGCTGTGATGACAGGTGTGAGGAGGTGGCAGGAAGCGAGCACAGAGGTGGATCCCAAAAGCCCGGGAGGATGGAGATGGGGGAGGGTCCCACAAGGCCCGTTGGAAAGCTAACAGGACACCGAAGCTCAGCCAAAGAGCTTGAGTTCTCGTGGGAACGTTAAAAGATGACTCAAGGATGGACGGACTCTGAAAACCACGAGAACAGGTTGGGCCCGTGGAGTGGAGAAGAATGAGCTTCTCAGTCAAGAGGACACTTGGGCGCAGCTGGGGGTGGGAGGCTAAGTACACCACGGGGCGTGGGGGGAAGGGGAGGGCGGGATCAGGTAAACTCTGGAAGACTGGGCGCAGTCGGAAATCAACTAGATGTGGTTGTCATGGAGATGCAGGTGCTCATCGAATGCTCGGGCAGACTGTAAGATGAGCAGAGCCTGAAATGCTGGGCCTGGTAAAGTGACGTATGGCCGACATCACTGCTGCACACTCCTAACCAGAGGCCTGTGTCCTTCTGGACTGCGGATGGCACAGCCTGCTGTCTGAGTGCAGAGATGGTCACGGTGTCCCTTACCAGTCAGTGTGGGTATAATATGACCAACGCGGTGCCAGAACTCCACAGGGAATGCCGGGGTTCTCCCTCCTTCAAGAGTCTCTAACACTGGGCACCAGCTAAGAGGGCAAAAATCCATCTTCTGAAGTCACCACAGGGTCCCAGATCTCCGGGAGTCCCCTGGCTGCCTGGGGCTACTCCAGAGGGTGGGGAGAATGTGAAGAGCAAGGATCAGATTGTGGTGCCTCTAGTTCCCTAGGGCTTCCAGAACAAAGCGCCACACACTGAGC
This sequence comes from Phyllostomus hastatus, assembly GCF_019186645.2. NCBI lineage: Eukaryota > Metazoa > Chordata > Mammalia > Chiroptera > Phyllostomidae > Phyllostomus > Phyllostomus hastatus. Next base: position 16,467,857 of record NW_025333607.1, read on the forward strand.
TGCTTAAACAACAGAAACGTGTCGTCTCACAGTCCTGGGTGCTAGAAGCGTGAGGCCATCGCCCTGCCTCTGGATGGCTGGTTTCCACCCCTTCGTCCTCGCTCAGGGGGCCCCTGGGCTCATGGAAGCATGGCTCCAGTGTCCACACGGCATGCTCCCGGTGGGACTGTCCCTATGTCCACATTTCCCTCTTTCCCAAGGACAACAGTCCCATTCAGGGAAGGGTCCCTCCCTCTACTCCAGGGCAAGCTCCTCTTAGTAATTACATCTGCAAATGACTCTTTCCAAATAAGGTCGCATTCTGAGGTTCTGGGGGTTAGGCCTTCAACATATGAATTGCGGGGGCAAAGTTAACCCGTAACAGTTTCAGACAAGGCCAGCCTGGGCCTCCAGCTCTGTGTGTGGGCACAGCGGTGGACAGAGCACGCAGAGGACTCCTGAGTGGCCAGGCCAGAGTGAGGTCACCTTTCGTGTCTATGGCCCGAACACACGGATTTGACTATTTCTTAAACCCGGGGCTACATCTTCACTGAGCCAGCCACGGGAGAGAAAGTGTAGCAATAACTAACCTTCCAGAACCGGCCAGGAAGACAGCAGGGGCGACGTGAGGAAGTACGTGGCCCAGCCGCTGGGCGATCGGCGGAGCGCGGCCGCCCCCGCCCCCGCAGGCACGTGGTAACGTCAGCGCAGGAAAAGTGAGTTAAAGGAGGAGGCGGACCCGCTAACACGCTGTTAGCTGGCTGCCGCGATGCGCTGTGACATTCCTGTCCCAGGGCCTGCGCAAGCGGTTAACAAATCCCATTACAGCCTTTCCGGAGTTCCCCCTCGGCTGCAGAGCTCAGAAACCAGCCCGGCATGGGGAGCCCAGGTTGGGGGGGGGGCTACCCAGAAGCCCCTGTGGGCGCGTCCAGGTGACCTTACCTTTCCGAGCTCCTCTGTCCCCACTGGGAAGCAGAGAATAATGATAGTACAAGAACGAACACATGTCCATGTGCATCACAGCCTATGGGGCAGAAATGTGTACAAAAGGGAAAATTAGTTGAAAGCCAAAAGGTATATACACTAAGATCATTGGAATTGAAAGCTCCGGCTTCTTCTCATGCTGCCTGACTTCGAGCCATGAAAACATCTGCCCTGCCTCAGTGTCTCCTGTCTCCTGGAAATGATCAGAGTGAGTAGAGACAAAAAAACCTTTGCAATTTTTTTATGGGGGATGGTTTTGTAGAAACCACAGTAAGCATATAAGGACATCAGCAAGCATTTACACTCTGTTTATGCTCCAGCAGGATTTAAAAAATCGGGCGATTGCTACATTGCTCCTACAACAGACGGAATGGTGAGAACTTCCAGCGGCTGCGGGGGCCACTTTCTCAAAGGCCAGAGTCACTCAAAGCACCTTCAGGAGCTGGGATGAGCGAAGGGCGCTGCAGGAGTTCCCACGGGTACCGTCCCATTCACGTCCCGTGGGTCAGGGACCAGGCACGGGTACCATCCCATTCACTTTCCCGTGGGAAAGTCCCTCGGACCAGGAGGGACTTTCTCCCTCGGCTAGTGACAGGGTGAGATGAGGTCAGGCCCACACGGTTCGGTTCAAACGAACAGGACGGGACGGGGAGGAAGTTTGCCCGGCCTCGTGGTTGGGGTGGGAGGAAGGGGACTGGAAGGGAACCCAGCAGAAACGGGGAGATTCGGGAAACCTGGCGGAGCCATGATGAATGGCACTGGACCTTCTGTATTTTACGACACCTTTGCTTTGTTCCTGGACTCGAAGCAACCCCATTTTACAGCGGCGACGTGAGCACAAAGCAAAATAATGAAAGCGGAGTGATTAAGGGTCTCCAGCACGCCCTTCCTAGGGCTTTCAGGGGGGTGGATTCAAGGCCATGGTTAAGTCCATGCATCAAGCTCCTCCTCCCTCCCCCTCTCCCAGCTTTCCCAATGATGTTGACACGGGAGATCAGGCAGCATTGGCTATTTCCAGGGTTTTAGGCGCCTGTCCTGGTATAAACCAGGCCACAGGAATCACATCCTAAGACCAGAATGTCACTGAACTTCCCCAGGAGGCCTGAGGGACCACGGGGACAGTTTATACTCCAGAGGCTGTAGGGGGAACAGGGGTGGCCTTATCCAACTGAAAACATCCATCCGCTAATTCAAGAGTTCAGGGACGCCTGGGTCCTAGGTCCATCCCAGCTGCATTAGCCTGGAGGCCCCCCGTTTTCCAGGCCCACCTTTTCTTCTTTTCTGTGTGATCAGCAAATACCATTGACATACTAACCACCATTTTTTTGCGGGGGAGAGGGTCTTGTTTTTAACTTGAGCCCAGGTCTTTGTTGAAATCTTGAGACACTACAGAATGAGCAAGAACTGGGATCTGGGGCTAGAAGTGATGAAGATTCTCTAAGGACACTTAGCAGGGAAGTGGTGGGTATGTGGGTATTGGTGGGACCTGCCCCCCGCCTTGCTCTCTGGAGGAAAAGAGACAGGAACAGAATGAGCTGATGAACCTGGGTGTCCACAGGCTCAACGGAGCCCGAGACGGCCTGTGGAGCTTCCCCGGCCCGGCCCGGCCCAGACTGGCCAGGTTCCGGCACAATGGACTGACAGCAGGGTGTGCGGGGAGGGCCTGGAAGTAAGAACTGTGGGAGTGGCCACTGTAGCCCTGCCCCCACCCCGGGAGCAAGCTGCCTGGGCCACCGACCAAGGCCTGAAGGGATGATGGACTTCTCAGCGGAGAGCAATGCTGACAGATGACAAGAGGACTTGAGGCCCCTCCCTTGCAACCTTCTAAGCCTCCCCGTTTCTATGAACTCTGGGGGGAGGGAGGATGCTGAATGAAATCAACTTTCCATCTCTCCAGCAGGGCATGAGCAAAACACAGAAGTGAGTTCAGTTACAGAGAAATAAAGTTAGATGTCTTGCACACCGGGGCTTGCAAATGGAGATTCACTGGGGTTGGGGGGTGGGAGAAATGGTCTCTCTCGGTGCCTTTCTCTCTGTCTCTGTCTCTATCGACATCTCTTTTTCATAAAGCAGGTATTGATTATACAGAACGAACAAATGAAATGTGGGCCGGGCTGTGCAGGCCAGTGCAGAGCAATCTGGCGGAGGAAGACGCTGTTCCAGTGTATCCCTAGCTTTCCGTGCCCCTATGTGAAAGGAGGGGTTTCAGGATCCCGGGCCCTCCACCCCTGCCCTGAGGGTACCGCCCCTACCCCACGGGCTCCTCCCCTGCCTCAAGGGCCCCGCCCATGCCCCTTGAGCCCCGCCCCTGGCCCGCGGGCTCCATCTGACTGCCCAGGCAAGGGACACACGCCACCTTCCCCGGACTCGCCAGCACGTTGGGCTGCTCTGTCTTTTCCCCTCCTAGCCATCTGTTCCCGCTGCTCCAACAGCCTCTCTGCCCACCCGCGCCAGGGCCTGTCTGAGCAGGAGGGTGTGGGGGTCTCTGACGAGGGGCCGGCCCCTCCACCGTGCTCAGCCCGAGGAGAGCGCCAGCTGTCTGGCTTCATTTGCATTTTCCTCTCCCAAATAATGAAATTAGCCATGAGTTTCCCGAGGTGATGCAAGACGCAAATGTAGGCTGGATGTGTCAGTGTGTGATGGAGAGGGAAGGAGAAGGTCAGGGAAGCGTTTGGGCAGCAAATTGGCAGCATGGAAACCGAAAGGGAAATGAGAACACATTTTCCTGGAGATGTACCTTTTAGCTCAGAGCAAAATGGACCTTTTGCGCTCAGAGGAAAGTCAGATGACGCCTTTACCAGGTAATGTTCCCCCCTCCGGGGTGAAGGCACACTCCTTTTACAAACAAACGGAAAAAGGTATCCGCTAAGGCTGAAGCACATCTCAGTGACCGGACATTTCTTTGGCCACTTACGGCACTGTCTTAAAATGATCATTTTGGCTGGGGTGCAGAGGCCAGGACGCCAGGCAGGGCAGCTGAACACCGGTGAGGTGCAGAAGTTAACCAACTGCTCTTTGCTCTTTTCTCTAAGCTGTTGTTGGAACACTTCTGAGTGCAAATAAAGTCAGACTCTCTTCACTTGTCCTGAGGGTTTGGTTACCGGCTCTGTGACTGGTTGCTTTGCTGTCGCTTTGTCGTGTTTCTAAACTGACTAGTTAGTGCTCATCCCTGAGGTGAAGATACAAATTCTTGGAGATCGTACAGTATATGCCTCTATCGCCTTATCGCCCGTGAGCCTCTGTGTGGCCTCTCCTCTCCCACAGGGTTGGCTGCCAGTCATTGAGTTCAGGGCCACTTTTACGCTGCATGTCATCTCTGTCCTTGACGAATGACGCCTGCAAAGACCCCGTTTCCAAATCAGGTCACGTTCTGAGGTTCTTGCTGGACATGAATTTTGGGCAACGCTGTTCAGCGCACCACAGACAACCAGGAGTTTCCAGACCGGAGGAGTGAGAGAAACACATCCAAGGTGTTTCCCCAGATTTCAGCCTGGGCAGCGGGAAGGATGGAGCTGCCCTTTGCTGGGAGGGGGTGACGGCAGGAGGAGCAGCTGTGCAGAAGACAGGACGTGAGGAGTGTCGTTTGGGTCATGTTAAGTGTGAGAAACCCCGAGACATCCAATGGTGACGTCGAGTCAGCAACTGGACGTGCACGTCTCCCCAGAGCAGCTAGTCTTGACGTCATCACAGACTCATTTCACGCAGGGTGGGGCGTTTGAAAGCCCTTTATGTGTTGGAGAAACCGAAAGCACAAGCTGCCTTCAGAATGTCCCGAAAGTCATGCCGGCCTCTGCCATTTTCCCAGACCACCATGTTTATCAAGAACTTCAGGTCCATTGCCTCCGGCCGCTTTCGACTTCGGCTGTTAATTATTCAACGACAGGCAAGTTATTAATCAGTCTCGGCCTCAGTTTCCTCATCTGTAAAACGGGATGAAAATGACATCTATCTTACAAGAGTTTTGTAAAAATCTTATTAGATATAATAATATAGATACAGTGCTAGTGGTAACATGAAGGGGCATGCGGGATCACACTCTTGACGGTAGGGAAATCGGACCTTGGTCGGTGCCTGCACCACTAGCGGTAAGTGCCCGGATATTTTTACCTGCACAACTCACTCGATAGTGTGGACCTGACTGATTTCCCAGTGGACATGCAGTAGGTGTCTTGGGACTACGGGGAGCAGATGTACATCCTGGAGCCCGGTGTAGGCAAGGCCCCAACAGACAGTTGCCCCAATAAGGACATTTACAAAGAGATGACCACAAAGTAGGATGGGTGGTGGGGGCCACTGGAGACCCGTTAAGAATCACGGGATCTGGTCGGGGAAGACGAATCTCAGTGGAGCTTTGGCCATAGCTCCACGCGACAGGCACTCTGGGTTTGGGGAGCCTCGAGATTTCCCCATGGAACCCTGCTCCTCGTCACGACGCCACATCACCACTCAAAAGCGAAGAGCTGAACTCTACGACTGCAGCTTCTGAGCACGCGGGGGCACCGAAATCAAACGCCTTTGCTGATGCCAGTTGGATCGACATGAAAATAAATGACACACATACCAGCATTCTGCTTGGAGAAGGCCTAGGCCCAAATGCGAAAGCAGGAATAGCACTGGCAGACGCTCTGGCCCTCTCTCCTGTCCCGTGTGCATTGATGCATCAGGCTGCAAACTTGCCCATATGAGCACCTGGGAGAATTTTGCTTTAAATGTGATGTTTTCCCGTTAGTCATTCTGCAATAGGGATGAACACTAACATCACTGATCATGTTCTATTCGATTGAGATGAACTTTAATTTCTTCCAGGTTTCACTCATGGAACTCAGAGATGTGACTGAGTTCCACCTTTTATCCAGAACGAGTACAGAATGTAGCCATCAAATTTGCAGGTGCTGGGGGTGCATCAGGAGGGCCACAGACGTGTCCCCCGGGAAGGGAGGTCCTTCCCTGCATTTCCTGTTCCTGCCCCTCCTCCCCTGCTTCCTCACTGTCATCCCCGAAAAACACAATTTCCACCTGACAGCTCTTCACGTCAGTCAAAAGTCTAGGTCAGACACTTATCAATTGACCCGGTGTTAAGGGTAGACACTCATTTCAGCATCTGTCAATAGCCTCTTTTGATCCATTTAGACCAGAGCCTGCATCCCTGCGGTGATTTATACCGACACGTGCGTGGACTTTTAAAGACAGAGAAACATTTGCAGAACTCCAGAAACCCGGTGCCGTGTGTATGGCTGCTGCTATTGCCTTCCAACAAAGAACCCCAGAGAGAAGGCGATACCAGGGGAATCATACTCCGCAAGGCCTCCAGAGACCCTGCCCACAGTGTCGGGCCCGGAGGCTGCGGCACAGAAGGGGCTGGAGGATGGAAGCCCAGCATCCACTCTCGTGTGGCCTGCATTCTCGCACTCGTTGGACCGGGAAGGCCTCCGCCAAGTTAGTTGGTCTAACTCCTGAGCGACCAGACTGTGGAGGCATGTTTACAGCGGCCAGAGGTCACAGCTAACCTAGACAGTCCCTGGGAAAAGTGCCCCAAACGTGAGATATGGGGTCAGGGTGCAGTGCCCCTTTGGCCTGGTCCAGCCTGCTCTCTCTCCCCTCCGCTTTGGCAAGGCGTGGGGAGAGGCGCCCCACCGGGGCTCAGGCACCCTCTCCCCTCGCCAGCCCCCTGGGTCCTCCCAGGCAGGATGCACGTCGCGCTCTCCCAGGTGTTTGTCACCAAGCCGCCCGTCCCTCCCTCCTCGGGAGACAGGAAAAGAAATGCGACCACGGGAGAAAGGCAGAGGGGCCGAGGAAATTTTCCTGACACGCTCCCGCTGTGACGCCGTGGCGGCTGAAGAAGGCCTGTCATTGGGCTGTCAACCCCTCACCTCCCCCAGACGCGCGCCGAAATGAAGTGGAGAGAATTGCTGTGCGGGGCCGCCGCCTGCTTCCAGGCCCGCGTGTCCGTCCTTGATGTCAGTCAAGGCAGTTAACTGGCACCCACGGCGCCTTCGGAAAAAAACCCTCCTCGAAGTAGCCGTAATGACTGGAGTCGGGATGACTAGCTCTTGTCAGGTAATGACTTCTTGACATAATGTATTGTTTACCTAGGCAACGCTCTCTTACTTGCATTTTAATGAGCCTAATTAATAATAAGTTAGGAGTCCGCAGCTATTTCTTCACAGCTGGACCATATGCACTAATTACACTGAGCGCGCAAACCTAAAATAATTCATTGGGTCAGAAGAAAGAGTTTGAGTCGCGAGAGAAGCTTGGTCTGTGTGCATTCTCGCTTGGTCCCCCCTCGTCAGGATGTCAATTGTGAGTGCAGAGCAGTTCGCAAATAATCGAGGCGGACATCGTCTCGGAGAAGAAGGTTTTGCTGGCGCTGTGCTGGTGGGTGTTCTCCTTGGCAGGCGCTGCTGGAGTTGCTGCGAGGAACTGACGGGCAGGCTTGCTAGGAGCACCCTACGAACACACACACCCTACGAGTGAAAACCCAGAATAGTTCTCGCGTGGGAGAATAAGCACCGGTGGTGGTGGAGGGGAATCAATTCATGGAAATATTGCAGTTACCAAGAATGAAGCACCTGGGAAAGGCCGTTTTAGAGCTTAGGAGACGGTTTCTGTGCTATGCAGAGCACGCTTCCTTAATGCTAAGTTCCTACTTAGCTTTTGCACTTTCCTCATTAGAATCTTAGAACCGAAAATAAGTGTTCGGAATCCAGGCGCAGCCACAACTCTAACAAAGGCAGAATGCCAGGTCACTACGTAGATTCCCCGAGAACCACCAGACGCCTCTGCTCCCCACTCGACCCGGCTGGCAGGAGTGCAGGGGCCCCCGACGGTGACCTTCCTTGGGAAATTGTGGGAAAATCCTCGTCCCAGAGGGCCTTTGGCTCTATGAGCACCCGGACACGGAGCTGGGGACACCTTAGGGTGACGACTGGACTCCTGGGGGCAACGGCATTGGGACACCCCGAGCTGAGGTGCAGCCAGTACAGGAAAGATCATCTGTGACCTGAGTCTTATTCCTTTTTTAAAAAATCATGCAGTTTAGCTTTTAGCTGTGGACAGATCCTGGAGGAAATGTGGTAAGAAATGCTCCAGTGAACGTGGGGATCGCAATCCCTGTCCAGATCCTTCCCGGAACCCAAATCGCGGCTTGAGCACGGGCGCTGACTACCTGGAGGGGGAGAGAGAAAAGTCGGCGTCGGGGCTGGGCGAGGACGCTCACTTCTCTCGGAGCGGCTTTCGGACCTCGCCAGGGCCCCATCCACCCATGTTTTAACAAGACACAGTTCAAAGCAGTCAGAGACCATCCGAGCTAATTGGTTGATTCAGCAAGAAACCTGGGAAAAGGTGAGGCTGGGGCCGGAGGCGCCCGGCTGGCTGGGCGGCAGCTGTTCCCGGCCAGGGCCGTGGGTGGGGGCGCACCCTGCCAGGCGCCATATGCGTGATGGGCAGGCAGGACAGCGAGTGAGCGCGGGAAGGTGACAGGCTGACTCTGGTTCGCAGGGAAAGAGACTTCCCTCAGAGTAGACACGAGTGGGATAATGCCCACCCACACACTGGGCCCGTTTTCAGGCTGCTGGCCGCTTGGCAGAATTTTCCCTGCTGCGCCCTCCACCCCTCTTCCCCCAAGGAGGGAGAAAGCGTGCCCCGTCCCCGTCGTCCCCCGAGGCTCTCAGAGACACCCGGGCAGAACCCCTGAGTGCAGGACACAGGCACGGGTCCCACCTGCAAGGCGCCGGGCCGTCACGTTCACACAGGCCCCCTCCGAGGGCCCTCCCAGCGTCCCGTGGGTGGAGGTGCGACTGGTCTCAAACTCACGTCTTTCTGTCTCTGTGACCAGCGCTGGTTTCAGCCTGCCTGCTCGCGGTTGGGTCAGAGCAACTCAGTAGAACATCCTCGGGAAGTGCTCTCTTTCTGATAGGACACGTGTCACTCCCAGGACTAGGACGGTCCCCAAATCCATGCCAAGAAGCCCTCTGACTGCCTCTGCGGGGAACTTCTTTCCATTGCCGACCCTCTCGTTTTGTCTTTGCTTTGAAAACCTACTGTTGGAGATCCCCACTCAGTTCCTTCTTTTATATGAGAAGATGCTTAAAAAGCGGTTCTAATGTCAGGTAACAGGGTCACCTTTGAGAGCAGGTGGGTCGATGGTGGTTTTGAAGACTGAACTCACCCAGGGACCTCCAGCAAATTGCTGGACGTGGCTTCTCAGTAGAAGTGACTTATTTATTCTCACCACAAGCGAAACGGATTTCCCAAGTGCGCCTGTGACTGCGGGGGAACGAGGTGGCTGAGAAGTCCCAGAGGCACGTGGTCTGACCCTCAGGGCTCAGTCTCGCATGTGGGAGGTCACTCATCAGTCACCCCCACTAGACGTCGCCATTGCTGTCCTCGCAGATGACTGGGCGCCAGAGACACCTGCTGAGCCATCACTTCGGAAGCTCAGCGGAGCCCGGGATCATCCCAGCGGTCCATCCCATTTAGGCGTACACCTCGCCATTCGCTCACAGATCCGAGGCCACTGAGCGACTCTACACAAGTAGAAAGCGCTCGCTTCATGCACTGCGCTTCCCCGTGTGCTGTGCGGGACAACGGAGTGGCGAGCAATGAGCACTGGGCTGTTTGTCACTTACTGAGACGAAAGGCCGGCCGTCAGAGACCCGGCATCCACCGCTGCCACACCCAGCTCCCTCCCTCGGCCCCAGCCCCCAGCACTAGCTCCTTCTCCAGTGTCCCCTGCCTGGGGGTCAGCCTGAGGTAGCCACCCCCCCCCAGGGGAAGTGTTAATATGATATGACCCAGTCCTGGGACCGAGAGAGAGAGAGAGAGAGAGAGAGAGAGAGAGAGAGAGATCATCTGGGATTGAGCCCAAACTGTGATTTCCCTGCTTTAATCTCAGTTGGAGGAGGTCTTGGGGGTCAGAAAAGGAATCTCCTTTCATTGTCCCTGGGAACCCTAAATTGGCAAATACAGAACCTATGTTTCTAGGGAAACACAAAGTTAGGTTCCTGGAAACCTCTGGTCACCACATTTCCAACCTTGTTTTGTATGGGTTCCATTCAAAGTCACCTTATTGAACATCGCTGGGTCATTACCATGGAGCTCACAGCCACCGTCCTATAAACCTGGGCCTGCACAAGCCCAGCTAACACGTGTTGTTTTTTTTTTTTTTTCTGCAAGGCACATCACCTTGCCTTCTTAGGCTTGGGGACACCAGATGGCACTTCGGCACTACACTTGGGGTCCATTCCGAGCAGCAAGATTGCTAAGAAACAGCACAAACATGTGAAAAGGGTAGCACTCACTAGACCATGAAAAGAACACGTGTTTATCCTACACCAGGACAGAAACCGGAAGACCGAGTGTTACGCTGTCCAGCCTCAAGGGACTGACTTCTCGCCACTCTGCGCGTGGCCTCAGGTGCTCCCAGGACACCGTGGGAATTCATCTAGAGGTTACAAATGAATTTCAGTGAGTAGGTGAATTTGCAAATACAGAACCCACGAATAATGAGGATCGACTGCAGTTTACATAAAACAGTACGCCCAAAAAATAATTTAAGGGGCAGTATTGTTCCAGGGCCTCCAAGTATAAAACCTCATTATATGGTTTTTAAAACAGTGGTAAAGGGATCATTTGTGTTTATGCCAAAGGGAACCTTTTCAGAGGCGGAATCAAATATGCTGGAGATTAGGGTTCAGTGATATTCACTTGTATATCTGAAGGCTATTGATTACTTGTCTAATTTGTATCATTTCTCTCGGCTCCCTGGACAAATTGAGCTGTTTGGCCATCTGATTTGCCCTCAATTACGCATTTTACAGTCTCGTTCTTCAGGCTCTCCCAATGCACAGAGGGCCCTACCCGCGTTCCAACCTGCCCTACTTTTCTCGCGCGGTTCCGCTGGAAGGGCTTGGACTCACTGTCTGCCTCGCGCCTTTGTACCCCGTGGTCCCAGGCCGCCTGGAGCTCAGTGCTTTCCCAGAATCCACCAGGGCGAACTCGTCTCCACAGGGAGGTGCGAGCTACGGCAGGGCAGTGAGTGACCCGGCCTGTCCTGGGTTGGGCTTTTGAGGCATGATGTTAAATTATTCTATTTCTGTCTTTATGAATTGGGGATGATGACTGCCTTCCTCCTCGTGGGCTGTTCTTATCAGGCTGGAATAAGATAGAATGTGTTGGAGGTGCGTATAAACTCTAAGTAAATAGTAAGATTATTAAACTTCTCTGGTCTCTTCTTATTCTTTTCTCCCTGTCTCTGAGGCTTTTCAACCTTAGAAAAGGAGCTAAAACTCTGTAACCCCTTGCCATTATCTTGGGAATGTTTATAGCCAAACAGAAGAGAATATAACCCTTTTGATTAAACCCAAGGTTGGGAGATTTTCCCCTTTATTGGGCTAGAAGGAATGACTATGGGCTAGGTCTTGACTTTTTTTCCCTTATTTGTCAAACAAGCTCTTGGGTCTTGTAAGTTAAGAGCAGCGCTTTTATGGCAGCAGCGTGTCACAAAGCAACAATGCAAACGGGTGTCTGTCGCCGCCGGCACTTACACACGCACAGTGTGTGGGAGCCGTGTCTCACCCCAGCACGGGACAGAAATGTCAGGTCGAGGTCCTCAGCTCCGGAAACAACATGCTAATTAAATACCTTGAGAAAAGTTCCAAATACTTCTTGTCAACTAATTTTATTTTTAAAGGGGATTTAGGCAAAGGAGTTATTCAAGCAAAGTTTTGGGTGCCGAGGGAAGACCCGATAACTTTTGCTAGTGCATTTTTGCCGACCAGTAGCGGATGGATACACACACCTGTCCACCGTGCCAGGCGACATCTGAGGACAGTGCAGGGTCATGAAGGAGAGCACGTGCTGGAGTCACCGGATGCGGGCTGAACCCCCAGCTTCTTCCTCATTGAAGTGTGAGCTTGGACGGGTCGCTCAGCCTCTTTGAACTTGAGCTTCCCCGCATGCCAAAGGGGGAATCCTGTATCTCCTTCGGTAGGTTTGTGAGAATTAGATACAACTCTGCAGGCGACAGTTCCGAGGCTAGGGGTCTGCCCCCGGGACATGACCCAAACATGACAGGTCCCCTTCCCTTTGTCAGCCCCAAATGGAATCATTCGGAGTGATGTTGTCCACGGGGTCACATTCACTTACATTTTTTTTTTAGGTAACAGGCCCTCACTAAGTACTGGGGATAAAGATAAAACAGTATATGCTGCCCTGGCTGGTGTGGCTCGGTGGACTGAATGCCAGCCTGTGAACCGAAAGGTTGCCAGTTCAATTCCCAGCCAGGACACATGCCTGGGTTGTGCGTCAGTTCCCTAGCTGCAGGGGCGTGTAAGAGGCAACCAACTGATGTATCCCTTGCAAACTGACATTTCTCTCCTACTTTTTCTCCCTCCCTCCCTGTCTCTCTAAAAATAAAGAAATAAAATCTTTAAAAAAATAGTATATACTTTCTGTCGTAAAGGAGTTTGCAACCTACTGAATGGAATCTGAAGACAGATCGCAGGTCATTACAGACCGAGTGGAACTCTTTTCGGAGAAGGACGGCGATCTTCAGGACGTCAGCCTCAGCGTCCCTTGTTCCGGTCACTCCTCCACGGGCACTCCACGGAGAAGACAGGAGTCACGCGGCACACCTATTTGTTTTCCCACAGAGGTCTTTTCTGAAAAATCTACTGAGTTCTGCCAGAAGAAAGTCGTGGCATGTTGTAAGTTTAATTATGTTCAATTCATTAACACAATTAGGGCTGTGAACAAATTTATTGACACAGCCAGAATCACTTAGTAACAGGCAGTAAGTTGTAGATGAAAAACCTCATTGCAGGCCTCGAAGCTCCAGGGATGAGAAATGGGAAATTCATCTTCGGTTCCTCGCAACTGTTCTAAGAGACCCGACCGGAGGTGGCCGCTGGTAATTCATTGCGAGAATTGTTCATATTCAAAGAATGGTTCTCAGGTCCCTTGGAACGTAAATCGAATCTTTTGGAAATACCACTTCTCATTTTAACATAATAAGGGATGCAGACAGGGAACTTTGAAGAATATAGATTTGATTTTAGCTCCTCTGAGCTGGCCTCCCTCCCAGACAGGTTGGCGTCTTGTTTTTCTTTTCTGGGGAAGGCCAAAGGGGTGCTGTAGGTTGGGAAAAACCCAATGCCCAACACCTTTCCTTCTGAATTCATTCTTTCGAGCTGGGTTCGCACAAAGAAGCAGCGAAGAAACCCGAGTAGATGAAGCAAATTTCATCAAGAAAGATGTTACGATCCGGGTTAGTTTTAAGAATGTTCATCTGGAGGAGAGTCAATCTGTCATTCACCAGGCAAACCATCTTTAAAGAGGCCTCAATAAAGTACTAATTTTTTAAAAGCTTTTTTTTAAAAAGCCACATAGAAATAGCAGGATTTTTCCAGCCCAAAATTTTTACTTTCCCTGAACAATGCTTAGGTGACGTAACATCCTTGGAAATTTGAGTCTCCAAGAAAAGTTTTGCACGTATATTTTTGGTAACTGAGGCCAGGGCAGGTGCCTCAGCCATCCTTTCCCTGGAGCTGTCACTTCTGCTTCCCAACTGTGGGCTTGTGACATGAAAAAGTGAGTAGACTTTTTTTTTAAAGATTTTATTTATTTATTTTTTAGAGAGGGAAGAGAGGGAGAGAGAGAGAGAAACATCAATGTGCGGTTGCTGGGGGTCATGGCCTGCAACCCAGGCATGTGCCCTGACTGGGAATAGAATTTGCGACACTGGTTCGCAGGCCGCACTCAATCCACTGAGCTACACCAGCCAGGGCCGAGTAGATGTCTTTGTGCAGATGTCTAGGAGAGAGTCCCACGCTCTGACAGCTTAGTAGCAGGTAAGGAGCTAGACTGACCTTGAGCGTGTTTCAAGTGTTTCTTGCCTTAGTTTCTGCAGCTATATAAAAAAAGGCCATGCTAATTGTGTCTCTCACAAATTTTTGCTTTAGGTTTAAATGAGATACATGAAAAAAGCCCTTAAAATAGTGGCTGGTTCTTGATATGTGCTCCCAAATGGTAGTGATTATCATCCCATACAGCCAATCCCCCCCCACTGGTGGGGCTCACACTTTCAGTTACCACTTTCCCCCAGTCCTGGAGCCCAGTGAGCCAGCAACCAACCTGGGGTTCCTGTGTTACTTCCCCGCTATCCCCTGCCACGCTTTAGATAAAGTATTCACGTGGACCACTAAGCTCATCATCTCTGCAAAACAGGAGAACTTTTCATCGGAAAAGAAAAATCTCTACTTGATACCCCTGACACTAAGGCAGTTTTTAAAATTTCAGCTGACGTGCAGTGCAGTTTAGTAAGGAGACAGGAAGTAGGATTATGGATGGCAGGTTAGACAGGTGGCCTTAGGCATTCAGAGTCATGACCTGGAAAGTATACCAAACATATAGAAATAGGAAGCTGTGTTCGTAGCGGAATCTGATCTAGAAAAAAAACTCACAGGAGCCACAGCGCGTGGGTGAGCAGTGAGTGGGTGGGTCTCCATCGCACTGTGCGTGTGAGCTCCGGGCAGCGGTGGGGAGTGGGTGAGCTGGTGTCCCCCATGCGACATGCTCCACAGATGTCCAGCCACGGCGGGGTGTCGAACGGTAGAGATGAGTACAGTAGTTTGTGCACAGGCAGGTGCCACCGTATTAGAGAAAATCAGCAGAGATCAGTGACAATGATTCGGGGACTGAGAGAATCGATCTTTGAGGAAAGATGAAGAGACACAAGGGTGCGGTCTGACACGGAGCCGAGGAAGAATGTGGTAACCGGGTGGTCCAGTGGGGTGCACAGGGCCCTACTCAGAAGACGCTCTTTAGGGGGGTGGGGACGTTCCCTCTGGTCTCCGAGGACACAGTTTCCTCCAGGAAGTGGCGGGGAGCCCTGCCACCAGGAGTACTGATGACTCAGGTGCCCAGAAGCTCGCTGCTGGCAGCACGTGGTGGCAGGCCAAAGAAGTGGGCAAAATGATCGTGCATGTTTTTATTTTCCCAAGGCGATTCTAGTCATTTCTGGGAAAGGATTAGGTACAGTGGCAGGCAGGAGAAGTGGACCAAATGATGGTGCATGTTTCTTTTTTCTCCCCCGCAGTGTGGCTTTAGTGATTTCTGGGAAAAGATTGGAGATGGTGGCGGATGTTGGATTCCAGCCAATCTCCTGTTGTCAGGTGGGCGTCATTCAAACTGTCTGAGACCACATAATTAAAATTTGGGAAAGAGGGATAACTACAACCTACAATTTGATACATCTCTGTCCTTCAAACCAATGCATGCATACCATATGTGTGCATGTATGGACACATCTGTAGTATAGATATGTACCTCCAAAACAGATGGGTACATGGTGTACCCAGAGATATGTAGCTATGTCAATCGAATGCATGTAGCGATGCGCCATCCTTTCCAAATTGAGGTGGATGATGATGGAACCCCTGAGTGAATTACCTTGGTCCTTTGTTCTGACAGCTTCCAGAAACGGCTCCTGTGCCAAGTATGAATCATCTTTTTCTGGCACTGAAAAAGCTGTTTTCAGCATGGCCACATTGCACGGTCATTATTCTTAAGGCGGCATTGCAAGCATCGGAGGAAAGGACATGATCCAAACCCATTCACACAGAGTGGCACGTGGGTGCAGCTTAAGGACCCCTCATGCCGCCTATATATTCTTCCCCGAAGCCACAAAATGTCCTGCTACAGCGTCTGAGGGAGAAAACCCCTCTAAGGATGTATGAGGGGGTGTGGGGGAAATGGCTCAGATACACCCTGCTGGTAGAAAGCTTCCTTCCTATAGTTATTGTAAAAATGGAGATATATAACAAACATTAAAAAGGTAACACATCTGTGTTTATATTATAAAAATATATGCACCCCACGTGTGGCTGCTCCCGCTCACACCTCCCCCGAAGAGCCTTGGACCTCTAATAACCAGCCCCATCATAAACCGCGTGCAGAGGGAAATGGCTGCGAGGAAGCGTCAGGGACAAACCCTGGCCCGCCTGTTTCTGAGGCCGTAGCCGCCCACTCACTGCAGGGCATGACTTAGATTTACTTTCCTCGTTACTGCAAGCACGCAGTGGGTCCATGCACCACTTGTTCACTGCTCTGGGTCTGAAAGGGAACTGGATTTTCCTCTCGGGTGAATGGCATGCTGGACTGGCACCGGACAGCTTTCCCAGCAGGCCTTGCAGCATTGTGCCTGGAAAAGGGCTCAGCACCACTCAGCGGAGATGAATATGGAACCGACGGCCCCGCGGTCGTGGTTGCCTGGGTCAAATGCATCAAAGCCACAGCCGAACCCTGGGCCTGTCGCTTTTGGAGGACTTTCTATATCTCATTGTTTGCTCTTTCTTTAGGGGACATGTTTTGTCCTGAAAAGAGTTAACCGTCATTGTTTGTAATTAAATAGTAACACAACACAGCACAACACAACACAAACAGCCATTCTGCTCTCAAGTTATCTCCTCCTCTAGGAGATAAGTACAGCTATTGTTCTGCGAATACGCAGACCTTGAGGGGCAGGACCAGGTATCTCTAGCGGGAGTGTTCAATGCAGAGTTGAGAGTTTCCAGACAGCTTCTGTCCCCTCACCATTTGGTTGACCTCCACTGCTTCTGATTTGTTCTGAACCATATTGACACGCAAGCTGTTAGGAAGAATTGCTGATGGCTTGTACAGGTTTGAACGTTGTCAGTGCGTTTACGTTCTCACTTGTCATTTCTCCTTTTTCTCCCTGATTCCTCATCCTCCTTTACGTGTGATCTACATCTCACCTTCCTCTAGAAAATCTGAAGTGTCGACTCAAGGCATGGGGTTTGTAGATCAGGGGCGACAATAGTCTTTCCCCCCTGCTCTAACTCTGCATGGCATCACACAGCCATTTGTCTGTTGTGTTTGGAAAATAAATCATTTATAATACCATAATTTCTTTACTTAGGTATGCACACATGTGTATGTGTCCATTTGTTTTAACTCTCTATTCTGGAACAGGCTTTAGATTTCCAGAAAAGTTGCCAAATTGGAACAGGAAGTGGCCCCCGCTCCAGCTTCCTGTTATGTTAACATCTGATGTAACTGTGTGGCCTTTGCCAGAAAGAAGTAATGAACCCTGGGAGAATCCCACTCACTGAGCTGCAGACCCTTTAGATGTCACCAGTGTTTCCACTTATGTCATTCTCTTATTCCATGATCTAATTCAGGACCTCACATTGCATTAATTTGTTATGTCTCCTTTGTCTCCTCTAATCTGTGAGAGTTTCCCAGTCTTTCTTCTTCATAACCTTGACCGTTTTGAAGGGTGCTGGTCAGGAATGTTACAGATGGTCCCTCAGCTGTATTTTATAATGGGGTTAAGGGTTTTGGGGAAAAAAGTACCTGAGAGGCAAAGTGGACATTATACCAGGGAGTGCATGCCATCGATATATCTCATCACAAGTGATGCTAATCTGGATTATTGGGTTAAGCTGGTATCAGCCAGGCTTCTCCACTGATACCTGGAAGGGAACTGATACCTGGAAGGGAAGTGATGATTTTCCCCTTTCCATATTCTATTCTTTGGAAGAGAGTCACTAAGCCAGCCAACACAAGAGAGGGGAGTGAAGCTTTATCTCATAGAGGAGGAGTTTTCTACCTGCATTATTGCAGATTCTTCTATTAAACAAGGTTCCTTTGTTCCTCTTCATGTACATATCCATGTCAGTATGCACTCAGGTGCAGGTACTCCAATACTCTCATCATTACGTTGTTCCTCAAATCATTTCAGTTTTGGCACCTAAGAACTATTTCAGGTTGACTCCTATGGGTTTTGATGTGGCCAAATCCTTTTTATTTATCTATTTTTTGAGCACTTCCTCACATTAGTACAACACCACATTGCTACAAGGTGCTCCAGAGACATCCTGCATTTCTTTGGCTCGAGCCCAGAATCACCTGCTCCTCATTTCTCCAAGGACACCTGTGTCCTTCTGTTTGCGAATGGTGTGTAGAAACCATGAAACGGACACTAGGTGCACTCATCCTACTGAGCTATCACTGCTTCTAGGCCGTCTCAGGAGACAGGGCTGGAATACATTATGCATGTTAATCCATCTATAAACATGAGTCTCTATTTCTGTATTTATCTATGCAAACATAAATCTTACTGATGTCTCCACCTTTAAGCCACCACCCCCAGGAATCATTGTAGCCTTTCCTCCACTTCTGCCTGCTTATTTGTGACTTGTTGCTCTCACATGGCCAAAGCTGGCACCCATTATTTACAGTCTATTTACATCACTGTTTAGGCCTTAGCATACATGCGGAATAGTTTCTGAATGGATAACCCAAACCCCTGGGAGAGAGAGAATTTACTGCCCAGAGTCACCAAGGTGCCCTTCCACAGGTTAAGGGACGGCACATGTGTGCGACGGATACTCCTGAGCAATAAAGCTGAGTGAGTGGCTGATCCGCGCGACAACATGAAAGAATCTCAGAGGTGTTTTGCTACGTGAAAGAAGGCGGAAGTAAAGGGCTACACAGGGTGTCGTTAGTCCCATTTTACGTGACACTGTGGAACAGCAGCGTACATTACAGGGGTAGGGAACAGACGGGTGGTTGCCGAGGAACGGGGGATGAGGACTGGTTAAATGTAGAGTGGGCGCAGGGAAATTTGGCGGGGCTGATGGAACTCTTTTAGGTGGTACCGTGTTTCTGGAGATACAACCTTAGATTCGTTAAAACCCTGAAAAGTTGTGTATAACAAAAAGTAAGCCTCGTTATGTGCAAATTAACAGAAAAAACTTAACCACAATGTTGGGGACCTCTGGGTGGAAAGGAGCTCGGACCTAATTTTGTCACATGTGCATGGCACAGTAACAGCGGGGGTCTGGGGGGCGGGAGGCGTCGATCTAAGTAACCCTGGAACAACGGCATTGGACGGGATACTGGACAGCCAAAGAGAAAAATAACCATGTGTAAACAATGTCCACTTTGCCTCAACAATGACTTTGCCTCGTGGGATTCCACACATCGTCCACGATGAGGTTTTTCTAAATAATGAAAAACTGCAGTTCTATCATGTACCATGGAGTATCTACTATAAATATGTCAAGCCTGTTAGATACTGTGTATTTAGCAGGCATCTGGCCCAATGAACCAAAGCTCCCACCTTTGGAGGGAACAGGCAGTGAAAGCATCTCCCGCTACCAGGCTCACTAGCCACTGTCTCCTGCCTCAAGGGTTCCCGAGGCAGGGGCACTGTGCCAGATGTTATCCCCTGGGCTTTGGGGGCCAGTGTGTCCCTGATCCTTTCATTTTCCTAAAGCACCAGAACTACTTCTACTAGGAACGGAGAGATGAGGGACGACTGGAACACACAGAGCTGATGGATGGAGCACGGCATGTCCCTTAATTAAGCAGAAGATACCAATAAAGAAAACCTTATGGGGTGATTTGCAGGGTCTCGGTCACACAGCTGGCTGTGCCTCCCAGCACCAGGGAACCGGAGTGGTGCCCAGCTAGTGCCAGCCTGTGACATAGGGCCACATTTGCTGTAAAAGGAGCAGGTGGTGTGGCCCTTTTAGGCTTTACAGGATGAAAATTGAAAGCACGTGACAGAGAGTTGTTTGTGTTATTATTTTCTGGCTTAGCTGCTCGGGCACTGCCCTGTACTTCTGTCCCCCACCCCGCCCCAGGATGCGGGGGGCTGGCCCGAGAGGGGTTCAGCTCAGTCCCCAAGGCCTGGATGGGGCTGAGTGGAGACAGTGAGGGCAATGCAGAGACAGTAATGGACCGGGAGGATGAGGAAGGGGAACTGGCTTCTAGGCCCTTGCTTTGCTGCCTTTGGAAAAGTCTCAGCTAATGTCTTCCATGGAAAGGGCACTGTTTGTCCCGAGAAAGTTATTTATTCCAGAGAAGCTCTCCAATGTGGTGCGATGACATTAGCCTTCTCTTCTCCCAGGAGCTCCTCCAACGCCCCGCCCCCAGGACACCATCGTAACTCAGCTCAACACAGACACTTGTGCCTTTGGCGGACCTCCTGGCTGATGCCGGCACATGGGGCCAAGGTCTGAGGCACCACCCCACCCCATTCCCGGTTGAGCTCATGTCCATGGACGATGAGATAAGCTCGGGACCTACCCGTCCCTGAATCAGTTGCCTCACAGTGAGGCCTCAGATGGCAGGCTCCGGGCCCCCACATTCTCAGGCAGCCCTTTCCTGGCCACTCTATGGCAAACTGCCACCTTTCCGCTGAAGTCTCTTCTTACCGTTTAGTCTCCTCTAACTCACTGCACATCGTTCTTATTCTCTGTTGTCTCTCCCCCGCTAAAATGAGTGTGAGGGAGATAACTGAGCTAACGCTGTCATAACCAAGTTCTGTGAGCTCAGGGACTTGGGTGACTTTCATATCTCCTGTAATCCCAGCTTACAGAACACTGCCTAGCATAGTAAGCAGTCAATAAATACTTACTGAATGCAATAAATGCATCATCTCTCCTAGAGCAATTTTACTGGGGCTGAGGATAAGACTGCTTAGTTCAAACTCTACAAGCCTTTGCAGAAAATGGTCCTATAATAAATGTCTTCAACGCTAAACATGAGGATTTCACTTCCACTGGAGGTGGATGGGAAGTAATTAGAACAGTAGACCGGCCGCCGCTTCCAATGTCAGGATGTGGAGACACTTTGTTTCGTTTTTCCCACCCAGAGTCTTTGTTCCCAGTGAAATCTGCCTCAAAGTTGTCTACCAACGCCCAGGCAAAAAGGGACATGGATGTGAAAGCCCATCAATTTTTTTCCAGCCTTAAGATCAGGCTACCATCTGGCTGCCCAAAATGTTTGGTGTCTGGAAGAAGTCATGAGCCCGAGTGCATGTCAACATTGTTTGGAATAGAGCTTTCTTGTGGTATATTGGTAGCTAACAAATAATGCATATTCATACATGCTGATGAGGCGGTAGATCTGCTCTGACATTGGTCTCTGAAGAACTGCGGGAAAAGTGCGGGCTGCTGAACGGATGCACAGCCATCACGGACGGTGCACCTCCCTGGGGAGAGAAGTCCTGTTCTAAGGCATTTGCTTTCTTTTAACAAGAGTCACATTTCCTGCACTGCACCTGAAATAAAGTTTCTGCTCTTTTTGACTATTGCCACCATGAACGACCTCAGTACAATACTCCAAAATTCATGCACTTTCACCCGAAATGGGGGTGCCATCAATGCACCCTGTCTACTCAAACACGGCACGCTGCTTCTGTAGCCTGATTTGCTGAGTTTATTTTTGATATGGGTTAGCTTCTGGGATTGGGAGTGTTTCAACAACAACAAAGGAAACCTTATGAAGTCAGTTCTAAATTAAAACTGCCCCCCCCCAAATAAAGGGAGACACTTTCTGTTCCCCCCCCGTTTATAAGAAGAAACTCCATAAACTTTCATAACTATATTTGTTTTCCATGTTCTCCTTAGTTAGCAAACTGTCCTTAAGTTGAATCTAAATTCTTCTTGCCTGAAAAGAACCCATCTTCTCTTTTGTGTCTTTCTTATTTCAAACAGCTGCTAGACACTACTTATCTGACAGCAATTAGCCTGAACTAATCTTCAAAGTCTCCCGAGAGGCTCTTACTTTCCAGGGATTTGGTGCGGGGGATCCCAAGCAGAGTGGAAGGGCCGGAGTTGGTGGGAGTGGGTTTCCTCGATGGAAAAATGCCCACCAGTTGTCTCTGCAAGCTGAATGCAAAGACAAAGAGAACGGTGGCCTCACTGTAAGGAATACACAAAAATGTGTCCTTGTTTTGCACGCCTTGCGTTGCACGCTGGTACTTCTGAAACCATTTGCTGGATTACAATGGTTTTTAAAGCTTACTCTACTTCTGTGTTGCTTAGCTAAAAATCTACATCAGTGTCCTAGCGTTTTAGAGCTAGTGGTTATCTTGGTCCATCTTGCCTTGACCTTAGTTTGTAAATGAAGACAACTAGGCAAAGACCGAGGTCAAATGGTGCACAGTAAAAGGCTAACTCATGGTTGTCTCAAAGAAAGGTTTGGTTGCCAGATTGAGAGGTAACCTGTGAGCCTTTGGAATGTCTTGCCAGGTAAGATTGTCTCTGTGTCCCTGGGGGCCTTGGGCCACGAGAGAGTCTGTGCCAACACTGTCACTTATGGCAGGACTTAGGCCCGTAGTGTCTGGTTGACCTCTAGTGGGTGGAGACTAACATCAGCCACATGGTGTGGGTGGGGGGCTGGGTCAATCACATCTATGGAACTGACTCCCAATAAAAACTCTGGACACCAAGGCTCGGTGAGCTTCCCTGGTTGGCACACTCGTGTGTTGTCCCACATTGCGGCAGAGTGGCCACAGAGAGACACTTCCCATGAAGAACTTTCCCCGGCACCCCACAGAGTAAATTTGCGGTAGCTTCTGCTGGTACAGCACCCCAGCGACTGCCCTGACACCCAGTGTGCCAGGGCTATGCCCTCCGGCAGTCCTGGCAGCCAGGAGCTCTGCCCCATGCTGGACAGCAGCCCCGGGCCGGCGGCGGCCCCTTCTCTCTGCTGCTCCTACAGGTCTCTCTGCACCTCTCCAGCCAATCCCTTGGTGCTCCATCTTAGGCTAGAGTCCCTAACTCTCTATATTAAATGTTCTCCATTCAAATTACTCTGTGGTTTTGTATCCTGACTAGACCCTGACTAATAATATTCTCGTCCCTCTGAGTCATTGCAAAGTAATTTATGGCAAAGGAATTAGGGTTTGCATAACTGCTTTTATTTGATTCTTTTGTCCTATGGAATAAAAAGTAGCCATGTAATTAGTCATTTCTTCCCCTCTCCAAGACTGCCATTAGAAATGTTACTCTCAGTGATAGGTCAGATTTATGGGTGTATTACTATACGGCTTTATTCAGAGAGCTGCTTCCAGTCCATGGCTTTCACGGACATGGCACCAAAGCCAGAATGACTTCACCGGCCACACCTCCTCGGACAGCATCACGTCAGGGAGTACAGAAAGCTTTGGGAAAGTGAGCTCATTTCCTTCTCCCTTCTCGTTTAACCGCGGTCACCTAGACACCCTGTAAAGTAATTTGCACTGCGCTGGCCCATCTTCTGCCCTCCTGGGGCAGCATCTGTGGCTGGAGGGTGAAACTATAGGGTGAAATTAAGGTGTCTAGATTTACCCTCTTCAGGCCCAAACATGACAGACTAGACATCGGGGAAAAATCTTCAGATGTCCCTGACATCAGTAATAAAGGTCTGAAGAAGTAGAAATAGCAGAAATGATATGGTCACATTCCCCCAAAGCATCTTGCTAGTGAGTTTATAAGACTTGTGCCTTAGAGACCTTATAAAACACGTGGAAATGCCGCTATATCTCCAAGAAGAGAGAGATGGATGACTCCTTCCAAACCTTGGGTTAATCTGAAATCTTCTTCCATGGCTTTATATATTGTTTATTTATAAATGGCTATGTGAATAAATAGCTCATTTGATCAGATATTCTTTTAACTATCTACAGCCTTTTTTCAGTGACTTATTTTATGGGGAGAAATTAATGCCAGCTTTTGGACATACTCCCTAATTTATTACTCTAAACAGACTACATGGTTGTGTTTACATCATGTTATTCAAGAAATTATAGTGTGTATATTACATGTTTAAAATCCCAGAAGTAATTTGAAGTGTAGGTGCCCTGCCATCTAAAAGGATGTAAATGACTTTGAAGTCGATTCCTTTACTGTCTGAGAGCCCAATCTGATAGCTAGTTTCCTTTCTCTCCATAACCTGGATTGATGCTCGTTTAGGCTGAGGGTATTCCTGGTAGGTAATCATGATTTGGCTGCCTGTGTAATAATCAATACAGACTTATAGGCATACCTCAGGGGAAACACTTGGTATTCGTTTTCCTTTACTGCGTAACAAATCAGCCACATTTAGGGGCTCAGAACGACGCCCGCTCAGTAGCTCTCGGTTCTGCAGGCTAGGCGTCTGGCACAGGAGTCTGTGTTCTCTGCTCAGGGAATCTCAGGAAGATCAAGGTCTTGGCTGGTTTGAGTTTTCTTCGGGAGGTTCCGCTTCCAAGCTCCTTCTTACTGTTGGCAAGACATAGCTCCTTGCGGTCGTAGGACTCGGGGCCCCGATTTCCTTGCTGGCTTTCAGTCTCAAGCCTCTCTCGGCTCCAAGAGGCCACCCACACTCCTTGCCATATGGTTCTCTCTGTCTTCAAGGCAGTGACAATCCATCCAGCTCTTCTCATGCTTTGACTCTGACTCACCTCTGTGACCAGCCAGACTGAGCTCTGTTTGAACAGGCTCCCGTGATTGCATCAGGCCGATCTGGATAATCTGCATACTGTGCCACGCAACATTGCCAAACTCACCTAATTCAACTCTCAGGGTTGTGCATGGTCTGGACAACAGGGGAGCAGGGAGTTTGGGGGGGCGGGTTATCTTAGAATTCTGCTCACCACACATGTCTCAGCAAAGAGTTAGGCAAAGAAAATGATCAGGAGCTGCTTCTGTGCCAACTAAAGTGAAAAGGAGGAGGGCAGTGGAGAGATTACATATGAGTCAGAAATAAATACATGCATGGATGGGGTTGATTAGGATTGTTCACCACGTGCTAGAACCAGAGGGCACCTCCTGAAACTACAAAGAAGAAAACTATGTATAGAATACTCTTATACAAGATAGGGAACAATGGGAAACTCAGTTGCAGACTTATGAAGTGACCAATGCAAAAGGTGACAGGCCTTGGGAACCACAGCCTCAACTGCAGAAAATAAAATATCCGAGTGCCTAGTATAAGCCAGAAGCAGAAATCAACAGCCGATACAGTGATGATAATAGTTAGCATTTACTGAGTGCTTACAATATCTCAGGCAGCCAGGCACTTCTCTAAATGATGCAGACTAATTGCTCATTCAGTATTCAAAACATACCTAGGGGCCATTATTGTCCTCATTTTGTATTTGTGTAAAGTAGACCAGAGAGATTGAGCCACTTGCCCAAGATCACTTATAAGTGGCAGAGTCACACAAAACCCAGGAGATCAGGCTCTATATTTTGAGTGTTGCCTGGGAGGAAGGGAAGCAGAGGAGGAGGAGGCAGGAACTAGAAGGAGGAACGATGGAGAGATAGAGGTCTAAGAGCCACAGCAAAGCTTACGTGGTTGCTTTCATTCATAGTAAGAGCGTGAGAGGTACAGTGACTAAGTGATCTCTCTTCTGGATAGTTCCCGGATGGGCACTTATCACAAGCCTTTGCCTCAGTGCCCTGTGTTCATCTAAACTGAACCAATGATTGACCTTCTTTCAGACACATGAATCCACTAAACCTCATGATAGTGAAGGTATACTGGTCAAGGGATCATCTACTTCCACTGTATTCATTCATTCATTCATTCACTCACTCATTCATTCAACATACATTTATGAGTTCCCACTGTGTGCCAGATATTGTTTGAGGTGCTGAGGCTTCATTAGCAATGCATCTTAGGAAGCACACTTTCTGGGGAGAAGATATTCACTAACCAAATGAGCACCAGGGAGCAGCAAGAACTATGAAGAAAAAACACAGGATTGAATCATTTTTGCTTTAGGGGCAGAGATATTAGGTTTGGTGATCAGGGAAGGTCTCTGTGATAAAATAATATTTAAATTGTGACTTCAATAGCCAAGCTGGGGCCCACCTGCAGCTTCGAATATTTCTCTATATTTGTGCTGGTTTTATAGTTTGCTGTATAGGGATGATATACTTCCTTCCTAATTCCTTTAGGGAGAGGCCCTCAATGAGCACCTCGGATTCTTACAGAACAAGGCACATGGTTAGATTTGTTTTGGTTAAGTGAATTTTGGGTGAAAGAACATCAATGGATGTAAGAGATGTTAGGAATTTGAGTGGTGCCTCAACTTTCTTTCTCAAAGTACAAAATGCTCCTAAGACCCAGGAGGTTATAAACTATTTCTGCTGGATTTATCAAGGTGTCTGAGGACCAATGCGAGTCACGAGCAAGGGATGTTCATCTGGCCAGCCACTCTAAAACATATTCTTGGTTCAGTTCTGTTACTCAAACAGCACAGGATAGAAACGCGTTGCTTATTTGCAGACTAAGCCCGCTGCTTTTCAATTCTTCCACACTGTTGCCTCTAATTAGATTCTCTAATCAGTCATCTCAGTGTATTGTTCCATGCCTGGAAGTCCATATTAATAAAACGTCTGTTTACTTAGAAGAATTCGGTGAAAAGTTTCATTTCAGGATGTTAATCCATCTGGCCTTGCCAACTGCAGAACGGCGGTGGATAAGTTGACAGTAACGGGAACACCATCTGTTTGGGGGAGTTGAGCTGATCTCCGTGTGATGAGCAGAAAGTCAAGTGCAAGGCTGAAGAGCCAAGATGGTAGGTAGAAAAGTGAAAAGAGTTTATCGGGCCTTTTATTTCAGACACGACTACGATTTCCACGAGATGGATCATAAGCAACAAACAAAAGTTTCACCTGGGCACTTGGAAGAATTCGCGTCTCACATATTTGCCTTTCCTTTCTTCCTCTTTGGTAGCAACCAACTGTTAAAAGAAACTATATCCTTTCTACCCATACCTGTATTTATCCAAATGAAATAACCTGTTTATCTATGTAAGTGGTGAATCACTCAGACAATATACAAGGCAACGTGGACCGAATGTCTGGACTAGTTAGCTCAGTCGGTGGTGGTGTATCTATCAATGATCCGAAAGTCATACACTTTATTGTTATACAGTCAGTGTGGTGGTGCACGGGAACAGACCTCATTCTGTAGCCAGAACTCCATCCTACCTGTAGCTAAGTAGCTAAAACATGCCAACCAATAGGAGACAGAGATGATGAAACCTATCACATTCATTCAACAGAAAGTACCTCTGAGTTCATGTCCCAGTGATGGTCTGGTAGAACTGTCACCAGGAAGAGCAGCACATTACAAACATCAGTGAGAATGTTTTCCTTACCAAATGAAACCCAGAGCAACTGTAAGAAATAGTGATAAGGACAATTGGTTCAACTGAACTTTTTCTAAGTCTTTGACATCATCGCCCTGGGCAGCATTTGGAGCTGATGGCCACTGCCTCTTCAAACTATCTCTTCCTTACGCTTCTGGGGCAGTCAGAAACACTTCTGCTCTCTTCCCACCTCTGTTCCCTTTGCATCCTCCCCTCCGATGCTGAATCCCCAGACTCTCTGCTCACGTTTAACCACTCCAGTGAACTAATCACCTGTCACTGATTCAGACATAACCTACATCCTGATGGATGCCTGCATTTCTGTTTGTTGTCCTGACTTTTCACCAGCAGAACTGCTTCTTAATTTCACATTCTGTGAGAGCCTTTTACTTAAATATCACACAGTCACTTTAAGTAAATAGATCTCAGACCAAATCATGTTCCTCCAAAACCGGGCCCTTGTCCAAGATTTACATGGTAGGAAAATTCTCTAAGTTGCCCAGTCTCTTCCCCTGGTTCTTACCCTTTCACCATCACCGTCTTCTATTTCCACCCAACCACCTCCCTAGCATTCATTTTTTAAATTATTTTCACCAAAAGATTCATTTAAGTAAGAGTTTTCCCATTCTTATTAAACAAAGGCATTTGGGCTGCAATTCTAAGCAAACTGTTATTACATTAAACTCTAGCCACAAGCAGTGATATCTGATGTTGATTCAATCTGTGCCACCAGCATATAGAATATATAGGTCAAGTGGGAGGAAATTAAAGTGGTCTGTTATTGTCAGAAAGCAACGTAACGATTAAAAAATAATCAGACCTAACACGTTTGATACTTATTTATCTCAGATGGGCACTATATGTAGGCACTAACTACCTTACAAAAACTTGCAGGCAAAGAGACCCAAAATTGTACGGATGAGCATTCATTCATAAACCTCAGTGGTTTCCTGCGGCTGTCAGATGGAGAGGTGTGGGCCGTGGGCGGCCCCCCTGAGGCTGGGCCGTGAGGGCGCATGGTCTCGGGCAACCCAGAAAGGACACTCTGCAGTTCCCTGGGCAGGAGAGGATGAGGAGCATAAAAGGGAATTGAACTTCTATACGCTATTTTCTTCTAAAATCTCCTGTAGGTCTTTTACAAGGAAAGGGCACTCCTAAATGAACCCTGCCAGGGGCTTTCGGTATGTCTTGCTGTCCAAGAAGTTGTGAAATACGTGAACTTGAGTAAAAAGCTAATTAATCATTTCTTAAACCAAGCCAAATCAGAGTTCCGACCTACTATTTACAGATACCATTCAATCATTCACTTTTATTGCCTGTTCTCTAAATCATCTAGCGCCGAGGGTCTTGCCAGAAATGGGTATTTGGGTCCCAATGATCTGCTCAGAAACAGTTCTTTTTAATGAAATCTGCACGGTCAAGGTTGGAGTTGGCATCCTATATAATTCCTTAATTTAATTTGAAGTACAGGAAACACTGACGTCAACCTCGGACCAGTCCCCGCGCTGAAGCATGCTCAGATTATGAAAGAGCTTAAATCCGTTCCCCATTGCCACTGAGCTTTATCATATCGAATGAAAAATGTCAAGGGTGGTAAGTGTGTTTCAACTCGCAGTTCAGTTCAGGTGGCGGAGCACCTGCGTGGAGAGCCCAGGACAGGGATTCTGAGCTCAGGCTGGGAGAAATGGGGACGGCGATTAGCCATGCCTGCTGTGGAGAGAGAGTGGTAGACACAGGTGGATGATGAGGGTCAGGAACTGAAGGATATTTAACAGACGAAAGAACTCTCAGGTGAGCCACCGTGTCTTAGTCCAACGCTTGAAGAATGGTCCTATGGGAAAGGGAATCAATCAACTTACTTTAAGGCACCAAATTCGTACCAGTAAGTGAAATCACAGAGTCTATACGATGAAGAACTTTTAACTAATCGGAAAAATCCAAAGGGACATATTCTCTCGAGAGGGACAGTTATCCCCAGGACTTAGAAGTGCCCAAGCAGGGAGTATGGATATCTTAGAACGGATTCCAGTAGGTGTGGGAAGTCAGGATAAATGATTGCGTGGGAATCCTACAACATGCCACCCAACCTCAAACAATGACAATCACTACCTTCCAAAGTAGGGTTCTTTGTATTGAAATAAGCATGAAGAAAAACATCTACTTATTTCAGGTAAACATATTTAATATTTCCACAGAAAATTCCATCCCAGTTTGAAGCCGTGTCTTCTCCCCGTGAATGCCCATTAAAAGACACTTTTAATTGGAAATAAAAACAAATCGAAATTGGCACATCCCTTTTCAAAATCCCGGAAGTCAGGATCCTAACGTGCGGCTGTGGATATACTGGAACTAACAGTCCTCACCAAAAAGAAACTTATCAAGAGCCCGCGTGCCATCCATTTGAAGCCAATTGGTTGCCCTGGAAGGTTAGGTCTATGATCAGTTCTTGTCCCATCAGCCATCCGCATGTTTGCCACCGAGTGAAGGAGACGAGGAGAAAAATCACACGAGGCAGAGATGAAAGCTGTGCAAGCGGGAAGAGAAAAGCCTTCTTGATTAAGCGGCGGGCCTCCTGAAGTCTTTAATTCTGCCTCTCGCCCGGCTCCGCGCCGGCACGTGGGACGCAGCACAGATGGATGGCGATGCTCGTCAGGAGGAGCGCACTCATACATCTTGTGGCTGGATTTTTTTATTTGTCAGCTCAAGAGGAGCAGGGAGATTTATCTGGAAGGGTGGCAGTGGAGGTGGGGAGGCGCTGGTTAGACTGCAGTTTCCTTTACCAATACGTTATTCTCACTTTTTGTCTCTTCTTGCTGCTGCACCGCTCTCTTTAGTTCTACTTCTTTTTCTTTAAAAGGAGGGATATGTTGGGATAATAAGCCAGTGGCTCGACAGAGGGTGGTAGAGAACATACGGGAACAGCACGTCTAGATGTAATGTCTGCTGGGATTCTTCAAATGTTTTAATCACAGTCTGCATTGCCATTATGCACAGACACGTTCGCTTAAGCACAATGATATACTATTTGAAATAATTGTTTTCTTTACCCTGAAATGAGATTTCATGTTTCCTTTCTTGCTGTCTTTCTTTTGCTCTGCCTCGCGAGAATGAAATAATTCACTACGATGAAAAAATTTTTTTTCTTCCCGTCTAAGAGGGGCACACAGAAACAGGCTAGGTCTGCTGGGCCTTAGAAAATACAGCAAAAGACATCGCCACACTGATCTGAGCCAAAGGGTGGAATCAGTCACTAAAAGGATGGAATTGGTAGCTTCTTGGTTCCCAGAATGCTGTTTCTAGCCAAGGAGACAAAGGTGAGGGCCCCGAGGACCACTAACAAGACCAGGACCCCCGGGGCGTCATTGGAATGCGACCACTAATCCCCTGAGCTGAAGACTCGCTAGACCCGAGTCCAACCCCAATTTTGCTATTTGCCATAGGACATTGGTTGAGTTACTTGTCTTAGTTGCCTCATCTGAATATGGGGGAAGTAAATTCCAAACTCACATGACTCTAGAAACATTAATTAGAATAATTATGAACTATACCAGGCAAATAATGTTTGAAGAAGAGGATATATATATATATATATATATATATATATATATATATATATATATGACTCAGCCATAAAAAATAAAATCTTGCCACTTGCAACAACCTGAATGGACCTAGAGGGCATTATACTGAGTGAAGTAAGTCAGAGAAAGGCAAACACTGTACATGTGGAATCTAAAATACAAAACAAATGAACAGACAGACAGTTTCCGACAGAACGGACTGATGGGAGTGGGGGAATGGGCGAAACAGGTGGACAGATTAAGAGGCACAAACTTCTACTGCTTTTCGGGCATCACTAGGATCTTAGACAAATTGCACATACAATTTTGTGATGTTGTTAATATCTCACTTTGTGCCTAAAAGGGTTTGAGCCATTTTATAATGGAAAACATTACAGGAAAGGTAAATCAGGGCAACATTAAAAGGAGAAAAAATGGGATGGAAGAACAGCATATAGAATAGACAGCATATAGGGTTGGGAGAGGGACCAAAGCAAAAAGGGGGCACAATTGATAACAAGACTGATAATGCCCCTGAGATAAGAATACAACCTTGACTTTACAACCAAAATGATATAGTGCTGAAGCCAGGATAATGACTCAAATATTTACAGATATAAAAGATCATTTCACCGAAGGAGCAGTGGTCATAACCTAACTTCAGGATCCACCAACATAGCGCACGCCAACGTCTGTATGCAGAGTCATATGCGACATAAGTCAGTGAGACTCGTTAAAGTAACATTCCACCGTGGTGCGCGTTCAAATGAGCAAGGTGCCTTTACAGGCGGTATGTCAGGTACCTGCTATTCAGTAGCTTTTATTTCTTGAGACGTTTTTGGCACTTTAACCTTTATTCAATGGATATTTTACTCGGCTGAGAGTTGGACAAAACTCATTTATCCAAAACAAAAGAAAAAGAGCAGAGCAAAGAAGTCAGGTGCCGCTCACCATTCCTCTTGCTTTGGAATTTCTGGGGACGCGTAACTCCTGTGCACTGAGCCTCGGCAGTAACTTCTGAACGCATAGCGAAAGCTGCTTTAAAATATTGAGAGCACTGCAGAAGCATTAGGGTAAGATTCTACTGTCCTGAGATTATTATTGTAAAAGAATAAGAATCATAGATTGCTTTGCTATAAGGTATTGCAGCCTCTATAAAAAAAATAACAATGACTTAGGAAGAGAGACACTAGGCTTAGTAGAGTTAGGAAGCATTAGAATCAGAGGCCAGGTTACATGCTCCCCATGCCCCGCAAATGTCGCCTCGGTCTTTCCTTCCATTCCTTGTTTCCAGAGTAAATGGAGTTTGAGGGTCGAATTGTCAGGTGTGCTGCAGTCAGCACATGATGCTTCAAAGGGGTCTGCTCTGTTCTGGACCCAGCTGTTCCCACTAACTTCTTACACTTTATGATATAAAATAGTCCTCTATCCTCTTCTGTTATTTTATGTAATACTCAGTATAACACTTTTGTGTTCTGTGTCCCTTACCCCAAATGCCAGAAAGTTCCTATTTGCAATAAACGTTGTCTTATTTAGAAAAGCATTTGCTTCTTTATTGGACTTTTCTATAAACCCATACTTACCACCACTCCCACCATTTCTACCAAATTTGGCTCTAAAGGAATGTCAACTGTTTTTTAAAAAAGGAGCATTAAAGATGTTTTAAAAATCAACCCTTTTCATATATAGCTTCACAAATTACAACCCCTTGCATAAGAACTCATTATATCAGACAGTTTTTAGAAGGACTTTATTTATTTATTTGCAGAGAGCAGGGAAGGGAGGGAGGAAGACAGGGAGAGAAACATCCATCAGTTGCCTTTCCACACGTGCCCCAGCCGGGGGCAGAACCTGCAACTCAGGCCTGTGCCCTGACTGGGAATCGAACTGGTGACCTGTCGCTTTGCAGAATGATGCCCAACCAGCTGAGCCACACTGGTCAGGGCACGTCAAACAGTTTTTTAGATGTTCTAGTTCAGATTGACAAGGGCATGACTATAGATGGAATCACAGAACCGGGCCTGTAGCTTTGCAGTGGGCTGTGTTCAGACTGTAATTCCAGATCATTGTCTTACAAGTTTATGCTAAGGTCAGAATTATCAAATATTTACCCAGCATCAACAAAACCCCTGGAAATCGCTCACTGTCACGCAACGGGCACGCTCTAGAACTGCCCAGTCAAATCCGTCACAGGCTTGTTTTTCCTTCCGAAACCACTTCTAAGCGAACACACTGAGCGAGGTGCCAGCCTGGCCACCGGGCCACCTCCCCGCGCCCTGCAGCAGAGCCCTGGGCCCGTCTTCCCCACTTGAGAGCGCCCGTGTTCCTGCTCCCGCACCCACTGGCCCACGTCTGGGTGTCTCCAGTTCAGTGTCCCGAGGGGGGTTCCAGTTGGTCTGATGAGTTGCTGCTGCTCTTGGGACAAAGCTCCGCACCATTCGTACTTCAAACCATCCATGCCTATGCGCTGGCTGTCCTCAGCTTTGTACCCAGCACTGGCCTCACCGTGCGCGACTAGGATGGTGGGGTCAGAATGGAGCCACTTTGGGGGAACCGTTTGTATGCACTTTAGGTCGCCGGGGGCCGCGGTGGTGACAGCTGTTCTCAGAGGTAAAAAAAATCCACTACTCACACACGATATGAAACTAGCCGTCCGTAAAATATTATAGTTTATTGAATCATAAGAAGTATGGTTTAAGTGTATTTTCTATAGGATCTTCATGTGTATTTTCCTTTTAGAACTGTAGAGTTTTTGAATGAACCACAGATTGTGCCCATTTCTTCTTTGAACAGAGGAGAGAGGGGGAGGGGGAGAGAGGAGAGAGGGAGGGGGAGAGAGAGAGGAGAGAGGGAAGAGAGTAGAGAGAGGGAGGGAGGGAGGGAGGAGAGGGGAGAGAGAGGAGAGAGCAGAGAGAGGGAGAGAGAGGAGAGGGGAGAGGAGGAGAGTGGAGAGACAGGAGAGGGGAGAGGAGGGGAGTGGAGAGAGTGGGGGGGGAGAGAGAGGAGAGAGGGAAGAGAGTAGAGAGAGGGAGGGAGAGAGGAGAGGGGAGAGGAGGGAGAGAGAGAGAGGAGAGAGAGAGGAGAGAGCAGAGAGAGCAGAGAGAGAGGAGAGAGAGGGAAGGAGGAGAGGCAGAGAGAGGGAGGGGAGGGGCTTCAGAGGCTGAGACACTGGTATCTTGGTTGCTCAGCCAGGCAGGGGTCTTCTACTCCATAATCACTTCACACCTTAACCTCATTTTTACATTTTGTCTTCTTTTATTTTCTAAAAACAAAACAGTAAAGTGAGAGAAGATATTTTCGAAAGACCAGACACTAAAATGAGAAAAGAAAAACAGCCCAAGAACAGAGAGTTCTCAAACCAGCCTCCTTTAGAGTTAGCTCAGAAGAAAGTCTTGGGGGGGGCGCGCCCCATCTGACCCCTGTTCTGGCCCTACCGGAACCACCCCTCCCCCACCCAACCCATCCCTGAGCTGTCCACACCCCTGCGGGTCCTGATGAACGACGCGTGTGCGGGTGCATGGACACACGGTGTCCAGCCAGTGGCCTGAGTCCGGGAGAGACACTGGGACCGGGCATCTTTCCCCAGGCCCCGGGGCCGTTAGGTCCTCTTCATGCAGCCGGCAGTTTCACCGAGAGAAAGGTACTAAGGACAGGTAGCTTGACCTGTGGTTTCTGCTGTTTGCCTGGTTGGTCTCCTGCCAATTCACTCGCACCAGATTGAAAGAATTATAAATTCACATAGCGCCAGCCTCGCTGCCACGCTGAACAAGTTTTCTTGTTGGGTTAGAAATGCAACCCCCTGCGAGCACATGTATGTCGGCTCCTTTGCCTGACTGCGACTCTTTCCTGAGATCCCTCTTCTTCCCTCACGCAGTCGCCGAGACCTTGTTTCCCCTAAAAAAAAGACGATGGAATTTCATCCCTCTCCCAATTCAAGTGCTAACGGAACTTACTTTCTCATTTTAATCTTCCCCTCAGCTATTCCAGCCGTCCATATACCAAACTCTTATGAAGAAGGAAGAAAGTACATTACTGTTCACGCAAAACAAATGATATAATCAAAACGCATCTCATCTGTACTCAAAATTGCACCACGTTTCAGCAGAAAGAGAACCTGGACCAAAGCCCACTGCAAAGAAGGATTTGGGAAAATTGAACAGCACAGAAGGCAGGAGAGCTCACACCCATGCGGACTAACCCGTGGCCTCCCCGCCCCTGCTAATTCCCCTCCCCCGCCCCGCTTGAAGGAGCCTGTCTGGAAGCATGAAGGGAGCGAGAGATGGCAAAGCAGCGAGACAGGACGCACTGCACTGTGATTCAGGCCTAGCTGCCGATGGGAAACCGGCCAAGGCTACACAAGTGACGAGTTATGCAGAAACATTTAAACAATGAAAAGGAGTCCGGCTGTCCTAGTCAGAGGGCAGATTTTAAAATATGTGTGTGTTTAAAATCGAATCCATTCCGAGCACTTTCAGCAGCTGGAACCTTAGTGGATTAATCAAATGGGTAGATGCGGGCTCTGTTTATCCTAAACAGGGACACGCGGAAGGGAAGAAAGATTAATCTGATAAAGGCGTCACTGTTTCTAATCAGACTGATGGGAAAACGCGGCGTGGGTGAATTATCGTCAAGTGATGGACTGCCGCGAAGCCGAAGCAATCAAACAGATAGCTCTAAAAATGCCCGCGGAAGCTTCCGTCAACACGGCGGTGCTCCTGGACCCGTCCTGGCCTTCCTTCCGAAGAGCGGAGGCACTTTGTCACATTTGGTGAGATGCAATCTTAACAGGAGAGCTTCAGCGAACGCTGCCACCCTTCACTTACCAAAATTAAACACGAGACCATCGCTTCCTTTCCGAGACGAGGGCGTGACATTTTGATAATGTTTTCAGTTCGCAAAAATAGTTAAAATCCAAAAGCAGAGTTACTGAGCATTAAAAAAAAAAAAAAATTTCCATCCCGGATTTGTGTTTGCTCACGGGGCACTCTTTTTAATTAAAAGTAATGCGAAACATTTGTTACTCATCCTTGTCTTCCTTATAAATAATTTAGCAAGTGATTATTTTGTCTTTGGAAAAGAAGATAATTGTCTGTAAATTATTATGATTGACTAGAATAAAGTCAAGCTGTTTTCATAATTGGTAGAGAAGAGCAAGTAATTCCTGTTGGGGTATTTTGTTTTATCACTCTGCTTTTGTCTGATTACGTAAAAATTTCAAAAAATAAGGATACAAAGACATATCTCCCAGAAAGGTTTTTATAATCTTACTACCCAGTGATAACTACCACTCAAATTTTTGCAATGTGCAAATGTATGTATACATACGTAACACAGAAGTTCATGCAAGTGTTTTTTATAAAAGCGAACACACTATATAACGTGTGTGTGTACACACATGTACAGATATTTGAATGGAATTAAACTACACAGGTCCTTGCCTTCTCTCCTTAGAAATACATTATTTTTTTTTCAAATTAAGGATCTATGTCTCATTATTTATTTAACTCAGCATACACAGGGTGGGGCAAAATGGGGTTACAGTTGTGAATATGTAAAACACAGAGATTACTCTGTGTAATTAAACTCTATATAATTAATAATATTAATTATATTATTTTCAATATGGACAACAGTAAACCTACATTTGCCTCATCTTGTATTATGGAGTATAATTTGTTTTCAATATATTCTGCATTACAAACAGAATATACCTTTGAATTAAAAATCGAAGTCACACACAAATAGGAAGGATTTTACTCAGACGGTTGCATTCGGAGTGAGAAATACCGCTCCGTGGTACCCAGTGGGTACCGATACTTCATAAACCTCTGAAACCGCAATTCCACTTGGCGGCATGTAGGGATGTTTCACGTTTCCCTCCCTGCACTCCTTTGCAGTCGCTGGAAGGTAGACAGTGGGGTCTGCATTCAACACAGTGACTTTGGCACCCATGTATTCAGAGTCACAGGCGAGGGACAGGAGACGCTGAGGCTGAATCTAAGGAACAGACGCTGCTTCACCCTCTTCCGCCTTCCCAGCCCCCAGAGCGCGCCCTTGGCTCTGGGGGTGGAGGGATACGATCCTCACGGGCCTGATTCCTCATTTCTGCCCCCTTTCCTCAGCCGCAGTCTTCCGGCCGGCCGTTCCCATCCCACCCCTCCTCTGATCTGGCTGAAAATGCCGGAGTACTTCCCCGAAGTCTCACTCGGATTGGAACCACGCCTCTACTTTTAAACACCTTTGCAATTACATCCAGAACTCAGTGAGAGCTTATTCTGTGGTTTTGAATTTTAACGTAGGTCTTTTTTTCTTCTCTATACTGTAAACTTTGGTGATCAGAGACCCCAGGCACTGTGTATTTGGAATTCCATAGAGACACCTGGGACTTCAAATAATACCTCTTTTGAAAATAGTATTGTAACCTACCTGTATCAATGCAGTATTGAGAAATGTTTTAGCTTTTAGACACCATCAATATTTTTTCATTGCATTGTGTAAACTATTGATTTCTTATATGAATTAACGTGAAGACAAGGTACTTCGGATTTTTGTTAGTTCTACTTAACATATCCTTGAGTCCATTTAGGAGATTTGAAAAACAAAACCCGTGACTCTCAACTAGACTAGAGGGAAAGAAGCGTCTGGTTTTGTGATGCGTTGATATTGTAACACGGCTTTTAAAATAAGTCAAGTCAATCCCATTTGATGTTTTTGTTACCTAAAATACTTTGTGAAGTACTTAGCAAAAATGCATACCTTTATAAAATTTGTCCAGCTTTTGAATACGATTTTCCATACGTGGAGAAGAGATCAAATGATGGTAAGACGGTTTGGAAATCCTAGAAGGGAAAAGAGCAAAGACGTGGTAATCATCTTCGTGTACAATTGGCCTCCCACCCGGGAGACAGGCCGCTGTGCCTTCGGGGGGAGGGGGGGCTGCTGATGAGCTCGGGAGAAACTCCCGCACGACCGGCCTGCGGTGCCACTTTTTAAATGAGGGGCTGGGGGCTGCTTTTCTGAAAAATAACCTCATGCAGACAGAACGCTGAGGAGGGTAATTCTGAATCCAGCCAGAGCCTCTGATACCAGAGCCCTCCGGTCTGCTGCGAGCCGGTCCAGACAAACAGAAATAATCCACTTGGGTTATATGCCCTCCTTGGGGCAGCTTAGGAGTCTTTGTGAGGCTCTTGGAGCTGGAATGCAGCTTTCACGCCCCAATCAAAGTGACGACAAGCACGTTTCCTGGGCCACTGGCCCCTCCGTGTGAGATTACTCTGGGGTGGTAGCTGCGGTGTGTGTCTGGTTATTTAAGGCTTCGGTATACATAGTCCCATTTTTATTCAGTGTGGGTGCATCTAAATTCTAAAGTTATACACGACTTTCTATTGATTTTCTTTACATTTTTATATATCTTTCTTCTGACTAGATTCGTCTGTCTTTCTCTTACTCAGTTCCTGCTCCTCCTCCATCCTCACAGCCTTGGCTGCAAAGGCGTGGATGGGAAGTAGCAGGCCAGACAGTAGACTCATCGTAGTGCGGTGTTTAGGTCTTGTTGCCGTAATAAAAGGGGGACTAGACACAGAGAAATATCGAAGGAACAGATCTAGACATAGAGATGTTACCAGTGACCCTCATTACTCAGATTTCCCATGTGCAAGTTCACCTACTTGCTCCAATGTACTTGCATCTCCAAATCAATACTCACAGAGCTTGCACGGTCATTTATAGATATGAGGACAGTGGCAAAAAATTGGGTCACCTGACACACACATTTCCAGCCTGTAAGGCCTGCTTTCTCGGCCCTAGCTAGCCGAGATACCTAACATTTTTCACACTTGAGTTCTCCGAGTTGGCAGTTTCACTGTTTAACTCGGGCCCCGAGCACAGCACTGAAGTGCTGTCTGCCTGTGTCTCAAACAGAAGGAGGCCCCCACATGCCTCCTAAAGAACGTGCACGTGTTAGACAGGCTTCCTCTGGGCAGGAGTTAACGTGCTGTCAACAACAAGTTCCATGGTAACCAATGACACGTATTAAATAAAGGGTCTTCAAACACCAACATGTACAAAACGATGTTATGTGTTGATCAGCAGACCAGCAGTTTGCAGGAACCCAAGCCTACAGTTCCCCTAGGAGCGGTGCTCAGCAGGCACTCAGTCCGTGCTCGTAGTGACGACACAGAAGATGGACTACTGCGAACACGCGAGTCAGCGGCGCACCCACAGCAGGGTCGAGAGAGATCGCGCCCTTCTGCTGCATAAGCTTGGACATTCTGCCAGATTAGAGCAGGCACCGCCTCTTAGGGCACAAGCAACACAGA
Organism: Phyllostomus hastatus; assembly: GCF_019186645.2. Taxonomy (NCBI): domain Eukaryota; kingdom Metazoa; phylum Chordata; class Mammalia; order Chiroptera; family Phyllostomidae; genus Phyllostomus; species Phyllostomus hastatus. The sequence continues at coordinate 16,506,640 of NW_025333607.1, forward strand.
ACAGACGGACGAACGAGTGAGAACATGGGTACATGAGATGAACTGACAGATTCAAGATACTGTTTGCTACTCTTTGCAGGGCGGGTAGTAAATAGCTCTTCGTGAACACTGACTAGGTACAGATAATGACTAGAAATTTTCACTTTATGAAACATAGGTTTCTCTAAAAGAAGATAAAGTATACATGAAGCTTTAATAAATAGAATTCTCATAACCCTATACTAAACCTAAATTTTCATGTTATCATTGGGAATTATCATGTTTAATTTCTTTCTGCATTTTAAAGAATTGGGTTTTAATCTTCCTTCCTCTCTCCCTCCCTCCCTCCCCTCCTCCCTCCCTTCCTTCCTGAAAGTATCAATTGAGTGCCTGCTTATGCCAAGCACTGTTTTGGGATACAGCAATAAATAATTTAGGCAAAAACTGTCTTCATGGAAGTTAAATTACCAGTGAGCAGAGACAGACAAGAAGCAAATGAATGTCCAACAATAGTAAGTGTTATGAAGAAGAATAAGGCAGGGTAGAGGGGAAGGGCTGAGGAATCGGGGAAAAGGCTTGCAATTTCCAACCAGGTGGTCAGGAGGGGCTGCTGTGACGTGATGTGGGCACTGACTTAACTCAGGAGGGGTTGTCACCATGCAAACTACAACCGTAACTACAGTCAACAGCTTTATCATTGAACCTCTCATGCCACTTCAAGTAGTAAAACCCCACAAATTTACCCCCTAAATGATTGATTTATCTGCTCTGAAAAATTTGGAGGCAAACCTCTTCCTACAACTGGAACCTGTTAGTGCATTTGGCTCTTGCCTTAAGGACACAGGGAAGCATCAAGCAAGAAGCATCATCCCTCCTCTGCAGGGAGCATGGGTGGGCCACAGTGGCCTTGCTGTCCGTGAGTAGAGCTCCATTCATCCCACCTCTTCAACAGGCACCGTCACACCCTGATGTCATGGTCACCACACACGTGCAGGGACACCACCCCGGCCGAGGAGGAGGAGGTTCAGCGAGTGATGAGGTCTACCCCATAATCTCTCATTCCTACCAGGGATTTTGCACCCTTTAAGCAGCATGGCCCGAGAGAGACATTTGGAGAAAGAAAGAGGAGTGTTAACAGTGGTTGTCTGTTCTTTCACTGGTACCACAAACGGTATCTAACGTCAAAACATGATGAGCCAGAAAAAAGGTCCACCACCTGTGGCATTGCTCTGGGCGAGCGGCAGCCGCGAGGCTTTTCTCGTTCAGACAGCAGAGACCAGCCTTGTGCAGGCTGGGCTTGCTTTCAGCAACTGAAGGATCCTGGGAGAAAGAGCGAGCTTCCTCTAACAGAGGCACTGACGCAACCCACGTGTCCTCCACTCTTCTCCCAACCGTCTACGTCTAAAGTTTTGTGACGGGGTGTATTATCATTTCTTGGTTGGCTGGAAGGGAGGCCTTGACATTCCAGGTCTTGTTCTCTTTCTAATTACCGCCTGAAGAAGCAAAGATCCTGGAGCGAAACCCTGGATGATTTAAAAGGCATAGCTAACTAAAGTGAAGGACAATTTTCTACGTATTTTAATGGCTTTGAAAGGGTGAATCTTACCCTTGGAATGGACTAGTCATCAGACCTTATAATAAACAGTAATATCGGCTGCCTTCCTGAAAGTCTGTGTTTCCCCTGTAGTCTATCATTTTCATCAAACGCTGTTTTCTACTTGTTGGTTTATTTCTTCGCTGTGAAAATATGTATGATAATGTTTGGTATAAAAATCAAGAAATTAGTCTCGCAGCAGGGAGCCTGCTAACGACACCATTTTAATCGTATCCTTCAAGTGCTGGCAGAAAACATATTAATTGCAGTTTAATTTATGCAACAAATATTTCATTTTAATTATGCTTAATTTTTGTCAAGCTATAAGAATGTCAATAGTTCTGACAAGTGTTTTCTTACAAGTTTTTTTTTAGGTGAAAGAATTAAAATCAAACGCTGTTTCTGAAAGGAATTATGAAAGATTTCTAATTACTGCTTATGTTTTTGAAAAATTGCTAATCTAGTAGCCTCAAAATAACATCTGGGAACGTGTGAACTTGAAGCTTTATTACTCAATGTTTATAATTCTTAATAATATACATGCATCATTAACATGATGGAATCCTCACAGGAAGGGTTTTTTTTTTTTTGTAATTATAGGATATATCAGTAACTGTCATTGAATGGTGAATTTCCTCTGTAGAAATGATTTTGTTCATTCTGCTCAGGAAAACTAACACAAGAATAAGTGAAACTGATTGCTGCTGATACACTGAACTGAGGAAAAGAATATTAACTGTGAACAGAAGTGGAAAGAAAAATGTCAAAGCACCAAAGCTGAACAGGAGTAATTACTCTCAGCAAAAATGTATTAAGTTCCTCCTAGGTGCGAATCCTTCCCAAACATGATGTCTCACGTAAGAAAGCTGCCTCCTCCTGGACCTGCTTCTCTCTCCAGATGTGCAGGATGCCTCTCTGCCCTGATGCCTCTGGTACCCAAGTTTCCCTTCTCCCAGCCCGGTCCAGTTCTGCTCTGTATCAGTGATTCCCTTACAGGTACCAACTCCCCACTGGAGGATCTGGCTCCTGGGGGTAGGGTTCCAGCCTTCGGTGCTTACCGGAGCCACCATCTGCCACCATCAGCCACCGTCAGATAGACTTGAGAATGGATAAAATGCTCTGGATGTTATGTTGTTTTTTTTTTTGAAATACCATTATTATTTCAAAACCCTCTTTAGAAAAGTTATTGTGCATAGACCTGTATTTGAAAACTATTCATTGGGAAGACTTCTAGTTTTAGGACGGCAGAGCAAGTAACTCCCTGCCTTATCCTCTCAGAAATGTCTACCCCCGACACAGAGAGGGTTATAAACATCTATGGAACCACATGTTCAGTAAAACCAAGAGACGGAGGCGAGTCCGCGCCCCAATTTGTGCGGCGAGCCAGCTGAGGGTACCGCGGCAGACCCGATGCCGTCCTATCCTGCTCTTCCTGCCAAAGCCCAGCACGCGCAGCTGCGGAGCTGAACCAGAAGATGAGAGACCACGGGGTCCCTGCACAGCAGGGCCTTATCTGAGAGAAGGGAGAGGTGGCTCCCGAGTGCGCACTTAGCATTGCCAATCCACGAACCTACTTTAGCTATGCGTGTGTTTTACTTGATAAAAAGTAAGTAAAAAAGAAACGATTAGTGCACCACAGTGTTTGCTATTCCTCTTAGATTTAAGTTTCCTTTCTTTTTCTGTAAACGATTAATTTCTTTTTATTGTATTTTCTCCATTACTATTTAGTTCCCTTATATATACATCAACAGTATGATGATCCCCCCGCCATCATCACACTATTGTCCGAGTCCATGAGTTCTTTTTCCTTTTTGCTCAATCCCTCCACCCCTTATCCTCCCCCCACTTAACTGTCTTCCTGCTCTTTATCTGAGTCTATGAAAAGCCACATTAAAACTCTACTTTATCCTGAATGTAATATGAATACGCTAGACTGAAATACTTATGAGTTGTAGATTGTTTTATGCAAACATTATTCAGCAACGTAGTTTTGCTTGTTAGGTCAGTCTGTTTAGTAGAGTCCACGTATAAGTGACGTCATACGGTACTTGTCTTTCTCGACGGGCTGACTTCCCTGAGCATCACGCTCTCCAGGTCCATCCGTGCAGTCGCAAAGGGTAAGTTTCCTTTCTACCTGGACACTTTTATTCACTGCATTCCTCCCAGTAACTGATGGCTCATTTTTAACACTTCTATAAAATACCTAAATATGTCATTTCTCGTTTGTGAATTTTTTTCCATTTTCATTTCCTTTTTGACATTTTACATGTCTAAACAATGTACCCCATAAGCAAATCTACATACTAAAACATCTAAAAATGCAGGTAAGATAGTCAACAAAAATTAATGTATTTTATAATGCCAACTCCCTTTACAAGCTTTGAGAAAATTACATATACATTTACTAGTCGAGGTACAGTACTTAATGTCTATATTTGAACCAAAATTACTAAACATGATGATCTATTTCTCTGAACTCATGTCCTTTTCCCAACTAAATCAAATTAAGAAAGCAATGGGGATTTTCTCACAAGTTATTTCATACATGGATGCCCTTGAACTTTACTGAGTCTGAACTCAAAAACGTGTAGGTAAAATACTTTAGTATTCAAAATATTAAGAAATGTTTATTTGTTGTTGCCACTAAGAGCACAATTTATCGCAGAACATTTAAATATAACTCCTAGTTTATATAAACTTTATAAATTAAAGGTTGTTAAATTCAAGAAGATGGATGTATACAATTTAATCTCAATCAATGTTTAATACATTATTCATTATTTTTGAACATATAAACTTATTTAAAGATTAAGAAGATATAAAAATTAGAGAAGTAAAATTATTATGGTCTTTGAAATTCTGTTAGGCACAGTCACACAATAAAGGAAAAAATAACTCTTGAATAAAGTTAAAATCAACTGTGTATATAGTCTTAACTTACACCCCTTTTGTTCTACAGATAAGAATTTAACAGAAACAAAGTAAAAAACAAGTATGTCTTACCATCACCAATGTATAATATAATTAGTTGATATCTCTTTTTGAATTGTACTTTGAAACTAAACCATGAAAATGTTATATGCTTAGTAAATGAATTACATTAAGTAATTAATACTTAAAAATACTTGTGAAACTTTGACCTGTTAAGTAGGTTAACCACTCCTATAATGTTGCTTCATTTACTATTCTATTTAATAAGCTCTTTTTTATAAGGAATATAAAACAAATTCAATTCAAGAAAGAATAAAACTAGTATAAAAGTAGGAAGTTCTAAGCAGTTCGGATTTGTCTCTGACACACACAGAGTAAAAGTATTTACTGTGTAGTAGCATTCCTTATATCTGTTTGCAATTTGAAGGTTAATAAAAATGATTAACAGAGAACATCTCTGAAGTAAACTTGATCGATTAAAAGTGTTCTAAACAAATAAAAACCTTGCATAGGTAATTCAGTTTCTTTTTATCAGATAATAGCCAGAATGGTCTCAATTTCATTCAATGTTACTAAGTAAAATTTTGACAAGTAGATCTTCACTTAAGGAAAGAAAAAGAGGAATCATTTCATGTTGAAAAGCCACATTAAAACTCTACTTTATCCCAAATGAAATATTAATATGCTAGACTGAAATAATTATGAGTTGTAGATTCTTTTATGCAAACATTATTTAGCAATGTAGTTTAGGATATTAATGTGTAATACTTTCTATATCTCTTATGTTGACACATGTTTAGCTAATACAGATTATAATACAGGTGTTAGTCATCATTAATGATATTTTTAGAAACCCATTAGTTTCCAAGAGCTTGGAAATTAATGACAAAGGTATTTCAATTAGTTTTGTCTGCTCTCCAACTACACGGTCAGGGCTTATCCAAATTTTCAAAACTGTTAATGTGATTTAGTGGATATTAACCTCACGCAATGTTCCATTAAGCTCTTATCCATCACGGGGGCTAGTTAATTAGTGTACAGGAAGAATATTCTCTTCCAAGAAATTCTTATATTTAGAGCCCTAGGAAAAACACTCTCTCATCTCTACCATCGACAGCCCATGGGAGAGTTGGCTTCAAACGTGGGAGGAAGATTGCAAGTAACAATTCGTAACATCTACATCTTCGTGGGCGGAACTGGGTTCCTTCTCACAAATGGACCTGGTGCTTGGTTACACCAGCAGGTCTTCCGAAGTTTTCAACTAGCGGAAGATCCTCAGGGTGAGTAACTTGCTCTGAAATTCCTCCTTCCTTACTTAAACTTCTTTTTATTTTTCGATTACAGATGGCATTCAGTATTGTGTTAGTTTCAGGGGCGCAGCGGAGTGGTTGGACATTCGCATCACTGACCGCGTGCTACCCCCAGTGGGTCCGGCACCGTCCCAACACCGCCCGTAGGCACCCCGCACAGAGTTACGGCCACCTCCTTCCTTACTCTTTACTTTCTCACCAGCATTCAGGTTGGCTTTACTTTTCGGTCATTATTTTTTCAAGAGAAATTCCTACCTCTTCTGGAGAGTTCGGGATAACGGGTGGAAAACACGGAATGGTTGCGCTGCAGAAGCCACGCTGAGACTAGGCGTTCTGCAGGGACCGCGCACGCAGGGCCCCCACGCCCTAGGAACGGCCATCACCCAGAGGCGTCGGCAGCCTAGGGGGGCACACGTTCCTCTCTTCCCCCAGGTCTTAGCGCTGGGGAACCAGGAACCCAGGGCAAGTGAACCGGGCTTGTTCTGACGTCAGAGGGCACAGGCCAGGCAAGTGGGACCGAACGCCCATTCCACTGAATTGTCTGAGAAACCGAGGCGCTGCTCTGCGCGCTGTGGCTGGGTGCTCGATAGCCGCGGATGAACTCTTGCCCTCGGAAATAAGACTTACTGAGAAATTGCAGTCCGGCCTGCACAATGACATAGCCCCTTTTTGAGATGAGGTAAAAAGCCTTAATGGGGAACATGCAGAACTCTGGCCTTACTATTTCCGGATGTTTGGCTCAATGCAAAATGTAGCGTTTTATAAAACGATGTTGAACGATAAATGGAGAGCTGCCTTCCTCTAACACAATCAAGTACTGTCTCTGTATTTATTTCACAGAAACCTAGCTGGGATTTCAGTCACCACGCGCCAGCCGTGGCTACCCTATGTTGCGTCGTACCTGCATTTGAAATAGAACGCTGTTATACAAGGGTAGGCTTTGCCGCTGCCTTTAGCAGGATTGAAACAGTGCATCGTGTTTCATTTGGGCGGTCCTTTTATTAGCTTTCTACCACTTGATCAGCTGATATCACTAATAGTAATACTTTTAAAAAAAATAAACTGGAGGTTGCAAGTCCTGCCCTGAGACTGTAGTATTTCAAAAAAAAAAAAAAAAAAAAACAGCTTAAGCTTTAGGGGAAAAACCAAGTACAGAAACAGCATTACAAATGCCAAGGACCGGGCAGGAGCAATTCTGGATCAGTTTAAAAAAGTGATTGATGAAACTCTAATCCAAACCGAAGGAACAGTTTCACGACAAGCTGTGACCATTCCGCACACTTCATTAGCTGCCATAATTAGCCCGGTGTTTCAATTTGTTAGAACTGGTGGGGACAATTTTCCTCCGAATGCAAACATCGAAAAAAACAAGGGCCCTCAGACTTGAGAAGAGGCCGGCGAGAGGCTTTTCCAGCCTCTGCGAACGAAAAGATTAATTACTGCTGACGGGAGGCCGGGCAGGGACCGTCTCTCTCTCGGGCTGTGCGCGCGATCCTCCGCGCATCCCGAGGAAGACGTGGGCGCCCCAGCACCACGCGGTTCAGCAGCCCCACGCTGCAGCACAGCGTCGCTTTTGATGCCCAGAACTCTCGGGGTGGGTTTCTCTTCCTGTCTCCGGGGCCCAAGACTCACGCCTGTTTATTTGTATCAGAATCTTCAAACGGCTTCGAAAACACCGGCAAGTTTGGTTCCTGGGCAGCGCCTCAGGTCGTAGCTTCCTCCTTTAACTACGAACATGAGCAGGAGAGCGGTTTCGTGTATCTCCGTGATTGTGGCAGCTTTCACACATGTTGATGGACATTGCACGAACACGTGTTTTAGCCCATCTATGGAGCTACGTGAATTTCACCTGTATTTATAAATATAGCAATGCAGTCTTGAGCCTGGATTACGGGGCTATGCTTTGATTTCCCACAATATAAATTCACGAAATCTAATCAAAGGGGGTGATAGAAAAGGGACTTTTACTTAGTTTTCTCAGAACAAGAGAGATTTCTTTTAGGCCTTTGGCTAAAGGCTAAGCTTATGCAAAATCAATAGTAAATACCTACAGACAGTGTCATTAAAAATTTCACAACTCTCTCAACTTTTAATACCCGTGGCTTTATTGTTGTTTATTTTGCATTAAGATTATTGTTAAGCCAAAACTTTAGTATGTTAAACATTTTTTTTTCTTGAATTGACCTGGAATGAGTAAATAGGAAGGAGTAATTTAGTGGTGTGTGGAGGGAGGAGCCATAGCTGAAGAATCCGGTGGTATCTTCGAATTCACTATGTATTAGAAAAATACTTTAACGTCAACAAACATGAACATCAGAGGAAAGTGCTTGTCTGAGCTTCCGGAGGGCAATATTCCGTGGGTGCCGTCAAAGTCAAGTCCTTTCGTTCTCAGACAACGGGGCCACGGGTCATCGAGAGCTGCGCGGGCCAATGGGAACAGTACAATGTGGGCCCACATGAGATTTTAATTTTCTAGCAGTCGTATTGGAAACAGTAACGAGAAACAGGAGAAAGTAATTGTAAGCTTATTAACTATTTTGACCCAGTAAGGGTCGTTTATTGTCCGTGTAGTGTGTCACGAATAAAAAGTATGACCGTGTTCCTTTATTTTTTTGTGCGAAGTCTTCGGAGTCCAGCGGGCACCTCACCCAGCCCATCTCAGCCGAGAGAAGCCACAGCTCAGCGGCTACACGACTGTCGCACAGAACCACACACACACACACACACACACACACACACATCCAGAGAGCACCGAGCTTGCTTCCTCGGGAGCCGTTTTCTGCCCCTGGGTGGACAGAGCAATCCTGGAATTCTGTGGCTGGCACCCAGCGCAAGCGGACACGTGTGAACTGATGCACTAGCAACCGAATCAACCCGCTGCGACCAAGGGCCGGAGTCCTTCTCTCTTAATAAATGGGATGCTGGTGAAATGGAAATAACTGTAAGAATCCCAACAATCGGTGAAGATAATAAGATTTGCGAACTCAGCAGGCCGTGCGCAGCACGGAGGCTGAAACCAGCGGCACATAAGGCCGGGGACGCGGCACCACTGTGGCGTGCGTGAGTGTGACGGAAAGAAGGTCCACGCGGATCGATCCTCGCTGACATGGAGCCAGCACGCATCCGCATGGCCACGTCGGTTACGAACACCTGGAAATGCCTTCATTATTTCCATCTCTCTCGGTCAACAACCGCTGCCCTAAGCACCCTCCTCACCATCCCCCACGTTCGGGCAGCCAGATGGGTAGTGTACATCCCAGCCGGAAGCCCAGGGGTACGGCCCGTTCTGACTGCTTAGTAACTGGGAGGCACAGTTAGTGAGTAAGTTTAATATTACAAATGCCGAAGATACACACATAATTAACTTGGCATACTGACCACAGGTAATCCTCTGGTAAGTCTGTGGTGACCTGGGCCACGTTGCTGTTTTTGATCTTCTCATCAAATTGCTTTTTCCTAAAACTTCAAGAACTATGCACAGAACTGAAACATCTGTATTTAGTAGGTCTAAACAGCCATACAAAAGGCACAGAATCTGCTCTCCCTTGAGTCTGTCATTTGCCATTCAAAAATACTACAGAGATCATTTCTCATTGGGTGAGATTTTTTCTCCCTAATTCTCCATCTCCACCATTCATCCTTGATTTGATTATTAAGCAGTGGACGAGAGACACAAAGTAGTTCTACATAATATTCAAACTTGTGTTGAAGCATTCATCTTAATACTGTAATACAAAGAAGGAAAACCTCGAGATGTATATTATGAAATAAATAACTTCTTGAGCAATAAAGATTTCACCGGTGAAGACATAAAGCAAATGCAGCTGGAGAACTTCGGTCCTTTGTGGAAGTACTGGGGAGAATGTGGCTCTTTGTCAGCAGAAGTGGCTGATTTGAGAAGGCTGGAAATGCATCAAAGTCTGGTTTGCCCTCTTCAAGGACCTGTGCCTGGAAATATCTCATAATGCAAATAGAAGAAGCCACATACCCTACGGGGGAAGTCATGTGCTATGAAAATAAATGTGGAGGTTGACCTGTGACTTAGAACAGAAGAATAAAATGGAAGAAACCCTTTATTCTGTCCCCAGTACTTGGCATTTTCTAGCCTGTTATTGAGTAAATGGCGGAACAAACATTTCCCTCCAGCGTATACCCCAGGACGGAACAGAGAGCAAGGGGCCAGCTCATGGGTTTGGTCTGGTTTGTTCCTGCTAATGTCGTGATAGAGACGCTCCTATTTTTGAGCCCCTTTTGGAAACAGTGTATGTTGTTTTCCTGCCCTCTAAATGTTTCAGTTTTTTGTTGAGCATAACTTCCATTGGAAGGAAAGTCTCAGAACTTCACAACTAGGTAGAGTGTCTGCAATCTTTGGGAACACATCTGGTGCTGCTGTTTGGTGGAAAGAGTTTCACGTACCATCTCGATCGTTTCTTTCTAAATTAGCGTGAATTCCTGCCAGAGATGCTGCCCCAGACCCCTGAATGGAGAAGTGCGTACTCCTGTGTAGTGGTCAGACTCGGGGCCAGAGCCTTTGCAGAAAATTCTTGCGAGAAAATGAGGGCAGAATATGAAATGAAAATCCTGAAGATAAGGAGTCAACTTTCAGCAGAAGTTTCAAAATACTTGAGAGAAAGTGTATACCACGGTTATAACAATACAATAAGGAGTTCCTTCACAGAGTGGATTACTTTAGCATTTTATTGTTATTATTCAATGCACTATAACTATATTATGCATGCTGTTGAAAAGTCAGGAATCCTTTTGAACAGGCTCTTATTCTGGAAAATACGATTAGAGGAAGATAATTAAACCAACTCTCTAATTCTGGAGGAAGTGCTTTTGCGGGCTGAAGTGGAAAATGACAGTTTGTGTATTTCTGTAGAGGCAGAAATCCCTGCTGCAGTTTGCTCCTGCTTCCATGTCCTGAATACGATAGGTGGATTTACAAGTCTCTGCTGTCACAGACTGTATCATTAATGCAGACTCCAAAACACATAACCACCGTGGTTTGGGGACAAAGAAATAAAATGATATGAGTTCAATCTGGAGATTTGTAGAGAGCTTTTATATTCCCTTCCTCCAACCTTTGCTATCTGACAAAACAAGCCATTGAGGTTCTAATTCCATTTGACACTACATATCTGGGTAACTTGATATTTTTCACATTTGCTGCCACTAGAACAAATAGTTGTAGTCAGATCAATGCCAAAGGCAGGTGCACTGCTGTGTTAAAAGGCTATCCCAACATTTGCAACTCTGGTAGTGCTTTCATTGAAGTTTAGTTTTATACATTTAATTCATTTACTTGCAGAGTTTGAATTCATTTCTACATTTTTATAAAGCAAACACTTCAGAGTAATAATTGTAAAAAATTTGAAAAGATTGTGAAATTCACCTCTGAAGGAAATTATTTTCCAATAAAATAAAACTGGTGACATGCAAATGTTGTTTTGCATTTGTATATTCGCCCTATTTTTTTCTGCAGAGACGATCCATATTGTCAACTAGATTCTCCGAGGAGTCAGATGTCAAAAAGGTATCAAGTTAGTAATTGGAAGTGTTAACATTATTTCTGAAGAAAAACAGTAGTCTCCTGATCTGAACTGAAAACCCACTTTGCCGCTCTGCATTTTAAATCAAATTTCCCACGGAAAATAAGTACAAGAAATGAGGTTGGCAAAGGCACACAGGACCCCAGGGCTAAGTGGGAGAAAGGTGGCGACCTGACTTACACCAGGGACCCCGTGAGTCCGCAGGGCGGACAGGTCTCCGTCCAAAAGTCCAAGCCCTCAGCCCTGCAACATGCACTTGTCATGGAGCTGTTGTCTTACGTTGCTTTCATTAGCTGTACTCCCACGGAGAAAACAAGCGCCGTGCAGACATCACTTTGGTATGCAAATGTCAATGTACATTTCCGCTTTCCACTTCCTCCAGCAACGCTTTCCTGTGTGTGGGAGTGAGTTCATCCTCGGGCAGAAAGGGACTGGTGAGCTCAGCGGGGCAAGGATAGACGAACCTTCAGTACAAGCAGTGGGCAGATGTACTTCAGTTAATGTGGTCTAAAAGCAACTAGCTTTTGGAGGATAAAGTTTACAAATAAAAACAAATATGCTGTCCTCCTAGGTGGTCATGGTATAGAATAATGATAAAAGTGACACAAATTTATTTACCAGAAATTTAAAAATACATATTGGAAAGAAGAAAAGCTCAAAAAGAACTTTCTTTTCTTTGTTTTGGAATAATAGACTTTACTGAGCCAGTATTTAAGCTATGTCGTACCCTGTAGTAGAAAGAAGCTTTCTTGAAAGTGGACTTCATATTAGCATGTCATCAAAAATCAATGACTATTTTAATGCCACTAAGTGACAACTTTATATTAATACATGAGCTATATTCTGAGATGCTTCTTCACAGACTACCAAATACTTAACATCTGGTATTTGGACAACTCCCAATCGATAAAAATCATGCAACTTCAGGCCTTTTGTTTTTATTATCAGCATTTACATCTATTACAGATCAGTAAGATGAGAGAAAGTTAAAGCATGAAAAATTTTATCAGTACTATTTGGGGGCAGAAAGAAATAAATATATATGTTAGCTAAAAATACATCTAATGTATCCTATCATCTTTTATTTTTGTAGGCTATCTTTAGATTTTTTCCTATACTTTGAAACTTAGGTCATTCTAGCCCTGAATATGAAAACTTACTTTCCAAACTGAGCGTACATTTTATATATCCTATTTTGCACTTTCTTAATTATGCTATTAGAACTACAAAGTATGTTCATACTTGCAGATTAGATTGCTTCTACCCTTTGGACATTATTTATGTATATTAAATGTCAACATGAAAATGACAAATGATTTCTGCATTCAATTAGGAAAACAATATGCCGTGCCTCAAACATCACAGGGAGAAAAAGTAAGCAAAGCCTCAGCTCCAAACAGGAATAGTTTCAAATTCCACTTATTCCTTTTAAAATGCCTTCACCTTCTTTTAATGGTGTCTAGGTTTTAACAATTGAATGAACTCCTACGGAAGATGCTGACCAATAAAATGAAAGTGATTTTCTTAAACGGTACAACGACATGAAAGTGAAGGAAAAAAGGAAATGGCAGATGCTATCTGTTCTTCCATCACTGCTACAGTGAATGCCATCCTGACACGTGGCATCATGTTGGCGAGCTATGAGGAAATTTAGCAGACATGCTTTGAGACTCGTCCTCCAACGACACATCATGAGATTCATAATGAAACATACTCAGAAAGAATATATCGCTAAAATAATAAAACACTGAATACGCAGAAATTCTATTTTATGTACCCTAAGAAAATTTAATTTTGGACTAGGATGTAATTTTTATATTGGCTTTTAATTTTTTTAAACACTACATGTGCCAGCCATACATAACTTCACTTGGGAGAGGGGGTCGTATTAGCTTTCCAAAGGAAAGTGGGGAGGACACCAGTCTGCCTCCCAGTATTTGGCGTGAGGGAGTGGCTCTGTGGATAGAAAGGAGATCCTAGGTGTCAGGGAGGAGATGAGTTCTGTGGTGAGTGTAATCAGCGTGAGCTGTCTCTGGAATAAGCAAGGAAATCAATCGAAGGAGTAACACAGCAACCTTTTTTTTTTTTTTTTACCTCCAATGCTGCTTGCAGGCAAGTTATATGATCAGATGAAGAAGGTAGGTGAAGCAAGAGATCTGTAATACAGCAGACAAATGACAATGCATTGCTAGTTAGACAGCCTAATAAGTACCGTCTAATTTTCTCTTTAAAATCCATTTATTCTTCAAAGCCCTAGATCATCATCAAGGGACCACATTTTTCAACTGAGGAATTACAGAGGAGGAAAATTAGATTTTATTACATATTCTGATTGTGGTGAGCAAACTCATTGCAAATAGCTCTTGGAATAGATTTAATAAGAAAGTAAGGTCAATATTTGTATCCTCACAGCCAACGCTGTGAAATATTTTGACTACTTTTGTACCTTTATAGTGTTTAATCAATGTCCATAAAGTCAGTTGCTGCCTAGATCAAGATATCAGTGTTTAGTTATGATACTTCATATTTGTTAAACTTTTAACATGCTAGAAGCTTTTAAAATTTTCCTTACAGTTTATAATCTTGTAGCAGCCACATGAAAAGTAACTTGTAAATCAATCCAGAGTTATTAACATGATTATAAATTTGCCATTTATATAACAGAAATTACAAATTGTAGCTTCTCAAAATCCATCTGGTAATAGGGCTTCTAGCATCTTAGTAAGATGAACATCAATGTTTAGTTAAATAACTCTAAAGAATGTCTTTAAGAGAAGATATTGCATTTAGGCATAATTTGGAAGATATCCATTTAAGTATGTTAAGACCCACAATGCTAATTTTCACAGTGGGACAATTTCTTCAGATGAGTTCTCAAGCAGGAAGCCAGCCCCAGGTGTGCACAGACGAGTGGGATTATGGGTACTTCTCGGAGCACGTCATGGGACTGACAGGAAGTAAGGAGGCAATGCCAAACGCAGAGAAGTGCTGACTCGTCCCTTATTTTTTATGGTTGTCTTTGCCTTTTTGATAGAGTCTTAAAAAGTTTTAAGTACCAACTTAGAAATTTACCAAAAATAATTTTTAAAGGACTGTTTTTATATTCTGATAGAAATTCAATGGAATGGTACAAAGGGATATAAAGTGCTGTATATCAATTAAAATTTGATGGCAAGCTTTTCCATATTTTTGCTAAAAGTAATACAAGTTAGATGTTTAACATTTAAATGTTCATATTTAATTTTTATAATATTAAAGTAAACTGTAGTATGAAAATAAATTTAAATAAATAAAGTAATTAATCTTTTGATGACCTTGAACTTGGTCAATTTATTAATGTGACATATGATTACTTTCTAAATCACTTTTATTATAATGTCACTACCTGAAAATGGGGCTGACAATGAATTTTAAATGGTAGGTACAGGGAGTACGGGAGATTTAGGATATCATTGTAAGTGATTAAAATATAGCACCCCGAGAACGTAGCTCTGGAGCCCGGTGCCTGGGTGTGAGATGCACGTGGTCAATGAGTAAACACCCGCAACTGTAACGGGGGTTGAAACACCAGCACTCCTGAAAAGTAACGTTCTCAGCAAGTGAACTAGAACAAGTAAGGGATTCGACTATAGAGACCTGAACATATGCACCCATCCCATTCTCGGGGGCAGCTTGAGTGGAGAAGAGTAAAAATATAAATAAGTTAAATTAAAAAAGTATTTCCTACAAGCTCCTAACTACGTACTCATATACGTATGTTTGGATGTCAAACCAAAACCCTTCTGTGAAAACATGCACTTTAGATCAGATTTCAGAGGCTTCCCATATATGAAGTCCCATGGGATAAAAACCCACAATGAAACATTTTAAGACAAGAAGAAGGGCAAACAAACAAAAACTTCTTCCATTCAAAATAATCAACCTTGTCCTATATCTCCCTACGGGCATTGCCCTCTCAACCCCTCTTCTCCTGACCACAGCCAAACTTATTCAAATTCTTATCTACACTCGATACATTCCCTTCTCCTCTTTCTTCTCTTTCTTCCATCTACTTCTCTTCCATCTACTCCAGTCTGGCTCAGTCGCCCATGTTGTCACTGAATCAGCTCTCGCTAAGTGACCAATGACTTTCATCTTGCTCCATCGCAGGGACCTTCGCAGACCTCATCTCATTTACCTTTGCAGCGTCGTTTGCCATGGCTCATCACCCCCTTCTCTGTGTTGCATTATCTTTCCCCAGCTTCTCCAATGAGCACATTCTCTTGGTTTTCTCCCGTGTATCCATCTATTTTATGGGCTCATCCTATTCCAAGTGGTCATGAAGTGTTAGCCTTCTTCAAAAATTCTAGCTCCCCTCTCTTCCTAGTCTCCCCTCTCTTCCTAGTCTATGTTTTCACTCATGGGTAGTTCATTCACTGTCATGGTTTCAGTGAGTATTATTTAGAATTCCAAGGCACCAAATTCTTTATGAACCAAATATACTCTGGTCAGGACTGCTGTTCCAGGCAACAGATCTGAATATTCAGCTGCCAATTTGACTCCTCTGCTCATGTGAATCAAAGCCATCTCACACTCAGACATGTCCAAACTGGACTCAGGAGCTCTTCCCTACAATTGCCCCCCACATTCTGACCCTCTTCTTTTCCCAATCTCAGTGCATAGTGTCACACCACAAACCCGGTTTGCCCATGTGAGACAGAGGAGGGATCAGGGAACTTCCTCCTTTCTCACTCCATCACAGCTGATTCAAGTTTTCATGTGACAGGGCAGGGCGACAGTGGGTTTGCAGTTATGAGTATGCAAAGCAGAGTTTATTTTTGTGTTATTATCTATTTATTAATGTGTTATTTTCCATACGAACAACCATTAACCTACATTTGCCTCATCTTGTGCTTGTATTCTTAACACTTCTCTTTTTTTAAAGATTTTATTTATTTATTTTTAGAGAGGGAAGGGAGGGAGATAGAGAGAGAGAGAGAAACATGAATGTGCGGTTGCTGGGGGCCGTGGCCTGCAACCCAGGCATATGCCCTGGCTGGGAATCGAACCTGCGATGCTTTGGTTCACAGCCCGCGCTCAATCCACTGAGCTACGCCAGCCAGGGAACACTTCTAGTATTAAGTTGCATCTCTTCAAATTTACGGCCAGGCTTCTACAATAAACTACCATTAATTCTGATACCATATCCTAGTCAACTTGACACCTAAAAGTAACCTTGAAAGCCCTGACTCAGAAATTTCACTTTCAGCCCTGGCTGAAAACTCAAATGTAATATTTTAGACTCAAATGCAAATTGAAGGCTGTTAATACGTATGGTCCGATGTAATCTACTGAAAATTGTGGACACATCATTGCACATATTTATTTCATTCATAAGTTAAACTTAAAAGCAGAAACTCTTGAAGTCACTTTTAAAACTATAATCAAAAACTACTATGCAATGTAATAAATCTAAATAAATCTAAAAATGTAATAAATCTATCGGAAACAAGACAATGATAAAAAAGCAAAAGTCGTGTAAACATACGCATCTCAACATTACACATCTAAAATATTCTATAGGTTAGGTATTATTTCAATAAACAATATAACTATATTTGCCTCTGTCCAATTTTCTGAAGAGCATAATAAACTAGACAGAGTAAATATAAATATTCCATGCAAATACAAATGCACCTATAGATTTATAATATAAATTATATAAACTTATATGCTTCTAGAAGCCTACTGCCTCCAAGAAGTCTGACGCGAGGGTAATAAAAGGGAGAAAATTGAATGATTTCAGTCCCTGATATATTGTAAGAAAGAAAAAGAAAAAGAGCCCTTTAACTGAATATTTGATTATTGCAGGCCATCCTCATAAGCAAAATATTTTCCCTCAATTACACCTAATTATTGAATTGTTTACATTTACTAATGGAATGAAACAACACAAAACAAACAACCGTGAGGGGATGTTCCTCAGCAAGGGTACAATCATCAGTCAATGCAAAGTGAAAGATTCGGAAAATTGTAGGGAGCTGGTCTGCTGAAAGAGGAAGGCAGCTTTTACCCCAATCAATGCAGAAGAGTAAAATTGCCCCTAACTGGGGCTGCTTCTCCGCTGTGCCTTCAGCCCTAGTGACTCCCACACACTGCTCAGGCACATCAATTATGATAATCTTAATCACGGTCGTTAAGCCGGGATCCCGGTGACAGCAGATTCAATCACCGGGTGCGCCGGCCAGGCCGCCACAGCCCCACCCAGGTTTCTGCAGACAGTGACGCGCCACATTAAGCCTCTGATCTGTTCCGCATCCCACTCCGTTCCGAAAGTCGTGGACGGGAAAGGTCGACTTTATGTTCTGTGCAATATGCTTAGGTTCTCTAAATTAATTCTTTGGAGTGCGAGATATTTTTATGCTGAGCAGCTTATCAAATATTGTTTAGGACCAAAATGCACATTAAAAAAAAAAGGCTGTTTTGCTGGTGTAATTCACTTATAATAAGGCAGGTGAGGTGAGGCTCTGTTCACACGGACTGTCTTAATAGTCTCCTATGGAATTTTGCAAATAAGGGAAAACATAAATTGTCCCATTAAAGTCAGTTGTCTAGAGTGAACATGGAAACTAATTCCAATTAAGATAAAAGGCTTAGACTATCATTTCTGCTTTGGTTAATATGGACGTATGTAAATGTTTTGACAACCAAAAAAATATTTTCTATACTGAGACTTTAATTGCCCAACTGTTTTAGATGTACCAAAGTGAATTAAGTTAATAGTGACTAGTATATTCCCCTTATTAAGTTTCATTTCTATCTTAAATATTGAAATCAGCACAAGAGGAATTTATAAATACAAAGTAGATACCCACATTTAAGACGTTTGACCATTTAACTCAGAGGAAGAATCGAACAACTTAACTTGGGCATTTCATAAACAGATTAAAGAAATATGAATAAGTTATGTAATATATACATTATCTTATTATTGACTTACATACTTTCAAGAAAAATAATACACGTTATTTTTCATTATGATTTTCATACTTTCAGTAGAAAATAGTATTATTTGCTGTCAACTTCCTGACACTGTAATCTTTGTATAATGTTCGTCATATGAATAGCCTTAAAAATAGAGCAAACTATTTTTAAGTAGTTGATACATTAATCAATTTCACCTGACTGCCATCAGAGATTGATTAATCTCTTAGTGACCTAGGTCAGCCGCACCGTCTGTCCACAACATCGCATTTTGTAGCCACGACGGTATTCATCGTAGTAAGAATATTTATACTTGCTGTCATCGGTGTCTAATTTCAGCCTTTGATAAGAGATACTGCTTTCGTGCGTGTTGCACTAACTCACCTTGCCGCAGATCCATTTTTCAGGATTTTCGTCTCTGAAACTCTGACACCCGTAAGCACTGGAGCCACACTTGCTCGATAAATGCACAGACGGGATGTACTTTTCCTTCTTGTGGTAGGAGGTGAAAGGCAAAAACCTGGAAGGCATTAAGGTGATATTACGAATTTGGTTTCTGGGGACATCTGATTAAAAAACAACACTTTGGAGAAGTAGTCAAGTCTAGTAGAAATAATGTGCGGCCTGGGGTTGGAGGACCTGTGTCACACGCCAGCCTTTGTCACTGCCTGTCACTGTCACTAACTTCTGTGGACCTTCATGTCTTATTCTGTGAGTGGAGATGCTAAAAGTCGTCAAAGAATCCTTGAGTCTCAATTCTTTTGTGAATACAGAAAAAGTTCAATAATTAGTTTATGAATGAATGATACCAAATAATTCCAAATTCATCATGCAAGAACAAATGTCCTTGATTTTAAAATCCCAAATGGAAAAAATACAATAAAAAATAAACTACTGAAAAATAATAAAATGGTATCCCAAGAACAAAAAGGATGGCCAGGCCGGGCGATTCCCATTGAAATGGGTTGTCTGCAGATCTTAATGCGCCCCAGGGGTGGGGGGCACACTGGGGACTGGCTACGCACGGAGGGGCTTCCGAGTGAGCCGACCTGCACTGGCTCCTCAGCTTTGCCCTGGTGGCTGTGTTCCCTCACGCAAGATGCTCGATCTCGCTGAGACTTCACGTTCACACAGAGCTGTGGTAGGAGTGAACGGCTTCCCATACATTGAGATGAGCGTATGTGAGGACAGAGAGCGCAGGGGTCCAGTAGGTGGCGGGGATGCTGAAAGTGGGTGTAAACGGGGAAGGAGCTCGTGGAGGAGGCTCTCAGCGCCGTCGCCATCACACTGGTCAGCACTGCTGTATGGGCGTGAAAGCTCCAGCTGTGGAAGAGCCGTGCGAGCTCCCACAGAGCACCCGACACTGCCGTCCGCTTTGGGTGTGACCTGATCAGTGGTTTGGGTCTCTCAGCAGAGCCCTCGGCTCGGTCCTTGTTCTCCGACAGGTCTGTTTACCCCTGAACCGGGCCAGGGCAGCAGTCTCCGGACTGCTCTCCGTCCCCAGTGACCCCTGACCCTTCACCGTGGACACAGCTGCTCAGCGGGCATTTCCAAGTGACCTGTTCTTATACACAAGCACAGGGTGATGCGTCCACACGGTCTCCCCATGGTCACGTGCAAATCCTTTCTCACGGTGCACAGGGCCCTTCATTCTCTGCCTGCACCTCCACCTGCCATCTCACTGCTGCCCCACAGCTTGCGGAGCCAAACCTATGCGCTAAGCTCCTCAGGGTGCCCCGGACAGCGAACTGCGAGCCCCGCGAGCTGCGCGCTTCCGCAGCAGACATGACCTTGTGCGGACCACCTGCTCTCTGCCGCTCTGCTCGCTCTGCCTGGCACACTTCTGTTCAGCTCTCGAGGCTCTTCGGACCCCCGCCTTTTGAACCCCAAATTAAAACAGCACAAACCGGGATGTATAAATGCCACACCAATATAAGCATGGCACAAAACAACTGTTTTTCTCAACAACATAAAATCCACATGCTTTACAAATGGATTAAAAGTCAATTGGCAAACCTGTAGTTAGCCTGTATTGGGTATCGCATTAGGAAGTGTGCTTAGAAACTGACCAAATCTAACTAAAAAGGCCAAATGTGTCTTTCTTACAACGTGTCAGATTGCATGCAATAAGAGCATATATAATATTCTCAGGCATATCACTAGAAGTATTCCAAATTGTCCATTTTGTCAATATTATAAATGTTAAACTTCTTTAGACTTAGAGGTCTATAATAACGAAATCCCAGCATCCTGTGATTTATTTAAACACACACACACACACACACACACACACACACACATATTTTCAAGGAAACAGTGGACAAAAAGGGAGCACAGTCTTGGAGAGTCTTCACTGCACACAGCCAAAGGAATAAAACGTCTCCTTTATAGACAAATGCTAGAACTTCTTAATTATACACAAGCTTATTATCTGTATCCCCAGTGTTATAAAGCACCAGAACTTCATTAGAAAAATTAAGCTGGAAAAAATGAAGGCAGCACTTTGTAAATTTCCACTGGAAATTAGCTGGGAAAGGCGAAGGAAGAGCAGATCAAAGGAGGGTAATCACGCCGCGCCATGCCCTGGAGCTCCACGTGGAAAATGCGATTTCCGCGGCCACTGCCTCTCCCATTACTGCTTGTTTGGAGTGCTCCGTGTTAATGGGGTTAGCTAATCTAGTATTTTAACTTAAAAAGGCTCTGCTGATTAATAAATGTTGCACACTGTGCTAGTAATTAAAATAAATGGAAGAGTTACAAATAAAAGTTGAATTGTTAAGAAAACACTCTCTGAAAATATATGATAATCCCTATTTATCATAATACAGTAATGGTTCAGAACATATGCAAATTGCAGAGGCCTGAAGTGTCGGAAAAATCACCAAAGTCAAAAAAGTTTTGAGATGGGTTAAATGTCCCGGTCGCTATTCTGTAGCGATAAGCAGAACCACATCTCATGTCTGTACGCCACATTCTTTCAAATGCCCTTTAAAAAACCTGTTCCTGAGGATCTCTCTTCTTAACTTTTCCTATCTATGGTCCTGTTCTTGAAATGATACTTAATTAGAAAAATATTTAAAAGGCTTAAAAATGAGCCACCTACTATTTACCAAGGCTTCTGTCTGAGCTAGAAGGCAAATTCAAGGGAAGTGAAGGCAGACACATAAGATTCATGCTATTGAACGTTTCTCATCCACACTATCAAATGAGGAGCTGAAAAAGTTTGAGTTATGCCCTGGCTGGTGTGGCTCAGTGGACTGAGTGCCGGCCTGCCAACCAAAGGGTGGCTGGTTCAATTCCCAGTCAGGGCACTTGCCTGGGTTGTGGGCCAGGTACCCAGTAGGGGGTGTGCAAGAGGCAACCACACATGTTTCTCTTCCTCTTTTATTCCCTTTCTTCCCCTCTTTCTAAAAATAAATAAATAAAATCTTTTTAAAAATTGAGTTTTTATTACTGCTTTGCTACTGAACGTTTATAGGACATCTTTCATTTCACCTGCTCCAAATTATTTGGCGCAGAATACACGCCTCAAATAATGCCACTTCGGCAAAGCTACCTGAAACAACAGGTATGAGGGGAGGGATCTAAGGGGAAGGGTCGTCAAGGAGCATGTAGGAAGGACCCGTGGACAGAGACAACGCGTGGGGGGGGGGCTGAATGTGGGAGGTGGGGTGGGTGGGGACGGGGAGAGTAATGGGGGGGAATGCGGACCACTGTAACTGAACAACAATACAAAAAGGGAAGGGATCTGACGTCTTTCTTCTCCCTGAAGTCAGGAGCTAAGAGTCCCTATGACAGATGCCTTCCCCATTGCAGGGGAATGCTTTATAAAACAGACCTTGTTAAATAACTTTTATCTTCCTTTGGTTTCCTCATGTATTTTTGTTACTTTTCCACAATTGCTTCTTCTTGCTCAACCTAATATAGAAGCCCTAGGGTTTGCCACTCCTTGGGGTGTTCATTTCCTTCTGGGGACCCCTGTGTCTCATAAAACTTCAATAAAGGGTGTGTTTTCCTCCTGTTAACCTGTCTTGTGGCAATTTAATTTTCGGGCGCAGCCAAGCATCCTGAGGAGTGGGAAGTGAAGTCTGGCCCCTCCTACAGTGACCACAGAAAAGAAACACGGACTCTAAGGTGATGGAAACACCTTGTCGCTCTGGAGCGTGGACTCCCTTGAACATGGCAAGAGATGAACTGCACACAGAAGCCCACCTCACACCCTGGGTGGCTTGTGGCTTGTACCAGGAATCAGGGTTTATGATGCACCCTTGATGCAAAGCCTTTAAGGAGTCTTTGGCTGAATAACTCCTTGCTTAACCTTCCTGGTGCTGCTATGGCAAAGTGCTGAAGGGGTGGAAGATGGGCAGAGCCAACAGACTTCTGTAGCAATTGAAGGCAGAGGATCTAAGTGCCTAAGTTAGAGCAGCGGTAGACAGAGAAGCAGCGGCTGACTCAAAGAGACACTCAACAGGCAGGAAGGGCAGGATTGGAGGCCGGTCCAGCGCTGGAGAAGGAGACCGGGAGAGCTCCCAGAGAGATGGCGAGGCCCGGGCGGATTGTTTGGCCTGAGATTCACACTCTATAGACAGGAAGCACAGGTCAGTGTGGGACACTCTGAGTCCGGGACATCCGATGCAGATGCAAACAAAGACGGCAGTTGGAAACACAAATCTGGGCGCGGGGTAGAAGTGAGGTCTTAGAGACTTGGGGTGGGGACCATTGGCATAGAGGTGGTGGTTGAAGTCTTTCCAACAGAAGCGACAAGAGAGATTATGGTAAGAAATGAGACATTGCAGAAAGAAGAAAGTAAGGAGAAAGCGTAGACAGTGAACCCTGCCACCATCTCAGGTCCATCCCACTACCTCCCGCCAAAATCCGTGCGATGGTCTCCTCGCGGGCTCCCTTTCCTCCAGCGCCTTCCTTCTGAAATGCATCCATCTCGTGACCAACAAATTCCTATCTTTTATAACATCCTCCTACTCAAAAGCCTAAACAATTCCCCACTATCTGCTGATAAGCCCTCCAAATCCTTGGCCTTGAAGCCCTGCACAATTTTTCTTTCTACTGCTTCTCCCATAAAAATGAGTTTCTGCCAAACTGGTCTTCTCAGTGTTCTGTGAACTTTGCCTGCCATTATTATTATTATTATTTTTATTTTCATAAGATCAACCTTCTTTTACCTTTTCTTTTCTCTATCAAAAATCCAGAGCAAACTCTACATTAAAATAACAAAAAAAAGTCACGGCACTCTAAGGCCTCAACGCACGCTTGACCATTTTCCAGAGCTTGCCCGTAGCAATTAAGACTTGGAATCTCATTCGGTTCCCTGGTTTGGTCTCAGCTGGAAGCCAGAAGATGGGGAGATCCGTGAGAACAGATTCCCTTTTCCTCGGGGCTCAGTCCCTGGGGCTGTGTTCCTGCCAGGCACCCTTTGCAGAATCAGTAAATGGCAGAGCTTCTCATGTAAACATTACTTGGCATTTATTTACGAATTGCTTATGTAATATCCTGGCTTCATACAGGTATACATAAGAGTGAAAAAATCGTGCTCTTCAAGAAGGCATGAGAAAGGAGGCTGAACTTTTTTGGAATCAAGAACAAACAAAGCTGTAAAGGGACTTCTGCAAAGACCCTCCATCACCCACGTTCTCTGTGTAAAACAGAATTGCCCCCTTCCTGTGCTGGTGTGAAAGAACATGTTCAAGACTGTGACCTCACTGGAAATACGGTCATTGCAGATGAGTTAAGATGCGGTCACCCCGGAGTAGGGGGGGCCCCTGATCCAGTTCCACTGGTGTCATATCAACGTCATCATCCATCCTGTCCCGTCTAAACCACTTGCATGCTGAAAATCATTTCTTCTGAATAGTTCAAAGGCGACTTCACCTCTTCTCACAAATAAAAGATTTTTGACGATATTAGAAATAGAAAGTGTTAGCTAACTGAAGGCCCCGAACGGGGCACAGCTACTTGGGAAGCTGAGAACTCACATTTTGTCCTGGACGTTCCTCGCCTCCTCCTGTCTCCTGAATTCCGCCCTGGCCTCTTTCACCCCGTTGACCGGCTCAGCCACCCGCAGCGTCGGCTCCAGGGGCTTGTAGCGCTGTTCCAGCACCTCAGCGATGTCTCGGAAGGGACCCTGGCAAGACAGGGAACATCGTTTCGTTACGGAGGGCTCCTTCACCGTGTTATTGATGACCCAGGCTACGGAATATTTCCGCGGGAACATCAGCAAGTTTACTGAATTATTTCTTAAGGAACAGTTTGTTCTTCTCTGAGTTAGAAAATACATGATATAAATACATGATATCACACCTTCAAGAAATGTTCACACGAGTACAAGTAATTATATGAAAAATGCTTCAGATTAAGCAGAAAGTTCCTCACATCAAAGGAGTCTTTGTGGTAGGACTGGCCAACTGGTAGTTATGGGTGGTTCTGCTTTCAAATTTTAAAGAGCACGTTGCACGTTTCTTCTAATATAATTTTAAAAGAATTATCTGCCTTTTAAAGTAAAAATATTAGGAGCAATTGTGAGCATAGCTTTCAAAGAGTATTTCTATAAATAGACAAAGGATAGCAAGTGCTTTTTCATTAAAATAAACCTTTTAGGTGAATGCCAAATCTTATTCAAATCTGCTGTTCCCCCCAAACATAGAAGGCTGTATTTTTAACTGTGTTCTTTATTTAAAATTCCGTATTTTATCGCTCAATAACTTTGATAAAATAGCAACCATTTATCCACACAAAAATATGGAAAAATCCAGAAGCTACAACCGTGAACCGTGATGTATGACACAGCCTACCTTTAAATTAGTAGTTACTTATACTAGTGACTAGAATCCACTGGTTATCTAACTCATTAGTATCAAATAAGGCACAATACGAATCAGAGGTGGCTCAAGATTTTGCTCTGCCATTAATTACACATTGCTTCCTTTTTTCACCACTATAGTACAGGAGAGGAGAGATATAGAATAAATGAAGATTTCTAATCACATTCCTTATCCTTCTTTAGATAGGTTATCACTAACAAGACACAGCTGGAGGTGCCGCCAGCCCTGAGTGAAGACTGTGGGCTAATAAAAAGAAATGATTCACGCCTCATTTCTGTTCACTTATGTTTTACATTAATAGAAACCAATAATAGGAACCAGTTACCATAAAAGTCATGGACCGTAAATAACACAAATGGCAAATAAGTATCATCGAGTACTTTCCACAGCTGGACAGGAGGATTGCTATATTTGAAAGGAGTTAATGAATTTTTATTGGAACTTTACTTTTTAAAGATACAGTAACATGATTCCAAGTTCACTATTAAGATGTGTATGTGTGTGTGTGTATACACATTCTCATTTGCTCTATATCTCTCTATATTTTATTATATATTTCATTTATTACATATAACTATTAATATATATTTACATATATTATATGTAAATGTATATATACATACTATATGAATGTGTATATATATTCTGTACCATAGTATATACAGCATTGTAATGTAATAACCAATATACATGGTCTCTGTCCTGGTTCCCAACTCAGATACATTTATATACCCACATCTTATTCATATCATACACTTTTCATATGTCCTAAGGAGTCGCATGCAGAATTGCTTTATGACTTCCATGTAGGACCAATACCTATCTCAGTGAATACAGCATAAAATATGGATTTTTAAATATTAAAATGTACTATGTTATATCTGATACCTAGCAACCATCGGATACTTAATGCCCATACAGTGGAGATTCTAGAATTATTTTCTTTGTAGAATAACTAATAAATGAATTGTTCACTCAATGGTATTATATACATCCATGACTTGCATTAATAGAAATATACATAACTCAAATGGTAAAAATTGTTACTCATCAAATTCACTTTCTATTTCTGTATAAATATATTTCAATGCCTTTATTCGATGCTGGTATAAGACATATTTGAAAAGAATAAGACAACCGTACCCTGAGGATATGTCCCAAAACAAAGGAAGTATTTCCCATGATGTCTCTTTGCCCTCTTGCTCAAGTCCACCCTGCTTGCCACTGCATTTCAGAAATTAGAATTTTTAGCTTCTATGGGTTTTTTTTAGATAACTAGATTAGTGTAAAGGTAATTAAGAATATTGATATAAATAGATTTTCTTATCAAATGAAGCAGGGATGAAGAAAAAGAGGAAGTGGTCCAGGGGGAAAATCACCTTCATAGATTTTCACTTATTTTTTACAGCTCTTTCCATAATATAGGATACATTGTCAGCTAATAGTATTAATTATCTGTTAGTAGTGTTTAGAGACCAAAAATACACAAGTAAAGGGAATTAAGGACCCAGCTACAGAGAATGGAAACACAACACACCACAGATAATTGCATGCAGCAGTGCCTGTTTTTATGGCAGAGAATGTCTTATTGCACGGTTGATGGAATGGCTGGGCCACGAAAGAGACCCCACTCCTGCATATCCATGTCCTCGCGTGGGCTGGACTTAACCACTTCTGACCAAGAGAATATGGGAGAGGGAACCGGGAGTCGCCCGTGGTGGTGGTAGGTCATACAAAGGCTGTGGCTTCTGTTCTGACAGCTCTCGGCTCTGCAGAGAAGCTCACAGGAGGAGGGGCTGAGACAGGAACCACCAACCAGAGGAGTGACCTTGGACATGGACCTCCCCACCCTCCTCTTTCACGTGACATCGCAGCAGCCCTGTCGCGTTGACTGAAACTCCCCAAGAGACCCTGAGTCAGAGGCCGTCACCCATGCTCTACCTACCATGCTGACCCGCGGAAACTCTGAGGTAAGAAGTGCATGTCGGCCTCTGCCACCAGGTTTTGCAGGAGTTAATTACACAGAAAGACACAAACACCAGCAAGCCCGGGCAGAGGACTCAAGGGTAGGAGCTCTGGGGGCTTGGTGGTGTGAACCAAAATAAACCCCGATCAGGGCTGGCGCTGCCTGGTGGCACTTGTCTGCTCCAGTGTAAATGTTGGTGGGGATGACAGAACTACTGCTGTCTGGGGCTTTCGGGACAGTACAATTGTCACCCGATACATTTCGCTCCGCACGACAGCTCCGGGAAGTCGCCTGCCAACCCTGCTCTGCTCCGACCCTCGCTGGAGACCCCGGGTCTGTGTCCACTGGAGTCCTGCATGGCTTCAGGCCCTCTCTGATTCTCCCACTTATATTTTTCTTTTTTTATTTTCAATTTATTTATTTTTTAAAATATTTATTTATTTTTAGAGAGGGAAGGGAGGGAGAAAGAGAGAGAGAGAAACATCAATGTGCGGTTGCTGGGGGCCATGGCCTGCAACCCAGGCATGTGCCCTGACTGGGAATCGAACCTGCGATGCTTTGGTTCACAGCCCACGCTCAATCCACTGAGCTACACCAGCCAGGGCTCCACTTATATTTTTCAATCATGTTTACAATTGTATGGAAAGACATGGATCATCAGATGGTAGATTACAGTAGGTGTATTTTATAATACATAAGATCTTTCTAGCAACAGCGGGATATAACAAGTATTGTTATAACAATATTTTTACCTAAAAAGGGCTAGATCCCAGCCCAAGATCTTATGCATTAACATTATATTCAAAACACTAAAATTCAGTACCAGAGAAATAATTCAAAATACTTCCTTGGTTTACATATCATACTTTATACTTATTACTTAAAGTTAGATTTTACAAAAATATAATTTTCTCTTTTGGCCACACAGACAAAGTAACAAAAAGTTTAAAAACCGGTGAGAACACAGTCGTGGACAGGATTCTTGTCGAGGGCCCGGGCGTACCTGGCACTGCTTCCTGTTGATGGGCGGCAGGACGTCGGAGCGAGGGAAGGACCGGGCGCTGGTGCACGCCAGCCAGCTGGTCAGACTGGTGGGCCGCTGCAGCTGCCCTCGTGGCCGCTTGCGCACCAAAGGCTTCGCCTGCTGAAGCCGCAGCTCCCAGGGGTCCGGCTCCTCCCGGAACGGTGAGTTGTAGATACCTGGAATCTGCAGAAAACAGAATCTTGGGTTTCGTCTTTAATTTCCACCGGCAGTGAAGGGAAGACCAAGTCGTGCCATAGAATTTTGCAATGTTTAAGGACTACTTTAAACGACACCTTGAGCTCCGAACTGGAGGTGAGTATCAGATTTATCGGAAAAGGATTAAAAAATGCACATGCTTTGTCTCCATTCCAGACCAGCTGTCTCGGAGTCACTCACGGTTGGGGACGAAACATGGGAAAAACTGCTGAGCCACAGATTCTGTCTGACACCCAGGGTATATTTTCTGCAACTGTTATTATGAAAAAGAGAACAGGAGGACATTGCACCACTTACTCTGCATTCTGACCATTAACTACGGGTGTGCACACGTGCCCACATCTGTCGCCACACACTCACGCACACAGACCGAGACTCCCTGTGCTTGAACCGGTTCCGGGTACGAGTGTGCAGTCCATAAACATCTGGTTTTTGAATGATTGTTCACTCCATAACATTACATAACAGTCGTTATTTTAAGTTCTTCACTTTAAGATAATAATCAAAGTGGACACATAGGGGTGTGTGTGTGTGTGTGTGTGTGTGTGTTCAAGATTCGGAACTCATGTGGTTCAGTGCTGTACTTCTGTAGTGTCATGTTACCCTTGCTGTTGATCATTGACCTTGTCACACTGCATCAGAACGGTCAAGACTCACTCGGCACAGCCCCTGCTATGCGGTAGAGGTTCATTAGATGTATGAGTGACAAATAGATTCAAGGGGAGCAGATGTCCATTTTCTGAAAAGTCAGTGGCGTTGGAATGCAGAAGCGCATTTCAATATTCTTCTCATATACACACGTTCATATGCATAAAGGAAAGTCACACGGCCGCGGGTAGGACGACGACCTGTTTGGTTGCTTTGTGGACACTCTAATGTAAACAACATACCCACTGAAGCTATCTGTTTTTCCTAAAAATGTGCTTTTCTCTTATGCCACTCTCATATCCATAAATATTTCTGCTTGCTATATTTCCCTCATGGAATCAGCAGTTTCAAAATATTCAGGTTAATCGGGATAGTCGTCTTGGGAAAAGTATCCTAAAAAAATGTCTCTTTCCAGCCTAACTCTGCAGTGAGTGCCAACCTCTGCCTAACGCCACCCACTCAGGCCAGATTCGGTGTCCGGTCCTGTGGTCGTTTGTGTGCGTGAGTGTCCGCCCTCCCCGAGCGAGCAGCTGGAGCAGTGGGACTCTCTGGGCCAGGTGGTGCCGCGTCCCCAGTGCGCAGAAGACACTGAAAACGATGCTAAATGCTTATCTACGTTAACGGTGCAACACTCGAAAGGGCTCACGAAGCCTCTAATTCACTATTGTTTTCCAAAGCCACATAAATACTCTTAGTAAAATGTTTGAGGTTTATTTCAAAATCCTATTGACTTCCTTCAAAGAAGTTATAAATTATACCCTTTTTATTGTTCTTAACACATCAGCTTTAGTTCACTTTCAAGCACATTGTGATGTAGAACTAACTTATCACAGATACCTTTGAGCCTCCTCCAACTCAACTTTCCCTATGGTGTAAAGTCATGTTGGCATCCCCTCACTGAAATACTGAATACAGGCCAAGGCGGGTACATACACGGATAGTTAAAGGATCTTAATGAAATAAAAAAATACATACACACGAATATATATATACACATACATGTGTGTGCATGGATATACATGAGTGTGCATATTTGGATAAATGTATGTATATGTATGTATATATATGCATGTGTATGTTTATAATACAGTTAAAGGACCTCAATTGAAGAAAATATATATATACACACACATACACACATATTTATTCAAAATAGCTTTCAGTAGACAGTAACTTTTAAGGGGATGGCAATTTTCAAGATGATTTTTAGGGCGATTTCCTATGATGAGAACGTATCCATTGTAATGAGGGGAAAAACCATATATGTTACATTGAGAGACTATTCGGACATTAAATGTAAATCTAGGTAAGTCTATGATAGAGATACAGGAAAATGCCATTCTGTTTAGCGTATCATGCCCACAACCTTACAGATGAAAACAATAAGATACATAGAACTAGACTATGACATGCGCTTTAAGAGATCCCTCTGCCTGCGTAACTGCCACCGGCTCTTTCCCCGGCCCCCCCAGAAACCGCCTGTGACCCCCACCCGCATCTGCATGCGCGTGTACACACAGGCTAGATGGGAAATGCAAATGGGGCCGCGGACATGATAGCTTCCTTAAATTATATTTTGCAACCTATATGGAGACCTCCTCATGTGTATTCTCTTTGCAATTTAAATCAAATATAGACAGAAAATATATTTTAATTGAATTCAAAGTGCATCATTTAAAATCTGCAAGGTGTCAATATTTCAGATATTAATGTAATGCCTTTGCTAACAACGTCACTGAACACAGCCCAGTCCTCCCACAATTCCTATTTATTTAGAATTGAGCAAGCAAACACCCCATTTACTGAGATTGAGACAGTATCCGCTTAATTAGTATTATTTAAGTAACTAAAACAACCTTCACTTACTATCGTCTCAGTGGCTATATTTCATAATTTGTGAGCCACTCGTGAATAATGGCTTGTTGTTGATTTTTAAAAATATTACTACGGGTCACAAAAGACCACGTTAATCCTAAGGGACTGTGACACATTTTGCAGTTTTCACATTTTTCACCACGTCGGAGGGCTGCCGCCAAGCCAGCTTGTGGGACTTCATTCTTCGCAATAATTTCCTAGAGTGACCAACACTATGGGGAAATCTGTGCTAACTGTTGAAAAAAAAAGAGCCTACAACTGAGTTATTTGCAGTACTGTCATGCTAACATTCAACTCAATAAGACCCAGGGAATCTCGGGAGAGGACTTTGCTAATAGCTTCCTGCTGACCTCCTTGCATCGGCCGGGCTGCTGACTGGTGGCCCAGCGGTGAATACGGCAAATGAGGTGTGAAAGCACCGATATTTTTTTTAAAGGCTATGATTCTGACTCGTCAAAAGGGGGGAAGAAAGGCAATGAGTTATATAATAGATATATATTTTTCTTGAATTCCCCCCTTTGGACCCTCCATCATGGGAACTTAAGCATGACCCAGAATATTAATTACGGCGGGCTGAGCAGCGCACACATGTACCATTTGTCACCCAGTCACCCTTAGCGTTACATTAATATTTTGAACTATTCCGTATTTCTAACAATCTATCAAACTATTCCATGTTTCTAACAATCTATCAGTGGGCTCTTTTCTTCCCAGTTTTTATTCTTATAGTTAAGTATTTATACAGGAAAGTGCTTTGAAAATGCAACTGATTGGAAGACAAATGGATGTACACTTTGTGTTTGGAGCAGCTAATGTTTTATTTCACAGAGAATGTTTTTATGGTCATTTTCCTTTCTTGCACTGACCTTTATTGTGTAATTGCCTGGGGGAAGCTATGTCTAATTTTTTTTCCCCTTCTCTTTGTTATTGAGGTTTACTTTTCAAACAAGTTTCTGTGAAATAAAAAATCTTGAGACGAGATTGTGTACGCCTGTAATTCCCGAAGCGCATTTAGTAGCGTTTCCGTTTCATATTTTACCATACGAGAAATAACAATTTCTCCTGATTTTAAAGTCACTGCTTATTCTGGGAGAGTTCAACTTTTACCTCCGCAAATGGCAATTACACAGCAAACAGGAGTCGCTGATTGCCACCAAAATGGAACGAAATTAAATCATTGTCTTGCTCCATGATTCAGAATTTGTGGTTGCTGTGAGAGAGAGACGCAGTTCTCAAATCAGGGCTGTCTCCAGTATGCACGGGTCCTGGGTGTGCATTAAACAGTGCCTGGAAGGAATGAGGCACCCAGCAACCACAGACGGGTAGTAAGGATCTCTCATCACCGCCCGGGAGAGGAAAAGTGGGCCGGAGAAGTATGAATGGGATATTCGCCGGGATGGGGACTGCTGAGTCCACACTGACCAGTGCACTTCATCATAATTATCGGGACACCGTCGTGCCGGGGGATTTATAAAAACCCCACTCAGCAAATAATTGCCCTGCTGTTAGGAGCCAGTCAGAGTGTTAACACACTGTCACAGTCCAGCGTTTAGTAAGATATTCTACATCCAATTACTCTTGCTGAGGACTAACGGGGAACACGGCCATTTCTCAGGAAGCGGCGATGCTTCCGCGGGCGTTTCGGACAATAGCCGCGCTCACCGCGCTCACCCCGCTCCCAGGGATGCAGGGTGCACGGGTGCACGGGAGCCTCAGGGGTTCGCAGAACGGCATTCGGTCTAGGACTCATCTGTGACAAGCAAGATTTAAAATTAAAAAAAAACAACTATTACTAGCTACAAATGCTTTTTCTCTTCTTTTACTTCAGTTCAGAAATAGGATTTTTTTTTAATGGTTAGGGTCAAATTCTAGAGGGGTCACATTATATGTAGACCCCAGGTGTAGCTGGCTTCTTTAGGTTAATGAGTGATTTTCAGAAAACATTTGGATAGTTTAACCACCATTATCATATATTAAAGTATCCCCGTGCAATGTCGATTAAAACGAAGGCATGGAAGTAAGATCCCGTTCTCCACACACTAATTAAATTCAACACCACTGCGCATCTGCGAACTTAGAAACGCTTTGCTGGACCTGCGGTGGGTGGGCGACGAGAAGAGTGAAGGGTGGTCGGCCCACCACAGCCTTCTCAGCGGTGGGGTGGGGGGAGGGTGGCAGTAGGAGAGGGATTTTGTGACCAACAGTGACATGACCAGCCTGTAGCAAATGTCCTGTAACTACCATTGTAAAAGAGGCAGACGCCCAAGGATGTGGGGAAGGAATGTATCCTTTAGAAAAGCCCGGGGAAAGTATCTGAATTTGCACTAAAGATAGGTAGAATTCTGGCAATGAAAAAAGGGGAAGGGCATTCCAGGCTACGGGAAGGGTGAGGACAAAGAGGTATAAAGGGGAATAGCCTGCGGCTGCTGTTCGGTGAACACCCGGCTGACCGGTTTAAGCCTGAGGCCAAAGCCAGAGGAGCTTGTGGAGCTCAGCTGGGGCCGAACCTTGGAAGGCTGCAGGGGTGCATTTAACTGGAGGTGAACTCAGGTGAAGGAGAACTTCTGAGGCTGGCCCTGCTGTTGCACGGAGCCCACAGAAGCCGACTCCATAGAAACACAGGTGAAAAACACCTTGAAGAGACAGAACATCAGAACCACACTCGGACATGGCAGGGGCACTGGAACGAACGACCAAACCGGGAATTTAAGACAGCCATGACTAATAATAGGCGGAGGGACCTAAAGATAGATAAAGTAGACTGCAGGCGAGAACAGATGGGCAGTTCCGAGCGGGAGTCGGAGGGGAGCGCCGGGGGTGAGAAACAGTGGAACCGACGTGCAGGACGCCTTTGCTGGATTTCCACGGAGACGGAGACAGAGACGGGCCGAGGAAGGAGGTTCTGAACCGGAGGGTGCGCCAAGAGAAACTTACAAAGTGGACAGGCAAAGAGCAGAAAGTCTGATGAAAACGTAACAGAAGGTCCCAGAACGAAGAGGCAACTACGAAAAAGGCAAACCACAGATGGGATGGGAAGGCCAGGAGCGGGAAGGAAGAGAGAAATACACAGAGTCATGGTGAGCGAGGCCTCTCCCAAATTAACATCGGCTACCAAATCCTCCAAGCTCGGGGCACACAAAAGAAAAAAGGAAAAACAGAAACAATGACAACTAGGCATATCACATTCAAACTTTAAAAATTCAAAGATTAAAAAACACACCTTTAAATAGTGGAGGTGATGCACGCCTCACCTGCAGAGGAGCCAGGGTAAGAATTACAGCCCACTGTCCCCCGCCCCCCCCACCCCAGAAACCTTGCCAGCAAGATGGGAGAGAAGTCAAGTGCGCCACCCAGAGGGAGTTCTAGCATGAACTACCGACTTCGGGAGCTAATGGTGCATATGCGGTAGAGAGTAGATGGCAACCTCCGCTCAGATTTGCTGTTAACCTGAAAATGGCTAAAAAAAAAAAAAAAAAAATTAAAGCCTAGTTAAAAAAAAATTAAACACGCGCTCAGGAAATAACATAACAATGCCATTCCTGGGAATCGACATGAAAGAGATGAAAATATAGGTCCACACAAAAATGTGCATGCAAACGTTTATGGCAGCGTTATTTGCAGATGCTGAAGATTGGAGCCAGCCCAACTGTTTGTTTGTCAACAGCGCAGTAAACGGACTGAATGGGGTTGTCCGTAGAGTGGATCGCTACCGAACAGCGGAGAGCAATGACGCAGGTGCGCGCTCTGGCGCGGGAGGACCCAAGAACAATGCACCGCGTGAAAGAAGTTAGATGCGGGAACACACCGTCGCATTCCACTCACAGAAAACGCCCGAAAAAGACAGGTCTAGATGAGGAGACGTATAGAGGTGCGGGCACATGGAAAAACCAAAAGTGTTTTTTCCAGCTGCCTATTCGCCTGGCCAAATTAGAGTCATTCTGAAGACTTCACGTCAAATCCCACTCCTTTAGACGGTCCTTCTGCGGCCCTATGCTCTCTCTCAAAGTCCCCTGTTCATGTTCTCGGGCACGTGGAACTTTTAGTTGTATACATGTGACTATTTGCTTTTAAGTGTCTGTCTCCCCGGTGTGAATGGAAGCTCCCTCGGAGTGAGGACAGTGGTCGCTCCCGCTGCGCATTGAGGCGCCCGCCCCCTCCGGCCGCGGGGGAGGGTCCGGTGCAGGATGTAACAAATGCTGCCGCCCAGCCTCTGGCCTGGACCAACCCAGCCAGCATCGTTGAGGCACGTGTCTGGGCACAAGTTCAGTTTTGGTTTTCAAAGCTGAGATACAGCAAGAGTTGAGAACCCGGGCTTCTTGTCCATCCGGGTCCCTGGCTCCGAGGAGACCACCAGTCCACGCTCCTCTGAATCAGCGATGTCAGGGCCAGAAGGGGGGAAAGAAGGCGGAGATTGCTTCTGCAGCCTAAGGAGAGTGGGCAGCGGAAACGGAAGCAGGACATGGACTGAGAACGCTCCACAGACCCCCAAGCAGAAGCCAGCGATGGTGGGGGCATCAAGAAAAAAAGAGTGTGAGAGACTGTGGAGTCACAGAGAAGGCTGAGTTTGGCGGCCGGCAGAGAAGGGAGGAAGAGGAGCAGTTAAGTAGGAATGTTACTGTCTGGGCGTTACGAAAACTGAGCTTCCCACAAACCTTTCAGGTTGAAGCGTCCAGTGCCCAGTTGTAAGAGTGGGTCTGGCACTTAGGGAAGAGGTCAGGGCTAGCAATGATTGTGTTTTCTAATAAAAATAGCAGGAGGTGTGCCAATGGGTGGGTCAGTGAGGGAGAGAATGGAGGAAGACAGGGAAAATTCTTAGGAGTGTGTATATACAGGCAGACCTCAGAGATATCTCAGGCTCAGTCCTGGACCACCACAGTGAGGCAAACATTGCAATCGAGTGAGTCACAGGAATGCCTTGGGTTCCCCGTGAATATAAAGGTCATGTTTATGCCATAGTCTATTAAGTGTGCAATAGCATTATCAATGTAAACACAATGGACATACCCTAATTATAAAACATTGTCTTGCCAGAAAATGCTCACCATCACCTGAGCCTTCAGTAAGTCATAATCTTCGTGCTGGTGGCGGCCACAAACCTCCCAAACGTAAAACAAAACGAAACAAAACACCCCACAGCATCCACGAGCTGCAGCAGCAGCAGCGAGCACGCCGGCATCGGAAATCAGTGGAAACAAAAAGCCCATGAAGGACACTCAGAGAGCAAACAGCGAGGGAGGGGACAAGGGACGTGGGGAAGACAGCTTCACGGGGGAGGTCAGCGGTGTCAGGAGCCAGGGAGAGGTGGGGCAGCGTGGGGCCCGGGAACGCAGCCCTGGATGGTAATTAGAAGGTGACAGGTGACCTCGGCAGGAGCGGGGTCTGTTCCTGTGGCAGACATCACGACACAGCTCCCCCGCACGTGAGGGGAGAAAGAGAAAGTAGGGGGCTGGCTGGAGTCCGCCAGAATGTGGCAATACCAGGAGGACTCAGAAAATCTCGGGATGGAAAGAATATCTGTTTGTTTTTCAATTTTCACTCAGGATTTCCGTTTAACCATATTGCATTTTGGGAGATTTTTCTGAGAAATATTGCACATCGGAGACTCTCTGGGAGATCTCCCCCACTAAACCATCCCTGTATCTCTGTCTTGCAAATGTCAGGTCACTGTTGTAGTGACATCCAACAGAACAGGATGGAAAGAGATAGAGCTTTGTTTTTCTCACTTAGGCCACTTTCCCAGGCCTGGGCCACCAATGGAGAGAGTCTCACGGACCTCATCCGCCACCTGCCACCTCGGCAGTCTCTCCAGATGTGGCTCTGATTGCTGCTTGTCCATTGGACATGGAGCCTTGATAACGTGTAAAGAATTGTGCGATCCTGAAACAAAGGCTGACGTGGATGCCCAGCCTCACCGTGAACAGACTGCCCTGTGCAGCTGGACGCCTGGCGTCCGGGCAGTGTCATGAAGGGAGAGAAAGAATCTGTCTGGTGTGTAAGGTGGGGGTGGGGGGCATTCCCAGAAAACAACAGCAAATGTGAAAGAAACAGCAGCTGTAAATGACTTGGACCCTAAATACCCCACAGGGAATCAGAGGAAATGGGATGCACAAGAATTACTGAAGAGGCCTGAGAAGAAATGACCAGAGGACCACCCAGGCCCGGGAGGTACCTGGACCCCAGGTGCGATGGACAGTGTACCACGGTCCCAGCGGTCCCCTAGATTTCTAGTTAGGAGATTCAGAGCTGTTTTCAGTAGAGCAGTAGTTACGAACCCCAATCCACCCGCAGTGATCGGAAAACTCCCCATTGTGACTCCTCTACCCCACAGTTCCCACATCCCGACCTGGCTGATCCTGCATATGGCTCCTGCACTCCCCCCCCCCGGCCCCAAAAAACAGAAGGAAAACAGTGAGACATGTTTCTATGACTCCCATCCCCCTAAAAACCTTCCAGTACACGCCTTTCCCTCCCCTCTGGAAACCTAGCTCTCTCTCTTGCTTGGCTGCCTCCACAGACGTGTGTTTGGAAAATGATTTCATAGTTGGGTTTAAGAGATGACTTCCAGGACAATTAATGGCGACAAGAAAAAATACTTAGCATCACAGGAGCGGGCAACTGAAGGAAAATTTTCTTTTGTGGACGAAAATGTACCAACAGCAGGGAGCATTTGTCAACCCTGATGCCCAGCGTTCCGCGGGGCTCTGCAACCAACTGATTTCCCGAGAGTCTTTGAAGAAGAATTCTGTTTTTCGAACAGGAGAAAACCACTTCAGGTTTCATCACAGTGCGGGATGGCCCGCCTCGTGGGGCAGCACCGTGCCACGCCGCCTCCCTCCAGTGGGCCGCAGTCTCGAGTCCAGAGCTGAAGACAAGACCACCCGTCGGGGCAGACCCCCGTGCTTCCCACAGTCCTGTTGTGCAGACCTGTGGCTTCTTGTACGGAAACTATTATGAGGACCTACAGGTCCAGATTACACCTACCGCTGCGTGATAACCGAGCTGGGGGATCAGGGTTTTCGCGCTTTTCTGGATGTTACCCTTCAAAAAATTTTTTTTAAAAATCTTTTCTAGGCTCTTTTTTGATGTTTCCATTCTGCTCTGACCTCCCCGAGGGCAGGGAGCCCAGGGAGTCCCACTGTGCTTCACAACCCCCTCATCTCTCGTCGCTGCTGAGACCGTCGGCTCCTCTAGTGGTAACGTGATTTGGCCAGAATATTGGAGGTAAAGCAATTTTTGTAAAAAGTTGGTCAGTGAAATATCTCGATCAAAAAACTGAGTTGGTTTAAAACGACTCAGAGTCTAGCATCTGGCTCTTCGGGTGTTCTGTTGGGTTGTTTCCGATTTTATGTGTTTCACTTTATTTGTTTTTATTGTTTTCATTTTTAAGAATTTGAGGAAGTAGTGCTTCCTTGTACTTTTCAGTCCAAACTCACTTTCTTGATGTGACCGAGACGAGGCCCAGGCACAGGTACTCCAGTTCCCCCGAAAGAGGTGCTGGTTGGACAGAGCCAACATCCGCTCGCTCTTTGGTCAAATTGCTTGTGGCCAAATAATCTTGTAACCAACTCATCACGGCTCTGCCGTGCAGCCTTCGGTTTCCTCACCCTCGACTCCCCGATTGCTTTGCTGTGCCCAGCAAATTCCCTATGCCCCCCCCCTTTTTGAAAAACACATCTTCTGCCTGTCATCATCATCATCATCATCATCACCGTCATCATCATCATCATCATCATCATCATCATCAATCGAAGCTTCCTTCTCCTCTAGAACAGCACTTCATCTGCAGCCCTACTGAGTGCAGCGTCTCAGCACGCCCTGGATCAGTGACCAGGGACGGCCCTGTGTTATTTCCGTTCTCCAGGGTCACTTCCAAGCCAGGACGCGTCTGCCTTCTTGCCATCAGGACATCTGGTCTCTCGTCCCTCTTTATGGCTGTCACACACACTCGCTGCCCCTCCCCCATGTTCATGACAGCCTCTGGCACTTAGTCTAGTCTTCCTTGCCACTGTGCATTCTGGGGTAATTTCAGGTGATTTCATGGACGGGCGATCCGTCCCAACAGTGTAGGGTCACAGTGCCCCAATCCATCATCACAGACCTTTATCTTTACACTGGGTTAGCCACACCCCTATTGCCCAGAACTGCTCTGTGTGAGTAATTCAATAACCTTACATACTAATCTCTTACCCCCTTACCACAACTTTCTAGTCCATTCATTTTCTCACGTTCTTATCCTTGCTAACCATGAGATCCATTTCCTAGAGATCTCAAGTTGACCAATCCCTCACGTTTTTTCTCATCTCTCACCTCCTTCTTGCTGTCACTTGTTTGATTATCTTTATGACTCACACCCCTAACAGCCACCACTCCGCCTTATGCACCCGGCCATGCCCCAGACCAGAACCCATTGAACCGTGCAGCACGGCTCAGTGGTGAATGAGTTAAATCTGAATTCCCGCCTCCACCTCTTAGCACTGCTATGGCCTTAACCTGCATAACCTCACCACATTGTATCATGGTTTCCTCTGAAATGATGGCACCGCCTCAACAGGCTGAGAAAGATTTCACCCAGCTAACGCACTTTGAATGGTGAGTGCCTACCGCAAGTTAGTTCCCCATGAATGCGAACTTTGTAAAACGCAGTATCGCATAGTCCTGGCGAAGGTGGCTCTGAAACTAGACCGCCACGTACTCACACTGACCTTGGGCTTCCTGCTTAACCTCTTTGTGCCTCTTCCCCAAGTTGGGGATAATAACAGCCCACTTGCAGGGTGGTGTACATGGGCATTAGGAGAGGCAGCTCACGTAAGGCAGTGGGAATAATACCTGGCTCCCAGTAAGCAAGCAATAAATGGTAGCTGCTGTTACTATTCTTACTCTGCCCGCCTCCCAGCTCCAGTTGCTGATCACTGCCGGAATCAGTCACATAACCAGGCAGACTGGAGGCACGACACTCTGCGGATGTCAGACGAGCCGGGCTGCAGGGCCACTGAACACCCTCCTTCTCCAGTTCTCCCCAGGATTATTTCACAAGATCAACCAGCATGAGGAGGTCCTCGGACGTTAATTATTTCTACCTCCAACCTTCTCTACAAACGTATACTCACATGTGATCCTACGCTTATTTTATTCCTGACTTCGAGGTTAAGGTCTCTCCCTGCCTGGTTCGGCCTCTCCCTTGAAGCTCCTCACATGCTCTCCCACGTCTTCTGGGCCTTTGCGTACTGAGCGGTTTCTGCCTGGGGAACGCTTTAGGACCGACAAGGACAGACCTGGCCGTCCTGCTTTGCCTGAGACTGTGACGTAGCTTTAATCGTGGAATTGAGTGGAAGCAAGCGCGTTCTTGCTTCAGATGTGAATTTCCAATCTGGATTTCACTGCAAATAAAACTGATACCTCCGCTCTCCATCTGCCTAAGTCTTCTGTCATTGTTTCAACTTCTTCTGAACTCGCGCAGGGAAAAAGGAGCTATATTCAGTGACTTCTCAGCCAGGTTTCCCCGCTGACTGTTTGATAATAGAGCGTTGACAAATGCCGTGCCGCACTTCTGCCTTTGACATCTCAGATGGTGTGGAACACACCGATCGGCAGTTTCTGTTTTGCCATTTGGGACAAGCCCAGTTCTTTCGCTGGCACGACTGTGCATTAAGTAAAAGACGCATTACTAGTTAGACCCAGAGTGAGATGTCAAAGACATCTTCATTCTTACAGATATCATCCCTTCATCTCAAATAAAATAAGCACAGAACACTAGGTAGCTCGGTGCGGAACAGGGTTTCTGTTGCATCAGGATCTCAGCTGATTGCTCAAAGATAAAAACGCTTCATCGATGACCAGGGTCAGCCCATTCCTCCCTTCCTGCCCCTTTCCTGAGCAAGACCATCACGCTGCCTCGCAGCCTCTCCGGAAGAGCCCGTGGGGCTCGCTCGCCTTCCTGGGAGAGCGGCCGGCAGCTGAGACTCCAGCCGCTCACCCCCCGATGGTTGAAAGGACCGAGAAGCTAGTTCACACGCGGCATTAAGGGCTAATTATGTCATATGTGCTGCCTAATTTCAAATAAATAGAAAGGTAAGGGTATGGTTTCAGCCACCAAGCAGGAAAATATTCATGAGATAAAACCCTTCTCGGCTCCCTCCAAACTGTCCCATAAAGAGAAAGCAAGCAGAGTTAACATTTGTCAGCAATCCCAATGTGAGAGTAAATTCCGAGAATATTCCTGCACCCTGTGCACAGACCCACGGGGCGCCACGGGACCAGGTGCAGGGCCAGAGGAGGCACTGCTACGAGACCCTCCAGGGCTCTGGCCTTGCACGCTGGTGGGGAGGGACAGACATGAGGGGTTTGAAAGGCACACAGCCAGAAGCGAGACTATGGAAACTTACTCCAAAATTCGCAAGTGTGAATTATAAATGGAGAATTGGATTCTCAATGATCCTGTGAAAAATAGATCTCCCTTTTCAAAAATAGACTCACTAATGCAGCATATGCAAACAGAAATGTATTGTTCAACTTTTTTACAGCAATGAAAAATGTAGGTCAATAGTCCTAGAGAAAAGAATGAGCAAACTTTCTCCTCTCCTTCTAGAAAACACAACAGAATTACTGCAAATACAGAAGCCATCCAAGAGTATGAAGCCCAAATATGGAGAACAAGCACTACAGAGCTGTCATGCAGCTTATAGACTATCGCTGTATTTTTAGATTTGGAGTTGTCGTATTGTCAGATGTTAAAGTTGTAATAAGTTTGAAAGGACTTTTTGCTTCTTATGAAATTTTTCATCTTCTTCATTTTGTAACTTTGTATGCTTTCTTCTAAAAAAAATCAGATCCCCAAATTGTATAAGCTTCAGGCCCCACAAAACATGAATCTGCCCCAAGTCATCCATTTAGGAGAGGTTTCTAGTCTGTTTTGGTTCAAGAACATTTAAAAAAATAACTTTTAAAATGTAACATATTGAAAAGAAAATATATATGTAAGAAAAGTAGCTAAGGCACTTTTCTACCAAAGTGGGCTCTCAATTAATTTTACTTTAATTTTTGCTTCTATCGGCATTTTTTGCCTCTATTTCTCAGATGCGTGGTGGTTAACTGATGGCCCTCAGAAAGGGACTCAACTGGGGACACACCAAGGCAGTTTTTAAACCACGCCACCCTGTCTCTTCCAAGAGTCCTGGCAACGGATCAGGACTGCGCCAGCTCCACGTATTGCAGGGAAATGAAAACTATGACGTTAAAGAGGGGAGAAGTGAAATGTAAAAGGCAATAGCTAATTCATTCTCCATGCTGGTTCAGTCCTTGGCCTTTTCTGAGTAGAGACTGCCCATAGTGACAAGTTATGCGATGATTTTGCGATTTGGATGTTCTTTTGGGACCGAGAATCAAGGGCCATATTTGGGGACCTGCCTCTTACACTATGCATCCAAAGATCACAGGCGGTGATCTTCATTCACTATAGACCCTTCTGGAAAGAATAAATCAGCCAAGTGTCCAGAGGAAGAGTGAGTACCAAACAACAACATTTTGGCCCCCAGGAAGCTGGTTGCTCCTTTTGACTACACCGCGCAGACTAATATAATACAGGTGCTTTGAATTACGGGAGGCAATCACGGAAATCTGTTATGGACTAGCCTGCTTCACTCTTTTATAGTCAGGCCTTAGTTTTTCTCTACTTTTGTACATGAACCCATGCTGAGTCAATGTTTCTTGTAATTGCT
The DNA here is from genome assembly GCF_019186645.2 of Phyllostomus hastatus. Lineage (NCBI taxonomy): Eukaryota > Metazoa > Chordata > Mammalia > Chiroptera > Phyllostomidae > Phyllostomus > Phyllostomus hastatus. Next base: position 16,549,248 of record NW_025333607.1, read on the forward strand.
AACCCATTTCAGAGAAAGGGTAAGAAGAGGCTAACTCAAGGAGCGGGGCATAATCGGAGTGCTGGTATTTTTAGGTTTTCGGAAAAGATAACCGGGTAGCCATGAACCCGGGATGAAGTTCCTTCCAAGTAGAGTTTGTTTAGGTGAATCTGTCGTGGAACACAGATGCAGACCACTAACTCCGATCTCTGCTGTGGCTCGACTGCACTGAGGGTGCCCCGACATCACAGAGTTTATTTAAACCGGTGATGCGACCTCGAACAAGTCGCTTCCCCTTCCAGAAAGGGCTGGAACAGCCACCTCTGGAGAGTCCCAGCTCCCCTGGCGCCCTGCGGAGGGGAGCCCTGCATCAGCGTGAGCTCCTACTGTTTACACCCCCCCCCCCGAGAACATTCACACAAACTTGTGAGAAGTCAGCAAACCCCAGTCGAAGATCCTCATGCATACGCGACACAGGAACCCATCTCCCACTCTGTGCTCCCATAATTCCGCCTTAGCGTCAGATGTCGTCAACCCCTGCAGAAGTCTGCCGTTACTAAGGGGTCGGTCACGCAGGAATTAGGAGTTGTTGAGAATGCTGCGTGCGGTAGGAAACAAAGAAGAGGTGAGTGATAGACGTGACAGGTGACATTGAGTAGCAGTGACCCTAAGCAAAAGGACAGACTTGGCACATTTCTCTTGCATGTTCTCCTAATTTTCTTTTCAGTACCATCAATACCCGCTTCCCTCCCCAGATCTCCCCGGAGTCACATGCTCCGTGGCATCCCTCGATTCCTGTATCACCAGCCGTGTGCCCGTCTGGGTCTTGGTATCTAGGCAGAGTCTCCGAGCTCTGGGTGCGTGTTCCTTTCCTGCTCTTTCCGTAACCTCGTCATAGCTACTCATTTGCACCAAGCTAGTCTAAGAGGAAACCGAACAGCTGTCTCCTTCCAGAAAGGACTTGAATTTAACAGGGGAAAAGGAATGCAACTTAAATGGCAAAACAATGGCAAAGCCCAAGTGTTTGGTGGACCCTCTGTGAGACGCTGCCTCTTTGCCGTGGAGGACAAAAGGGGTGCTTCTGAATCCAGAAGTCGCCTGCCTCAGGTTTATACAGAACACCTTATGTGAATATCTCTAGTCTACGAAGTGAGACTGTGTCGTGACGCTCATATTGGGGTGCAAAGGAGGGTAAGCCAAGCAGGAAGGGTGGGGCCAGGAGCGTTTTTGAATGCTTATGCTGAAAACGCTGGACTTGGGTTCTTCAGACAATAGGGGTGTTGGAAGGGCTAGGAAATGAGTCAAAAGGTGTAAGACAGAGCAGAGGGGAGAAGCCAGAAGGCTGAAGCAAGGAACCACGTGAAAGCCCCCAATCAGGCTGCATCAGAACAAGATCACAAATACAATATTCAACACAGTGGACATACAGGTACCTTGACAGCCAGGAGCCTCAAGGCATAAACTCTTTGTATGTATGTCACGGAGAGGGGGAGAGAGAGAGAGACAGAGACAGAGAGAGAGAGAGAGAGAGAGAGAGAGAGAGAGGGTCCATGGTCCAGCCAACAAACTGGGAAGGAATAAAATCAATGTTTTGACGTTAAAGATGTGGTTTTAAGTGCTGAGGACCAAGAGGCCTAAACTGCACTGCAGCGAGCTGTTACAAGGCATGTTTTACCATCATGGGTGGGCCCCGCTCCTTCGGACCACCGCCGAAGGACCTGGCTTCTGGGAAGGCCCTCCAGAGATGCTTTCCAGGTGCACCACGTGCACGGTGACACATATCACACACGCGCGTGCGCACACCCAGAGGAGGTGCACACCGAAAGGCCGCCATTCTTCTGGGAGCACTTGTGTACTGAACACGCGCAGTGGCAGAGTCACTCCGCTTCCAGCACTCAGACAACAGCGGCGAAAGCAATCAGTGCTCCGGCAGAATTGCCGTGTTCTCAACTTTCGCCTTTTTTCACCTTATGCGAATTGTCTTATAAACATGTTGTCCATACCAAGGGACGGCCAATTAGTTTTGGGCCTATCGAGTGTACCTTTTATGTTTAAGCTATTCTCCTTCTATGTGCAGATGTTATGTGAATTTGTAAAAACAGTAGCTGAAACTACCTGTTTCTCTCAAAAAATAATTAAAAATAAAGTTTAATCAACATTAACCTTTTAAAGAATCATAAGTAATAAAAATTGTTTTATCAGAGCCCATATAAAAATTTCTAAGCCCTGGCTGGCGTAGCTCAGTGGATTGAGTGCGGGCTGCGAACCAAAGTGTCGCAGGTTCGATTCCCAGCCAGGGTACATGCCTGGGTTGCAGGCCATGACCCCAGGCAACCGCACATTAATGTTTCTCTCTCTCTCTCTTTCTCCCCCACTTTCCTTTCTAAAAATAAATAAATAAAATATTAAAAAAATTTCTACTGCTCATTAAAGGGAAGTATTGAATATCTATTATCATATAAGGGATAACATGAAAGTTATTTCCACAAAATATGTATGAAAGTGTAATTAAATTTATAGATTTTCATTTCAGTGTTTACTTGAATATGGGTAAACTATGAAATGCCATACGTAAAATAAAATATGCATAGTTACACTGAGTTAATATATTTTGCATTATTTTGTTATTAATAGATTACAATTAAAAACGGTATTATTTTCACTAATCAGGACATTTGTCATGTGTGTAACTGTATGTCACAGCCTATGTTTCTAAATATTAGCGATTTCTGATTTAGATCTTGGGCTTCACCTTTGTGCCTGTCACTTCCCCGCCGACAGGTCCGGGAGGACCTTTGAAAACCCTGGCAACACTTCAGAGGCTGCACGTTTTAATGAGGCCGGCAGCAGGCCTTTGCTCACGCCGACCAGTAGGGGGAGCAGACAACATAATTTATTACCCGAGCACAAGGACAGCAGAATGAGAGTCCGCTGATTTGGAATAACACAAACCTGCAAATGAGATTTTCTTCAAAGGAAGTACGTCCGATGTGTGTTAGATTCAGTCTGACTGGTTACTGAATCAAAATAAATAACTTTATTACATAATCAATCTTTGCAGAAAGATAAATTAAATTCGCAAATGAAGGCAATGCATGCATTTTACTTACTCAAATCAACTGAAATTAGCTTTCTTTTCATACAACTTTTACAGGGACAAAGACTTTTTGATGTGTTCACGTAATAAGGGCGCTAAACCCAATCCTGTTTCACAGGTGATGGGGCGCATAACAAATAGCATTTTCTGGGAAATACAATTGACTAATCCTATTATGTCTGTAGCAACAAATTAACCTTATTACTACTAGAAATCGTGATTGATTATTTATGCAAATAAGTTACCATGTTCAGCTTTCTGATTGAAATAAACATATACAAAAAGTGTTTTAATATGACTTGGACTTTTTAATTAATAAAACCCTGAGGGGTCTATTAATTCACTCATTGTTATATTAGTTATTTAGTTATGTAACTTGTATTTGTGCTAACATTTTGCTTGCATAAAGATAATTAATATCAGCAAAAATTAGTAATATATTTTAGAGTCTTTGAGATATGCATTGGATTTGTATTAAAAGTGAGCTTAAAATGGACTAGAAAAATATGCTATCAGCATGAATATGTCAGTATATCAGCATAATTGCTCTAAAAGTATTAACATGTTAAATAATGAATGATTTTGTTTATTTTCTAGGTCTGAATATATAAGTACAATTTTTGCTTACAAAAATGTTCACCTTTTTTGAAGCACTATTTGTCTAAATTAATGTATTATGTCTACATCTTTAAGTTAAATTGTATTAGAACTATGAAAGTTTACTACAATTAGTTTACTAATTAGTTTTCTACAAACTACGTTAAAATCATTTCTAAATTATTGATATCACCAAGAGAAAGCGTTTCTCTCCTTGCTAACGTGCTATTAGAATTATTGTTTTAAGCGGGTTTAAAGATTCCTTATCCTGATATACTTCTTTTTTGAAAAACAATTTTGTATTGATTGATGTGAGAGAGGGAGCAGAAAGGCGAGGGGGAGAGAGGATGCCATGGCTGGGTGCCAGGCGGCTCTGGAGGCCAGAGGTCCCCCAGCTGCAGTCTGCACACGCTGATCCTACCCGCTCCGCAGAAACCAGGAGAAGAACATTAGACAGCACTGGCGGTGTGTATTTGTTAACACAGACACACCTGAAATGCACTGGCCATATTATATGAAAATTCATTAAGATCCATGAGCCATGTGGTCACTTGCGAAATAATTCATTAGGTCAGGCACTTGATTTTAAAACTAAAAGGAAATCAAAATAGTTTAAAAATAATGCATGTAAAGTCTCTGCCATAGTCTTTGGCACATGGCAATCACTCCATGGGCATTTCCTATTGTATTATTTGTATTGGCAAAACAACTAACGCTTTATGAACTTTCTAAGTTATTCCATTACATAGTCACTGCCTAGATAACCCTGGGTAAAACAGAATTAACAAATGTTTCAGTTAAATTGGACTTCAAAATTTAAAAAATTGTTTTCTCTACTATACTACCCATCGTAAATAAATAGAACAAAATTAGAACTCAGATTAAGAAAGATTCCCAGGATTGGGTTGGCCAAAAATTTCATTTAGATTTTTCTGTATGATGGCCCTAGTAGTGCTTAATTGCCTTTAACTTCATTCAAAACAATTTTGTTAGACTGTATTGTGACAGCTGTCATATCAGTGTGCATTAAAAAGCTTATCAAAAAAACTGGTGAATTTTTGTGCAGCCATTTTAATATTGAAGGTGGAAGAAAATATGTAACATTTTTGGAGTATTATGTTTATTATTTCAAGAGAGGTAAAGATGCAACTGAAATACACAAAAAAGATTTGTGCAGTGTATGGAGAAGGAGCTGTGACTGATTGAACATGTCAAGTTTACAAAGTTTCTTGGTACTATTGACATTTTGGCCAAATAATTCCTTGCTGTGGGGCTGTCTTAGTCATTGGAAGGTGTGTGGCAGCACCCCTGGCCTCTACCCACTAGACGCCAAGACCAGGAGACAGCTGACATACTCAAAATATCCAAATCAATAAAGTTAGCAGTGAAAATGAAAAAATTTGTCTTTTATCTCATGGAAAAAACTAAACAGACTTTTTGGCCAACCCAATATAAAGAGAGGTCAGGGTTATCAAAAGAAACAAATCTACCTAAGAATTATTATCAGGTTTAAAGGGTTCCATCAAAGTTGAAATCACTAGTGCATGAATTTGAAAAAACTTTTGCTAAAGAGAATTCCTGATTTGCAGTTCTATGTTTAAAAAATGTAGCTCACTAATCATACAGCTAAAATATTTACATTGTCATGGATTTTATCATGAAAAGTAGAAATACTGTGACTTTTTCTTTCTAAATTATTTTGAAATAATTGGAGTTTCAGTTTCCTTGCCTGTTACACGAAGGTAACCGAGCTATAGATACCTAAGTAAATACTGTGACCGTCATCGTTATTGAAAAGTTTTGCTCAGACAGCCCGACAGAGGCTAGAGATGAGGAGGTCCGGGTGCAAACGGCCGTGGCCAGCTGGCACTTCACGTGCTTTTGGACCTGGATGCCTCTAAGGATGACACTGCATGTCAGACCTCACCATCCTCTCCAGGGACTCGACTTGCCCATAACTGAACACATTGAAATATGTGACTGTTGCTAGAATTATGAGACCGGACTGAAGGAAAGTCTGGAAGAAAAAATAAAAACCTGGAAATTGCTATATCTTCCTAAAGGTCAATTCGTGCTTTTTTAGAACTATATCTGTGAGCAGAATATTCTACACACAGTGTGTTTTTTTCTTAGCAGACATAACAGGATCCTAAGCCCTGAAATTTTTACCAACTAAGGAAACAAATTTCTAAATATTCCAAATTCCACATTTATTTTCCTGTGTGAAGATGGAATTGCTGAGGGACTCTTGTTCAAAGCTGTACCCGAAGGCTTGCACCAGAATTTGCAAAGGGTGCAAAGGATCCAGAAAGCTATCTCGGCTTTGTAACATGTTAGTTCTTGATCAATTCGCAACACAGCAAGGAGCTCCCCAGAACCGGTCTGGAGGGCCAGGCTGCGCCCTCCGTGTTGGGTTAACACCGTGGGAGAGCAGGCTGCTGACTCGGACCCTCCGGCCAGCGCGGGGCAGCGGACTCTCAGAGGCCCCTGTCTCAGAGGAGTCGGGGTGCCTGCGTGCGCCTGCGCAGCAACACGGAATTGAACTCCAAGTCGTGTCTTTGCGATATCTTTCAACAAGTCATGTCCCATCCAGGCTGCTAGTTTATCTCTGTCAGGCCGGGGCCCCAGTGGCTTACGGGAGCTGTCAGGCACAGGTAGACCCACCTGCTTCGTGCTGAGGAGGTAATGCATCTTTCGGGCTTGGTAATCTTTTTTCTTCTTCTCCCTTTGCAGGGCAGCCTCCCTCTCTTCTCTTTCTTTGATCTCCGCGAACTCCTCCAGAGCCTCCCTGCACCAAAAGCCAGCTGCGATTACTCCTGATACTGACAACCTGCTTATGTTTTCATTCTTTCGCTAATGGCAATCAAGTTTTGGAGGGGCAACCAGCATCCACACTCATCGAAATCAATGGTGTGATCTCTCTTGGCTGCACATTCTAAGGGGACCCTTGCAATCTTTAACAAGCATTTAAAGTGATTTTTCAGTGGTTAAATTTTTAAAATCAAATATACCTTATAAGTAATCCAATAACTGAGAAACTGTATCAAATGCAAAATAAGTGAATTAGTCTATTAACTTCTTTGGTTGGAGATTAACTATTTTGGACCTGCTTACATATCTCAAGAAAACATTTGATCTTCTGATTTCCTGTGGATTTTGTTTTTCTATTCATAAATGTCTAATCATTTACTTTGCATACTAACTAATGGGCTAATTTTAAAAGTGGCTTTTATACATATGCTTAATCCATTTTAAGTGAATCATCTGAGTCTTTACCTCAAACATATCAGAGAAAGTAGAGGGGGAAATTCCAAAAAGAAGAAAAAAATTCTCATTTCTACCTCACTGTCTAGAACCATTTTTGTTTCAGTTTCCCGTTAAACACTGCTAATCCAATACTTCCTACAAGGTTACTTCTGAAACACACTGACGTTTAAAAATCACCACGCCGTACTACTGCAGCCGAGCAATTTTTTTCAACATAAGATTAAATTGCAAAATAAATGAATTACTTGGAGTGGCGTGGCCCTCACTTTGCCACCCTTCTCTTGAAAATTGCTTATTAATATGAAAAAGGAGTCAGAAAACGGCCTATTCTACTTCATGCAGAGTGTTGGGGCGGGGGGGCGGTTCCTGAGCCCACAGAGCCAGGTTGGCTGCACACTCAGACTGTGTGGGCAGGCAGGCACTCAGACCTGTCTGGCCTGCATCGTGGTGAGGCTGTTATTAATCACTAAGTATCCTGGTAAAGCCAAACAAATTTGTTTCCATTGAAAGGATCTCTATCTGTGTCTGAGAATTTGCTCTGTACCAAACAAACCTCATTAACTGTGTCCATTTTTGACAAAGAACCAGGAGTTGGAGGGACTGCTGACCTTTCTTTGTCCTTAACGTACAAATTTCAAGGCAGTCCCTTATGAATAAATGAGAGTTTTTACCAGGAAAAATAACAATCATATGTTACATAAAAAGTGGAACAGATTATGGATTTTCAACTTTGCTTTTCATATTATGGAAAAAATAAGTATTTCTTCTATAGTTCCTCTTATAAGTCCTTAAGGTAATTTAAAATAAGCAATAAATTACCACTGCCAGGGTAATTACTCAGATATGCATGCATACAATTTATGTCCCTCCAAAGATAAGGACAGCGATTTTCTGAGCGATCAGAAAAAAATTTTAAAAATCTATCTACAAAAGGAGTTTGTGCTTTATGAATGATTTAATGAGTATGAGGTCCAACCCAAGAAAGAAAAACGGCCCCGTCTGATGAACACACACGTGAACAAGCGAGGTACAAAGAAGTACACGGGACTTGACACAAAATCAAAACTGTAAATTATGGCAAGGAGAAGGAACAGTTCATCTTCAGGATACGGGAACGTAAAGTACAAACAGTGCGCACTTGGGGAGCTGGGCGAGGGAAGCTGGAACTGAGGGAGGTGCGAAAGGGTGTCGGCTTCTCGCACGTGAAGAAAACGCAGAGGAAGCCCAGCAGGAGCTGAGGAGACCTGAAAATAAACCCAGGATGGTGGACAGGGCAGTAGAAAAACTAACTGGGGTACTCTCAGAACACGAAGTAATAAATTGAATATTTTCATACAATTATTAAAAAGAATCAGCCTTGCATTGCTAATTGAGTTATCGCCGTATTCGCGAGTGTGCAGATACACTGAACGCCAGAGTTATGTGTATGTCAAAGAGTCTTTGTTCAACGACCAAGTCGGGAGAGTTGAATAAATTATTTATCCTTGATATACAGGCTCTTGTGATATCAACAGGGGTGGAGCGACGGCTCCGTGTCAAGGACATAATACAAATGGAGATCCCATGAAAGAGTAAATGATGAAAACCATTCTAACTGGGGGTTTCTGCAAAATTATACAAATTATCTATTTTCTCATGCAGGGGTTTTTGAATCCAGTACTTTTAAAATACTTCAAAATTTTCCAGATAATGTCAGATTTTTTTTTTCATTTCAGATGTATCCTTTCTATTCTCAAAAAAAAAAAAAAAAGAACCAACCAACAATCCCGCGGAGTGTATGGGATAGGTGTTACTGATTACCATATTTTAACAATACGGAAACACAAAGGGCGATGGAAGTGACCAACTCAATAACAATTAGTGGCAGAAAGGGACTCAGACTCCTTAGGTTTGCAGATTCTCTCACTCCGCACCAAGCTGTTGTTGCCTGATACATCTTCTTTCATCAAGCTATTGTGAGAATGAAGTGAATTAATCTATGTAAAGTGTTCAGAGTAGGGTTGGTGCATCGGTGACATGTGTTAGCTGTTTTTGAGTTTTACTCTAAGCCAGGTACCACGCTCTTCGCTTGATCTATTCAACAGGATTACGGATCTCGTACACTTCCTCTAGTTCTCTCCATGATCTCCTCCCTTCTCTCTCCCGACCAGGGTGCGCCTTGGGGATGGAACCCCACAATGCACCATGTGGACTCTGGCTTCCCGAGAGGCGTGGGGCCCGGGACACACGTTGGTCGGCGGGACCCAGGAGATGGGAGAGAGCCGTGCAAACACATCCTCCTTTTCGGTTACTCCTGAAAATTTGCGTGTTGCATTTTGAATTTCTCTTTAAAACGTCTAAGCTGCCTGAAGAGTAACTATCACGAGGAAACGGATAGTTATTTGTTAATTCAGTCAGGCAGTCTCAAGTACGTTTAAAATATTAAAAGAAATAAAGATGTGCAAAGCCCAGTCCCCATCTTCATGTCACTTGCAAATGAAATAGCTAATCACTAGACCACTGATAGAAAAAGTCAACAGAGAAGTGCATAGGCGTGCTTCAGCTCAGAGAGCTCGCTTCTGATTGGAGGGGTCAGAAGAGGCCTCATGGACGCGATGGCCTTGGAGTTGGGCTGCACGTGGGCAGACTCTCTGGAGAGAGAGCTGTGACCGAGTGCAGTGGAACGGGACTGGACGGTCCCCTCCCCCCCCGCCCGTCTTTGGTAGACGTGACCCATCAACAGTAAAGAGTAAAGCAGGGAAAATGCACGAGAGTAGAGAAAGGCTTGCTGAGCAAGGGTGAACGGACTTTCTAAGGGTAATGCTGGCAAATTTGTCCTCTATAGACTAGGTATTCTGAGAAGGGAAGAAAGTGAAAGAAGATGCTAATGGTGGATGCTGTAAAATTACAATACCATGACTGCACTCTGATCATAAAAGGGGACCATCCAATTGTGCCATTATTTCATTTGCCTACTTTGCATGATTTTAAAAAAAAGCAATAAGACTCCATTCAAAGATCATTCATGAAAATCAATTTTTTTTTCTTCTTCTTGCTCTTTTGAATAAACCTTCTTGAAAGGAATTCTTTTGTACAGTATTCCTTCTGGAAATATGCACATATTTCACTGTACAATTATTTTCCTTTGACTGTTCTGGATAGTTTCTCTAAATGGAAGCAAACTTTCATGTAACCTACACGATGTCAAATAATTGAGAGCGGCCTCGAGCTAAGCACAATAATAGGCATAATAATGACATGTATTTACATTGTGCATTATTTCCAGGAGCTCCGAGGGCTTCACAGACATTAATTCGTCCTCACAACACTCTGCTGAGGTTGGCGAGGGGCAGGTATTATTAATGAGGCTCCTGTTCTTTGTGAGAGGAGGAGGCTTTGCAGACGGCGAGGGGAACTCAGAACGGGCTCTCCTGCAGTCTTCACTGTGATTTGGCTGTGGGTGGGTGAGGGCCAAGCTCCTGAAGTTTGGTTTGGGGTAGAGTTCGGAGCTGAGTAGCTCAAGTTCCCATTTCAGACGAAAAGAATCGCAAGATCTCATTGACTGTGTGTTTGCTCACCACCAACCACACACTGCCGTCTCTCATTTCAAAAGTGTTAACTTCACTTGAAAGCAGGAAGGATCGCCGCTGCCTTTGCACGCGATCCACTGAACAAGGACCAAGGGCATCTCCGAACCGATCCTGGCGCTGTCACACAGCGATACCGTGCCACGGGATGACACGAACGTATTTCAAAGCAGCACATCACATGTAATTTCAAGAAAACTATCTAATGAGTTTTAGAAAACTGCTTATCGAAGAGTCGTTTTATAATCGGTCCCAGGAACGACTTCCATATGAATGCCAAACAGAACCTCATCACATTCCTTGTTGGTCAGGATAAGAAAAGGCCACAAAATCGCCACGCAAAGAACAGAGAGAGAGAGAGAAGCAAACTAGGCTGGAGGGGCTTTCTTTCTCCACGCTCCAGAGAGAGGACATGGAGAGATCAGAAAGAAAATGGCAAGTAAAAAGCTGGAAAGCACTGCAAAGTGGCAATAAAAAGTATTTTTTAAAGTAAGTAATGTTTTATTAATTCATTGCTTTTGTAGTGTGATACCTCTGCCTGCATTTCCACTTTATCACTCGATTTCTGCTTTTTCAGATATATGTAAAGACTAGCAATTCTCCTTCTGCAATAGTATTTTGACTAAGACACATGTTAGCATTTTTCCTCAAAGATCCGGGTTTTTAAGTATTATAACTATTTAATAAAATGATTCTGATTGGAGGGCTCAGAAGAGGCCTCATGGACGCGGCGGCCTTGGAGCTGGGCTGCACGTGGGCAGGCTCTCTGGAGGGACAGATGGGACTCAGTGCAGTGGAACGGGGCTGGACGGTTCCCCCAGAATAACGCAAATGTTCATTTTCAGTTTGCTTAAGTCTAATGCTAAGAAGCTACTCTGAAAGACCACCCCAGCATTTATATTTTATAGGTTTCTAAGAACCCCTACATCATCTCCTACTAGGGAACCCATGAAAGGAAGGAAATATAACACATTCCATCCATCGGATTTGCATTTTAGAAGAATGTGGTAGGCAGCAGTAGGAAGAATAGACCGATGAGGACAGAGAACAGAGAGCTAGGAAAAGAAATGATAGGTTTGGGAGGATAATTATTTTGTATGCAAACATGCTCAGCTCGGGGCGTCTGCGGATGCCCAAGGGGCCACGTCAGCAGGCCTATGAATGGATGGTTACGGTTAACAATCAGACGAAAATTCTCAGCCGGAGAATATTCAGATTTATGCATCGCCAGAATACAAGAGGCAGCAGAAGCTACGGGAATGGCTGAGACGGTCCAGGGCATCTGGAGTGACAATGGAAGTGACCTGGTGAATGAAGGCGAGTCCACAAAGCATGTGGGGAAGAAACTGTTAAAATGAAACCAGGCAGAGTGGCGTCACATAATTCCCGTGACAGGAGAGACGAGACTGGAAAGTTATCCACAGCGTCATGTGCTCCCACGAGGCCGGAGAAGGTGAGGGCAAAACCCTCCCGGAGAGCACGGCAAGTGGCTTTTCAGCAATAGTTACATTTTCTCGATGCACTTGCACAGGAACCTACACATGTTTCCCAGTGTGACCGAAACCTCTGTATATCATTAATCTCTCGAGTTCCTGAATCTGATTTCCACTATATAAATCTGCTCTCAATCAGCAATGCTAAATACAAATACATTACCAGTCCATATCACAGAATTAAAAGGGAAGACAAGTGGGAAGGAACTCTCTCCCTCCTCCTCCTGTCGGAAGATCAGCTGTGCCACGTGAGAGACAAGAGCTACCCACCCATTCATTCCATCGAACCGGACAAGCACAGGGCTGAGTCCACCAGCCAACGTACTTTTGTCCCTTCTTTTCAAATGAGTAACAATCCGATGCTATACTCTGGCATTTCCTCCCCCACTCAAACATCTCCACAAAAAGAAAAAAGATAGACATAAAGTTCAGATAAGCTTTTTGCTGTTTTTTTTTTTAAAAAAAGTTACATAAGTCACTGCTCTTTTCATTAGTGTTTCCTGGTAAAGACTCACAGGTGGAAATTCTTTTAGAATTAGTGCTGGGAAAAGCTGTTCCTTGGGGATATACCGTTAGGGCTTCTCCATCCTCACACGGGGGCATCCTTAACTAACTATATGTCAATCACACCATTAGTTACTGCCCTGCGTTTTCCTGCTTGAAATTCACCGTGTTGAGAGTTAAACTTGAAAATGATTAATACCTATGTAAATAAATTATACTCAGTATCATAAGCTTTTTCCTTTTATTAATTCTATCTTGGGAATGGAGCTCTTTTTCCTTTTTATAGGCCTTGCCTTAAATTTTATTTTGAAAATAGCAAATTATTGAAGATAATGCATTCTTATTAAAAATACATAGAGTATGTGAAACGGCTCTGATCACATTGTTCATATCATTCCATATTGAAAGTGATTACCGTATTCTTTAGACTGTAAGACATACTTTTTGCCCCCCAAATTTGGGAGGAATAATAGTTGTTAATGCTGCTGTTGAGTTCTGTTTACATTTACATTGGTGAAATATTATGTTATTTATGTTATTAAATACTTTACCACATTTTTGCTTTGCATGTTTTTCCCTATTTTCCTCCTCTAAAACCTAGGTGTGTCTTATGGTCCGAAAAATACAGTATTTGGATTACGCCATTAATTTCTAATTATGGATAAGTTATATACTGTTTTCAAAGCAAAGAATATAACTATATTTTAAGTTAGACACTCTGCTATGTTACCTAAATACTACCAAATTAATTGCTGTAACTGTTGCATCTTCACATATAAAATGATACCACAGAAAATATTCACGTGTATAGTTAACATTACAGACTAATTTGGTTCTGGAAAAGTAAAATGTCATTTTCTTTACAGCATAGGGAGCCCTTACTGAAAGAGCCCATCATTTGGCTACAATTAGGAGGAAGCCAAACCACTATCGTTTGGTTGGCTGAGATCAGAATATTATATTTTTTAAGTGGGGTTTGTGCAACATTATCTTTAGGCAATCATAGGTATTGTCCCTGTTTACACAATATCTATGGTGCTCCACTTACGTCCTTGAAATGGGGAACAGGGACAGCAGAGTATGAAAAAGTGGCCTCGCTGCTGGAGTTCATAAATTTTGCTCAGCTTTGGATGAGTTCAAAGAATTGCCATGTAAGAAAAGCCTTACAGAAGGAATTTATCTGATTATGGCGGTAATAATTACCCAGCTGTTTATTGCAGATAGAGAAATAATTCATGCAGGCAATAGGCCGTGGTGGCAATGACACTCTGCATTTAGTCAATATGCAAACTGTTCACTTCTAATTAACCAAGCTCGAGGGTGCCCTTATTAAATGTATAAACTAAAAGTGCCTTCCTGACAAGTGATGAATTGTTACATTGCACAAACTCTTGCCACAGAATTATTGCAGTGAACTTGGGGCTTAACTGCATTAAGAGATCTTGTGGGATAGTTAAATGAGGATGGACAGCATAACAAGGCTGACCTGACAGCCAATGACGTGTTAGAGCTTCATGGGGCTGCAACTCGTCTGCTGTCCTGCCTTGCCGTGCAGACTCGCCGCCGACACCCTGGGAAGTTACTTTGTGTTCAAATGATACAAATAAACGGCATGACGCCACAGCCCACTGATGGAGGCGCCTGACAACTGACCTGCCGGAGGAGTCTGCAACACAGCCGCTTGTTCAGGGTTCAAATATTTTTCATGGACCAAAATGGAAAATGCACCAGTCTTTAACTTATGATTATTTGCTCAGTAAAAATAAATGGTCTTAGTGGGTAGGATTATAACACCTTTCAAAAGCAAATGAATGGGTTTCATTAAAGAAAATTAATATAATATAGAGATTACTCTTAATATTGACTCTGAATGAGTTTCACTGAATTTGACCGAATAATTAATTAGAAATAGTACATTGTCTATGTTCTATGCTTAGCCTCACTTTAAAATAACTATTCATTCCTTATCAGACATCTATACAACTATTTCTACCTCAGTTAAGGGTCTGGTGGAAATTATTGCTTAGAGGGAAGTCCTAAACATAATAAAGCAGAACTGAAATGTTTCCGTTTGGATTGTGGACAAGGTAATAATGCCGACTGCACAGGTTGTGAACATCAAAGGCGATGATGAGAATAGAGGCCTTAGCACAACACTTTGTATACAGTAAGTGCTCACTGTGTGCGGGCAATGTAGAACGAGCTTCTGTGTGAGTTCAAGGGGATAACACCTAGCAGTCAAGCTGTGCATTGTATTATGTTCTGTGACATTTTGTTTCAGATGCCAGTTCGTGCTACTGAACCTGTTTCTCAAAGTACATCTGAGGCTGATACTTAAGGCTTCACATCTAACAGAACCATTTTATAGATAAAGTCACTCTAACTGAATTGATTTTACTGAGCTAAACTATTTTCCACAGAACCAAGGCACAATATAACCTAATTTATAATCAAGAGGACAAGATATTCAAATATATAACAATACATTTTAAGTCAAATAGAATTCTATCTCTATCTTATCAATGAATTTCTGCCTAAAATATCACTGAGTTTGAGAAATTATTTCTTTTCTTTAAGATTTTATTTATTTATTTTTAGAGAGGGAAGGGAGGGAGAAAGAGAGAGAGAGAGAGAGAAACATCAATGTGCGGTTGCTGGGGGCCGTGGCCTGCAACCCAGGCATGTGCCCTGACTGGGAATTGAACCTGCACTGCTTTGGTTCGCAGCCCCCACTCAATCCACTGAGCTATATGAGAAATTATTTCTCATGATGGTAATGATCAACATCTACTGAGTAACTTCTCTAACATTCTCACTAGTAGACCAGGGATGACACCACTCACATAACTGAGTCATTGGTCTTTGAGACAGCTCTCAGGTACTCCTTCAAGCAGACATAATCGAAGCAGTGTTTCCGGATCCGATAGCCTCGCCAGCACCTCTGGATCTGTGGCAGTCAACGAAAAGATACAATGTGTCAGTCAACGTTTTTCGTGAAACCATTAATAGTTCTTCAAAATAAAAATAATGATGGGTGATAATTCATATCAGATTTAAGGCTTTTCTACTAATCTAACTATAGATTACACATGGAGGTTGAAGTCCTAGATTTAATATCAGAAAATATATAATAACAAAACAACCTTATAGAATATAATTTATTTCAAAACATTTACAATTGTTTCACAAATACTAAATGTAAAATTAACTATTGAAAGATTAAACATTTGCTGTACCACTTCCTGACTGAACAGGTTTTTGATATTCACATGACCAACGGACTTGAAGCTTGTATTTGGTCACACTGAAATAAATTTTTAAAAAGGGCTTTTTAAACTCAGTGCTGTCAATTTTTAAACAAAATGTCTTGTATCTTCATCATGCTACTTTAATACTTTAACAATGACAATAGCTAACATTTATTGAGTTCTTATTAGGTGAGAGGCACTATTCTAAAGGTTTGCCTGTATTTATGAATTTAATCTTTAGAACATTCCTGTAAGATAAATACTTGTATCATTTTACTTATAGATTGGAAAACTGCTAAGAGGAATAAACAAGAAAAAATGTTTTACTTAAATTCTGATCATCTATTTTTGTTTTAAAATATGGCCATTTAAAAGACATTTTACAGTCTGAGATATTAAATGGGAAAATTTTTTTCATCCTTGCATCCCTGAGATGAATCTGACTTGATCATTTAGTATGATCTTTTTAATGCATTTTTAAAAATTTTATTTAAATTGTTGTTGCAGTACAATTTTCTATCTTTTACTCCCATCCCAACCCACCCACCCAACCCTCCCCTTCTCCCTCCCATTTCCACCTGTAGTTTTTACAGGAACGAGTATAAGGACACATGGATAAAAACTAAATGGGAAAATTTTTAAAGGAATGTTTTAATATGATGAAAAATAATTTAAGATATGCAAACAGCTTGTAAGAACAATTAAATTAGAGACACTAATTCTAGAAAGTAAAATTAAGTAGAATAGCAAGCTAATGTAACAACATTGTAGATAGCTTTCCAAATATTTTTCAAATAATCTTATTTTAGAAATGAATTCTTTAAATAAAGAAGAATTAATTTTTAAATTATATACTCAATTTAGAAATAATCTCCTTCTAATTTAACCAAAATCATATTACAACTAAGAAACTAAGAGAGGAATTAATACAAACCTCTTTACTGATGAAAAATTAATAATCATTTGGAATATGTACACATATATAAATCATAAATGCAAATAAGTGAACATTTTCCTGATTCGCCTAATTTAATCATTGTAGGATTATTCTGAGGTAGAGATTATTATTAGCCTCACGTAAAAGAAGAGGAGATTGACACTCAGGTTAAACCGCTGCCTAAGGTTATATAGCTGACCTGGCAGCCTCAAATGTTTCACACACGCTTACTGCACGCGCAGTCACAGTTGTGTTAAAGAGAACACTCGTGAACAAAAGTACCGACAGAAAAATCCACTCTCAGACATCGTGGTGACTCGGGATGTGTGGTGAAGTTTCAGGCTACCACGTAATGCCAAAGGAGAGGCTACCTATCACTCAAAAATAACATTACATTCTTAAGTCCTGGCTGGCATAGCTCAGTGGATTGAGCGCGGGCTGGGAACCAAAGTGTCCCAGGTTCGATTCCCAGCTAGGGTACATTCCTGGGTTGCAGGCCATAGCCCCCAGCAACCGCACATTGATGTTTCTCTCTCTCTCCCTTCCCTCCCTAAAAATAAATAATAATAAATAAAATCCTTAAAAAAATAACATTACATTCTCAAAAAGATGACGGAGCGGGAAACACAGAAGAGGCGTGCTGGGGTGCGGAGAAGCAGCGGTTTGCGGTGAGCTCGCCCCACAGCCAAGAACACCGAGAGGACAGAAACTGGAGCTGGCTGAGAAATCTGCGCCACCAGCGAGGGCGCCACGGACAGAAGCCGGTGGGACGGGCTCCTCCCCACGCCCAGGGAGCTGGCAGTGGGGGTGCGCTCTGGGAGTCCTCTCCCTGCCCTAACTGCCCAGGCATCTCCCCAAAGGCAGGATAAAACTCCTTTCCAGGACAAATCTTTGTATTCACAATTGGGCACTAAAGCACGTAATAAGTGAGTGGTGGTTAACGAATTAAAACTTGCCCACATTAAAGTATAATCAATCAATCCCTAAGTGGCTTTGTCAGAGGTGAGTGCAGAGAGCTGGAAGAAACTGAGCCTTCTAGTGGGCGAAGGCGCTGCCGTCCGGGGGAGAGAAGGATCTAGAATGGACTGCGCTCCCTGAACGGGCCAGGTGTCCTGCTCACTGCGGCACAGGTTTTCCCGGGAGAGCCCTGTGGCCGGGCCAGGAGCTCCACCTTAAAGATGAAGAATCCGAGGTTCGGCAACTTGGGAAAGAACACGGAGCCGGCTAAAAGTAACTGGCGTAATCTGGATACAATCCCAGCTCTCCGTTACTGCGATGCCCAGACATCTTGCATTTTGCCTAAATTTCCTGTTGATCTCCCAGTTCTACTGAATAAACCTTTAATTTTTAATAAAAGTGCTTTTAAGAGGCAGGGTGACTTTTGCCAACCACGTTTCTTCTTAATTTTAAGGTGAAGAGGTTGCAACTTCCAAAAAAAAAAAAAAAGAAAGAAAGAAAGAAAAAGGGCTGGTATTCGTGCCCTTCAAAGTAATTAGCAACTTTCAGGAGTGATTGGTATAAAACAATTATTGTCATTGATCAGCTCTGAATGGATAATATTAAACAAAGTCATTGTGTGCTCAGCAGATTACAGCTTGTTAACGGGCAACTTCCAAATGACCTCTTACGCTAGTCAAATCAATGATGCATATTCCTCATTAAGTAACATCAAAATGTAAGTGGTCTTATAAATAATGTTTATTTTAGGCACTAAAACAAATGGCAAAACCTTGATTTGTCAAAGTTATCCGCTCATGGAAAAAGATCTTCCGCCACTGGGTTTGCTTCTATTCTTCAAAATTCGTAATAACCTTCATGTTATCAGAAGAGAGAAAAATAACGCCTTCTCACCTAAAATCAAAATGAAGACATGGGCGACAAATTCACTGGTAACTGCCTAGTGAGGCTGCTCTAAATGTGTGTGACAGCATGTGAGTAGAACTCTTATTCAAAATTATACTTTTCTAAAAAAAAATTAGAATGCTCAACTCCTGAAGACCATACAGTGAACACAGGAAAGTGGGTTTCCTAAGTTTCCAAAGATAAGATGGCTAAAAAATAGTAATCTCCAAGTTTTCATACTAGGTGTCACTGTGTGTGTGTGTGTGTGTGTGTGTGTGTGTGTATCTTAACCAGCTATTTGCGGCTAGTAGAAGATATCTGGATAATTATTCCATTTGCAGACTCTTCTCTTTAATCTTCTGTGTCTTCACTCTACCTGACTCCCCACTTTGTTTTTCTACAAACCTAGCTAACTGCTTTGCAATGATTTGGTACTAGAAGGAGTAGGAGGGAGGAAGAGAGACTATTTTGCGTGGTGATAGAACATTTCAGTCTCTGGCCATTACCAGGCAAACATTCATGGTTGTCCAGATGGTCCTTTCCCTTCTATTTCGGAAGCTAATATTTCAACATATCTTTTTCTGCATGAATGAGACTGTGTCTTATTCATTTTGCACATTTTGTATTCCTAGAACCTAACATATCGCCCAGTATATAAGAGACTGACAATATTTTTTTTCATGAGTGATTTTACCTATTTATCTTTATCTAATCTTGGAGTCATTATTCTAAACACAAATCCTTCATAGCATGATAAATATAAAAAATAGGATTATAAATAATTTAGGAGGCTGAGATGGAGCCTTATATATCTGATGGAATTAACATTTTTTAAAATATTTTATTTATTTATTTTTAGAGAGGGAAGGGAAGGAGATAGAGAGAGAGAGAAACGTCAATGTGCGGTTGCTGGGAGTCATGGCCTGCAACCCAGGCATGTGCCCTGACTAGGAATCGAACCTGTGACACTTTGGTTCACAGCCCGCGCTCAATCCACTGAGCTATGCCAGCCAGGGCGGACTTAACATTTTTAATTAAAGCCACCATGTAATCATTTCTCACATTTTTAAAAATATTTGAGAAACAAGTGGGAAACAAAAGAAAATGGATAATTGATGTTAAAAGTTGGGTTAATTTTTAGAGATTCATCATTTTTCTACACAGATCCAGAGCTCTAAGAAGAGAGAGACACCATGTATTGATTTATTTGGGGACATCTATTTAACCACCTACTCTAAGCCAAGAAAGTAGATACCAAGACTAGGAAGATAGGACCCAGGCCCCAAGAGACTTACAGAGTGTGTGTGGGGTGGATACAGGCATGTAAATTAGGAAGGATAATAAAATGTTACAGGTCTATAACAGAAGCATGTCGATGGTAAAATAGGGACATAAAAAGAGGGAACGATCAATCCCTCATGGGTAGGGGGATCGTAAAGTCTTTAGAGAAAAGGTGACCCTTTAAAAAGTAAACGCAGCAAGTCAGAATATGAATATCTATGACATTAAAAATCACAACCTGTAATGTATTCATTATAAAAATGACATCTATTTAGAAATGGACAGGCTAAAAATAAACTTTCAAAAAGTTCTCTCTTTTGGAAATGTTCCCCTACCCTCCTTGAAGATTACATGTAATTTATTTGTCAGGTGAGGAGTCAGTGGTCAAAACATAATATGCACGTGGCTCAGTCTACGAAGTGAATTAAAACAGGAGTCTGTTTCTTTCCTATTGCACGTGAAGGTCCTACTTATGACCTGGGTCCACATATATCTGCCTGAACGTTATTGGCTATACAGATTTCTTCTGCTCGTCTTGGAAATTCTTCCTCTCCAGCACTCACAACCACCCATGCTGAGATCAGTCAAAGGGTAGTTACTGTGACCAGAGTTGCTTGGACGCTTCTGAACTGGAACCGCGAAGCTGCAGATTGGAGCAAGAGACTTTCGGCTGCTGGTATCCAACTATGTTTGTGACCTACTAATGCGCGCACCACGCAGGTATGTGGACCACACACCAGTCTCTTCGGAGAGCAAGATTTTCAGAGCACCGTCCTGCAAAAATCCACTTCCAAAGAAATCTATCCAGGTCCACTTCCAAAGGACTTCAGTTCCGGTCTCTGGGATCAACCCCATGCCAAGCCTTAACCACTGTGAGGCGGGCACTCTGGCCTCCACGCACGTGAGCCTCACTCCTGACTCCTCGCAAAGGAACACAGGGTCTGTTGCCAGGTTAACTCCTTCGGGCCTCTGCGGGAAGTCTTTGAACATCTTCGCTGGAGAAGCGTTTCTGTGACACATTTCCCAGAGCGGCATTTACGTACTGCATGAAGCCTCACGGACATGTCTGGACGTCCGCAGTGGATCATTCCGACCCCCATCCTTCTCTCCGGGGATGTGTCAGGGAAGTGACAGACCCCGCGTGGCCAGGAGAGGCTTTGTTTGGAAGGGCTCCCGCAAGGGAGGACGGCGGCCGCGGCTGCAGGTGGACGGCCGCGGTGGGGAGGACGCTGTGACCACAGCATCTGCTAGCATGTCAGGAATTACAAGAATGAGACCCAAATATTTCTTCTCTTACAGGAAGATATAAGAAGAGCTAGAAAGGACCCGTGCGGGGAAGTGGAAGGAAAGGCAGCATAATAGACAGTAAGAGCTCCAGGTCTGACCCCGAAGGCGGCCTGCTCTCAGGCGGAGGCGTTCGGGAAACGCTCCACGCTGGCTGCACTGCAGGACCTGGCGGAAGGAGACAAGCTTAAGCAGAGTTTGGTTAATGAGCACGGTTTTCCAGTCGATCTACGGGGGCAGGCAGTTCTGCTAATCATGTGTGAGGGGAGCAATGGAGCCTTGGGTGGGGGAGGGCTGGGTCTGGCCCTGCCGTAGGTAAACAAGGGGAGTGTCGGCGCCTTTCACCCAAGTTAGGTGGGGAAGAAGCTTTTATTTTCATTCTGGACTGTACAGCTCGTTTTACATGAAAGTACTGTTGATATGTAACATTATATGAGTTTCAGGTGGGCAGCATAGCGATCTGGCATTTCTATACCTTACAACATACTCACCACAAAAAGTCCAGTACCCGCCCAGCACCATACAAAGTCACGGTGGCGTCATTGGTTGTACTGCCTCTGCTGTACTCGACCCCCCACCCTGACCTACGTTATAACTCTGTAAGTTTGTATCTTTTAACCCCCTTCACCTTTTTGCCCATTCCCCCACCCTTCCGGCAGCTATCGGTTTTTCTGTATCCGAGTCTGTTTTGTTTGCTGATTTTAGTTTGGTAGATTCCACATATAAACAAAGTGCTTTGGTATTTGTCTTTCTCTGACTTATTTCATTTAGTATAATAGCCTCTGGGTCTATTCAAGTCATCACAAATGCCAGGATTTTGTTCCTTTTCATGGCTGAGTGATATTCCTGTGTGTGCACATATGTTTGTGTGTGTGAGGCTTCCTGTGAGCCTCTCTGCTTCCTCGACTTGCACGTCTGTTGTTTCCTTTGCCAGGTGAGGGCAGTTTTCAGCCACTATTCCTTCAAATAGGTTTTCCCTCCTTTTGTCTCTCCTTTTTTCTCCTACTGGGCCCCCCTATGGTGCAAGTGTTAGTACACTTGATGTTATTTTCCTTTGTTCTTTTTGCATTAAGCTATTTCCAGAACAGGAAAGGGTAGGGGGATCTTTGAAACTGTGCTGTTGTCCAGGGTCATATGTCTCAGGTTAATTTCAACTTTGGCCTTGACATTACTCAAAGATAAGTTGACCTTGGGGAATGCTGTTAGGAAATGTAGCTTTATTAGGATGTTGGAGTAAGTCAAAAACTCTGCCTTCCAAGTGGCTTGCATTGATGTGGATGTCTTAGAGTTTCTTAGTCTAAGGAAAAGGAATATTAATGATTCAAGTAGATCAGAATTCAAAGGGAAGACTCAGGGCTAAATAATAAATGAAAGAATGCACTTTTCCAACCCTGCTCTCTGTGCCTGTGCTTCCTCTGGTGATTCAGGAAGATTATGTAAGTCCTTGGTCATCAACTGCTTTAGGGGCCCAGTTATGTACTGCTTTTGACTTTGCAGACACAGCTGACAAGAGGTAAGCATCTAATAGTGTTTTAGGCTCAGAGGCTAAGTCTTCTGACCTCATGAATCAAAATCTCCTGAACTCCCCGACTGCAGCCGTCTGGACATGAAAGAGAAAAACCAAATTGTCCTTCTATATGACTGTGTCACTAGGAAAGGCCAGTGGCCTACTGCAGCTGGAGTCTGTGCCTGGGGCTCGGGAAAAGAAGCGAGATCTACCTGTTCCTCTTGATTCTCTTCCCTCTAGACTACGGAGCATGCAGGTGGGCAGAGAGACACAGAAGACCACCCCTGAGCCAGGGCCCCACCGCACTCACACCCACAGAGGAAACACCCTTCGACGCAGTGAATGCAACCATAACAATGTTGATTCACCCGCCATGGGGCCTCGCGGGTCTTCCAGAAGGCCCTTTCACCCCACGTGAAATCCACGATGAGCAGAACCAGCAGATTAGTGAAAGAACATATAATAAGGAAATGTAGATTTTCAGGGCACTAATGAAATTTGCTTAAGCACCTTCTCCATTTATAATAGTTTTGCAATTGAAGCTATTACCATATTGTCTGAGATGAGAAAAAAAGTATTTCTGCCATGCCCGTTCCCCAAATCTGTGCATAAACAAGCCAGCCCTATAGTCACGAAGTTCAGCCTTCCATGAGGAGAATAACACATAAAAATGAACATAGAAATGATAGAAATAAAACTTCTAAGCTGGAAACTGACTTTATTACTGTTAAATCATGTGAATGATGTCTAATTGATTTGTATTGGGCTGGAATCTTCTATTCCAGAATGGTGTTCCTCTATTTATCACAATCTTCTCTATGACATGGGAACTAATACACTGCTTCATTAATATTTACAGTCTTTCCCCAGCTTTGGCTCAGAGATATTTAACATTCTAAAACATAAGCATTGATAATTACATGTTTTACATTTTACTCTAATTTCTAATACTGCCAAGATTATTTAGTACAGCTAACTTTTTAACTATGTACTCTTTTCTCTCTTTACCATTAGCATATCAATCAAATTTGCATTATTCTGGTTTGCTCATTTTATTAAAAGCGAATTCCAGGCACAATTGACTTTTCATTTGTTTAACAAGTGAAGAAATATTTACCCTGACAGCCATTGCATTGTAGATATTCATCTTCATAGCACAATATGCTATCTGTGGATCGAGAAAAAAAAAAGATGGCATACATTTCAGTTCCACAAAGACAGTGCAGCCTATTTTTACATATAAAAGATAAGAATCTTGATACATAATACATAATAAGAGCTCTGGGCTTAGAAAAATGAAATCAAACTTTGTATTGAAGAGATAGGCTTCCTAATACATAATGCAGGCTTAACCAGAAAAATCCATGGCAGTCAAACTAGGAGCTAATGGAGATACACGACCGTAAAATGCTCTCCGCTGAGTTGGGCAGTCAATGGCGCTCTGCTGAGAGTAGAATAACAAAGCAGAAATATTCACAAGTGCTGGTGACATGCAGTATTGTATGATTTATTCACTGGGGTTCTGTTAGCCAAAACTCACAGAAACATAAAAGGAATTCATATTTCAAGACGTCTGGTTTAATGAAAAATTCAAAGAAATGCTGTCTTCAGTCGAAATCGTTCAAGGATCTGTACGCAGCGATGGGGCAAAATTGTGCCTTCCAACCATCTGTACAGAATGTTACAGACTGAGCAGCCTCCCGAGCAATCCTCGGGAATTTTGTTTCTTTTAACATTCATTTTAACGCCGTAAAATCATAAATACAATGACATCATGTTACAGCAAATCCCCTGACACAGGGAAGACGTCCTGAAGTCTTGGTCGCTTTCCAGGAGAGACACATGTGCCTATTAATACGCAGAACTCTGCTGCAGCAAATTGCCCTGTGGGGCCATAACTTATTTCAGTGAAATATTGTTTTAAGTGAAGCTTTCATAGCTGTCCCATCTTTGAATTAAAAATGTAAAATGAACAACATTCATGACAGGACAATAAACAGTAAAGGGATGAAATACATATATTTTTTTTCAACCCCACATACAACTTGATCTCTTTTTATTCAATCAAAACTCATTTGACTATTACAACTTGAGCCCAGGTCATAGGAGTTCAGGCAAAATCAGAGATGAGGGCCCTGACCTCCTATACAGGGGTCTTCTCCCCTGCAGCAAACAGGGACTTATATAAAAGAATTTCACTGCAATTAGTATTGTTTGAGTGGCCTGCTCTGATCCAAAGCAAACTGTCTGTGCTGAGCAGCAGGGCCGGATTATTTGTCAACAGTCTGAGCAATTAAGAAACAGTTGGCTGCAATATGTTATTTACAAATGAACACAACGGTGTTACTTCATTTTAAATTCCCTTTCTTTGTTATAACAATCAAGGCATAATTCTTGGCGCTGGAGGTGAATTCAGAAATATTTACTTTAAACTCCTATTTTGTTCAAGTCACATCAAGGCAGGCACACACATTAGATATTTTTATACAGAAGAAGCACATTGGTAAGTTGTAGATTTTAAAAAATTGGGGTTCAGAAAAAGATATTTCTTATTTTTATCATATTGCCACTCAGTCAGCGTCCGTGAGGTGCGTGAGCTTTCAGGCCGCAGAGCTGGGCTCAGGCCCTGATGCCGCGCTCAGCAGCCGGGCGGCTTTGCACAGCCCCTGAAGGTCTCCCAGGCTGGACTTCCACCCTTCCACAACGGACATTGCATGCTTCCCGGGGCTGCTGCGAAGAGTGCAATGAAATAAGGGGGCCTGGGACCCAGTGATGCTGGTCACGGGAGGGATGAT
This sequence comes from Phyllostomus hastatus, assembly GCF_019186645.2. NCBI lineage: Eukaryota > Metazoa > Chordata > Mammalia > Chiroptera > Phyllostomidae > Phyllostomus > Phyllostomus hastatus. Next base: position 16,574,645 of record NW_025333607.1, read on the forward strand.
CACCCTAACCCTAAATAGAATCCAACATGTCTCCGAGGTTGAGTTTTATTCTGAATGAGGAAAGAGATACACCTGTCCCTAAGCCTCGGCACTCTGGACGTCGCAGTCACAGGGCGGAGGGGCACAGCGATGCCAGTGGAGCAGCCCCACGTAAGCCAGGAACTGGCTGACGTTACTCCTCTCCTCAACTCTCCAGCCCAGCTGCTTTTGAAAGTATCAAACAAACAAAGAAACAAACAAACAAACCCCTGTGTGAGACCTTTTGGAGTAATAGGGCTCTATAACCTTGACCAGATCAACTGGCCTTATTTGCCACCTCGGGCGGGCAGAGAAAACACGTGTAGTGAAGTGAGGACAAGGGAACCCTCAGAGACAGTGCACGCGGGGACCGTGGGGACCGCGGGGCTGATGAGCCCGAGCCCCTGCTACTCCCCACGTCGGGGTCGTCCTCCTCTGGTGAGCTGGAGCAGAATCATTAATATGCGTCGTTGTCAAATCGTCACGAGTGTTTTGTGCGCATGCTTGGCTGGCCTTGTTCGTGGGCACCCGGTACCGATCTGGCCGTTACCGACAGCTGACTTTTAACGCGACCTTTATTTTTCCACCAAGAAATTAAAAGCCAAGGGCCTTATTTCTCACAGTTACTGTTAACATAATATTTAAAAGCAGGTGATTATTAATATAATCATGCCATAATTACAATGAAAATCTGTTAATGTAGTTTTAAATTAATACTAGTAAATTAGAGTTTGAAGTTATTCAAACTTTGGTGTTTATTTTAAAAGGAAGACCCTGAAGGGGGAAAAAATACATTATGTTTCAGTTTTGGGCTTTGACACTAATGGGTGATAAATGTTGACTTATTAACTTATAGCTGATTTGGAAGTCCTATAAAAATTATAAAAAGAGTTGGGCATTTGCTCATCTAAGGAAGAAACACTTACTAATCTAGTTAAGAGACACAGAGGCAAGCATGTCGATCTCATCCGCTTTAAAAATAGTGACCAACAATTTATTTATTTTTACAAATCAGTAAAAACTCCGCCGGCATTTATCCTGACAACATACAATAGAATGGGATAGGGGATGACAGCCTTTGTCCCATTTAAAGTCAATAACATTCTTTTCCATTATCACTCCTCCAAACACTAACAAATGAAAATCTTCCTAAGCAGCAGCAAAATGGTAAGCAGAGTGTAAATATTGTAAGCCTTGATTTTTAGCAATAAAGTGAATTATTTTTGTAATTTGAAAACGAATCTTTTAAAATAACAATTCTTTATAAATAAAATGTCTCTACCATAAGGCTCCTAATGCCTTAAAAAATTTTAATGACATTCTGTCAATGGGGTTGCCATGCATATGTTATTCACTGAATGATCTCAATTAAAAAAAATACCATCAAGCAGTTTGGGACTATGGTTATATATATTTACTTCACAATGATGCACATAGAATTAATCATGTACATTAGGGTAATGTTTATACTTAGCTGCTCTCAGAGTGTGGTGATTAAAAAACAGTGTATTTTATCTTAAACATAATGCAAACCATATTACAGTAACTTATAGAAAAGAGAAGGAAACATAAAAGGAGAAGACATAGACAGCTGTCCTGTACAGGTTGTACTGATTAATTCCTTCAGGTAACACTCAGAAGTGCCAGTGCTCCAAGAAAGGAGAGGAAGAGGTATTTCCACACGTGTAGGGCACTGTCACCTGCAGGAATGACTGTTTCCACGTCACCATTCATGAAGTAAAGCCAGGAGCAGAAGGGACAGGCTGCGTAGAACATTACACAGCTGGAAACAAGAAGGACCCCGAAACGGCAGGACCCCGGCGGGGTCCGAGGGGAAGAGCAGGAAGCGGTAAAACGACGGAGCCAGCGTTCACAGGTGTGGAACAGGTGTGCGTGAGCACACACACCAGGTGACCACGCATCCTCTGTTGATGAAAAGGAAGAAGCAGAGCCCATCCTTCCCAAGAGGGACAGATGTGCGAGGCTGTGAATCGATGGGCGCATTTGGGCGATGTCACCAGACACAGCGGCGGACAGTCGGCAGGAAGGCCTGGAGTGGAGGGTGGACATTTCAAGAAGAAGCAGAAGCCATAGTCATCCAGGAAGCGAGAGAGAGTCAGGTCACAAAAGCCTGGGATACTGCTGTTCCCCGGGGGGTCAACGGGGGCACCGTCCTGGAGATGGTGAGCCACGTCAGGGCTGGCTAAGCTGGTTGGTGCCACTGTGAGAGCCACGTAAACGCTGGACGGAAATATTTGGGTGTAGTGGAATTTAAAGGGAGGCTGTCTAAAAACACAGAACCTACCTAGAGAGATCCCAGGACTTCTGTTTCTTCCCAGTCCACTTGCCATTTGATTCTGCCACATCTGAGACTGTCGACAACTCCTTGACCAACAGTGTTCTCCTCTGCTTCCTGTGATAACGGTGTCTCTGCCTTTCTATTTATCATCTCCCTGTACCTCCCTTTCTTCTGCCTGAGTCCTACCGCGAGCATTTCAAAGCCTCCACCCCTGGCCCTCTGCCTTGCTGCTCAGCTACTTTTTCCATCGGGGAGCAAATCCTGTCCTCTTGTGATGATGGCTGCAGAACCTCCGTCTCCAGCTCTGACTCTTCGTCTAAGCTCCCTTCAATAGTGCCCTTTCACAGGCAGCTGTGGGATGCCCACGACGGCGTTCCAGCCACTCTGCAGAGAGAGCGAAATCTCCTTACTAGATACCACCACACGGAGGTGTCCTAGCATCACCGCAGACTCGGAGCTCACCACGTCTTCCTGCAGGCTTCACCGAGCTTGCCCTTCCGAGTGTTATCTCCACCCACGCTGTCGTCGCCCTGTCGTCGTCGTTGTAACCACTAATCAGCTTTGCTGAGATAAAGATGCAGCCACCTCCGTGGCTTGCAAAACAAAAAAGTTTCTGCCTCCCTCACATTACAGTGGGCCGAGTCCCCTTGTTGCCAGGCTCCGCTGGTCTCTTCATCTTAGCTCAGGAAAGGAAGAGAGAAAAAGCCACTTCCAGCCTCCCTTTGGGGGTAACACCTGTCCCACTGTCCACAATATCTGGCTGAGCTCGGAGGGGGGATGGATCATTGTCTCATGAGAAAGGGGAGGTGAATACTTTTAACACACGTTGCTACCCATCACCAGCCCTGTTGACCGTAGCAAAAGTCTTCCAACTTACGCCCCTGTGGATCGTTCCTTGATCCAGGTAGCAAAAATGTCTGTGGGCTGTCTGTGCAATGTTCGCTGTGAAGTGTCCGAGATACAGAAACAGAGAGGACAGTCTCAGCCATTCAGATGAGGGAGGGAAATAAAGAACACGCTGCACCCTTGCGGATGGATGCCGAAAGGAACCCAGCGTTCCTAAGACACGCCTCCTATCCTGTTCGGCTTCAGGAGATCAAGGTAGGCTCAGAGTTAAGGAAAGTCTTGAGTGGTAACCAGGGATTCAGACCAACCGGCAGCCTGTCAGAGGGGGGAAGGACGTTCCGGGGGCAGAGTACACAGAATCTGCAGGAATCCTGCAAATTGTGGCGATGGCCAACGGCTTAACGTGTCCGAAGCGTGTTTGCACGGGTGCAGGGAGGAGAAGTCAGGTCAGGTAAGAAGCAGTGTGAGACCACGAAGGAACGGACGCGTCACGCCGGAGAGCGTGAACTTGATGCTGTGGGCTATGGCCAGGAGCATGGCAACAGGCGCGGGAGCGAAATGCTGAAGTTCGGATTGGAACCCAGAGACTCTTGTGGGGAAAAGTGGGAAGGATTTCATGACCCGTAGGACACAGAGGTTAGGGAGAGGGGGGTGGTGGCTAGTCTAAGATGACTGATTCTCGGGCTTAGGTTTCCGGTTAATCGGCTGCACCATTGACCCGGATAAAGGAACCTATCAAGGGGAGCACATTTGCCAGCATTGTTGTTTGAAGGCTCTAGTTATTTAATTAAATCTCAGATACTAGAATCTTCCTCTAAGTAGTCCCTGTACTGTAGTAATATGTTTTAAAAATTGTCTCTCTCAAGGTGGACTCTTATCAATTAATTACATACGTCTATTTTTCCTTATCCTCTCTATACATTTTAATTTCACTTTGGTGCAACTAATCAAGAATAGATGAAGAACAAATTCAAACTATCAGAACATAGAAACAACTCAGAAGATTAATGAAGTGGTCCACTGATTAGAAGCCTTTCCATGTTGTATCAAGAAAATTACCTTTTCTTTCTTAATTTCCTAAAACTCAACGAAGCTATTAGTAGCCATGCTACTATATACTTCTGCAAGTCTATCAGTGGTTATATATAGTTGTGGTATGCTGTATTTCTTAAGGCAAATCTTCAAAACATTCCAACCATCACTAATAGAGGATGGGAAATAGCACAGAGGAAAACTGTCACATTTTTAGGTTTTGTACAAGTAATTTGGGGCACTTCAGTTTCACTCATGATTATTGACTGTGCTGTGGGATTGGCCGGGGATTAGCCTAAACGTTGGTGGTCCAAAAATGCACAGGCTACAGTGTCTGCTCACCATCCAGGAAGTAGAGAAAATCATCAACAACCGAGTATGTATAAATGCATACCCTGTGAAAGGTATTTTAACAAAAATAAAACCTCTGGTGCAGTTTGGGTGCAAAGAAATAAGTCATTGGTTCTGCATGGAAAAATCAGAAAAGGCCCCTCCACAGAGATCTCATACTAAAAATAAATCCAGTTTTGTCCTTATATACTTATCCATAAGTAACTTTAAAATTACCTATAAATACGGCTGAAGTGAATAAGTTATGGCATGTGGAATCATTTTGATGCTAACACATACAAATTTTATAATATTTACCTCTACAATGAGTTGACAGTGCTGTCTTCCTAAGTAGCCTCGCCACCATTTCTGAACAGTGGTTGCTATTCTGTTTAAATACCTGAGTGAAAAATACGCTTATTAGTACACTTTCATTGAGACAAAAATATTTCTGAAAACTCGCTTACAGTATACCTTCCTGCAATTCAAAATATAAACTTCAAAGACAAATTGATGTGTACTTTCAAAAAGTAGGGAGTTATCATTGTGGGGTGTAATTTGTAAATCCTAGAAGCAGGGAAAAGGCATACATAACTATTCAGTCTTTCCTTGGGGCTTTTGATTAAACTTTTAAAAAATTTTCAATTATTTTTCAATACTTACTCTCTAACATACTTTTTGATGTTAAGAGTCTAAGACAGGTCACTGTGGCATGTTCAGAAATAAGCCAGGCACTATTGATGTGAATCATTATGAGAATTTCGAAATCATTCTTGAGGACAAAAAATAGTTCCCCTCCTTGTCCTTTCCTTATATTACCTAGCCTGCAGAATTCAAAAAGACTCTTCGCTGCCATGTTCCTAGTTTATTGTGAATGAAGGAGAAAACTTCCCACTTTAATTTGCATGTCTGGTTCCTTATCGCTAATAATATAAGGCCATATGTAGTACAATCCACAGCCCACATTCTGAATTATTACCGATGAGGCATATTCCTCCTCCACCTTATCTAGGGAAATACTTTGTTAGAACCAAAGGAAAACTGAAGGAAAATTTGAGCACTGACTAAACAGTGGAACTGTTAAGAATCAACTTCGATCTCTTTGCAATAGCAATAGTATCATTCTGGTATCATCTATGTTTAGCTACCAAATTGTTGTAAAAAATTAGAATAGCTTCCTTTTTTTTCCCCCACCAGTCAATGAATTAATTGCTATAAGTACAAGTCCAGTTACCTGTCACCTCCTATGGAATCTGAAGAGAAGAATTTTATCAAGCAGGTTTATAATATTGAGAATTGTTAAAAGTTGAGAAATGGTCAATATAATTTAGCTTTTTGACATGTAAGACAAGATGACCAAAAAAGGTTACATGTTAAAAAGGGTGTCATTATCATGTATTCACTTCATTCCAAGTGACACAAGAGATCACTGGAAATGAGCCTGCAGCGCCCAGGCTACATTTTGAAAGGGGCATATATTCACGAGTATCTGCATGCCCCGCGACAAAGCCAGGGTACCTGATATGCGCCCGGACTCGGCACCCTCGGAACCAGCTCTGGATTTTAACTGCCGCGTCATTCTCCTTCTTCCGGAACACATCCACAACACTTAAAAAAAAACGAAAGCTTTTCATTAGTGACTAATATAATTCTTAAGCAAACCAATCTGTTGAAGTTGATCTTTAATTTCTTCCAAAATGATCATTATAGTGCAGATGTCATTTTAAATAAAATTAAAGTACTAAATAGAAAAAAGCATTGAGAAACCATGAGCTATGTTTCAAAAATTAACCTTTCTCTGAGGGGCCACGTGCTTTCAACAGCTTTACTTTTTTTTATTTTTATAATCGCTTATTTTGCAACTAATTAATTTCCCAGTGACGTTATAAAGAAATAAAACAGTACTGTGCTAGATTTTCATGTTTTGAAAAACATATAATTTCAATTTACTATTTAAATACCACTATATCACGCGACATTAAAATTCTTACATATTTCACTCTGGCTCGCGTAGCTCAGTGGATTGAGCGCAGGCTGCAAACCAAAGTGTCACAGGTTCAATTCCCAAACAGGGTACATGCCTGGGTTGCAGGCCATGACCCCCAGCAACCGCATTGATGTTTCTCTCTCTTATCTCTCTCCCTTCCCTCTCTAAATATAAATAAATAAATTTAAAAAAAAACTTTACATATTTCATTCAATGAATCAGTTCAATGAATTGCCTCAAAGGAAAATAAATCTATCACAGAGTGCCAATTGTAGATACAATTCTCAGAAAGTCTATTTCTGTTAAAGGAGGAAGGGAGAGAAACATCAAGCGGTTGCCTCATGTATGTGCCCCGACCAGGGACTGAAACTGCAACCTAGGTATGTGCCCTGACCGGGGTCAAACCCACAACCTTTTGGTGTGCGGGAGGGTGCTCCAACCAACTGAGGCTGCTGACCAGGGCTCTGGACTCATCTTATGAGTATTCCATGTGGGAGACAGAAGAGCTTCAAGTCCTTTCCTCCAGGGAGCCTACCCTGACTTCGCATTTTTACAAAAAATTAAGGGGGTCAACATGTTTTCAAACAGAGAGACATAACATGGTCTGATGTGGAAAAAAGATATTATAGTACAGTATTATAATTGTCTATATTTGTAAAAGAATTTTAACTGTATGTATACGTGAATGCATACACAGAAAAGCCCGAATTTGTGCAAATGACTTTATTAGAAGTGGCCGCATTTGGGGACGAGAAGGCCCAACGGTGGGAGAGCAGGACTCTGCAGCGTCCCAGACGCTAGTGGGAAACCAGCAGATGGGAGCCCGTGACTGAGCGGCGGCCGATGCCACGAAGGAGACGTGGCGACGACGTCAGCGTCCCGAGGGGCGGTGGCGTGAGAGGCAGTCGGTCGATGCTTCTGTAAAACACCGTCCTGGCCGGTAGTAAGATGCGATAGTGCAGGAAACAGATCGTCCTTCATGGCGAAAATAGAAAAGATACAGCGACACACTTGCTGCAGAGCCAGCAGAGCCAGCGATTCCAAGGAGAGGATGAAGAAGATGAAGAAAGAATATCTACTTTCATTCAACAAGGCCGAGGAGAAGTGGAAGTCAGGGTAATGGGGTAAAATGACTTCTTATGGTTATTTAACCCATTTTTACCATTGACAGTTAATATTACATTGGATCCGTTGTCCTTAATTGACTCCATTTAAATTACTGAGCACGCCTGCCTCTTTTTCCCCACCAATAATCAACTGACTACCTTTTACAAAGAAGGAAGAAAAATACGAATAATGTATACAGATACAACTGATGCTTCTTTTGAACTAATGTATACCTTGAACTTACCCTTTACTTAGAATTGTCCTTAGACATGCAAAAGATAAGTAATGGAATTATCTGCTTCGAGTTTATGTTTTCTGATCTCTGCTGGTGATAATGCTAACGTAATACATCATCAAGAGCAAAATTCAACTGTCCCACCTTGAAGTTACAAATAATAATGTATAAAATACAAGCATGCCTATTGCACTATACTTATCAGAACTATACATTTTAAAGGGAAACACTAAAAAATAATTCATAGTTAACTTACTGCTAAGTTTTAACTTATGGGCTGAAATTTGACTTCTACACACATTTATCTGTTGCCCCTTTTTTTCAGCCGCTTAAAAATGAAATTTACAGATACCTGAGTTCCCGCTGGGATGCTGAATACCCCTACACTATGTCATGAACTGCTAGACATTTTATGTTTAAAATGAAAAATGTGGGTAACACTTTATTTTAATGGTATATTAATTAGTTCCAAATTACAATGAAAATCCTATAGCAGTGAATAAAATATGACATCTACACGAATTTGAAATAAATTTATTATGATCAGTATTATTACAATGAATACTCAATGAATTATTAATGATGAAAGACCCAAAGTATTACCAGGAATGTAATAAAACATCAGGAAAAAGCTGGAAGTTTCCAGTCACATCATCTTCAACTAGAAAGAAGTACTATAACCCTGAATAACGCTGTATTCATGTATGTCATTAGTGGCCCTAAATTAACTGACAATATACAGAAAATGAAAATAATGGGTGGTTAAATATCTTTTCACTAATATGCAGAAGTGATGCATTTTACACATCAACGTACTGTAGTTTTGCTGACCTAGGTGTATTAGCTACTGAATAAATACTAGATTAAAACCCCAATAGTTCTTCCTTCTCATTATCATATCTCGTAACTGTTTTGGGCACCAGGAACAAAATTCCAATGTTAGCTGCCCCGTATGATGAGATACATTGATGTGTGGAATTACTATGATCAGAGTATCATTTCACCAATAGGTCTCAAGGACACCAACCTCCTTAAAGGCAGAAACGACACGCAATCGGTATTTCATGTTCTGATTATCACCCGTGTGCAGGATAAAAGGGCAGTGCTTGATGATGAGGAACTGGACTCCATTTTGGAAGTTAGAAGCCATGTTTTGTTTTCATTAACAACCCACATTATTATTATTATTATTATTTGTTGGGAACCACCCTTGACTGGTATCAGAAGCTGAAACCCCCGCCTAGGCTAAGGCTAAGGGAACACCCTTGGAACCGTTAGCCAGCTAGGAGACAAAAGCTTATCTCCCTGGCAGGAATGCTGCTTTATTCATAACTGAACCCCAAAAAGCTTGGTCGGTTAGCCAAAGACGGGTAAGATTCCCCAAGGGGGGAACAACCTAAGACAGGCACGATCACTTTGGGAGGCCCCCCAAAAGAAGGACTTGGGGGGCTGCAGCAAAAGGGGGTGATGGACCCTCGCTCCTCGGCTTTGACACAGCCTGAGTTCTCATCCTTTGGGAGAAAATCTCCTTATCTCTTGTTTGCATTGCTTCCCGTGCTCCACCTAAGCCTGAAACAATGACAGGGTGGTGCAGCCCTGTGCTGGAAAGGGCGGATTCCCCAGGTGATCAGGCCTAAGAAAGAATATGTAAATTACTGTGAAACCTTCTTTGTTTAGGATGCTCTCAGTTGAATGAAAGGGGTCCAAGGAGGAAGTTAGTTTGTTCCTCAAAGTCTTACAGCTCTTTTACCCCGACTCAAAATAGACCAGCAGAGTTCCTTGTTTTCTATAGTTCCTTACTTCCCCCTAATGAGTACTGTACTTTACCTGAATTATTATGCAAAATGAGCCCAATAAAAGCAGGTATGGATGGTAAATCGGGGCGCTCCCCACTGGGGGGGGTGGCCATTTCATCCCTACTTCCCCACAGAAACTGGTCTGTCTCTGTGCATGTTTTTTCTCGCGTGTTTATCGTCGAGCCATCCATAGCATTCCGTGATCACTGCTGGCCAGTGACCCACACAACAATTATTATTATTATTATTATTATTATTATTATTATTATTATTCACAGCTCAATGGATAATGAGCTACAAATACATTTACAGTGTATTTTTAAAATGGTTTATTATTTGTTTTTTCTACTCTTTCCTTTTCACTTCTCTTCACTGTATTTCCCGAACAATGAAGTCCTGAAGAAAGTGGCACGTGGGCAAGGACAGCAGGAAATCGGTGCTGGGCGGGGGGTGTGGGGAGGGGCCGCAGTGCTCAGTGTGGGCGACCGAACCTGTGGTGGCCAAGGTGGGCCTCCACCTGTGGGGACTGCCTGTGGGGAGAATGTCACAGAAAGAGTGCTCCCATGGGGAGAAGGCCTGGCCTAGGGTGCCCAGAAAAGGTTAGCAGAGGTCCCGCAGGGAAGTGCAGCCAGCATGGGGAAGCGGAACCCAAGCCCGATGGGAAGGGGATCCAAATTGGTGCGCAGGTGGGGGTTCAGCACGGGAGGGGCAGAGCCCCCTTCCCTGGGTGGAAAGGATGCATACATACATGGCTTCAAATGACCTGCTTCAAAAAATGGGGAGTGATTACAAAGAACACAGTGTATGGACAAAAATCACCCATGAATACCTGGCGGAAGCCTAACTTTTGCTAGTCAGAATTGAGTACCAGGAGTAACAGAAAAAAATCAGCAGTTAATTAGAACCAGAGGATGGGACTCATTTCTATCCACTAAGCTGTCATTTATTCAGGCAAACAAGACGGAGATGACGGTCCCCATTAGATGACTTGTCTAATTAGACCAAAAATGCCATCAGGAACTGTTGCTTACACTGGAGTCGGAGACAAATTGACTAAGTTTATGGGGAGAATGGATTGCAGGATGAGGCTGGCATACGCAGCGACTGAACGTACGTCCAGGCAGAGACTTGCCGATCTGGAGTCCTTCCACTCCAAACATACGCTTGGGACTGCCAGGCATCAGACTGCACGAGACCTGGGTTTGGCACGCAACTTACTTTCTAAATCTCATTTTCCTCCATTGAGTGACTCTGGCAGTCATTAAATAAAGTCACAGAAAATAATTACAGGTAATAAACCGATAATTTTTGTCTTTAGCTATTTTTCACATGTTTACTTAAACCAGGACGGAGGAGTGATCGAAAGATTCGCTTATTAGAGAAATAATTATTGGGCAGCTAGCATGGGTCAGAAACGAGGACAGACGTGGGAGACCGAAATGATGATGGCCACGAGATGCCTCTCCGCTTGTGGGTTAAGAGGGACCAGCGCTGTTATCTCACAGCAGAATGCACAACGGAACTGTGACTAAGTGCTGTAAGAGCGGTACCTGCAGCTCACGCTAAGAATGTAGTAGGTGAGGTAAATGCCAGAATAAGAACGGCTGGGGAAGATCTTGTCTTACTGACTTATTTTCCACTGGTCGGCGGTGCCACTACCTTCTACCACTGTCGGCTTCACTGTTTCAGCATTTCTCTTGAGTCGGAAAACCTCCCGGGGCGGGGCTTCCAGCAGGCCACGGTTAAAATGAGCCTCATCCTGAGAGAGAAGTTCGGGTGTGGGGCGGGGGCCAAGAAAGCTAGTACCTTCCTTAGCTTTCTACTAATTAATATCCTGATGCTAATTATCCCGAAAGGGTTAGACACTGTCAATTCACGGACACAGTTGAGTCACAGAACAGAGTTCAGTGGTGCTGGTGAAATAGTGGAGGCACGAATTCTCAGGTTGACGGTGGACACACTAGGTGACCCCCATCAGGCTACTAAACCTTTGGGCAAATTGTGGAGTGATGACGTCGAAGAAAAGCACTTCATTTCACAATTTTATCTACGCTGGGCTATTGCTTAAATCATCTCAGGCTGATAGGCCCCTCCCCTCACAATGTATAAAACCCCCTGTATGCTAATACTACTTTTAAACTTGTGCTTGTTTGCAGCCACAAATGAACGGGGAGATTTGTCATTATTGGGTAAGGAGAGTTGTTATTAGGAGACTCCTGCTGAGGAACAACTGCCTCAAGTCAAGCCAGGGCTCTGCACAACCCCCGCGCTGGTGACTTACCTGTTCCTAAAGTAGTACTGATGCGCTAAAGCCGCGGACCGAGCCTGCAGCCTGGCCAGCGTGGCCATCGCCTCCCCGCCTCTGCTGTCCCACTGCTGTTACTACCGGTCTCCAAGGCAACCGGGCCAAACCAAAAGGCAGGTACCGGGGGGGGGGTCCGACTTTTCGTCTATCCCACGTTTTCACACCCTATTTTAGTTTACAAGCTATTAAAAATTAATCAATTTTGAGTAGGAGACCAAGTTTAGTTTATTTGCCTCTGCGCGTGAAAACAGGGGACCGAAGGCGAGGCACGCAGACGGGAGGGGTCGGAGGACGGGTGGTTGCTCCCGACGTCCGGTTTCCGCCTCGCGTCCGCTTCCGGAAGTTCAGCTCAAAATGCTGAACTGCTCGGTGCAAGTCGCTGGTGCGGTGGTGGTTGGAGTCTGTCCTCGGGCCTGAGCCTCGAGGCCAGGCTCCCGGGTGTCGTTAATGTTCGGGGCCGCCGGGCGCCAACCGATCGGAGCTCCCGCCGCCGGGAACAGCTGGTGAGGCTGGCGGCCCTGGGGATGGGCGAGCAGGACCGGGGTGCTGGCCGGAGGCCGCTGTACCTGGCCTGGCAGGGGGAGGGAGAGGTGGCGGACGACCTGAACACGGGCCTGGCTCCCACGCGTGCCTGGGATGCTCGCGATCTCAGGTGTGTGCCAAAGACCTGCGAAGGAATACAGTGAACGCTGGCTGATCGCTTGTCGAACACTCCGCGGGATTTTAGGAGCCAAGCTTTCGGTCCTGCCGGGGCAGTTCACTTCCTCGAGATTGTTGACAAGATTAGGAACGGGAAGAAGGCCTCCGAGTCCCGTGTTGCCCCTTTGAAACCGCCTAGATCGTACCAGGTGTCTTGGAAGATCAACTCCCAGAGCTCTAGAGTTCTGGAAGTTTGGCAGTGGAAGCGACCTCACCTTCCCAACCCGCTCCACCCTTTTTTTTTTTTTCTTTTTTAGAGTGGGTGTAACCTACCCATTTCTGTTCTGAACTATAATGAACGTTTCATTGTAGTTCAAAGGAGATCGGTATGGGAGTTTCCTAAGGACATGTAAATGCCAGGATTAAGTCTGGGGTTTGACTAGTCCACAGTGACACATCAACCAATGGCACTTGAGAATAATATATTGCTTTGACTTTTCAAAGTGCTTCCACTTTATCCTCCTGACAGCCCTGTGATAGATTATTACAGGCTCAGAATACTTAAGTGACTTGTCCCAAATGGCCATGCATATTTTAGTCCTAGATCTGGGAGCTGGGTGATGGATTTCCAGTGGAAAACTCCAGTGTCTGTCCTATTTCCTCCTAGCCTCATTTCTTCCAACCGTACACAAGACAAGCAATGAAACAAACATGCAGATTTTCCACTGACAGTTAATTCTCAGAGCAGATTTTCCGCTGACAGTTCTCAAACGTAAATGTTGAACCACAAGTGAAATGTGGCTAAAAAATGTACGTCCATTCCTAGATGCTGTAGCAAATGAGAACACGGGGAATTCTAGGAGTCTGTGACCTCAAAGAATTTATTTTGCATCACCTATCGCTGGAAAGTTAAAAGAGTATCTTGTTTGAAATGTTTTGAAAGTGGTAAAACTCTGTAGTTCATTTGATAATGATTGTAGATTGGTTATGTTCCTTCTAATACATTTTCCATTCATCAAAGCAGGGAGTACAATTTTATTGTGGTGATGTGATTAGTATATAATAAAACATATATCTCTAAAGTGTTTAGTATTTTTTGTTTTATCAGTAAATATACCATGTAACCACTATACCAAGCAAGACATGAGAGATTTCCATCACCCTGGAGTTCCCTCTCCAGGGTACCTATCTTAATGTTTCCCTATTTCATATCTTATTAAGGGAGGGAGGCAAAATGGACTGTGTAGATGGGTTTGTTCTGGTTGTGTTGATACTGATTTGTAGGATAGGAGACTATACAATTTTTTAGAAAATATGACTCTTTCAACTCTCCCACTGAAATCATGGTAAGGTACCTCTTTATAACACAGCTCTCCTTTAAAGAGCATATCAAGCTTTCACTGGCAGCATATGACTCACCCTTATGACACCCGAGTATAAAATAGTGTCTAGCACTAAAGCAGTTTTTTAAGTTGATTTTTAGGGGGTGAGAAGAAGGGAGAGAGAGAGAGACATCGATTTGTTGTTCCACAACCTTGGTGTATCAGGACCCCATTCTAACCAACTGAGATATGTGTCCACGCCTGAATCTGTGTCTTTGAATGAAATTCTTAAAATCATGCCTGATTTTGCAGAATGAATGTGTTCCAAATGACTGGAACCCTTATTTTCTAGTTTATCTCCACAACTATCCTGTCATTCAGTGTTTCTTAATGGAAATTTTTCATTCATTGATAGGACATTTACAATACTTTGCTTGTATGTTTCACCCCAGTGGAAATCCCAGTGAGCCTGGGGAAACTACTACCAAGTGACAAGCTACTACCAAGTTGTTACTTAGTGGCAGGTTTTACATACCTATCATCTCTTGCAAACTCTATTGAGATAGGGTTTTGGGTTTTTTTTTGTTTGTTTGTTTGTTTTTTAACTGTAGAATGGTGAGGGGGCAAATATCGTTAAGTAACTGGCCCAAGTGTCATATTTGCAGTATGACTCCAGTATATTTTACAAAAATTCTTAACCTTCCTTGTATACTGCCTATGATATCTGAATAACATATATCTTAAGGAATAGGTAAACTGGACAGTATACACCTGGATTTGTTAACTGACCTGGAATTCCTGATGTATCTTAACTCTCATCTTAGCTACAACTTACTCTCTAATGTCAAAGCAGCAATTGGGGAAATGTAGATGGTTTATCTTTTTCTCAACATTTTGCAAAATAGAACTGATACTATGTTTTATAGTAAAGAAGCCTAAGGAAGAAAAGTTTTATACAGTTAAACAGTAAGGATCCTGATTTCTTTGTGTGTCAGGAAATGAATATATATTTTTGTTCATGTTAATTTTGTAAGTGATTCATATGTTTTTATTAAAAAAACATGAAAGCAGAGAGTGTCTGCCACCTCCTGACTCATCATATACATACATTTTCAAAATTAGGATCCAAAATATATCTAACTTGATACATCTAATGTTAACCTTTTAAAATTTGTTTTATATGGTGAACAAACAATATTTACTATTTAGATACACTTTATTTTTACACTTAATAATTTATGTTTAAATTCAATTTCTGGAGTTTTGGAAGAAGTATTTTTAAAGATTGAACTAAAAATACCTGTGTTGATTCTGGACCTTTGTTCCTATAGTTTCATTCCTACTTGGTATTTTGAGTTTTTTTTTTTAGGTCTGGAATACTGCATAGTGGAAAATGTGGATTTTTTAATAACAGCTCTTTTTTGTTGTTGTTGTCTTAAACTTAGATTCACATTGTCACATTTGTCTGAGATGAGTTTCTGTTTCAACAATTAGGAATCAGAGCAATGGGCACTATGATTTTGGACGTATAACTCCTTAATCCAGGTAGAGCTTCTTAGCATCCTCATCTACGGCAAGCTGTACACCTTTTAAACCATCTTTCATAATGTGCCCTTAACTGACACATTCGCTTAACTGAAAACTTAGAGTGTCTAACTTGTCAGTATGACAGAGATTTTGAAATCTGGATTGTCTACATTTTCAGTCATCATATTTTTCCTTGGCTATTTGTTCATTTATTTAGTCCTTCATTAATTTGTTTATCCAACAGATTTTTTTTAAACATCTGTGATGTGTCATGCATTGTGCTAGGTGCTTGCAATTAATATTCAATTGTCTTCCTTCTCATTGCTAGTCTAGGACTTCAGAATATATTATATATTCAATACATATTAAGCAGTTACCATGAATAAGCAATGAATAAGACTAATTGCCTACATATAGAAGCTGCCTGGGTGCTTTAATATATGCATGTTAACAGGAATTGCTGTGAATTATCTTTTAGATTGTAGTGGGTTTTTTTTTTTTGTTTGTTTTAGACTTTGGTGTTATTTCATTCAGGCAGTTTTTTATTCAATAGCTTATGTCTTGAGAGCAGTTAGCGTATAAGGAAGGAAGCGAGTGTCTCTTGCAGTCATTAAATGAAGTAACGACAAATCAAAAGTGTGCTCTTCAAATTTAAATAATCAGTAAATTTGCCTTATTAGATCCCTATTTGGAAAGTAGAATGAGACTTTTTTTTTTTCTTTTAAAGCCGCTTGTGGTTTGTTGCTCACCGAGTTGCTAGGGTGAGGAGGAAAACAAGGCTTCCCAGTGCACCGTGGTGACAGAAGCCACAGTGGCAGCTGCCAGCAGCACCTCCACGGAGTGCGCGCTGCTGGGACTCTGGCTTCCTGTGAGCGAGGGGCGGGGCTTCGTGCGGGGGAACTGCTTGCCTCTGAACTCGGAAGAGTGATTTCCTTTTTTCTTATATCTGCATATTAGTAAGAAAGAAGCAGATCTAGATACAAAGCATTAATTGCTTTTTAACGTGGGATTTTTTTAAAGGTCTTGAAGATCTTTGGAGTCTTCAAGAAGTCCCTGAACTTCTTGAAATTGTATTCAAGACGTTTGCACGTGCCTGTTGTTGCCACGTTCCCCACCATGCAGTGGGCCAAGACCTGAGAGAGGCGGAGGGTCTTGGATTTTATTATGATACATACCTCCAGCATTCATGCTGTGGTTGTACATTTTAAGCAGACGGATTTGATATTTCCATGACCAGTGTCTCTTATTTAGCGATGACCTCTAGCCATCATCCCTGTTGGAAGCTGAAATAACCGCTGTCACACAATAATGCCCCAGTCTCATCCTCAAGAATCCCTTCAAGTTAGAAATTATACCCATTTTCATAATGAATTCAAAGTCCTGAAAGGCAAGGACCTACAATCCAAGGTTACTCTATCCAGCAAAGCTATCATTTAGAATGGGAGGGCAGATAAAGTGCTTCCCAGAAAAGGTCAAATTAAAGGAATTCATCATCACCAAGCCCTTATTATATGAAATGTTAAAGGGACTTACCTAAGAAAAAGAAGATCAAAAATATGAACAATAAAATGATAACAAACTCACAACTATCAACCGAACCTAAAAAACAAACTAAGCAAACAACTAGAACAGGAACAGAATCACAGAAATGGAGATCACATGGAGGGTCATCAGTGGAGAGGGGGAGGGGAGAAGGGGGGAAAAGGTACAGGGATAAGAAGCATAAATGGTAGGTAGAAAATAGACAGGGGGGGTATAGGAAATGGAGAAGCCACAAAACTTATATGTAGGCTCCATGGACATGAACTAAAGGGAAAATACTGGTGGGAGAGGGGTGCAGGGTGGAGGGTGATAAAGGAGAAAAATGGAACTGTGATGGCATAATCAATAAAATATACCTAAAAAATAAAAACCAGAAAATAAGGAATTTGCCCAAGGTCCCATGCAGCACTCATGTTCTCTAGAGTTCCCTCTCAGCCTTCCCCCACCCCCCGCCCCCCGGAGAATCTTATTCCATATTTGTTGCCTAATATTAATGTAATGTCAGTAATTATCTACATGTTTCAGAATAACAGAGATGCCCTCAGGCTGATGCTATCTTTTTCAAAAGGAGAGGAAAAGTTACTGCTAATGGATGGTTTAAATAGTTAGGTCAAGGAGTTTCTAAACCAGCCCAAGTAGTCACACTTGGAATGTTAGGGATGTTTAGCATTGGCTGGCAGAGGGACAAAGTTGACCTTTGACCAAAAATTTTTACCTACACTCAGCACATCAAAGTTTGGGTTGAATGTCCATCTTAATTGCTCAGCATAATTTAATACCACCTGAGAAAAACAAAATGCTTATCTACTTAACTTCCCTTGACAAAGTCCAACTTTATAGAGGTAGTGGGACTATAATTTTGTTTATTTGTACCATCTTAAAACAACTACTAATGAAATGTTACATTAGACATCATGATCATTACAAACTATTCCCAAAATATTTCATTTTCCAATGAAGAGGAATGGATTTCAAACAAAGAATTTGGTTTACAAATGTGAATAGAAAACTTTCAAATTAGCAAAGTGGTAATATACTGAATTCTACTATTTACAAACTTTTAACCTATGGATACTTAATAAACAGATAGGGAAGTTTCCGGGTGTCCCCTTCAATGGGAAAGGCCTTATTTGAGAAAATATCTGGAGGGTAAAGTGTTACAATGCAGTGGTCTTCAGTGTGACTGCGGGCAAAGGAAATAAATGAGCTACTGATCATGTGATGGTCTCTCACAACGACTTGAATTCTGTGAGGCCAGAGATGCCGTTCGTTACTCCAGAACCAGGGGAGGCTGTCTTCTTTTGGACAAAGAATCCTCATCATAATACTTGTTAAATGGGCTTTCAGTAATTTTTTTAAAGGTGCAGCATTATATTCAAAGATAGCAGGTCTTTCAGAGTACATTTCTTCCAAAGAAAAATAGTGTTTAAGGAAAAGAATAAAATATTGAATGTAATAAAGGGGAAACAAAAAGGTAATGGCCAACACGGAGGTAATGAGGGAAAGACCCATTCGGTTCTTTAATGCCCTGTTCTGACCTTGAGAAAGGAAACAAGACATATCCGTGGCCCTCCAGAGTCCATTAAAAAAAGTGTGTGTGTGTGTGTGTAGTGATTCATAAATGTGTCCCTATAAGCTATTTCAAAAGTCAAAAGAGACAGACCTGGAAAACGCAGACTGCGGTCATGGAAAGACAGCATCTTGTGCTGATTGCTCACGGCGTACGCACTGCCGGACCATGACAGCATTGCTTCTTTGAACTTGAACTCCGCCCCCTTCCACGGCCCACACTGCCCTGTGCCTGCTCTTGGTGCAGGCCTCTTGTCCCTTTTCCCCCGGTCAAAGGGATATAACACCCAAGTGCGAGTCATTTGGCTGTACAGATACGCATACCCAGTCTGTCTCAGCAGTTAAAGTCCACCACCCCCAGCTGGCTCGATCATCAGCAAAACTGCTGGCTGGATTGGGTTTCCGGCTATAGTTGGGCCGTCACCCGGGCTCTGGGACCAGACTGGGACCAGACTGCCGGAGTCTGAATCTGTTTCTACCGCTTCCTAGATGTGCCTCTTTGGGGAAGGGGCCCTTAGCCTCTGCCCCTGTGCACTTCATCTACCAGCACACAGGGTCATTGTGTGGGAAAGAAATCAGGCAGTGCATACGCACCACTTAGACGTGGGCCTGGTGCATAGTCAACACTCAAGGGTGAGAGGCTGCTACAGGTGCGTTGCCTTATACACGGTAAATCCAGTTGACCACAACGCATTTGTGTCCAGGCTACCATTAAAATGAAAAAACAAAGCTGGAAGTTGCCATAGGGAACTTGCAAGTGCCTGAAATGATAGACAATTGAGGACAGGTGAAGCAGGGGTCAGCCGACTGTGGCTTGCTGTCACTGGGCTTTGTTTTCATAAATAAAATGTCATTAGAATGCAGCCGTGCCCGTCCATTTACGTATTTCCTGAGGCATTCACCCCGCCCCCCAGAGATGGGACAGTTGAGTGGCCTCGACAGGGACCCAGGGACCTGCAGAGCGCAACAAGCTTCCTCGTTGGCCCTCTGTGGAAAAGCGTGCCAGCCCCTGCTGTGGACCCGAGAGATTTCACAGTCCTCTACGATCCGAGTATTGTCACCCCTAAGTGCGTCTGGCAGTCGGCTGGAGGAGCGATTGCTCGGAACTTTCCCGGGCAGCGTGCATATGTGAATCACCTGTAATGTTCACAAAAGGCAGTCAGAATCCCGACCCCTCTAGCACATCAGCTGATTTCGAATCTCTGCGAGCTGGGTTTGGTTGGGAAGGACCAGCACAATTTATCAAAGTTCCCAAGGAGTACAGGTGTTCGTCCTTGTCGACTGACTCGTGGACACTTTTCCTACTTCCGTGGTTTCTGTTTATTTTTTTGAAAAAAGCCAAGAGCTTTTTGGTGAACACACAACACACTGTCCAGATGACATATTTTAGAATTGCACACCCGGAACCCATACGCTTTCATTAACCAGTGTCGCCCCAATGCATTCAGTAACAAATTCATACAAGAACACAAACAAGAAGGCCCAGTGACTGTTTCAGATGAGCTGGGAGAGAAACGGTGGGCCGTTGTAGACCAAGTTCAAGTCTGAACTTGAACGTGGTTTCTGAGTCGCCGGGTTATGACAAGCGTGTGGTGTAAATCTGTGCCCTGCGTTCGATTAAACTCTTCTCCCGTACATCACAAATCCCGAGAGGGCTGGTCAGCCTCGGGCCACCTGGCATGTCCTGGTGTGACCTGCGGGGCCCCAGTAAGTAGAGGGGTGTATGTTCTTTCTTCTCAGAAGTGGGTTGGGGGATTGAGAAAGTTCTCTCTCTGTCTCATCTAGGAAGACGGGCTCTAGGGAAATGGCAGGAGGAGGCTAAAGGACAGTTTTTTTGGGGATTTTTTTAGGCAGAAATAACTTTTCCATAATTACACAGTAAAAATATAAAATTTCTGAGACCTCCCATTGCTGATAGTGTCTTGACCTGATTCCTATGTTTAATAAATGAACCTCTCTAAGACAAAGGAGCTTAAAATGATCAGAACGTTTGAAGCTCGAATATCCTGGATAGGGAAGTTCAACAGCTTTTAAACACTTGTGTCATGACTGCTGGTTTTACTTAGACTTAGAGTGGATTGTCTGTGTGCTGGAAGAAGCTAGGTTAACGTGGCCAAGGCCGACCGTGTGCTTTAACTGTTTTTCTCTCTCCAACACGCAGGCACTTCAGCCGGACCATGGAGGAGCTGGTTCACGACCTGGTCTCCGCGCTGGAGGAGAGCTCGGAGCAGGCCCGCGGCGGCTTCGCCGAGGCCGGAGACCACGCTCGCAGCCTGTCCTGCCCGCTGAAGCGCCAGGCGAGGAAGAGGCGAGGGCGGAAACGGAGGTCCTACAACGTGCACCACCCGTGGGAGGCCGGCCCCTGCCTGAGCGAGGGCTCCGACTCCAGCTTGGAGGAGGCGAGCAAGGACTACAGAGAGAATCACAGCAGCAGTAAGAAGGATCACAGTGACTCCGACGACCAGATGCTGGTGGCCAAGCGCAGGCCGTCGTCAAACTCAAACAACAACGTGCGGGGCAAGAGGCCTCTGTGGCACGAGCCCGACCTGGCGCTGGACGGCCTGGGCAACCGGGCCCTGCGCCGCAGGCGGAAGGTCAAGCGCATGGCCGTGGACCTGCCGCACGACTTCTCCAGCAAGCGCAGCATGACGCAGCCCCCGGACGGCTGCAGGGACCAGGACATGGGCCACGACAGAGCGTACCAGTACCCAGAGTTCACCAGGAGCAAAGTCAAGAAGCGGAAACTGAGAATCGTCAGGCAAGGCCCCAAAATCCAAGACGAAGGAGTGGTTTTGGAAGGCGAGGAGATGAGCCAGACCAGTAAGGACAAAATGGAGTACGAAGAGCAGAAAGTCTCCGACGAGCTCATGAGCGAAAGGTGACTTTTCCATTTCCTACTAATAAATGTAAAGATAAGTGCCGATAGTTTGGTGGTGGCATGTGTTTTGTATTTTAACTAATCCAGCTTTGAAATAATTAAGAATTATAATCATGGCAGTGGTATTCCTGTGTAACCATGGTCGTATTTCCTGATAATTTATGATGTTTCACACAAAGGAAAATTGCTTATTTGATTCACACGAAGTCTTTTGATTGTGTAATAATGACTTAATTTTCAGCTACAAAGAGAAAAAGAAATAGATTTTTCCTTGAGAAAGGACGCGTGTTCGAATAATAACTCATCGTAACTCTTAGAACTGTGTTTATAATTATTTGTTTAATACGGAGTTTTCGTACTTGGTTCTGTTTTGGTTTCACAATTTATCAGTTTATTCGATTACTGAGAATCAGATGTTGATGCCACTTCAGCGTCCGTGTGACTCGACATTTCCAGTCCGTAGCTTGCTAGGAATTCTGATCGCTTAGGGGCTGTAGAACCCAGTGTCCAGTCCGGACCACCTGACCTTGTCCTGAGACAAACGGGGGAAGCCGGGCCCTTGAGCCCTCGGTCTGCTCTGTCCCTTTAGGAAAGCGAGTCCCCTGCAACGATTCTCCGCCCCATTGTAGTGGCGCCAAAAGGTAAATGCTCCTTTTCCTTTCAGACAGGTCCAAGAACCACTTGTAGGAAATGAGAAAGTATCGACACTGTTCACCCTTTTAGGTGTTCTTCAAACCACATGCAGAACAGCAATGCAGAAAAAAACATTCCTCGAAAATGGTCTGGGAAAGAGTGTGTGATTTTTATTTGTAGGGCTGACATTTTAATCGTGTGGATTGTGACCTATTTACATACGTGTGTAGGTACAGGGCCCTAGCACAAATAATGCCCCTCTTTTATTCCAAAATTATAAGCATGTCATTCTGTAACATAACAGTATCACACTCAAGCACTCCATATGACACTTTAGGTGAAATGTTCAAATTAAAACTATAAATTATTATACCCGTATTATAGCCCTACCAACCATACTCAAGCAGGCCTTACTTCTGCTGGGCCCTGCATATCAAATATATAGATACACACACATACATATCTATGTGTGTGATATATGTGTGTGTGTGTATATATATATATAAAGTATTGACACATTTTGGTTTTTCTTATAAATGTGATTATGATTGCAGATATGAGTAGGACCTCCTGGCAAAATTTTACAGAATAGACCTCTTCTTAGAGATGGTTTACTTTTTATGCATTTTTTCTAAAGAGGTGAAAATCACAGATGTTTCAGGGGGGCTCTGGAAAGTTTACAGTATCTGCTTTTCTTCCACAGAAGTTGTCGTTTTAATACCAGGATGATCGGTGTGTGCTGGTATTGGGCCCCTGTGGCCAGGGGCCGCTCAGCTGGGCATAGGAGTCATTATCTCGCTCACTCTGGGAGGGAGGACGTGTGGCGGTGGAGATAAGTACCCGATTCTGGATTATTCATAGATCGCCTGCTTTCCGGATTGATTGTCCAGGCCCCTCCTTTTATTGATGTCTGCCTTTTATTGACAGACTTCTACCCTGGGAGAGAAATGAGATGGAACTCCTTATTTCTCTTCATTGTAGAAAGTATTTGAATGCCCCAGATATGCTCGGGATGCCCAGCCATCCACAGACCAGGTCCAGGTTTTCATAGTGGATGTTTTGACTCTTGAACAAACTAAAGCAAATTTTTTCTCTTACTTTAAAATTTAACCTATGAGACTGGTTTTCTTGTTACTTAAAAGTTAGGCACATAGTCCTTTTATGGGAAGACTGCTAAATATTTAAGGTATTTGTCCGAGTTCAGTTTTTTGAGAGTACTCCCAAAGCTGTTCTACTATTAAAAGCTACATATTTCCTTGGAGCCCATGTAGAAATGAGAATTGAACTACTTCAGTCTGTGTTTGATCAAACGAACCTTGAGTAACTGTTTACTCTTCCCATGGTACCAAGACTAATGCTAGGACAGAGCTGTTCTCTGCAGCCCCGTCTTCTGAAGCACCCGACAGCAAACGCGGAGACCGCAGTGTGCTCAGAGGAAGGGATGGTGGGGAGGCCTCCGCCAGGAGCCATGAGTTAATGCAGCACTAAGCCCGACGGACCCTGGAGGGGGACTTAGCGTTCCTGGGCAGGGGAGTCTCTGTGCACGGGTGTAGACTATGAAGCTGGTGTTTGGGAAAGTACGCGGAGTTCACTGCTGGAACCGAAGTGGGGTTGAGACCAGCCAATGAGCAGGTCCTGACAGCCTCCTGTGCTGTGGAAAGTGGTTTGCGTTTCATCTCACACGTAATGGCAAGTCCGTGAAGAAACTCAGTTGGATTTGCATGTTGTCAATTAGATTCACATGTTGTCCAGATAGCAGATGTGATCCTGAGGACAGTGTTCTGTCCAGTTTTCAGCTGATCTCCAGTGCGTCCTCAGGTGGGCGGGGGTTCTGGCCGTGGCAGCAGAGGGGCCGCTGGGAGAGCCGGTGGGAGTTCACCCGCGAGGATGATGGAGAAAGTGGACTCCCAGAGGAGGTCCAGGTTTGAAGAAGAGAAAATACAGGGAACAGCTGGGGGACAGGAGGTTGGGAATAGTGTGCACGCACTAGTTCAACAAGCCTTCTGGAGTATCTCTGAGTACTGCATTACAGAAGTCACCCCAAGAAATGTGAGAAGATGCGCCCCAGCGGACAGGCCGTAAGGCCATCAGATGCTGACAATGCAAAGTCTCCCTTTCCTCCAAGTTTGTGTCCTGACGTACTGAGCACATGATGTGTGGAACGTTCTAGCTAGATGTTACAAGGTGAAATGAAACTGTGCCATTTAAAACAGCGGTCCCCATCCTTTTTGGCACCAACCTTTTTGTTTTCATGGAAGACAGTTTTTCCACGGAACTGGGTGGCGGAGATGGTTTCCGGGTGATTCAAGCCTGTCATGGTCAAGTTCACCTCCTGCTGTGTGGCCCTCTGGTTCCTAACAGGCCCTCCGGTTCCTAACAGGCCCTCATCCAGGCCTCCGCAGCGCCCCGGGGGTTGGGGACCCCGGGTTTAAAACACATGTAAAAATATCTCCAAGGAAGACAAGGATCCTTAAGTACTAAGAGCTGGTCTTAGGGGATTCTGATTTCCTGGTGTCTTTAAGAAGAGGGGACAAGGCAGAGAGAGATGAGAGGGGAGATGGGGATACCCCTGGGAGGAAAAGGGTGAGATGACCGGGGATGGGGATGGAAAGAATTCAGGTGAGGCCCCACCCGTAGAGAGCCTTGAAATCTAAATGGAACCCAACCAGTGTGGAGGAGTCATTGTAGATTTTCACCAGAAGTCTATGAAGAGTACTCAGATTTGCAGAGAAGTTTGCAGAGACAGAGCCGAGTGCCTGGGCATGGCTCCCATGTACCGCACCCCCGGTTTCCCCTGTTAGTAACATCGGGCTCCTGTGTCAGAAGTAATGAGCCAACGTGGACACATGATTAAGGGAAATCAGCATTTTAGTAGAATTCCCTTTGTTTCTATTCAATAACCTTGTTCTCTTCCAGGATCCTGTTCAGGATATCAGAGGATTGTTAGTCTACAAGTTACATTTTGAAAAGGAGCCTGGTTGTTACGTGGAACATACTAGAGGGGGCAAATCTGAACTCAGAAAGAGCAGAAGAACATTTACCAAAAATAAATAAATAAATAAATAAATAAATAAATAAATAGACAGGTTCACAGTCCTTTGTCCATAAATCTGAATTCCAAAAGCCATGAAGCTAATTTATTTGTGGCCAGGCCTGATTTGACCTCTATTTAACGTGGACATTCATTCACTGAATTGAACGACTGTATTGATGTGTTTGATTATGGACCGCCACCTTAGACCCCTCCTTGGGCATTTTAGTACATACCTTTCTAAAATGGGAAGAATGCTGAATTTTAAATGCATTCTGACTGAAGGGCTTTGGAGAAAGAATTTCGACCCCGGGTTTGCAGGCCAAGGCCCTCCCCACACTCGAGTTCCGCTGGCGGGGCGGACGGGAGGGCGCCTCTGGTCTCTGACAAGAACAAAGTCCTGTGGAGTCTGCGCAGCCAAGTGGCAAAAAGATCGAGTCCGTGATGTGTCTTTAAAAACTACTCTAACATCACTGTGCAGAGAAGAGTGTGTGTGACGTGTGTGTAAATAGGGAACGATGCGTTTGGTGCTCTTAGCAAGTATTATTTTCGTTCATTAGTACTTGGGTACTGTAGAGAGCTTCACACATTCTCTTCATTTGGAGAAAGAGGAAAAGGTACTAATTCAGAATTCCCTGGGAAATGTATCTCCCAAATTCCTACAGTTTTTGTTGATTTAAAAAAAAAAATCAAAGAAACACTGCAATGTTTTATATTCAGAGAAAAGTAGATGGATTTAGATGTCATCTATAATTTTAATCCTAAACTCGATTTAACTATTTAAAACAGATTGAGATGCATTTTAAAAAAATAAGCTAGGTGACAGAGTTCTGCATGTTAATGGAAAATGTATTATGATATAAAAAAATCAGCTGGGGCAATCTTCTGATGATAAATTAAGAATTGCCGTGAAAGGAGAATACATGAGAAACTTTCAAGAACATCAGTATTTTTTACAGGCCAAACCTCTTATTACAGCACTTGTTCTTGTGGCTTTTTAACTAACCCTATTATCACATAAGCATCGCTTCTGCTAGAATGGACAGTGACAGTTTACTCCTGTCATGTGAATACCTACTGTTTGCTTCAATCTGTAGGCTAGCTTTGACTCTGTATCACAATCTCGAACTTCAGGGGAAGTGATGCGAACCTGTGATTTTTCTCACAACCCCTCCTTCGTATTGGTAACATTCTTTTTCGCTCAGCTTTTGCTCAGAGGGACCTTAACTTTGGATTTAACGAACTTATTTTTTTTCTTCCTTGCCAAGGAACAGAGTTGTTGGGAACCCTTCAGTAATGTCTTTCCCAGAATATTTGCAAACATGCTCATGGAGAGGAATTGCATCCCAGGCCCTTGTGTCCCGCGCACTGAAGGCAGGAAGTCTCAGTCTGCTCTTGACGGAGCCTTTCCCGTCTAGTTGAGTGGTGGTGCTCCCAGCTCCAGCCGGTGGGCATGGCAGGAGCAAGGAGCGGTGAGCATTCGATGAAAGCGGATCATAAAATGCATCCGTTATGTCCGCACCTCGTGGCAGCCACATCTGGCTGACTGTCAGGGTCCCATTAGGTTCCCGTGGTTGTCTGCGCCAAAAAGAATGTGCTCTGGAGCGAATGGAAGCAGGGTATTTGCAGTTGGATTAAAAAAAATCATCTTGTTTTCTTTCAGATCGTTGTCAGGCTTCAGTCCCATCCCAGAGCTGCCGCGTCTCTTTAAAATTTTATGACCGAGAGATCAATCGTTCTTTTGATCTTTTTCTCTCCTTTTCCCTCATTGCAGCGATTCCAGCAGCCTCAGCAGCACGGATGCGGGGTTGTTCACCAATGACGAAGGCAGGCAAGGTACTGACATGTCATGTTTTCTCTCTCTGTCTGGGAAAACGTCTGCATTGTTAAGTTGTGCTCATTCCTGATGATTTCCTATGTTGATGACTGCAATCCATTTACCTTACACACACTTCTTAGTGGGCTGGGGTTCAGTTTCCTGAC
The DNA here is from genome assembly GCF_019186645.2 of Phyllostomus hastatus. NCBI lineage: Eukaryota > Metazoa > Chordata > Mammalia > Chiroptera > Phyllostomidae > Phyllostomus > Phyllostomus hastatus. The sequence goes on from NW_025333607.1 coordinate 16,601,724, forward strand.
GTGCTGGGAAAGCACTGCGTCTTCATGACCTGGAGTAATTGATTACCTCCAAAAGCCAGTGTGTGGAGTTAATAATGTTCAGAAGGATTACCTTCCTTGAGAAAGCTTTACATGCACCTCAGTCTTCTCAGTTTTGATTCTTTAGCGAGTTCCCAAGACACTGGTTCTCCATCTCTGCATAATTTTGAAAGTATCTAATTCTGTTTAAGCGTCTGTAAGGTTGGATTTGCAAGTCATTTGTCATTTTCATTTAGTTGTGACATTCAGCCATCCTATCCAGTTTGTGAGTAGACAGTTTTTGGAAGTTCAGTATTATAAACTATTAAACAGTAATGTTTCGCAACTTAGAGCTTTCTTATCTTTGAAATTTCCTGAGGTTTTTCATACCTTAGCATGGCGTTATTTTGAAACCACCTGTTGTGGAAGGAGATATGAAAAACTAAAAGGGGGAAGTAGGCCTACATGCAAATACTTAATCATAAATGTTCACTTCCTTTCTCAAGAATCTTTAGAGGGAATTAATAAATTCTAAGGGAAACAACAAAGTTTATTGTTTTCAATTATTATTAAGTGATCATGTGTGGCTTACTGATGAGCCTTTTGTCCTGGATAAATAGGTGCATACCTTTTTTTTTTTAAAGGCCATACACTTTTCAAACTTGACACTTTGCTGAAATATGGTAGAACCTTAGAGCTAAGATATACCTAAATTCTTGTTAAAATACATGTCTCCCCAAAGTTATAAGTGAAAAAAAAACTTTAAAAAGCAACAATTTGTTAAGCCTATCAATCTTTGAAAAACATTGAGTACCTCAGAAAAATATGCTAACATTCATTGCAAGTTTATTATGTTTTACATTACTAAGTGCTTTTTTTTTGCACTAAATTACTCTAAGTTCTTATTTAATTCTTAAAACATCCCTGTGAGATTTCTGTTTTCTTAATGATAGTGAAACCTACTCTAACAGAGTTGACGTTAACATCCCAATGCAGGAAAATACCAGAATTCTAACTGGTCTGTCTGATGTAAGAGCCCAAGTTCTCAATCTTTAGCTAATTGACTTCCCTATTAAGAATAAGGTTGTGAGCCCTGGCTGGTGTAGCTCAGTGGATTGAGCTCGGGCTGCGAACCAAAGTGTCGCAGGTTCGATTCCCAGTCAGGGTACATGCATGGGTTGCAGGCCATGACCCCCAGCAACCGCACATTGATGTTTCTCTCTCTATCTCCCTCCCTTCCACTCTCTAAAAATTAATAAATAAAATCTTAAAAAAAAAAGAATAAGGTTGTGTATCACATGAAAAGTAAAATAATATTATTTTTCTATAACAATGCTGTCTTAATTGGAATTAAGATCTAGGGTAGTCAGTTTTAGGGGACTCCCTTTCTTTTCGCACACTTATGTCTAATCAGTGTAGTTTTAATATAAAAATCAGCCAGGGTGTGGAAGGAGACTTGACTTTGGGTGGTGAGTGCGTGAGGCAACATAGAGATGGTGTATTGTAGAGTTATATAAACACTTGGAACTCGGGTCATTTTATTTAAATTTTTAAAAAAGTTTTTTTAAAAGATTTTATTTATTTATTTTTAGAGAGGGAAGGGAGGGAGAAAGAGAGAAACATCAATGTGTGGTTGCTGGGGGCCGTGGCCTGCAACCCAGGCATGTACCCTGACTGGGAATCGAACCTGCGACACTTTGGTTCACAGCCTGTACTCAATCCACTGAGCTATGCCAGCCAGGGCTAAAATTTTTTTTAAAGAAAACAAAAAAATTAGTAAAAGAACTGATACTTATGTGCTTTTCTTAAAAACTAATTTTTATTAGATCCTCCATTGAAATAAATTGGTGATTCCAGTGTTCCAACTGCTTTTACATTTTTTGCTGCCTCATAATTTGAAATATAGCTACTTTCCATAAAATCATTTTCAGTCAAAGCCGAAGATTTATTTTAAGTTTGCATTTTACAGTAATTGTGATGGAGAGTTTGGAAATCGGCGCTCTGTTTTTCCAAAGTGAAAAAGTTTGTGGAGGTGGTGGTGACCCTCTCCGAAACGAGAATTCGTAGTTAGATTCTAAGAATCACAAAGAAGGCCTAATGAATATCAGATCCTATTCGAGATGCTGTTTTTCTCTTATTATTAAAAAACACCTGCCTCCTGTGTTTCTGTTTATCCCTTTCTTTATTATTCCCTTTTTAAACCACAAAACACCGCTGGCACCCAGCAGAGTCGCGCCCACGCTGGATCTCGCAGTGCGGCCCGTCCCTCCGCGCTGCTGTCCCGCAGGTGCTCAGACGGCCGTGGGCGGTTCCCTTGTGCAGACTCCGCACCCGGTCCAGGGCGGCCTCCCTGTAAACTCTGCGCCATTGTCACTTTTCATTTCAGATCAACTTTCTCACAACCATTTCTTAATGAACTTAATCAGATTAATTTTGTTTAGTCACATCTGTTCATGATTGTTTCCCCTTTTGCACTCCATAGAAATCATGAAATTAAGCTAATATGCACCATTATCAGCTGCAAAGAACACGGTCTACAGTGTTAACACCTTTTAATTCCCAGTAGGAGATTAAGGCTTGTTTTTCCTTAATGTGGAAAGTGTAGTAACTTAAATGGATTCCCCCTACAGTTTTTGCCAAAAGATTAACCAGTTTATTAAAACCTAGCATTTTATGGTTTCATTGATGGCAGTTCTTGTTGTAGTGTTAAAAAAAAGTATTTCTTGCCCTCACCGTGGTAGCCCATTGGTTGGGTGTTGTCCCGCAAACCAAAATTCCTGCAGTTCGATCCCGGGTCTGAGCACAGGCTTGGGTTGCAGGTTCCCTAGCCCGGGTTACTTGGGATGGGTATGAGAGGCAACTAACTGATGTTTCTCTCCCTTCCTCCCTCCCGCCCCCTCTCTAAAAATAAAACAAACAAAACCCAAACATTTCTTAAGTGAAGCTGTGGGATAGAATAAAAAGGGTTTTGTTTTGTTTTTTTCTTTAATAGGTTATATATATGATTGCCAGATAAAATACAGGGTCCCCGGTTAAATTTTAATTTTAGATAAATAACAAATTATTTTTTTGTTTAATTATGTCCCACGTAGTATTTGGACATAGACTAAAAATAATTTTTATTTATTTATTTATTTATTTTTAATTATTTTTTATTCATTGTCAGAGGGGCAGGGAGGGAGGGACAGAAACATTAGTGTGTGGTTGCCTCTCATGCGCCCCCTACTGGGGACCTGGCCTGCAACCCAGGCATGTGCCCTGACTGGGAACTGAACCAACAACCCTTTGGTTTGCAGGCCAGCACTCAGTCCCCTGAGCCACACTAGCCAGGGCTAAAAATTCTAAGTACTATATACAGGATGGGGCAAAAGGAGGTTTGCAGTTTTTAGTACCTGAAACACAGGGCTTATCCTACTATTATCACGTATTAATTATTGTATTGTTTTCCACACAAACTGCAAACCTCCTTTTGTCCCATCCTGTCTTCGTGTTAAAAATGAATCGCTGATCTGAAATCCAGATTCCATTGCTGCCCTGTAGGCTTGAAACCTGCCCCCGACAACGGTGTTCACTGGGGTGGTCACGCCGACTCTCTGGGGGGCGTTCTTGTGTCTGCACAGGCGACGACGAGCAGAGTGACTGGTTTTACGAAAAGGAGTCGGGCGGTGCGTGCGGCATCGCAGGAGTCGTGCCCTGGTGGGAGAAGGAGGACCCGGCCGAGCTCGACAAGAACTTACCGGACCCCGTCTTTGAAAGTATCTTAACTGGCTCTTTCCCCCTTATGTCGCATCCCGGGAGAAGAGGTCAGTAGCACGTCCTGACTGGTGGGCACAGGGGACTAGTGGTCAGTCTAGGAGGGGTCAGGTTCCTTGAGGGAGGACCCGCTAAAATGGAAATGAAAGAGCCTAAATGGACACTTGCTGTGCTTTCAAATTATTAGAAAGGTTTATTCACATTCCCGCTAGGCCCGTGGTGACGGAGAGGGGGATCCAGAGGAAGGAAAATCCCTGATACTTAAATAATCAATGGCTGTGCGCTGACCCCATTAGAACCCTACCTGTCATTGAGTCTGATCTTTTATTAATAAGGATGCGCTTCTCCTTTTCCCCACTGCTGTCCCACAGGTTTTCCCTCCTCCCACTTCCTTTCTGAAGCTGTAATTGATAGGGTCTTATTCTCCACTCCAGTGATCGCAGAATCTCCTAAACCGGGTACTTTTGATTTTCCAGGTTTCCAAGCTAGACTCAGTCGCCTCCATGGGATGCCTCCCAAGAATATTAAAAAATCTGGAGGGACCCCCACTTCAATGGTAGGCATGCTTTTCTGCTTGATCTTTGTCATGTTTGGTTACATATCCATTTCCATGCAATAAAAAGCCACATCCTCACCCCTGATTCCTATTCTAATGTGATCCTTAAAAACGATCCATTTTTTTGTAGGCTCCAAACTGGACCCGTGAGATTCCCCTATAAACCAAATCTTCTAATGCTAATAAATTAGTTGCGTTTTGAACATCTGGGGAATGGCACTCGAGGGAACCTGGCTCCCGTCCTCTCCCCCCGGAGGAATGTCACTGAACTGAGAGAAAGACGGGGCTGTCTTTGCTGGAGGACTGGCCTTCTTCCTCTAGGCAGACGGGGACCTGGTGGGGGAGGCCTTCTAGGGACCTAGGTCGGCCCAGGGTGGTAGAAACTACTGTACATTTTATATACTCTTCTCTTTGATGATTTTTTTTTTTACATTGAAACCATTTATGTATCACTTGCTTTGCCAAACTGCTAACAAAAGCTAGCAAATCAAAACCGTCCAGGTACCACATAAGTATTCTTAATGTTTATATTGTGACTGGTTAAGAAGTAATTTTTACATTATCTGTTGTAAAAAAAAATGCAATGCATTAATTAGCATTTATGGTTCATTTTTAGAGCAATCTTATATAACCAGCATTATTTATAATATTTGCATTTTACTCAGGGTATTTTAACAAGGGCTAAGATGAGTAGTAGGGAAGGTTGATGATTTTTGCTAGAGATTGTATTTTGTTTGTTTGCTTCCTACTGGGATAATCTGCTCTGTATTGCAAACTCATTGTATTTTATTCTGTAGTGTTCATTGTACTGCAAACATCATCCTCGTTTTAAACTAGCCACCGAGGTCACCAGCCTGTGCTAGTGGAACCAGTTACTATTACCTTTAAATCATGTGCTCTGTCAGATGATACCTGAAACCAATCAAAATGATCGCTCTGGTTTAGAGCTTATGGAACTCATGTGAAAACTGATACTGCAACAAATACTGTATGACGCTGAATCACATTGTCATGTGTAAAAGTGAGAGCTGTGTGCTCATTCTTGGAGTGACAGAGCGTGTGTGTCACCGAGTCGGGAATGAACACTGGCAGGAGCTCGCTTTCCCCGAGCAGAGGGAAACCCCGCGTTCCCGCCGGTAGTGTAATTCAGACACTAGACTGCGTGCAGGCCATTGGAGTTTTGCAGAATGGTGACATTAAAATGATCAATATTTTTATTACGTTCCAATAATGGATGAAAACTGTGATTTGACACATGTATTTTTATATTATTGTATGGATTGTTAACTGGTCATCTAATGGCTGACTTAAATAGGAGGCTTGGGAGAGAAACTTAAAGTTGGCATTTCCTTTCTGCAGAGTGATCACAATCTGACAGATCTCAGCAAAGATGTTAAGTGGGAGTGCGTGACATCTTTCAGATTGCTTGTCTAAACTGGAGAGATTAAAAATGGCGACGTGCAACTTTGAGTCTCTTTACCTTTGCACATTTAAAGTGATATTTTAGAGATACAATAATGTGGTGTTTCGTAATTGTAAGTAAGCTTTTCTGTGCTATGTCTTTTGTGGTGAAAATTCATGATTCCCCCCCCCCCCCCGAATTACACAAATGCTTTTATTTTGTATAATGACTGTCTTTTGGATCTGAACAAGTCACTTTAAGACCTTGGCCTATGAACTTTGCCTTACCAATCATGAATCTAGATGTATGCTGTCTAGTTCTTGGTTCAGTTTTACCTATTTTTATTTTTGGTTCATTGCTTGCTTGAGCAGAGCGGGGATTTGTAGCCCATTTTCTAGGCTTATTGCAATCTCGCTGTGGTATTTTATAGAAGCTATTACAACTGATAGGCTAGCTTCATGGTTTTGATGATACATGGCTTAACCATAGTAAAAAGCTGCCTTTCCTCTCTAAATTGTAAAAAGGTGATTAAGTTGCACTTGATGGAGATATACTCTGTGTGTGTGTTTATCATGAAACCAGTGCATTGGGCCATAAACTGTTTTCCGAGTCTATGTTTTTTTGTATTCAGAGTTTTACTGAAGACAATGGGCTTTTTCAGGTTTCTTTTTCTCCACCCTGAATTGTCCTTGTTTGGATTTTTAAGTACTGTAATTTTTTTTTTCAATAAAATATCTGACTTGGGCAAGAAAGGTAAGAGTTCCAGTTTGTTCTGATATTCTAAAATTCCTCTGCCACACTTTCATTTTTGTTGCTGTTCGTGTTGTCCATATTATTTCCAACAGTCTCATTTTAAAAATTCATAATCTCACGAAAACAACCGTCATTAAACAGTCCCCATGACATCCGGTAATAAGAACTGAAATTGAATTCCTTAGGTTTTTCACGTGGGAAGACCACATTGCCTTGAAGAGAGATTAGTTTTCAGGGAAACACAAGTAGATGCAACCTATAAAAAAGAATGGTGACCAAAAAGGTTTTTTTTTTGGTTGACACAGCTGAGTGATGACCGCACAGATATGATGATGGTCTTTGAAGGAAGTGACAGGAGGAGAATCTTTTACTGAAACGTTAATGCAAACATTGGGGGAGGGGGCAGAGTTTTCTAGTGGAATTTTCACTCTTCGCCATAGTTGGGTTCTTCAGACACTGAGTTAGCAAACAGTGAATTTGCTCCTAAGGGAAAAACGGGGTTAGGTTCCTGTGAGCCTCCGATCCCGAACTTTTCATCAGCCGATCGTTACATAGCCCTGTCTTATGTGTGCTTGTGTTTTAAAGACCCCTGCTTTAGTTTATACTGTTGAGTCACTACCATGGAATCCATGGCCCACACCCTCTGACTGGTGCTTGAACAAAGCACGTCCGACACACGTATTTCCTCCCTGAGGCCCGTCACGGCCTTCGTGAGCTGGGGACAGCAGGCAGGACTGCAGCTCTGTGGCCGGGGGCATTTAAAACAGTGGGTCACACACAGAAAGCACAGAAGGGTGAGTGAAGGGACACTAAAACCAGGAAGAAGTCACTTGTTTACAGCCTCAGAGCGGTGCCGCTTTTGACACCCGTAGGGAACGCAGCTGTGCATTAGTGGCCCCGAGTTTTCACTGCTCTGCTCGAGTCCATCTGTGAACGACCTCGGGACGCAGCAGGTGCTGATACCGGGGCGACAGACGAATTACAGCCAGTAGGCCAGCTTGTGAGGGTGGGACATGGCAGTAGGCATGGGCATCGACTCTGTTTGCTTTTGTAGGACACTTACAGGTTGTGGAGTCAGGCCTTGGGGAATCTCCGCTGTGGTTCTTCTTTTTACTTGTCGTTACAGTTTGAACCTTATTTTATCTTTCTCTTATAAACGGAAACAAGAATTACTGTGCAGAAGTGTTATCAGGATTTCATGAGATTACGTTTCCATAGTGGGTGCAGCACCATCTCTGTCATGTAGTGTAGATTAAATAAATGATAGTTACTGTTGTTATTAGATAGATTGAACACAGAATCTCACAATTGAGATAACACATTTATATCATGGGTCAAAATGCAGAACTTCAGACTTTAAAACTTCTCGGTACATAATTTATATATAATATGCCTCAATATTTAAAGTGCTCTATGTTACAGCCTTTTTGATTTCTTTTATACCTCGTTTATTTTTCAGCTGGCTGTTGCCTTTACTATGGTCTGTGAAGAATAATTTGGAATTATTTTTTAGATTTACAGTTACTGCATTAAATCTTAAAACTTAATTTCAAACTAAGAAACTGTTCTGAACACTTCTTCCCTCCTACCCCCAATGATTAAGTTATTCATTTGTAGAAAATCCCATACTATTTAGGAGGTTTGGGTCCAGAGTTACCTGATTTTCAAGAATCACTTTGTCCACATGCACAAAGGGTTAATGCAGACAGAGTCCTGAGTGTTTACATTGAGAGGTATTAACTGGTGCTGTCTTTCCCTCTGAATAAAGCAGCAGTTTCTCAAGCCCAGACAATCAGCCTTTAATCTTCACCTCTTTTAGGGGAATTAAGCAAATGATAAGTCCAAGGCGTATCCTGGGGCCATCATCCAGAATCTGTGCTCCAGTGCAATTCAGAACAATAACCTTCAGAATAGTGACCCATCCCAGAACCAACGTGGAGATACACCACACTTGCAAAGTGACTCTGGTCAGCCTGACCTAAGCATAGCATTTCAGCTAGCCAGGACGACCTATTTCCGAACATCCTGATTAATCCTTGCTTTCCATGGAGATTATTTTTACTGTTGTCATTTTTTAACTGGTGCTCTTTCAATGGGTATCACTTTTATCTAAGGTGGCATTCATATAGAGGTCCGTTGAAAGATCAGGAACCGAATGGGTCTATTTGAAATACAGGAGCTGAAATCCAACATAAATATTATGTAAGAGTTATTGGAGTCTATCTAAAAGACTCCAATTGTATAATTATTTCTAGTTTTTCATATGGCTGGAATGAAGAAAAGGATGAGGGGGTGGGGAAGGTGGTGGTGATTTTGTCAAAACAAGAAAAAGTGAACCTGACTTATTTATACATGTTTATCAAGTGGAGATGTCTGAAAAAAGTAAGTGAACATCCACCTTTAAATTGTCTTACTGTAAAGGAAGCATACGGTTCATATTCAACAATACAGCAGCTTGCATCTGTTCAGAATCTTGAGTGAGTTCATTCTTGAAGAGAAAAGGGATTTTGTATATTTTTTTTCTTTTTCTCTGAAGTCAGGGAAGGCCAGATTTCCTGAGTGGTGGATCGATAATGATAATAATACTGTAATGATTCACTTTGTATGTCGTGTTCAACCTGTATCTTATTGTTTTTTGGGATTCTCAAGTAGGAATTATTTAGTCTGATTTATAGCCTTTTACAACTGAAGGGCCATTTTAAATGGACTTGGTGTAAATAAGGGAACTAGATAGACTTTTCTCCTAGACTATTCCAAGGTAGGGGAAAAATTTTATAGCAGAAAATACATCTAAGATGGTTTATAAAAATACAGCATATGTCCTCAATGGTATTGGAGCATGTGCTAGCTAGTTATCTAATATTTTGCAATAGAATTCAATAACTAAATGCTTCATTACAATCTCTGTGAATTGGTATTTGTTTGTATTCTTAAAGCATTTTGATACATTGAAGACTATAGGAAGAATATATATTTAGAATTGCTTACACTCTAAATATATATCATATATATTCTATTCTGTTACTGTTTATGTTACATGCAGTTTAGTTTTTTTTACCTTGAAGGCAGTCTGAGATCCTGATTTCATTCTAGAAGCTGATATTCTTTTCTAGGACTCATTTGAGATAAAGTGGGTTCTGTATCATAGAAAAGTACTGCTTATTAGAATTATAATAAATATTTCTTTACAAAAGACATTTTAATAGTGTCTCTTATTTAAAATTCTCTATTTTGTTCTCATGCACACCTTTATAGTTCATAATATATATACTTAACTCCATGGTTGATATTTGAAAATATGAATCTAACTGTTTTTCACTGTGTTTCATTAAAAATGTTATTGATGTTTATATTGATATTTAGTCTTACTGAATTATACTTTATTAAAAGTGGAATATATATACACAAGTTTAAATAGTACAAATATATGTAATATGTTCATTTATTCACACAAGTATTTGAATGCTTATTCTGTTTTTACCATAGGCTAATTAATATACAGAAATATGCCTTAGGAATGTAACTCTGGTTTATATATCAGTTAGCCTATGGTAAGAGTGGTGAAAGTTGCAGTTTCCATGAACCTACTGACAACATGAAGTGAAGACTGACTGTGTGTATCAGGAGTCTAAGCTCTCTACCCATTCCCCCAGTAGGTGGAATCCACAGTAGACCGAACCCCTGTACTTTCCTGGACCTGACTTTCTGATCCACTTTTGGGGAGCATCCATATCTTCAACTAATATTTATGGAATCCATGTGCCAGATGCTCTCCTGGGCTTGGGGGTTACTGTGGTGACCCAGACGGACAAGGTTCCCTGGAGCTTGTATTTTAGTGAGTAAAACTAGACTTGGGGAAGGGGAAGGGGAAGGGGAAGGGGTGAATAAAAGTGTCCGCGGAGAGAATGACACAGGGTACTGCAGAGGGAGTTACAGGACAGGAAGGTGATCGGAGGGAATGGGATTCACAGGCTAGAATAGTTTTCAGCCTCGGCCCCTGTTGTGCCTTTTCCTCCGTGCTCTGGAGACACATTCATTCACCCAAGAAGTCGGAATAGGTTCAAGCCATCTCTGCCAACTCCTGACCAGGCTGACCACCGCTTTTAAATGTCACTAGTTGGGTTTGCAAAAGAATGTTAGTTTGGTTTGCAAAGTACAGTATTAATACTGGTGTTTTTAAAATTTTTTTTGAAATAAAAGGAAATTTGCAGGTGCCAAATATTCATAGACTGTTTCCATTTTCCCCTTTACATTTAATCATAAGTTATGTTCTAAAGTTAATGTTATAATATTGTAATAGTCCTGCTTTCATGGCAACTTAAATATCACACAGGACAAGTCTCTTATATTTTTTAAAAAGGCGTGAAATGTCATGCTTTCTTTTTTTTATTTTTATTCACCTTGGTATTTGAATGCAAAATTTTAGGTCATTCACTTTATTGGTGAAAAAAGCCTTTTTTTTAGTCTTCCTTTTTTTTGAGGAAATGCTCTATGGACTTTTCGATGAATCTCTTTTAAGAACGTTGTATTTGTAAACATTTGAGGTTTCTAAAACTACTTGTAATAAAGAGTATGCTTATTATTTTAAAACTTTTTTGTATGCTAATAAACCTTTGAAATATGTTAAAAATGTTCTTTTTTTAAAAAATAAGTTGCCCTGGCTGGTGTAGCTCAGTGGATTGAGCACGGGCTGCAAACCAAAGTGTCGCAGGTTCGATTCCCAGTCAGGGTACATGCCCGGGTTGCAGGCCATGACCCCCGGCAACCGCACATTGATGTCTCTCTCTCTCTCTCTCCCCCTTCCCTCTCTAAAAATAAATAAATAAAATCTTAAAAAAATAAGTTAAGATGGTCGATCGGTAAGCAGTTGGCTCCACGTGGACTGAAGACCCCTTTTCCTTGCTGTGCTTTCAAGGCTGGCAACATTGCTAGAGGCCCCCTTGCTTTCCCTTTCTTCTTTCCCCGCTGAGAGGGAGGAAACGGAAATGTTGCCAGCGTTTCCCTCTCTTCGAAGATTCCGCTCTGGTTTTCTGCCTTTTATGTCGCTGATAGAATTACTCTGACGGTCTATAAAACTCCGTTTTCTAATTTGCCTTCAGATGTGTCAGAAACCTCATATCAGAAAAGTTCAAAACCAATGGTGGGTGGAACACTTCCAAATAATATTCAGCAAGTGCTTTCTGTGTGGAAGTCACCTGCGAATCCCCCCGCTGAAGGTCAGCTTGAACTGCTGAGAACGCACGGTGAGGTTGGCGAGGTCGTGCATGAGCCGGGCCCCCTGTGCTGGGGCAGCGTCAGCGAGTGCGGGCCAGGTAGCTGTGGCCTGTCGTCCGGGCAGGGGCGTTCTGAGTGAGCGACCAGGGACCCCTGCCAACGGGTATTATAAATATTGTAGGCCAGTAAGACTTGTCAGGTTTTTGTTGTTCAGTCACAATTGTCTGAAACATGGACCGATACCTACCGGGGGGATATGTTAGAAGTCCGAAAATTTCTTTATATGCCAAAGGAGTGATGACCTGTGCTATTGACGTAGCATCTTTTTCTTAGAACTTCACACTTAACCCTGATCATTGGCGACAGACAGTTCGCCACTGCAGTGTTCCTGAACTTGCAGGTGTGTTTACCTTTAAGTTGCGGTGTTGTTATTGCAGGACTCTTTACTAGCATGCATTAGCCCTTGAGGAGGTCTTTCAGATTTGTGTACATCTTGAAGCGAATAGTGTAGAAATAGTCTTTTAAAACTAAACAGTGTTACTTAGATTTCTTCTCCTTCTATGTCATTTACATAGCTTTGGATAGACTCTTCCAGTTTTGGGGTGCACAAAGAGATTTTAAAGGAGCCCGGTACATCCTTTGGTAGGTGGATGGAGGAGTTAAGGGTCACATTTGACTCAGAAACTTGAGGTCTCGCTAAATTGTGTTTTCAGCCAGAGATTTCGGGGTTCGGTTGCGCACACAGTGTGATGAGGCTTCCGGCGTCTTCCCTGTGGGACGGGCTGGGAACACAACACGAGTAAGAGGTGCCTCTGTCCTGCAGGGCCTTTCACTTTGGTGAGTGAAACGGTCACTGGGAAAGCGAGGGAGAAAGAGACCCAGCGTCTGCTGAGGGAAGCGCGGACCCTGAGTGGATTTTCACCGCTCAGTTCACGTTTCAGCTCCGTGGGGCCTCCCTCCTCCCCTCCGCTCTGGGTCTCCTTTCTCCCCGTGTCTGTCATCTTCGCCGCGCCTTTCGGTTTCATCTGTCGCTGCCCTCGCGTTCTGATAGGGCAATGGTCTCCGCCCTGGTCTCTCTTCTGTGTGGCTTTCCTGTAATCCTTACTACATGTCACTGCAAGCACACACTTTTAAAACAGGCCAACAATTAGTTTTCATTACGTTGACGGTAAAGTGCAGGTTTGCGCCTTTCCGCCTTCACCGCTCACCTAGACCCTCCAGCACCGGCTCCCTTCCAGGTGGCGCGATGTCCTCCACCCCCCACCCCTCCTGCAGCGCCCCCTGCCTTCAGCCTTAGTCACAGCAGCGCGCACCCCTCCTCCTACTGCTAGATCATCCCCTTCATGGAAGGGTTCAAGCCCCGCACCTTTTCTTCAGAACCTTCCCCAGCTCTACACACGTCTTGGAGTGGCATTGAACTTACTGTCTCAGCCTTTCTTGCCCTCACGGATGAGGAGCCTTTCTGGGTGACATGGTTATCCCTCTGCTTCTGTGTATATTGTGTCCCCAAGCCCACGTGGCACTCAGGGACAGGAGCTCCAGCTCCTAGCACACGGCATGTGCTCAGTGATTTTTAAAATGTTCATAGGGATTTCCTGGGCATCACTCTGATTCTTAGGCGGTTCTCCATCACTATTGTGTCGCCAGGGCAACCTTAGGTACCATCCTTTCCTACCGATATCAGTATCCACGTTCCTCCTCGTTTTTAATTTGTTCCTTAAGTATTTCACGATGTGGGAGCAGGTAAGATTGCATTTGGGAGAACACTAAAACGCTGATTGGATGCCTAGTGGTTGGGAGATCCTTAAATGTGCTATCCATAGGGGTTTCCCTTTGCAAAATCTAGTGAGCCATCGCCTGCCTCCAGGCACATGGGGTGGGGCGGGGGTGGGAGCGTGTGTGAGCGCACCAGCCCACGAAGCTGAGGACCGGGAGCCCTCGGTGCTCAGGCGCTCGCTGCGTTCCCTCAATTTCCGTAAAGGCACATTATGTGGCCCACAGGCAAGACCCCTCGCTGGTTCAACATTACCATATAATAACTTCTGAGTGCTGTTCTTCTATTGCCATTAAAACGAGGCTTTGGGCCGGAGCTGAGATGCGTATGAGCCAGGGCTCTGTTCACTGGGCAGTCCAAACCAGTGCCGTTCTCTTTCTTGTTTTGTTCTCATTTGTGCAAATACCGCACGTGTTACTCGGCACCCTGGTGTCTGCTCCTCAAAGGTGTCCGAGAGGCTGCAAACATTCACTCATTTGTTTGGCTGCATAGTATTTTATTATGGTTTATTATTAAATAATTTATTTCTCATATCAGCTTTTATGTAACTAGTATTAAAGGACAAGCGTCTTTGATTACTATTGATCATATTAGCTAACATTTATTGAGTTCTTATTGTTTGCCAGGTGGCGTTCTAATCTCTTTATGTATGTTAATTCATTTAACATTCAAAGGAAGCCTACGCAGGTCAGTATTATTATTCTTGTCTCCCTGTTATAAACTTGGAAATGGACAAATGGCTTAAACAACTCGTTCAAGGTCATACCTAGCTAGTATTTGGTGTCAGGATTTCAACTCTGGCCCTGGGGCCCACTCCTTAAGGACTTCACCACCAAGCTACACGGCCTCCCCTTCAAGAGTAAAAATTACATTTCCACTTGATCTTCAGATAGTCGAAAATTGGATAGATCTAATGGCCCTCCAGAATATTACATCTCAGTAAGGCAGTGTGGTCAGCTTAACGGGTATATTGGGCAAACCGTTGTTCTATTTGGTAGATCGAGTTAAAGCTAATACATTGGGCATGTTTTCTGGTTCAGTGCAGTAGTTTTCATGGTGTAAACAGCTGTCCATCCCTCCTGTCAGTTTTCCAGGTCCAACTCAACATGTGTTTTCTCTCCTGCACTTTGCTACCTCTTGATTTAACTTTTTAGGCCTTGCTGATGTTTTTTTCTGTTACCTATCAGTTAGGTTTTCTTTGTATCCAAAAAGGTTAGTAATGGTGGTGGTAAATATTTTATTAGCATTTAGTGTTTTGTAAAGAGAATCTTTACAGTCTCCATCCGTCTGTGCTAAAAGTATTACTGTAATTACTATTTTATGAATTCACAGAGATTTTCAAAGTAGTAGCTTTTTTAAGAAGGATCAGAGCCAAGTCTTCTGAACCATGATCCTTTTATAAGTGGAACTTTTCAGAAATTATATTCTTCTGCATTTTTAACTGGAGCCACAGTAGTTTTGCCTTTCTGAAATGTTAACTTTTGAAAATGCCATGATACTTGAAATTTACATTTCTTGTCAACTTAAAAAGTTGTCCATTTTGGGGGGGGGTGGCAAAAAAAAGTCCATTTCAAAATATTGAGTTCTCAGTTTGAGGAAAGATTCAGGATTTTTTATTGTTGAATTCTTATTTCACCCCTTTTAATTTTCTGCAGATTGCATTGAAAGATTTAATCCATGATAAAAATTTAGCATTCACCTTTAAAAATACTTGCTAACATTAAATATTTGTTAACTGTTTTCTCATCCTATTTCTTCACACAGCTTAGAACATGGGTATGTGCTCAGCCTTTGGCATTGACTGTTTTTAGGAAAAACACCTTAATCTGACTCATTCCTTGGTTGACCATAATCTCAGAGTCATCCTGTTTCTTCAAAAAGTTATTGTGCGTGTTGCATATGTTACGAACACATTATTTGCTCATTATTGTACAGTATACCCTACGTTTGTTATTGGACTGCCTTTCCTTTCCATCGGAATGCCTGTTAGAGGTGCTGGCAGGGGCGTGTCCTGGCCCCTGTTTCCGCCAGCATGTGACTCCCAGCTCCGCAGGGCAAAGCAGGGAAAGGGCCTTTGCACGCACACACACACACACACACACACACACACACACACAGTTTGGGTCATTTTACTCCTGGTAGTTAACCTTGATGTCATTTAGATGCTCTGAACACATACACTTATTTTCTCAACAAGTGTATCCATAAACTTTGTTAAAAGCTCACTAAGATATGAATATGTGTGAAGAAATTAAATGTTCTAACGATGAATATGAGGCATCACTGGGTCATCGGTGAGTTACAGACTTTACTCATTTCTGGGCCATTTGTTTTATATATAGATTAAATATATAGATAATTACTCATCTGACAGGTTACTTTATTACACTGATATATCTCAGAGTACCACATGCAGTTATAGTCTGATTATTGTAATAATTCGGATTCATTAATAACTAAGGTGAACATTTTATATACATTAAAATTTAAAAAATTGGAATTTATTTTGTTTGAAGTCAGTGTTCTGGTAGTTACTTTGATTTAATAACAATGTACTTTTTAATTATGGTTTTTAATTATTCTTAAGCTTACATGTAAATAGCAAAATGTTTTGTAATTATTCTAAATTATAGTTACAAATATTAACTTCTGTAGGTTAATCAGTTCATTTTGTCTTGTACCCCACTTTATGAAAAAATTATAAGTTAAATTTGTTTTGAGAGCAAGTGTTCATCACATGAGGTACTACACTTAAATCTTATTTTTACTTTGATGGAGCACTTAGCCAAGTACCTACCACATTCATATGTTTAATAATTGTTTTCCTATATAATTCTGATTTTTTGTCTTATAGTAGTATGTGGTTTAGATGGATATTACATAGTTAAATTGCTTAGAAATTATTTGGACATTTACTACTATTTGTTCCCTGGGGGAATAAAATTAAAGATTCTAATTAAGTATCATGTTTAAGTCCATGTTTTTAAATTTACATTGGTTTGTTTTTCAATAAGGATCACCTGTTCCTGATTCAAAGGAATTTTTACCTGCTCTTTCAGGGTAACACAGTTCTTTAGAAAAGGGGGTCTATTCCGGCTCTATAATGCATTTTATTTAATTTTATAGTTTTTATGATATCATATATTAGAGATTGCCAAAAATATAGAAAAATTTTAGAGAACATTTTTGGATTTGATGGATTACCACTCTTGAAAGGGAAACAAAACACTAAATATTTCTAATCCCGCATTATTTACCGCATGGGTGGTTAAATGCTACTTTAAGCCTCATAAAATTAAAAGGGAGAAATCTGCCAACTGTAGCAGGAATTGGATTTAGGAAGAGTGGTACAGAGCCAAAATATTGCTACAGAATTAAATGTCAAAAATCTTCTTTAATAGTAGATATATAGTTCACAGTGCCTGGTTATGATTACTACATTTAATCTAAATCACTGAAAGTTGCACTCTCCTTTTCCATAAAATACAATGGGACACAAATCAGTTTTACTGTAGATGGATAACAATTGGAAAATAATGCATCTTCCCGCCCAATAAATTGTCAGTTATACCTTTTAACTAAAATCAATTCATCTTTCCAAAATTTATTGCAATTTCTAATAATAAATCTCCTCAAATGTTTATTCATTTGGTTTTTGATACATTTGTGCCACTTTTGCTATGGTCTAATGTTTTCTCTTTTGATTCATTGTAAATTAGAAAATCTATTTTGAGTCAGTTTTCTAGTTAAGAAGTTAAAATCTATAACCTAGCACCTTTGTCACTCTCCTTTGTGCATTTTAATACCCTTGAACTTGAACTTAAGTGCAATCCAGTAAATTCTTTTCAGAAGGAGATTAAAAGACTTTTCAGTGTGTACCTTCTTGAGTAAGGGCCAGATTGCGCCTGGGTGGTTGTTGGGTGATTATTGCCATAGGTCCATTTTTGATACAAGAAGGGTTGGGGACATGGGATAGTGCCATCATTTCACATATTTATCACAAAGAAGAGTAAATACCCATTTGAGTTAGGGTCATATACTGATTATATGGGGATCCTGCTTTTATTTTTCTATTGATAGTACTAACCCAGAAGTGGCATTGAAAGGAAGCACAAATAATCAACTCTATGCTGTGTCCTCCACAAACATCTTCCTCTTACTAATATCGCTCTCTATACATTTTCAGATTGTTCTTTTTAAGGGTATCCTAAGTGTGAAATAAGTTGGTTTTTCGCACACATTGTTATTTGGAATGTAGTCATTATTTTTTTAATTTAATACATGATACATAACCATTTCTTTTTTCTTTATTCTTAATACTATCATTAGACTTAAATTACATTTTTCAAATATTATATGATAAGGAACGACTCTTTACTGAAGTCACTTTTATTGTATACCTTTCTTATTCCAGAGTGAAGTCAAATTGGTATTTTTTTCATTTCTACCTCAACTGTGCTTTCATATAAAATTTAAGAATAAAAGCGACCATCAGTGTAATTCCCTACAAGTTTGACAAGCATGGGTTTGCAGTCAACATGTTGTAAGACTTAGTTTTAAGTCTGCACTCTTTGTATTACATCAAATAACACTGATTTTCAGAATGGATACTATTAGAGATGAAAGTGACAGTCATTTGAGTCAGACCTGAAACTCACAGGCAGATTCGTGTTGCTGCTAATACATGAGGCCGGATGATTAGTTTAGCAGTTAAAATGGGTAATCTGTGCGGCCAGAACAGCCAGGGTAGAACTCATGAATTGGGCCAACTGCAAGGTGAAGAATACAGATGTTTTCTAAGGCAAAGTTCAGACATGAATTCGGGTCTTCCTTGTTCATCTAAAAAGAGTGCCTCTTTTTTTGAAATTGAACGTACTAATTTTTTGATCGATGGATTCTTGAATATAATGTGTATTTCTCATTTGTACTTACCAAATTAAGCTCTGTATTAACAAATCCTAATTTTGGATAAATTCAGCTAGCTGTAAAAACTTTAATCTCTGACTTATGTGTATTTTCTATTTTGATTTTCCTATAACGTTAAATATTACAGTGAACCAAATTATGCTCTTTTAAATAAAAAACATTAAATATGACAATGAATCAAACTATGCTCTTTTAAATAAAGAAGATAAACTGAATGCTTCTGCCTTTCTTTTAAATACCAATAAAACATTTCAGCAGTATTCCTCCGGTTTATAAAGCATTATTTACTGATAAGTCATCTTACTGCTCAACTGTTGAGGGTTTTTCACTATGACTGTCAGGTAGGAAGACTTTTTCATAGTCACTAAAATATCCCAGTTGTCACCTGTGCAGGGTCGTGTGCAGTGTTGTGGAGGACGGCAGGCCTGCCCACCCACCTTTCCAAGGAGGAAGTTAGGGTTCTGACAGGTTAAGTAACTGGCATAACTGGTCAGAGGCAGAGCCGGGGTCAGTCTGCGGATTCCTGGTCCAGCTTTCTCTGCTGTTCTCCCCACCTGCCTCTTGCTGATCTTTCGAGTTGGATGTTGAACTCATCCCAGAGACTGGATTTTTGTTCATGTTTTTACAGGAGTGTGAGGGGTTGCCAGGTAAATTTCACTATTTTCAATCACGATGGGTGTTTTTAAGGAGGTCAGTTAGGAATCTACATATTTCCCCCCCAATTCTCTAGCCCATGCTCTTGGCCATTGACCTGACTGACCCAGGCTCCTCGCTCAGTCTGTTGTCTTTCTCGACTCTCTTTCACACCATCATCAACCGTCCTCAAGTTCACATGTGACTCCTGGCACGCACTTGACTTCTCACTCCCACTGGCTCATGCATTCACCCGGCTGACAACATGGAAACTCCTTTTCTTGCTGCTCTAGGCCTTTTCCCGTGGCACTTCCACTTGGCTTTCCACCTGCTTGTCCCCATTCCCCTGGTGGATGGCCCCAAGGGTGCCTGACACTTCTAGCATCTGTCCCCACGCTCCCAAGATTTTTGCCTTTTGAAACATGACACTTTGGGTTTGTGGATCTCGCCCACCGATCAGGGTGCACCTTAGGTAAAGCCCTTTCTGAAACCTCCCTGCTGGACGGCCGCCTCGCTGGCCTCCCTCAGAGGCCTCACGCCCTGCCCTCCCCTCCGCACAGGACCACATGGTAGCCGCTTCTGGCCGTAGTGCGAGCAAAAAGCGCAGAGCTAGAAAATCAGAACAACTTCTCACGAAGCCGTGATTTACTGGCCGTGTGACCTTGGAGGAATCAGTTTCCGAGCTTCCGTTTCCTCATCCCTAAAATAGGGATAATAAAAGATACGATGAAATAAGGTATGTAATAGGACTTCGTGAACTGTAAAGGAGCTGTTATTACTCATTTATTCCGGGAGCCCAAGGCTCACATGCCTTCGGGGGCCAGACAGACAAAATATGTTTGTGTGACGTGCCATGGTGTTGGGATGCGGCTGTGAGTTGGAGGGGGCGTTCCCTGGGCTGCAGGTACTCGAGTTCAGAACATTGCAAGGCACTATGGTGGCCAACAAGGAAAGGGAGAAAACAACAACCCTGTTTAAAAGACAACTACTGCTGCCCCCCCCCCCCCACTGCCCATGGCTGTCATCGTCCCTGTCCAAGCCTAAGCTTAGGAAATGGGATGCGTGCATTTTAAGGTGTCTTCCAGATCAGAAAGCAGGAGATGTAAATGTAGGCATTCTATGTGCCATACTTTCCGCTAGTGAAAACTTGCTGGGTCTGTGCTATGCATGGTTTTGTCTTAACTCCTTTTCAAACAGTGTTGGCCGCAGAAGCATTATTGGAGCTAGTTGAGAACTCAGGCATTTTACCGTAAAGGTGTTAACTTTCTGTCCTCTGCGCTGGTGAGCTCTGGCAGGTGGAATGGAGCAGTGAGGATAGTTAGTGCCTTTCCCATTCAGTTACTTTCCCTTTTCTTACCCTTGACAGTTGGCTACAGAAAACCCCCTAGAGCTTGAGTTAGTGATTCTTTTCCCTGCAATCTGGAAAACGTTGTTGTTTATTTTCTCATCTTTAAAGACTTAACTACGTCATATTTAATGTGTTAGAAGCCCCCTTTGAAACTTACATGTAGGTATAATTAATTTTTGTATATTTCAAAGGAAGTAATACTGGTGTTAAAGTAGAAAAACAGACACCCAAAGGCTTCTAATGTGTCTATACCTTTCTTTGTAGTTTTCTCATATTTACCGTGAAATGACCTGTGCATTTACTGTATGGAGAGCTGGTGTCACGTGATGACCAATAGAGTGACAACCACCAATATGCCATTTTGCAAAACTAAGTCAGATACAAACCTCACTGTAGTACTTGCTAATGTAAACCTGACTATTAGGATAACTGAATGCAAATAAATGAAAGCTTTGTTAATTTGACATTTATGACCTGAATGGTACAGTGCTTACATCAGGACAGAAAAGCATAATCTTTGGACCTTATTTCACTTCCCTAGAACATCTAATAAGGACAGGGTGCCTTTTCTATGAGGAGTTATCCTGGAGACAGGGAAAAACCATTGCTCAGCACGTTGCTTGGGACAAATTTGTTTTTTAAAAAAAACTTCCCTTTAAGTTTTTTCCATATTTTCTTAGACTCTCTTTTAGAGTGTATGTTCAATTATAAAGTAATGGATTCTCTTCTGATTCCGAGTTCTTGGGTGGGGCTTGAGAGTTTGCATTGCTAACGAGTCCCAGGGTCACGCTGCTGGTGGTGGTCTCCGGATCATTTTTTTCAGTAGCACAAAGCTGGAGAGGAGAGCTGGGGCAGGGGTTATAATGGGGAAGGGTGAGAAGAGTAAAAGGATAGAGATCACCAAAGGAAAGTTAGACCCCAAATGTAAAGGAAGGATAGCAGGATCTAAGAAGATCTCTTTGCTGGGATGTTTAGATCATTAGGAAAATTTGGCTGTGATAATATACGCTTCCTAACACTTTTTTGTTTGCTGCAGAATTTTTTTTAGAAGTATAACATTTCCCTATATGGGTAAAGCTTTCAAATTTGTATGATCAGAGTTATGATCATTGTTTTTTTCAATCATTTTTATATAATGTCTTATAGGCAGTATGTGGAAGACAGGGGAGTGGGGACAATCCAGTTTATTTCAATTCAGGATTGTTTAGATTTATGGCATGATTTACTTAATTAAACTTATACACATGTAATAAATATATTTAAGGAGATAAACTATATTCTTGTGCTTGCCTGGGGAAATCTGGCTTTCTTGTGGAATACATTTCTAAATGAAACACGTGGTTATGTCTGGTTTATACCTTGAAAATGTGTATGTAATAGTAAAATTATTGTAGCAAAAATGATTGAGATATGTTGCACTTTTTTATACTGTAAATCGTTTTGGTATTTTACATTTTTTATGCTTTTTTAAGATTTTATTTATTTATTTTTTTTAGAGAGGGAGGAAGGGAAGGAGAAAGAGAGGGAGAGAAACATTAATGTGTGGTTGCCTCTCACACGCCCCCTACTGGGGACCCAGCCTGCAACCCAGGCATGTGCCCTGACTGGGAATCAAACTGTCAACCCTTTGGTTTGCAGCCTGCCCTCAAACCACTGAGCTATACCAGCCAGGGCTTTATTTTATATTTTGAACACCTTTGAATTTCATACCTACATGGGGCCAATGGCTACCTTATTGGATGGCACAGTGAAAGCTTTTACTTGGACAAAGAGGCCCTGAGATTAGGAGGTACTTTTATTTCTTGTATTTTTCTCATCGCATTTGGAAAGATCACAACTGCTTGCTAGTTGTATATAAAAACGGGACTTTTTATAAACAGCAGGTAGGTGGTGCCCCGGCTGCAGGCTTTGATGGATTCTCAATGAAATTCAGCATATCTGGTACTTAAAACTATATCTCAGTAAATGTTGTAAAGATTGCCTTACCTGTGCCACAGAAATTAAAAATTTTAATGATGAAAACTCAGTATTTGACATTCACCTTTAGATGTTGGTTAGCTCCAATATTATTCCTGAACATTCGAGCTCTGGATGATTTTTATGGGCCTCGGTGCATAGATTTACTGCTGCAGCCTGAGCATTTTTAAATTAAAATATATCTTTCATTCTGATTGTATTGATTTACACATCCCTGTGTCAATATGAAGTCAAGTGAATTTTTCACTAAGTTGAAAAGATCTGGTGGGGCAAGTTGAATTTATTCGATTTGCTCGAGGTATTTTCTTGTCTGCGTTTGGGCATCTCTCTGCTTTTCTGTTGCTGATTAGAATTCTACTTTAAAAATAGCACAAAACTGTCAATAACACATTTTCATACCTCTCAGTGTTTGTGATTTTTCTCTTGAATGAATTGCCATTTTAAAAGAACTTGTCATTACCTATCTCATTCTTGGCATCCTTTGCTACTGTTTTTCAAAACAATGTATTTTTAGTTTTCTTACATTATTATAAAATATGTTATTGTCTGAATTTTATTTGAATCACAGAATGAAGTCATATTCCTTTATATATTGTTTTCATGATAAATTTTAAATTAAGGAGAACTTATTCCTTTTATAAAATCAGACTGGGAAGCAAGTTAAGTTAATTGGAAATAAAAAAATTCCATGAGGGTTTAAAAGCTTTAGGCATAAGTCAGCATAATTTTAAAGTGTGCATGTGAATAAAGCATTTGCTTTTTGATATTCTAGATAAACTTGCAAATTTTGACTTTCCCAGAATATCAGTTATCACGTACAGAGGGTGGATGTCTATATTCACACACTGAGAATACAGACATTAGTAGCACCAGGTGGTGCTAAACCCAGTTCATTGATACACTCATTAGATTATAACTTCATGTGCACGTGTTGGACTGGCATAAATGTACTCATGTCTGTTATATACCACCTAAAGTTCACTTTAAAAGACAGAGGCTAAAGTGAAGATATTTAATATCAAAATAGGCAAACTGTGAGGTAAGAAGGTGACCGTACACAAACAAAGTGTAAATGGATAAAAATTTTGATACGAGAAGAAAATGGCAAAAAATGGTACCAGACACTTTAACCAGGACTGAATGAACTAAAGCTGTGAAGGAAATATTTCCATGTTAAACACCAAAATTATTTTTGGTTCCTTGATGGTGTTGTGTGTTGGCTGGCAATCTTCCCACCGTTAAATCAAATCTGCCTGATGCTTTGTAATCATTTTTTCTGGGAAGAGGGAGGGTTGTAGTAGAAAGTAAAACTAGCTTTTATATAATACTTGAGCATGATAACTGGTACTTTTGTGGAGTCCTTGACTTTGACCACTCAGCACCTCCAAATCACTGTGTAACAAAACTGGCATTTATCTGTAGGCAAAATAACTGCCTCATTTCAATAGGAATATAGCACTGATATTTTACAATGGCAGATGCTAACAATGGAATACTCTGCTCAGTTTCTCCCACAAGCACTCTCGTTTGCTCAACACACGCACCACGTGAGGTGGGTGTTGTATCTCATTTTTACAGACTGGGAAATTAAGACAGAGGTTAAGTAATTTCCTCAAGGTCACGGAGCCATAGGGAATGGCAGAGCCGAGCCTTGAAACTAGGTCTCTGTGAAGTCAAAGGTCATGCCCCTATTTCATTGTACTTCCTCCTCATGCAAGAGAAGTGTTTTCGTTTCACGACCAGTTGAGTTTTATTATTTTCACTTTTTAAGAAAAGATATCATTTTCAAAAATGCAATTAGGGGGATTCTCTGCCCTAAAATAGTAACTTTGAAAAAAACATCTTTTATTTCATCTTCCAGGGGCCCTTTATTTATAGACAGGTGCCGGTTTCTATGACATCTTTGCTAAGCTGTTGAATATATACTGGTAAAAAAATAGTCCCTCCTGGAAAAATATTTGTGCATCATCCAATTCGCAAATATAATTTGTATTTCTCAAGCATGATGCCAGCCACAGTTGATCTTCGCACATTTCTGTTGTAGAATTTTTAGAAACTTTGTGCAGCTTCACACCAGACAGGGCTGAGACGACCAGCTGGGGCCACCGCTGCTTGCGGCGCATTCAGCCAGCCACTTCACCCTTCTCCCCTCCGCGCCGTCGATGTCCATCTAATTCCACTTTAACAACAGTAATTGGCTGATGGAGTAGAAGATATAGATTTGTTTTCTTGATGACTCCTTGACTTTTTTCCCTCTGGTAATACTAATAGAATTCCAAATCCGCGCCGGTGCGAGCGTGTCATGAGTAGGTCAACCATCACGTCAAGGTCCTATTGGAAACCTCCTAGCCAACATCTTAATTCAGACTTAGCGCTCCTCGTCACCTGCAGGTGCAATTGTAAGCAATTTTTTCACGTCTCGACTCTCCATTATAGCAGAACTCGTTTAGTTCCAAGGGGGAGAGTCCTGCCTCTGAATTACGTGCCTGGCTACAGCTGAGTACGTGGAACAGATAAGAATCTGAGAACCCGCATCCGCGTGGCTGCGTGCATGTCTTTCTGCTTCAAGTCACGCAGGTGGGACAACAACCAGAAAACTCGTACCCATTTTATTTTATTATTTTATTTCTTTTTTTGCATTCGGTATTTTATGTAATTTGGGGTAATGAAACCTGAATGATTTCGTAGTCCTAAGTTCAGGGAAAGTATGCGTTCACTTTAAATAGATCATAGAGTTATTACCAGCCAGTTTTGTCACCACTGTTCCAATTGGATTTCATTACTTGTGACAGGAGCAATATGTATTCATAACAAGAAAATGCCCTTTAAAATTATTAAACTACTTTGACTTGGGGGGATGGGAGATATATAATGCAGGCGAAAGCGTTTCAGATGTTGAAGTGTGTACATGAATGTGTGTATGTATGTATATGGGTTTGCCTGTGTACAGATTTGTCTTTTATATATTTCCTTAGCTCTGCTTGATTAATAGACATACTTCTATCAACCATACTACTTTCTCTATATAAAAGAACCCACTGTACTCACTGTGTTTTAGTTATAGAAAATAATAACCTGAAACTAATTTCATTTGGATTTTTTAAAAAATCGGAACATTGAATAAAAACATAGACTAAAATGGGGGCAATGAGTTAAAAGATAGAAGCTGTTAGCTTTTGTATATAGAAAAGGGTTTCTGGAGAGACTTAAAGAAGCCAAAAGGCAATCGGATCATTCTAAAATTCTCTGAAATTGCACATTTTATAATGAGTTCAAATTATCTTCTGTTGAGATGCAGAGAAGATGTTAACACTCATTGTTTGTTTGTTTGTTTGTTTGTTATCCCCCAAGCACAGAGATTGTACATGTCCAGGGGCAAAGCTTTATTATCATACTAATAGGTTTCTGGTCCCTCCATTTATTTGTTTGGAGGCTGAAGCAATCAAATTGAAGGCACATAAAGAATCAGTAACAGTTTTCTCATGCCTGATGTATTGATCTTTTACATCAGACATGTTTTAAATGTGAGCCACCTGGAATTTTGACCAACAGATCCAAATTTTATTTTGCTTAAATAAGCTTGCCTAGTTTTTGTCTCTTTCTTAATGCCATTTGATTCTTTTTTTTTTAAAGCAAAATGGATACAAATCCATGTAATTGGTTTCCTATTTAAGGTAACAATCGAATGTGTTCATTTTTGAAAGGATTTTCATGTACTTTTGAGAACTTTCAGCTACAACCTTTTCCAGACTCAGTTGGGGTCACGGGACCCCAGCATTTTGTCATGGAAAGAACAGTGGATCGTGGGTAAGATCAGAGGCCTAATACTGGCTTTGCAGAAATCTAGCGCTGTGACTTTGGACAAGACCTTTAAGCAAGTTATGTCCTTGTTTCCTCATTTGTAAGAATCAAGAAGACTAAAAGCTTTCCCCCTCCCCCTTAAACTTACAAATGTTACCATTGCAAAGGTAATCATAGGCCTAAGTCAGTCCTCGGTCCTAGAAAAAACACAGAAATACAAGATTCCAAACCTTACATAAATTTGTCAGGAATTAAAGGGAGAAAAGTGATCTTTTACATTTCAAGCATGAGCCTATGGGACTGAGTTTTATATTTTCCTTATCTTTGGCTGTATCTGGAATTGTGCTTTTCCTTACAGTTTACTAGGTAAGCATTCTCTCGGGAGACTTTAGTAGACCCAGACTCAAATCCTGGTTGTACCTGTCACTCCTTGACCGAGTGACCTGGGACAATTTTCTCAGCCTTTCTGCCCCTCTGGTCCTCCTTTTGCAAATGGCAATCATGTTTGCCTGAAAGGGCTTATGGGAGAAGAGAGGTTGAACGTACATGACATACGGCCGGTTATAGCTGCTCAGAAATATTGGGGTTTCCCCCCTTCTCTCTGTTGAAGTCTATGATTACCCCCATTACCATTTTGCCTCACTTGGATGAATTACAAGCCAGCCCTCTACGGGCAGATAAACCATCCGGAGGCCAGACGCAGTCCCTGGATGTCACTCCACATCGTGGGCATCATCAGGAGAAGGGCACATCCCGGACTCAGACAGTCTCAGAGCTCTGGGGGGTCCCTGGTCAGCTCCTCAGCTCCAGGCTGTCCCTGCAGCTGGGATGGATTTCTGGGTTTCGGGCCGGATTTCCTCGGCAGCTTCTGGGGCAAGGCCTGGGGTGGGGCTTGGGGGAGTGTGGGGACCCCCTGGGAACATAAGACCATTGTAACTGCATGTATAAAAATGTTAAAAAGGCACACCACCTTTCAACAGATTTCTTCGTGGTCACTGTATTTCTCTTCTTTGTCCATTTTCTGAGCTCTTGGGAAACACGCTAAGAGACATTTTAGTGTGTATGTCATGCCGTGGTTCTTATCTTGTTTCGTGTTGAGACTATACATGTTTTGCTTTTTTCTTTGAAATGTCATCTTTTTACGTGTCATTTCTGCAAAAAGCAAATCATTCCCATGTTCTCTGCAAAATAATTAAGTAAACATATTTAGTGAAGTCATTTGTTGAGCCTTACCGATGCCTTGTCCTGAGAGCATTAGAAGCGGGCTGCTCAAGTATTTGAACGTATTTCTGTAATATAATTAACAGCCGGGATAGGTTGATCCTGAAAAGGACATCTAGCAGTTCTGACACTGAGAATTAATTAGAAGAGAGAAGACAGATTTGTGCTCCGGCTAGAATTAACTAGCAGTTCAAAACATAAGCAGTCACCTTGGGCTCTTATAATACAAAATGACACTTCTTTTCTTAATGTCTAGCCTGTAAAGTTTATTTAGACAAGTCATCTGCCTGTCAGCTCTGTTTTTTTCTTTTCTTTTTTTTTTCCTGTTTCATTAAATTGAGAAAATAGTTCTTGCTTTTCTTCGGCCACGCCAAAGTTCATGTTTTTTGAATTAAAAAAAAAATCACATTTTATGTGTGTCTGGGTTTGAATGGTTTAGATTCTTATCAGAGGTCATTCATTCTAGGAGGAAGGGGATGACATTCAACTTACCATTTCTTCCCAGTTTTAAAGAACATCTCTTTTAATTAAAGAGCTGGAAACTGTAGAAGTTATTTGTCAGGAAAAGCCTACATAAAACGCTGGCACTGTATTTTGCTGATTTTTTTTTCTCCCAAGTGACCACAATTATTTTAACGCTTCTCATGCATCTCTTCTCATCTGACCACGACAAAGCCCCTCTTCGAATGCCGTGCACTGGAGCAGCCGGCGACACGGGGCTGGTGGGGTTAATTCTGCGCGCACAAAGCGCTCTCGGAGGGCACCGAGGGCATCTGTCGGATAAGCTTTCAATACGATGGGGATGATAACAGATCTGCCACCTGTGCAGGGGACACGTCGTCTTGTGCAGCATTTGACTTTTAAAGTGTCATTTTATTTGTTTAAAAAGCATAGTTCAGGGGGGCGGGTCTCGAACGCCGGTGCCAGAACTGCCTTCCTTCCCACCCTTCTTATGTTTTGGGTCTCGGGACGCGTGACTTTGTTTTAAGATATCTCAAGTAGGTACAGAACGGCATTTCAAGTCTGTTTTGATGGAGATGCTTGAACACCTTCGCTGCTGCCCCTCCCCTCCCCCAGAAAAATCACTTTTCTCTCTAGTGTGGCCAGGATCATACCCAGGTTTTGGGGCAAGTCCTACCCGGGTCTTACCATCTGGCCTCGTCTCAGGCCAATGAAATTGGAACCTCTGGAAGTGTCACCCAGTCATGGATACTTTCAAACACCATTTGGGTGGTTTTTAACGTGCAGCCTTAGTGAGAAGGCTGTAGAAGAAAGAACCAGGAAGGCCTGTGGTTGAATTCTGGTTTTTTTAATTTATGTGCTCGGAGACCTTGGGCAAGTTATTTTAGTGTGAATGAGAGTCTGCTTTTCCGCTAGGGTTGTCATGCAGACTAAGGGATTATGGGGCCCCTGGCAGAAGAGCCCAGCAAAGATGAGGTGCCCGTGAAGTCTGGAACCACGTAACGCACGTTCACAGACTGAAGTTGTTCTCAATAACACTGCGTGTGGGCTGTGCGTCCAGGCTTCTGGAAATTCTGAAACTCCCACTATAGGGTTTTAAGTTGTTGTTTTTTACATATTCTTTCTGATGACCTGAAATCTAACATTACAGTATAATTGGTTGTAGTTCTACCCTCTGGATTACACAGAGTAAATCAGATTCCTCTTGCTCACCCGACTTAAATTTAAGTGCTAGTTCTTCTAGCTATCTGTGTATCTTTCTAAGCCTCTTTTTTTTCCACCTGTAAGAGAGGTGTAAAGATGTTAGGGAAGTGAAAGGAATTAAGAATTGCTACATGATAGTCGCACGAATACTTGGACAGTTTTGCATGATTTTCATACTAAATCACCTCATTTCTTCCTAGTTGCTTTTCACATTTTGCAAAAAACCCTCGCTTTTCTGATTGCTCTTTAAAGGTGCTTATAAGCTAATGTCCTTCAAATATGGAACCCAGAAGTAACTTCTCTTCAGTTGAAGGCTGAATTTCAAATGTTAACACTTCCTTTTGAATTTTGAGTCTGTCCCCGAAAGTGGTCTCATGCCGTTAAATTTAAAAAGCATGCTTTCTCTTTCATCATTCCAATACTTTGATAATATTGATTACACTGAAGGAGCCAAGGATGCCTGCCATTGGAAATTTCTTTGTGAATTTATTTAAATTTGCTAATCAGTGTTTTTTGCCGAAGGTTGCTTTGCTTTTTGTAATTCCATCTAACTGAAGTCTCAGCCAGCCACAGTTTACTCTCCTCGTTGCCAACAATTCTGTAGAGACTTTAGTGAGACACCCTTTGACGCTCTCAATATACCGCATTTCTACCGTCTTCCCTTCAGGCTGGTAACCTTGACAATAAAAGTAAATGCCACTTGTCTGGCAGAACTGACCCTTAGCGAGTCTGTGCCAGCTCCCAGGGACTATTGTTCTTCTGCTAGCTCCAGATGAACCCTATGTTTACGAAGTGATGCAGAGTTCTACCCCGCTTGTCATCGCTGTGTTGGTGATTGGTTTGTAAGTCTCCTGGCATTTCCTAGGTACAAGGAGGCTGCGGTTCCAGGGTTATATTTAAAATATCGCTGAATGTTTGCATGAGCTTGGGGATTTGAACTAATGTATAAGCAGGGGGTGTCCTCTCCTCCCTGCCTTGGGCTGCAGTGTTTGGGGGCGCGTGTGGAGTGGAAGTGGCCTCTGGGCAAGTGTGGGCGGCAGGAAGGGACCCGTAGCCCTTTCCAGTACCTGCTCTGAGTGGTATCTTTTAATCTCATTTATTGCTCAAAACACCTTTTTAAGGTAAAGATTGTTACCCATACATTTACTGACGAGAGTGAATCCTAAAGAGATTAAATAATTTGTTTAAAATAACATAACTGGCTACATTCCAGACCCAAAGTTTGAACCAAATAGGTCTGGTTCCAGAGCTTATGTTCATTCTCTTATATAATCCTGGTCTCGGAAATTAGGTTTTTCTTTTTCTCTTTCTTTCTAGCTTTCTATTTATTTCCCCCCATCCTTTAATAGAATTGCTTTTTGGAAGGCCATAGGTATTCTTCAATAACTTAAATCCAAGCATCTTACTTATAACAACTTAGTAGTAGTATCTAAATAAATGCGTTTCGTCAGTTACTCCCAGACATTACACACGGGCATATGTAGAGCCGAACATAAAACTTAACGACACACCCATTCAAAGCCGTGCAGGAGCCCGCCCACCGGGTCCTACTGTCTGTGCCCCTGACCCTGTGCTCACCTGCTCTTTCTTTTCACATTCCCTTCAAGCATCCCCCTAGTTTTAGGGGTATGGAGTAGCTTTTAAATCCAAGCTAAAAACGAAGTTTTGATGTAAAATGTGGAAAGGCACATAAACGCGACTGCAGGCTTGTCTGTTTAGGTCATTAGGAACAAACACTCGACACTCACAGCCAGCGCATCTTTTCATGTGCGTCTTTCCCGAGAAATGGCATTTGCACACAGACTAGTAACCTAACGTGCGACTGTGCACCCAGGCTAGGGCTTGGCTTATGTTTGTCTCTTTCTCGATTTTTTCTTTACGAGAAGAGACGTGTCCTCTGAGATCGACGGGACGCACTAGGGGATGGCATGTCCTTGATGGTTCATCGCAGGCACACCTGCTGCGTTATTCAGCCACAAGCCAGAGAAAAGTTGCAGCTGACGTGGAAAATTGGGACATTTTGAATATGCTTTCGGAGAGCTGCCGGGGGGGGGCGGGGGCAGGGGCGGGGGGAGCCTTGACTCAGTGATGTAAGGTGCGGCGTCAAACCGAGTGTTTGCCGAGCGAGGGAAAACTAATGGAAACGTTCACTTGGGCTAAGACAAATGGTAGTAAATGAGAAAACACACCATGAATTGCAAATGGAGCTGAGTTAATTTGTTGCTACAGTAGTGTTGCCCTACTGTTAAATGAAGGCTGTGTAATTATCTTGCTGGCAGAGATAATGTCAAAACCTCATTTCTCCTTACAAGCCTCGTTTTTACACGAGGGCTAATTGAGCTGCAAGGTGACAACTGATTATATATGGCCGTCACCATCATCGGGTCCTCTTGCTCAATCTGCAAATAATGTTACCCTTTTTTTTTTTAAGTGAGGGTTCTTGTCAGGCTCGAAGGGATTAAAGAAACTTTTTGAACTGTTTGAGTAATTTGCAATATTCTTTTTGTAATCTATAAATTATTTTGGAATACATTATCTTTGTCTTCTATACTTTAACACTTTCTGTTCAATCTTCCGACCCGCTTATACACAGTAGTGAAAGGAGACAGCAATACTAGCTTACTTCTTGTTTTGTGGAACATTATAGTTATGTTCAGGTAAAGTTTATTTCTTTTCCTTTATCTCTGGGATTTTTTAGGTATTAAAAGTAAAATGTCAGAAGTTCAAATGATAGGAAAAAAGTACTTTGTTCATTGAAGTCAACTGAATTTAAATTCTGATTTCTTTCTTTTAGACACCGAGGGTTGTACTCACTGTTAGCCCGTCTTTTCTCGCTCACGTCCATGGTAATTGTTTTTATGGTGAAAGACGTATGGCTTTATTTTCCAGGCGATACAAGGAAGCAGGTGTGACATGGGTTAAGTCTAAGTCTCACCCACAAGTTTTGGGGGTCTGGTATTAGAGAGTCTCAGGTATTGATTAGCTCAGTGATTCTTAAACTTTGAGGATCAATCATCAGAGTCATCTGATAGGCCTGGTAAGACCCAATTGTCCCGGGCCCCTGCCTCCCAGAGAGTCTGACTCAGAGGGTGTGGACGGGGCCTGAGAATGTCCTTTATTCCCCTACACTCCTCCTTCACGGAGGCAAAGATGTCCGCTTAGCTTAGATCCAGTCTCATGAATTGTGGCTCAGTCACGAGGAGGCAGCCTTTTCTACAGTGAAATTTTCTACTTACTAAAAATCTAAAGGATCGAATGATGGAACCAGTTGGCGTGGCTGTGGCTGAATCTGAATCTACACTAGGCAAAATTCATTATCTCAGGGACAAGGCCGATTCACAGTGGCGGTACACTTGTAGTGCAAACGCGTGGGCCAGGTGTTGCCCTGCTGGCCACTCCTCTCCTGGTTCAGTGTGAAATTCTGGACAGGAATTCAGGGTGCAGGGGCTCACCACGGGTAGTCGGAGGGGGGTTTCCCTACTTGTGGGGCAGCTTCACTTTGGCCATGAAGTCAGACCAGTGGGGACCCTTGGGAATCGCAGGGTGGGCGGGAACTCAGCGGAAAACCCCAGCAACTCAGCTACTCCTCCAGGATCCTTGTCAGAACAGCAATTGCACAAAAGGCGCACAAGGGGAGACAATGAGCGTGTTACCAAATATTTTGTAATACTTTTATGATTTCAAATAGCTCACCTTTGTTTTTTTTCTATGCTAAGTATCTCAGGTAATCTTTAGAATAACCACGGGAGGTGGATATTATCCATTTTTAACAGACGAAGAAACCGATACATAATGAGATTAAGTAACGTATTCGGGGTCACACTGCTAATAAGGACTCGTTTGATACTGACCCAGTGCTGTGGTTTGGGCACACACGCCTGCCTCCAGTTCACTAATGAGAACACGGGGACTCAGGGAGCCACACCACTTGCTTCAGACCGGACAGCTAGCACACGCCAACCTGCCGTTCACACGCCGACCTTCTGACGCTTGTGTTACGTGGTTACTCTCGCCTCTGTTATTTAACCTTAACGTTGTCAAGACCGGGCCTTACGTTTTCTCCACCAGAGTTTCCTGTCCTAGTGGTGTCCTAAGGGTGCTGCATGGAGCCCTTGACTCCGTGAGTGGCCTTACGCCTAGTGAAGGAGTCAGGGAGTGGTGCCCAGCCTGCCACCCATCACAGTAAGTCATTCAGCCTTAGATTTTAAGCAAGAGTTTGTTAGGGACATTTCCGTCACCTGAAAAGTTATAAAATAATATGCTCCATTCCGTGGCACATACTGGGTCTCTGTTTGCCCCTGCTTATGAAGTCAGTAAAAAATGCGTCTCGAAGCAAGAAGGAGGCATCCTTGGGTGCCCCTTGTCAGAGGTGTTTGCCTCCTTCCTCCCCGAACACTGGGGCACTTTTCAGGTCAGGTGCCCTGACCCCTGGTGGGAGAGAGAGCAAGTGCGAGCTCAGGGAGGTAGGAACCGGGCATGCCTGAGACAGGAGGGGTGTTATTGCAGGGGGCGAATTCCAATACACCTGCTGCAAGAAACGTAAACTGGCATTGCCCAGGAAAGATCAGTTGGCTCAGCTGAAAAGCGAAGCAGATACCTAGACATACCCTGCAAAAGAGGGGAGGCTGTGAGCTGTCCCCACCCTGTCCCTCTGCTGTACCGCCTGCACTCGTCAGGGGAAGAGAGTAATGGTGACAGCCTGGTGGACAGGGGCGCGGTCTGCAGGTGCGCTGCTCAGACCCCCGCTGACCGTCCAGACAGCGCCCGTCATCTCAGAAGAAAGTGGGGGAAAGGCCTTTGGAGAAGAGGAAGTAAAAACCAAAACGCAAAGATCCAGCTTTGAAAATGAAGCTGGCACAGACCCAAATTTGAAGAGAGCCCCGGGACCACCATCTGCAGGGAAGAAGTAAGAGAAGGAGCTTCGGCCGAGTCTGGCGGGCTTGCACGCGGCGCATCAGAACCACATGCCTCCCCTGCCCGCAGCGACCAGCACCGCCATAAATCTCCTGGCCCCTGGAAGCGCTACGCATTTTTTCATTTTTTACTCCCCAAATTTAACTCAGCGCAGCGAAGGCTGTGCGTGCTTTCAGGCAAACCTGTTCTCAGTTCCATCGCCACCTGCGCTCCCGGCAGCGGAGCTGGGCCGTCTGCGATTGTCTCACTGAGTTCCGCAGCAGAAGCTGTCGTCCACCCCACCCCAAGGTGTGACTTCAAGGTCTGGTTGGATTCTGCCCGCGAGGGAAAAACCAAGTGTACCGCAGAAATGACGGGAAACGGCAGTGTTCCACAAAAGGTGTGAATGATGTGCGCATGGTATTCTTTTTGCAAAGTGAGTGGCATTACTCGTCTTATCAAAACTTACCTTTTTTATATTGAGACAGATTAGTTTTACAAGGATATGATCTATGTATATGTTGCAACATGAGTATCACAGCGAGTCTAGTTAGCATCCATCATCGTCACACACAGTTACACGTTTAAAACTTCCTTTTCAAAGCAGTGGTAGTCTCTTGCATTTTGACAGGAGCTTTGGATTGATTGAGCTTTGCTCTTCCTACCCTGTCAACTCACACCACAGGCGGTGTCCGCCTTAGAATGGGACTGTCCTAAACAGAGGGGGGGAGAGACCATGCGCAGAGAGCAGCCAGCCGAGGTTGTCAGCGCCGGGTGGGGGCGGCCTCGGGCACGAGCAAGGAGAGGCGGGGGATGCTGCCCGCAGCCCGCAGTGCGCAGGGCGGCGCCCCCAGCAGAGAAGGGTCGTCCGCACGTGACAGCAGTGCCGGGCTGAGAAACTGCTCTAAAGAAGGCACGCACAAAAGCCGTGCCTCAGAAAGCTGAGTTTTATATGTGCACTTAATGTTTTATTGGATAGCACTGATTCGTGATTAAAGAAAAATATGTTAAGGAGTGTGTGTGTGTGTGTGTGCACGCACGCGCGAGAGAGACTGGAGCAGCATGTTTCTGTGTACAATTTGGAAAGTGTTTGTCGGAGAAGTTGGGAAACGGGTTTTTCCTTCCATCAGTGTTGACTGAGCCCCACTCTGTGCAAGGCCCTGATGACTC
The DNA here is from genome assembly GCF_019186645.2 of Phyllostomus hastatus. Classification (NCBI taxonomy): domain Eukaryota; kingdom Metazoa; phylum Chordata; class Mammalia; order Chiroptera; family Phyllostomidae; genus Phyllostomus; species Phyllostomus hastatus. The sequence continues at coordinate 16,636,807 of NW_025333607.1, forward strand.
AGAGGGGAAATACCCCCCAGGCATCGGCAGGGGAATGATGAGGAAAGTCAGAGACCTCCCAAACCGTGCCCTAAGTGCCAGGAGGAGGTGAGGACCGGACCCCGTGGGGGGCAGGAGGAGAGAGGTGGGCCCACGGCACACGCTCTCAGTGTGGGGGTGGGGGCTGCAGCAGAAGGCCCCTGAGCCGAGCCCTGAGGACCAGTGGGCTGACCAGGAACCAGAGGGAGAGCGGGAGGAGGCAGAGGGAGCCACGCACACACCATGCCCTCTCCGTCTCTGGATTTTCGTGTCCGTCTGTCGGTCCGTCTCTCCGTCTCTCTCGAGTGTGTGCTCACAGCTTCACAGCTCTCTGGCTCTCCCGGGCGCTGGGGCTCCTGCTTGCTGCCCAGTTTCTCGGTTCGGCCAAGCTCTGTTTCCGGCTCCTTCCTAAACTGTCGGGCGGCGCTGGCTGGCTGTCTCTTGGCCTCGCTGCTTCCCTCTCCCGCGCGGTCCGGCTGCACCCGGGGCCCCCTGGGGACCGCACGCCCTCTTGTTTCCACTCTGCCTGGTTGCCAGTTGTTTTCCCCTCCTTTCCCCCCATCCCTGTAGTCCAGTTTGTGTGTGTGTTCTGTGGAGAGATAGCAGTAGGTACGGTGCTCGGCGAAGGCCGGAGAGAGGAGCAGAGAGAGTGGGTGACCGTGAGATGTACGGCTCAGGGGCGGCAGAGAGGCCGGTGCTCAGCGGGGCATCGGGAAAAGGGGTTCGGCTTTTTGTGCCGTAGGCACCGAGGAGCCATTGAAGAGTCGACATTCCAAATATGTCTAGAATTAGATCATTTCTTAACCCCTGGTAAAGGATTTCTAGCAGGCATGGGATGTAAGTTTACCAGCTGGAACAACAATGCACGCCCCGTGGCATAGCGTAGGTGTGGAAAGGGGTTGTTTGCTCATCTGGTTCAAGTTCTAGGTCTAGTGCTCGGAGCTTAGACCTGTTGCTGAAGCCCTTCATGCTCCGTTTTCTCAGCACGAAACAGCTGCATTGTTTTCACAGGATTCCACTGGAACGTTCAGGAAGCGTTGGCGTGGTTTTAAATGATCTGTGTAGATCAAGGGTGTCACACTCATTTTCACCAGGGGCCACATCAGCCTCGTGGTTGCCTTCAAAGGGCCGAATGTAATTTTAGGACTGTATACGTGTAGCTACTCCTTAGCTAGAGAGCTCAGCACTGCCGCCGGGTAGAAACAAGGTGCCGGGCCGGATAACACAAGCGGGAGGGCCGGGTTCGGCCCGCAGGCCTTGTGTGTGCCACCTGTGCTGTAGGTTACTACGACCACACGCGTTGCTGTGTGCATCGCTGGGGCCCCGTGCAGCACTGGAGGCTGAGGGGGGGGACACTTGCTCCAGAGAGATGTAGTGGGTTTGCCGAACAGGATTTGATTCCCACCCAACATGCCTGGACGGGCTGAGAAGGAGGAGGTGTCAGGGGCGACTCTGAGGCTTTCGTTTGGGTTTGACTGACCGTGGTCTTCCATTTTCTTTTCGCAGTGATTCCCAGCTTCTCTGAGTTTGATGGGGTGGGGCATGGGAATTCTACACAGGGAGTTTAAACATAGATGCGAAAGAGCAGGAGTCGAGTGGCCGGGAGGCTGCTACACTTTTTGGGTTGGTTATTGGCTTCTGAAGTCCACACGGGGGCTCTGAAGTACACTTAGGTATAGCAGCAGATAATGAAGTTTACACATTTGATGTCTGATTCCACTGCTATTTAATGTTATCATTGGCTCAGCCCTGTTAGTGGAAGATACCTGAGTTCATGCGTTTGCACTGTTAGAGTCTATATACTTTATTCAACGCTCACTGCACGTCAGTGCTAACCCTGCTTCAGAAACCCTCTGGAGACAGCGGTTATCGGCACCGCACGTGTGACGTGACTGCAGCCTCAGAAAGGCAGATAACACACATCCAAGATTATGCATGTACCCCATCTTAATAGAACCCAGTTTCTGATCACTTTGTGTGACGCCAAAGCCTATGCTTTTCCCACAATAATGTAGAGCCATTCTGTATACTTAGTATCACTTTCAGTTCGAGATTAATGAGATAGCATGGAAATGCTCTGAAAAAGTCAGGGGGGTGGAAAGTCACCCGTCTGCGAACTGTAAGAGGTGGACTGTGACTCAGAAGCGCTTCCCAGATTTACTCGTGTCCTCAGCTTACTGACCTGTGCCATGGTAGTAAAGTCTGTTTTCTGCCTGTTTTACAGTATGAGTATCGTGTACTGAACACGTTTAGGAATTCAAAATAATATCATATGAAAGGTGCATTAATGGGCAGTTGGGTCTTCATGCAGGAATGGAAAAATAAACACATGAAACCAAATGTGGAGTCCAAGACAAAACCACACAGATAATGTCACTTGACACATGACAGAGGTGATACTGTAGGTCGGTGGGGGAGGATGGGCTTTTCAACCAGGGATGGAGGGACAGTGAGTTATCCATACGGGGTGGGGGATGGGGGTGGGGGACCCCCCCAAATCGACCCCCAGTGGATTGACCACAGAAATCTAAAGGCAGAGCTGTGGCCTTCTCAGAACAAATCGCAGAGCACAACTGCGAGACCTCAGATTTGTTCAGGACGACAGAGGCGTGAAGCATGAAGGAAAAGCTTGAGAAAGTCAACCACATCACAGCGAAAGGACGGGGCGCTTGTAAAAGAGAGCAAAAACCTACGTGTGCGCCCCTGGCCACAGACTGGGGGAAGCTGTTAGGGACGCAGGTCACCGTCCAAGTTGAGGATCTAAAACACCTCCGAACACGACTCAGTAAGTGAAACACCAACAGCTGATAGACAGATGGGCAAAGGAGGAGAACAGATATTTTATACAAGAGGGAATGGAAATGGCCGTCAGCCCGAACTGTGTTCAGCTTGATGAGAAATGCGGGAACGCTCCCTGAGACCACGACGACATAGGCTTTGTCACTCATCAGCGTGGCAGAACCTGACATCACGACGCAAATTCTCAGCAGGGCGGGGACGACGGGGTTCCTGAAAAGTTGCTGCGGAGCATGCGTCGCTCTGACTGTTCTGGGAAAGGGCGGTGGCCCGCAGTGGCACGTCTGGGGGGCTGGCGGTTGTCTCCAAGCTGTGTGATCAGAGAAACTTGTGCACCTTTGTGCTAGGGGTCGTGTTCGAAGACGCTCATGGAAAAAATCTTTGTAAGAGGGAAATGCCGGGCAGAACCCTCCCCGACCCCTAACTGTGCATTAGCAGGAGAACAGATACACCACAGAATGTTCGTTGAGTGGAACAGTGTATTGGTAGTAAAAATTAAGTGACTCTGGCTACTTAATTTTTGTGTCCATGTTAATGAACCTCCAAATACAGTATGGGAAGAAAAAAGCAAGTTGCAAATATACACACACACATATGTATATATATTTTGATTACTATATATATGGTATGGTGTGTGTGTGTGAGAGAGAGAGAGAGAGAGAGAGGGAGATTCCATTTATACAAAGTTCAAAGATTGGCAAAACTAAACAGTATTGTTTACGGATGTGTAATCTGGTGGCGAAACTACTGAATTAAAAAGAAAAAGATTAAATCAGAATTCAGGGTTGGTTGCTGCAGGAGGAGAAGAGCAGAGGGAAGGTATATAAATGTCTCCGGCCGTGGGGCGGGGGCATCTGAAACCGGTCAGCCTTTTGGCTCTTGGCCCCGGTCCTTGTTCTTTAAACTGCTCCTGTGTTTTCTCACAGTCTTAACTCTGTAAACTATATCTCACCATGTTTAATAAAAAAGGGGCAAAACAAATGCATGTTGTTATTTTCTTCAGTGTTTTTGTTTCTGGCCCACTAATAGTTTAGCTTCATGTTCTTAGAAAAAAGAGATACACTTTCTTGTGGAAAATAGAGAGATGTAAATTCATTCATTACATAATCTCAAAAATGTCATCAGGATTCGGAACCAAAGGGCAGTCCAGATGACTTCCACGTTGAGCTGCGTTTCAATCTGTCTGTGGGTTAGTACAAAGTAAAGGGTCTGGTCCCTGGATTTGGGACCAACAAACCCAGCTCCGCCCCTTAGCCAGTTCTGGGACTTGGGAAACTCCCTTCACTCTCAGAGCCCCAGCCTCTCCCCCTATGAAATGGTGCAATATTAACCCCTCCCCCACCCGATGGCTGTGGGATGGTGTACGAGCTCAGTGACCGGGAAGGTGCAGTGCACGTGTAAGTTAAAAGCATGTGTGAGGTCAGAATCCCAGGCACCCCTCTGTTGCTGAGTGCCCTCACCTGCCCCATAACCAAAATAGACTTGTGTTGGCCAGATCTGCTTTGGAAATTGCGCGACTCTCTTTCGAACCATACCGATTCCCTAAGTGGGGGTGGATGGGAACATACATCCCTCATTCTTTGTCCTGTTCGCTGTTACCCTGGTAGCAATGTCTCACTCAGCCTGTGAACTGGCCCCCTCAGGTCGGCAGGAGCTCTCCCTGTCGGCTGTCGCGACAGACACTTAGTAGCTCCTGCCCTTCTTTACTTCTGAACGTCTCACCAGAGGCGGGGAAGGGCGCTCAGCCCCCAGTTTCCGGCAGCCCTCTGGCAAGCGTGGTGTTGAAGTACATTCCTTAGGTTTGAGGAGAGACGATCCCACTGAGAAGTCCCGTGGGCATTGCCAGTCCCTACCGCACAGGGTTCCTGCGGTGCATCGAGGTGGGACTGGAAATGGGGCGACGCCTCTGACAGTAAAAATGCACGGTCCCACCCAAACCTTCGTACCCGAACACATGAGCAGCCACAGAGCGGGACCCGTGTCCCCCCAAGCTGGCCCTGGCCGGCGTGGCAGGCGGCGTGTACGTGAAACCACATGCACGTGAACCCACTCGGGAAGGGTCTGCAGACAGAAACTTCCCACTTAGAACTTTGATTCTTCCCTGACCTTATCGAATGGAATCGCTGAGTATCACGAGACACGGGGGAACGAGACAAGACACAGACAAGCTTTATAAAGAGCTGGGGTTTGAGATTAGATTCTGTTCTGAGGCTAGCTTACCTTTTTCCTGCCTGACTTGCCACGTTGACTTTTGAAAAGAGGACCTGAAACAAAAGAGACACCTATCTCAGTAAATCTTGGTTTTAGAAATCCATTAACAGCGGGGATGCAGAAACCAAGCAATGGCATAATACCGAGTAGGAGAAGATCAGGTATTATAAATTTTCAGGCCATCTGTACACTAAGTACAGTGATGAGTGAATCATACATCTTAGCTGAGTGGAAATCGTATAAGCTCCTACTCTTTGTAGCTGGCTATAAAACCCTGAATGCTCAGTAGTACAGGCAAAAGCTCTCAAGTTTTCTTCTAACTACTTTAGATGGAAAAGAAAAAATGTTTATAGCTTAAAGGATGAAACTGAGAAATGTAAGAGAAGGGACTAAATTTTTTTAAAAGAATGCTTTTTATTATTGAAATTTTCTGAGTCAGACTTACTTAATATGCTGGTAATGACATGCAGACCCCAAATATAGGAGGATTTTTTTTAAATGTCTGGAATAGAAACAAAATGATGTCTCTACCTTTGGTATAACTATTCTATCAGTTCTGCCAAAGGACTGTGGTGGCTTCTTTTTCTTTTTCTTTTTCTTTTTCTTTTTGTAGGATTTATATTCCACCTGCTTCCCAAACAGATTTGCAGGGTGGCTAGTTTGACTTATCCAAAGATAAGGAGATTGTATCTGATGAGATAAAAGAAGCGAGCCTTGTTAATGGGTTTATATGTTTCTGAATCAAACACAGTACCCATAGCTTCTGCAATAATAACAGTAATGCTCAGACTGTGGCGGCTGTAATAGTTTCATCCTTTCTCTCCTGTCGTCCTAACCTTCCCGCGTTTGCCATAGAACAGCTGCGCTGCAGAGCCAATTTCATCAGCTGCCAGCCAGCGCAGCACCGTGAGTGAGATCTCAGAGATGCTCAAGTGGACGCAGGGCCCGAGCCTCACACCAGAGGCTGCTGTGACTTTTGGGGCTCGGCGGAGACGGGGCTGCCCTCGCTAGGGACCTCATAATTTCCAGAAGCAGGTGGAGGTGGCAATTATAGCTCCGGCCACCATCTTGAACTTTCCGTAGGAAGTGATGAATTGCAAATGGCTAGACCCTGCGCACAACAATAAACCCAAATAAATCTTCAAGGTGTAATAATGACAAGACGGGAAGACTGGCAGCTATAACAAGGCTTCTGTTGTCCCCCACTTCACTGTGGCCTCGATATCCATCATTATCAGCCCAAGCCAGCTCAAGAGCTGGACAAGAAGGTCCGAAGAAGGATGAGTTGTTTGCGCTGAAGCGTCCAGTCGGTCCCATCTGGACGAGAGTAAATGGGATTTTTTTTGCCCGCGCACCGGGCCAGAGCTGTCCATCATCGTAGGCAGGTATCTGATCACTTCATGCTGTGGGACAATATGGCTTTCCACGGCGTGGTTCTCCCTTGGTAGTGCAGTGTAACATTTTCGCCCCCTCTGAAGGCTCTTCTTGGTTACCTCTCAGCCACACAAAAATGCAGCTCTGTTTATAAAACGGAGCTAATGTTATTTCCTGTTGCTGACAAGTGACTTCTCAGATGAGCACCTAATTTTATTAATACAACCTGAATCACAGCTGAAATCTGTACCTTGAATCATATGAGATTATGTTGAGTAACGTATATTTTCATTAGCACAATATAAATTATTCATTTTGAAGCTGTCATAAGACAATACAGAAAATTGTGGGAACTTTAAAATTATTTGTAAGGTATTACCTAAATTCCCTGAACACTTTACTATTGTTGACACACACACATACATTCTTGATAAAAACAATGTGTGACATTTCTGTCAAAATTAACTAAAAACGGTGTGATTTAAAATAAAGCCATGTTCACTTGAATGGCTATGATAAGATTAATCAACACGATGTAATTCTTGCAATGATTGTTCTCCCTCTTAGAAGCATATCAGATTTTTTTTAAAAAGTCAGAACCTTCATTTATGATGGTCATATGATTATATATTTTATATGTTGTCTTTATTGTGATTATGATGTTTTTAAAATAAAAATTTACTAGCTGATAGGTGATCAATTTCCTCCTCTATTAACCACAGACATCTTTAATAAAGATTACAAACATTCTCTAAGTGTGTTTTTATTACCTCTTTTCTATTTATTTTCCATCTTTTCAGGAAAAAGACCACATAACTCTTTCTGAACGTCTCAGACTTGGTGTTGTCATTCAAAAAAAACGAACTCATTAACAATAGACAGTGGAACCCTTTGCTCATTTTTGCTTTGATTTATGGTTCTTTTTTCGTTATCATTACGCCAATACATATTTTTAGCTAAACCAGTAATTACATCGTCCAAGTTCACTTTGACTCCTGAGGTGTCTAAAGGTGAGACGTCTGAGGTTTCCGTCTATTCCAGTCCCTCGACCAGCACTTGTCTTTCTTTCCCGAAGAATCCCTCAGCCTCGAGGCCCCGGACCCACGCAGACTTCTTTGCATTTTCGTGTCCTGATGGAATAACAGCGTCCAGTTCCAAAGCCCGAGCACACAGAGTCTCCTCTCTGCGGACCTAGCATCCCCCGGTCGTGGCCACGTGGAAATACACGTCAAGAACACTGTTCTCCCACATTGGAATCAAGGCCATTTGTTTTCGGACCCCGGGCCGCGTCAGCCTGTTTTTGGAACCCCTCCGCGGCCTGCCCGTCCGTCCTCACGTAATGGATGGCGGCACGGGAGCGTCTGCACCTCCGCCCCGTCCTGCCGAAATCCTCGGCGCTCGCTCGCTCGCTCTTCCCCGCGCCCTCCCCAGGCTCCCTCGCGGCCTCCCCTGCCTCCGGAGCAGGTAAGCCGGCGCAGAATCTGCATTAGAGGCCGCATACACCTGCAGCCAGACATGCTATTAAATGCCATGGCGTAATTCCATGTCGAATAGCATCCATATGTGTGTGGATATGTCATACGAACCTGCTTAAGAACCTAATGAATAGCAATTTCTTGAAGCGTCTCCTCTGCACATGTAAAAACTGATTGCTCATTGAGGTTGTTTCAGTAGCGCATACATATATATGAAGTTTTATTCATATACATTAGGTTGAGCTATTAGTGTGTCAGCATTTTCTCTAGGTATTTCACATCTAGAAATATGACTTATGTTAGAATGAGATGTTACTAAACAATTTATGTGACTCTGTTAATAAAGCTCTTGGCATTTAATGCTGAGAAATATTACTAATGGCATCCAAGACTATGATGACTGAAAATTAAATGATTTACATGAAATTGGATGATATTAAATGATTGGAGTTACTGAGTAATCTTCAAGCATTCAAGTTATTTTACTTACTCTCCATTTCACCCTATACAAGTTGCGTAACTCCTAACTAAATCCTAGTTTTCCCCTTGTAAAGTGGGTTAATAATAGTACTTCTCTTATAGCCTTTTACTGTGTTAATGAATGTAAACTGTTACATGATTTCTGACACAACATTTTCAAGAAGTGTTAGACAGTGTTGTTCAGATGCAGCATGTGTATTTCTGTGTCTTAGTTTACGGTCCAGATTGCTAGTGGAGTAGGCAAAGGGAACTTCCGGGGCACCGTTTTCAAGGTTCAGATAGAAAAGAACAGCAGTCCTGGGTGTTTGAATACATCAACCTAGAGCAAGGGTACGAAGTTCTCTGTGCGTCAAAATTACCTGCAGGGCTTCTTAAATGACCCATTGCTGGCCACTGTCTGCTCCCCCACCCCCCAGGTCTCATTCAGAGGGTCTGGGTTAGGGCCTGGGAATTTTCAGTTCTAGCAAGTTCCCACGTGATGCTAATGCTTCCAGGAACCCTGGTCTCGTCAGACTCTTCCCTTAACTGACACAGAGTGAAACAAACCCATTCACGACACCCTGCATTTCCTGTTTGGTGACACTGGTGCCAAGCAGAGAGCCCTGGCCACCTCCGGAGAGCAAAGACGCTGTTGACTGGTTAGAATTCGTTTTCCGTGTCTGGCCTGACCTGATTCATACTCCTGACTGGGCCAGGTGTGTCTCTCTCTTACTCACCACGAATGAGAATTTCCTGTTTTATTGTCTTAAGAAGTTGGGGGTTCTAGAATGAGTTTGATTAAAATAAAATATTGTTTCCAAGTGTGAACTTTGTAGAGATTTATAGTATAATGTATGTGTGTGAAACGTTATCTTTCCATGTCAGCAAAAATTCTCCATGAAATCTATGGTCATATGCTGGGCAGCCACGCTCAACTAGTCATGTAGGGGTCTATCAATGATCACGTGCCTTCCTTGCATCCCTACATATACTTAAATAATTATACTAGTATAACACACAACTATAAAAATACAGTTCATTATCCCAGACTTTTTAGTGCTTATCCTGAAAATATTTGTGCATTAAGATTACATAAAGCAGACAGTCATTTTTGACTAAAATTCCTTTATTTCTAGTTCAAAGTCAGCTACTTTAGTTTTGGAAATAAATTTTGCTGTTTGAGTTTCCGTTTCTGAAGCAAGCTATTAAACCTTTTTTATTTATTGGTAGATTTTTGTTCAGTCTTTTTTAGTTTTTAATCAAGAAGGTAACAAGAAAATTTGACCTTCAGTTGCAGATGAGTATCCTTCACTAAAAAAAAAAATCACAATTAATGATGATAACAATCAGTTTGCCTTTAACACTATCTTAGATGGCTTTATTTTTTTTACGGGAGGATAGTTGGTGTTTCTTCATGGGAATGGCAACTCTGAGGGCTGTGACTCTCTAATTTATCACGGCTATGCCCCTGCGGTCACACCACTATCCAGCACTGAGCAGGTGTCCATACATACGTGGTGAATCAATGAATAATAGGAGTTATTGTTGTTGCTGCCTTTTATCGAGCACCTAGTCTATGGTAGGTCTTTTGCTAGGTATTTATGTATGTCTTCACTCCTCATGCTGGCCTATAAAACTACATATTCTTGATCACTGAGGAACCTGAGGCTTGGAGAGATTGAAACCTACCCAGTGTCATGGCTCAAATGGTGGGTCCTTGTCTTGGCCACAGAACCAAGGCTTTGCCACTCAACCATGTGCCTGTGAGGCTCATGTTCTGGGGGTAAGATAGGAGCATGTGTAGTATTCAGGGAGAGAAGAATGGAACACGCATGAGGTTGGTATTTCAGAAGCCGGGCAGCTGAACCTGGGGAAGAGATAGGTATTATCTGTCTCCTTACAGAGCTCTCCTATTAAATAAGTAGTCAGGAGGAAATGAGGTTCGATTTTGTTTGCACATCATTTGAAGCAGTTGGCATCCAAGTAACGCATGATTTTTGCACCCAACTAACCTGTGTACCTAAGTGCCGCAAACACTTTCAGTCATTAAGCTTTTCCTGTTTTCTAACTCCTGTGAATTTGCATAGGACAGGTTAGTTTCTAGATTCACTCGCTGATTAAGAAACCCTCGTGGTTTGTATATATTCTGTTCCTTAATGAATTATCTCAGTTGGCTCTTTGTTAATTCCATACGAAGCTCTGAGTAGATCTGTCTTCCACAGGAATGGGAGTGACCAGTAAATGCTGACTGAATGGAGAATGAATGAACAGATTAGTGAATGAACCACCTGTGGCCGTAAGCATTTCACAAGCTCCCTTTGAACGAGGTTGCGTGAGCTGTAGCTCAGATGCGGTGGAACCACTCACTGGTATCATTAGGTCAGAGATGGAAAAGGAAGATATCAAATCAGATAGACTTCTCGTGGGATCCTGGATATCGTAAATGCTTCTGGAGCGTTTTCATCCCAAAGCAGCATTCACCATCTTCGTTTCCCAAACTCTAGGTGTGACTGACAGCCCACACGTCCTTTGGCTAATATTTGAAGCAAGAAAAACGGGCGGGAGAGCCCATAGCCTGAAGGGAAACATGCATTCGTATCAAATTGGAAAAATACCTTGAAGTATTTATCTGAGTTACCAATTATCATTTGGTCATTAATTGAGATTAACCAAAATAAATCTCGCATGGCGCCTTGTCCACAATAGGTGCTCAGGGTAATTGAACTCCGAGCCAGGGAGACCCGGTGAGACTAAGCCAAAGATAAGTGTTTTGCAAAGAAGGTGTTTAGGTGCTATTAGACAAAGCTCATATATATAGAGAGAGAAAGAACAAGCGGTCGTGTACAGAGACCAATGCTTGTGTGTGCCCGTCAATTAGACCTTCATGGGTGTTACATCATTTTTGAGCATGAAGGACATAGTTGGATCACAGAGCATGCTGGGAGGAAAGAGGGAGATTTGGTCTTCGTATGGGAAACCCCATTCGGCCCAGCTGGAGTGTCTACAGTGTAATTCACGCGAGAGGTGTTAACACTTACTTCAGGTTGGACTTGGGTGCACTCACCTTCTGCGGCACCATGTCCCTGAAAGGTCTGTGTTGTGAACTTGCAGACGAGGTTCTTGGGCAATGTAATGATTTACTCAGCCCATGTAGTAGTGATAAATAAATATTCGTGTGAGTTAAGAAAAAGGTTGGACTTTTTCCTATATATGAGCTCTTATTTATTTATTTATTTTTACCCTAATATGAGGACATTTTTTCATTGCTTCTAGGGAGAGGAAGAGATGGGGGAGAAGGGAAGGAGGGGAGAAACAGAGAGAGATTGAGACATTGATATGAGAGTGAAACATCAATTGGTTGCCTCTAGTGTGCACCCAGACCAGGGATCGAACCCACAACCTGGGTATGTGCCCAGACTGGGAATTGAACCTGCGACCTCTTGGTCTATGGGACATTGCTCCAACCAACTGAGCCCCACTGGCCAGGGCTATGCTTTTAACTATGGTCAATTTTTAGGGTACTAATGAGGTTGAACAGTGTGTGGAAGCTTAAAGTTTATGATTTTGTCTGCTTTTTTTAAAATATAGGCTACATTGAAGAACTTGCTAAAAAAAAATGAAAAGATCCTTTTCTTCACATCAAGGACTTTTCATATCAGGCTTTGAGAGACTTGACTTGTCAGACCCCCAGTGACTCACAAGACTGTACTTTTAACCGTGATGACAGGACATCTGTACGCTAGGCTTGAGGCTGCGGGGGAAGGAACAAGGGCGCCGCTGACGCGTCCTAGGCGGCTCAGGGGCCCCGGGCACTTCCTCCTGCGGAATCTCCATGCGTTGAGTGGAATCTGCAGTTGATGAAGCAGCGTAGGTTTATCAGGGAAATAAAGTCACAGTTCAGAAGAAATTGACAAGGGTTTTCAGCCCGAGTTATGTTTTCCTTCTCTTTGTCTGAAAAGAGCAACCCTTGGAAGGATGGAGGCCCTAGCAGTACAGCGGTGGTGCAAAAGGAGTTAAAGAACCTGATTCAAATTTGCCCGTCAAGGAACTTGTTTTGGAAGCTACAGATGGGTGGATTTGTCTCAGAATTGTTCTGACGCATCTAGCTTTGAGGCCAAACCCTGTGCAAACCCTCCAAAAAACCGAGTTACAGTGAATCTTTGTAGGAGGTCCTAGTACATCTTCATTGTTAGAACGACAAGAAGGGTATATTTTGGGGTAACTACCCCCGGGGTAGGTCTGAAGGGAGAGGCTGTGGAAGCAGAGATTCTAGATGACACTCAGAGGCTTTGTTTTTGTTTTTTTTTTTGCTTCTTCTCGCCTCTAGCTACATAATCCTAGCAACGATGACTTCAGAAGTTGTAGATGCAAGATCCCTCACTGCTAGAAATCTGAATGCGTATTCCTCCCATTCATTTCATGGAGGGCTTCTCCTGGACGTTACATCAGAGTGCTTGCTGAAACCCGTTTGCTCCCGGAGTGGTTCCGAGTGTTCTCAGAAGCCGGAACCAGACCGAGGAGAGGGCAGCGAGCACGATCGTGCAAGCACCGTGCACACCAGTGAAACACAGGTCGCATACTGTGTTACCATTGAGAGAGGAGCAATCACGGCTGTGTCCCTTTTTAAAAAATCATCTACATTTTTGAAAAAAAATTGATAAGCTATTCTTCATCAACGCTATCAGTATAAAAACCCACTTGATCCCACCCACAGTCACGGAGTGTCTTGTGGAAAAACCAGGGGCGCTGACACGTTAGGGCAGTGATGCACCTTCCTGGGTGCTTCCTTGGGAAAGGAAGGGGACAGCCGGGAGCTCTCCCGGCCACCCAGCGGCACCAGGCAGCCTGCCGCAGAGCGGGCTTCGCTGCAGGGCCGGCTGCTAACTTTCATTGATCTGTTTTTCCTCCTGTTGTTCTTCTCCCCCACCTTGCTTCCCTCTCGCCTTCCCTCCTTTCCCTTTCCCTTTTTTCCTTAAATGTCATTTTAAAGAACTCTGGAACCCCTTTGTGATCATGCCATAATCAACTTTTCTGTCCTTGTCAGTCATAAAGTTGAAGGAAACGATCAATGATTTTTAAATAGTTTAACCTCCAGAAACTTTTTTTATTAAAAATAGAAACCCGCCCTGGCTGGCGTAGCTCAGTGGATTGAGCACGGGCTGCGAACCAAAGTGTCGCAGGTTCAATTCCCAGTCAGGGCACATGCCTGGGTTGCAGGCCACCGCCCCCAGCAACCGCACATTGATGTTTCTCTCTCTCTGTCTCTCTCTCCTTCCCTTCCCTCTCTAAATAAATAAATAAATAATTAAAAAAAATAGAAACCCAAAGGAATGTCATTTTACTTTAAATACTGAAAAACTTTAGTTTGTCTCTGATACGCTGATATTTATCCTAAGCTATTTTTATGTTCAACACATGAACCAAAACTGGGTGATTATAATGAAAGTAGTGGCTATTTCAAAAATACAGTTGGCACAGATGCGTATTCATTTAGTTTTTATATAAAAATACATTTCTAAGTAAATTGTAGAAACAATCAAGAAATCAAATCTTTCAGGCCTACCCAGTGCCACGGTTTCCTATGCACTGCGGCTCCTACCATGGCCATTACTATAAAACGTTCCCTAAGTACATAAAGGCTCTGATCGTTAGGATTTTTATTGCCAGCCACACATACAGAGCTGCAAATTGCCTTGTTTCAGATTTATTATGTATTACTCCAGAAATTCTATAAAGATCAAAAGAACTGATTACAATGTTGACCTTTGCATTAACTCATCTGAATTTAAATTCGAGTGTTTGATTTGGGAAAATAAGTCCATTCATCATGGGTCTGCTACCGAGGGGGTGGGCAGCCCTGATGGGGAGTGCTGAGGCCCGATTCATTTACGGAGCCTGGGCCTGAAGATTGTTTGTAGGACGCGAGGAGCTGAAGGCCGCCCTGCCGCACAGGCGCGCCCGGGGGCCCACGTGGGCACCGCCCTTCGCCAACCTAGGGTGGTCCGTCTGCTCCCACCTTGCGGCTCCCAGGTGTTCGGCTGAGCAGATATAGACTGTTTAAAAATATCTATCTATATATATATTTAAAAGTATATATATATATGTATAAACCGTTCTTTGATTTAAAATTAAGGGTCCTTCTTTTATTGAGAAAAATCACTGTTTTCAACCTAGAATCTCCAGTTTGGAGGAATGTTGAAGTGCTTCTCATTCTGAAATGAAATTCGCCTTTATGTTATACTTGAACTCCAACTTGTCCATGATGTCCACCCCGCCCCCCGAATTACTAAGAAAAAAAGCTGTTTGGAGTAATATTTTCCTACGTAGAGTTACAGCTTTCATTTTCACCCTTTGAAGTAGTCGGTTTCACCCCACAAAAATTCTAACTGTACACTCTCGCGCCACCTCTACCCCCCAAATCGTGTCTCTCACCCACACTGATGGAGCTTCTCATCTGCCCTCAGGTTGGCAGAGGGTTCTAGAAAGGGATTTGATAACGCAAGGGTCCATGGCAGTCGGCGCGAGGCATCGGCATGCATCTACCCCTGAGCATCCACACTGTTTTGAGAGCAGAGCCTTCCTAACAACGCGGGGAAGTTAGGGTCCAGCACCGCAAGGTGGAGAGATGGTGGACATGAAATGGACCTAGAGGAGCCTGCCTGTAAAAAAGCATCCCTTGTGGGTTAGGGTCTACGCCCATCTTAACACTTAGGGGTCAGCCCTTCTGCCCCTTGTGGTGACTAACCCTCCAACCCGGGTCCCGCTCTGAGTGGAGAGCCCAGGGGAATACCGTCTGCCAAGTTTCAGTGGGCAGACTGGAAACAACTGGAGTGGCCCCTGGACGTTTGCGGCAGGTGTGTCCTGAGACAGGCGTGGGCTACAAACGGGAATGTGTAAGGGAGCCTATTATTTCCCCCATACACCCAGTCAAGTAAAACTGAAGAAACTAAGTGACCCTTCACGCCGTTAACGATTCTGTGAGCACAAGGCCTAAGTATTGGAGAGCTGTTACAATGAATTCTGCCCCCCAAATAAACTCCATACCGCACAGCAACATTACTGGAGTGACCCGGGAGATGCCGTAGGGTGGAATTCCTGTATCACTGTCAGCTGAACTTCCTGGAATAACCCACATCGTTGAGTAGGGGAGTTGTATTTCCTTTTTTTTTAAATTTTTTTCTTACTTAGTTTAAACGGGCACTGAAGTCCTACCTGGTTTGGTTGTATTGAATACTTTGGTGAATTTGAGTCTTTTGTCCTACCATCGTGGGTGTGTGAGTTGGGCTTCAATTTACTGTAATGGTGATTCTTTCACTCCTTGCATTTTAGTATTTCTGAGTAGCATCGGGATATCCTAGAAGGGCAGAGAATATTGCTCTGGGAAGCTGCGGTAGTTTAAATTGGAAGAGAGAAGTAAGTGACTTTGCCTTAGCTATAATATTTGGCAGGGTTTTTTTTTAATACTAATGCATCATTGTTAGGAATTACCAAATTTTCTGTGTACTTGAATTCTGTCTGCTTTGCTCCGGAGCCCAGACAGTTTGTCCTGCGTGTTGATGCGTGTGTGGGTTTGAAATTGTGCCAACTGTTGCTATTTGAGGATTCGTGGTGACGAGCCACACGCCCAGAAAGTCCTACAGGGTCCGCATTAAACCGTGCAAAGGCCCGAAAGTGAAAAGTAAAGTGACTTGGAGATGAAAGAAAGGCGGGTCGAGACATAAGGAATAAAGGATGTGGAGACCTGAAATCGGCAGAGGCAAGGAAGTGAGTCTGTTGCTCGAGTGTGTGGCTGGCTGCTCCTACCTTTCTCAGGGGTGTTTCACGCCAGTTCGCAGGACACGGACCACCCACCCCAAACCGGAGTCACGTGTCCGTTCGTTCAGTCAACAAGCACTGTAGGCACTTCTGTAGATACATGAGACGCATTTTTGAACAGTCTTTTCTTTTCGGCTTTGACTTAATTATGTACATTAACCTAAGAAGAAAACAGTGTCACCTCAATGTCAAGAACCCACCCACTCAAGTCGAGGAGATGGATACTTGGCAATGAGGTAATAGTCTAACACAGCAGAAGTTATTTTTCCCTTTGGACTAAGTCAGGGGAGGGAAACTCCACACCAGCAACAGTGGAATGAAGAGCCCTAAGAGCCAGGTCTGAAGTGAAACGTCAATCTTGTCGGTAAAGCAGCTTGGGGCTGTAGAACATAGATGCGCTTCTGCTGACAACAGCTAGCATTTATTGCGCTCTTACTGTATGCTTGGCAGCCTTCCCAGCCTTCGACACGTCCTGACCAGTGTGGTTCTCGTAGACCTGTGAAACAGGGCTCACCGTTCTGCCCTGCCCTTCCATGTACTCATAAGGCAATGGATGTACAGTAACCTGGAGAGCTAGAAAGTGGCAACGCAAGAATCTGAACAGTGAGCGCTGTACCCTAACCACTGGCGTGGTCCTGTGACATCCGGGCTCCCCACGGGCACTGGATGAGAACTGAAAGGGTGAGACTTGAAGGAAACAACAGATTGTCACTTAGTCCAGGCGATGGTGGCTTCAGAAGGTACCAGTTGTGATCTTGTATCTTCTGTAGATCTCCTGAATTTTTCCTGCACAGATCTAAACAGTGTAGTAAACAGAGGAAGTGGCTGGAAGCAGTGCGGGGTGCTGCTTGGTGCTGGGGCTGTGCACCCAGTGCCCCGGAGTTGGGTGGAGCACAGCGCGTCGGTGTTCTGCGGCCGACCCTGCTGGACGACCTCGTTCCAGACCCCGGGGCCGCGGAGCACCGGTTAACGCTTCCCGGGTAATTCTAGAGCGGCTGGTGCTCTCTGGTCTCCTGGTTACGCTGACGCTTGGGCCCTACCAGCGCTTCGTGGGTGGCTTCTTCCAGAATGAATTTTAAGAACACGTGACACCCTGCCGTAATCTCAGAGTGCACGCTCTCACTCGTCAGCGTCCTTTCTCTCCTGAATTCTTTTAACAGTGTGCTCCTCCAGAAAGCTAACTCAGCATTTTCTTGTACTCCTTTTATACCTATTACTTTTGACCACCTTGGGTGAAAGTGAGGGATTGATTCATCAAAGATAGCAGAGCATCTCTCTTATTTTCTATACTTGAAAAATTGTGAGCCACTCTTAATGCAAAACACCTAGTAAATTATATTCATCCACTCAGTTTATTCTCTGCAATATGTCCAAGTTTTATTCTTTGTACTATTGAATTTTATGAAACTGTTATTAGAATGGTTTTACTATGCGAATGGCAACATGAGTTCTAAAACAACAACACATCCAGACTTTTGAAAGAATATAGCATGTAGCTGGTTTGGGAGTTAATTGGGGTATATACTGAGTTGTTTCATGACTATGGTAAAATGATAATCAGCTGTAGTGAGCAAGACTGCTTTTGACTAACTCAAGGTGTGGCTCAGTGCGGGCAAATACACCAAGGTCGGTTGGTAATATACCAAGGTCGGTTGGTGATACACCAAGTTCGGCTGGTGACCCAACAGTGAGTTGGACAGTAGCCACGGCTTTGGGGAAGCTCATGTTCTCATAGAGGAGACAAGTGCCACCGTGTCAGGAGGCAGCCTGTGACGTGACGGAAGAGAAACAGAGGAATCTGGAGTGGAGAGAGCGCCTCTGTTGTGTGTGGTTGTGGAAGCCTTGGAGGTTTCCATTGTTACTGTGTAAAATCAAAGGAAGCCACAGTGTGTGTGTGTGTGTGTGGTGTGTGTGTGTGTGTGTGTGTGTGGTTGGACGTGGGAAGAGGTGCATTCTCTTTATTGCTTCAATACCATGTATTTGAGTGGTCTGCTAATTCAAGTTTCTTTTAGGCTCTTAGAATTGGCAAATCAGCTGTAAAACATTCAATTTAGAGGCCATTTGCTTAGATAAGATACTTAACTCTATTTTATTTAAACTCGTGACCTTTACACTAATTGAAAAGCATCAGAAAAGCAGCCGCCTATGTAGTCACTAATAATGTCTTTGTGGAAATTACCGAGTTAAGTTTTGTGATTTCGACTGGCCTCTGTGTAGTTTCAGCTTAATGTGTAAAGTAACTCTTTTTTGTAATTCGGTGTGTTTTGAATATTAACTATGTGTCTGCACTTCTAATACGGTCCTGAGAGACAACTGCTCGTCTGGTTTTCGCCCACCCTGACCGAGACCACGTCCGGTCACTCGCTGAACAGAGGGACGGCGGCCCCAGGAATAAGCCTCTCCGACGGTAGACAGTACCGTTCCTCCGCCGGCATTTCCTCCCTGTTCCTGAATTCCACCAGCCCCACCAGAACCCCGTATCCTCGCTCGCACCTCCTGTAATATTGATGGTGCCGTCCTATTGTTGAGACTGTATCTGGCATTAGACTTTAAGGCAATGACTACAACGGACGATAGTCAATAGACACGGACCTACATACGTGACAGAGGCTCTCGTTTAATTCTCGTGGTGACTATAAAATAGGATTACTTTTGTCCTTGTTTTATAGACAAGGAAGTTGAGTCTGTCGTAGAAGTGAAATGTAGACAAATCAGGACTTGGACCCAGGCAATTCAGCTGCAAAACCCGCACTTCTAATCACTAGGCTGTTCTGCTCCTACGAGTAACGTCACACAGGAGAAAACCAAGGAACCTCCTGGGTTCTAGCTTATTTTGTTAGACCTGGTGGACAGCGTGACTCATCTGTGGGCCCCGCACTGACTGGCGAGAATTACTGCTAGGATTCCACGTTGCCGTGCTTCCTAACCTCACTGTAACAATTCTGTCTTTGTCACAATTGACTTTACAACCTGCAGGTTGAAAACAGAATACACATTGTGTGGAATTTTGCTGTAAAACAGTGGGAAAGCTTAACCTAGTCAAGTACTTAGTGCTGTACTTCTTAGTTGTGGGTCAAAGAGAAAGACTCTCATCTATTTCCACTGTAAGGGTAACTCTTCTATTTGTGAGTGTCTTCTAAAGGGTCGATGTCAGTTTGTAAATGTCGGGAGGCAAAAGAAACCTGGCTTCCTTATTTCCTGCACTTGATACTTCTGACCTTTCCCAGTGTCGGGGAGAAGCGCATGGGATGCAGAGCCAGAACCTTGGCCAGTTAGCCATTTCAGTGTAAAGTGTCTCTCCGGGCAACTGGCCTGCTTGTAACAATCACTCAGTCTCGATGCTTTCCTCCCCACGTCCCGTCTGCTTCTCTCCAAGGTGACAGCAGGGGCTCGTGTGCCCTGAGGATGACAGGGACGACCTTAGACCCACGCACCAGCCTACTGTCCTTGCTGGTGCTTGGTCTGTGTGGATCTCTGGCCATGCGGCCTGGTCTCAGCCTTGGTTCCATGTTCATTGATGTGAGTCTGGGTCCGTTTGGCCTTCGAAGGCATTTTCCTGGTGCCCATTATTGAAGCCCATGGATTCCAGTCGTTTGCCTCTGACCTCCACGTCTCTGCACCCCTGTGCATCCCAAGACTGTGCCCTCCCACGGCTCCCCGTTAGGTCCCAGAGAATCCTGGATCAGCCGTAAACACACACAGCCCACAGGGAACCAGTCAGAGCCCCTCAGGCTGTCTGCGTAGCCCCCTCCCTCCCCAAACGCAGCACCTTCACTCCAGGGCCGGGCACAGCGGGGCTGGGTGCCAGCTCAAATGTGGGGTCCCTCCTAAAGCCTCGCCTCCTCCCCAGCCATGACTCCTGCACTCCTGCACAAGTTTTCCTTCCTGTGATCCACAGGAATGGGTGGCCATGGGGCCACCTCTGCATGCTGTACGTGAACTGTGCCTGCCTCCCCCAGGCTCTGGTGTAGGAGCCCCAAAGCAACTAGGGGGAGGGATTTGCTGAAGATCATAATTATCCTTACTGCCACGTTACCCCTGACCTCTGTGGCTACCAAACAAACAAAAAAAACCAACACGCACCAAGCTTTTTAGTATGTTGAAAATCTCATTAGGAATGAGAACTCTTGTACTCTTTTCTAAGTTTCATCCTTAATATACTAGACTCTGAATAAGCTAAGCTCCAAGAAGAAAATGTTTTCTAGATTCTGTTTTGTATGTATGTGACGCCTTTTTTTTTAACTTCTGCAGAATTGTGAGGAATTGGAGGGAAGGCTCCAGAACCCTTACTAGAATGTTTAATGACCTGAAATTCCTTTAAAAAGTTGAACCTTGCTTTTAAAACCGTCTTGAACGTCCCGAGAGGTCAAAGGATTTTTATAAACAGATTCCTTGACAGTGGCCACGTTATGTGCTGTATATTTCAGGCTGATAATAAGGGCTCCCTGAGGGTCAGCGGGTCACGTCCCAGCAGTGTCTGATGAGACGGAGGGTTATCTCCCGTGTCAGCCAGCCGGCCCTGCGAGCAGTTTCGAGCCGGCAAGATAATGGGGTGGAATGCTGAAAGGAGGGCTGAAATCTACTGGAAGTGGTCACGTGCGAGAACAATAACTTTTAAAAATAAATGTAAGGCACCTTTTGACATCGGTAGGCATATTTGATCACTTTTAATGGGAGATATTTTAAGTGGATAGGTTGGACAGTGTATAAAGTGAATCATTTCATTTTATGCTTAGATTAAAAAAATACAAATTCTATCACACATGAGATTTTTGGTTAAGAAAAAGCTCCTGAGCAGAAATGGAAACCTGTGTTTGGGTAGAAGTAATCTTTCCTCTTCTCTGTTATGATCACTGAATTAACATCACCTAATACTACTAACATTTCAACTTCTTAATTGCTGTTTTAAGTTTGGAATATAAAATTACTCCTACCCAAACACAGGTGCAATAGTCACAGGAATCTTGAAATCGCTCTGCTGTATTATGTTTCCAGGACAGTATCTTCATAAACCATTATTCATTAATGTCTTTTTTAAAGTCACCCATTCTTTAAAAGACTTTTGATTTAGTCTCTGTATTTCCCGGCAAACGTCATCTTGCCAAATGTAAATGCACACTTCACATTGAGAAAAAGTTTGTGTATGTGTGTGTCCTGAACCTCAAGGAAATCTTTATCTTTACGTGTAGATGTGACCTGACTGACGTAGTCCAGGTTTGCTCTATCGCGGCCCAGAGACAAGAGTCTTCGAGCAGAGAGGGGCTCTGAGTATACAGTGGGGTGGGCTGCAGTGGGGCGGGATGACAGAGCTCCCGACACTGCTGCAGACACGGCGTGTGTGTGGCTTTGGCATTCGCTCTCACAGAAGGCGGGTCTTCAGGCACCACGGGTTTTTATGTGGGCACGGAGGTGGGGGGGGCACACGCTCACTGTCCCGAAGCCCGCAGCCCGCAGCTCTGCCGGCACCGAAAGCTGGTGGCTCGGGAAGCCTGCGGTCAGCCAGCAGAGGCCACTCACGGCTCGCTGCTGACACTGGGCGGCCGGCAGCACGGCCTGTCTGCAGTCACAGTGGCCGTCACCCCGAGCCGGTTAACACTGAGTGTCTTACTCAGAAATAATTACATCGCATGGCATTGCAAAACAAAACAGGTGTTGCTGTATTGTTTTCTTCATTGAGTAGATTATTCTTTTCTACAGAAGTATTTAGATTATTATCAGTGTCTTCCAGAAATGAGAATTTATTCCCTTATTAGAAGTATCCTTATTCTAATAGGCCAGCGATTCTAAATCCTTAATTCTTCCTGCTGACTTATTTTAACTAGGGAAACGGTGGTTTAAAATGAAGATTTAAAACAATCGCGTTGTTTAGTTTTAGAGTTAAAACCTAATTGCTAATGTTACATGTGTGGACACACGTTTCTAACCCTTCACCGCTGTAGCCTGATTTGCATTTTGACAGTACTTCCAGAGAAACGCAGGTGCTCCTGTTAGGTGACAGTGTGCTCAGGTTACTTCCAGATCGCCGAAGTCTGTCTTCGTCACCACCGCACGGGACGCTGGCAGCCCGAAGGCCGGCATCTCCCCGTGGCCGTGGGCGCGTCCTATGGGGAAGGCTAATCCCCGGCTGAAAGGAAGGCTTTGTGCCCTCCGCGCTTGACTCCTTCTGATTTTTTTTTTTTTGGCTCTTTATAAAACCTGTCTGGTTTCAAGGTGCAAGCTCACATTCACACCGAGGTCTGTTTTTGAAAGAAAAACCAGTCCAAGTCCTCCAGTTGTCCACGGTCCCTCACATATTCTCATTATGAAAATGTGCGCTCCTCTCTCGCCCGGTTTTCCAGTGTTTTACTGCCTCGGCGGTAATGGCTCGCCGCGGTGCCATTTGTCATTCTCATTAGTCTGTCCCTGACGCGTGCTGACACCCGTCTGAGCCACCGGGCTCACTCGACTTCAGATCGCCCAAGGGCCAGCCTAAAGTTACAAGTGGGGACCATGGCGTCCTTGGATGCATGATTCTAGGGTGGAGCTTTTCCAAGAACATAAAAGAGTCCCCCTCCCTCATCCACAGGGCCTGTGTCCTGAGACTCCCCGTGGACGCCCTGCACTGCAGGGAGTACCAGACCGTATACACACACGCACCTACTGCAAAGTTGAGTTTGCAAACGAGGCACAGTGAGAGGTCGACAAGAGTAACTAGTAATAAGGTAGGAACAGCGATACCAACACACTGTAACAAAACCTGTGTGAATGCGCCCTCTCTCACACACTCTGTCCTGGGTCTGCTGTCCTGCAGTCACCCTGTTTCTCGTGATAACGTGTGACGACACAGTGCCTAGTGAGGAGTTGAAGGGAGAACAACGTGGGCGTTGTGACGTGGCTGCTGTGAGGGTGACATGCACCCAAGCACTCAGAACCCCCGACAGTCCATCTGACAGTGGGCAGGTAGCCCGCATCCACCTGGGCAGGTGGGCTCGAGGCTTCTTCACGCTACTCACACTGAGGCTCAGGCTAAAACGTGTGAGCTGTTTATTTCTGGAATTTTCCTGTAATATTTTTGGACCACGGCTGACCGTGGGCAACTGAAACTTGCAGAGGGAACCGGTAGACCAGGATGCTTCGAGCCAGTCCCCGAACACAGACAACGTTTGTCTCGGGGTATTGTCTTTGGCGGAGTCCCCTGTCGGGGGAGGAGTAGGAGGCTGTGAACAGCACAGCCGAGGTCCCAGTGCAGCTCTGGTGCGCCGTCGTGACCTGCGGCCTGTGCCCTCAGCCCGGTGGGTCTCACTTTTCACGTACTTGAGGACAGAACCCATTCCCGTCGGCCAGCTCGCCTGTGAAAACACCTTATCTGTAGGTGAGGGCTATCAAGTGCAGCAGCGTCATTCTCACTCATGACAATGATGTTTCCACTAGTTATATGAATTCTTGATGGTCTTGGGTGGCCATTATCACACTCTTCATTGTTGGTGCATTTATGCTTCCACCCCTCCAGGGAGGATTAAAGATTGCTTCATAAAAATAGAGACAGTTTGGAATGCTTAACCTTGGCACGTGGGTAAAAAACATCATGAGGTTCACCCACTGAGTTACATCCACTACGCTCTGTCACTTGGTAACGTGAAGTTCTCACTTGATAACCTGACTCGATGCTGCTGCAGAGGTCCTCATGAGCGGGGGTTCCCCTCAAAGTCTTGCCAGCATGAGCTCGGCTGAAAAGAGCAAGATTGTTGGTCAATATGGATATATTAAAAAATGGGAAAGGTGATGAAAACGGCATCCCTTTTTGTAATGCTAGGATTAGATTCTATAAGATTTCAAACGCTGAGGCATTTTCTTAGTTGAAAAACCAGTTTACAGTGTACAACTGTAGGAATTGAATAGGACACGTTTTGAAACATCAGGAAATTCCATTGTTCTCAGAAATGGATTGTCTTCCTTCCAGAATGTTCCTCCCAGGAGGACACTGTCTGAAGCTAAGACTCCAGTCAGTAAGGGCCGTGGTGAGCTTTTCCTGGCGTCCGAGTCTTCCCAGGCCCACGCCAGCCTTCTGCACGCACCTGTTACCTTTCAGCTTCTTAGAGCCAGTGAGGAAGATGCCCCTTAACGCACTGTACAAGTCCACATTTTACTTTAATAGACATCTGGACAAATGAAGTTAAGATACGAATTACCACATGCATGACTTGCTGACATTTTTATTCTTTAAAAAAACAAACAAACATTGAAATCAGGTTCCTTAACTTAAAACGGTTGTGGCATCAAAAAGATGGGTTCACGGTAACAGTGTAACTGCAATTACCCCGCTTCCCATGTACCACGTACAAGACAGTCAATTTAAACGTCTTCCTATACACACAGTAGTTGTATCAAATGGAGCCGTTTTCGGTTCAGCGCAATGAGCCGTTACTGCCTGAGGAGCTAGAGAGGGGGTTGCACTGGCCAGGGAGGATCCAATCAGAGAGTGCCTGGGACGCCTTTCTCATTGGGTTTAATTCTACATCCGGCGCAGAGCTGCGGACGGCTCTGGGCCGAGGACACAGACACGTGCACAATAGCTATGTAGAGACAGTCGGATGCGGCCGGTGGGGGATGATGGATGGGAGCAGGGAGAGGGAAATTGCAGGCGACTCCCTTCTTGGGGATGATTTTTGTCCCCTTCTTCCTCTCCAATCAGGTAGCCGCTCTGTTTCCCTTTAATCTGATAAATGGCACCCCTCTATGCGACCCGAATTGTCATTTTCTTTGCATTTGCCTTAAAAGTAATTCTAAAGTAATTTTTTTTTACTTTTTTGTATGTTGCTTTAGAAGTAACTCTAATGTTATTTTCTTCGACGTTTTCCTTCCCCATATAGATTGTGCCTTTTGTGAATTGTGACCATCCTGTAATATTATATGTGAGAATAGATGACACAGGAAATATTTTATTCATTCTCCCGACTGTCTTGTAACAGAACTTTCTCGCCAATTTATAAAACTCGGGTTCTCTCATTTGAAATACTTGTGGGGATTTCTTGCTTCTCCTGTGTAGGGTTAAAAGGTACATATTTCATTCATTCATTTTAGCAGCTATTCATGAAATCCATTACTGCTAAACATTCACGGTGTCATTTTCGGATGCTTGTTGTTTAATGAAGATGACTGTACGGACCAGCAGCTTTAAGTTTTCTTCCACCTCCTTGCCCTCCTCCCCTCACTTCCCACCCCCAGGGTTCAAAGTCCTCTTTTCCAGCCCATTTTTGTGGAGCTGTTTTCCTTAATACCTGTCACATGCATTCGACTGGCACGTTTGTTGGAGGTACTGGGGGGTGGGGGGGGCCTTCACTGCAAGTCCCACTAAACGATGAAGGCTTGTTTCGCTCTTCAAAGAAAGGGAGTCAAATTAATAATGGACCTTCCGAAGCAGGAGACCTCTGGGCCCTGACAACCTGGCGGGGAGTGCGTGGCCAGGCCTGCCTCCCGCCCGCAGCCCTGGCAGGTCTGACGGGCCAGGCCTCGCGGCACTGAAAGGCCTCCTTGTGAGTGGCAGCCCGCCGCCCCGCGGGTTTGTCAGCGCAGACCCTGGAGCAGAATGAAATGTAGCTGGGAACGGGAGCCAAGGTCAGAGGAAAGGACTGTCCTCTCGGGAAGGAGGGCGGCTCGGTGCCCTTCCGCGGAGACGCCCTCCGTCGGCTCCCACGAGGCTGCGTCCTCAGTGAGAGTATGAGCAGCGGTCATCCATCCTGAACGGCCTCTTTGCTAGTCCCAGGGGACCGCTGTGTTTCAGACAACCGCGCCTGATTTGGATTGGGACGCAGGGGGTCCGGTGACAACAAAGTGAAAATGCCGTATTATTAGGGCAGCTGTTCTGTTTCTCTTTGGAGGAAAATGGCTAAAATCGGCATCAGCAAATTAGTGATAGACAGAATAACAAATTGCTCTTCGCGGATCTAACAAAATTGGAAAAATAGATATTTTATCATTAGTATCGTTTAGCTGGGTGTCCCATGTATTGGTGCTTGCCGACCTTAGGAATGTTGATGGCACTCATACTGCTGTCATTACATTTGTCTCTCTCACTTCTAACGTTCCCATTTTCTGAGGTTGGTGACCTCATTGTGAGTAGCAGCAGCAAAAACTTAGCCTCCTGTGGACTTTCAACATTATAGCTCATTTCATCACCTAAAAAGGCCGGAAGTCGACCTAAACATTATGTTACCCAGGGACCTCCCATTCCTCCCTAGCTTTGGGTATGTTTTTTCTTATTTAATAATTTGTGGAATAAACATAGGCCATGAAAGGAGATATCCCTACTTTGTTAGCATTGTAGTCACTACTGATGTAGTCGCATTAATAAGTGAATCCTAAGAATTCAGGGCATATAGTGTGATGCCCAAGATCATCATCAGTAAATATTGGCTAATGGCAGAAATGGCCGTCGCCTCCAGTGTTCTAACCCACAACAGATCATGGAATTAGATCGTGGAGATGGGTTTCTCGCCAAGAACAGCCTGCCAGCTCCCTATCTGCTCCTGTGGAACAGAAGCTACGTTTTCCAACCCATAAACTTTACCAGGCGAACATTTTACTGTGTGTTCAAAGGGATCGGAGTTTGTTTTCTTTGTGATTTCTTTCTAAAACACTTCTGGGATAACTGGAAGGCATATTTTGGGGGGCATTTATAACTACCATCCTTGATGGTTTACTCGACATTAACAGTTTGAGCTGATGTTTAAAATCGCTTCACTGTATTTTTATAAAGATTATTATCAGACCCTGAATTGTAAAATTTGTAGAAAGACCTCTTTCTGCACGAATGTTTCCAGACACTTTCCAGTCCTGTGAGGTAGCTACTAATAAGCATTCACAATAAGTACGCGTTTTCAGGTTGGAAATCCACGGGACCCCCAGTCTAGTGCCCCTTCCCACAAGCGGAGCGCTGTTCTGAGGTCACTCGGTCAGACTGTCTGTCGGGGTGTCTGCCACTGGAGTGGCGAAGGGCTCTCCTGTCAAAACACTGTCCTCCTCCTGAGGCAGACCGGTGACACTGACCCTGAGACCTTCGTGCTTAACTTCATCTTTTTCAAAAAAAATTCTAAATCGTATCTGGTTATGTATCTCTAAAAGTCAAACAAAAGTTGGCTTGAAACAGCAGGAAAGGATGTTTGCTTCTATTCTTTTTAAAAAGGGCCATGTTCCACGTAAATCATGCAAAGTCATTTAAATATCTCCATTTGCAACTGTAAACCTTTGGTGAGTTATTTGCAGCAATTGAATCGAGCTTATCCTTTATCTATGTACATGATGTCTGAGAAATACCTACTATGATTATTTCTGACTAGATTGAAAGCTTACATTTGTATTGTGGTATAAATTAGTTACAAATCCTGTTTTATTGTATTTGGCTGCATTGTTTTCATCAGGCAATTTATCACGTGGGCGTATGTGAAATTTCTTCATTTATTCAATTTCAGATTACGTATTTCAAGCCAGAGCAAGACTTTAAACATTTTTCCATAAGTATAGCTTCAGGTAAACAAGCAATTTTAGCCCCGAAAATAGCTTCTGCTTCTGTCAACACGTTGTTTATTCTTTCTCCGAGATAAAAAGTTCAGTTTTCTGATATTTGTCCCAAGATAAAGTCAGTAAACAAGATTAATATAGTGTGGAAAAGGTTGTCAGCAGCCCTGGCAGAGGAAATAAGTTGCCTGAACACAGAGCAGACTGTAAACTGAATAAAAGTGTCAGGTCCACCCCAAGATAATGTGATCACGAACCTCTAACAAAGCGTGACATGGGCACAGCCGGCTCTGCTCGGAGCCGCCGCGGGGAAAATGGATTACCGCGTCCCGGGGACGCCCACTGGACAGGCGTGGGAGCCGTGTCTGCGGGCGGGGGCCGGGGGCCGTCCTGGAGCGGGGCCACAGGTGGACCTGTGCTGCTCAGACCACGGGGTTACTATCCGTGTCCCCGCCCGGGCACACGGGCGGTGTTCGCATTCCTTGGAGTGCCCGACAGTGCGCTGGCATCCTGGTGCCCAGGTGAGACGAGGAGAAACGCATCTTTGAAACGTTAGTTGCCCGCCTCCGGTGCCCTTCTGACTCTTGGCGCCTTTTCAAAACTCTGCACCCTGGACGGCACTTCTGCGATTGTAGAAGGACTGTGTTTTCAGCACGAGAGCCTGGCAGGACCTCTTGTGGCCCGTGTGCGTCTGGTCGGTGGTTACCCTGCCTTCGTTTCGCGTGGTGCTGCCCGTGTGCTCTCCAAGCAGACGGCGGAGTAGTGCATCCTTTCGTACCGGGAGTAGGCTGCCTTCGGAACATGCTTTTGAGACTTTAATTTGTTATCGGGTTTGTCATTTTTATTTAGAAATACAGAAATAAAATATTGTGCTTTTAGGTGAAATTACAGTTCCTGGCTTTATGGGAAAACCGTAGGAAGGTCCCGTGTCCTCACTTCCTTCAGTGTCTGTATGCCGGTGGGAGGCGGTGTGCAGGGTGGAGGGGAGTAAAGGGGGGAAATGGGACAACCGTAATAGCATAATCAATAAAATACATTAAAAAAATAAATGTGTACATTATAATGCATATTGTCTATCGCTGGGAATGGATTACAAACACATCGGCCTTGGAAATATCATTTGCTCCCTGAAATTGTGCTCGGATTTTGAGATTCAGTATTGCAGTCTCCATGTCAGAGTGGGTGTCCTCCAATGGAGATGTCTCTGTGATTCGCTCTCGTTCGGGAAGCTCATCTCTGGCTCATTTTTTTTTTTTTGTTTTCGCCCTCCCTCCAGGGAACCGCCCCGGGCCCCGTCAGCCACAAGAGGATGGTCCACTTCTCTCCAGATTGCTACCACGAGTGAGTACGCGCCGACTTCCAGTTTAGCTTGTCGGACTTTTGTCCATGCCCTGCCTTTGGGGAATCGGTCGCTGTTGCCAGTAAAGGTGGTTGCATCTGTATCCAGCCTGAGGAAGAGTAAATATCATAGGCCAGCGACTGTCTTACAGGAACCATTTCCAGGAGTCCCCCACGGCAGAAACTGAAATAAAGGTTGTTAAATGCTGTCGCTCTTTTGTTTGCGGTATAACTGGAAATTCATGTGTTATTTTTAAACCTTTGAATTTTATTACATTAAGCAGCATCCAGCTCCTCACCGTTCTCCCGTCCTTCCTCCCCAGCTCTTTCTAAATCACGACAACGAGCAGTAAGGGGCTTTTCCCCATGACTCCTCTGCTGTCTGCTCCTGACCCACGTAAGCTGGGAGGGGCCGGTCGTGTGTTTCCATTCAGCGACACACGAGGGGGAAGCTGATTTACGACGTAATTCCAAAAATCAAGGCGTTGAGCTTTGACTTTGATGGATTCTTGGGTAAATTTCTAGGTGCTAACACTATTTCCAAATACATCTTTGTTTGGAAAAGCTTAGGCACATTACATATTTGGGCTCAATACCATGTGTCTCCTGCGAAGTTGGTTGAACTTGCCAAAGGCCATAAAGTGTTGAAAGACTTGAATTACTGAATGAATTTTTTTCTGGCAAGCAATCATATTAGGGTCCATTAGATCCTACTCTTAAAATTCATTTCTTAACAATTATAAAACAAAAATTATAGTTCAGATATAGCTTGTTTTATATAGATTGACATAAGTATAATTTATATAATATAAAATGCTATTTATACACCTATTGTTTTATATGGATATTCACTTTATTAGCTTATTTCCTGCATTTTTATTATTCTATAAGACCTCCTCTGTATTGTTCCTTGAACAGAAGGGGAAAAAGCAGAGTAAGGCATTTATTACCTCAGAATGGCAGCCGAACGGCTTGCATATTTTCTTCTTAATTGTCTGTTCTGACATGAAACAAGAACTGTAGCAGGCAGGTTCACAGTTGTGTCTAGACCACAGACTGCACGTGGCCGTGATCGTCAGAGCTCCCAGGGCAGACCAGGGCTGCGTCTCGCTGTCCCCCCGTGACCCCAGGCCCGCAGTGCCTGAGCAGTGACCCAGTGAGAGAGACAGGGCAGCGTGGCTTTAACATGGGACACAACGGATGAAGTCAGCTGACTGTCGCTTCCCAACTTAGCCAGTACAACCCCCACTCTGCTCTCCTGACACCCCCCGACACTAGTCTCCCCAGTGATCCCCTCAAATAAGACTCTCGGGACGGGGGCACTCAGATGTCACTGGCTTTAGAGTTTCCTCCGCTCCCCCAATGCGCATTATCACCGTTCCCTCCACACCTGGGAGTGGGCTCCCGTGAGGACCCCACGTCCTGCACGCTGCAAGTTCTGTTTTTTCCGTAGCTCCTGCTGCTGACCCACCTTGCCCACTCCCCGCTCCGTGAGTTTAATTCAAGCTCCGTTATGTTTGAAGTTGAGTCTTGCGTGTCTTTCTGTCTCTGTTCCCTCCATTTCAGTATGTGGTACTGAACATCGCTCAAGTTCAGTTCTGACCCCTTGATTCCCCTGCTTAAAACCCAGCATTGCCTCTTGCCAATGCTGGAGAAACCGCCTCCACGTGTCATCCGACACCCTCCACACCGGGCTCCAGTCACCAGCTCACCCCAGCCTCTCTCTCTCCCTCCCAACAATGCCTGGGGTCCCGCTATCCGGTTGGCGTCTGCTCCCCGAACACAGCCTCCACCTCACTGCCCATGGTGGCCTGCCGCTGGGCTCCAGCACCCCCTCCTACCGGTATCCATCAAAGTCCAATTTCTGATCCAGAACCAGTTACAAACCGCCTGCTTATCAGAAGGTGCGAGGTGCAAGTAGCAGAACAACTCTGGAGGAGTTCAGTAACCAAGGGACTGCCCTAAGCAAATTCATTTGCCAGTTTCTTTGAACAAGGTTTCCGAGCGCTCAGGTCAATGAAAACACAAAGTATGAATAGAATTGATGCTGAAGGTAATAGTCGTCAAGGGGCATGTGAACTAATTTGGGGGGAAAAGTTACTCATGATGCCATTCTAATAAAATCTTATTTTTATGGTTAGTATTTTCAAAATGTGTTGATTCTGCTGGTTTAATTGAACACTAACGATAACAGTTTCAGATTTGAAATCACTGATTGTTATCAACTGACAGTTGTTTTCAGCATTGGCTGGTAAACTTTTCCAGGTAACTCTTCAGCTCTAGTTTTATAGTCATAGAAATGTAAGAAAATCAGCCTTGGCTGGCGTAGCTCAGTGGATTGAGCACGGGCTGCGAACCCAAGTGTCGCAGGTTCAATTCCCAGTCTGGCTACACACCTGGGTTGCAGGCCACGGCCCTCAGCAACCGCACATTGATGTTTCTCTCTCTCTCTCTTTCTCCCTCCCTTCCCTCTCTAAAAATAAATAAATAAAGTAAAATAAAATAAAATAAAGAAATATTTGCTTTAAAAATACACTGCAACAAGTAATTGCACACACACAAAATCTCATCATGTTTAAAAAAAAGAAATGTAAGAAAATTGTGTGTGGGGGGTTGTGCATAGACAGATATGTACATGCAGACATTTTGGTTGTGGAGCAATATGGTGGGGTGGACACTGAAAGCCTTGAACGTGAAAGTCTGTTACATTAGGATAAACCGTGAGGCAGACAATTAGAAACGCAAGGAGCTCAAGGAGAAAAAAAAAACATGTAAAATTTTTCACTTTTAAAGAAGTGCTTGTCATGTTTTTTAATATTTAATCACAGTGCTATTTGGATTTGTATGTATGTATTTTAAAAGGTGGTGTATGGTTTTAAAATCAGTGTCTATAATTGATAGAAAACTAAAGTTCTGCACATGTTTAAACTTTTCTTTTAGTATTTTTAAAAGATTTTATTTATTTATTTTTTTAGAGAGGGAAGGGAGGGAGAAAGAGAGAGAGAGAAACATCAATGTGCGGTTGCTGGGGGCCGTGGCCTGCAACCCAGGCATGTGCCCTGACTGGGAATCGAACCTGCGACACTTTGGTTCACAGCCCGAGCTCAGTCCACTGAGCTACGCCAGCCAGGGCTACATGTTTAAATGTCTAGTGAAAAGTTTTAGATGTCTACACGAGAGTATATGAGGAGGATGTTTTCATTACTGCTTCAGGTACATGAACATGCGCTCACAGAAACCCCTATAAATGATGTTTTCAACAATTAGCAGTTTTGCTCACTGACCAGAGAAGTCGGGCCGTGGTGGTCGCGGGGGTCTGAGCAGGCAGCACCAGTATCTGCCACGGCCTCCTTTTAAGGAGTCTTTGGTATTTTGCCCCACATTTCCACCAGCAATTCTCCACACCTTTGATATTCCCCCTTAGAAACTCTGTCTTACTTTTCTCTAAGTTTCTTAGAATGTATAGCACTTCCTAAAACAGAGAAATCAGTAGGTAATTTCTGAGAAAATGTAATGTTAAGCTTGACTTTCTGAAAATACATACATTAAAATGTGGAAAATAAAATTAATATATCACTACTTATTATTAAAACGTATTTAAAGCATCAGATGAGGTTACTTTTTATTCACTCCACTTCCTTTTATGTACTGACCCTAAATCGTTTCAGAATTTCTTCATACTTTTCTCCAATCACTTCTGAGATACTTATTTTCTAATTGAATAAATATGATATATTAATTAATTTTAAAATTGATATTTATATTGTGTTTGTTTCATTTTAAGGTATAGGATATTTACCTGAGAGATTGTATATACATTAAAATTTATTTTTAATGCACATGGGTAACTGCTTAAAATCCTATGATGAATTCCTTTATAAAGCAAATATTCATCCTTTTATTTTATCTTTTGTGCAAATATTGAGTTTGCTTAAAGCAAGATTTGCCTGGATTAAAGGTTATGTGCACTGGGAATACTTTCACACTTTGAAATGTAGCATAAATGGCTTTATAGGAAAAGTGGCTTTAACTTTATGTTGAGGTAAGTGAGATACATTGGATCAGTGCCTCCTCTGATTTTCCCTGCTTCCCTGGGTGAGTCATTTAGCTTACATGTGTCTTAATTTTTGGTTGTAGAAAAAGGGTGATAACAGTCCCTTCTTAGAGAAGACGTTGTCACCAAATACTGATGTGACATACAGAACGATTATTCAACTGCATTTCAAGATGACGACGAGGGCGCTTTATCTGGACAGCGCATTTTATTTTTCAGAGGATTTTCATAAGCACCACTCTGACCAGTGAGCTTACTGCTTCATCCCCATTGCACAGCCAGTCTGAGCTTTCTAGGGTCGCGCACTGCCCTCGTCCAAAAGTCAATTGAAGAAACGGTGTCTTAAGCATCTCTTTCGTATTTGGTGGCATGCCATGCCTGCTGGGCAGTCCTAAAAACATTAACTACGAGTGTCGGCGTCTCTGATGACGTTTAGGGATACAAAGCCACTGAGTGACCGTTCAGATTACTACTATGTTCACTGCATACAACGGGGGAAGAAAACTAACACGGAAACAACAATTACGTGTCAGAGTCTTAGTCTGGCTTCAGCCCCCTGATACTGCAAGGGAGGTGGGATTCATCTTACTTTATGTACGCCAAGCTTTGTTCCCAGACACACCCAAGCTGCATCTGAATCAGGGGGCGAACTGAACTTGACAGCCAGAAGGTGGTCAAGTTTCAATGAGCCAATCTACGTGTGAACATTAGCACGGTGCCGGGTGGGGGTGTGTTAACTGCTGTGAACGGGTTCGAGGTGTGTTCCGCTGAAGCTCCCGGATTCACAGCGAGAGAGCTCTGTGGAACACAGCCAGTGGATATGAGATTCTGGTATTTTCAATGTTTTTTAAGACTCCCAACAATCAAAAGATCATAATTTGTTGTAATGATGCCATAATTAAGTTGTACTGAATGATAGCATTTGTAGATTTTATAACCAGAATTGATTCATAAAATGAATCCAGTCCCAGCAGTTTATGTTAACATAATTAAATGGAAATTTAATTCTAACTGAGTTTGCTTATTAAATTGAAAATTACTGGGTTGTGAGCACTCTTACATTTCTGTCAAAATTGCTGTAAGTCTAGAATTACATGAAATATCCATTAAAATAAAGCATATTTAAGGCTCCGTGGCGGGCGGCAGCCACGTTTCCTAGAGCGCACGCAGACCGGTCACGGGAGAGGTCCACGCCGGCTAACTAACGCCTCCCCTCTTTCCTCCGCAGCCACTGGTTCGGCCCCGGGGCGAGGACGGAGCACGGCCAGGTAAGGGGCCTCCTGATGCAGAGGACTCTCCTCAGTCTGCTTCGGATTCTGAACCGTCTCCCCTCAGGGCAGGGGGGGCGGCGTCACGAGAAAAGATACAAAGTCTGGTTTATAGAAAAAGGTCCCATACACCGACCAAATGCCCGACCCTCAGTGAGCGCCCCGGGTTCCCCTGCCACCTTCCTCCCCCACACATGTCTCGGGAAGAGACTCTGGAGTTCATTTCTGTGTCGCTTTTGTGAAGTCAGGGCACTGAATAGTCCGTGTGTTTAAATAATGAATTTGTGTGAAACGTGAGGTCAGCCAGCAAGAGAATATTTTTATCTTTGAAGTTTAGGACGTGGCAATAGTTTCTTACAGGTTGATGTTATATTTCTTTTTTTTTAAGATTTTATTTATTTTTAGAGAGGGAAGGGGGAGAGAGAGAGAGAGAGACATCAATGTGCGGTTGCCGGGGGCCGTGGCCTGCAACCCAGGCACGTACCCTGACTGGGAATCGAACCTGCGATGCTTTGGTTCGCAGCCCGCGCTCAATGCACTGAGCTACGCTAGCCAGGGATGTTATATTTCTAGATGTGTTTTTTACTTGTTATCAGAGCCCATGGCAGCAGAGCGATTAGCTGGCTTGGCAAGAACCTGACATCCATTTCCGTCCACTTTGCATCAAGTTTGTAGAGAGAGTAGTGCACTTCCTTTGTCCCCTGACACCCTAGTCCTTTCCCTGCAGCGCGCTGGGCAATTTAGGGCTTAAATGTATGACACATACAAATCTCAGGCTTGGCATCCTTGCTAGGCTTTTTCTTCGTTATTGATTATAAAAGTTATTTTTCAAGTGGGTCAGAAATAGGATATGTTAGAAATGCATGGGGACGATAACCCCCAAATGCAGGGAGACCCTTTCTCCTGAGGGGCTGGTGAGTCACGGGGGTCGGGAAGTGGAGGGAGTTGGGTGCAGAGGGAGCTGGGTGCAGAGGGGCGCAGGCGGGGCAACGGTCATCAGGGACGTTACTGTCGGGGCCACGTTCTCCCTCCCACGCTGGGCAGCGTGAGCCGCAGCCCCTTGTCCTCAGGCGAGGGAGGTGCCAGAGTTTCCTTCGATAGAAACTGCGCCGTATCCCTTAACACACGGGAGCCTACTTGGAGAAAAACATCTTGTGAATTCCGTGGTAAGGGGTTTTTTTGGTAAATGTGCCTTTTTTCAGGAGAGCGATCTGCCGTCTCAAGGCCACTTCTCACATCATGATAGAGTGTGCGCCGCTTTCTCTAAAGATGTGGAAATTCGCTGAACGGTGTCTCTGATGTGTTCGTCTTCTATTTCTGAAAATATTATTAGACTCTCAGCTTTCCCAGTCGCTTTGGGCTCCTTTGAGTACAGTGCTCACAAAAGATGCCACTCCTAGTAGTAAGTTGCGGGAGGATATACGTTATCCCAAAATGCAATTTTTAAAGCTTATTCTCTACCTTTCAGAATGTGAGAAATACTCAAATGACATTATACATTCATGTTTTAGATTGTAGTATAGCTGGTTGCTTCCCCCCAACCGTTATTTCTGCAGGTGAAAATTAACTGATAGCTAATACATATAGATAGGAAAATAAACCAATTCCTTTTCTTTGAATTTTTAAAATCTTTTTGATCAATTTTTGGATCAGCCTTTTGCTCAAACTTGGATACTCAACTTTAGACTCTGATCTTGCCTACATAGGCTGTCAATGAGTAAAGGCAGTGGAGTCTTGGCCTTCGAGGTAGCTACGTTCTATCTGGTCCACGTGAACACTAACCACAGCGGCAAATGCTGAACCATGGCTCCTGAGGACACACGAGGTTAGCTTCCTGAGCGCCCCTGCTCGCAACAGAGTCATTAGCTGGCCAATGTGTAGCCTGATGCCATTCAAGACACCTCGTTTGTTACATCTCATTGGTTCTAGAACACTGACCTCCTGGCCAACAGCACCAGAACTTGGGCTGGAAGGAACCACCACAGCCTTCTTGCCCTTAGGAACATGAGACAGCACTCCGGCACTGCACTTGGGGGGCCTTTTACACAGTGAAGTTGCCAACAAGAACACAAAACTGCAACAACACCCCAAAAATGCAGCACTAGGTAGCCCTTCGAAGGGGACACCTGTTCACAGTGAGAGAGCTAAAGGCAGACAGCGCCTCAGCCTGGCAGACCTCGGCTGGGAGCGTGCGCCAGAGGGACTCAGATACTTGCCTCTCCGCACACATCTGCGAACGCACGAGTGCCACAGGTACTGATTTCGGCATCACAAAGTCCAGCAGAGAGACGAATTTGCTGATATGTGATCTGCAAACGAGGGTAGACTGAACCTGTGTGTGTGTGTGTGTGTGTGTACAACTACACACACAGATGACTCACGCTGTGAAGGTAGGCATCGTCTCAGTTCCACTTAGACCGGGAAAAACTATGGCATAGTCGACTCTGGGCTAAACCTAGGCACACGCGATGAAATGCAAGACCGTGGAGTGTAAAACCCTTTGATGCGCTGTGGACTGAAGGACTGTCCGCCTGGGTGATCACCCTTTGTTTGTTTCTTGCCAACTAAGAGGTGCTCAGGATGCTAACTCCGCTGATTCAGAAATCCCACTTCCCACTGCCTTCTCCCGTCTTACACAAAAAGAGGGATTACGAAAAGAGAGATTTGTAAAAAGAATTTTTTTGAAAAAGTAGCTTTTCCCCTAAGCTGATTCTAATCTAGGGCAAGCGTGACGACAGGTGCTAGAGAAGGCCACAGCGAGGGCGCCATGAACACTGCTGAGGCCACAGAGGGACGCCACCCACGTCAGTCCGGAAGCTGAGGTCGGAGGCAGAGGCAGCTGCGTTCGTGAAGCCCCTTTTCTCTGCTGAGACTCTGCTGCCTCGAACATCTTGTGCTTTGACATCCTGACTCAGTTCACAAGTCTCTGAATGAGTCACAGATCGTAGTTCAGATCTTGCTCAGTTCTCCTTTTTGAGACTGAGGACGCTGAGATGCTGAGTAGGACGAGACTTGACATTATTCTGTAGACACTGGGGGAGTTGCCTGAGGAGTGGCTGCCAGCATACACAGCCCTGAGCCTGAACGCCTTCTGAGGGTCAGGTGGGAACGAGAAGACGGCTGTGGAATGAGGGTTCTCCTCTTTGCGTCTTCCTCTCCGGTTAGGGATTTGACACTTACAATAATCTTGTGAAATTATCCTGCGTAACCACAGAAAACCCTCGCCCCTTCTATGACCCATTCTCCTCACGGAACGCTTCTCCTGGTTTGATTCAGCAACTTTTGAAATGGTGTTCCTTTCTGCAAACCTCGCAGGGAACTAGGTTTCGTGTTTATGAATTTTAATGTGATTCTTATGTGAGTCATTGTTTAACATACACCTGCAGGTCACTAATAAGGGGCTTGTGTCTCCGTGTGGCCCAAGTCCAGCAATCTGAAAGTCGGGAGGTAAGCAGTACTTCGCGCCGTGCTCAGAAACCCTATTTTCAGTCAGAGTTGACATTGTGGAGTCAGGACCCTGGCAAGCGACCGCACTTGTGACATGGATGGGAGTTCAAGGGCACAACAAAATTATCCGGAGGAAGGACGAAAAGTCCCTCAAAGCCTAAGGCACCGCATGCACTTGCTTACCTAGAGGGAAGCTCAAGGCTTCTTGGCTTTTATCGTGAGTTCCTGACCTGTCCTCCTTGCCCCCCATTTTCTGTCCTTTGGGGCACAGCAGAAACATGTTGGGGATCTTTCAAATACAAATATGTGTTCTTTTTTAAATTCTGGTAATACTCTGGATTAATTTTTTCATCTTTGCCCCTTTACGGATGTAGGTTCCCGTATGAACTTGTGAATTCATGACCCAAAGATCTGAATCTCTATATTTTTTTAGTCTGAGCTTGCGTGTGAATTTGCAAGTCATACCCAGATTTATAATTTGATTGTTAAAGTGAGATAGTGTTGTGATGGCTCTCTACTACAGGTGCATTGTATTAAACAATCACACTATTGGTTTCTTTTCACACACGAAGCCCATCCAAACCGTACACGTGTGGGAGACAAGAAATCCCCACGTGACTTTAGTGCAAGGGGCCCCACTGCCGGAGTTCAGAGAACACACTGTTTCATTTAAGTTCATTTAAGTTCGCCCCGGTGGCGGCCTCCCTGTGGGCCAGACCCCATGGGTACAGCCTCATGGTTACCTTGTCGTTACAGTTACTCTGGAGAAAACGGAACTACAGGATTCTTATCTCCAGACATGGTGTGGGGAGTTTGAGTTCTTGGTTTGAACCACCTTAACTCAAATGTCAGGTATAGGGTTCCAGGGTCTGCCTTTTGTCTTTGAATTAGGAAAGGTAGTTAACTACCACCGTTAATTTAAGGTGGAGACGGAGGTTGCATCTCCCCTAGCTATCTGTGTCACAAAGGTTGGTTTGTACATCTGTGTTTTTAAAAGGCGCTAGACTTAGACATGTCAAAATAACTAATTTTTTTTTAACTTTCAGAAACAATTAAGTTTTCACGGTACGAAGTGTTTCTAAACGGAAACACTTTCAGATTAATGGACTTAAGATAATTGGTTGCTACCTTCTCTAAGTGGTAATAACGAGATGTGGCTTCAGCTATACATCGGATACTAGATCTCACTCCTTATCACTCTATCTGATCTATTTATTCATCCCACATATGTGTATTGAGCAGCAACAACAACAAAAAACCCTAGGCACTGCGCTGGCCCTTGGGTGTGCAGGCAGACCGAATAACTGAAGCAAAGGGCCGATGACGAGCAGGAACGTGACCCACAACCCAAACCGAAACGTTCGGTGTGGCTGGGATACACAGTCTACGGGTAAAAGAGTGAGGGTGCGGTAGAAGGAGGTACAATAAACCGTGAGTTCAGGAATGTGACCAGACTGTGTGCGAAGGGCCACAGGTGTCTTCTTGCACAAGGCCGTGGGGTCCGTCTGCTTCTGGAATGGCTGGCAGCTGCTGGAGAGGGGGCCAGGCTGGGGCCAGACGGGAGGCGTGCGGGCGGCGTGCACAGGTGACAGAGAGCGTCTGGGCCAGGGCGGTGGCCGTGGGGCCGGGAAGAACAGCTGCTTGAGAGAGATGGAATACGTACTTATTTCCCGAAGACACCCCTGGGGACCTACTTACGGCCTGCTCCTTCTCAAAGATGGCTGCACGTGGCCCATCCTGGGTTCTGAGGGAGGCCATTGACCAGTTCTAAGCGGTGACTTCATTAAAGGTCTTCGATACTGGTCAGACTCTAACCGCGGACAGACGGGCTCCTAATGATAATCATAATCGTGGCATTCGCACCATTTCCTCTGCACGTCCAGCGTTCTGGTCGTAGTGCTAAGCGTCTCACGTGGGTTACCTTGCTTTACACAGCAGCCTTGCGGGTAGATGTGACTGTGTCTCCATTCCACAGACGGGCACTGGGACTTGGGAAGGGAAGGGCTCGGCTGAAGGTTACACAGCTTGTGGATGGTGGATCCGTCATAAAGACCTGCCCACGTGTTTGTTACGGGCACAGCAGGGATTAGAACCCAGATCCCCCCTGCCCTCCCAGTGCTAACATTTCTGTTTTCCTTTGGGTTGATTTCTAATACAGAATACAGCTTCCTTGTAGCCTCGTCTGTGTCCAATCACTTGCTGCAAGAAATAAGCTAGTTTGAGTGAACAAACAGTAAAGAATAGTTTTGACTTCTTTTTGTTCCTTTTCAAACAGGTGAGGTGAGTGTGAAGGGTAGCAGATGGTGAGGCACTCTGAGAAGGCAGTCGGATATGTGTTTCTGCTAGTGATCTATTGGAAGCTAACAAT
Organism: Phyllostomus hastatus; assembly: GCF_019186645.2. NCBI lineage: Eukaryota > Metazoa > Chordata > Mammalia > Chiroptera > Phyllostomidae > Phyllostomus > Phyllostomus hastatus. The sequence goes on from NW_025333607.1 coordinate 16,676,923, forward strand.
TTCTTTGAAAGAATGTTTTAAGTGTATTTCTTTGTGAGGCCAATAAATGCAGAGGAAACAACACTATGTCTTTCATGCCAGCAGCGTAGGTGACAAAGCCTGGAGAAATTCTCACCGAACGCAGTGGCAGAGGCCACTGGCCAGGGGTCCTGTGCCCGTCACCAGGGCCGCTCCCCAGAGCCAGGATCAGAGCGGAGGAGTGCCCGACCTCCGGTCCCAGGCGGCCAGGGAAGCCCCAGGGGCCCCCTCTCCCCCACACACGTCCACACGAGTTTCGGTGGCAGCTCCAGCAAAGGGAGCTGTCCTTGTTCCGTGGGAAATGAGGAGGGAGAGAAAGCCGGGCAGTGAGCGAACAGAGTCCCTTTGAACGGGCGGTCGCTGCGGGAAGGACGCTTTTCTGCTCTCAGAGTAACGCCACGGACCTGTTTTTGTCTCTGCAACCCTCTCTGAACGCTCCGGATGACGGCAGCTCCTGCGGGAGAACCGAGCTGAGAGGGGCCCCAAGAAGAGCTGCTCGGGCAAGACGGCCGGCAGGTAAGCCGTTCAGAGTCGCTGCCAATCCCCCCATCCGTCCGTCCGTCTGTCCGTCCGTGCCGCTGTGTTCCGCGGCCGTGGGAGTGCGGGCGCTGCAGTCCGGCGGCCTTTGGCTCTGATGAGCTGACTGAAAATACTCTTTGTGTTGTTTAGACTATATTGTAGGGTTACTAGTCATAGGAAGATACCATTTTCTGTGAGTTTGTAAAGCCTGATGAGCAACAATGAATAAATTTCTGAAAGAAAAGGTCTGTTTCCCCTAACTAATCAGGGTTTAGACTAATTATTGTATTTTGTCATTTAAAAAAGCAGACTTAATCCCCCCCCCAATTTAAATGGTACTAAGACAGCATGAGAGAGCAACATATTTATTTATTCTTATATATAAATGAGCATATAGAAAATAGACTCTTTAAAAAATGCTCCTAGGTTCTTGCTTATTTTCTGAGTTGATGTTCGTTTTTTTTTTTTCTTTATGCAAAGAATTTGCCCTGGTATATTGTTTTAGATGATATATTTTCAAAGTCAACATGTGGTGATTGTGAAGACTTAATTCTGTGAATTCTGTGAAGACGGCTACCATAACATTGTTCTAACCCACCACCCTGAGGTTTACACTTGCTCAGTTTTTAACAAGACAACTGACTCCCCAGCCACCCTTGTGTCCCTTCGTCCCACGGCCCGCCATCGCCGGCGTGCCAGCCCCTGTGTCAGCACCCAGCCACAGACGTCATAGCCCCCAGGGACCACGTTCCAGAAATGGACCCCAACCGAGAGCCCATGGGGTGCCTGCGGAAGCAAGTGTCAGTTCTGCGCATGTAGCTGATGTCTCACTGCACACACAGAAGCTGACCATCAGTGGGAGTTAACGGAAACCAGTATCTTAGGGGTAAACCAATATATTTACCCCCAAGGTCAGACCCTGAAATTAGAAAGTACCAAGAATGACCTAACTATATATACCACTGTGTGTGTGTGCCTATATGCAATTACATGTAATTATATATACAAGTACACGTATAATTACATAAAATTATATGTGCTCTGTATAACATTTATTTAGGTTTAAATAACTGTAGGTGAAATGTTTATAGATCAGATCACTATTAGAATTGATGAGGCACATTTGAATAAAAATATAATTGTTAGAAATGAGAAATAGGGTCCTTCAAGAGAATTGGTGACGTGGAGATAGAGCTGAAGAACCAGGCTAGAATGCAGCATTAAAACAATTCAAGGAGTTGGAGAAATGGGAGTGGCTAAGACACACAGAACAGACCTGAGGTACGTTCAATCAGAGCCCTTGCTGGAGTGTATAGAAGGGCTGGGAACCCCGACATTTGAAGAGATGCTGGCTAAAGATTCCCCGGACGGACACGGAAACAGAGGACAGGCTGACAGTGACCGGAGGGGCGAGGGGAGGGAATTTCAGGGAAAAGAGGAAGGGTTTACAGGGACAAGTATAAAGGACACATGGACAAAAACTAGGGCGGAGTGGAAATGGGGGGGAGGTGGGGAGGCCTGGGGGGGTGGGCTGGGGTGGGAGGAAAAGACAGAAAACTGTACCTGAACAACAATTAAAATTAAAAAGAAAAAGTTAAAAGAAAAAAGATTCCCCGGACGGGCGGGCACCAAGCGGAACACGCAGCGCGCACCGGGCGGCGCTGCAGCTCACCAGCCATGGGCCATCCGAGAGCCCAGAAAGAAAGGGCAGCGTCTGCGAAGGGGCCGCCAGTGCTCTGTGTGCGCGAGGAGGGGCAGGGAGACCTGAAGGGACCTGGTCCCAGGTCCTCACGTCCTCACTCCAGCCCCACAGACCTGCAGAGTTGCATTCTCACCCTCTGGGGGTGAGGGGGCGAGCAGTTTGCTTACCAGAGGAGCTGTTTTGTCTGGTCGGGTGTGATGACTGCGGCTTCCCTTCCTCGGTGAGAGTCATTCGACCCTGGTCACCAGGTGACTTGGGGCTGCTGCAGGAGACGGGCCTTTCCCCGAAGCCATGCCTGGGAGGACAGAGAAGCAGACCCGTGAGAACCGCCTTTTCAAGGGAAAAAGCGATACATTGGCTTGCTGATCCCAACAGAAGCAGACGTGTTAGAATAAGCAAGTCAGAAAAGTGTTAAATTAGCATGATGAATATTAACTAAATGGGATACAGAAATATATTAACAATGCGAGGCAAGACATAGAACGTGATTAACCACCAAATACTTCGGCGGTTTTTAATTTTTCTCAGCAGTGTTTTATAGGTTTTATCCTATCAGCCTTACACATATTTCGTCAGATTTATCCCTGTGCATTTCATCAGTGTTTGGGGACGTATGAAAACAAGGCTGAGGGGAAATTCAAGAAGACCTGCATAACCGGAGAGAGACGCCGTGTTCCTGCGTCAGGGGACTCAGTGTTCCTAAGACGTCAGTTCTCCCAGAATCTGTCCGTAGACGTGATACAAAAATCCCAACAAAAATCTTCTCAGTCTGTTTCATAGACAGCGACAAGACAAGCTCATTCGAAAGTTCATATGGAAATGCAAAGGACTTGGAATGGCCAAACTTAAAAAGGAAGGAAGAGAGTTGGCAGGGGAACACTCTGATTTCAAGACTTACCACGAAGCTGCAGAAAGGGAGGCACTGGCGCAGACCTGGAGACCCAGGCCCGTGGAGCAGAACACCCAGCCAGAGACACACGCCCGCAAACACAGACCGCCGAGTGTCGTGCAGGTGCGAAGACGGCTCGGTGGAGAAAAACAACAGCATTTTCCACAAACGGCACCAGAAGACCTGGATATCCATATGCAAAAAAAGAAAAAGAAAAAGAAAGAGAACTTGGACCCATACCTCACACCATAGATCAAACTTAACACAAAACCTGAAAACATAACACTTCTAGAAAACATGAGATAAAATCTTTGTGCCCTTGGGGGCAAAGACTTTTGGGTAGAACCCCACACCACAGTCCAGGAGAGAACAAGCTGGCAAATTGGACTTAATCAAAGTCAAAAACATAGGCTCTTTGAAAGACACTGTTCAGAGAATGAAAAGACAAGTTGCAGGCGGGAAGAAAATACTTGTAGATCATACGTCTGATAAGAGACTCATGTCTAGAATATGTAAAGAACTCTAAAAACACAATAATAAGAAATGAATTCAATTAAAACGCAAGCACTCGGAGACACCTGGCCAGAGAAGGTATGTGGGTGGCAAACGCACACAGGAAATGATGTCAAATATCTTCACTCTAGGAAAATGCAAAGTGAAACCCCAGAGTAAGGGACCACACGCAACTTCTAGCACGGCTGAAAAATGCACAAGGGTTCACAATGTAGAGGAAATAGAATAATTATGTGGAAGTCAAATAGTACTCACACTCTGGAAACTAACTTGGGGGTTTCTTAAAATATGAAACATAGACCTACCTACTCTGAGGTCCAGGTGAATACTTAAGTCCGCTGCTGGTGACTGCAAGGGGAGGTCTGCGGTTGCAGGAGGCCCACCCATGCTCCTGGGTGGGCCCCCTCTGACGTGGCCCGGCCCTGCAGGGGCAGCTCCACCGGTGCCGTGTGGGGCACCTCACCCCCAGCTCCTCGGGGGAACGCTCAGGGCCTCATAGAGGGTTTAGGGACATAGTTACCAGCGCCACCAACGATCATGCAACTTGGTAGTTTTCTGGGTGCCCAAGCTGTGGCCTGTCTCCCTTCTTCTTCTTCTCTTCCACGCCCTCTGCACTGTTCATCTGGGCTGTTTACGTCAACGATGGCCCTTTTCCAGCTCTCAGACTACCCTGTGACCCACAGCACCAAAGGGGTGACAGCCTATTAAGGTCTCCTTTAAGCAGCGCTCTCTCAGGGAGTTCTACCCTGTCGCTAACGCGCTCCAGCTTTCAAGGTTTCCTGTGCTCTCCCCCCTGCTCCAAGGGCAGCGTCCCTCTGGGCCCCGTCCCTGGCGTCTGACCCTTCGCACCCCGTGTCCGTCCCCATCGCCTGCAGGGCTGCTCGGGCTCGTCACTCATGTGTGTGCAAGTAGGTCCGTAACTCAAACATCACCACACTTATTTGTTCATATGTCTGTTGTAGACACAGTTAACATTCCCATTCTTCTCAGGCAGAGGAGACTCTGTTGGTCCCATGACCACACTTTTGACCGGTCCTTAACATAGGTGTAATGTAAACGAATTTAAACAAACACTTAGCAGCAGAGGTATGATTTGACCCGATTCATTCCAGCGATCCGTCTTAAACATCTTCCGTGTAGCCTGCCATTGTGCCTTTGTCCCCTGTGGGAGCCCTCATCACGGAGCAGGTGCGCCGGACGCCGGGTGACGTGGGCGTTCCCCATCCTGGCATCCTCGTCCACCATACGCTTCCCACGTGCCCTCCTACGGCTCGGCATTGCAGCCCTCGAAGGCGCTGGTTTCCTGCCCTCCACCCCTCCACGCAGCCGCTGTCCTGACCGCTCCCCTCTGGTCCTTCTGTCTGATCAGTCAGTTGGGTTTGGTTGTCTGCTCAAGTTCCTATTGTCTGTTATCTACCTATTATCTACCTATGATCTGTCAGTGTCAATACCTAACAATGAACAGGCGTGGTTTCTGAGTGAGCATGGTGCACAGTAGATTATTAGCTGGAGGAAAATGATCACACACACACAAATGCACACACAAAACACATGCACATACACTCAGCCAAACCTCAGGGCAGTGCCCCTGAGTGTTTTACAGAAACACGAGTGACATCAAGACTGACTTCTTCAACCCATATCTTTCTCTTCGATTCTAGACTTGGTATCCTAGTTGTTGTTTTTTTTTTTTTTTATTTTCAGTATTCAAATGCAATTTTATGTTTCCCAAGATTAGAAAGATCTTCCCCTCTGCCTTCACCTCATTTGAAACTCCAGTTAAATAATTTCACAGTGTTTCTCATGCCGTAGCCTTTGCTCAGCACCGGAACGGCCGACGTGGCCTTCCCGAAGGGAAAGTCAGCGGAACCGCGTCGTAAGCGATGCCCGATACCGGGTGATGCCATGTTCTTCACACATTCTAATGGTTACTCTTTATTGTCCCAAGACTCCACACGGAAAGACTGATGGTTTACGGCAACTATACGGAATTATTTAGACCATGCCAGGGCCTCCCTTTTACATTTGTTTTTCTTTCTTTTTTTTTCCTAGTTTGCCCTGCTCCCTTCCTTACACGATTTTTGTCACTAACTGTTGTGAAGCACAGAAGCTGCATCACCTGAGTACCTGACATATAACTTGAAATCAAGTAAAAGCACTTTGTTGACATTATTATTAAATTCTACTTGGTATTTTAAAATGTGTTTTAGAAATGTATTCATTCATTTTATTTGGTTCTTACAAGCATTACATTTATCTACGTAGTGTGGGCTAACTCCCGGACCTGCGTGCTGTAATGTCTCACAAAGAAACTTCTCTTTTTGCTGTCATATTGCCTGATTAGTATTAAAAGGTCTTGTAAAATTTAAAAAATGACAATAGACTTAATCAGAGCATCAAAACAAATATCACACACACACACACACACACACACACACACACACGCCTTCATCCATCAGGTTAGAAAGGACATCTCCATTTCCGTGGACGCCGAGCACGCTCAGTGCGCTGTGATGCGGGAGACCCCTGCATCTTGCTGCGGCTGGAGCAGACCGAATTACAGCTGTTCCTCATCCGAGCTTCTGAAGATCCAAAGATGTTCGAGGGTTCGAGTTTGCTCAGTTTTCCCCACGGTGTCATCTGTTATTTGGGAAGGAGACCTAATTTGCAACCGATACAAAACTATTTGTCATGTTGCAGCTTTGCCAACAATAAATGGAACTATTAATTACTACATTTTTGAGCAGCTGTTAATAAAGTGGGATAGGATAAGTGTTCATTAGTGGGCTGGTTAATGACATCGACGAATTCGTTTAGCGTTGCTTTTCACAGACATGTATTAACAAAATTAAATGTACCAACAGAAGTAATTGATGGGTTATTTTATTTACTTCAGATGAGAAGTTAACTACCCCATGTTAATGAATTTAGAATTTTTAGACAAGTCCTCCTTTGTCATACTAAAACTGATGATTCAACACCATATTTTAAAGCAAGTTGTATCATTAACTTGTTATATTTATATATTTTATATGTCCAAAATAATTGCTTGAATCTGCTTTTAAGTACTAATTTTCAAAATAAAATTCCTAGTACTTTCTCACTGTTTCTTTCCAGACCTAAAATTAGCATTTCATTGTTTTATAAAAGTGTATCCAATCCTTCAGACAGAAAAGCATCTTTTAAATTATTTTGATTCATTTGTATGCATGAATGAATGAATAGAAAGTCACATATTCCCTTTAATTAAAATGTATACATTCCATATTTTTAAAAATTGGAACATATTTAATTGCATATGTGTTCTAATTCTTTAAAAATGTGAATAGCTTCTAGATATAGAGGTACTTAGACTAGAATAATTGGAAACATACCACATATACAGCATAAGATGTTTCTAAGGCATTTAATTAACCCATTTCACTCCATGTGACCAAATTACTGCATTAAAAGGGCACCGTCCTCCAGCTGCCAGTTCTCCGCCCGCCTTGTCCTGCAGGCGCCCTGAAATTCTAACCTTCCTGGCCAGAATTTTAAACTAAAATGATTATACTGTTACTTTAAATTGTGATGATACCCAGTAAAATTAGTTACTAGCCCATTCGAACTTTGCAAGGTTGCTCTCCGGTCGGATGTGAATACGCCATATGGAGGAACAGGGCTCTGCCATTGGGAGACAAGCAGCGTGTCCCGTGAGGGGTAAATAAAAGGCCGTCGAGGGCTCCCCAGTGAAACACTCTTTCCTGAAATCTGGCCGAGGGGCAAGGCATTTTCAAATGACCGCGAGTCTGCACAGCCTGTCACCCCTAGGACTGCAGCTCGCCCTGGCCACAGGCACTCGCAATGACAAACAGCACTCAAAGGCTGTTGCGGTGACCTGTGGCTGCCGTGGATTTGTCGTCTGATGTCCATTTCCTGGAGGACAGGTGTCTGTTTCACAGTTGGCACACTCCAAATTGGTCCTGTGATTAAACGGGCATGGGCACAGAAGTGACCTTCACTCCCAGAGATGGCTCCCCGAGGACCCAGCGCAGGTGCACCTGCAGGGCCACAGCACAACAGCGTGGGGCCCTCCTGCTGCCTGGGTCACCGCTTCATTACGGGGACGCGTGGGGATGCGCCCATCCGCGGTGTGTCCGTGCCAGAATACTGCCCCCAAACCACCAGCATTCCTCATCTGTTAGTGAAGGGGCCGCTGTAAAAATTAATATTTTTGAATCAGCAACACAATAAGCAACAGCTGCTACTTGATAATTTGTACCTTACGGTCCCCAGAATAAATCAAGTGAAGTTCATCTGCCACATTGTAAACACTTTCAGTTTAAAACAGTGCGTCCTGTCTGGGGAGCAGATCAGATTTGGTGGTAACTGCTCGTGATCGAACACGAGTCGTCCTTGAACCTGAAGAGTTGAATGCTTACAGAAGTGTAATTAGAATGTTTCAATGTTAACGTTAATAACTGACCGAAAATATTCACATGCTAAGCTTTTAACTCTTACTTGTTGTAGCTAATTTTTACTACCTTTCAATTATGAGACATTATTAAAATAAACTGAAAATCACAAAATAATGTCCCAGAGAGTTAGAACTATGTTTCTAAAAAAATCAGTTGCTTCACGATCAGAATTTTTTCCTCGTCCTTTCTCGTTGGAAATATTTTTCCATCACTCCATAGTGATTTGTTTGCATACCAAGATATTGTTGGGAATTTACCTTTGTTTATTTCATATACTTCTGATCAATTCTAACTCATACTCAATTATATTACACTAAATTAACATAATTCAACAGATGTTGATATTTAAATGTTTTCTGGCATTCACATCTTGGACAGCTGTCTCCGAGCTTGGGGAAAAGGCAAACATTTAGAGTTAAATGCTGAACATATGCTTAAATTACTAATTAGAAAGATGGAATAAAAACTATGCATTATCCTCTCTAAGGACAATAAACCTCCGATAGGGATTTCTGTAATCTTTGTATATCGGGTTATAGTCCAGGGGTAGACGCAGACCAGAAGACACAGATTTCATGGATAACTTAATTTCAATTTTGATCATTTAAAAAGTATGGAGAGTCTCAGCAAGATTTGAAAAAACCTGTAATGACTTTACATTGGCAGTCTCATGAGTTGAAAAGATGCCTTTTCACTTGTGAGGGCAGGATGATGACTGCAGATTTTAACAATCACTTTATTGTTAAAGTTTTCATCGTGCACACACAGAGAAAAATGTAGACCAATGTATCTACAGCCGGCTGAGATCATTAGCAATGTGTGGCCGGTGTTGTTTCATATGTACCCCTACCCTCTCCTTCCTCTAACCGCGAAGTCCATCTATGATGTTATTTCAACTGCAATACATCAGTACATTTCTGTAAAAAAAAATAGCAGCCTCTTATTTTTTAAAAAGCCACAGTGCTATTATCACATCTTTTAAAAAAGCAGTAATTTCTTAATGGATATATGTATACATATGTTCGTGTGTGTACATGTATGTATAGGATATTCACATTCCTGATTATTTTTAAATATTTTATAAATTATTTGAACTGGGATCCAAATGAAATCTTCCTGTTGTAATTGATTGGTATATGTATCTCTTAAGTTCCCTTTGGTTTATAAGTTCTCCACCCTCCCCCTCACCCCCCACCTTGGTTTTCCTTGAAAGTCGGTGGGGGAAGGAGCCAGATTTGTCCCCCAAAGTTTCCACCACCCTCAGGAATGTCGCCGATTTTCTCCACACACCGTCACTTAACACGTTCCTCTGTCTGCTGTGTTCCTTGTGATTAGCGTTTAGATCTGGAGAACCGATTCGCTTCCAGTTCGGCTGCATCTTGATTAGACCCTTCCCGAGGTGTTACTGTCCACCCCTCTCACTTCCATGTCTCCTTTTGGGATATATTAGCCATTATGGGCTGTGTGATTGCTGTTTGACTGTTTGGCATTTAGTTTCTGAATTTTTTTTTAAAGGAATACCCATGTTTTCCTTTAAAAGAAAAAAGCATTATATAAATGATACAAGGAAAGGCTCCGTTTATATTTGAGATGATTTTTTTCTAGGGTGTTTCTCCACAGACATCTGAAGGCCACAGACGGTCCAAATACTGGCAGTAACAGACCCGAGTTAGCAAAAGCGATACAGGGCATTTGGTTCAACGATCCTGACAGCAAGATCATTCCTGAACGCAAGCGGGCGCCCTCCAGCCCTGCCAGTGTCTCGGGCGCGTGGGACCTGGTCCCTGAGGGCGGTGTCCGTCAGTCACCGCAGCCCCCGCGTGGCTCACCTGGCTGTTGCGGCTTCTCTCCCAAGCCTCGTCAGCATTTGCAAACAAGTCTGTAAAAGTTTTATGGACATAACGTTCATTTATCTGCCAAAAAACTCTCATGGAAAGGGAGGAAACAGAAAGTGTTCTTTTCACAAAGTAACACTGAGTAAAACACAAAATTCTGCAGCAAGAGAGCTAAGGCGCCTGCTGGCTTAGGCGCACAAGCTTGATTTTATAGACGTTTATCACCTGAGGCCCAAGGTGTGGCCTGTGTATGTTTTGTGCTTTTCTATTTCCGTAAGTAATCATTTACTTACTATAGAAATTGGACCTTCCATTAAAAGACTACCATAAAAACAAATTAGTATTAAAACCCTGGCACACCTTGACAAGTTTCATTCAACACCTATTTAATAAGCACCCGAATTGGCAAGGTTTGTAAATGCTAAGGGGAATTTACTTAAAAAAATAAATCAGATGTGGGCCCCACAGTCTTCAAGGAATATACACTGTAGCTAGAGTATTAGTTCATGCTCATGAGGACCTATAGTTTAAGGTAGAAAACATGGTGAGTGTGAGATTATTCTGGCAATAGCAATCAGGGAGGGCTTCCTTAAGGAGGCGACATTTCAACTGGGTCACAGATTCCCAATTGAATTCCATCAACCAACAATAATTTAACCTAAATTCAAGTCAGTTTACATAGAATGGTAGTGCTGTCAGGCATATTCCACAGTGGAAATGACTCCTTCCACCTTTCACAACTTTTAGACATTCTGGCCCACGATTAAAAAATATCCTGTGTTAACTGCCTCCTCAATATGGAGATATAAATAGCCTTGCTCAGCAAATGTACTTTGTAGAATGATGGCACATAGAGTTATGACTGGACAATAAGTCACCTCTCGATAAGGACAGCCGCGGGACGCTTTGCAGAAAGTCACAGCTGAGCTCAGTCTCGAGCCCGTGTTGCCCACTCAGTCTGCAAAGTCACCTGCGGACTCTGTCGATGAGCAAAGCCTTTCAACTCCGAGAGCTGCCTTGGAGGGGGGTCTGCGTTTGCTCCCATCCCCTCACCGAAACAGGGACTTCCCCACAGCAGCCGCAGCAAAACCCAGAACCGTGTCCGCAAAGAACTGGGGACAGGCCTGCTTCCACGAGTTCAGCTATCAAACTGGTTCATTCGGTGAAGCAGACGGCTTCATTCTTTGCTTTCTGGAGAATTTGAAACTATTGCAAATGGACGGAATCATTCAATATTAAAACTTGATGGGATGCACGTAAGGAGGCGTCATCTCCTGCCACACCTCTGTGTGCCCCAGGTCCCGTCATTCTGAACTGCTGACAGCCCCGACATGCCACGTCACATGTGTGCTGCAGGGCATTGGTGCCTCCTCCACGCGTGCTCACCCTGGGGGCCTGCAGCCCCCACACGCTTTGTGTATCAAGGTGGAATCGTGGACCCTCAATGTGGTCGGCAGGCAGGCTTTACCCCCTCGGAAATGAAAACCGCATCTTCCTTATCTCTCAGTCCTGTTTCACGGCATACCTCTTACTTTCAGAAGACATTTGTTACATGGAGTATAATAAACTAAGTTGAATGATGTAGTGCAGAAGAGAGAAAATGTGATTCTTTTGAGGCAAGCATTACTTGGTTTAAATACAGTAACTTCATTTTCTGTTTATGTGATTTATTTTTTGACAATTAACAGTTTCTCTGGACCTGAGCTTCCTCAGAACTATAAGGGGTTATTGTGGGGATTAAACAAAATAAAGTAGGACAAAATATTTAGCATAATACCTCATAGACAGTTGGCACTCAGTAAGCTTGGATGTTCCTAGTAATTCAGATGGTCAACTCCAAGACTCAAGAAAGCGACATATACGCAAAACAGTAATTAAAAAATACATATTCTCTGCTGCCCTTTTAACTCCGCCTCTCCCTGAAGCTGGTGAAACAAAGAAAATAACCACCTCTACTCCAAATGCTACATCAGAACTGAATTTGAATCTTGATTTAGGGTTGGAAATATCAAACAGGAGATTGCACTAGAAAGTCAGTCCAACAAACACTAAAATTTTTATGCTGCAATGGATGAAGTGGGTATTAAAATGAGGAATGTGTGAGCTCCACTCAAAGGAGTTAAGAATACTGTGGCATAATCTTATGAGCAGATATTATAAATGCAACCACACCAGTCTAGGACATTTCTTATTCCATTATGACAGAAGGCATGTGAGATTTTATCTGGATCTACAGTCTGACTGGATGGGTTTTATTTTTTATGTAAGATGCAAGATGTCATCAGGATCAACATCCCAATTTTTAAATGTACACACAAATCTTCTTGCATTTACTGGAGCTATCCAAAAGAATCATGTTCATTTTGAGTAATTTTTTTATCCAAAGAGTCAACACTAGATTTATTTGATCATTTTTAAGGAAATTAGAGTAAGCTTATTGTTAGACTAAACATCAGTGATATACAGATATAACCACAAATGTGTGCCGATAGCTAGGAATCAAGGAAATCAAATCAGTACCAGTGTACTAAGCGCCTACTGTGTCCTCAGTGCATGGTGTGATACTCCAAGATGCCTCAAATATCTTCGCTTCTGCTTGGAGAGACGATATCCCAATTTGAACGCAGGAGAAATGAATTTTCCTCATTCCCCCCAAAAGACGGTCTGCTCCTCCAGCCAGGTGGCTCTGTGACATGGTGCAGCCATTTCTCAGCCTCGTGTGCCTCCTTCCTTCCACGCCGGCCCTGGAGGGAGGGAGCTGTCTTACTCTTCCTGTGTGTCATTGGGCGTCAGTTAGAATTCCTGATTCACAGTCACGTCTTGTTTGTTGCTGACGGAACGTTTCTGAGTGGACTTACATAACAGCTCAAGAAAGTAGAAGTGTTACAAAAAATGCGTGATTGATCACCAAAGGAACAGTTGTTCCACTTGAGTTCAATACATGTTTCTGGCGCTCCCAACATACGGCAGACGCGAAGCCAGGCTCTGCGGCTTCGACGTGTCTCGGGGCCTGGAGTTGTCTGCAGTCGGTACTTATCAAGCCCCTCTAGTCTGAACACACAGCGTGAGGCACCCCATGTGATGCGCGTGACAACAGAGACGCACGCAGAGCGATGGGAAACGCAGAGCAAGAGCCCTTGGGAGGGCTGAAGGAAGAGAAAACATGCGGGTTTGTGTGCACTGAGAAACGTGGAGGGGAGAAAGAGCAGACCCTCAGAGACGGGCCGGGTCAGGAAACATGGAAAGGACATTTCCTGAAGTAGGTCGAATACACTGCTCTGGTGTTAGCGCATTTACAGGGCATTGGGAACTAATAGTTTCTTTAAAAAACTCAGACCCACGGAACCTACAGCTCGAACTTCCACCACGGCCTCTGCGGGGCGAAGTGGTAGAGGATGCCCTGGACAGAGAAACCCCTCCAGCTGCCCCGACCACTTCCATGTGGTGACTTCACTGTTTGCTCGCTGCCCACCCAGCTAGTGAAAACCTGTATCTCTCCTCTGTTGCACGCTCACTGTAAAAATCAAGTCCCGTGACAACGAGAGACGTGAAGAAGAAACCCCACAAAATGCCACCCCACAGAAGGTGTATGACGAGACAGGACAAATCCAGAATAAAGCAGGAGCCCAGCCACGGGACGCACGTTCTGACGTGAGTGCAGTGGGTTATATCGTGGTCAAGTCGGGAAGTCTCACAGAGCCACGCATGGGCTGGGGGCAGGGTGGTCGGTCAAATGACCAAAACCACGGGGAGAAAAGGCTCCCAAGCCAGGAGCTGGTTGGTGTGCATGACGGACAGCCCCAAATGCAAAGGATTTTCACCCACAAGAACGGGCTGGGAAAGATAATGCCATTAAAAACGAGGATTTGCTGCGATCCCAGGAATTAAGGAGTATGTATACGTGAGGGTCCTTGACACCTAACGTGCGTTTTGGCACAGGAGGGAACGAGCTTACTGCGCCTGTTTTCTTTCACAGCGAGACCTAGGGGACCGAGTACGGGGGAGGAGAGGGTCCTGTGGGCCCGGCCGAGGACGCTGACACAGGCCTGGGTTTTCCAGCCCCGACACGTCTCCCGGTGACACCGCAGACCCGCGTCACCTCTGTGCAGCTGGGGCCCTGTCCAGGCGTGTCTTCCTCTCACTGACAGTGAGTGGTCCTGCCAAGCGCCGGGGCCCGCAGCCACATCTGCGTGGCGGTCCTGCGCGGCCTGTCGCCGGCCGCTCGGCAGCACGCCGTGTCCAGGGGGCAGCTCTCCCTGCGCCCGGTCCGCTGGGGAGCCTGTTGGTCAATGCGCAGAACGGAGAGACACGCTCCCATTGTCTTCGCTCGCGTGTTATTGTGTTTGACACGCCGGCCTCAGTCCATGTCAGCCCACATCAAAGCCAAGTTCGCAGGCGAGGTATTCCCGCTCGGGCTTTTTCTTCCTGCCTTCTGATTTTTGAGGGTTTTTTTTTAATTTTTTATTTTTTACGTTTTCCCCCTTGGGTTAAAATGTCCAGTTTCCTACCACCACACTGTCTCCATGAATGATGGGATAGATGAGTGAAGTCCGTTTCTCAAGGGAAAAAAGGTTTGTTTTTTTCTGTAAGCTCAGCTTTTCTAATATTTCATAGGGATATTTTCAGAATTAGTACATGGGAAACCACGTTTCAAATCATAACTCAGTGCCAGTGCACGTTAACACTGAAACAGCATTATTTCTGCATCCTTTTCCCTGAAATACCTGTCCGAGTCGACCCCTCAAATTCAAGGTGTCAGCAGGTACAAAGCTACCAGGCTTGGGTTTGCCTGCCCTCGTCTGCACTGCGAGCGAACACAAGCGCACTGGTCGAGGTGGGCGCTGATTTCCCTGCAGCACCTCACAGAAGGATCTCAGCATTGTTCTTGAATAATGTTGGCTCTGCTCATACGACAATGTTGTCAACCTCCCAAGCACCCAGGGGAAAAATAAGCAAACAAACAAACAAAAATTGCCCACTCTCACCTTGAATGAGAACCCAGGTGTTGCGCTTTGCAAAGACAAATGACTCATTAAGACCGAAGCAAGAGGGCTGCCTTTGAGATGTTCATTGATTTTAAATTAAAAAAATAACCGCTATGTTTTACATGAAGAGGGACAACTAACTAACACAGTGGACCTTACTTCGTGTTATCTGTAGCAGCTCCATCGCAGCTGGCTGAGGAAACGGCGGCAGGGGAGGGAGTGGAGGGGGAGACGAGCCTCAAGGTGGTAATCTGACTGGTCGACAATCCAGGGCTCTCGATGCGCCGCAGCAGTTAGTGGGTCCTTGACGGATCTGCTGAAGCACAACTGTGTTTCTCACGGTGCCGGTCTTCGGGCGCAACGAACTGACTGTATTAACTTTAAACTTTACTCTCCTTGAACTTTTGTCTCTTTCCCCTTATGTCGCTTTGTGGAGGACAGGGGAGAGGAATCCAATAAAAATGATATGTTCCATTTGTTGTGTAGAGATGCCCAGAAGAAATTTTTAGTCCAGCAGATGAGAAAAAGGTTTAGAAGAGGGAGGTATTCCTGGAGTTTGTAAATAGTACTTCCTAATAAATACCAAGTCATATAAAAAAATACACCTTTAGAGGCTATTGACTTGGGAGAGTGATTTTTAAAGCAATTAGAAGACTTCCATTTCATACAACTAGTAGTATTAATAGTCCCAATGAGCTACTATGTATCAGACACTCAAATATTTTTTCTAGTTATTTTTTAAAATGCATGCCTTTTTTTAAGATTTTACTTATTTATTTTTAGAGAGGGAAGGGAGGGAGAAAGAGAAAGAAACATCAATGTGTGGTTGCTGGGGGCCGTGGCCTGCAACCCAGGCATGTGCCCTGACTGGGAATCGAACCTGTGATGCTTTGGTTCTCAGCCTGTGCTCAATCCACTGAGCTACGGCCAGCCAGGGCAAAATGCATGTCTTAAGAAGGACACTCTGGACTAAATTTCTGAGCTTCGTTGGAGCCTTACATGTATCTGAAAGTAATAAAACCGGGCTCAGTTTTTCATTGGCTTAAATCATCCAGACCTATGACCTGTCACCGACTGCCTCCCCTCCACCCCGGTGGGACACACGGATGTGGGGCAGTTCCACTGAGCAGCTCGGTGTCCCTCTTTCGTTCCTGCACTGAGAGGGGGATGCTGGGAGGACACGTGTCTGGACCGGCGCGGACCTGGTTCCCTTCCCTCCCGTCAGCCTCGACTCTGCCAGCATCCCAGGAGTTAGGCCAGCTTTCTCCCCCACTCACTGGCCTCCAGTGAGTCCCCTCAGCCACAGAATCCAGGCCCCTTTGGGGGGCATCCGTGGCATGTATGGCCCAGGACCCATCTCCCACGCTATCCTCCTGTGACACTCTGCAGTGACCCTCGGACAACACCGTCTGAACTATGTGGGCCCACTCATACATGGGCTTTTCCCCCCAGTAGACACAGTTCATGTACTTTCTCTTCCTTAGGATTTTGGTAACATTCTCTTTCCTCTCGCTTACTTTATTGTGAGGACACAGTGTGTGATATGCATCACACAAAATATGTGTTGACAGACTGCTGATGTTATTGATAAGGCTCCCAGTCTATTAGTAGCCACAGGTCTGGGGAGTCAAAAATTACGCACGGATTTTTGACTCTGGAGGGGTCAGTACCCCTACCACCCACATGTTCAAGGGTCAACTGCAGCCCTTCTGTAAACACTTCTCTCCAGACATGCTGAGCTATTCACATTCCTCTTAACGCAAGGGACCCTGTCATCTAGAAATGCCTTCAGCAGTGAGCGCAGGAAACTGGCCAGCAGCGGCTCAAGCTCTAAGGACACATACTGTGTGTGACCAGAAGGGTCGGAGAGGAGACAGTCCCCAGGTCGGTTGTCACAGCTCCGTACCGGAAGGGCCACGCTTCAGGGTTCCGATCCGGACGTTACTCCCACTTTGAGAATGTCGCCGTCCCTGCCCTGTAGCCGGGGCTCACCTCTGACCCCGCCTGGTATATGGGCTCTGCAGAAGGGACACTCAATCCCCCTCTTCTGCCAGGGGGAGGCTTCCAGGGGGATCTGCATTTTGAAGGACGCTTTTGTACAAAAAGGTCAAGTCCTGACTCTTAACATAGGCAGACGTAAAAGGAACGTGTGTCTGAGGTTTAATTTAACTCGTTAATTAACGAGGGAACCCGGCAGATGTTGTAAGGGCCTCCAAGGAGAAGTCCAGCTCGGATTTCCGTGGAGTCAGAAATACTGAAGGTAATGAGCGAATGAAGGCAGCACCGGCTTTTCTGCAGGAGAAAGGGCGGCCCCCCTTCCTGGGGACAATGCGTCTGCCTTTCCGTGGACAAGAGTGGTTTCCCCTTGCTTTCCCTCGTCTGTAGCTGAGAGCCGTGCGAAAGCTCCCGTGACTGGAAGGGTGGGTTCTAAATACCGTCTTCTACGGAAGCACGAATTTTTTTCCCCGACCAAAGGAAACAAGTGGCATTCAGTGCAACATATTTAGAATTGTTATAAAGACCGAAAAAATAAAATCTCTCGTAATAGTTAATGAAGTGGCTTGTGCCTCCCACAGCCACCTGTGTCCCTATGTGCTTCACACACACACGTACGACTCTAGCTCCCCGCTCGCACGCCACACCCTTCCAACGGCGGGATGTGAACCTTTCGTTTTCTCTGCCTCTTCTGTCGTCTCTTTCCTGCTCTCTGCATGTTTACCGCCATCGTGGGGCCTCCTGCGAAGTCAGTAGGAGCTACTAATACATTCTTGCTGAAGAAGCAAGTACATGAATTTTGGATAAAAGGGGTGTGTCTTCTCTGATTTTATTTCAACTTTATTTTTAATATCCATTTTTAATTTTAAAAGTAGATGCGATCATAACCATTGATTTTTCCTTGGACTGTGAGCCAAGACTACACCACAAAATCCAATAAAAATGTTAACAGTTTTGCATGTTAATGACTGTTTTGACATATATATGTGATATATATATAATATGTATGTGATATATATATTTCGGCAAAGTTAGTGATGGAATGAATTTAAAAATAAATAATCATAAACATTTATTCTGTAACAGGAAAACACTATGCATGCAATACAAGGGAAGAGAAAACTAGACAAATGCCCGTTTGCTCTTAACCTATACTGACAGGTTTTCACAGTATATCTTTGGTTGTCAATACCCCTTGAATTATCTGATCACTAATTATACTTTAGTTTGTGCCTTATAAATACAACTTATACTTAAAGTAATTGCAGTCCATAGCTCCAGTTTTCCATAACAGTTAAACATCTGAGTGCATCCGTATAAACACATACCTGGATGAATGAATTTTTCCTTTTGAATTTTTCTCTGATAATATGGATGTTTTCCAGTGGGGCCCTATAAAACTCGAGGGCACTGCCACATACCTCTATGAGATACAAAAAGGGCCTGTGTTCCCGTGAACATGAGACACGTGCTGCAGCTTCATGACCACCAGACACGGTCTCCGCCCCACGTCCGGCGCCGAGGTCCTGGGTGTGAGCAGTCCTTCCATAGCTTGACCCATTTGGAGACTTTTAAATCCTTACCATGCGGGTGTTACTTTATCCTGATTTCCAGTGGGCCATTCCTTATTTTTCCCAGACTCCCTAATTTAAGAACCTATGATGAGACAGAATAATCTAACTCTAACCAGTTCCACGAATAGCAGAAGGCTCCCACATACCATGTCTTTACAAATATAACCCAATATCACATTAGCCTGTTCAGTAGCAGCAGGCCGGCACTGGTGCATTCATTCAAATTACATTTCTTCACCTAACTGATAATTAACTGAAGAATTCTAATCATATGAATTATAAGAGAGAACATCACTGTTTCCTTCTTCCTATTTAAAATGTTTTAAGAGAACTCACTGCCGCATAATATCCTAAAAGAAATTGATCATACTTTTCCGGTAATAAATGTTGCTCTGACAGCAAAGCATTAGTAACCAATTGATAACCTAGCAACAATATTGTGATCTCTTTAGATAATTAATCTTAGCTATTTTCCTGTCAGAAGCAACAGTGCTTGATTTTATGTTGAGCCAGAAAGATTGCCAGTTTTGAAAATTAAAAAGCATTCCTTTTATATTATTCATTCCAGTAACAATTTATGATGGCGCATTTAGCCGCTGAACGCTTGTCAACAAACGTAATTATGCTTCGATATAAACAAGATTGGTGGTTTCACGATGCTGCTCCATCTTTGTTGAGAACGTTTTGATTTAGGTTCAGATTATACAAGCTGTGCATTTATGTATCATTCTTTTCCTCCTCTGCTAATACTTTGTTTTTTCCTGATAATTACTCGTAGGCAAACAAGCCTGCATTTAGGGTCCTTGTGCACGGGGGACATCAAACGGAGGAGGAAAGCAGCGCCTTTGCCCGGACCTCCAGCAGCAGGTAAAAGGGAACGGGCTCGGGGCAGAGCCCAAATGTGACGTTGAGAAACCATCAAGAGTAAAATACAGATGATTCTTCATCACTTGCACCGAAGAAGAGGCACCGTTACAAGCAACCGTTCAGTCATTTGCATTCGGTGTCAGGATGGCTTGCACGTTCCTTCCGTAGATTTTTCAGGCAGCCAATCAGTAGAATATTTGCTCCATACCTGCCCCGATGCAAGACTCTGTGAGAGGTATTACAGAGCACAGGAACTTCAAGGCTGTGCTTTTGGCCGCAAGAAATGTACAGATTTGTGTGCGGGGGAGGGCAGCGGCGGGGGTGGGGAGTGGGCAGAGAGGAATATATTGATGGAAATGCAGATAACCCCAGAAGAGATTGATAATAATGAACACCCAAGTTCAGGATCAGCCTCAAAATGCAGGCCTCCTGTTGTAGCGGATGGAAAGCTGGCCAGGAAGGTCCCAGCTTCTGCAGCAATCTTAGAATCATCCTCCCTTATTTGGACGATGGGAGCATTAGGACGAAAAACCTCTCAGCGTTTCCACCTCAGAAACCAGTCACTGGGGAAGAGCATGCTATTCTAATGAGGGTAGCATCGGGGAAACCACAAGTGCTGACAGGGAGAAGTCGCTGGACCAGAAGGGACAGAAAGCCCTCCTAGAAGGGCACAGACTCAAGCTCGGTTGTGAAGGAGATGGATAAGATTCGCGTGCATTGTGAGAGGTCACGGAGGAGCACGGGGAAGGGAGGCGGAGGTGGGGAAACCAGGGATGGGGAGAGCCAAGTGGGTGTAACACAGAGATGCCCACAAAGGAATAAACAACCATCAGATGGATTTGGGATGCAGCGAAATGACTAGGAGAACATGTTTTCAGTGCGTGTATTTGGTCCGTCACAAAGAGTAACAGCCGTGGCCTCTTTCATGGGGTCCTTGACCGTTCAGTTCTATATGCATTCTCTTCACTGGGGGCACCTCTGAAGGAAAAGTTGCTTTTCCATGGTTAATTATGGAAGAGGAAAATAAGACTCACATCACAGGAGAGTGAGCAGTGAGAAGGGAAAAATAAGTTATACGCAGACATACACACATATGCATCATCTTGACATGGGGAATTCAAAGGAAATTGAAGATACGAAGCTTAAGTTCTCTATTTAGGGGACCTATTCCATAGTTCAGCACTCAAAAATTGAAGAATCGTTTACAATCAGAGCACTCATAATCCAGTTTCTTCACCTATATAAAGGGCTACATCATGAAAGTAGGAGTGTTACTTGATATCTGACCTCCTAGCTGGATTGAATTTTCAGAAACTGGAAGTTAGAAACACCTGTGTGCAGAATGTGTTTCTTTCCGTAGAGAATACTATTTACCACTCGCTGGGTACCTGCTATGTACCAGAAACTTTATTATTTTATCTTTGCAACAACTTTATGAGCTAGTTATTATTATTATCATCACTTTACACCACAAAGTTAAAATTCAGAGGAGAGTTGGGATCTTCTTATCTCCGTAGTATTGAATGGCAGAGGAAGGATTCAAACCTACGTCTGCATGAACCCTAACCCACAACAACTTACTGATGGCCTTTTTGTAAGAATGTGTGTATAAAGAGCCATTGTTTATGTTCACTAGAACACACTGTTGTAGATCTTAAGTTTCATAGAAGATTGATCTAAATATTGCTGCGCAGAGATACAGAACATTACTTAGAATCCCTCTAATAGATCTCTTTATACGGGAACACGTAGCCACTTTTAGATCAAATGCATGCCATTAAGTTCTTCAATTTACATCTTTCATAAGGCAGGTGTAGGGTTCGTCCGTGTCCTTGTTCCAGCTGAATGGGCCCCTGAATTCTCTTATCTCTCAACCGTTCCGACGTTAGAGGCAGAAACAACGTGGTCTTAGGAATGTGCCTGAAGCACTTCCGCGCCTGCAGTCGGGCAGAGCAAACGCAGGGGCCAGCTCTGCGCACGCTCCCCACGCCCGGACAGCCGAGGAGCGTGCAGCGGCGTCCAGGAGGGTAATACAATTATTTCTACGAGGTGGTTCTGCTGTTACAACGCCACAGCCCCAGAGGAAATCATTTCTAGGGAGTGTAGGTATAAACATTAAGCCATAGCCTAAAACATTCAGGAACGCACCCCAGCAGAGTCCAGGTATTGTTATCTCTAATCTGCTGCAATTTTCTGCAATTTTCTTAAAGATTCGGGATTTTGATTATCTCACTAGATATTTTTTTACTTCAAGGAATAAAATTCATAGAAATTTAATGCATTTTTGTAATTACTCAAAAAATAGTGGAGTAGGAGAGTTATGTTCCTCATTTCCAGTACATTTTTTAAATCCATGCATAACTGTTCCTCTCAAAGAGGAAGGGAATGAGGTTATTTAAAAGACCTCAGCTTTTAAAAGAATATCTTCTAATACTAATGAATCAACCCTAAGATGAGGATTATTATTCAAATTCAAGAAATGCTTTTGCATAAATACACTTTGATAATGAGGTTGTGAATCCTAGATCATCTTGTCTCTGAAATTATAATTTTCAAATGCTGGAATATAGTCAATCACATAATAAAGAGTCAGTTACACTTGTAAGCTTCCAAAGTTGAGTTAGCATATAGAATTAAGGAGAATTTTTTCACCTTTTTATGGTCCCTTTGTAGACCTCCCAAAAAATACACTGAATTGAGATGTATTTTCACAGTTCCTTCAGCCTTTAAGTCAATATTCAATCTAAGTAGGAAAAATTCAGGCGAAGATAACTCTCATTTAAAATATGGAATGTGTTGAAAGGCTGACAGCTTGAATATTGTTTGATGATCTCCTCTGATTTCTATGAGAACTGGTATGCATTCAAACAGCAGGTTAAGAAAAGATTTAACAAAAGAATTGTCAGAAAATTATAAACAGGCACTTTCACTTTCTAATTTTAAATTGGGTTTATACAATCACTTAAGACCCTGAAGATAAAGTCATATGTTGTATGCATAATCCATATTATTTTTAAAAATACTTGAAGTCCCCTATGAAATTAATAACCCAAGATTCGATCATCTTTACCTGCTAACACGCTGAAAATTGCACTCACCCCATTTTAGCAGTGGCACGAAGCCCTGAGTCAAGCCACTTTACAAGGTTGTGGGTTAGCCCGCCGTGTTACCACTTGAACATTTATGAATCATGGCAGGAACACTGAATTTATTTCAGTGCTTTAGCTTATTTACTGCTCTCTCACCTTTGTGTTTTGTATTGACAATGTAAAATGAATATTGATAAGGTTAGGTATTGATTTTTAAATGGACGGCTTGTTCCCTGCCTCATTCGAAGTCACACGGCCAGGGACAGTGGGTGTCTCCGTAGCGAGGGATGTAGGTTTGCTGTTGGAAAATTGAGAACTGCTGAAGCCAGAAGGTGCGCCAGCAGAATGCACTTTATTGTTTGAAAAATGTCATCTGTAAAGGTGAAGAAGAGCAGTGAACAAAATAGGAGGGATATTAACACATTTTAAAAAGGCAGTCAGCAGCGTTGGTGTGGCCTGTGTTTTTGGCAGAAGTCATAGCTTCTCGAGGAAGGATAATCACAAGATTTGAATAGGGATTGATGTTGTGGCTATTACATTAAAAAAAAACAACAACATTGTGTCCGCTATACACTACCAAACTCATTGTTCTCCAAAATTAGTATGTGCTAAAACTCTTTGCTTTCTAGTGAAATAATATCATAGGGAAAATACTCACTATAGGAGTCAACCTTTTTGCTCTACATTTTAAATTATACTGAAAGACACCTACTGAAGTTTAATATCTCAGCATAGATATTACTCCAAGGGAACCGTGTTCACATGGGTATGCAAGTTCTTGGCAAGAGACTGCATTACAGCTCTTACGACTTTTCAACTTTCTCTCCTGCATTCCACTGCAATTTTAATACTAACAGAATCTCTAAGAATACTTAAAGCACTAAAGGCAGGTTGTGAATTATGATAATGGGAGAAGATTTTTAAACAGTGAGCTTTTAATTAAAAGTCACATGGAACATAATAAGGTAATGTTTGCTGTAACCAAGCTACTTTTCGAGATGCTATATGTCTTCAGTTGTCCAAATTTCTCTCACCAATAATTATACCTTTATTTTTTTTTATCACTGGATCTCTGTGACCACTGTACATTATTTTATCTCTTCCAGAATTTTAAAACAGGCAGACTTTGGGGGTGACTGTTGTCATTCATTTGGAAACCAAGCTATATCTGGGCCTCTCGTTACATGAATCAGCAAACTGCCGTTCAGATATTTAGTAGAGTCTTAAATAGCTCGCTGCTACCACTTGGTACAGGAAGCACTTAATGAAAGAGTAAACACACACATTAAATGGGAAATAATTGCTGTTCCTGCCAAAAGCAAACCTAAATGATGAGAACATCCTCACACTACATAATACCTGTGCATGCTGGGTAGGACGGAAAGCCGTCTTTTTAGAAGCAGAGCTGAGAACGCAGGAAGGAAAATGTTCAAGGCCAAAGAGAGTCCTAAGCAGCACCCCCCACATCCGGAGTGGTCAGTCTCAGACACCCTGAGGCGTGAGGGTTAGTGTCCCCACGGGAAGGGAGCCAAGCCGGGGAGCTGACCCCATCAAGTGAGAACCTCCGAAAAACTGGGTCCTCAGAACAGGGCGGGTGAGAAACAAAACTCACCCACAGGTGCAGAAAATAGAGCATCTGGTTGCCACCTGGGCTCCGAGTAGAAAGCAGAAGCTGTATAACCAAGAGCCTGCCCTCATGTGAGTTGCTAGTTTAAAAATTCCACCAAGCCAAAATATTGACATAAAAGTTGGTCTTTGAAACAAATGCAAAACCACTTCAAGTGTGCATGGCTTTGACCCCAAGCTTCCAGAATCACCGCAAATGAAATCTACTGAAGAGGATCTCATAAACCAAAACTAAAAGAATCAGTTATTCTAAAACAAAACACACATTAAAAACCAAATAGGAGTAATCGCAAAATGAAAAGATCGAAATTTGAGATTATTTTTATTATGAAAAAACCTTGATAATTATAAACTCACTGGATGGGTTAAACAGCAGATTAGACACAACTGGGGAAAAATGTGACTTTTAAGAGGAATATTAAGAAACAAACTAGACCCTGGCTGGCGTAGCTCAGTGGATTGAGCGTGGGCTGCGAACCAAAGTGTCACAGGTTCGATTCCCAGCCAGGGGACATGCCTGGGTTGCAGGCCATAACCCCCAGCAACTGCACATTGATGTTTCTCTCTCTCTATCTACCTCCCTTCCCTCTCTAAAAATAAATAAATAAAATCTTAAAAAAAAAAGAAACAAACTAGAAAGAGCACAGAGGGATGAAAATATGAAAAATATGGAAGAATAGGTGGGGGACTTGAAGGAGAAAGAAGTTCAACATTTGTCTAACAAAACTCCGGAAGGAGTACAAAGAACAAGGGGGTATAAGATTTAGGAGAATATTGACAGAATTCAATGATATCGGCAGTTTTCATAACTGAAGAAAAATAGGAACTTTCCTATTCAAAAACTACAGTTTTTTTTCTTTTATCAAGAAATAGTGAACATAAATAAAGTCACACCTGGACACACATGTAATGAAACTTCAGAACTGCAAAGAGAGGAGCTCAAGAGCCGCCAGGGAGAGAAGACACAACCTGGCGAAGGGTGAGGTTCCGCCCGCAGCAGCCTGAGGAGCAGGAGTGCACTCCGCAAGGGGGGGTGACACTTCCAGGTGAGGGCTGGGGGACAACAGCAGACTCGACCCAGCGTTTTATATCCAGTTAAACTGTGTCCACACGTGGGGATGAAATAAAGACACTGTTAGGTCAAGGCCGATTAGGACTACATTTAATACCTCAGAGAGAGAAATAACCGGAATACATAAAGAAGAATAGCGAGAGGGAATTGGGATCAAAGAAGTTATAGGCGTGCATGAGGCTACACTAATACTGAATAAATAAAAATAATGGTGATGAAGAGGACTCATTTGGATGTATATGAGTCAGATGGGAACAAAAAAGGAAACAAAAACACATAGAAAAAGCAAAGAAAAAGCAAAATGAAATAGCATTTTCTTATGTTATCATTAAGGAACACAATAAAAATAAACCGCGATAGATCAGTCATCACAATAAACGTAAACGGAATAAATGAATCAGTTAGATTTAGGGATTATCATCATGAATAAAAGAAACGAAACTGAGGATATGCTGTTTACACTAAGTACAACTACAACATAAGTTGTCATTTAAATACCAGCCAAAGAAAGCTCGAGTAGGCGGATTCGTACCCAAATGAACCCTGTGGTGTTTCAGGAGAGCTGAAATCCTCTCTTCAGCCCGACTTGCTATTCCAGTTCGGCCTGGCAGCTTTCACGCAAGACTGAAATTTGTGAAGAGAATAACGTCTCAGTCATTTGGGGGAAACGCGGCCAGAAGAAGTGACATAGTAAAAAATTTGGGTGATATATTTGAGGTTCAACGGTCAGTCAGTGAAATGGTAACATGTAGACTCAGATGCCTAAATTCATCTCTAAAGGGGAGTCGTATATGCATGGTGGTGTAAAGGGAAGTCGTATATGCATGGTGGTGTAAAGGGGAGTCGTATATGCATGGTGGTGTAAAGGGGAGTCGTATATACATAGTGGTGTAAAGGGGAGTCGTATATATACATATAATGGTATAAAGGGGAGTCATGTATGTATAGTGGAGTCAATAACGTATATATATAGTGGAGTCATATATACACACACATATAGAGAGAGTGGAGTCAATACCATTTCAGTCTGAAAAGGAAAAGAGAAAGAAATACGGGTGTTGGAAACACAGGTAATCTCTAAGAGCCACAGGTAATTTATGTTCTAGGGTAACCAAGTCTTTCAATGTTGTGTATGCTGGAGATTGTTCTCATGCAAGTGCAGGGAAGTTGCTATTATAATTCACATACAATCCAATTAGGCCCATTGCTGCCCTGCGCGTCCACGGCAGACAGACCCGAACCAGCCCGGCCACAGTACAGCAAGCAAGCACGCCTGCATGCCTCCAGAACCAACACAGTCCCATGTGCAGATGTGTGTTTTAGCTTCTTGAAGACCTTACTTTTGTTATGTAGTCATTCCATAAGAAATGTATTTCTAAATAACCAAAACATTTGTTCATAAAACTGTTCCCTTCTCCAAACACAGCTATACAGATCACGTCTTTCATTCTGTACCGAATTTCTATCACTTCAGAAAAAACAACTAGTTTTACATTAAATTTTCCTTATTTAAAAAGTGCCTTGAATTTATAAGCAATTAACGATTTGAACTGATTTTAATGAACAAAATTCACAAGAAAGACACCTGCAATACTGCTTATAAAATACAGAATGGTTTGTAGAAGGACTATATTATTAATATAGTCAAGCCCTACAATAATGAAATAATAAAAATATATATTTGACAAAGAGTAGTGACATGTACCACTTTCTGTGCTTATTGCTGTTTCTTCTTTTTTTAAACAGTAAGCAAAAGCCCTGTTGCTAAATTAGTTACTGAGGACAGAGGACAGTATTACCGCAAGTTTAATGGCACCGCCAACAATAGCAATAGTCCCGCCCCTCAGCTGCGGGTGCTGGGGGGAGGGGGTGGGAATACGGAGGAGGAGCCCGGACCGCAGGAGCACGGAGCGGGGACTCACCTCCCCTTGCAGGGGCTGTTCATCCAACATCAATACAACACTTGAGCAGCCAAATTACTCAACACGCTGCCAATTAGGCTCGCAGTCAGCTGGACAGATTAGGAGTGAAGAGAGGCCCATGCGAGATTTTCATCTCTTGAGCCAATTACGCAAGTGAATTGCCATCCACAACAGTTTCTGGAAGGTTTGAGAGGAAGGGCCGGCTCAGCTCTAACCGTCGAGGTAAGGGGTCCCGAGTGGAGAGAGGGCCACCGGGAGCAGGGGCCTGCGGAAGGTTAGTGCTGGAATTGCCTGAGCGGGAGGGGAGCCTCCTCGGAGAGGACCGAGAGGGTTTAGCGCTGCCGGGAGCAGGAGACGAGGAAATTGTGGCTGGGGTGCGAGGTGCTGACCGAGGTGGTTCCCTCCTGTGTCTTTATCTCATAAAAGAGAGAGAGAGAGAGCGAGAGAGAGAGAGAGGGAGAAGGAAAAGGATAAGAGACCAACATTTTATTGGAGAGTCTTTTTCCATGAAAAATGAAGTATTTGTTGTTTTCCTTTTAAGGTTGTATCCAAAAGCCATTGCTTTTCTTGTTTTGTTTTGCTTTTTCATCAATCAGTGTTTCTATGTGGATTTAGCGTTTCTATGTGGATTTAGCGTTTAAGAAATTTAATCTTTCTCCTATTTTGTTTCTATTTTGTAAGTACAAGATAACGCTTCATTTTATTTCCATTAAGAGAAGTGAAACCAGCATTAAAAAAAAAACAGAGAGGTTGGATTCTTTTCTGCCTGTATAAAAACACAACACTCCTGGGCCATCATACCTGAAGTATCAACCTTTTAAAATCGTGATAGCAAATCAATTATCATTTGCTGTGCACTTTAGAACGAACGGTTACCACACTTCGGCAGTTTTTGCAGGAATGTTTTAAATGGGTCTTGTATTTTTCCTAAATATTAACTTTTAAATCTGAACTTCTGCAAGCGTGTGTATCATAAATACGATTAAACAGAACTGGAGCCTAGAGTAGCATCAGAACTCTGACCTGATTTTAGCTTAGAGATGGAAATCAATCAATCCGTAGCAATCACTACAGAATCAGGGATGCAGGGCTGGATGCTAGTGCCCTGTTTGACCTAACGCAGCAGCTGATCAGTGGCTGTTCGGTAGGAAATCAGGCACCTTGGAGGTCTACCTTGGTCACCACCATAATCATCATTTCAAAATAAAAATTTAATGTCTTCTTTTGTTAGTATATTAAGGAAGCATTTTGACACAAGGCTTTTATTTATTTTTGGTAAATAAAAGGGTCAGTTTTTACATTTTTATATGCCCATCTGCACTTCTTAATCCCTTCCCCTTTGCACCCAGCCCTCCAACCCCTGCCCCTCATGGCAGCCACCAGTGTGCTCTCTGTGTCCGTGAGTCTGTGCCGGTGGTACCTGGGGGGTGCTGGAAATATCGGGGGGGGGCACTTTATAAAGTATGTGATTGTCTAGCGCTGGCGGGTGTAGCTCAGTGGATTGAGTGCAGGCTGTGAACCAAAGCATCGCAGGTTCGATTCCCAGTCAGGGCACATGCCTGGGTTGCAGGCCATGGCCCCCAGCAACCGCACACTGATGTTTCTCTCTCTCTCTCTCTTCCTCCCTTCCCTCTCTAAAAATAAATAAATAAAATCTTTAAAAAATATTTAAATAAAAAAAGGATGTGATTGTCTAACCACCACGTTGCAGGGCATCCATCTTTTGGCACCTCTGGGCCCCCATGGAAGAAGAAGAGTTGTCTTGGACCGCACGTTAAATACACTGAGACACGTAATCACAAAAAAGAATCTCACGTCTTAAGTAAATTTATGATTCCGTGTTGGGCCGCATTCACAGCCATCCCGGGCTACATGCGGCCTACGGGCTGTGGGTTAGACACTCCTGCACACAAAATAGTACTGAATGTAAACCGCAGTTGAAAAGTAAAATGTAAAGCTCGTTAAAAACAGCAGTATGAACAGGATTGGGAGTATTGTCAAGGTCACAGCCAAGCTTCACTTTTCTCTATCCACTTAATAAGTCCTTAGTACTTGCTGGGTTGGGGGGGCGGGGGGGGTGGCAACCTAACCAGCCGCTAAGTGGTAGAGCTGAAACTCTAACCCAGCTCTTTTCCCGCTGATCTTTCAGCTATGACAAGCCACTCCCCTCCTGGGTACCTTGTTGAAAGAAAAGCTTGAAGAGAACCTGGCTTTCCTAGCCCAAGCGCCTCGTCACCTGTGCCAGTACTAATGTGTTCTGTCATTTCACAATTTCAGGGTTTGTGGGGGAACACGCCCAGCCCATCTCCGAAAACAACATCGGGAACCGGATGCTCCAGAGCATGGGATGGACCCCGGGCTCCGGCCTCGGACGCGACGGCAAGGGGCTGGCGGAGCCCGTCCGAGCCGTGCAGAGGCCGAAGGGATTAGGACTGGGATTTCCCCTCCCGAAAAGCAACCCCGCAGCCGCCACCCCCGCCATCCCCGCCTCCGGGAAATCTGCCTAAGGAAGGCCAAGGAGAAACGGTCCCCAATTTTTATCCGCTGTCTCTCCATCCCGTTGTTCTAAAAAGACAACACAGCTGCTGTTCCTGACGCAGACATCTCTGTACATGGCCTCGGACTTGCCACCCTCGCTTCCTAACTACAGCCAGTCCCACAGAGATAGAAATGCGATTTCATCACAGTCCACGGTGCTAACGGACAAGCCTTTCCCTCTTATACCTTCTCGTCAACTTTCGGCTGTTCGAGATAGAAAGAACAACTCATGTCTCTTATTTATTTTGATCTTGTATGTCAATAATGTCTAATGCCTTTAGCTTGATTCATGGACACGTGTGTGTGTGTGCGTGTGCGTGCACGCGCCCCGTACTGGGGACAAATGCAAGCACACTCCCGAGCCTCCCAGGGGGCAGGTGGGAAAGGTTGCGTGTTTCATGTCATCCTTGTGGAGGGTGGCTCAAAAAAATCCATCGTTGCTTCAGTGAAGCCCTAAGCGGATCTTTGATTGCAAGGCTTGTCGGTTTTATATTGGTTGAGTTTGGCTTGTGTGTGTGTGTGTGTGTGTGTGTGTGTGTGTGTGTATGTGTAGATTCTCCAACGGGGAGAGGCACCCATTAATCTTCTAACCTCAGACAACGTAGTGTGAAGTTCACAGTTGACCAACCACAGGCAATGTTTCCTTCTGACATTTTGACAAAAAATAAACCTCATCATTGTTATCACCAGAGTGCCCTCAACGTTACTTTAGTGCACATTTTATACATTTTACCTCATTGAGAACATAAACTAATTATTGCCAAGAAAAACGTATTTTTTTAATTCATCGTGACTCAACTATAAATTCTATTAATCCAGACTGACTTCTACCTCTCTCTTCCCAAATGCTGATATTTGTTTTTTAAGACCAACTCGACTGCAGTAAAACTGATTTTACATTTAACTCTTGGTGTAAGTCAGAATACTGAATCGATGTATCTGAAGATTTAAATGGCTCTCCCAAGAATGCGGTTTTCTGGCAATGATCCAACCCATTTACGAGGCGAACAAAGGCGAACGTGACTGACCTGCCCTTTCGAACGTCTTAGCAGTTACTTCGAACCACGCACAGCAAGTCACTCTTCCCATGCATCTCGTGCTGCCCTTTCTGAACCATCCGCCTCGTGATGTCAGAGATTCTGAATCCTCTTAGTTCAGAAGCGGTTGACTTGATATCGCCTTCATTATTAAGGACTGATAATAATATTCTATTTGTAATGACTTATTGGTTGACTAAAGGCCAAGATAACACATGTGAACCACCATTATGGTGATTCTTTGTCTTTTTGGGGTTTTTTGGAGCAGTTTGAGGTTCACCACAGAATTAAGGGATTCACATTTCCTTAAGGGAAATTAAGGGATTTCTCTGGAGAAATCCGGAGATTTCTCCTGGACCCCTCGGCCGCACACACACGCACAGCCTCTCCTGTGATCAACATCCCCCACCAGAGTGGGATGGGTTCCACCTGACAAGTCTACGCGGACATATCACTACCACCCGGAGCCCACAGTTTACGTTATGGCTCACTCTCAGTGCTGTACAGGCTATGGATTTGGACAAACATGTAATGACATGTATGCACCATTCTAGATGCATCGTTATACAGAGTAGTTTCACTGCCCTGACATTCCGCTGTGCTCTGCT
Source organism: Phyllostomus hastatus (assembly GCF_019186645.2). Lineage (NCBI taxonomy): Eukaryota > Metazoa > Chordata > Mammalia > Chiroptera > Phyllostomidae > Phyllostomus > Phyllostomus hastatus. The sequence continues at coordinate 16,708,169 of NW_025333607.1, forward strand.
CTAACAGGTTCTTGAGAATTTGTAAGTCCCCAAGAATTGTTTAAAGAAGAAAGAGGGGCTTGCGCAGATGGTCCCCTAAAGAAAGCACGGCCAGTCAGGGAGAGGAAAGGAGGCCTGATCTTTGAGAGCCTTAATCATTTGCCAGATGTGTATGTTTCTTTTAAGCATTATCTTCCTTCTCGGGGGTATTGTGGTAAGAGAACAGGTTGATTAAAGGAACTATATATTACCAGGTTGGTTAATCTTTTGAAGCGTTCTTATTGGACAGAGAAACTCTGTCCAATTAATCTGTCCTAAGTAAGATTACTTAGAAATTTGCCATTAAAAAGTTGGTTTCTGTTAAATAGTCTTTTGGTGGGAGAAGGAAAAGCTGAGAAACACGGTCTGTATAGCAGTTTAAAACTTCTTTATGGTAGTTTATAGTGTTCTAGGGTCTGTTCAAAAGGAGAATTTTCTTTCCTTAAATTCTGAAGATCTACTAAAACCCTAGAATGTTGAAGAGCCAAATTTGGCGCCACTGCTGGCACACACAATGAGGTGGTTTTGAGACTGACCCCCAGCTCCTGAGACCTCGGCTGGTTTTCCCTTCGCCAGGCTCTAACATCGCTAGGGAAAAGAGCAGAGGAGACCCCAGCTGGCGCGGGCGGACTCCTTCACTAAGGATTGCAGCGCCCGCGAATGCTGTTCATCCTTGTCCTAGACGGCTGCTGGGCACCGATCTTCTGAATCAACACCGCTAAGATGCTCGCTGCACTTGGGTTTGGTCCTCAGGCGCCCCACCCCCGTAAGAATGCAACTGCAGAGTTTCCGCTAATAGCAGAAAGGTCTAGACCTCTACATCTAGAGTCCTCTACGTGGCTCACAGAGGACTTAATGAGTGAATTGAATCGATACTCCAAGTGGAGAAGGGCCAGCACCAGGCTCCCCTGTGCTGGGCACAGACACACGCAAGGGGCACACCCATCCCCACCCCGCCCCACCCAGTCCTTAAGAGAAATCAGCACAGCCCTGATCTTCCATGGCCACCGGATCTTCATTGCAAAAGCGAGCACAATTTAAAATTGGAATTTTTAATGCAAATTAAATATCTCAAGATATGAAATCCACTAATTTATTTATGTGTTCTATATAGTTATAGGTAATTTTTACTAGTTACTATGCCCACAGAACCCAAAGCATCCAAAGCAATTGATAATTAAGAATGTATCATTCACATCTCCTTAAAAAGGTAAGACTTTGCTCCTTCATAAAACCATTCTTCCATTCCACAGCATCTAAAATCTCATATCAAGTTAATTGTTGTGCTAAAAATTTTAAAAGAGTCCATAAGTCTCTTCCATACTATCCAAATTATCCATCCTGGGCAATAGCCAAGAGAGGCTGAGCATGAATTAGCAAATCGACTTTTTGTCTTTATACACTTCTTACACTTGAAATTGACCCCCGTGTGCTGGGGTTGTCCGTCCTTCCTCCCTTCCTCCCTCCTTCCTTCCTTCCTTTTCTTCCCTTGTTTCTTCTTCTCCTTAAATATGGTTTTTAAGACTATGTTTCCCTTAGATTTGTTTGCTTTTATTGTTAAAATATATGCTATTCTTTTAAAAGAAAATCCACTGCTAACTAATATTTACCAATTAATTGGTCTCGGCTTTTGAATACATAGATGTTTTTTATTACTTGAACTGTGGTTATCAAAGAGAAGTTAAGACACTAAGGTTAAAGATAAACAACGTATAAATATAGGTGTGTTTACAAGGCACATAAGTATGCAATAGACGTACATAATTGCAAAATACTGCATTTTATCATCTATTTCAACCTTGTGAATTGGTGTTCTCATAACTGAACTGACAATTGCTTCTCAATATATTTTCATTTTGAGCGATATTTCATAAAAGAGAAAAATCACTTGTGACATGCTCTTTAAAACCATTTCCTCCTGTATTTTGCCTTTCTTTAAAACAGAAAGTGATCTAAACTAGTACTGTAAGATGAAGTTGTTTAGCAAGGAATATTTTGACTGCTTTTGTTGTATTATTTTTTTGGTAGAAAACTATATTAGTGATACAACAAAGAAAGAAAGAATAAACTTAATGTTTAAGGATGTTATTTATAAGCAAGTATTGTCTTTGTGCTTTCAATGTTTTCCTCTAAAACTAATACAAAATAAAGTTGAAAATAATTTAAAATTATTTTAAAATTGCTACTTATTTGCAATAAACATTTAATGGTGCTTTTAAATTCATTGTTCATCTTTAAGCCCTGGGAAGTGCAGTTTCCAAAACATTTTAGAGAAAAAATTGCTAAAGAAAGTATTGACTCACATTGATTCTCAGTTTTTCGTTGACCTTTCTACCACTTTTCCCTGTTTTTGTTTTCTCTGAACCTGGGCCAGACCAACGGCCTTAAGGTCTCTTTCCACTCAGAGATCCTAGGATTCTACAGTAGCAAATACAGGTCTCTCTCTGGCCACTCGAAACCCCACAGACCCTCTATCTCCTTCTGGGAAATTACGTTTCTCATATACATGCCTGGAGATTTTAAATATTTTATAATACTCATCAAAGCATGGTGTTTGTTTGCTCTAAGAAGCATCTCATTGTGTTGATAAAATTTTATCTTTTCTCCCTAGAACCTAAGCAGATCTTGTTCAAGTAAGTGGGTTTCTTTTGAATCCACTAGGTGTTAAACACTCATTTATTTAACAGGCTCACAGTAACGTATACTCGACTGACAAGTGGACCGTGAAGGCGCCTTCTGCCGGGTTCCCACGAAGCGAAGACTCATTACTTCGCGCACCTGACGTTGGAAGGAGACCCAGATTTGTCTCCAGCGAGTCAGGGCGGCCGGTGCCAGGAGTGTGATGGGCGGGGGCCCCCTCCAGTGTCATCTGTGCGTTAGGGCCGCTCCTCCCTCTGACCGGCAGTTCAGATCCTTCTCCCACTTCCTGTTGCATTATCAGAGTTCCTGTGTGTACCCCTGAGTTCTTCAAGGTGAAGTTCGGTAACAACTGAAGCCTATGTTAGGCTGTTTTTTTTTTTTTTACTTTGAATTTTCAAGATAAGTTACTGGCATTTTCCATGTGTGTCTACTACTTGATTTTGCGACTATTCAATGGTGGAGACGGGACTAATATTGCGCCAGCATCCTAAGTAAAGACGACACCCAAGACTACCGTCTACCTGTTTTCTGCTTCCTATTGCATTTCAAAGAAACGATCATGTCTTCCTGAAGACAGCATTCTTTAATACAAGCAGAAAGGATGAGACATTGTATACTCACTCATTACACACTTTAGAATATGCCCTCCAAAGGCAAACAGATCTTACACCCCTTACTGAGGTGACTTTCTTCAAATGCCAGAATTCCACAGCTATGATGGGCCAAGGAGTTTAGGGGAAAAGCGTTCAGGTCCTGTTAGGAGGCTGCAAGGCTAACCTGTTGTTCTCAAGGTCTTTGGTGATGGCTCTCATTCACTAGGGAGACAGTACCTGCCCCAGGTTGTATGTGTGAGGCACGGGATTCGGAGAATAATTTTTCAGATGGATGCGAAGCATTTGGGAGCAGCTGTATAAGGTGTGAAATCAGAACATCCCAGATACAGCGTCTGCAGCGTCTGCGGGTCCTCGGCACGAAGCATAGCCGCGCGCGTCCCGGAAGGCGCGGCTTTTGACCTCCGGCATTTTCAGACGCCTCTCCTTTTCCCGAACCACTGCACACTCCCCTCCACGCCTCCGCGTCCACACGACCTCATGTCATGACGCAGGAAAGCCTTCCCAAACTGGGGGGGCGGGGCGGGGGGAGGGGCGCATCGCGGAGCACTCGGGAAACGGGCCTGCATGGTCCTCCTCCGCCAGGTCCCGCAACAACACACACACACACACACACACACACACACACACACACAGGTGCGCGCGCGCGGCTGGAAACGAGCAGACTCCCCCTCCCTCACCCAGCTCGGTGAGTAATTGTCTGCACCTCGGTGACAGATGTGCGACAGAGCAGCGTCTTCAGGAAAAAATTAACAGTTTGTCCAGCATGTCAGCTCTCTCTGCTCAGTGCCTGGGAGGGCTTGGCCCCGTTACGGATGATTCAGAACTTGAGGCGGGCGAGGCCTCGCTGCCCGCTGCCCGCGTGGCAAGCGTCCGCCGGGGGCACTCATCTGCATTCAGGACTTCCTCGGGGCCAGAAATTGGCGGAGGCCCTCTGGCCGCAAGATGAGTGCGGCTGACAATGCCTTGATTTGTTGTGAGAGAGAATAAATGGGTTTTTCAGAAGATGAGGAAATATCACCATTACTGGCCAATTTACAGCATTTTATCTGTTCTTCAAACATGTCACTTTTGTTATTGTTGCCTGGTAATTACATAGTGAAACGGAAAGAAAACAAATTCTGGTTCCGTATTCCGATGGATTGCAAAATCGTATAATCCTGATAAATGCCCATTTATGATACACAGGGATGAAAGGTTCATTTTAATTTTGAATGGCTAGCACAGCCATAAATAGGATATAGGATTAAATTTCAGAGAATCTGATTACCCAAAAGCAAATAGTCTTTCTCTTCACTTTTTCAGATCCCGGAAAGCCAGGGAGATACCGTAAGGCATGTTCACAAACAGGATTTTCCCGAGACAAAACCCAAAGCAAATTCAGAATGGCAACCTGAAAAGAAGTAGAACGTTGGGGGAAGCCAGAGGGCTGTCCGGTTCTGGAATCAGTCCGTCCTGAACGCTTTTTGGAATGCAAGCGGGGGGGGGGGCCCCCTCGGTAGGCGAAATCATTCCAGCTTGGAGGAACAGCCCTGGGTTTTGTCGCTTATGTCCCCGGTCACTTCTGCAGTCTCACCAAACATCCAGATACTAGAAATCAAATGCTTTCTCTTGCGTTTGTTCTTCTCTCTAACATTGCTACCCCCATCCCTTGTTCCCGCTGGTGTGAAGAACACTGCCTGTGGAGTCTGGTGAAGCGCACAGGTAACCACGAGCACAGCGATGAAGAGGAAGGAGGGGCCCAGCTCCCACCCGGGACCGCTCCGTGGCATCAGGTGTGGGAAGTAATGGGTCTTTGCTTAGGAGGAAGCCAGCAGAAAGAGCCTCCACAGTCCACTCATCAGGTGAGCGAACATCCCTGTGAATCTGCTCAGCCAGTGCGGATGCGATACCTGTTGGTACACCCGACTCTGCCGTGGCCGGGGAGAAGGGAAGGGGTGCACCAGTGCTTACCTGCCTTGGCCCAGGGGTGTCACGTGTCACTTCTGCTCAGGATCCATTGGCCAGCACAGGTCACGTGAGCCCAACTGGATTTCATGGAAGCTGCAGACAGCAGAGGAGCACATGGGTATCCGTGAGCATTAGCGGTCCCTGCCGTCGTTGTCGATGCCATAACCATACTACCTCTACACAGCCTTACTGCGACTCATCAGATACTACCTCTACACAGTCTTACTGTGACTCATCAGACGGCTAAGTATCAAAGCAGCATTTACCGTATTTCACTGAATCGAAGATGCCAACTATTTTAAGAGACACCTTAATTTTATGTACCATTAAGAAAGAAAGACTATAATCCACTTATGTCAAATGCAATCCAATTTTAGAAATGCTAAGATATGGAAAAATGATAAAGCATGTTCATAAGTATGAAATGATTGGTGCAGAGAGGGGAAATCCAAGGAACGTCAGGGAAAGCCACAGGAATGGGTGGGGCTGGAGCTGCTCCCTGAAGAACCGCAGGGTCCCACTAGGGAAAAAGGAGGTTCATTTTTCACCGCGGCCACCACCCCGGATGTTGGCATCCTGTGGCACAGGCCCTGGGGTTCTCCCGGGCGGGACTGAGTGCCCCACCCCGACATCCTCTGTATGGTTTGGGGGTTGTCTTGTAAGTTCCGGGCTGCTTTGCTAAAGTCAGAAATAATGATCGTCGACTTATGAGGCTTAAATGCAATGATGCACATAAAGCACCCTAGCAGAGTGACTGGCACATTGTAGGTGTTTTAAATTAGGTGACTTTTCCTGTTTCTAACGAAGTGATAAATTGCTCTTATTTTTTTTTTACTGTTCTGGTTGGGACAAGGTCAGAGAGAGACATTTACACATTTATAGTACTTTGCTAACAGTTCTTAATAAAGACAGTGATATTAAGAAAATCTTCCTAATATCACAGCCACTGGTGGACAGAGCCTTAATAATAAACTTCTGCTATGACTCTAAAAATTAGGTTTTTAAGAATCCATTCAACCAAAACCCATGTAAACAATACAAGACAGAATTCAACCACCTGCCCTCAGTCATTTCTTACTACCTGACTGAAAACCATTCAGGAATCTTTGGCCACACCCACCACGGTGTTTGGCCCCACCCACAGCTGCTGATCTCTGTGGAAGGGGTGGCAGGGAGCCCAGTGAGAGTGACATTTGCCCGGGACTAATGCCAGTGCTTTGACAAAGTCCTCAGGAGGCGGCTTGCACACGAGGCTGAAATTCTGTCTTCTCACAGAATCTTTCCGAGACTCTATTCTGGAACAGTAGCCACCAAATTTGAGAGTGCCTGAGACCCACCAGGGAGCCCTTGAGGAAATGAGGTTCTCAAACTCCACTCTCTAAGCGGCCTCTGCAGATGAGCGTGCAGGTGGGAAAGACTGTCCTGGAAGAAGGCCCGAGGGAGTCTCCAGACGCCAGCCCACGTCCAAGCCCAGCCTTCCCCGCTGGGCCCTAGGGGGTCGCCTGCCACCACCCTGCCCCGTCTCCCCGAGACAACCCTCCGGAATCTGGAATCAGAACGAAGAGATTTCATTCCCACTTTGGTGTGCCCTGTCTCTCGAGCTGGACTGGGAAGCAGAGACAGTCCGTATGAACAGGATGTTGTGGGTGGGGCAGAGAATGAACAGGAGGCTGTGGAAGAAAATGCCTGGGTCTCCTATGGCCCTGGAGCCCCGCTGAAGGCTGCCAGCTGTTCTCCTTACTCGGGACCAGGGGATCCTTAGCAGCAGCTCCTCTGGCCTTGTGTCACAAGAAAGCAGCGCTTTTCTGCAGGAGAGCATGACGCCCTGTCCCACGACACCGAGCCTTTCCCGTGCCGTGGAGGAGCACAGCCCCCTTAGGTGGCCGCTTGCTCTCAGGTGCTTATCCACAGACCACTGAACATTTAACAGGGGAAAAGTAAAAGCTGACGTGTTTGAGCCAGTATTTATTAAATACCCATCACAGACTCGGATAAAGCAAAGCTAAAATCATAATGACAGTTAATTGTCCAGTATTTAGATTTTCGTGTTAGCAGACAGGCAGCTAAAATACCAGCCTGTCCGGACTCATAGAGGAAACCTGAGCGCCGCTCCGCCATGATTAGAAGTCTTTTCTGAGGCCTGTTTTCAGTCCCATAAAACAGCCCTTTGCATCATAATTAATGTTCCTCTTTGGTACAAGTTAACTTCAGCTCTCTGTCATTTCCATGCAGTACTAATGTCCTGCTGGGTGCTGGCTAGTATTTAAATATATTATAAAACACTGAGTGGTACTATCATAACTTGACCAGCTGAATTTTCTCTGGGCAATCATCGAAGAGTTTATAGTTTGAAAGGAGCTATTCATTACACCGTGTTGTATTTTAACAAAGTTCTACAGTGTGACAACTGGGTATTTTAAATGACTTGACCTCACTCTCTTCTTAAACAAAGCCCAAATCTCTCAGGTTCTAACCCAGTGATCCCTGTCTATAGAGGAAGCCCATTACTCCAAGGGATTCTCCTAAGACTGGAGAATTCTGAATGTCAGTTACTTCGCATTTTGAGTATGTGCATGCGTATACAACTCGATGTTTCTCCTTGAGCTGTTCAGCAGTCCTTATGCATCACAGAGTGGAGGTGAGCATGGTAAATCTGTGAAATAAGATCAGAAGTCACTTCCTTCCTTCCAGCCCTTCCCAGAGCCGAGTGCCCATCGGTCTCGGGCTCCTGAGTTCCGCGGTGGGTCGCCTGGCAAGCGGCCCCTGCTGGGCTGGTTTCCCCAGGATCAGCCGAGGCCCTGTTCACCCACCCAGCTCCCCGCCTGCCCCCAGCCCCCCACGCAGAGTCCCTGTGCCCTTCCACAGCCACAAGAAGGAAGAAAACTGCAGAGAGCAAAGAGCAGCTTTAGTTCTAACGGTTTGCTTTCCTTTTATAATACATTTGGGACCCGGAGGCAATGAGTTACAGCAGACGGGGCCCTGGGCTAGGGCTGGGGAGACCTGGATTTGAGTTTGGTCTGCCTCTTGCCCGTTCAGCCCCCTCCCCCGACTGCTCAGGTTTCTGTACACAGCTTTATGAAAAGAAGCAGCTGGACAGGAAAAGAATGGATGTTTCTGAGTGCTTCCTCTGTGCTAGGGATCTCACACGTAATTTCCTCATGAACTGCACAAAGGTTTTTACTTTTAACTTTTCTGTTAAAAAGATGAGGTAACACTTAGCTTTGGTAATGCAGACTAATTGGGGAAAAACTTATTCTAAACCAGCAGAAAGTCTAAATTACTTAATACTATGGGCATATAGCATTATTGTTTACAGGTAAATTACTAACAATTTAATTTACTGTTGAATACAATTTTATTTAGACTAATATTCAAATCAGTGTTTGTATGCAAACAAAATCGGTATAATATCAAGAGTTTTGAAATTTATAGTTTTCCTAAGCACTGTATCTCCTTGTAACATGTTTCTGCTGTTAATTCACTATCATTTCCAGTGCACAGGCCCAACCCTATGCTTTAATTACCACGAACTCAAATTTTATGGGGTGCATCGAACTGACAGTTGGCAGGACCCCCTGGTATGTGTTTCATGGTATCAGGCTCCTGATGGTAGACACAGGATCACACAAACTTGACAATGCGACCTCGAGCAAGAGCTCAGGCATGGTTTCCCAGAACAGTGAAGAAAAAAGTAATCATTTTGTTGTTGGTTTTCTTTTTCTTTTAAAAAACTGAGGTCCAGGGTTGTGACCTTAACTCCACACACAGTGTGAAGAATTGGATCAGGTTCAGAAAAAAATCAAAACAAATGATTGAAAGCTGCGAGACTGACTCTGGGAAAGATACAGACAACGAGTGATGTGGATTTGCTGTGGAATGACCACAGAAAGGGTTTAATAATCCCCAAACACACAAAAGGAACAGAATTATCTCAAGAATTACCCTGTAGTTCCTGGCTGGCGTAGCTCAGTGGATTGAGCACGGGCTGCGAACCAAAGTGTCGCAGGTTCGATTCCCAGTCAGGGCACATGCCTGGGTTGCAGGCCACGGTCCCCAGCAACCGCACATTGATGTTTATCTCTCTCTCTCTTTCTCCCTCCCTTCCCTCTCTAAAAAAAAAATAAAATCTTTAAAAAAATTTCGAAAAAAAGAATTACCCTATAGTTCTAGAACAGGAAACATATGGATTGGTTTAAAAAAGATTTAGAAGAAAGTAACGTTTGAGTCAAAGATAAACAGAAAGGTTTCTCTTCTCATGGAAAACATGAGACTAACCAAAGTAGGGCTGTTATTAAATCTCAGCATGAACTCACTGAAGCCCTTCGTGAATCTGCTGAAGGAAAGAGTCCAGCCCGTGTCTGGGGTGGCGGGCAGACATGTTCTACCACACGCGCGAGTCTGACCTCTCCGCACCTCCAAGCCCCCCGGGCAGCAGGTTGGGCCGGGAGGGTTTGGGCCCCTTCACACTGGGCACGCCCAGTCTGCCCATTCTTTTGCTAATGAGTAGCCGAGGGTTTTGTTGCAGCCCTTTCTGGGTCTGTTCTTTAATCTGACCTTTGCAGCTGTGAAAATAACCTAGGTACATCACAGCTCCCGAGCTAGGTACACTGCTCGTCACAGAGCAAAATGAGACCATGACAGTCCTGTTCTGCCCATGCAGAATGTGTCTACCTCCCCTCATCAAACCAAAGGCCCCTTGCTGAGTACTTAACAGGCATCAGCCCCATGCGTATCACCGGGCTGGTCACTGTGAGACTTGATAAGAATTTCAGAGTGTACTCACTGCCCACAAAGGACTTAGAATCTTTTTGGAGACATCTGACACATATTCAGGATTGATATTTAAATATTTCATAACAAGATAGGTACAGGCACTGGTCAATGAGGGTGGGTACCCAATTCATCTAAATGGAGGCCAGCAATAAACAACTGACATATTGTAATGGAACATATTGGTGAATACCAGCCTCACTTACATCTGATTTTTTTAAGTTGCAGATAAAAAAAACCCTTTGTCCAAAATGTTACATTGAACATAATCAAATGCCAATATATGTGGCGAATCATGGGTGCTATATTCGCTGCCTCTCTCTGCCCATGGCAGGTAACATCAATCGGAAGGAATTGTTCTTTTTCGGGGTGAATCCAGGCAGGCAAACACCATCAAAGTGAACCCCCGTGCGGAACTCTACTGACAGCCTCTTACAGACACCATGAGTGTTACTCAAGGAAGGGGGCTGAGATGAGATACCCACTCACACAAATATCTCCAGTGGTATTTTCTTGGTATGTTTCTGGCATCTCTTGCTGCTCATCACTTAATCGAGTGACTCTCTGTTCTGTCCAATGTGCACGTACTGACTCTTCCCATCTCCATTTCCTTGTCTGTGGCCCTTCCCCTTGTGTGGCTAAAAGGGTTCCCCAGTAATCTGTGTCCTTTTAGAATCAAGTTAAATCTCAGCTCTTTCTACCAATCTGAGCCTTATATATTTTTAAACTTCTTTTATACCTTTGTGAATACAGAGTAAAAATAGTATTTAATCAGTACAAAAGGTACGTGCCCACTTTTGGTTATACCCTATGCAACCATAGCGGGCCCATCATTGAAATTCAACTCAGCGACTGAATAAATGCATGAACAAGAGAAGAAAATTTCTGGGCCCAAAGGCTCTACACAAAAGTCAGGAATGTTTGAAATTGCCTCAAATTTTGGAGAACGCTAACATCAAAATAGCTGTCTGACAATTGTATATAAAGGAAATTACTGGAATACGGGTAGAAATGAGTGTCAATATTTCACACAGGGCTGCCTCCGGCTGATTTTCTTAACTAAGAGGGAAAGTTCACAGAAATCCGTAAACAAATTGTCTGCCAGAGGTGACGAGAGAACATGAAATCGCTTTCCCTCCACTGAGTATAATTCCGTCGCGAGGCCAGCTGGCATTTTACGAACGTTTACCTGGTGTCAGGCCTGCTGGCAACGGCGCCGTCCTGATTTAGAAATAAAGGATTGACTCCGAGGTGTCTCTACAATCTTCCGGCAGGATGATAAATCCCGACTTTAACACCCAAATAGGAGGTGAGCCATTAGCCCCGGCCGCCGCGTGGACCTCATGCTTAACTCAATCTTCCAGTTGTCGGGGTGGCTGGGGGAGGCTGCTTGCTGGGCAGGCTCCGGCGTGGGCTGAGTCGACCTGGGGCCACCCGCTCTCTGCTGGAGGCTGCCGGCTGCCCTCCGAGACTGCCCCCGTCCCGGGCCCAGTGGGAATGAATGGTCCCTGACTCCACAAAGGGGTTTCTGAAATCTGAATAAGAGCTCAGCTATCATCTGCAAAATTGTGGCTCATCGAGCAGAAATTACGACGAGATCCTGTTTTTTCCACTTTGTGCTATTGGCAAGCCTCCTCCGAGAAACTGACGCTTCCCATAAGCTGTCATCAGATCCAATTGTTCCGGAATACGGTCTCTGGTGTTTGATTGCAGGGTCCGCAGGCTTCGGGCCGTAGGAATGCGATGCTTAAGCTTCTTCACTTATTGCCTGCTGGTGTACAAATATAGGATTTGGCAATTTAGCCCGAAGCCTTAGTCTCTCCTGCTACATACCCCCGCTCTGGGAGGTACCAGGGATGCGGCTTTCCACAGGCTTGGAGACATGAGGAGGCCCGTCAAGCTGGTATCAGAGCCAAGGTGTGGGTTGGCCTCATGCATAATCATCCTGCAAAATATGGTCGGATGCACCCCGAGCTGCAGCTGAAGTCTGGACTCCCCACCACTGAAATAAAGTAAATAAATAGAAATAATAGCCAAATCCTCATAAATGCTGAAAAGAAGCTGCTGGTCACCAAAAGACCACTTTAATAATAGGGTACCAAAGCTGGGAACGGAAAGGCTTATCTCTGTTAAAAAAAAAGAATTAATGTAAAGAGAGGGATCAAACCACGTCTGTGTCATGCTTGCCCGTAGCCGAGGAAGGGCGTTTCGAGAAAGGAGGAAATTTCAAAACCAGAGACCATGCTGACGCCCCCCAGGGAATAGCCCACTGGGTTCACATCCTCTGCCAGAATAGGTACAGAATTGTTTCAGATTTCCCTTGCAGTGGAAGAATTCCCACATAACCAAAGCATGGGGGGAACGGTGCTCTTTGTATCCACGCTGACCTCACTTGGCAACTAGCCCTCGCTGCATTTTGTCAACCAGCGTGCTTTGCTGTTCACTCGATTCCCAGGTGCCTTGATGATTTGGCAACCTATTTCCCGAGGCTACGGTGGTCACTTTTATAGAATATTGATTAATCATGGCAGGATTTGAATACAGGTGTCATGGAAACAATGACTGATAACATTCAGTACGTTCATAAAATTGTGGGGTGGGGAGTGTTTTGGGGGCTCGGTACCAGAGTAAAACCGGACAGTACTTGAAAATTCTGAGAGCCGTCTGTTTACTTGGTTTCCTTCCTGCTCTCACGGGGTGTTCGGCCTCCGAAGAAAAGGTGAGGGAGTCAGATCTGAGATGCGGCGGTGCGTGGTCAGATCCCGGCCTCGGCACGTGCTGGCTTGTTTCGGGCACAGCGAGGCTGAGAAAGCCTCGGTTTTCTCTTTTCTTCTGGTCCCCAATTTCCCAGTGGGTAATAATAAAGATCAAAGAAAGAGCATCCCATAAAAGCATTTTAAAAATTGAAATCCTGTGGAACTGTACAGAAGAGTTCACGCCAAGTTCCCAAATAATTCATGTGAAGATATAGATGTTCAAAAATTAAAGATGCCTGCTTACAGAGGTAATTAAAATGGGTTAGATTTTTCTGCTGATTCTTAAAGAAAAGTAAGGCTTCCAGACCTGGAGATGGAGGTTGATGTACGTGGAGGGAACAGAGTCTAAATAAAGGCAAACGTGTATATACGGTTTGTTCAAAATCTAAAAACTCACCTCGTTTGTTGAGAATATGGGACACCTGGTATTAAGAAAATTGTTGTTTTGAGTGTCGAGATTTTAAACGGCAAAATTTCCCATTCTTTCATTTCCAATGGTAGTCACGGCAACACCAACAATACCACATGTCACATCAAAATGGGTAAATATTTACAGCTCAAGCTGTATTCTAGCTTTTTTTTTTACACAATACTCCCCACTGTAGACTGTGCTAACATCCACCATAAAAAAATTCAAACAGTTTCTCAATTCCCTTTGCTGTTCTTTGGTATAATGGCTGATTTTTTATGTTAATGTTTCCATTGTTTTAATATCCTAGCTTTTCTCATTCGCATCCTAAGAGATGATTGTTAGTGCCAAGTCTTTGATCTATTGCTGAGAGAAAGCACTTGTTCAAACAGTCAGCGCCGGGTATCAAATGGTGATTGCAGGCAATGAATTCCTTCCCAACATCTGCGAAGACAATTCTGCCTTTTCTTCCTCCACTTAACTCCAAATGAGAGATCTTAAATATACTTAAATAGGCTTCATATCAGCTTACACAATACCTTCATAAAAGCTAGGGTGTTAAAAACAGCAAAGTTTCTGATGCTTGTTTTTCTTGATCCAAGTAGAATACGCACAAAGGTACCAAGGTAACACTGAAGTAGCATATAATCTGCCCCTGAAATCCTAGCTAATATTGTATAATTAACACATTTCTCTTTCCTTTCATATTATTTTATGTTGTATCTATAAAGAGCTTTATACTCTATCCACTGCTCTGAATTTCATAAAGTATTTATTTCATCTTAACGACTGAATCATGAAAATACAAGCATGAAAGAGTGAGGTTGCTATTTTAAAATAAGCTTTTTAAGTTTGTTAAACCCTACTCTGAATGTAAATACATTAGAAATATACATGACAATTTCAACTTTTTATTTTTAATGTGTGTTGCAGGGTTCATTCCTACCAATCAGCCGGAACTTAATACCAATGAGGTTATAGCAAATAGGATAACCCTAAATTAAGATGACATCGCAAAAGAAGATGTGGTATAAACAAAAAACAATTATTTTTTCTTCAGAAGAGACATTATTGTGGATAGCAAACAATTCAAAATGTTACTGTCATTGGTTTTTATCACCTCTGTGATAGCATCTGTTATTTTGATGCTGACATTCAAGAAACATTTCTTGCCCACCACCACGGGCCGGCCGTAATGCCAGGAGCTGTAGGAGAAGCAAAACCACAAAACTAAATAAACGGCATTCCTTGCCTTAGACCATCTCAAATGATAATAGGAGAACCAGGTACACAAACAAATCATCGTGATGGAATCTGACCCCAAGCGTAAGACAGGCTTGTCCAGAGCATTCCCTGAGCACACAGGCGGGACGGCCCCCTGTTCTTCAGGGGAGATTCGCAGGCTGGGTCGTAAAGAATGAGTGGGGCCATAGCAACAGAGAAGAGGATAACCCAAGGAAAAGCCAGCACGGAGCGGAGAGAGCACGGCCTATCTTTAAGAAGGTAAGATTTGGGGTAGGAGGGGAATGAGGTGGTGTGGGCAGGAATGACAGGGGGCAAAGTGGGGCCCGACAGAGAAGAGCATGTCTTCCGTCCTAAGAAGACAAGGTCTCACACTCTAGTTGGAGATGGCAGGGAGAGGGAGCGATGAAGGTTTCCCAGCAGAGAGACCACAGGCTGATGACGCTGATGAGCATGACGATGGGGATGACTAATGTTTACAAAGCGTGGATTATAATGTGATCCGTCTGCATGACAATGCCTCATAACAACTCCGTAAGATTAGTGCCGCATGGTGTCTATTTTACAGATGGGAAAGTGGAGGCACAGAACCTTAGAATAAGGGGTAGGCCTGCGATTTAAGCTCAGCAGGCCAGTACCTACACTCGTAACCACTAGGCCATTACACACCACCACACTCTTGTTTTAGAATACACCTGGCAATGGGCTGGAGGATGGACTGAGTGGGAGACGGAGTGAGCATGTGTGGGAGACTATGCATTCATTCAATAAACATATACAGGCCTCCAGTCCGCCAGTCTCTAAGTCAGATACTGGAGAAAGCAGCAGCGGACACCAGAGTCTCCTACTTTCCACAGAGCTGTTATTATTGCACAATCTGAAAACAGTGTGTGCCTAAACGAAGTCAGAGATAATGTCGGAGCAAGGATGGGGAGCATATTAAGAGGTATTCAGGGGCATGACTGGGCAGGCCTTGGTGACATAGGAAAAATGAGCAAGGACAGTGAGGTAGAAATCCAAGAAGACTGGATTTTCTAAATCGGTCCACTGGTTGCATAATGATGCCCGTGGAAGGCAAGATCGGCTTAGAAAAAAGACAAAGACCTTCAGAAATGAAGGTGCCTTTGGGAGATATTAATGGGAATACAGGTTCAGAGAGCCTTTTAAAATATTGTTAAGCAACTATTTAAAAATATTTGTGTGCCATTTTATCCCCTCCCTGGCCAATAAAAGGAGTCCCGGGATTATAACGCACAAATTAGCAGCACATTAATAACTCAGCACACGCTTGTTCAGTGTTTGGGAAGGTCAAAGGCAGGGCCATGCACTGGGGACCCGGGGCTGGTCAGGACAGGCTCGGTTCCTGGCCTTCAGCTCGAGACGGTAGACCAGCACACACACGTGCCCCCGACCCCATTAAAATGAACACAAAAACATATTAACAAAAGAATAATGAAAATTCTAACAGTGCAGAAAGAACAAGAAAGGAGGCCCTCACTGGACCCGCACCTTGGAGAGCCGCCCGCTGTGCTGAATGAGAACAGGATCCGAGAGACAGATCTGCAGAAGAAACCGCAAATTGTCGGGAAAAGTATGATCTTCCTGGGGTGCAGAGGGCAAGCGCCGAGGCCTGAGTCGAGGAACATCAGGAGCAGGGGTGAGCTGCCGCCAACAGGCAGGATAAGTCGAATAAAAACTGCGTTTTGAACAACTGACCTATTGCCCCTACCGCCTGAACAGCAGCGTGCCTGCGTCTGACCTAGAGGAAGCGACCCACTTTCCTATGCCGGGTTCCCGGAGCGGAGCCTGAGATACCGCAGCCCTCCGCCTGAGACAGAAGCTCCCACCCACCTGCCCACTCCGCAGAGGCGGAGGTCGGCCTCTCTCAAAGCCCTGCCCACGGACACAGAGCTCTCAAGGCGAATGTCATGCACGGCTCCAAGCAGACCCACACCTGCCCCCTGGACGCGCCGACACAGCACTTCACCTAGGAATAAGCAACCAAGGGCCGCTGAGGGTGAGGACAGAAAGCAGCGTGAAGGGAAAGCCAGACTCGAGTGAATGCTTTAACTATAGTGCCCTGGTCCAGTGCATGAATTCTGCAAAATGGGAATAATGACAGGGTCTACCTTAGGAGGTCAGAAAGCTGTGCATGGTGTGTGGAGCAAATGACACTCTTGTGCAGGATGCTATTCATACTAGAAGCTCATCTCGGTTTTATAAAGACGGCCCTTCTATCTGTGTGTATGTCTGAATGATCGGGGGTACCGGGGGAAAAAACGGGTGGCCTCTGGTATCATGGGTGGGCACAACTAGACTGAGCGTGACACAAAAGACATTAACTTTTGTAACCCAAAACACAGCTCTGAAAAGAAAATTCATTCCAGTTTTGGAAAATTCAAATTAGTTCGATGGCTTCAAGAAAAAAAAATGGAGGATTGAAATGGCACCAAAGAACCCGTCTTAACAACATGCACCTGGTGGTGCGCAGTCGGCGAGGTGTCACGTTGTTGTGTTGCATGGCAGTGCACTACGCCTTTCACAGACATCTAACAGAGAAGTTGTCAAAGTAACAATTAACCAAGTGCCAACATTCTTTCATTTAAATGCACATCTTTACTGCTGACGGTTTTTTATTTTCAAAGCATGTTTCCTCTATCAGAAAAGACACCCCATTATCGTGGAGAAAAATCTCAGAAATACAGAAAAGTACAGAGAAGACCACAAAGATTTCCTTTATCCTACTTTTTACATCCTTTTTTTTACAGTATAGTTTATATATCCTTCCAGGCCTCCACCCAGATCTATATTTATACCTCTATCTATCATCTAACTGTATATATATTTTTAAATCACCAAAAATCCACATGCAGTTTTGTAAACTGCTTTTTTTTCACTTGAGAACACTAGGAACATTTCCTTGTGTCTCCTACAGTACCTTTGTTGGCAGCCACTGAGCCTGCCTCTGATTAGATGTAGAACTTATGTAACTAGCCATTTCTGACTAGATATTTAGGCTGTTAAGCTCCAGCAGCAAAAAAATATGTACAGCACTTCTACTCCAATTTTTATGACTGCTTCCTAACATAGTGCTGTTACTACCTTTTCAGGGTTTTGGGGGGTAAACATAAATTTTCTCAGCCAATCCAAGACTGTGTTTGGTAAGGGTGTTGGCATCTCCTGGCTGTCCAGTGGCTGAACAGATGCAAATAGATGGTGTGGAGGCGGGGGCTGGGTCCCCAGCAACGCTAGAATGCAAGGCCAGTGGAATCGACACATTGAGACCTGGGCAAGAATGCTAGAAGGCCTGGTAGCCAGTACTTTATGTTGCAGTGGACGTGAATGAAACGATGATAATTATTGGTCCAACAAATTCTAACAGCGCTCCCTAAGCGCTGCACAGAACTGTTCTTGGGGACCCTCACATACTGCTGCTCCATGATTTGACAGACCTGCCAGCTCCAGAAGAGCCACTGAGGACCCCGGTGTAAATCTTTCGGGGGGTCTCATGTTTTAGACCCCGCTCATCAGACACGGCCACAGGAGGACCGAAGTGAACAGTTCAAAGCGCTGTGTGATGCTCTGACTTCGGAACCACACATCCACAGCGTCCGAGCCTACAGGTAATGTTCGTCTGAAGTTCGCCGCTCCTCCCGCCTACCTCTCCGTAACGTGGTGCCCTTCATTCATTCCCTTAGACATGTAACAAGAGGGCGTACGGTCTCTTGGTAGCTTTATCTCTACGTTTTCTAACCTATTTCTATATTTTTTAGAACTACAGGAAAAAAAATGGATTCTGAATAGTCTTTACAGTGACTACAACAAAGTCTGAAAAATATATTCGTACAATTTCTACATTGCTCAATATTTCATGATTGATTTTCAGCCATACCAACAGGGTCCAGCTCGTCAACGGGACAACTCTCAGTCCTCATCACTGACCGTGAAGGCGTGGTGAGCTATGGTGCATTTCACTGCCACATTTTTAACTGCCTTTGCAGCCACCGCAATGGGAAGAGCGTGGAGCCCACTTTCGGAGTCTCTCCCTGACGGTGCGCAAGTGAAGCACGTTTCTCCTTTCACAACCAAGTCCCGCTGAGAGGTTTATGGTGGCTACTTTACAGGGTTTTGCCAGCAGAGATCTCCTTTCGAGTGACCGTCTTTGTTTTACAAGCCTAATGGGGTGGGGGCTGAACTTCCAAGGCCTGCGATCTGTTGCCAGAGGAGCACACGGGGCTTGAAATTGCATCTTTTCAATGCATTCTGGCACCGCAGCCTGAAGCCAATACTTGTTTTTAACTGGCAGCCTGCCTGCCGCGACTGGAGGAAGCCGATGGCCTCTTTGCTGACTCCTCGGACAAGGCGCTGATGTGACAGCAGCGGACAGGCAGCTGGGAGCCGGCCGGCAGCCTGTCACCCGCTGACAAATCTGTTGTTCATATTCAGGCAGGATGCGCGCGCTCGCTGGCCGCCGGGGTCATCCATCTAGCGCTGGCCGGGCGAGGCCCCGCGCGCCCGTGGACCCTGCATTCGGGGCTCGGCGAGACGCCTCGCGCGCTCTTGCAGGACGGGCTGGGCGGAGGAGACGGTCAGAGGGCCGCTCCATTTTTGCTTCTCGGGCTTCCTTCGGCATGCCACAGACGGCCTGGAGTACTGTCACTGCGTGTCACAGGCCTGCAACTGTAACTCGAAGTGGCTGCAAACCGCTCCTCAGAAAATCCGCCAGGCAGAGGGGAGGGCAGAGATGAGAAACAGGAAACTAGAGGGGTGGTGTTTGAAGGGAAAAAGAACCGTTTGAGCAAGATATGGGATGAGGGTTTTTGTTTTGTTGGTTTTGTTTTTGAGACATGGGGAGTACTTTTCAGGCAAGGCTGACTTTCAGGTGACCTCTAACAAATGTCCCCAGAGCCACTGAGTTTGTGACAAACAGAGGCTGCCTCTCCCTGCAGATCCACTTCAGGCTGAAGGTGAAGGCTGTCGGAGACTCCGTCTACGGCCCCCCGGCCCAACCCCGTCCACATTCCTGTGGCCTTTGTAAATCGACGAAATACATTTGCTCTGTAAACGTAGGCACTTGGAGGAATTTACAAGTGACTGAGGCTATATCCCAGAGTTTGTGATATGATGCTATTTACCATGAGTTGGTCCTTACTTGGAAAACTTAAAATTCTGGCTATAGATTACTGATTTGCATCAATCAATGTAAATATATTAATATAAACACACACACACATGCACAATCTCCTGTTGTCTTTTCCTTTTCTACCCATAGTTCACTTTACTGCTCTGGAGAAAGAGAGACGGAGCCAATCTGGATGAGGACTTCAGTGTAGAATGTTCCGTGGACTGTTTTGTCTTTTTGATTATCACAGATCCACTGTTTTTCTGTCCCCACGATCAGTCTAGGAGCTCCTTCTTCTGCGGAAATATTCTGGGCACTATTTCAGACAATCTGTTGAGATAGGACGCACACATGTGCGCACTATCTCAAAGAGGCAAAATGACGTCTGAAGTTAGAGACAGAGATGCTGAAACGCCCTATGACATGTTAGCATTAAAAGCATCCATAGTCCCAAAGCAGGGTCGTCAGCAACACATCACTGCAGTTCATAAATTACATTTTAAAAAATTATCTTACATTAAAGATGTGTTGTCAGTAAAAAAGTTAAGTCAATAATAATATTTAGTATCTACTGGGTTCTCACTAATGATTACACCTTTTTGCTGCATTGGTGTTTGTTAGGAAAATGAAATCTATTAATAATAGAATTGGTAGAGTAAGAGGTAGAGGAAAACAGCTAACAATGTCAACGAAAAAGCCCCCAAGCAGTTCTAATCTTCTGTTCTCTATCGACAACACAGACTACATTGACATTCTGATTCTCATTTACAGACAGAAATGTGCAGTACTCACTGTATTGGGCATGCACAATGTGCTCCCGCGCTTACTGTGCCCCCACTTCTTTGTGCACATTGTACACGGGATCATTATACACATCATTATACCCATGGGTATAATGGGTACGTAATCACTATACCCACATATAACGTGCATCCCTGTATTTCCCTCCAAATTGTGCGCAAAAAGTACATATTACACATGGCAAAATACAGGGTGTTTTCCTAAAATTCTTTAAAGGATTTATCAAGGAAGTACTATCGTGATAAAACTTCTAGTTAATTAAATTAATTATATATCCATGTGAAGAAAAAATATATAGAATGGTCTGGCATGTAGGAAATTCCATTTCTGTTTTTTTTTTTAAGAGTAGCATAATGTGAATGTACTCCTAACTGAGGAAATATCTTGGGTTCCCAGAAATATTATTATCCCCTCGTTTTACTTTGTTTTAAGCTGTAACATAGCTTTAAGCAAGTATTGTACTTTATTACGATATGTTTCCCACATTTTTATGGCTCTGAATGAGAAGGAAAGTGAAAATGTTCTCTGTGTAACTCAGTAGTGCAGAAAAACATGAAAAATTGATTCATCCTTTGGAAGTGAATGTGTCCTAATAGAAAATAAACCATAAATATTCAGGAGGGCTAAATAACTCTTGTCAACTTTAATAAAATCCACATTAACTCCTCTATACACTCTCAGGTTTCGAGGCGGTGCCTAGGTTTGTGTACACGAATGACGTAGACTCCCCCCCTCCCCCACTGTAAAAGATTTCTGGGTGCTCGTCCTTCTGTCCCGAGACTGGTGATGTTTGACTGACGGACAGATTACCTAATACATTTTCGCTACACACTAATTAATCTCTCTGAATACAGCACTAAATGGGCAGGCATAGAAAGGCAAAGGAAATGGGTGCCGAAGACCGTTTTCGGATAACCTTCATGAAGGACAGGTACAGACGCCCCTCCTCTTTCCCGGTGTGGTCTTCCGTCAGGGGCCTGGCCCCCCACGCACACACGCCCATGTGCCTGTCGGCCCCTGCCCAATGGACACGTAGCTCTCGTGAGTAAAACGGTGCCCAGGACCGACAAGCCCTCGTGGAGCTCTGGAACGGGACCACAGCCGTGTTGCCAGCGGCACCACAGGACGCCAAGTTGTCACGTACCCTCTCCTCCACCTTCCACCTGTCTCAGCACCGCCGGCAGTCTCCATCCGTACGACAGCGGCATAATGGCTCTGTGGATCACGTCACCATTATGCAACTTTCTGCACACGTCTGTGGGTTCCGTGCAGGGACACCTTTTATTCATTTCTGTGTGCTCCGCACATGGCGTGGCATCTGCCGTTTGAGACCTGTGTGATACATGAGGGCCGTGTTGAACCAAAGATGGTGGGTTTCTGTCATCCTTTGCAAGGAGAAAGGTATCCTGTCAACTCTGGCTGGAAAGACAGGGTTCCTTAAGAGAATCAAGATCCCTTGTCCATGATTTGAAAAGGAAGGAAGGAAGAGAGGGAGGAAGGAAGAGAGGGAGGAAGGAAGGGAGGGAAGGGAGAAAAAGGAAAGAAAAAGTAAAAGAGAAAGAGGAAAGAAAGAAATGTCTTGATCACTGCTGGCCATTAGGCCAACATTACGTTATACACGTGATCCAGCAAGCTGACAGTAGTCCTGTAGATGTCATGTGTGTCTGTCGATTTGGTGACAGTCTCCTCTTGGGCTTCTCCCTACCTATATATGCACCCCCACTGATGTGTTTCATCCCTTGGAAATCCCACCAGTCTCTGGAATGAACAGCTCTGTTAAAAGGGAAAGTACTTTGAGTGTACAGCAGAGGTTTCTTAAATCCGTTCAAAGCTTATGTTTCGCCAACTCCCTGGTCCCCTTTCCTTTGCTCTCTGTTTTCAAAGGAACGAATATGGTCCTCTCGAAATCCACCTATTTGCCACCATCCTCCCCTTCCAGCCCCCTCATCCACACAAAGAATGCTTCCAGCCCGGCCAGCGTGGCTCAGGTGGTTAGAGTGTCATCCCCTACACCAAAAGGTTGGAGGTTCGATACCCGGTCAGGGCACATACCTAGGTTGCAGGTTTGATCCTCAGTTGGGGTACGTATGGGAGGCAAACAATTAATGTTTCTCTCCCACATTGATATTTCTCTTTCCCCACCTCTCTAAAGTCAATACACATATTTTTTTTAAATTATAACAACAACAACAACAACAAAAAGAATGCCTCCATCTTTTGTGCTGTGTTACTTGATCCAAGTACTAGGACCCTACAGGAACAAGAAAACATCCTATATTCTCTCTGTTTCCCCCTTGCAACAAGTAGCCTCTCAAGATTTCTCCGATATTCATCTTCTAACCTCAGCCCTGAAAATAAATGAAGACAAAAGTAAACACGGAACAGTCTAAAGACACACAGGACCAGCACTTTATGAGTCTGGGGGGGGGGGGAGCGCTACCCAGCCCCAGTCTCTCCTGACTTGGCCCCTCTGTGCTTCCCCGTGCCGGCTGCCCGAGGTAGGTTTAGTGCCCGCTGTCCTGGCTCATGGCTGGCTGGCTCTCCTGCATGAGTGGGTCCTGGGCTCTCGATGTTGAGCTCCAAACACAGACATCCTCCCGCCCGACAAGCCGTGGCTTCCTGGGACACTGATGAGCCCTCGGCTCTCCAGTGGGTCTCCCTTTGCCCACCCCCGTTCTCTGCTCCTTGAATCCCTTCCTGCCCCCACCCTGGACCCGCCGGGGTCCCTCTGCTCCCTCTCCTCCCTGCTCTTACCCAGAGACAGAGAGGGAGAAAGGAATTATTTATTGTGCGTCTGTTTAAAATGAAAGGCTCTTACATTTTAATGAGCACTAAATAGGTGCGAGGAGATATTGTTCATTAGCTGTAATCTGCGGAATTGCTTGAGTGAACTTCCTTTGGAGGCTGCTTTAAATGGTTCACTCAAGTAAAGCAGTTTGTATGGTAATTAAGGGAGCATTTTTCTGTCAACATCTGTGCTGCTATTTATAACAAGGGAGGTAGCTCGCAGCAAGCAGCGCGGCGAGCGCGAAGGCGTCGGTCCTGGAGGGCACAGGTGGGGTGGGATCCAGGCTTTAGTTGGCGGTGGCACCGCTGTCTTTTCCTGGCACCTTCAAAACCACGACAAGCCCCTTTTTCTTGTTTTCCTTCCACTCAACCTCTAATAATTGTAAAAAAGAAAAAAACCTGTTTGCCACTCTTCCTGGCTAGGAAGAATTATCTCTCTGACATCTCTTCATTAATCACACCCTTCCCTTGGCAGCCCAGGCAGGGAGATGCAAGCTGCTCTGGAGAAGCAAGTGGTCCTCGGCTTTGTCAGATGGTTCTTTTCCAAGTGCCATCCATTTTTCTCTCTGCCGCCCTCCTCCGCTCGTACGGGAGCGGTGGGACGCCCGGGTGCGGACCGGGATTCGGGGCAGGCAGAGCGCGCCCTGGGATACACAGACCGGCACTGGGTCCCTCACATTCCTGCCCTCGTAGGGAATCGGTCACCTCTCAGTAACACGTGATGTCCACGCAGCTGCACCAGTGACCAGCCCGGGTGATTTGCAGGACTGTCTGCAATCTTCCTAACTAAAGGAAGGCCTGGCCTTACGTACCCACAGGCCAGAGAGACTCCGGTCAGGGTGCTGATCTGGAAAATTCCAGAGACAGACAGGGAAAGGGAGGTGTGTGAGGAAGGCAGCCCAGCCACGCCGAAGCCAGAACCAGGAAAACGCAAGAACAGGCGATCGACAGATGCAAACAGCCTGTGGGGGGGCTGGCGGCCAGAGCAGGCGATCCTGCCATCAGGGCCGGGGCTGGGCGGGGCTCCAACACCGCAGAGCGGCAAGTCACAGCCACCACTGGATGTGTTGCCCTTGAGCCGCTGGCAGGCCCTTCTAAATCTCCTCTGGCTAAAGGCAGAGCTATTCCAACGTCCTTAAGAAGAGCTGCTGGTTTCCTTCACTGCAAAGGTGACAGCAACACAGGGACAAGGAGTCAAGCAGATTTAGCTACTGAAGGAAGACTAGATCATTTGCCAACCAGACAGGGAATCTTAAAGGCAAGGAAGATATTCTCTTCAACTTTGTCTTCCTTCCTTCCTCCTCTCCCTCTTTCCTTCCTTCCTTTCTTCTTTGAATAGGTACTCAAATATCTTTTGAATAAAAAAGCATGCAATTGAGTATTCGATCAGTAATGGGAATGACATAATAATGGAATAATTAGCCCTGGCTGGCATAGCTCAGTGGATTGAGCACGGGCTGGGAACCAAAGTGTCCCAGGTTCGATTCCCAGTCAGGGTACATTCCTGGGTTGCAGGCCAGAACCCCCAGCAACTGCACGTTGGTGTCTCTCTCTCTCTCTCTCCCTCCCCTCTCTAAAAATAAATAAATAAAATCTTTAAAAAAATAATGGAATAATGGAATAGAAGTAGGAGTGATAATTGCCAACTTTCCTTCTCCTGGGGAACTTTTATTTAAATCAGTGATCAGTATTCTTAAAATTGGACCTTTTTGTTCATTGCATTGAAGATCTTGATTTGGAAAATACACTGAAAAACCCACACCAAGTGTCTGCAGAAAGACGTAAGGGGTACACACGGAGACACTACTTCTGACCAATGTTACCGTGACTCTGAACATCAGGAATTCTCCCTCTTTATTCAATATCACCTTCACTGCCAGAACTTATTTCACACAGTATTTTATCCCTATGCTATTTTTGTCTAAACTGTATTTGTATTAGTTCATTAATGAATGTTTGGATTCTGTATTTTGTCCCAAGGCAATTTCACTAAATGATTAATTTTAAACAGTCAAATAGACCTGAGCAAATGTAGTAAACTTCAAATGAGTAAAGATAATTCTCACTTTGAGATAACGTGAATAACTCAAATCCACAAGTGACTCTCGAATTATTATCAGATTAAAATAACTGCCTTGCCACACTTGATCAGTGTGATTAGGCTGGAAAAACTCCTTCATCTCCCTGTTGTTTTTCCCCCCATGACCCAGTTCCTTCTCTAAGGGAAGGACTGAAGGAACATGCTAAAGAGGAAGCAACAGAGAAAGAAGGATGAAAGGCATTAGTGCTGGAACATTTTCCAAGTGTTGGGGGGAGGAGCTGAAAACAGCCAAGTCACTTTGCACAGGAAGGAGCAAAAAGAGTGATCAAAAAAGGGCGAAGGTCCGAGGAGGGGTGAAGAGCGTGAGAAAATTCGAGCGAAGGCCAAGCATTGCTAGTGATATAACTAAGAGGCTGTTCATAGAAGAGATTTGTGCCCTGGCTGGCGTAGCTCAGTGGATTGTGCGCGGGCTGCGAACCCAAGTGTCGCAGGTTCGATTCCCAGTCAGGGTACATGCCTGGGTTGCAGGCCATGAACCCCAGCAACCACACATTGATGTTTCTCTCTCTCTCCCTCCCTTCCCTCTCTAAAAATAAATATATTAAAAAAATCTTTTAAAAAAGGAAGAGATTTGTCATGTTCAAGATCTAGTTATTGGTTTTGTCGCGATGGACATCCCTCCGTATCTCAAAATTTCTGCACAGTCTGATATGCGCACAAATACCTTGTGTAGTGACTCCATTGCATTGAGGATAATTTCTTCCATTCCTTTAATTTCATATCAGAGTTTGGAGCGATCTGGGAGCCAGAGAGTCCGTGCGGGAAAACAGCCAGGACACAGAGCTGTGCTCAGAGCCCGCGGAGTGGGTCTCAGGAGGAGGCCTTCCCGCGAGAGCTCTGGGCACGAAGCCCAGTCCCTGCAGGTGCTAGCCGGGGACCTCCTGGGCGTTCCCCCGGTTTTGTTTATACTCTGTCTCGACCAACACGAGATGTCAGCCAAGGGGAATCTCTTCATCTCTGATAGCCTGCCCGAATTTCCTCCTGGGTAAAACAGCAATAACATTTCCCAGCCTGAAGGACGGTTTTGACAAGTGGTTTCCAACTTTTGTTCATCCTGATTCCCCACCTAGAAGGCTAGACGACCCTTCTATCTGAACCCACAGCCTTTATTTCCCTTACTGATGTCTCACACAAAGTGCTGGTTTTGCATCCTTAGCCCACCGTCTTCTGGTTTGTCGGGGCTCAAATGGTGACCTCAGCTCTACAAGGCATGTTAGTTCCAGTGTCTGTGTGTCTTAGTTGGACAGAGGGCAAAAAGGGGAGTGAAAAAGGAAACAAACAGTGAAGTCCTACTGGCACAGCCTAAGCTAGATGTTCGTTCTCTTTGGGTCAGTATCTACGTTCTGCCCCCATCAGCTGAAGCTGGAGGGAGGAATCACTTGGGGTAGAGAGAGCAGCCTAAGCCCCTCATAGGGTCTACAAGCTGGGAAGGCATTTCAAAGAAGGAGATACTAGCTGAAGGCAATTCTCATGGTTTCTACCATGTCTCTTTAAGTCACCCGTGACGCACCGTGAATGACAAATCATGAAGAGGAGGAAGAAGAAGCAGAGGGAAATCTCTCTCTCGCACCCGCACACACACCCGCCCACAACATTGTGGTTTTAAACAACCTTCTGTCTCCTTTTTCTATTTTCCACAGACTTCACCTTGCCTTGATAAATATCATTCCGCACGCTTCTCGTGTTACCGCGATGATGAGGAAGGGGAAGGAGGCAAAGGAGATACGAAGTCAGGTCAGCGTCACAGCTGAATGTTGGAAAACCAGCTGGCGACTTATAACTCACCACTGCTCACTAATCAGGCACTGCTTAGAGCTCGAATGGAAGATTCCCACCATGCATATTCTTGTACAAGGTTAGGGGATAAGTACAATTAAGGTAAACACTCAATGATAACATAAAATTCCATGTTGCCTGGTAAATTTCTTTATAAATGTGTTTTTAAAACCTAAGACTTTTGGTTTGGTTTGGTTTCTATGTAGATCTTTTATTGTAAATTTGTGTATATGCCACGAAAGGCTATTGGATACCATAAAAGAAATATTATTTTCATCCCAGCAACCTTGGGGAGTCAACGCAGGGACAGAGGTTTGAGTTTGGGGAGCTGCATGTAAGAAACAGTGAGGGTAAAAGCTGGCAAGGGGGTGTTTCAGCTTCAGGGAGGGATGCCAACGATCAAAGGAGAACCAGACCTGAGAATCCGGGCTGAGCGCAGTGGGCTGGTCAGGATGCCGCGGGGCCACCCCGTGCACACAGGTGCTCGGAAGGCACTGCTGCTTGACGATGGGACACCTTCTCAGGCCACACGCAAACCACGGGCCAGGGCTACGGGGACACCCAGAAATGCAGCCAAAGACATACTGACTAAAGAGCGATCAGGGGACCCGAGCAAAGCGTCTAGCGAGCAAGTAGAGGGCAGTAGTGCAAAGCCAAGATTTTCTGGCCCGGGACTTTGAGTCCTGGTTGTAACTGCTTTTGGCTTGGGGAGCGAGGAAAGATTCTGGTAATTGTTTCTGGCGGGGGGGGGGGGGGGGAGGGAACAGAGAAGTCCAACACCTTTTTATCAGGAAAGACTTCATCTCGCTTCCATCCTGGCACAGACCCCACAGAAACAGTGAGGAATATAATCTTCCCTCTGACACAGACAGACTGTCGGTTACACGTGACACAAATACTGACATACTCGAGAGCCAACATATATACAGTGATAAATTTTATACAATTATTATCTTTGCGCTATGTTTTATGGTGTCACTTTGGCAAACGTGTTGTTCTTCGGAGGAACATTATATGAGAGTTTGTTAAAGTTAACTGGGCGAGCATTTCTGAGCGGTCTTTCTTCACTCATTCAGACATTTGGCTAACTTGTTTAAAGATCTCTCCTTACACCGTGCCAGTAAGATGTGTCTCCTGTCCTCAAAAAGCTTGGAACTTTATAAATTCATCTGATTTTGCCTAATATTCAATTATTCATATGCAGTTGTATTTAACTGTGAAATTCAATAAAAATTTAGTATTTTAATTTTGGAGAGAACATTCTTTGGGGAAGAAAAATCCTTCATATTTACCACGCTATTTACTACATAGCATTGAATCAACCAGATAAATGCCCCCATTTATACGTGTTTAAACAGCATGTCCTATAATACTAATATAAATAATTACATTAATATAAAACACATTGATAATAAATATATTGATGTATTTATTTTAAAGTAATGTCGGTGCAATTTTATATTCTTTGAGTTATAACAAAGAGACTTTTTGAGGGAAAAGCTTTTTTTTTTAATGTTAACCACTTCATCATCACAGAATGAATACATTCTCATTAACAAAAGCCATAAGCAACCTATTTATCTTGCTTATGTATAGGATCATTTGGATTTAAAACACTCAAAGCATCTTAACACGGTGATAAAATATCTTCATTTTACAGAAGATGTGATTAATTTCCTACCTCAAATCTCTAAATGCTTATAATCATATCTTGCAGTGGAATTTCATTTCATTAAAAAGACACTAGAAAAAGTGATTTTAGGCTATGGAATAAAAAAAATCAGGATATAATACGGTGTTTACGGAACAATAAATATAAAATATGCTCCTTCTCAAACGGCACGCTCCAGGCCGCGGGCCTGCGGCACAAAGCAGGTATGGAAGGAATCAAACCGACCGGCAGCACGACCGTCACGCGGGTTGTAAAGCTCTTTTCAAACACGGTTGCGTCAAGAACGATACTGTTAGCATTAACTACTCTGCTAAATGTAATTTCAGAGCAGCTTGGCTATGCTGGGACCAATAATGTTTCAGCAGCTGTTAACAGTGAGGGAATTGAAAGATTACGGAGTTCCATGGGTGCAGTAAAGCTGCAGTGGGAACAGAAATATTACCGGAGCTGTTATGTTCCGAGAGCATCGCACTCACTGACAAGTAATACATGAGTGATAGTGAGGACCCAGGGAATGGAACTTTATACTTACTGGTCAGCAGCATATAAATCCCATAAATTAAACAAAGTTTTATGTATTCTTCATTTCTTTGCAGGCTGATCTTTCTCAGAGGGCCTTTGTTTCATGTTAATTCCATCATGAAAGCTTTGTTCAGCCACACTGTTCTCTTCAGGAGTGTATATCCTCGTCCGGGGGTTTCTGCCACCACGTGAGTCCCCATCATTTTAAAGCCTTGGCGTGATCTCCACGCAGAACTTCAGGTCACCTCATCATTTTTCTTTAAATCCTGGGCTCTGAGAGTCTACCAAGCCTTAACAGAAATCCCATCCTTGTCTATTTAAAGGAAATCACGTTCAGCTTATCTCTCCCCTTAATGATCAGAAGGAACAATATCATGATCTCTGAAGAGGTGGTGGGAGAAAATTGGGGCATTCTCTTTTGTTACGGGAAGGCTTACCCTATTCATGCGGGGACAAGGGGAGAATGGGCATAATGGTTCATCGCCCCCTTGGGGTGACCTCCAGCTCTTTAAATGGGGCCAGGGAACCAGCCACTAGACAATGGGCTGAACAGATTGGATCTGAATGACCCCACCGGATCGTAGGACAAAGCCTACAAAGTTAGGCTGTGACAGGCAAGGGTGAAGTTTTACTTTCATAACACAGCCAAGACAGCGACTGCTTTAAAAAACTTAGATTGCATCCATGCTGGAAACTAAAAGAGTTAAATGCATGGTTTTTGGTGACTTTCAACAGATGTAAAATTAACCAGGTACAAACCCATTTGCTTTTCTAGCCGTCTGGGTGCAAAGAAGGAACTTCTCTCTCTGGGACCTCACCCTACCACGCTAACCAGACACTGGAGTACATTTGTCAAGTAGTATGTTCCTTACAGACACGCTCACCTCAGGTCCCGAGGCCACCCACGGACACGCTGAGCTCTCACCTGGCCCTTCTACCCTTTCCCTCCTTCGCTGCTTTGCCTCGGGGGTGTGGGCATCTTTCATGGCACTGGACAGTCGGCTAGATGGGGAGCCCAGATCGTTTTATTTCGTGCTCCTCCACCTTCCAGCACTTTAACCGTGCCTTGAAAAGTAAGCAAAATAAATAAATAAATAAATAAATAAAAAGAAAAAGAAAGAGAAAGAAAGAAGATGATGTCAAAGACCTCAGCCCTAGCTAGCTAGAAAGCACATACATTTCAGGAAACTGGGCTACAAGTATTCTTGAGTTATACGCTACTGTGTACATGTACGTATATTTCTAAATTCCTGTATGTATACTAGCCTGCTGGTGTTTCTATTTACCATCAGCATTTCTGAATATTGAAGTAAACTTGTGAACTGAAGAGCTGGAAGGGGCATTCATTGGTCACCTCATCATTTAGTTTATCTTTTTTTTTTTTTTTTGTCAGAAGGCCGAGGATGTTTCTTACCCCCAGAGACTCAAGAAGAGAAGCTTTTCCTCAATAACCGTCCCCAACAACCATCATGGTCCTAACTCCACGCCGGGTGTGGCCAGTGGAAAGGCGTGCTCTCCTGGGCATGGGAATCTGGGGGAAGAGTGACACACGACGGCTTAAGGTAGGTGCTCTCATCTTTTCTTTTGAAAAATGACACAAATTGTTTTTCTAAGTCCACACTACTGGTGACTCTTACAAATTGCGGCCGGTCTGAGATGTTACCCATTCGCATGTTAAGAAGTTAGCCTGCTCACGGATACTAGAAGAGGATACGAGACTCTGGAGTCAGAGACAAAGGACTCCATGACTTACGGCAAAAGCGGCAGGCAGGGGACCAGCATTCAACCAGTTCCCCGAACCCCAGGTCCCACCAGGCAAGATGAACATGGCCAGGCGGCACCTGTACACACAGTGGGTTACATTATGGGGGAAGCATTCCGAGCTTCGAACCTGCCCTCTGCTCCTCTCTCTCCCTTCCAAGGCTGTGGGTTACACGGACAACACGGGACGACTGGAGCTGAGTCAGAGAGGGCCTTGCAGGAGGTACAGAGGGGTGAGAGGCCCATGGAGAAATGTCTCCCAACAGCAGTGACCTGGAAGCGTCAAGTGGTTCACCTTTCCCCTAGAAAGCAGTTTTAGGGAGAAGTCCCTTTCGGGCTCACAGGGGAGGGCCCACCGCTGTCCTGGGCTGCACGCACGGTCAGGTGGCCTTGGAGGCCCCTGGTGTTTAATCACTCCTGTGCAGACTCTTAAGACAGATCTCCTTTCAAACAAATCCTCAGTGTATCCCGGGGTGTGGAAAGGGTGGAAGTTATGCACTACTGAAATATAAGTGGTGAAAGCCGTTTTAATTTTCTCGCTGGCGCTATTATCTTTTAAGTCCTAATAGTCTCTCTGGAGCACAGGCCTTGAGCCTATAAATCTGCACAAGTTCAATGAGCAGTGCAATGGGCAGAACCCTTCCTCCACAGAGCAAGGCCCTGGTGAAGGCAAACGGAACCACGCCAGCCGGCTGCGTAGTGGGAAGGGAGACGCCGGCGCAGCCGCCGGGGGGCTGGAACCTCTCTGTTCTGATGGAGCCGTTTCGCTGTGTCCCGTACACCCAGCCAAGCAGGCTCTCTCCGTCCTGCTCTCCTCCCATGGGATATAAATCACCGCGGACAGTAGGTTTTATGCCTAAATCCGTTTACCGTCCTTGTTGGTAGTATTTAAATGAATATTTATACGCTGACAGAGGCCTAAGAGGAACCAGCAGGTAAACAGCTAAATGCTCCAGCTGAGCTTGGACCGATTTCCACCGCCTTGACCACTGACGTGCTTTAACTGCTTCAGGCCCCGTGTCCATTGTCAACGCCATGCTAGTGCCTACAAATCACCGGCTTGGGTGGGAATGGGTGGGCAAAGTGGGGGTCCACAGGGCCTTAGCCTCTGTGCTACGTGCGATGCTTGAGCAGCTTCAGGAGGCAAGGATTGCAGAAAAAGGAAACGAAAAAGAGAATTCAAGTGAGTTAAGCAGCAGCCGGAACACAGTGGCTTAGACATTGCTGAAACTGGAATTGTGTAATAATGGATCTTTCAAAATTCTGTGAAAATTCACAGTACATCCTAAAATTACCTCCACATGAAACACAAAGCTGAATTGCTGAGTTTTAACGTGAAATGATAGCCTCCCACCACAGGGTAGATGATGTTGAGTCCATGGCTCCACTCTTTTTTTCTTTTTATTGATTTGAGAGAGAGAAACACTGATCTGTTGTTCTACTCATCAGTGCACTCATTGGTTGCTTCTTGTATGTGCCCTGACTGAGGATCGAACTCGCGGCCTTGGCGCATCGGGGGGGGGGGATGCTCAAACCCACTGAGCTACCCGGCCAGGCCCCGTGGCTCCACTCTTCATTGCTGCCTTCTGTCACCAGATCCTCTATTCTAGTCTCATCGCGTTCGCCCCGTGCCGGTCCAGGGCCTGCCCGAGTCTTCCCTGGCCCAGCCATGTGCGGCCGGCAGCCTGGCCCGGGCCTCTGGGGAAGCGTGGGATCATCACCGAGAGAGTGAGCGAAGCCAGAACGGGGAAGAGGGCCAAGGGCTGAGATGTAACACACGAGACAGGTCGGAGAAGCTAAAAAAAGAACTAGTAAAGGAGATCGCAAACATGTGACCCATGAGGGAGAAGGGACGAGTGTCTCTGGAGCCGGATGAGGAAAGGGTATTGACCAACTATGTTTCCGAGAGTTGTTTTTCTTTCCTTTTAATAGCATCCTGCTCCAGTCTGTGTGTGTGTGTGTGTGTGTGTGTGTGTGTGTGTGTGGTTTTAATATCCTCTCCGACCTTTCTGAGGATATTAGCTACAGAATTTGAAGAATGTTTTCATATGTTTTATCACTTTTTATCTATCCTCTGCACTGTCTCTCTTCTCCCCACTTCCCCTGTTATTCGTTTCTGTCTTTCCTGGCAAATTTTCTTCATACGTCAGGTGCCCTTAGCCACCTGTTCCTAGGTCAGAACGCATCCCTAGGAAGCTCACTGGAAGCCTTGTGGCCTTGTCGGCCGTGGGGACCAGCCCCTTTCACTGGGGGTCCTCCCTTACAGACCTTTTCGGCCTTTTCCCTTGAATGGCTCATATTCCTCAGTCTTCCACCTGGCAGACCTTAGATCTGCATTTTGCCATCAAGCAAACGGGAGCTGGGGTCTCAGTGTCCAGCCTCCTTTCATGTGTTGGCCCATTTAGGAAGGACTTTCACCCTTGCCTTGACTCGTGTTCCAGAACGCAGGGTCTCTCCGGACGAGGACTTCAGAGAACGACCCTCATGCCTTCTTCTGGGGTTGGGGCCGGGCTGCTGCCTGGCCGGTGGAGCGTCTGGGGGTCCGGTTGCTCCATAAAGACACTTTGGACAAATCCCCTGTCTGTCTCCCCCAGCCAGCACCCTGGGCTCTTTGAGTCGCTGGGTGCCCCTCGTTCCCGAGGAGGGGTTCTCGGTAAAACCAGCCCCCCTCTGAGCTCTCCTCAAGACAGACTCGAGTTCCACCTTGGATGGGTCTGCCAAGTCCATGGCCACTGCTCCATCCGTTCTCCAGTTTTCAAAACACTGACTCCTGTTTTCTCCTGAAACTTCTCTCACTTTCTTTGTCTTGGCAGGTTTACGCCGCTTCCTTCCTTCGTTGTCACGGTCGTACAGTTTCAGAAGGAGGCTGACATAAACAGGTGTGTTTATGTAATAGATCTTCCTTTATTACATATTTGACTTGGAAAACACAGGGACTAGACCTGCTAAGCCACATGCATCATCCTTCTGGGTAATGCTGTTTTTTTTGTCAAATGCAAACTGCGACGTGAAATAATAAGATTGGCTTTCTGATGTGGCTCATAATCCACCTCCAAAAGCACTTTTAAAGTATCAGTGTCATGGGCGACAGCTGCCTGCTTAAGGTAACTGTCTCACCTCCGAGGGAGCTGCTTTGTTTGGGACAACCCCCCGTTAGAGAATTCGCTTTTGCTTTTGTATCAAAGTCAGGTTTTTACTCTGCTCAAATGATGACTTAAAATTGCTCTTGAGCTGTTTCTCTTGGGTGTGTTGTCAGTGAAATCCCTGCTGCCACCACGCAGCTCTGTGACCCCCCAAGTGGTGACCGTTGAACCACCTCGATCAAAGCCCTTGCACATTCGGTAAAAATGCACTTTCTTGAGCCCGAACGCAGGCCGACTGAACCTGAACACCTGGAGGGGGTTGGCCTGGAATCAGACTGTTCACAGGCACCCTGGGTGGCTCTCCTGTGCAGTACCATCTTTAACTTCTCACGTGACCTGTCCTGACACCCCTCCCCTCACGTCTGCTGATCCAGCTGTGAGGACACGCATGGGTGCTCACGCACCACACTGAGGAACCGATCAGTAAAAAACGTATAAATCAGTCTCAAACGGGTTTAAAACAATGCATTGTGTTCTCTTACTTTTACGGGCGTCCCTTTGTAACAACTTGGGAGAGCAATTTCAGATGTAGCTTTCTCGGGCTTCGTGCAGTTCAGCCAGAACACGGAAACAGGGAGAGCGCTGACCCCAGCCCCTGGGCCCCCGACTGTGGCCAGTCGCCCTTTTCCCATCCCAGCTCAGAGTCTCACTGGAGGGGCCCCAGGAACCTGTGTGGGGACAGCACAAACAGCACCCCTTGCGCCCAGGGGTGACTACGTCAGAGTTACAGATCACCCTCGGGAGGCTAGACCCTAAGAGGAAGCCCAGGCAGATCTAGGCAGGTCCTAAAAGTTGACTCAAGACCATTTGGGGGCCCAATGCTGGGTTCTCCAGTGTCTGAAACAGCCCAGAGGGAGGGCCATAATCTCTGGGTGACGTCAGAGGCTCCTCCCCCAGGGTGGGGTGTGGCCAGAGCAGGAGCCTTTTACCCAAACCCTCCTACCTGGTGCAATGTGTCCTAGTGCTAAGTGTTTGATTGGATGCAGTAGAAATAAGAGAGAATCTGGATTTTTAAAATCACGTTAAACGTTTTTAAAGCACTGCAGTGTGATCCTGAGCGAAACCCGTTGTTGTTTTCTTCCTGCAGGGAGAGAACCGTCGAAGGACACGGGGCTGGCCCCGGCTCCCACCGGTGTGTCTCTGAGAAAGCCCCCCTCCCCCACCGCCCCCGCTCTCTGTCCCTTATTTAGATGTGGACGCAGCCGAGAGAGCCCAGGGCGTTCTGAAAAAGACTCCAGCCTCAGGCTGCTGGGAAAGGCTCCACAGGACCCCACCCTTGTGAAGGAACTCTGACACTACAGCTGTGACCGATGTGGCTGCGGAGCACCCAGCCTCCGTGAGAACCTGGGAGCTTCCTCAGATGCCCCCCAGCCTATGTACGTTTCTGCAGCACCCGCGCTTCAGCATTAAGCGACTCTTGCCTCCGGAGCCGAGAGAAGGGTGAGCAGAGTCTGCCGAGCCCCGGGAATCGCGCTGAAGGGCTGTGTTACACGGGGCTACCTGGCTTCGGAGTGAACACAGACACATTTTTGCCAGCTGGTGGCCTGGAGGCCACGTGGGCGGTGGCCACAGGACTGTCCCTAAAGGCTCTGGCTCCTCTGTTCTCCACTGGGTGGTGTCACAGCCCAAGAGGGTCAAAAAGGCCTTTTGGTTCTCTCCAGCCCAACTCATGAAGGGGTCCCCATCATGGATGTCAGCTTGCATTACACCAAAGTTGTATTCCCACCCATTTCTCCAGACACGAGCCTAGGTAAAGCCAGGAGGAAAACACACACTAACCGGCAACAACAACAAAATCTCTGCGGTATCATGGAGGCAGGGCAGCGGGGACACAGCGCCCCCTCTCTGCAGCCACTGTGCACTGCGTTCCAGTGACCGAGCGTTCGCCTCCAGGCCAGCCAATAAACGTAGTCGGGCTTTTGGGTGGAAGCAGTCTGGGTGTTTTCATTCCATGTTCCGAAGCAGTTATTCTTTTTCTCGTTTAAGAAATTTGGAAACTGGGGAGCAGGGAGAATGAATCAGTTGCGCGAAGTCACACAGTTTCTAAATTCTAAATTTAAATTTGGTTTTCAAGGGCTCGGCTGCCT
Organism: Phyllostomus hastatus; assembly: GCF_019186645.2. NCBI lineage: Eukaryota > Metazoa > Chordata > Mammalia > Chiroptera > Phyllostomidae > Phyllostomus > Phyllostomus hastatus. The sequence continues at coordinate 16,744,337 of NW_025333607.1, forward strand.
CGCACTGGTAACCGACGAAGGGTCCCTCTCGCATTCACGTCCCGGGCTGCACAGACTGAAGACCAGTAAATAGCAGCCGAGGCCCCTTAGCCTCCCTCCCCTCCCCTCGAGGCAGCTGCTCAGGTTTCTGTGCCTGAGCGAAGCAGGGTCGGGGTCCTGCCGCTGGTTAGATTTTCCCGCGAGTCTCTGCCATGACTACTAATGGCTTACTCTCTCTTTACTTCCCATCGGCCCCCATCCCCAACCCCCGAATTCCCATTATTTCAGTGGAAACAACTCGGAATGTTTTTGTGGTAAATGCTGTCGAGCAATGTATTCTGTTTCTTGTGTGAACCCATTTGTACCCCTGTCCTTCTCCTTTCTCTTAAGGGATATGGAAACTGTTTCGCTCACCATGCTCTGTATTCTGGTACAAGTCTGATAACACTGTTTTATTTTATTTCCTAGGTTACACTTAGAAAGTCCCCAAATGCACAAAGGCAGAGGCCAGCCCGCAGCCCCCATTAGCATTGATACTAACACTGGACAAATAGGGGAGTCAGTAAATGAATGTCAGTGAGCTATAAAATACATGCAAGAGAAATGCTTATTTCGGTCACCTTTTATAGACAGAAGCTGGCCAGCGGAAGATGTATAGGCCTAATAAATCAATGAGAAGGAATTCCAAAATGGATAAATCAATATGCACGCCGTCACCGACTCCTACAGGTGTATGACAATGAGCCACTGGCGCCTTTAAACCTCAGGCAGAGATTTAGCCGAGATGGCCTGCAGTGACAGATGGCCTGGAGTGATAGATACCTCTGTGGAGGAGGCTGGGATTGTTTGCATTTTTCTCCCAACCAGCCTGTACACAATGGCAACATGAACTGACTTTAAATACGGAAGAACGGTTTCCTAGGAGGTTCCGGTCGTACAGCCGTACCCCAGGAAGATCCGTTCCCCAAAGACTCCACTCACTGGAATAAAGAGTTTCAAGCGTGACTAGTTCTCGCCATGGTCAGTAGCCTGGTGACTGTTTGCACTTCATGGGTGTGCAGTCAGGCACTGGCTGCTGGGGAGTGTAGACAGGGTATAGCAAAAGGACAGTTACAACTGTGGGTACACAAAACACGGTTAATCCTAATTTACTTATTTATTAATGACTGTATAATTTTTCCATACAAACAAATGTCAGCCTACTTTTTCCTACCCTGCATAGTCCCCCCTTTTGGAAATATAATGTAACCGCATGTATAAAAATACCAATCATCTCTGGTTGGTTATTTTATCCCTACGGAGCCAACCCAAAATGCTCATTAAAATGTTAACATGCATAAAGAGATATTGTTAAGTAAATGTAATGATAGGCAAAAATGCTTACAATGTAGATTTTAAAACAGGCTCCAAGACTAGATTGATGTATATAATCTGATTAGAATTCTGGTTTAAAATGATTTTTAAAACTATTAAATCAAAAGATATAAAATTCCAGTTAAGATATAAATAAGCCCTGGAGGTGTAGTAGATAGCATGGTGACTAGAGTTAATCATATTCTATTGGATATTTGAAATAAATCAATAAACATTAGAAAATACACCAATTAAAATATTATGCCTGGGTTCTCTTTTCTCATATTTTTCTACCTTTTTCCACATTTCCTAAAAGGATCTGAAATATTTTTATAATCAGAAAAAAATCTTATTTTAGTTCTTTTCCATTGATGTTTCAATTTCACTTCAGAGAATCTTAAAGATATACTCTGAGATATTTTTTTAAATTATTATTCATGATGATTGCTAACATGAAAAAATAGAAATTTTCTAAATGTCTGACCTCAATAGGTTAAGAAAAGTAGAATACAGGTACATAATAAAATACTGAGGAAGCCATTAGAATTGCAATCTTGTGAACTTTTAACAATATGAACAATATATTTTAATGATATGTAAATAATATTGTATAATATTGTGTATAAGGTATAAATATTCATAACTATAATGACAAATGCTCTAAAATGCCAACTATGGTTTAACCTTTGGATGGTAAGATATTCAATGTACATTAACTCTTATTTTTCTAACTTTCTATCTCGAACATGGTGAACGTTTATAATTGGGTACTAACAAATGAACTTTACCATGTTGAAACCTTTCTTTGTATATTAATCCACTGTTTGGCATTATTTTTCCTGCATAACTCACACCCAAAATGTACTCCCCAAGGTTTATGTTTGCGTCATTAAAATGCTACAAAAACTTACACACACCAGTGCAGCAGTCTGAGTGCAGAAAACCTTGAATTTTTGTACTATTACCCATTCTCTTTACGTTATCCTTCCTCCCTGTTACTTTACAACATTTTTAGTGACTTGTCTTCACTAAGTTTTCCAAAGAATCAACTGACTTCTTAGAAAGACCTCTGTTTGTCACAAATGTTAGCTTTCATACTGCCTTAATGTATGCACATTTAGAACACCCAGTACAACTTGCACAACACAGGCTGGGGAGCAGACCCTTGACAAGCCTCCGGCGGCGGGGCAGCTGCGTGGTCAGGGACCCAGTAGCCCAGTGCCTCTCAGGAGCTCCTGTGCAGCGGGCGGCCATCAGCCTGTGTACGGGGAAGTGTGGGGGGCAGATTAATGTGTCCCCCGAAGTGGGTGCTCATAGAAGGTCTACCCCCAGCGTGGAATGCCAGGGACAGAAGGATGGGCTGGACGCAGCCACCGATTAGGCAGCGTTAACAGTGGACATGCTGAGACTCGGTTCAAATCTCTCAGTTCACTCACTCCTACGATCGAGCGACATACACTTTAGCCTCCTCTGAGAATATTTAAAATTTAATTTTCTCTAAGTTGCCCATTCCCATCCTTAGAGCAAGTGTTACTGACGGTTTTTTGTTTTTATGGCTTCATAGAAATTTGTTACATATTTTGAATATCGCTCTTTGGTCTGTACACATTGTAAATAATGTTTCCCCAGCTTCGAGCTTTGGCTATAATATCTTTTGACACAGAGGTTATAAATTTTGATTTAGTCAAATTTATCCATTTTTCCCTTTGCAGCTTATACATTTCACGTGTTGCTGAAGAATGCGGCCTGTAGATTCCCCTTCTTTATTTACTCCTATCACTTTTATTTTTAACGGTTAGCTCTCTAATGTATCTGTAATTTATTTTTGTGTCAGGCAGTCATGTAACCTTTTATTTTTAAAATGGATAGTTACCGTAATCTCCCAATACAATTTGTTGATACAGTGTTTCTACATTGATCTAAATTTCCACAGTTCATACGTAAGAAATTTCTAGGACTGCTGTTTCTGAATTCTCTCCGCTGTTTCATTGATCCACTGGTACGTTTTTTCTGAACCAATGCCATGGTATTTTAATCACTAAGCTTTTAAAAAATGTTCTAATATATGGTAGCGGAAGCGGCTGTCCTTACTCCCAAAATATTCTACTTAAAAAAATCTTGTTTTTTTCTTTTATATTTTCTGTCTTTCACATGAATTATAGAGTTAGCTTAGCAAGTATCATTTTATAAACCCTATTAATATATTCATTTAGGTAATGTAAGGAATATAATGTATTTAATATAAGGAATAATTTGGAGAACACTATCAGCACTTAAACAGCAAATTATTTTATGCAATCATAATTTTTAAGAGTATGGGTAAAGAACTTCTGTATTAGTTGAAGAATATATATGATTAGGTTTATATTTGTATTTTTTTCAGTCAAATTTTCAGGCTTCTACAGGCTTCTCACTCATAATATCCTCAAGAGGAATCAATTATTATGAAGCTTAATTTTCAATTAGAAACAAGCCTAGGAAAACAGGCATTTTTAACTAAGGGAAGGCTAAATCGGTTTTGGAATTGATACACTTTCCCCTGTTGCCCCAGTGCTTAACCAGCTCCCTGAGTTCAGTTTACTGGGAGCCGACCTCACGGACGAGTGTTCACCAGCCTTGGATGAGGAAAACACGTTAATCTAGACTTCCCTCTCCTAGGGTTTTGTGACAGTTCGGCCTCTGCAGGACTGATGACTCACGTTTGGCCTACTTAAAAAAGAAAGGTTTACTTAGCAAACTAACAGTGTAAATAGTCAGTGAGCATCTTTAAGCTACTTTGAACACTTTTTAAAAAGCGTTTTAACAAATTAATTTTATGCAAATGATGATGCTAATGCTTGTGCTGCTAATCCACTCATTAGAGCCAGGGGGAGCGAACTTGACTTCGGCCATTAGGCGAAGTTACTGTATGTATTGAGGCACCCCAAGCTGCATTCCTTCTAAAGCGTGCTACAAATTTACACTTTCCACTGGTTCAGACTTTTCCCCGTTACACCGCGTGAGATCCTGAGCTCGGACGTTTGCTTTTGGCGGTTGTGGGGTGGCTGCGAGGCCGGGAAGCACTAATGGCGGGCACTGCCCTCTCTTTGACTCCAGGGACTGCTGGGTCAGCTCAGATCTGTACCTGCCGAGGATGCCCTCGGTCAGCTCGGGCCTCACCTGAGGGGAGGAGCACTGCAGCCCTTGGGACCCAGAGAGGCGGGCAGACGGCGCTGGTCTGTCTCTCGCCGCCCGCCCTTACACTCGCCAGGGCAGCGCTGTGCCCGACCCGTTAGGAAGTGTCAGGCTGCCGCTGCAGCCGACGTCCCTCCTGCTCCGGAGATGCCAGGTTGCCTGACAGCATTTGGAGCGCGAGACAGAGCCCGTGGCGCCGATCGACGTGACCTTTCAGGTTATCTACAGGACGCCGAGCGCATTTAAAGGGAGGAAGGTGACATCTGGGGTTATGATCATTCATAGTCTCATCATCTGCCCATTGATCGCAGACTCCGGTCACATCAATACCTAGAAGCCCAGTGACAGGCGTGACATCTGAAGGATCGGCCAAAGCTGAAGTGAATTTTGCCATTTATTATTATAATTACGGTGGAGTCGATCTTCCTCTCCCCAGTGACGGGGGCACAGGGGAGTGAGCTGTCAAGAGGAAAGGCACGGCTGCCTGACGTCGCGGGAAGCCATGGGCAAGTCTCGATGCAGGAAAAGTTCGCCCTACAGCTCCCATATCTGCTTTCCCCTCCACTAGCTCCTTCATGACATGATTTTCCAAACGATCAAACCTGTTAGTTTGGGGGGGGGGGTGGTGACATTACGCCAGATGCTTTGTATACTTTTTTTTTAGTTCCAGGTGTATTTGTTACCTATCGCTGTGTAACAAATGATCCCCGATGGAACGGCCTTCAACAACGAGCACTGCTCGTCGACCAGCATTTGGGGGCAGGACTCCTGACACCACTTCCTGGGTGGCATGGCCCTGCCCAGGATTTCTCAAGAGGCTGCAATCCAGATGTTAGCCCGGGGTCTCTCCCAAGGCGACACCCAAGGAGACCACGTGGGGCATGTCCGCTCTGGGGATAACTCACGTGGTCGTCGGCAGGCTGTCTGGCTGTTGGCTGGGGACCTCGGCTCCTCTCTGCACGGTGCCCTGCACAGGGCAGCTCCCACACGGCACGCCACTCGGCTCCCTGGGGACAGCCAACTGGTCGGAGAAGGAGCGAGAGGGCTTCAGCGCGGAGCAGCAGCCTCCAAGCCCTCATCTCAGAAGGGATGTCTCAGAACTGCGCCAGAGAGAAATCGCTAGGTCCGGCCCACACTCAAGGGGAGGGGGCACCCCCCAAGGCCAAGGCCTCGAGGCAGAGATCACTCGGGCCGCCTCAAAGGCTGCCGAGGACACCAGGACAGACGGATGAGGCACAGACCACATTCCTTGCGTGTTTCGGAGACGAGGCAACTGGGAGTTAGAGTTACTTGTGTGAGAACACGCGGCTAGTACTCCAGAACCACGTCATTCGGCTGCTCTCCCTGCCTTTCACCAATGCACAGCCCCGCCTCGCCAGGTTGGGGACACAGGACTCACCCTCGGGTATGCCAGAAGGCAAGCTGTACTGTCTCGGGAAAAGGTATAACACACACATTCTGGCTGCTGAGTCTTCCTCCCAGGACTAAGGCGCTGAAGTGTTCAAATAAAACCTTGAGGCTCTGACATAGCTGGTTTCGCTCAACTACTTACTGGCTCTGTTGCTCACTGGGTCTGTGATTTTTATTCATAATTTTTAATGTCATTGATCTTCATTGACAAAATTCATCAGACTGGGATAAAATTACCTGTTTCATGGAATTCTTAAAGATCGAAGGAGATAAGTATAAATATACCTAACCTATTCTCTCTCTCTCTCTCTCTATATATATATATATGGAGAGAGATCATGTATTATATAAGTAGTAATGTATATAATATATAAAATTATATAATTAGTGCTCAGTTGGTTTCCTTTCTGCCCAGCGGTGGACATACAGCAGATAGAAACGCCAGTACTTCCTTTAAGCAAAGGAGCTTTCCTTGAGCGACAAAGACCGCTTAGACGGCTATCACTGCCTGTGCTCACTGTCAAATCCTTAAAGATATTCCTCCCTTCACCGGTGAACATTTTAAACCTCATTACCTCAAACCTTCACTCATGGTCAGAGACAGACCAGGGCACCCGCCGAGGAGACAGTGGGACACGGTGGTGGCATCAGCTGGGTCATGCAGGAGCACTGGTGTCTGAGGAAGCCAAAGGTGCTTTGGATAGGAAATTAATTTTAATGCTAAACTGTTTTTTTTATCTCCCTCTCCTCTGTGCATATCCCTGAATTGAGTAGCAGGGATTGAACACTCCTGTAGTGTCCTACCCCACCACACTTGCCCCGTGTCTACCCCAGACTCCCGTTACCCTGATTTCAGTTCTTCGGATCCTTCCTGAGTCCATAAAACCCAGTTCTTGGTGGCGCCACCTCGCCGTCCCCAATGTCACACATCACCCCCAAGCCACTCACAAAACACGACAGGGTCGGAAGTGAAGGGACGCGGGTGGCAGTTTCTATTTCCTCCCCGTATAAAGTTTTTTGTAAGCACAGACATTTCTTGGAGATATTTTGCTACAGGAAAATCTCAGCCAAACTTCTGATAAAAACGTATTTCGTTCCGCAGCTTATCTGGAAATGGGAGCGTTCTTGGTGGCAGACAGTTTCACACCCTGAAGTGTTAAGAGATTAGCTGCTATGTATCCTTGGTCAGCTTATGATCATTGATTTTCCTCCTTAAGCTGGTTTTTCAAGAGGAATGGCGGTTGGCCCCATTGCCCCCACAGACTTACAGGCCAAAGACACCTCCTGCGTGTGGAAATGGGACCGGAGCCCCGAGTCGTGTCTTCAGCCTCTCACGAATGCACCGCCAGTGGAATTGGATTGACTGAACTTCAAAAAGCAACTACTGTGTGACAGAACTTGGGTAAATACTCCTATCTCTATTATTTAATACACCGGCACTATGCATTACTATGATTCGTGATCATTTGTTCAACTCAGGGGATAAACTTAAGGGGAATAAATGATGTCCCGAGGTTTTATAGATAGTGATTCGGAGAGCCAACATTAGCACCTATAGCTTCTGACGCCAAGTAGAAAGCTCTTTTGGTTCTTTGTCAAACATGAACAGAAAGTGTGGTCACATTCTTAAATAAATGGGCCATTAGTTACACAGGATAAATATACTTCGGGCACCTATTGGTTCATTCCTATTCCAAGGAAGCGTGTTCAAGGGTCTTACTGTTCTTCAGGAGAGCCATGGGAACTTCCACTTTACATCTCAAATACACTGCCAGTTTTCTTACCCAAACCGCCTGCATTAGAACCACAAGATTAGCATTCAAGGATGAGGGGTCCCCCAGGACTGAGCACTCGCACTGGGGAGACAGAAAACATAGGCCACTCTTGACTGACGAAGATTACGGGGTGCAGGAATGGGGTGCGGCACCGAGGTCTGGAGTAAATCCTCGTTCTTAATTTTTGCCTGTAGTTTCAGGCCTTTTGTAAAAGAAAAAAAAATCTCTCTTTAATCTTTCCTGAGTTCCACTTAAGAAGCAGCCAAGTTAAACCTTGTATCCGTTAGAATTAGGTTCACCCACGCTAAGGGAGACTCCGAAAATGATGCATGAAGTGGTTCACGTCTCCGCCTTAGGAAACCGATGCGGGGACGGCCCGCCCGGGACCAGAGGGCAGCCCCGGTCACCTGGCCTCAGCCTCCTTCCAGGAGCCGCACCGACCGTAGCGTCCCCACGTGTGGCCTCCGAGCCCGTCCCAGGGGCCTGTGGACAACCCCCGTCTCAGACGCACTGCAAGCAGTGGGACGAACTTTATTTTTAATAAAATAGAGCTTTATCCTTCTTTTTTAATAAGAAAATTATTATTTTTTTGTAAAATATAAATGTTTACTAAGTCAAGGGATTTTTTAAAAAAACAAATGAAGACATTGTTCTGTCCCTAAGACTGCCCTTTGCAAGGGCGAGAACGATAACCTGAAATGTGGACGGGATGCCCACAGGAAGAAAGGCCGGACGGGGTACAGAGGTGCAGCTGAAGCAGGAGGTCCTACAAATCACGTGGGCAGTGAGAGGCCCTTCCCCGGAGACTCCCAGGGCGCTGCCCCTCCTGTCACGGTGAGTCACGGTGAGCGGCGTTCATCCCAGGGGAGGCTGGGAAATGCGGTTTTACCGAAGGCACCAACACGTCTGACCAAAAATAAAGGTTCCATTCATTTGAGAGTGAGGCTGAGCATAGATCGCTGGTGACGATGAGGAATCTCTGCCTCAGACATTCGGCTCCTTTTAACTTTGAGGGGTACACGAAAATAATAACGCCCCGTCAAGGGACCAAAACTCAGGTGATCAGAAGTCTCGGAGACAACTTCTGGATAATCAAAACGGGAATGTGAACTCTCCAGGTCTAATGACGTTCGCCGTTGGCAAGTGTGGGCACAAAACTTGGCCCAGGATAGGGACAGCAGGGTCCGGCCAATCCTGTGACGCAATGGACTGAAGCAGTAGGAGGTGCTCGTGAAGGAGAGGGCTCATTTCCCCGATAAAAACATGCAGTCTACCCCCAAACGTCTTAGATTTCGGCACTAACCTGTATGGTCTGGGCACACGTGTGCTCACTGAAGCTAGGTTCCAGCCTGTGTTTTTGTGCAGTGAAAGCTGATTACCCACCGTGTACACTGGCGCGTGATGTAGCTGCCAAAACTGACTTCTCTCCAGTTTCAAGCGCCCCCTCCTTCCGACCACCCTGTGTCCTAAGCTGTGACGCACAAGGTCTGCCAGGTTCTCTCTGGTCTGTGCAGCGAAGTTCATGCAGTTCCTCTGCCCGCCCCCACCCCAACTCTCCACCCATTCCTGACTGATCCTGGCACTCCTTTTCCAAAAGAAAGGTAGGATGGCTCTATGATTACTTCAAAAGACGCCCCCACACCCCCACACCGACCCTCTCCGTTTCCTCATCAGGGTCTCCTTCCTGCCCCCGACGGCACGCACGTCCCCGCGCTGACCGTAGCTGGACCACCAGAGAGCTCGTGGCAACAGTGTAACCAATCGAATGTAAACCTTTAAGCCTTAACACGGACTAACTTTTCTTGTCTTGACTCAGCAGTAACCATGCGACACTGTATCTCCCAGCGCCTCCGTGACAGTCGTCCCTCGCTACATCGCGGTTCACTTATTGCAGCCTCACTGTGTCACTGTGTCGTGGGTTTTCACCCGTGACACAGTGAGGCTGCAATAAGTGAACCGCGACAGTGAGGGACGACTGTATACTTCACTGGTGAGCACCCGTATAGAATTTTATAAGTTGTTAAACTTACACAGGTTTAAGAGTGAAGAAAGTGTTTAAGAGCACATGAAGTGATTGTAAGAGTGTGGGAAAGGTTAATAAGAGAGTGGGAAAGGTTTATAGGAGTGTGGGAAGGGTGTACAAAGCCTTAAACTATATATAAATAACAAAATAAATATAACGCCGCTACTTCGTGGATGTTCACCTATACCGGGGGTCTCTGGAACGTAAGTCCTGCGATAGGTGAGGGGTCGCTGTAGCTAAATAGTGAAATGAATGAGGGTGGCCCCAATTCCAGCCCGGGGAAAGTTGGGGCTCCTGAGACGTTACCGCCATCAAACCCCGTGAAACGGTTTCCGGAAACCCCGTTCTTCTCACCGCGTGGAAGTGAATCCACAGGCCTGCTCCTCAGAGACACAAACACGTCCCCCACCCTCTGCTCTGTCCAACAGCGGTCCCGTTGCACAGCCACCCTGCAGCCCTCAAGGTACTACTGCGTCCTCTGTGCCACCCAAGAGGGAAGAGAAATCACCCCCTTGTTTCCCTCACATACAGTCAATTCTCAATCAGCCAAACCGAGGAAGATGATGGCATGGGTAAAACCAATGCATTGATTAAAAACCACTTATCTTCAGTTTTGACACTGTTGCACACTTTGTGGAACCCTGGCTTTGTCATAATTATATATTCTTCTGTTGAAAAAAAAAAAACGTTATATTCCGGGGATTCACATTCCATCCTGGATAGAGCTCCAGCGGGAGGGAGCGGGCCGAGAAATGATGGGAGGGGGCCTGCATGCAGACAATCGAGGATGGAATTCTGTCTGCGCACCACCTTTTACCCACAAGGACTGGAGGCCGTTCATAGAAGTGCATGTGACACCGTGTAATTGAGAATTTATCGTATTCTCTTCAATTGAAACCTCCAGCCAGGACAACTCACACATGCAGTAAGGTGCGTTTGTCTTTGGAAAGTTTGCAGCTAGTCGAGAGAAACTCCCAGTTTGTGGGAAACTTTCAGAGAAAGATATAGGGACAATCACAGCTGCCCCGCTGTATCAATAAATCACCGCGGGTCCCGTGCAAGAGACTGACAGCAGCTGTCAGAACACAATTTCTTTGAAATGCCTTATAAATACCATCCAAAGAGCCAGATTGGTCTTTAACAGCCTTGTTATCCTAATGAAATCACCCTGCTTCCTCATCTTTGCTCCAGACACCGCCAAGGTTGGGCAAAGGGAGCCCCATCTCCCCAAATGACTCTAAACACCAAGTTTGGATGACAGATTAATGATTGGATCTGCCTCCCCATTAATTTATTTGCAGGAGACACCTGTGCCAATAACCTCGTTAGGGTTTGGAGCTGGTCCCTGGGAAGGCATGCCTTTCCTCTCACTGAATCTGCTTCCCATAATTCTTAATTACTTTCCCTTGCCTGGTGGGGAAAGGCACATGACATGGAAAATTTTATAGGGCCTAATCATTAACCAACTCTGTTCTTGAGCGGAGTCAGCATACCCGAGAAAATGGTCTGTCTTGGTCCCTCTAGCTACTTTCAAAACCCATGGGCCAAAGGAATTTTCCATGTGCATTTTCTGCTTGGGAGTCATTCCGGCCAAGATAGCCGCCAACGCTTCCAGAACCCTTGACTTGTAGCAGGCACTGCTCAGCCCCTTTACACAGAATCCACTCGATCCCTCAGCGATTCCACAAGGAAGACTGTTGTTGGGCTTCTGCTTTTACAGATGAGAACACTGACTCACAGAGAAGCGTCACCTGCCAGGTGGCGGGGCTGGGACTCAAAGCTAAGGTGTCTGGCTCTCACAACCACACACTTCTTCCTCCAGAAAAGAGGCTTCGTGAGGGAGAGAAACAGCTTCTGAACTTAGCCTCCTCTGCTTTTGGACATTTATCCAAACTGTGCTGGAGGTAAAGGGAGTCTGAGAGATCCCTTCAGTATCTCCAAAACCCAGCTGACCCGCGGTGGAGCCAACACCCCGCTTTTGCCCCAGCGGCGGAAGGCCTGCTTCGTGTCCTTGGCTCCCACCCTCCAGTCCTGTGGTTCTCAGGCTTGGCTGCACGACGGAGCCACCTGGGGGGTGTGGTGCAACCCTCGCGCCCAGGCGCACGTGCCCTCTCTCCTGCAGCTGTTCTGCATCTATTCTGAATCTCTATCTGTCCGTCCATCCATCCATCCACCCATCCACCCCTCTATCCATCTTTATCATCTAGCTGCATGTATTCTTTCTCTTTTCTTTTTCTTTCTTTCTTTCTTTCTTTTTACTATCTATCTATCTATCTATCTATCTATCTATCTATCTATCTATCTATCCAATCACATAATGCCAGACAATGATAACACTATGACGAATGCTCAAAACAGGAACAAGAATAGGAGTTGCTGGAGAGAATGTGTTATTTTAAAGAGGGTGTCACTTCTGTGGGAACGACCTCTGAGCAGAACCTTGCCAGCAGTGAGGGAGTGAGCCTCGCCGGTGTCTGGAAGAGTGTTCCTGGCAGACGAGACCGCCCCCGCGAAGGCCCTGGCACGCCAGGGTGAGCGCTGACTCTGAGGAACGGCAGGAGCTCGGGGAGGCTGTGCGCAGTTGAGCGAGTAGCGGCTGGTGGGGGGTGAGATCTCGGGGAGGGGTCTGGATTTTATTCTGGGTGGATAGAACAGCCCTTGGGCTACATGGAGCAGGGGAGTGGTCTGATCTTACTTATCCTTTTAAAAGACCACTCCGCCCACGTATGAACCACGAAGCATCAGGAACAGATGCAGAAGGCTGGGGACCAGTTAGGTAAGAGGGCCCCTGGCTCAGGCTGCGGAGTGAGCAGTGAGGACGGAGAGAGGACATGGGATTTTTCAGACTGGACATCGAGCGAGAGGGACAATGAGGGGTCAAGAAGGACCCCGAGATTTTATGCCTGAAAAACTGGATCGTATCGTTGATGAAGGTTAAAAAAAGAACACTGGTGAGTAGGATGATGCTGGAGTTGGAACAGAGTCCAAGGTTCTGTGTACGACATAGTAAGTCTGATTTTCCTTTTGACAGCCACCTGGGACTGCCTGGTGGAGAGTTTAAAAACCAATGGGGGGTATTTTTCCACTTTTTTTGGTACATTTGGAATTGTCACAATAAATGAGCACCACTTAAAAAAAAAGCCTGGGGCACATGAAACAAATCGAGTGTAGAGACATAAATCTGGAATTCACCAGAATACAAATCGGTGATTTCTGAATTCTTTATAAAGCAGGCAAATTATACTTTTAAAAATACATTAACTGCTTAACCATTTTGCTCATGGGCCTTAATCCAACTTCAATGTGACCAAAAACACTGTGAATTGTTTGTAGGCACCTAGATTCTCCCTGTTCATTGCAACATTTAAGTAAATATATTTATTTCCCATTCAAGTTCCAACCCCATTTTTCCCCACATCAAATTCAAATTATTTTCCTGTCTCCTCTTATCTTTACTAGACTACCCCCCCTTCCTAACAAGCCATATGATTTCGGAAGGGGGGTTCCTTTTACAGAGACACTAAGATCCTTCAGTGCTGTTGAGCTGTGAATGCCTAGGGATCGAGGGGGTTCTGAGAACCAAGAACTGCCTTCTCACCTCCGGGATCCATGTTCCAACACAGCCTCGGGTTACAGGGGCCCTAAACCTTCCCAAATATCCCTGTCCTTATTGTAAAGGGTGCACCCCTCTAATCAGTGTGTAGACACCTGAAGACTTTTTTTGTCATTCATACAACTGCCTGCCCGTGGAATTCTCACTGGACTGGCTCTCTTGCGTCTCCTACCTGTGAGTGCACATGCGTGGATGGCCTGATGAGAAACAGAGATGTGGCAGTCACGTGTTTCATGTCAGTCTTGCAGGTGGGACTGTGCCTGCTTCTCAAATGTTCGAGGACCACCCCTGCCTTCCTACTTCCTCCTCCTCCTCCTTCCCTCTCCCTCTCCCTCCTCCTCCCCCTCCCCCCTCTCTCTCCATCTCTCTCTCTCTGTCTGTCTGTCTCTCTGTCTCTCCCTCTCGGCTTGCACTAGGTATATCTATGTTAACAGCAACTGATAACCATCCACAATTCCAATCTTTCCTAGAGAACAGCAGTCCCCCTCACCCATGGGTTTCAGTCCCCTACAGTCAGCCAAAGTCTGGAAACACTAAAAGGAAAATTCCAGATAGAAACATTTCATAAGTTTTAAATTGTGCGCTGTTCTAAGTGGCATGATGAAATCTCACCTTGTCTTGCTCTGTCCCACCCGGGACGTGAACCAACCCCTCGTCCAGCATCTCCACGCTGCACACGCCCGTTAGTCACTCGGTGGACATCTGTTATCCAATTGACTGTCACAGTATCTCAGTGCTTGTGCCCAAGTCACCCTCACTTGACTTGCTAACAGTCCCATCGAGCAAGAGTAGTGGTGCTGGCAATCTGGACGCGCCCAAGAAAAGCCATGAAGGGCTTCCTTTAAGCAAAAAGGCCCAAGTTCTCCACTCAACAATGAAAGTAATAAAATTGTATGGTGAACTTACTAAGACCCAGGGTCAGAACCAGTCTTCCATCTGTGAAATTGTGGGGAAAACTGTGCAAGTGTCGCTGTTGCACCTCTACCTGAGAAAGTTACAGCCACAGCATGTGGTTGATGCTTACTTCAATGAGAAAGGCATCACACTGGCGGGTGGAAGCCATAACCAGAACATGTGTTCTAACAGATGGCAGCGTGTTGCCCAGAATGCACTGAGTCTATATGAAGACGTCAGCAAGGGGTCCCCTGAAACAAGGGACATCTCCCACAACTCAGGGATGGTCACCAGATTCAGGAATCGGTTTGGACTGGAAAGCATAAAAACTATTGGTGTGACCCAGAGTCTCAGGCTCCCACGGGGGCCTTGGAATGTGGCCCCCGTGGACGAGGGTGACTGCTCTATTTTCATATTGGACCCGAACATTGATACGAAGGAAGCAGTTTGTTGATGATAGATGGGGATGGAAAGTATTCCTAAGCGGAATTAAAATTGACAGGTATACATGATTCAAAGATCAACGGCACGAATGTAGCAAATGGGTGGGGTCTTGGCGTGAGAACCTGGCGGTGATTTGTTGGCCCGAGCTCTCCGGCGGATAATAGCATTGAAGAGCAGCCAGATGCTGCCAAGACACAAGCCCCGTGGACGGAAGCAATGTCCAGATCAAGGGAAATAAGTGTCCCTTTGGCCAAACCGCATCTGCGTTTTATATGCATATTGGCACAAAAATGTTGAGAAAATGGAATCCATTTAGCAAAGGGTGATGACAGCGGTGAAGAGTGCAGAAAGTCGCACCGTATGAGGACCCGATGAAGCAAGGGGTGTCCCCAGCCTGTGGTCAAGGTGACGGTAAGAATGGGAGAGGTTTGGAGAAGTTAGTGGAGGGGAGTGTCTAAACATTTGAAGGACTATTGATGAAAAGATGGATTAGCTTCTGCTTCCCGTTAACTAGAGAGGACAGAACTAGAAACGACAATAAGCTGTATGACAGCCGTTCTTAGCCCTGGCTGCCCCCATCTGTAGAGCTTTTAAGGTGAGGATTCCTAGGTTTCATCTCTACTGGTTCTGACTCAGGGGCTGGACATGGTACCTGGTAATCCATAGGTTTGAAGTGTTTTATGGAGAATGGTGCTCAGTTTGGGTTGAGAACAACTCTAAGGAGGCAAATTTCCCTTTAATCTAAGAATGGATTTTCTAGCAATTTCTACTATTCCAAAGCATATACTGAGATTAGTCTGCCCTGTGGGGGAAGTAAGCCCCTTGTTACCAGAAGCATCCAAGCGGGGCCTGAATGTGGAAGGGCAGATGCACCGGCACTTCAAGGACCTGTCAGCTCTACAGGGGCAGATGGTCATCCAGTTGCACTGAATGCAGCACTGCAAGGACCTTCAGCCAGCAGGTAACAGGGACCCAGGGGCTGAATCTGGTTTCTCAGACTCCTTTCCAGACTCACGCTACCTCGTACCCAAACCTCCTTTCTGGTCCTCGGCACCTTCTCCCCTTTTCTCCCACGCTGGCACACCAGAAAGCTGGAACATACAAACTCCATGTCACAGAATGGCCACATCAGCTAACACGCAGTATAAATGGAAACATATGACATGATAGTGATTTTTCAAGGCAGAAAACAAGACACAAAGGAACACAGACAGCTGGCTTCCTGTTGTTGCAGTGCACACGTAGGTCATGGTCCTGACCCAGGACCCCCAGCATCCCCACCCCCAGGCACCTGCTCTAAGCCAGCCTCCAGCCTCAGTTTCTTTACTTGTCTGCTCTTCTGGGTCACCAGGATTCCCCATATTTGTTCACTCCAGAAAAGGACCATAGTGGCCTTTACATTTGTTTAACCTTTAGACTCTTGGATGCTAACCAGGAGAAATGATCATACTCCTAAGTCACTTTTTCTGTCGACTCAGAACCAAAAGGATTTCACCATTTTTCCTTCTCCAATTTGTTAAAAATTCTTCCTTCTTTCTGCACGTATAAATCCCACACTTTTTTTTTAAAAAAAAGGTTCAACTCCATCTACATGTTCCTCGTGGAATTTTTCTGGAAAACTCCGGAATTTGCTAATCTTTCCTAAAATACCTCACCATTTGTGGCTTAACCAGCTTCTGTCTTGAAATGCATCCTCACAGTGTCAGACTCTTAGAAAAGAGGATCTTTTACACTGCTTAGCATTTTCCCTTGTTTTAGCCTCCATTGTACACAGCGTGTTTCCCCAGAAAGCACACGCCTCCTGATTTCAAGCAGGGCTGAGTGCATCGATCTGGTCAGGCTGGCACAGCGTCTGACATTGGAATCCCTTTGATGATTTACACACACAGAGAATGAAAACTCCGACTTTCTGAATTACACACAGCCTTGGAGCGCTTTGTGCTTATTCAGGATGCGGCCATGCCCAGGCGCCTCTGCCTTGCAGAAAGGTCCGTGTCCAGTTCTGACTCGTCTCCACTCCCACCACAGCCCCGTGCTCACCCAAGGCAGCAGGACATGATGAAGTCCAGCTTGTCAGGGTCTGTTACTCGCTAGCAATGTATTTACACCTTTGACAGAGCTGTCAGATTTCTGTCCCCAAACCAGATGAGCACACAGACTGGTACTTCTCCTTCTAGGCTGGAGGGCAGTGCTCTAAATAACTTGCAGAAATAGTTCAAGTAAGTGGCTCTGGACCAGCAGCGGCCAAAAGAGAGGGTTACTCTTCATGTGTAGTTCATCAGACTCCTGACAAAGGCTGTTGTTGTGTTTTAAAGTAAGTAATTAAACATCATTTGCTGGAGGGGGCCGTGGAGGGGGTAAAGAGAGGCCGGAGACCAGACTGTGTGCATGTGTAACACCTTAACAAATCACATGCAACAATCTAAGTCTGTGTTTTTACAGCAGACAAAGCTGCTAGATTAGTAAGTGTGCTAGAGAAACACCCTCTGAGCCGTGCAGAGGCCAACTTGATGAAAGAACAAGAAAACAGTAGTCCTTTAATTATACTAGTGATGAATAATTTACAAGGCTAATATGTGCTGTAAACAAGATGAGTTGACATTTATTATAATTAATTTATCATTATTAATAAAAAATAAAAGCTCCACAAGGGTAAGTAATAAAGAGCTGGAGGAATGCAGATTCCCAGTAGATCCAGGCTCAGGTCGGGGCTGGCAACTTTTAAAATGTTCATGAAAACGTTACTGGTAATGATTTTTGTTACTAAAAGCTATGGGGTAAATAATAGCAGGACAAATCTCATTTAGGAAAAACTGTACGTGAGTAATTCTGGGAACAGATAGTGTCCTCGACGTGTTTACCCTCCTAGCCATCTTCAAACCAAACATTCTTTTTTTTTACCCCGAAGTGCCCACACCATTTCCCACCCCCACTCAGATGTGAGCAAAAATGGACATATATCCCTCTATAATTTAAAGGTATATGGCATGATGGTTTGGTTTACATATGTTGTGAAATGATTACCAAAATATGTTTAGTTAACATCCATCACTCATATAGAAACAATAAAAAGAAAAAATGCTCCTTGTGATGAGAATTCTCAGGATTTACTCTCTTAACCCCTTTCCCAGATATCATACAGCAGCATTAACTATGGTCATCATGCTGTGTGTTCCATATCCAGTACTTATTTATCTTACCACCAGAGGTCCGTGCCTTTTAACCACCTTCCTCCAGTTCCCCACTCTCCACCCTCTGCCTGTGTAACCACGAATCTGGTCTCTTTTTCTATGAGTTTAGTGGGATTTTTATTTGTCTGTTTTTTAGATTCCACATATAAATGACATCATACAGTATTTGCCTTTATCTTATTTCACTCAGCACATTGCTCTTGAATTGGCAACTCCTGGCGTTCACAAGCGGGCAGAGCTTGCAGGGTGGAGAGCACTGGCACAAGACTTTTCCCTTTTCAAATATTAGCTGACTATATATTGAAGGGTTTACACCTGGTCTTTCTAGCGTTCCATTGGTCTGCCTGCTTTTATGGCAATGCCATACTGTTTTAATGACCATAGCTTTGTACTATAGTTTAAATAAGGAATTGTGATACTTCCAGGTTTGTTCTTCTTTCTCAGGATTGCTTTAACTATTCAGGGTCTTTAGTGGTTCCACACAAATTTTATTTCATATATCTGTAAAAATGCCGTTGGAATTGTGATAGGGATCATATTAAATCTATATATGGCTTTGGGTAGTATAGACATTTTAACAATATTAATTCTTCCAATCTGTGAACAAAGGATATTTTTTCCATTTTATGTATCTTCAATTTTTCATCAATATGAGTGTTATTTATTTATTTATTTTTGCCTAATTGCTCTGGCTAGGACTACCAGTACTGTGTTGAATAGAAGCGATGAGAATGAGCACTCTTGTCTTGCTTCTGATCTTAGTGGAAAAACTTTCAGCTGTTCACATGTGGATATATTAACTATGAGTTTATCATATACAGCCTCTATTATGTTGAAATACATTCCTTCTATACGTAATTTGAGAGTTTTTGTGACTAAAGATGTTGTATGTTGTCAAGTGTTTTATCTGCATCTACTGAGTTGATCACAGGATTTTAATTTTTTATTCTGTTGTGAGGGTACCACATTTATCAATTCATGTATGTTAATTTAAAACTATTCATAGTTGTCTCTCATGATACTTTGGCATTTGTGTGGTATCAACTGTAATGTTTCCTCCTTCATTTTTTAATTTTATTTATTTGAGTCTCCTCATTTTCTTAGGGCAACTAAAGTTTTGCCAATTTTGTTAATCTTTTCAAAAAACACATCTTGGATTTACTGATTTTTTTCCTAATGTTTTTCCTGATCTCTATTCCATTTTCTTCTCTGATCTTCATTTCCTTTTTTTTTTTTTGCTAATATTGGGCTTAGTTTGTTCTTCTTTTTCTAATTCATTGATGTGCAAAGTTATGTTGTTAATTTAACATCTTTCTTTCTCCTTATTGTAAGTATTTATCACTATAAATTTCCCTCTTGTTACATCCCATAAGTTTTTGGCATGTTGTATTTCTATTTTTATTTGTTTCAAGGGTTTTTTTTTTAATTTCCCCTTTGAGTTGTTCTTTGACCCATTTGTGAATTTTTCAGCTTTTTTTTGCAAACAATTTCTAGTGTCATACTGCTGTGGTCAGAAAAGATACTTGGTATGGTTTCGGGCTTCTTACATTTGCTAAGACCTGTTTTGTGACTTACGGTCTGTGCTGGAGAGTGCTCCATGAGCCTCTGAGAAGAATGCACGTTCTGCTGGCTGCTGGGGGCTGCAGCGTCGTGCTCACGTCTGCCAGGCTTATTGGGTCTGCAGCGTAGTAGTTCCTGTCCAATGCTTCCTCACAGACTTTCTGTCTGGATGGTCTGTCCATCGTCGAAAGTAGAGGACTGAAGTCTAGCTATCACTGTCCTGGTGCATATTTATCTGTTTAGATCTGTTAATATTTGTTTAATATATTTAGGTGTTCTGAAGTTAGGTGCATATATATTTACGATTCTTAATCCTTTCGATGAATGGATCCCTTTATCATTACATAATGACCTTTTTGGGGTCTCTTGTTACAGCTTTTCGCTTCAAGTCTATTTTGTCTGATACAACCATAGTTAACCCCGCCCTCTTTTGGTTTCCACTAGCCTTCAAGCAGCCTATGTGGGGGTCTGCACCTCCAGAGAACTTTAGACTCATCTCAAACTAAACATGAACGGTCTGCAAGAAAAATTGATGAACTCTTTAAAATTATCAACACCAGACTAGACTTAATAAACCATCTTTACCCCAGGAGCTTAGGGGAGTTTTTTTGTGTCTTTGTAATCAATAGAAACATAGTTTTGCTTCTTGTGCAAATGAAATAAGAGGTTTAAATGCATCGAGTCACCAAAAACCATAATGCCCTTTGCTATTCAAGTGCAGTTTAAATTTCTCCGCCCAGCCTCACGCATGCACGCAAATACGACCCACCAAACAGGAGACTCTCCTGCTGCCAGCAAACCGGCCTCGGCTCACAGGTGTCCCACCCACTCGCACGGTGTGTCCTGCTTTCCTTCGCCTCTCAAGGAAACACGCTGCGTGTTTGGAAAGAGGAAGCACGGGATTCATTCTGGTCATGTTTCTCATTCCAAAGGCCTCCGTCTAACTATGCTGCTTCGAGCACAAACCACTGTGTGTCCATGAGGGCATTCCTTCGCCCACCCCGCCCCCTGGCTCTGGCTCAGACGCCCTCCCCCGGACCCAGGACCGTGTTCATCACCTGGAGTGAAAGCTGACAGCAATGAGCACAGGCAGCAAGCAGCCAGCTGCGCATGCATCGTCATGCATGACCGGCCAGCAGCCATCAAGGGCAATTAAACATGGAGAGTGTGGGATCTTTCTGGACAGGTTCAAGTTCGCTGGCACTGCTGTGATGAGATGTTTTGCACCGTCTCCCTGCAGTCAAGATGTGACATATCCCCTTCCTCTTGCTCTTCTCTCCTCCTGGTGCTGCCGCGTCTCACTGGGCACAGACACTCAGATAATTTCGATTCCGAGAGAGAGGGGCCGAAGCAGAGGCCCGAGCGACCAAGCCAGAACTGGTCCTAATTCAAGGGAAATGGGTGTTTAAAAATACTGCATTGTTTTCCAGATGCATGAATGTAGCTCAGTAGGGACAATCTTCCAAGAGACGGTTCCAGCTGCTGCCCCCCCCTTTTTTTGTGGGGATTCAGGACGGGGGAACACCCTGAGTGGGATTCTGCCGTTTGGCTTCTACGGAATGCTGCTGTCCTCAGGGGGCCGGGAGAAAGGCAAAAGTGTGCTTTTTCGGGGTCTTTGGTCACTTAATTAATTCTCGCAAAGTCTGAGGAGACCGGTTACTGTAATTCTTAGCACAGCTGGCATATAAGTTACCAGAATTATACTTATGCAATTGCCTTTGTAGGGAAGAGAAACTGCTCATTTTAACAGGGTCGCACGCCTGGCCTGGAGCACCGGTGGGGAGGAGTTGGTGGGTAAGAGGGACCCTGCCCCCCTACAGATAAACAAACACAGAGTTGGGGATCCATCTGCCTACAGTCATGATCAACCTTCCCGAGTCTGGTCATTCCCGTGGTTTCTCCGTTAACTGAGTGACTCACAGATATTTAGAGAATTCCTTCTATGGGAAAAGAAGGGCATTTTGTAGAGTGGGGAGACCGAAATGCGTGGTTCAATGTCACGAACACTTCTGAAGCCCCGTGAGCACCGGGCACTGTCCTAGGCTCGGGGCTGCCGTGAGGGCGAAGGCCGGGGGACCCGTGTCAAGGAGAGAATGCAAACGCATCTGAACAGAAGTGTAAACTCAGGGGCCTGAGAGGCAGGGTCCTCGAGGTGAGACTCTGAAGCCACAGAATTGTAAGGGCATCTGGGTATGGAGCAGACCAATAACATCTAACGGAGAGGACAAGGTCATACAATTTTACAAGCCTGTTACGGAGGGGAAGGGAGACACTCAGGTGTTACCTGCAGGTAATAGATTATCAATTATGTTAAAAGCAAAGTGCCCGTGTTCACCACTTTCAGATGCGGAAAATGTCGCAAACAAGACTGAGTGTGCTGTGCGTTGTTTTCTTATGGGGGACATACCCATATTTACACGGGCTGCTTGTTGTTTCAAGGCCGACCCTTCTTATGTTTTAAAATACTATGGTCTCCTTGGGGAGGTTTCGGGAATTTAATTCAGAAGTTGGGGGAGGTCTGGCTCCAAGTTAGGAAGAAATGTGTCTAGCTCCTGACTTCATGGATTCCCACTCGCCTCCTCAAAACTTGGGACGAGAAGTAAAGGCTGCAGACAAACAGGAGGTTTCCCAGGGGGATGCCAAGCGTAACAGACTTGAGCTGTTTGAACGTGAAATCACTTACGTGTTGATACATGATAGAGACTCTGCTTTTCTGCTGCGGAACAGTCCCTGCAGGTACCCTTGGACTTGGCCTCATGACCGGCATCCTTAATACACAAAAAGAAACGGGAACTGTACCACAGACCATCTAGAGGAGACACGCAGTAGGCAAGAGAGAGGCCAGCCCTGGTTTGGATTTCAGTTCTCCGCTCACTAGCTATGTGGTTTGGAGCTAGTTTCTTAACTTCTCTGGGTCTCATAGTCCTCTTGTGTATGAGGAAGATCATACCTACTAGTAGGATTATTTGGCATCAGAGATCATGGATGTGATGAGTACCTAACGCTTAGCTGGATGAACATTATCCATCATTATTGTGATAGTTGCTGGGTGGGTACTCTTGAGCCTTGGCAGCCTAGATGTTTTGTGCTCAGATGATGGCTACTGGCGAGGAAATAAGAGGTCAACAAACAAGACTGGATTGTGGCGTGATTAATTTTGTAAATCCCACTTAAGCACATGCCTATTGGTTTGGAGTCTAGCTTTCAGGATCTGTCTACATGTCCTTAACTTCCTAACTCCTCTCTAAACATTCTTAGTGGCTGCCCTCTTGAAAAGCCTCTAAGGACGGTTTATCTCTAATGTATGGGATTTAAAGAATTAAGTATGTCAGAGCATTAATACTAGAAAAGCCTCTTGGCATTGATTTTTCCTCTCTGCAAAATGGGGATGAATGGACCATCCACTAGTGAAGTGCACCTGAGAAGCTGCAAGGAAAGATGACAAGGAAGCAATGTAGGAAGCATCATGTGTGCATCAGTTAGTTTTTGCTGTGTAACAAACTGTCCCAAGTACCATTGGGTAGCTCACAGTTCCATGGGTCCATTTGGGGAATTGTTCTGACTTTCCTCTTGGGCTTACTCATGTCTGCAGTCAGCAGGCAGAGGGGCTGAGGGATGGCCCCACCTACAGGTCTAACCGCCCAAGTATCTAGGTTTTCCTTTGCGTGGCCCCTCCAGAAGGCCAGCTTGTGCTTCTTCGTGTTGGGGTCTCAGGATTCCAACTGCAGCAAGACAAGGCAAACCTTCGTATCACAAGCACTTTTTGAGCCCCTGTTTGTAATACGTTTGAGTTTAAATTTGTATATATACATACTCAAACCCGAACCTATGCATTTTGTGTCCAGTGCTCCTTATACGTAACCATCTCAGGTTCATTAATTTAACCTGAGATGATTGTTTCCTCTCCCCCCCAATATTGTGGAATAAATAATTCACAAGTTTTAACTTATAATGTGCCATTTATGCAGAGAAGATTTGTCTAAGTTACGTATGAATTCCAACATAAGCTGGCACCCCTGATATTTCTCATTTGATGCTCTCAACACAGATACTGTTCCTCTGAGAAAATATTTCTCAGGTTTGGTTTTGCCTCAATGATGAAAGACCTCGTGGGGCCGATACACTGAGTTTTCAGGGTCTTGTGGCCGTGTGCGTTAGGACAGCGTGGCCGGAGGACTGGCTCGGCCGGTCCACCTGCTCACAGGGCTGGAGCTATCGAGATGTCCTGGAGATACACATCTTAATCGAACAGGAATGTAAGGGCTCCACTCTCTCTCCACGGGAAAAAAAATCCCCGGGTAATCCTGAAAGTTGGGCTCATCTCAGCAAATCCCTCTCTAAAACATAACACCGTTCTCATACAAGGACTAAGTCTGTAGGGGGAACATTTACCATTTAAGAAGGGAAATGGAGAAGAGGCTGACATTTCTTGTTAATTTGATAGTTATTTCTTAAACAAACAGCTCACAGGCATAGGAAATGAGTTATTTATTTTCCTCTGATGGTCCCATCTCAGAACAAAAGCAAATGTACTATTAATTCTCATCTGCAACACTAGTTTAATTTCGATTTCCATCTCAATTTACTTGGTGGCGGCATGGGTATGTGTTTAGGGTCTAGGGACGGCATAGTGGAAAGACTGGATTTTATTAAAACAAATGTTTCTGAGGTTTTGTTTTGTTTTGTTTTCAGATTTTACCTTTTGGCAAGCTTTCCCACTCATCTGCAATAGCACTAATTTGGTGATACCTATTCTTCTGAAAAGCGATTCCTTCTTTTTCTTCTTCTTTTTTAAGAATAGCTGAGTATTCCATTAACTGCTAGATTGGTTCCACAATGTCTCTGTAATGGTTTCTTGCCTCCTGGGAGCCTTCTCTCTATCTTATACCCTTAATTAATAAGTTCTTTACCAATTGCCACACAATAACAGTGTATTCTTTTCAGCTTAGCAAATGTGTTGGAGCTTGTTCATTTACTCTAGGTCTCTATCCTAGAAAATCCGTGTTGATACCACCGATGGAATTTCTGTGACCATAACTGTAAGGTGTTTTTATCCTAAGACAAAAAAAATGGCACAATTGATTCAGATGAGCTTAGGCAGGTAACTACTTGTGATGGGCAAGGCTGAGTCTCAAAGCTGCAGGAGAACAATGGATCAGAAACTCATTTAGATTCTTAAGAGTTCTCAAGGAAAGAAAAAACGAAGCATGATGTTACCAGCCCCCTGTCATAATGCATTAGAGTGTAACTTCCCCGTGGCCAATGAGAGGTAATCTGAGGGACAGATGTCTCCTCATCATCACCTCACTCACTCATTCATTCATTCATTCATTCATCTCTCATAGTTTCATCAGTTACTATAGGCTAGGCCTGTATTGACCAAGAGGAATAAACAATTCTCACTCAAAAAAAAAGGATCTATGTCAGCCATCTCCCTAGAAGACCAAACAATTAAGAGATACATGCAGAGGGGAAATTAACAGTTGAATATTACGCAGTTAAGACGAGGCTCCTCTACCTGGTGCCCTGGGACTTACATGCGATAATGTAATGAAATGTTCACATGTTGTTGTCCCCCCCCCCCAAAGACTAAGGGAGTCCAAAGCAAGAAGCGGAAATTCCAGCACAAACTGAGGTGGAAGGTGGCAGGGGTGGGGGGAAGGGGTGGTGAGGAGGGGAGACCTTGCTAATTCATTAGGAATTGGGTAAGATTAGAGAATTCTAAAGTATTAGAAAGGAATGCCACTGAAGGACTAGTTCACGTCTTTCATTCCACAGATGAGGAAACAGGCAGAGAGGGGTTACGTGCACGGTCTCAGGTAAGAGAGCCAATTAGGGATAAAATGGCCCTTGCCTTTTCCCCTTCAATCCAGTGATGCCCTGCTGACATTTCTGAAGTCAAGTGTCAAACTCATCTCCTTTCGCATTCCCCGGCCTCCTTCAGTCACCATTGGCTGGCATTCGGACAATGCAGAAGGCCACCTTCTGGATTCTCTTCTCCTGGTGGGTTTTCACTCTGTCCTTTCCACAGCCCCACCCAGAACTGTCTTCCTCATCCAGAACTCCCCACTCAAAGTCACTGACGGAGTCCACGCTCGAATGCATGCGGGCCAGGTGGCACAGCATTCAACAGTCTCCTAGATCTACCATGGACCTCTCCTTTCAGGCTCTTTCCACATTTTCTTTCAAATCCTGCATTCTGCAGGCCTCGGTCATGCCTTCGACGACCAACCTGTGTTTGTCCATGTTTACCCCTCTGCTCCCATTCAGCCAAAAGGGCCTAAGCACTGTTTCGGGTGTTGACCATACAGAGCTGATCCAGGTGGGCAAGGTCTCTGTTCTCTCGGGGCTGACGTTCTGGTGCAGAGCCTCTGGCTCCTGTCTTTCATAAATAGTATCATTTTCTTTGTGTGCTCTGATCGGAAAAAGACGGGGACACCCCGTCCCAGTAAATGGCTTCGGTGCCTTTCACTTCCTCCCCCGTCTGTCAGGACCATATGTATCCTTCACGAGCCAGATCAACTGCAAACCTCTTTGCGAAGCTGCCCTGAGTTTCCCCCACTGGTAGTGCCCCTTCTGCAGGTTCATGTCCTTGACCCATTCATTGCATCGGTCCGTATTTGTCAGCCTCCCGCTATAAACGCCAGGTGAGGGCGTCTGTGTGACGACGGCAGCAGTGAAGAAGGGTATGTGGCACCTGCGTTAGGCCGGAGCCCATGGCGGGCAGGCACGGTGGCTTAGTTATCCTGATAATCTCGTCTTCTTTTAAAAGATTTTGGGGGTATTTCATTATCTTTTAGATTCACTCCAAAGTATGTTAGCTTAATTTAATGTTTTAGAATAATAATGACTTTTCATGCACACTTATTTTAATCATCACAGCAATCAACAATCTGATGAAGTAGTTATTCTTATAACGCTGAACTTACAAATGAGAAAACCGAAGCACAAAATTTGTTAGCGGACGTCCTCAAGGTCAGCTGGGTAGACCTTGTATTCAATAAATACTTCACAGGTATCCAATAAATGCTTTGTGGGTTGAAGTGCGCCACATAACTGATCCCATCTTAAAGAGTAGGGGATATTTAAAATTTAATTACTATGAAATTGCTGGCATGTTTTAGAGATGTTTTTTAAAAATCCGAGTAACCAAAAATGTCTAGAACCAAGACGTTCCCAAAAGAAAAAAAAACAACAAAACATCTAGATGCTAACGCCGGGGAACCAAACAATAAACCATTTGCCAATCAAACACGAGACACATATTGTTACGTTAGCACCACCCAAGCAAGAGGGTTTCCCATGAAGATAAGTTAGAGTCACTTGCCAAGGAGTGAGAAAGCGGGCTCTGGCTGCCTGAGTCCAATGGTTAACTATGCCCCTGCCTGTGGCGGGGGGCAGGGGGACT
Source organism: Phyllostomus hastatus (assembly GCF_019186645.2). NCBI lineage: Eukaryota > Metazoa > Chordata > Mammalia > Chiroptera > Phyllostomidae > Phyllostomus > Phyllostomus hastatus. Next base: position 16,771,161 of record NW_025333607.1, read on the forward strand.
GGCTCAGAGGGTCTCCTGGGGTCTCTCATGCTCTCGGGCCCTGCTCTGACACCTTTCCTTGGTCCCACGATTCTTCCGTGGGTACTCCACAGTGCCAGTGGGCTACCTATCTCTGCCTTCTCACTGCAAGGCAAAATCTCTCCAGAAAAATGATGTGTCAAAAGCAAAACGCCACAAAGACTAAAAAAAAAAAAATCACAAGGAGGTACAAAAGGACTAAGTCTGCCAGGGGGATTTGGGGTAAGGGAGAATGTGATTACCTGGGCTGGCGCGCAGCCAGCAAACAAGGATTAATGCGGAAACAAGGGAGGTGTTCATCCTTCTAGAAGGTCTGAGCAAGCCTCTGGGACCGGAGGTGGTCAGGGGCTGCCTGCCGGGTTTCACTGGATTTCTGCCGTCCCTGGGAACAGAGTGGCCCCTTGCTGAAACATTAGTTCCGAGCTGACTTGAAGAACCGCTTTGCTTACTGAAGCCTCGGCATTATCAATTACTCTGGACAGTCTGGGAAGCAAGAGGGATTTAAGTGCTGGCAGGATTATGAAGCGCGGTCCGGTGTGGGGGAGGGAGAGGGGCAGGGAGGGAGTGCTATTTTAGAAGCACAGACAGGTTGTACTTGGAAACTCCCCAGTGGCTCTCAAATCCTGTCCCTGCCTTCTTTTCCAATACCCACCGGAGGTTGGGAGGTTCGGGCGTTTTGCCTGGTATTTTTGTCCAACAGGAGCTCTAGCCTCTAGGGGGAGCTCAAGCTTCCCTGCTGGGTCCCATGCTCCCTGCTGATGGGAAAGCGTCCTGATGTTGCTTCAAAAGGCATGTTAATGATCATTGTGGCAAACCCCAAAATGCTGATGGCTGGGTCTCTGTCAGGAGCTGTCTGTGCTCTTGGATGGTTCAGTTCATCGTGTGCTGTGGCAAAGCAGCCTAGGACTCCTTATGTGAAAGGTGAAACGGTCCAGTGATTACAGAGGGCAGGGTGTGGGGGGGGGGGCGGGGAGGGACTGGGGAAGTGACTGTTCAATGGTTCAGAGTTTCAGTGTGGGATGATGCAGATTTCTGGTAGTGGACGGTGGAGATGGTTGTACAGGCAAGTGCTTTAATTAATGCCACTAACTACACATTTAAAAATGGTTCAAGTGTTCATTTTTTTAAATGTATATTTTACCACAATTTAAAAAAATCTAGCCCTGGCTGGCGTAGCTCAGTGGATTGAGCGCGGGCTGCGAACCAAAGTGTCGCAGGTTCCATTCCCAGTCAGGGTACATGCCTGGGTTGCAGGCCATGACCCCCAGCAACCGCACATTGATGTTTCTCTCTCTGTCTCTTCCTCCCTCCCTCCCCTCTCTAAAAGTAAATAAATAAATAAATAAATAAAATATTTTAAAATAATGAAAAAATCTTTCCTCATAGATTTGGATGCATTCAGAGATATACATTCTGGTGTACAGTGATGGCGGCATCTTCACATGAAGCTATGGTGTCACTCTTTAGGCAAACAAACAATGGCATTGGACTCTCAAAGACCTGGATGAGCCTCGCACGTAAATCTCCCTCCCAATTCGTCCCCTGCGTGGGAAATGGGCTCAGGAAAAGCCAGGCCTGGAGCCCGCCTCCTCATTTTGCAGAAGAAGAAACTGAGGCTAATGCAGCGAGCTGTCTAAATCTCAGCCCACTGTTCGATGGTCCTGCAATCTTCACCTGCACCCCTGACGCGATCATCCACCTCCCCGCCTTGTTCAGGCTGCTGCCAACACCCTCACCTCCTCGTGCCTCAGGGGACTCTCCCCTCAAGACTCAACTCAGGCCCCACCCTCTCCTGGTGGGATGGACAGATGCCTCTTCTCTCTGATTACCAAATTAGACAATGCACTCCTATAGTAAGGACTGTCTTTAAGTGTTTAACACATAAGGCAGTATCTGGCACACAGTAGGTGATTCACAATATTGGTTGCACTCAACTTCACATGATATACATCCCGTAACACACTCCACTCTACAATGCCCGCAAAGACACCAGAAGGACCAAGCTTAGAAAGTGACTCACCCTGTGCAAGGAGAACTCACATTCCTGGGCAAGGAGGTCACTGGGCACTGTCACTGGGGAAACGTCCAAGTGAGAGGTCAAGGGCAGAACCAAACCCCCAAGCCCTAAATATAACTCTAAACTGGAGCAAGCATGCTTCACAGAATACTCTTGCACCACGGCACCAAGGTAAGTTGGCTGTTCCTTCCCTCCGACTTCCACTGGTCAATCTCACTGCCCAGCAGAACTGCGTGTCAAGGGCCTTTGGCCCGCTGCTCTTACGTTAGCCACTTTGGAGAAGCACAGCTATGCCAGGTTTGGGAGGGATGGGGGGTTTGCTGGCAACAGGGAGCTACTTGCAATGCAAAGTCCTGCCTGGACTCCCTCCTCCTCCTCCCAAGCACAAAGTCCCCTCGCCCGGTTTCAATTCCAAGTTCTTTGTCTTGAAGCCAGCCCAGAGAGACACCCTGCACTTCTGGCGCTTGGCACGGAGACAGGCGTGAAAGGGCAAGTGCCACAGCTTACCTGTGACAAGAATGTGGACTGGGGATTAAATTCAAGGGCTTTTTCTCCTGTTCTCCACACGGACTTTCTAATTTTTTTCCTGCTGTGATTTCTCCAGTTTGTGAATTGACCAAGAATATTTTCCCCCAAGATAGAAATGTGCTGTAAGTTAATTTGTAAGTCCTGAGAATGCAAGAATAAAAGAAGAAATTTGCTTGGTCCATTACAAAGAATAAGAAAGTTGGAGCTCCAGCTGAGGTGGCTCAGCGGACTGAGAGCCAGCCTGCAAACCACAGAGCCATGGGTTCGATTCCCAGTCAGGGCACATGCCTGGGCTGCGGGCTGGATCCCTGGCAGGGTGTGAGTGAAAGGCAACCACACGCTGATGTTTCTCTCCCTGCCTTTCTCCCTCCCTTCCCCTCTGTCTAAAAATAAAACAAACAAAATCTTTTAAAAAATGAGTTGGACTCTCTGGTTCTCTCCCTGGCACTGGTACTCACTTGCTAGATGACCTTGAATGAGTTACTTGGATAGGCTGTGTCTTTTAAGAGTGTGTGTGTGTTTAAACAGATGAGCTATGTGGATAATGTTAGGGTTGTGGTGAGGAAAACATAACAATCTTTCTAGAGAGCGTTTGAGGGAAATGCAGAGTATAAAGCCTGGCCGGCAGCAGTCACCGTTCTGAACCTGGTCAGTCACCTGCATATTGTGTGTGTGTGTGGGGGGGTGCAACCACAAACGCTCACAGAGCCGAAGTGTCCAGTGGGCTCTCCCTCTCCTCTCCGCCCCCCTGTAGCGGTCTCCTCCAAGTGCCGTCTGGCAGAGGACAAAGCGCTCAGCTTCTCTGAGCCTGGATTTAAACAATTGCTCGCAGTGAAACCCAGCTCTCCCTGGTGAGCCATTCAGTTGCCAAAGCCCATTGGCCAGGAGGAAGTACCCAGGGGACCACGTCTCCTGCTCAGAGGAGACTGGGTCCTCCCGCCGTCCTCTGCTCGTAGCCCGAGCAGCACACACTAGTCGGGTCCCAGTTATCTCTAGCTGTCCCAGGCCAAATCCGGTCTGGCTGCCGCAGAATTGGGGTTCCTCTCCAGGCTCGGCTCCATTGTTCTTTGCTGCCCCCTCCTGCTGAGCCACCCTGTCTTGTGTTCTCGGAAGGCTGTGAAGAGTGTCTAAGTGGCACTATGACAAACAGCGCCCAGGGACTCAGCCATGTCTCCATGGTCTTGGGCGTCTGTCCCTACGTGTGGTTGTCAGTGACACCTAAATGTCACCCAGGCTGTGCTCAGTCTACAAGGTGCAGTTTTGTTCGCCACATACTTCAAGGACCCAAAGAGCCAGAGACGAGTTTAAGCTACTTAAGAAAGTGGAATGCTTTGGAAAAACTTCCTCCAAAGCAATTAATGGATAGTACATAGTTACACATTTCGTTCACTTAAAAATGCTTCCCACACACTGGTGTAACCCACGAGAGCAGAAACCATGCATATTTTCTCCTCATTGAACCCCAGAGCCCAGACTCCTGGATGTACCTACTCACCAGGACGATAGGCGGTGAAAAACACTGAACTCTTCAGAAATCCTTGTTTTATTGATTATTAAAGAGTTAAAACAGACAAAAGAACTGCACTGATTATTATCTTCAATTTCCCTTTTTGTACGAGCCCAGAGATTAAGCCCAAGAGTGGCATCACTTACATAAGGTTACATATATTAGCAGCAGAACAGAGTGCTTCTGGAAGTTCATTCCCAGCAATTCTATTTCCCTCCTTCTGTGTCCCCAGGGCTCAGGTGGTTCCTGGTGCATGGTATGTGTCCAGGTATAGTTCCAGGGGCCACAGTTTAGATGCTCTGGTCTCCTAACACCAAGCTGCTGGTCCTTGGCTGAGACATCACACAGTGGACTGAAGCCTTTGTGATTTGTTTTGCTGTCACCCCCATGCCTCAGTGCCACCCACTGTAGACACTTCTGCTACAGTGCTTACCGTGTTGAACAAAACTGTTTCTGGCCCCACCAAACAACGGCAAGCTCTTTCTGGAAAGGCACCCTGGTCCTCCTAACACCCCTGTCACCCGAACACAGTGCCTGGCCCACAGCAGGAGCTCCGTAACCGTGCACCGGAGAGGGAGCTGAAGGCAATTACGAGCATTTTTGCTGTTCACGGTCCCGCAAACGGGTGTGCGAAAGGCATAGTTCTTTTCACACCCCAGCCTTCCAAACTCAGCAGACACCAGAGAATCGTCAGGGATAATTAAAATCGCGGAGAATGTTTGCAAGAGCCCTTGTACCATTACAGCCTAAACACACACCATGGGTGCTCAGGGAGGGACGGGACGGTACGTGAAAACGCCGAAGGAACAGGAAACGCGTGTACAGGGGAGGGAGGATTAAGGTCAATGAGGTTCCATCCTGGCACGGAGTACCCACTCTCCAAGTCGTTTACTGCCAGCACTGAACACACCACGTACATTACCCGACTTTCAAAATGAGTGATTTGCAGCAGTGTTTCTGCACAGGGTGAAAACGCAGCAGCAGAATGCTGGCAAACAGGCTGCAGATGCTGCCCACGCCTCTGAGATGGGGTTGGTGCGGGCACTGCCGCTGTGAACCCTCTGGGCCAGTCACCTGGTACAGATCCTGACTGCGAATATTTTAGGCACCAGGAGTCCCGCCAAGGGCACCGACTCTGAAGTCAGAGCCCACGTAGTGTCATGTGTCTGCTCCTTTCTGACGAAGAGAAGGTGCTTAACCTCTGAGCTTCAGTACTTCCATCCGATAAAATGCAGCTAAACTCTGGGGCAGTCTGAGAATTTGGTGAGGTCGGCAAAGCACCCACCAGGACAAGGCTGGATTAGATACGGAATAAGCAACTCCATAATATTCTGTACGATCACAGAGATTTTTAACACGCGTTTAATGGATTAGCTTATTATTTAAAATGAAAAAAAATTAGACCTCGATCAAATGATCAAAACAATTTGACTTTCATGTGGCAGGAATCTGACACTAGTAAGTATTTATGGAAAATTCTGGAGTGTTTACTAGGATGTTACTCTGTCACTATGGAAGTGAACACTCTTTCAAAATAAATCTGAAGTTGAAGTGGAAATTGAAAACAGCAGTGCTATTGTTATTTCTTATTACTAGCTCGCATTAACGAGCGACTATTGGGCATCAGAAACGGTGCTAAGAGCCGTGTGCCTTTCCTTCGCTCGTCCCACGGACCAGAAGCAACTTACCCCGAGGAAGACGTAGGTTCCTTGCAGTAGGTACTGCTTTTGCTGTAGTCCCCTTATCCAGTTTCGCTTCCCACGGTGTCAGTTGCCCGTGTTCAACTGTGGCCCGAAAATAGGGAAAGGAAAATTCCAGAAATAAACAATCCAGAAGTTCTGCACTGGGCACCGCACTGAGGCGCGGGATGAAATCTCGCGTTCTCTTACTCCGGCCCACCGGGACAGAGCGGTGTGCGAAATCTCGCGTTGTCTTGCTCGGTCCCACCCGGAACGGGGTTCGTCCCTCTGGGCGCTGTACACGCTCCCTGCACGCCACGCTCCGCGCACGTGACGCTGCCCTGCACGGGAGCCACGCAGCAGCCATTTCTGTTATCAGATGATCCGCCGTCGCCTCGTTTTACTGACGTGGCGATGCTGGCAATTGGGATGTGCCAGGAGAAGCCGTAAAGAGCTTCTCAGCTTAGTAAGTTCCGAACTTAATGAGGCATGTCGTCGTGTGACTTCGTCACGACAAGAACGGTGAGTCCCGTAAAGTAACATGGGCAGGTTGCATTCCCGTAGCTTTCACTACCGTGCATTATTCGCACCGTTCTGATTTGTAGTTATTGTTGTCCATCTCTTACTGCGCTGAATGTATACATTAAACTTTATCACGGGTATGTATGTATGGGAAAAAACGTAGTATGTATAGGGTTTGGTTCTCTCTGCTGTTTTCGGTGTCCCCTGGGGGTCATGGAATGTATCCCCTACAGATAAGGGGGGGGCTATTATATTCTGTGCGGCAGGTACTATTTTCACCCCCATTTTAGAGATGAGGAAGCTGAGGCTTGGAGACCAACAGCTCAGGGAGGAGCCCAGAGGGGAACCAAAACCAGCTCACCGAGATCACTCGCAGAGTGCGGGGGTCAGGACTAAAACCCCCGTCAACCTGATTTCCCTGCAAAACTTTATGGATATATATATATATATATATATATATACACACACACACACACACACACACACACGGAATAATTCCATCACACCTAAAGTCCTGAGTCCTGGTTTTTTAAATCTCTAAGCTTTGCAACTCCTTTTGCCCAAATAAGTGCTTTTTGTTCTTTATTACTGACCCATTTAAGAAACATTTTTATGGGAATGGTACTATGCTCATACCTCTATGCCAGCCAGAGTAGGGAATTTAATAATGGACAAGTCCTGATTTTTGTCTTCAAAGCAATTTACAAATAACAAAAGGGAGAGGGAGAAATCAGGTTTGGGTTCTAAGTTAGGTGTGGGCGAGGAACAGAAATGCTGACTAAGAATGCAGGCAACCTCCAGCTTCCAAATTGGAACTCTTTTGCTCCAGCGTCGGCTTCTTTTAACTCCCGCCTGAGTGGTGCAGTTCAAGACAGACGCTCTCGGAGGTCTGGGGCAGACAGGCTGGATGGACTGCTTTTAAGTCCACACACTCCCCACGTCTAGCCCATCCATCCAGGATGTTGTTTCTTCCCAAGATATCTCTGACACAGCTGTCTTGGCAACTGAGTTGCATATCTAAGTTGAAATCATAGGTTCAGCCCCGTTGCTGTCCTGCAGGTAGGCTGGCCTCTCACCTTTCCCCCTCTCTGTCTTTGAAAAATGTCAGCTTCTCATTTTCACTGCTAACAGAGTATCTTAGGAAAATCTCTTCTCACACTTCTGCTCTCCCTTCCTCCGGGTGTCTGATTTCAGGGTGTCCTGGGCTGAGGCAGGCTGGCTCGAAGGGAGGGTGGGTCAGATGCATTTGCAAAGTCTCTTGCAGTGCGTTTTTCACACGGCTGCTATGTCCCTGAGGAATGAACTCCCTGCTGTTATGTTGTTGTTTTTAGAAATTAGTACGATTGGCTTTTCTGTGTGTTTGACTTTATTTGGACTCAAACCCTGGTTTCAGTGAGAAATGACGGCAAACAGTTCATCTCAGTGGAGCCTGTGGTACGACGATCAGGCAGCCTAGATACAAATCTGTACGGAGGACAGCAGCACATCGAGTGCTCAGTCACGGTGGTCCGAGAGCACGGAGCAGTGTGAAATGCAATGATGATGGAGAAAATAAAGTGGAATCAGGGCTGCTAAGAGAGTCACTAGAGTCTGGAGGCTCGTAGGGGGCGGGGCCTGTGCGCTCCTTGAGTGAGCCTCAGTGCCCAGAGCTGCTCTTGGGGGACCTGCTGCCAAGCTCAGCTCCAGGCTGAGCCCCCAGCACCCTGGAACCCAAACTACCCCGAGAAGTGTACTTCCTCCTTGCAGTCCCCACCCCCCTCATTTGTGTATTACAACTGACCAGTCCCTGTTAACCTAGCCAGGACCCTTCGTGTGCATACAAGAGTTACACTTTGTGGATTTTGCCTTTTAAACCGTGCCTTTCTTTGTTCTCTTGGGAGCACCATCTAGATTGCTGCCTAAATCTGTGTCTCCTGAGTTAGTAACTCTTTGTACCCAAGTAAAGGCTTTTTATTCTTTATTACAGTCTGAACTTCTTTGGCTAACCATTGGAAGCATGCTTATAGGGATAAGAAACGTGCAGAGTTCAATGAGCCTGGGGCGCACCAGGATAATATCAAGGAGAGGGGATGATGAATAGTTCTGGGATCGCATGGGGGTCCCCAGGGCATGAAAGAAACAGAGCCCCCTGGGCGGAAGGAGAAATGACTAACCGTTCAGGACGAAGGGCACCAGGGACAAAGTCATGTCTCACCATTTTGTCTGTTTTCATCTGGCAGAGGCAGGTCCAGGTAATATTGTAAAAGTGGGGTGTTTAGGACTCACAGCCTTTCAGCCACATTCTGCTTGCACGGCAGCTGCTTCCTCCTGTCCTTTTCTCCCGCTTTGCTGCCCTTGTCTGCCCCTCCCTCCCTGCTGCCCTCCCCCACAGAGACACACGTTTTCCACGGTCTTGGCCGTCTCCAGCCTTCTCTGCATCTAGGTGGAGAGAGAAGACGCTTCTCTGATGATGTGTTTTCAATGTAGCAATTCAAACTAGACGTGCGGTTGAACCCTCAATAGAATGTAAGCTTGAAGTCTAGAGCCTTCATAAAACAACCATTTAATCTTTTAAAAAATTATACAGCATAATCTGAGCATCACGACGGTACTCACTGAACTCAAATGCTGTTTTGGTGACTCTCGGAGGGCGCCCGCCAGTCATTTCCGATGCTTGGGACGTTCGTGCAGAAATGAGTCAGGGGGCCCTACACTGCCCCTTCGAGCTGCCCAAAGCCTCAGCATGCCACAGCCCGACCTGCTGGACCTCCCCTCCTGGGCCTGTTTCTGTCCTGTTGCCCTCCATCCCCTTTTCCGGAGCGAGAAAGCGCATTTTCTCCTCCCCAGAGACCAGCAGCCCAGGAGTCAGCATCCATCATGCCCGGTGTGGCCAGGGAAGGAGAGAGGGGGTGTCTGAACAGTCAGGGTCAAGTTTGGGGTGAGCGGTGTCCCTGCCGGACATACTCCCTCAGAACTGGTCCACTCTGCTGCTTCTGCCGTTCCTGGGGACGAGAGGCCAGAGCAAGCACAAAAACAAAAACACCCAAAACCCTCAGAAGTAGATGGGTTCCCTCTCGAGGTTCGGTAAGGGGATTCGTCCTCAAAATGTAGCTAATTTTCCTCTGGCTCAGCCCACAGGAGGAGGGACCCCTGCCCGTTTGTCCCTAAAGAATATTATCTGTTTTATTTTATATGCTCCTGCACCTGTCTCCTCCCTGCAGAAAGCGCTTCGCGCCGCTTTATTCCCTTCCCCCCAAATGTCAGACCCACCCTGCGCTGCAGTCAAGACCACCCTGAGGTCCCTGCTGCTGCTTTTCTGTCTTTTCCCCTTTTCCGGTGCTACTTTATGACCACATCCACGAGGGTTTCCACAATCTTATTAATATTTAATATTTATTGTTCGTCTCTTGAGCCACCACAGAGACATATATTATCTCTTTGCAAGATTTAATGTCACCCTTAGTGATTCATATTCTCAGTGGTACGCTTTCTACTTAGGAAAAAAAAAACCTTCTTCAAATTAAAGCGCCTGCGCCCTGCTGAAGTCCCACAGCTCAGGCAGCAGTGGGTACTAGACAATGAGGTTATTTATACTATGTCCACTAGGGATCAAAAGTTTTTCTCCAAAACTTTTGAAATTATTTAGCTCCCATCCTGTATTTATACTTCTTGAAAGTGCCCTAAAATATAGACTTTAACTGAATTAAAAACGGAGGCCAGACAGATTTAACTTTCCACAGCCTTATAAGCAAAATTTGCTGGGCAAACAAATATTATAAACTCAGTATCACGGAATCGACTCACCTATCAATGGGAATGAATGATGTTTGAGTGTTTTAGGAGTGTCCATCCACGTACCAAGGAGTATGTGCTCATGGAAAGTGATTCTTACCAGTTCAAAGATCCCATCAACGGATCTCACTTAGAAATAGCGCTGACCGACCTTGAGTAACATAACTCCAAAGACATGCGCCTGGTTTATTTTTTTAGGAAATATTCTCCTCTGCTGATTCTATAATGTTTCAAATCAGGCATTCACCTAACTAGTGCTTTTGGCTTCATCCTCACAATAACCATCTGAGTTTGCTCTGTAGTGTAAGCCGTTCACAGCATCCAGGTTTGGGCTGGCACGTGGGCCCTGTTCTGACATTCACCTGTTTCCCTGGCCCTGTGACCTATAGAACACACATTTAATCTCTTTAATAACATTAGTTCATGTATTCCAAGAAGGAAAAATGTACTTATTGACCTGTACCCACATTTTAGGAGCGTTCAGTGGGGTACCTGCCAGTCATTTCCGATGGATGGGAAAGTTCCTACATAAAATGAGTCAGGTGACCCCAGTCCTGTCCCTTAGCTCTGCACAAAGCCACATTGTGTCACAACAACCTGTTGTGGAGCAGTTCCTCCCACGCCATGGAGACCAGACACAAAGCTTGGCTATTGAGTTTAATAAAACATCACTGTGTCCCTGCTGGTCCAAGGCGAGCGTGTTGTTGCTTTAAAGAGGGGTATCGTTATCACTGCTTTTCAAGAAACATCTTACTTCTTTTGCAGTTGATTCTCAACAGCGTTGCACCTGCAAATATTCAGTCTATGATTTAGGAATAGCTCTAGGATGTCTTTCCTTTTATGTGCTAGTACTTCATTTCAGTACGTTGGAGGTGGTTGGTGCATTCACTCCTTCTTTTGAAGATACTTAAGGGAAACAGCCATGACCCCAACAAGTAGACAGACACACCTTGTCTGGGTTTAAACAAAAAAGCAGGGAGCATGAAACAACTGTCTATTTTCCTGGAGTTTCTCTTTGTTTTAGTAAGTAATGCTTATTAAGTAGTTACTGATATGATTATTCCCATTTTACGGACGAAGAAACTGAGGCCCCCAGAGGTTGAATGTCTTGTCCAACTCACACAGCTTTTAGGGGACAGAGCCCAGCCTCGGACAGGGCACACTGCCTCCTGAGCTGGAGTGTGTAAGCTTCGGCCTGTCTTGTCTCCTTTTCTAATTAAAAAACTCACCCCAGCCTCTTTCGTTGTATTCTCGAGCTTGAGATTTGGTTTTTACTTCCTTAGCGTGCCCCAATTTATACGTTCCTGCCAGTCCATCCCACCTCTCTCCACCCAGCAGCGCGGTGAGGTCCAACTCCCTGGGGGTTCTACTTACGAGACCCCAAAAGCTCCGCCTTCCCTGCACGCCTCCAAAGAACCAGGGTTCCGTGTTTGTGGGAGAGGGTGGTATAAACAACACATGTTTCTCATTTTTCCAAGTTAATGGCCAATTGTGAAATGGGTCCAAGCTATAGATATAGATTGTAATTGCGTTGTTTTTATTATTGAATTTTAAGAGTGCTTTGTAATTGTGGATGCCAATCATCTATCAGATACGTGTTTTATAAATACTTTCCTCCGGTCCATGACTTGGCTTCTCACTTCCTTAGTTACATCTTTTGCAGGGCAGAGGTTTTTAATTTTAATGAAGTCCAATTTATCAGTTTTTTCTTTTATAAATTATGCTTTTGATGTTATATCTAAAAAGGCCTTGCTGAGACCAAGGTCACCTAGATTTTTTCCTATTTTATCTTCTAGAGTGTTACAGTTTTGCACTTTACATGTAGGTATATAATCCATTTTAAGTTAATGTTTGCGAGAGGTCTAAGATTTGGGACTAGATTCCTTTTTTTTTTTTTTTTTTGCCTGTGGATTTTCAGTTGTTTCAGCCCCATTGGTTGGAAAGTCTCTCTTTACTCCATTGTTTTGCCTTTGGTCCTTTGTCAAAAATCCATTGACTATATTTATGAAGGTCTATTTCTGGGCTCTCTATTCTATTCCACGGATCTAATTTTGTCTGCCCTTTCTCCAGTACCCTGTTGTCGTGATTACTGGAGCTTTATTGTAAGTCTTGATGTCAGGTGGTGCTAGTTATCTGGCTCTCTTGTTCCCCTTCGATGCTGTGTTGGCTACTCTAGGTCTCTGGCCTTTCCATAAAAATGTTAACATCAGTTTGTCGCCATCCACAGAATACCTTGCTGAGATTTCGACAGGGATCGTAGTGAATCTATAGACCAGGTGGGGAGGAAGAGACATCTTAACAATGTTGAAGACTATCTCCCCACTTACTTAGATAGTCTTTGATTTCTTTTTCATCAGAATTCCGCGTTTTTCTTTATATAGATCTTGGACATGAGTTTTAGATTTACACCTAGGTATTTCTGTTTTGTTTTTGGCACTAATACAAATGGTATTGTGTTTTTCAATTCAAATTCCAGTTGCTGGTGTGGCATGTAAGAAAGAGATTGCTTCTGTGTTTCAGATACAGATGTTAAAGATCGCATTTATTACTGAGTAAAGCTGGATTTGAGGCTGTAGGTACAACTGTGGATTTTTCCTGCTGTGTAGTGAGCTAGGCCTTCTTGTCCATCTGCCTGGACCTGGCTGCACAGCCGCAGGCAATGACCAAACCCCCCAGGGGGCATCAGCCCAGAGGGGAGTAGGGAGGGAATCCTGAGCACCAGCCTTCTGCACAGAGAAAAAGGCCGAGAGAAGCAGAGCCAGGCTGCGCATCTGGTCAGTGGCTTCCTTTCCAGGGGTTAGCGGCAGGTCCAGGGCCCAAGAGATGCAGAGAAGGTCAAGGGCAGAGAGAGACCAGGAAGCAATTGGAGCAGAAACAGCCTGTCAGAGAAACAGGAGACTGCAGAATAGAGATTCCCTCTGAAATTCCACATCAGCTCCTCTAGTCTGGAAAGAGGGGAAAAATCAAGACAGAAGGCAAAAGCTATAAGGGGCCTCCAAAACTAATTCACTGTGTGTTTGTGGTTGTGTGTGTATTTATACATCTCTTATATCGGTCCTATCAAATTTTCATGAAATCAGTCCTGTTTGAGATATTTATTATCTCTTCAAGTCTGGGGTTCTTGTATACATGGTTCTTTACCAGAAATTCTGCTTTTAAACAAAGAACTATGCCATTTAATAATAGACTATCAATCACAAAATGTGGACCCCAAAAAGCACAGATAAGAATGTAAAAGGTAATTGTTTTGTTACCACTCAGAGTTCAGCATTTTACTCTATACGTATGTATTTTTCCTCTATACACACATGTATATTTGAGAAGAGGATTGATGATAACATACATTTTAATAATCTACTCTTGAACTTCACATATCTTGAAAATTTCTACATCATGAAATAATCTTGCAAGATGACTATGAATGCCTAAGTAGTATTTCATTATATGGCTATGCACATAAGTTATTAAATCTACCCCCTATGACTGGACTGTTGGGTTGTTTTACGTTTTGCTTTACATTAACCAATCCTGTAAGGAACATCTACGTTCACAAATGTTTTCACAATTGTCTACTTACTTCCTAAAGTCACCACCCTAAAAATAAGCTTTCCGCATCACTAGCTATGCCCATTTTTTAAGGTCTTTTGAAAAAAAAATTTGTTAACCTATGTTCTCACCTGCCACTATTAATGAGTTGATTCTCCCAGTTTCTCAGCTACTCACTGGTGCTAGACTTGCTGCCTTTGCAAATTTTTTACAGCAACTTGGACCATACACATGGGGTTTATTGAAATTATTCTGGAAGAACAATTGAGTTGATGTAGATTCAACGTTAGGCCATCGCTGAGATCCCGAGCTATCCTGCCATGGATGGACCACACAGGGCATGGGTGGTGTTTTTCTCCAATTTCCTAAACTCCTCGGAGAAACTGGGGCTGCCCTTTCAGCTAAATGCCGTGTGGGGAGAAACTCCTTAAGCTCTGAAATACCTTTTTGCCTAGATCCTGATAGACAGCAAAGTCACTGGCGTGACAAATGGCATCTGACATCCAGGAAGGAACATATCCTGAAAAATAAATCCCTATCGCTCATCCATCTGTAATTTCAGGGGACAGGTTCTTGTGCGAGATCCGTATCTCCCTCTGCCTTCCACAGACACCGAGACTCCGTTTTCTGGGCTGTAATCACCTTGGCTGACACGCAGCTCCAGCCCAACCCGAGTGCAACTCCGCTCCTAGAGAGAGCCCTGGCACACTGCTGGTCTAAAACTGATTTCTCAGTAGGAAAACAGAAGTGCATAAGCCATCATGTTAAAACACACACATTTTTGCTGATTTTTAGAAATGGACTTAAAAATCCATTTTTGCATTTATATTTGTATTATTATATATAGTCTAATACAATATAAATTATATATACATATATAAATCTAAATAAATGTGTGCTATTTGAGAAGAATATTTATAATAGACATTAGATACTTTGGACCTTTCTTACGAATAATTCAAAAAAGCATAATACTATTAAAATTATTCCTTTTTTAAAAAACATTATCGAGTTCTACTATGTACCATCTTGTATTTGGTACTAGAGATGGTAAAATAAATAATGCTTTGAACCCGAAGTTAGGAATCTTCCATTATGTGTGAAAAAATGCTTAATGTCATTAGCCATGTAAGGGGCCTCATCATTAATCAGGGAAATAAATCAAAACCAGAATAAGATAGCACTTAACACTCGTTAAGATGATGATAAAGAAAAGATGGACCATTACAAGTATTGCTGAAGACATAGAGAGATGAGACCTTCATGGTGAGATTGTACGATGGTGCAGCCATTCTGGGCTGCAGTTGGTCAGTTCCTCAAACTGTTAAATACAGACCAGCATATGACCCAAGGATTCCACTCCTAAGTATATACCCAAGAGAAATGACAACATGTGTCCATACGAAATCAGTACACACATGCTCTGGGCAGTGTCATTCATGAGTCCCAAAGTAGAAACAACCCAAATTACTGTTCACCGATGAACGGATTAGCAACGTGTGATCTATCCACACAATAGAATATTAATTAGTGATAAAAAGCAATAGTATACTGGAACATGGGTACCCCTTTAAAAAACGTTGTGCTAAGTGAAAGAAGCTAGGCACAAAAGTCTGCATGCTGTGATCCCAGTGTATGCAATGTACAGAATGGGCAAACCTACAGAGAGAAAGTAAATTATTGGTTACCAGGAGCTGGAGGAGGGGAGAACAGGAGTGATGAGAATGGTGTGTGGTTCGTTCTGGAGGTGATAAAAATAGCCTGGAATTATACAGTGGTGGTCGATGTACAACCTTGTGATTATACAAAATACCACACCTGTACAAGGATGAAATTTATGATAGGTGAATTTCATCTGAATAAGAAACGTTATTAAAAAGAAACTCCCAGGACAATATAATTTATTCCACCAGCAGAGCAGGTTTAAAAAAAAGAGCGAGGAAAAGTTTCTTAAAGATGCAGATATCTGCTTTAAATATTCAAGAATAATTTGGAGTCAACCTGACTAAGAGAGCAGAAAAGAACATCCAGGTAAAGGGAATGATATGAGCATTAATAGTAGACATAAGAAATATTTTTGAATGAGTAATTTTGGAGTCTTAAACGTTATTTGAATATGTCATGACAGCCCCCCGTCCAGGTGCTAAGATAATTGGGGACATGACAAAACAATATGACCCAGCTGGGTTGGGAACCACTGTCCTTTGTACATTGCAACAAAATTGTGATCTTGTCAATTTCCTCTGATATAAAACACCTACAGCTTTTCCTGTCTCTCTGATTGGACTGAACTCTGATGAGCTCTTAGAATAGAGCCCTGCTTATTCTTCTTATCCTAGACTGTGTCCAAAAATACAGACATGCACACTTTGAGAAATACTAAGTGAATGGTAATCATCTCACATCCTATACGGGTCAAAATTGTTTAGAATATTTTCCTTTGTAACTTTTTGACTAACTTCCTTGGAATAGGGGACTGTATACTTAGTCTGCAAATCCTAAATAATGAGTAATGTTTACAGAATCCACAGCTAGCCTCTTCTGTTCCTAGATGTCAAGAACATTTAAACAAAATATGTTAAAATAAATGCAACCACCCCCTACACAATTTTATTACCAGTAAGTTTTCAGCTATGGAAAAATTTAGTTGAACCTGTGAATGTAGGTGATGGCAATTAGAGGTATTTGGTGCTGCACCATTTAACTTTTAAAAAAACATAATTTACTTGCATATCATTCTATACAACTGATTATTGTTAAGGAGAGGATTTGGGCTGGGACGATAACAAGCACCAACCTCGGGAAAGGACATGTTACCTAGGAGAAACTGTCAGTGGTTGCAAACATGAAGTGAAGAGAATAGATGTCTGAGTGGTGGGTGAGAAGGTAATAGGATTTTGCCCTACTATGGCAAACTTAAGCTACAGATCGGAAAGCTTTTATGTGATATTGCCTTGTGAGTGACAGCTGTCGATTGCAGCTGAATAGTGGTGAGGTCAGTATAGATTTTTTCCCAGGTCTCTCTGCTGCCTTTGCCTGTCAGGAGAGTTGTCGATTTCAAATCACTTACATACCTCCAGCTATTTTACTGCATCGGCAAGTAAAAAAGCAATGGGGTCGTAATAATTATTTGTTTTAAAATTTCTTCATCTCAACTCATGCCAGGTTGTGAGATGCTTTGAACACTGTTTAAAGGTTCTCGCTATAAAAATTGGTAAGTAACTTGAAAGAAATTTTTTTCAGAGTTTTGGATAATTCAGTCTTATCGTGTATTTTATGTTTCCTTTAATGAAGAGCAAATTACTTTTGTTTAAAAGACTTTCATTTGCTCCATTGTACATTTTTCACCTGATGGAGAGAAAAATCAATTATTTTCAGAATTAAGTTCTTCCTGGCAGTTCATTTAAGTAAATCCTACTAAGTTAAATGACCGTGAGTATTTTTCCCTTATTTATCAACTCTAGGAAAAGTGCTATAATGCACAGAAGTGGAATAGAATTCGCTGTTGAGGAAATGACATTGATTTTTCTATTGGTTAAAGACTGCTAGTTGGAATGGAAGAATAATCTGTTAACTTCTACTTGTCAAACTTTACTTGACGCGAATTATTCTAGAATGGCAGAAGGACATGGCTATTCCCATATTCAATAGCCAGCTTATGCCTGAGGTACCAAATACTCCAGTGGGTACAGCAATGGGGTGCTAATTTTGCCATGATAATAACCAAAATAGCAGCTTATGTTTCATCTGCATGTCATGTTTTGAAATATGTAAAACACTTTTACCTATACATATTGTAATTTAATTACTAATGCATGAATTTCACATAGTCAGGTGTTTGGATGGCTGAAAGAGAAAGACTGCTCTCTTAACTGTAATTAAATTACATAATACGTTTTAGGGCTTGTTTGCATTTTGGTCAAAATTCCTAATGTACTTATATCTATTTCATTCCATGAGGCACTAACATTTGATTAGGAGTCCACAAAACTGTCAAAATACATACACCGTCAAAAGATAGGAAGTAGCAAAAAATATAAACTTCTCAAGAGTGAAAAGTACCTTTCTTTTGTTGTTGAATTTTCTATATGTGTCCAAATGTTGACGTGAAACCATCGGTGCCTATTTTGTGTGCTGTTTCTCTCCAAGGAACTCAAGAGGGAGGACATACCTGTTGGAAACTTAGGGGGTTCTCCAGTTGCTCCCCCAGCTAATTCAGGACCAATGGAGAGAGACAAGGAGTGAGGCAGAAGTTCTGGGTGCATGTGGCTCAGTGCTGTAGCAACGATGTGCTCTTGGCATCGTCACCCAGCCCCAGGGAGACCCAAAGACTGAAGGCCTAGGTCACAGCCACTGAGCCCACTAAGGCAAAAACGGGGGCCTGCGGAGGAGAGGTGACAGGGAGCGGGTAGTGGAACGAGGTGTGATTACCTGAGAAAGGTAGGGCTTGGAGACGTTAGTGGACATACTCAAGTTCCCACCATTTGTCAGTGATCTGGCCAGATTTCAAGTCCGTGTCTGGTGGGGAAGGTGGTGTTTCTTCTGGAGGGAAGAACATTCTAGGGAGGGGGAGACTGTATGAGTGAGGTCATGAAGTCATGCGTATGACATGTGAGGGGCTTGGGAACAGAAGGCTCTAGAAAATTAACTCAGCATCTGCCTCCACAGAATTATGATCTGCTGTCGTAGTGTGCCTCTGCCCAGGAAGACAAGGGGTGTTTAGTGTGAGGACAGAGAGGAGACCTGGACCCTGGGGATGTCTACCCCCAGCCAACGGGATGATTTAGAGCTGGTGTTCTCTTTGGAAGCACTTCGTGCTCTAATACGGTTGCGTTTTTCTTTCTCTCTGTGATGAAGTTCTTCTTCAGTGTAACAACAGGACCGGTCCACTGTGATCATTTTATTATTTTACATGCCAGCTGTGGCTCACCTGGAAGATGCCCCAGCCCCTAAACACGCACATGCCATTTGAGGGCATGTGAGAAAGTCAGAGCATCTTCTTTCGTTCCTTTGCAGCAAAAACTTTTGTAAATTATGCATAAGCAAGTAGAACTTGATTTTGCTCTGAGCTAACAATAATATCTGTCTCTCAAATTTTTTTCACTTATTGAGTGTTTAGGGTTTATTATTTTTTCATACTTGTTATTTTGCAATATTAGTTTGGAAATTTTATACTTCTTGTTCCTAAGGTTTATCTTTCAAAACATATACATCCTTTCTTGCCCCACACAAAAATCTTTGAACACTGAACACTAATGAGTTATCACTATTGCTATACAGTATTTTAGCTCATCTGCACAAATTAAACCTTATTATTATTGTATGAAAACAGGGTTTGTTTAAATTTACACTTTTTGGTTACTAATTTATATAGTAACTACTTTTTTGTATATCAGATGGCCATTTTGTAAATAATTTTGCTTCTTCTAGAAATGTGTTTCTTAAACGTTTCACTGGCACCGGCATCAGTGGGAAACTATCAAGTAAATGCTTCAGTGAAAAAATAAAATGGTTTTGGTTTTCTCTCATTCTTGGAATATAGTCTTTCTGGATACTCAATGCTAAATCCATAGTCATTTTCTATTAGCACTTTGACATTTTTATACCCTTGTCTTTTGGCTTCTTTTGCTGCTGTGGAGACATCCCTTGTCAGTCTAATTGTCATGCTTTGGTAGGTGGCCTTCTTTTTCTCCCCGGCTACTTTCACAGAGCAGTCTTGGTCTTCCGTGTTCTGCCGTGTCACCATGCTGCGCGTCCCTGTGGATTTCTTCTCATTCATTTCACTTGAGAAGTGTCATGGAAGATTCTCAGGAAGCATAGCTTTAAATTACCGGTATGATCTCTTTTTGGAACTTGACTACTTCTTTAAAAGATCTCATATTCTCCTGTCTCCTAATCTCTAGTTAATATTTTATATCTTCTTGTTTGTTTATGCCACACTTTTTTTTCAGATATATCTTTTAGGAAACTATCTTTTTACTTGTATCTACTCTGCTGTTTAATCCATTCAAGGAGGGTTTTGTTCAATAATTCTATTTTTGTCTCTGGGCCTTCATTTTATTCTTGTCCAGATCTCTGGAGCCATTCCTGGAGATCTCTTATAGCTTGCCTATTTCTGTGATTCCATGTTTCAGTTCCTGATTTCAAACATGACCACTCAATATTCCATTTATGATGATTCAGCTGTATAAAGGACATGGGTTTCTAACTCTGTCCCTTAAAACATGTTTCTTTCTCTCTTTTTTCCCACTCTCTTCATGTTCCTTTGGGGCTTGATGGTCTTTGTAGATTCCGAACTGCACAATCTTCACCTGTGGATACGTCACGGGGTTAAATTAGTGATGCTTTCCTTCTGATAACACAGGTGTTTGTGTCTGCTCTGAGCAGGTGGGGCCACAAACCCACACTCTTTTTAGCTCCCCTCCAGGGTCCCATCGGAAGGAGGGGTGCCAAGTTCCATCCCTACGCTTTCCTGATGACCCAAAGCCTCGCCTCTTGCTGGCCTGCTGTGGGGCCGTTACCGGTGTGGCTGCCAGGTGGGCGCAGCTCCTCCAGCGGGCTCCCGCTCCCAGCAGCCAGTATCCATGGTGGGCTCCCCCTCTTTGGGTGGGGGGGTGAGTGGGGGGGCTCAGAGACTTTCCCTTCTTCCTCTCCGCCCAGCAGCACAAGCACAAGTGTGTTTTGCAGTGGATCGGTCCCCAGACTATCTGTTGGACCGAACTTCCAAAGCTGAAAAACCCTTGTTTCATTTTCAGTGGGGAAATGATAAGCATTGAATATAAAAACAAGAATAAAAATTCTAGTTATGTGAAATGCAAATAAAATCCAGCTCAGCCTGATGTGACTTATTTTGAAATGCAGTAACACATAATTTGACTCTGCCTAAATTATACCATGGAACTTGCTTGATGTGATAAAGAAGCCCTTGACTTACAAACAGTTTGTGTGTTGAAAGGCTCTTCCTGATCCCATTTGTTGGCAAATCTGATGTGACACTTTCTGTTGATTAGGGCATCGTTTCTGGGTAGCCTTTTGTTCCACTTCTGTTTGTATCATAATTGTTTACTTCTTCCAACCTTTTCAACAGTCTCGCACTTCTTCCACTCGTACTGGGGTGAATCGCTGCACAAGCAGGAAGGCCGTGGATACACTGTAGACTGACCACGTGACGACCACCCTCCTAACCCTTTGTGCTGACGGTGAAGCTCTGGTTTCTTGCACCGGCATCGCTTTGCCACAACCACGACTCTCTTTACTTCCCGTGGCCTCAAATGAGATTTTAAATATTTCATGTACAAACAGATAGAGAAACTGTAGCTACTGGGGAAGAAAAACGAGTATGGAGAACTCAGTTTGGTCAGAGCCCATGCCTGCCATCTAGCCTCACGCAGCACTATGTGGAACACGATACTGTGTAACTGTGGTATAAGTCAGGCTATGTGAAGTATGGGAAAGAATTACAGAGAGCAGAACAGAAATACTAATCCATTCCAGAATAAGATGTTTATGTCACCTGCAGGTTAATTAGTAGTGTGTGCATTTTGGGAGTAGATGGGAGAAAATATTCATCTTGGGCATTTAAAAAAAACCCCCCAAAATTTAGCCAGTGCAAATCTCAGTTGAGCTGGACTGATGAGAAATTATCAATAATTTTGTACCAGTGTACACTGTGAAGAAGAGAGTGCTTCTTTCCACCCCTAATATTATATTCACAATCATCTAACTCCTGGCTGTTCTCCATACCTTTCCTCACTCCAGGCAGGTGGAGTGATGACTGGCAAAACCAAAAAGAATAAACTGGAGGTGCTCAACTTAGCTGCCCCTTGCCCATCATGGGGGCAGGCTGCTCCTAGGGGGGCAGGTGACCTCTACCAGAATGGGCTGCGCCCTCCCCGTGGTGGGAGGGTGCTGGCATCCCCAGCCCTGCCACGGAGGGCGCAGGTGAGTCTGCCCAATTCTCTTGCTCAGTTAGCAGGTGGACCTGGCCAGCCACCCTCTGTATGATGTATGGCCCAACTTACCCTGTGCCCGTCATAACAGGGACCGTTTGCCTTTAACTGCTGACTCTCGCCTTATTCCTCAATTGGTTCAGAATTCACGGGGGCAAGAGGAGAGTTATTTATTATTTTTCCTGCTTCACCAGTAACAGTGTCACTCAGCCATTTTTTTTTTTGTATTGTTTCATTTGTTGACTTTTGTTGGGAACCGCCCTGACTGGTATCAGAAAACTGAAACCCCCGCCTAGGCTAGGCTAAGGGAACGCCCTTGGAACCGTGAGCCGGCAAGGAGACAAAAGCTTATCTTCCTGGCAGGAAAGCTGTTTCTGCTGCTTTGTTCATAACTGAACCCCCCAAAAAGCTTGGTCGGTTAGCCAAAGACGGGTAAGATTCCCCACGGGGGAACGACCCAAGCCAGGCACGATCACTTTTGGGAGGCCCCCCAAAAGAAGGACTTGGGGGGCTGCAGCAAAAAGGGGGTGATGGACCCTCACTCCTCGGCTTTGACAAAGTCTGAGTTCTCAGCATCCGGAAGAAAATCTCCTTATCTCTCGGTGGCCTTAGTTCCCGCGCTCCACCTAAGCCTGAAACAATGACAGGGGAAGTACAGCTCGGTACTGGGAAGTGCGGATTTCCCGGGGTGATCAGGCCTAAGAAAGAACATGTAAATTACTGTGAAACCTTCTTTGTTCAAGAATGCTCTCAGTTGAATGAGGAGGGTCTTAGGAGGAAGCTAGTTTGTTCCTCAGCCTTACAGCTCTTTGACCCCCAACTCAATAGACCGGCAGAGTTCTTTGTTTCCTATATTCCTTACTTCCCCTAATGAGTATTGTACGTTACCTGAGTTATTATGCAAAAATAAGCCTAATAAAAGCAGGTATGGACGGTAAATCAGCGCGCTCCCCACTAGGGGGGTGGCCATTCTGTCCCTACTTCCCCACAGAAACTGGTTTGTCTCTGTGCATGTGTGTTTTTTCTCGCGTATTGTCGAGCCATCCACAGTGTGCCGTGGTCACTGCTAGCCGGTGACCCACGCGCAACAGACTTTCTCTTGTGGGATCTGAAGCCTGAATACTGGGTATAAAATACATGGAGAAATGTGCTGTAAGAAACTGTGCTCCAGGACCACAGCATCAGCGGGGCCCAGCTCCCACAGGTGGCCTGCCGTGCAGGGTAACGCGCCCTGACTCCCCCTCCAGCTCCCTGTCCGCGCATGTCTGCAGCGCGGTCCGCATCGCTGCTTTCCTCTGTCCTGGCTGGAGTGCTCCGCCTCTTGGGACATATTTCAGGTTCGTCTCCCGAATTCCCTTGGCAGCAAGCGCATTTCTTCCTGTTGCATTTCTAGCCGTAGACATTGCCAGGGAGAACGTTTAGAGAGGAGCTTCATTTATCATTTCTGTTATCATAATTTCAGAGAGTTTGCTGGATTTATTAATCTCCTCAGACAAGGTTTGGAGAAGAGCATAGCAAGAAAAAGTGCATTTTATAGTAGTGAATGCAGGAAAACACCTACAGATAACCAGGTCGCGAGAACACTGGGTGTGCCGCTCAGGATCGCTTGTCGAGTTTCCCAGCAGCAAAGACCTCCTTGGCGATGAGGAAATACATGTTTTTTCCTGTGGCTAAACATTCTGGGTTTATTCTGAATGCCAAGGTGGACGCTCTTCAGATCGATACTGCGAGTCTGTCTCCATGTTTAGAAGTTGATACCACCGTCAGGTTGGTTCTGCTCCCCACTTCCTTCCTGGACTTGCTCAAGCTCAATGCCGTGTTCCTGTCGACTGTGGCAGAAAAACTTCCTTTGGTGTGTTAATTACCATAGATGGATCCTAATGGATGTTTTATATAAAACTATTGATGTAGCTAATTGATTTGTAAATATCAAGTTCTCAATGGGGTCGCTGTACAATGGACTCTGTGTTGGCGGGTCCCATGATTGACAACCCCATCGCCCGCGCCGACATGACTCACCTTGGCTACACTGATGGAGTGCAACAGTCAGTTCAACAAACGTTCACTGAGTGCTTTTTAAAAAAAGATTTTATTTATTTACTCTTAGGAAGAGGAGGAGGGAAGGAGAAAGAGAGGGAGAAAAACATCAGTGTATGGCTGCCTCTTGAGCACCCCCTACTGGGGTCCTGGCCCACAACCCAGGCATGTGCCCTGAGTGGGAATCGAACTAGAGATCCTTTGGTTCGAAGGCTGGTGCTCAGTCCGCTGAGCCACGCCAGTCCAGGGCTACTAAGTGCTTTTAAAAATTTTTTTAATTATATTTTATTGATTATGCTATTGCCATCGTCCAAATTTTCCCCCTTGTCCCCTCCACTGAGAATTTTTTGACTTAATCTTTATTGTATTTTTTCCATTACTACTTCGTCCCCTTATGTTCCCCCTCCCCCCCACAGTCACCACACTTTGTCCATGTCCATGAGTCCTTCCTCCTTTTTGCTCAATCCCTCCACCCCCTAACTGGATCACAGACACTACAAGTTCCTCTTGGTGTTAATCAGCTAAACAGTTAGTTTTAAATCAGCTGTATTCATTGGTCCTCTAAAAACATGTTTATCTGTTTAGGGATTACCTTTTCTACTCCTTACAAACTAGAGCTAGTGTCACAGTCCTTGTTGTTCACTTAAAGTACTTCTTCTCATGTACTGGGCAAGATCCTTCTCTAAGACTGCCAAGAGGGTTAATGAGATACATCCACGGACAGGCAATGTGGAGACTCAAATTTTAGTAAATGAAAAGAAAAATTAATTCACACTTTATTTTAAATAGAAACTAGCCTGACTCGGAATATCAATTTCTCTGACTGCGTTTGATGTCCCATCGGGCTTCCGCTCTGTGAAGCCGAACCACAGGCTGGTCCGGAAGCATCCACAGGAAAGGAATGAAGGACACAGGTTCTGGTGGTGACTGAGTGAGTCAGAAGCTATTTAAACTATAGGGAACTATGAACAAATACACCCAGGGGGTCTCCATTAATTGCATCTTTGTGGTAACTGATGGTGGTTTTATTGAGATACACATTATTCTCCAGCCCAGTGAAGCGAGAGTTGGACCAGTGGTTCCACTCTACCTGTCGGCCGTGTCTTTCCCCCTTCAGTTTGAGGGGCGTGGCTGGGTGAGGGCCGTGCACATTGTTGGTTCCCCGTGAGAAGTCTGCTAGGAACTTCAGTTCTCTGAGCCAGACTGCTTCTTACAATCCCCAAGATGGGACAAGATGCACTCAGAGTCCTGCTTTAAGATGCGAAAACGAGTCTGGCGGGTGAGCCTATTTGTAAAGTAAAGCTTTTGATAAAAATGCATCTTGCGGTGCATCTGGTCTGATTTAGCAAAGTCCACAGAAACAGTGTATTTGCCTTCGAATCCTCGTCTCTAGGGGCCTGGGCATACTGAATTATCCACGGATGTTTTCGAGACATGAATAATACAATGCTCTTGCCTTCATTAGCCACCTAGACCAGTGAGGCACGAGCATTTAGTTCTGATGTGTCATGCTGCTTTTCTGATGAGTCATGTCACATCGCATAGTCTTGGCAGGGGAGAGACATGTTTTTTTGCTGAAATGAGCTACAGCCAGACACTAAAACAAAGCATAAAATAAAAATGCCTAAGTTAGAAAAATGACCTGATCAATAGGCCTAAAATACCAAACGGCAACAATGCAAGGTACAGAGCGTGCACGCCGTGCGGGGTCCAGGAAGCCTCCGCCAATCCGCTGTTTGCTCTGTCGTCTGTTCACGGACCGAGGAGGAGAGCCAGGTCGTAGGTTCCTAACGCTCTTTTCCAGCACATCCCTCTGTGTTAAAACAGTAAATCACCCCTTTCTCCCCAGATGTCACACAACACATTTGGGAGCGAAGAACTCAGCTTGGAGTCAGGGAAGTTTGGGTTTGAAATCCAGACAGGCCATTTACCAGTTCTGACTTCAGGCAGGTTAGCTCCGTTCTTCCAGCTTCTGTCTCCTCATACGTGGAACTCTGCAGAGTCATGGAGGGTTCTGAGAGAGAGAGCGGATGGAAGAGGCCTAATGACACAATGCCTGTGGCGTCAGGGAAGAAGCAGGACCGACTTTTATACGGGTTTCTCGTTACCCTGCCCATAGGTGCATAAACGGACTGCCCTCTCTTTGTGTTGTATGTACTCAGCTCAGTCAACATCTTATTCTTCTTTGTAGAGTAGCAATCATAACATGGTGTGAAAAAGTGGCAAAGGACCGAAGCTAGGAGTCAGAACTACTAATCCTGTATGTCTGTCTGATCTCCCTGGAATTTCATTTTCTCTGTAATGTGCAGGAATGGGGCATCATCCCGAACATTCCTTCCAACTCTGACTTGCTGTGATTTTATGAGTTGAACTTTCAAAAGAGGTAAAACCAGATCAAGGAAAGGTTGGGTCCCTGGTTGCTCCTTTAAATATTAATAGAAGCCGGTTAATGTCCAGGGTGTGACATGAGCCATTTGATGGAGATCCGCAGAGTCCGGAGCCTTCCCGGAGAGCTCACGGGCCGGGGAACGCGGTGAGGGTCTGACTGGGACTTCTCGTCGGTGTGGAGAATCCTACGGGCAGGTTGAAAAAACGTAAGTTCTTTCGTAGAGACATTGAGGTTATCTATAATGATGGCTCATTGACATTTATAACCAAAGCTTGATATAAATGGCAAAATGCTGAAAATGAAAACTAACCATAGTTAGTCTTAAGAGATCAATAGTTAGCCTTAGGGTCTATTCTTTTATCATGAAAGTCAGTGATCAGAGTCACTTAATAAGCATCCACAGTGTTCAATATTGAGCATATTTTATGACTGGCATGTTCACCAAACACAGCGCTTATTCTTCAAGGTGAAGCATTTCACAGAGAAGTGAACGTTGCTGCCCATCTGATCAAGACGTTATCTTCAGAGGGATCACACTTTCTGAAACACTAGATCTACACAGGACTGAAACCGGCAAGAGGACATGCTGTCCCCTTTAAAGGGCGTGTGGGTGGTGGAACCCTGAAACACCGGGGAACCTATTATAGTGTCAGTTTTCTGGACACCTTGCGGATGGGTACTCACAGTCTTGGTAGCAACGTACTTAGCAACGCCCTGGAAATCTCCTTCCATCTGTAAGATAAGGGGTAGTGTGAGGATCTCCTTTATAGGGTTGCTGTAAAGATTAAATAAGATACAGCTTTGCACATATTCAATAGCATTTTGTACGTGTAAGCTATTAGTAGTAGTAACAATTACCAACTACCAGGAGGACTTGGAAACTTTCCGGAAATCAAAGTTCCCCCAAGATCTCATATTCAGGAGTCTAAGTAAGATATTTATAAGTCTCCAACCATATTAGGTATCTTTGGAGGGGGGTTAGATGTTCAACTAAGGATAAGGAGTAACTAATAATCCATTAGGAAATTTTCAAGCTGTAGAATAAAAGATCGGTTTACATCTGTCTTGCAAGTTGTAAAAACATATTTGTAGGATGCTTGCTTTAACAGCTACTTAAGACATTTCATGTCGTTTGGCAATAATAGAGAGAAAACCATTATTCACAGTTGGAATCGGGGATTGAACAGCAGAAAAGCATAACAGAATCTCCGTTGAGTATACAGATACGGTAATGAGTGAAAACACGACTGCATTTGAATGAAGTCAAACTGAATTTGAAGATAAGGGGATTGTTTTTTTGAAGTGACTTTTTTTAAAAACCAAATTCCACGGTCCCCTTAGGTTCTGATTCTGTTACTTGTAAATTTCTGTGGTCGCTCCCCTTTCAAACTAGGCACCTACTAGAGATTCGTAAAGGCATCCACAAACTCTCGACTGCTTGAACTTACTTGTCTTGGACTGCTTCAGGACCATCATTCTGATTCGCCCTTTCTGGCTCTTTCACAAGACATAATAAAGCTTCTCTTGGTCTTAGAAGCAAAGACATTCTCACCAGAGAGAAGTAACCTTCTGTCCTCCGTACACCCCACGTAGTGGGCGCTTCCCTTCAGGGGCCACCCAGACAGCAGTCTGCATCAGGTGCCGTGTGGAAAGACGCCCACTCTGTCCTCAGGGTGTCAGCAGACAAGTGCGTGGGCGCTGTGAATCCCGAGTTGGGCCAGGACATCATCTTTCACCATTCCAAATCCATCGTAAGTATTCTCTCTTTGTGGAGTACACGTTGGTATTTACTAGAGAAGTTTCCTCACAGACAGTCACTGGGATTTTTAGAGGTGGTTTTTGGCTGTTTTGAAATGATTGCATGTTTTAGGGGGAGCCAGGTACCCTAAACCAGAGCCTGTTGTTTTCCTGACAAAAACCTATAGTAGAAAAAAAATGATCCTAAAATGCTACCCGACCTCTCTTTAATTTCTGGTCGTTCCTCGAGTTTCCTAGTTGGCACATAACGTAGCTTTCCACCAGTAGCATTAATAGCATGCATAGCTTCGAAGAAAAGGCAGAGCCAGGCTCTCCCCAAGAAACTCGGCTCTGAGTCTCAAAATGCATTTTTCAGAGCCTGTCATGGAGATAATGGCGCAAAAGCTCACAGGGCTTCTGGGTCGCCAAAGTTAAGTTTAGGAGCGAGACGTGCTTGGGGCAAGCTAAACACATGGTTCGCCAGGGCGCACGGGAGAACTGAGTCCGGGACTCTGGTTCATGGGTTCTCTGTTTTTCTGTACTCGCTGTCGAGGCGCAGTGCAGTGAATGGGCCGAGAGGGGCGGGTGAAGGGAGACAGAGGTTTTCTTTAGCTAAAAGCGGTGGACCATGAATATGGGTGGATGGGGGGCTTTAGAAGCAGATGAGGCTAAATAGGGAGGCAGAGGTCAGACGGTGACGTGCCCTTCATGCCGTCCTAAGGAATTTAGATTTGATCCCAAAGATTAACAGGGATCCACAGAAGGATTTACTGCCGGAGAGTAATACAGCAGGCTCTCTCTCAGCACGGCTTCTCTGGCAGCGGCGAGGCTAATCTGTTAAGAGGGGTGGGCGTTAACTTTGAGTTCTGGCATAAGGACGTTAGTGCAATAACCCAGGGAGTGCATCCCAGGGGGCCTAAGTGAGGGGGATGCAACTGGAGGAGGGAGATGGCAGTATTTCGGCATAACGTTTGGGGGACCCCTTGACTAAGGACCCAGGAGAAAGAATGTGAAGGGAGGTTCACGGAAGGACCCCAGTGTTTCCATCTGGAGTACTGGTTGTCCCATTTGTGGGACAGTGGAGCCGAGGGCAAACACAGAAGGCGGCATGGTGGCGGGGGGAGTGAAGATGGTCCAAATTTTGGAAATTTTAAGTGTGAGGAGACAGTTGGAAGGAACTGGCAGTTCACTTTTGAGAACCTAAATTTGGTGGCAGGCGATGCCAAACACCTGGTGAGATTTTTACCTGCATTTCCTTTCATATCGAGTCTGTATTGTTTCCATCTCTTCTTTTAGACAAGAAATCACCTTCATGGTCCCATCCACTATAAAACGACATGCGTTCGGTGAAGTGCGTTCGATTTCTTTAGACTACAGGAGGAAGGTAGCTACGCCATTATTTTTCAAAACAATTTCACGATACATCCGTGATATGCTGTGAGCCCTCCTGAGTGAGGAAAAGCTGGTTGTGCCTGCCTTCCAAGCATGCACACTCTCTTTGCATGCCCAGCCTTCTTTTTTGTGCTGGAATTCTTAGGGATGAGTTTTGAATTGGATTCCAAGTCCACTTCGAGTCGCGCTTTCTAGGTGAGGAGAGGGGCAGCTCACCTCAGTGCCCCTGCGGAAGGTCATCCTCCAGCTTCGCTGTTTCCACCCCTAGTTCTTACCCAGTGATCCTTCTCTTCTGTCTTTTCCTTTCCCTCAGTGCTTCTGCAGACACTCTGTAGCGTAAACCCTCAGGCCGTGGGAAGCTGGAGGATTACACAAGGTGTCAACAATATTTGATATCATTGCATTGAAAAGACATGTCATCTCAGGGTAATAATAAGTAAATGCCGTACTTGATATCCTTTAAAAATCACAAAAGGAGTCTTTTTTTAACCCGCATTCATCATCACGTAGCTCCGCGTATGAATGCTTGCACAGCCAAGGCGTCTGCTGGGTGTTTTTATAGCTACAACATGGTGTTGAAGTTGGGTCTGGATGCTCTGTCTCGGTCCTGATATATTTTTTATGCTTCATGTACTAAATTTTTTAAAAGTTACACCTGCAGATTTTTATCTGTGTTCCATCAGCATAAACGCTCCAGGATCAGCACTTTTCGGTTCTCCCATGAAAAGTGATGAGGTCTCGCAAGGGCTGGGGTCACGTGATCCGTCTCAGCGCTGTCTTAAATGGAGCCAGAAGCCGGGGCATAAAGTGAGCGCTATTTTGGCCACACTTTGTCAAATTCCCTCTCCAGATGCTCCACATACTTCACAGCAGAATTAGCAACAGCAGTCACAGTGGAAGATCATAAATGTCCCGTCTCCTCGCTCAATCCCCAAAGCGATTCACAGCTACTACTCGCCGAAGATGATGACAAACTTATTCCATCGGCCTGACAGTGCAGAAAAGCCATGTGTTTGGGGGCTGAGGAGCTCCGAGGGGGCCGGACGGAGGTTGCAGGGAGCATCGTGGGAGTGCACCGCGTTTGGCTTTGAAGCCTGAGGCGTCTCTTTGTTCGCTGCTCTGTCTGCTCTATCGGTGAGGGCCTGGCCGGGCAGCTGACAAGCAGCCCTTACCCACGCTTCCCATCCTGAGCCGCCAGCGGGGCTTGTCACTTCCCTTCTAAACGCACCTAATCCTTCCCTGAGCCTTCCCATGCAGACCCATTTCAGCAGGTAGTTTGCACAGCCAAACATTTCTTGAAAGCTCTCCCCGGGGTGGGCTTCCCTGGGAATCTCTGTGGTGTCCTCAGAAATCAAGTGACCAGGATTTGAGTTTTCGCTTGAAACCGCAATCTAGCTCAGCATTCTCCTCGGAGGAATGTTGATGCACAATAGTATTCAGAAGAACCCTTGCCCCGTGGGGAGGTCTATTGAGAAGTTTTTCTTTCTGCGGATCAGTCTGCTTTGCATGGCATCCTCTCAAATACGGTAATGACTGTTAGCGTGCAAGTGCCAAAGTCAGACAAGGCGGCGCTGAAGCACACACCTGCACCTCAGGACTTGGGCGGCCGTTTTTCTTACTGGTCACCGGTGTGGCCGCCACAACCTCGTGAGAGCTTTCAGATATTTCTCACATATTTATTTTCCTGATAAAACTCTCAGAAAACACCATGTAGAGTCACTTTCTATCTCTGTGTTTGTCAATAATTTCATACCTTCTGTACATTGCTTGTCTTTCTAATATCTGCCTTCTGAAGAATTAGAGGCTAGGTTCATTTTTGTGAATAATATATGAATTTTATAACATATTTTAAAATCCTATGTCTCCTCATTTTTTAAAAGATTTTATTTATTTTTAGAGAGGGAAGGGAGGGAGAAAGAGAGAGAGAGAAACATCAATGTGCAGTTGCTGGGGGCCGTGGCCTGCAACCCAGGCATGTACCTTGACTGGGAATCGAACCTGCAACACTTTGGTTCACAGCCCGAGCTCAGTCCACTGAGCTACGCCAGCCAGGGCATGTCTCCTTATTTTATGAGTATTTTGGTCTTTAGAGTTTTGGAATTACACTATGATTTTGGTTAAAAAAGCCAGATTATCTAATTATTATAAACAGCATCCATGAATGTCCCTCATTTTTTAGGTTATTGACTACAGAGACCATTGAATTTCAGACAATAACTCTAATGAAAATTGTCACATGGGAAAGCAGTTTTGAGGAGTTTAACAGCAAATTCAGCTCATTGCATGTTTGATCTGGTCGATTACATTATTTAAGTGCTGATAGAAATGAGCTGATAGCTTTAGTGTCTCCAGGTTGATTTGAGTCACACTACTTTTTATCTTGTTGTGGCTACTTATTTAAAAGTTCGACTCATGGGCTTTGTTTAATCCTGGGGAAACCTGTTCTACCCCTTAAATCTCTCTAAGACAATCCTCGGTTCTCTAGCCTAAAAGTTACCTCGAGACACTGCCTAGACCATGAACCCCCTTCCAGCAGGGACACACCTCTCTCGGTCTAAGTGCTTATATTGGAAGCCTCAGGGCATCTGTGCAAGTGTACCTGCAGGATGCATTCACAGAAGTGTTGAAAAAAAAGGAAGAAAAGACAGTTACCCAGCTGCCCATGTGCCTATTCTGTTTCCTTCTCTACACCTGGAATGATGTGTCTTCTCCACTTTAAGGCTGCTGCTGCCCGTCCAGTGCCTGCACGCACGTGCACACACACACACACACACACACACCCACTCACAGCTGCAGCCCACCCTTGTGCACGGAAAGCCTTGTTTGTAACTCGGACTGTACACCAGTTGAAAACACGTCCTGGTCTCCTTATCCAGCTCTCTCCTTTGACTGGGTTCTGAGGACACGCGAGGCCAGCGGTGGGGGTGGCGCGAGGCCCCTGTTGTCATGCAAGCCGGGGCTCACTGCAGGCCTCTGGCTCCGTAATTCGTTCTTTATGGACTCGCCTGCAGCCAATAAGCAAAATCAATAGTCTTTGCTGAAAAGTAAGCCAGTGCCAGTGTGTTATGTGACAGGTGAAGATACATGTGCTTACCAGGGGTCAGGGGGCCACATCAAATTTCCCTCTGACTTCTTTTCAAAACGCTCAGTCCATTTAGGGAGCATTCGTCGTCGGAAAATATTGCAGCAGGGGACGGATAACAAGGGCGGCTGCTCCTCTCCGCTCGTTTAACGATGTTTGTTTTCAGCAGCCTGCTCGATAATGTCATGGGGAAGAAATTATGTGAGAAGAATAAAGTGCTTAGAGTCTATTTATTTATTCATTCATTCATTTCTGCAGAATAACACTAGCTGTTGCCTTCTCATGTATATTAATACAGTGGCGGTTGTCCAGACATGTGTTTGTTCTGTTCCTGCCCAAGAAATAGGTGAGTCTCTCTCCATTGCTTTGGAATCGATCACCTGCAGTTTGAGTCGGGGAGCAGGTTCCAGGAGCTGGATGGGGGCATGCGCACCTCTAAGCCAGCATTATGGTGGGACACAAACCCACTCAGTAATTTGGCTTCTGATAAGATGCCAAGAAGCCTTTTTCTTTCCTGCTCAGAATCATCAGAAATCAGACAGTTTAGGAGAAGGCTATAAAATAAAAGACTAACGAGTGAAAGTGGATTCAAAAGAGCTAAAATAAAAGGGGCTTTTAATCTTGGATTTTTTTATTGCCGCATTTCTCTGGCCTCTTGCGCTCTGGTATGTTCGAATGCTCGGCTCAGGAAACGGGGTCTCCCTCGCGAGCAGGCTTTCCTCACCTGCCATTAAATCGAAACAAGTAAGTAAACGGGGTTTTCTTTTTCTTTTCTTATTCAGAGAATCTCGTAGAGCCTGCGACAGACCGTGAACCGAGCAGTACCCAGGCGGGGCTGTGCACCCAGACCGCAAGAAGGGAAGCGTTGACTGGTGAGGAGTCGACAGGGAGCTTCGGGAAGACACGGCATCGTGCGATGACCGCTCTGGAGGGCAGAGCGGCCTCGGGGTCCACGTGGGTCCTGCAGGCCCAGGCGTGCAGCAGGAACGCCATGTGGAAGTTGGATGGCAAACTGCACAGGAGGTGATGCATTCTTGTTTTTCTCTCTGTTGACTTCAGTGGCTGTAAGGAGCAATGTCTCTCCTTAATTCCATTCCAACTGAGGACAGCAATTTCTGTCACTTGAAGTGTTGACCCAAAGGTACCCCAAAATGGGAAAATGCCTGATAGTACTAAGTGTCCTGTGTTACCCAGGTCACTCTGACCCTAGGCCAGGAGAGTAGGACTATCCCGTTGCCTAAGGCATCGCCTAGCTCCTGCCCATCCCCCTTTGGAGGCCCTCAGGGCACCGTGTGGAGGACGAGGAGAGTTCACGCTCACAGAAACGGAGCTGGAAGCGCTCTGGGGATACGAACAGCTGTCTTAGATGCTCTGCCGAGGGGACTCTGGGGCTGTGGGTGGCGCCCACTGATGAGTGACAGGAAGGAGCCACACCTCCTTCCCAGGGGAGTCTTCTCTCTGTCCCCTTGCACACCCTTGAGATTTTCCACTGCAGATTCCTCTGGGTTAAGGTACTTTCTCAGCTAGGCTCAAATGCACTTAGTAAGTATGACATTAAATTATCATTTGTCATCTATACCTTGAAGCTAAATACTTAATAATTCATTCAACCATTATTTATAGAGCCACAAGTATAGATCTGCATTGTGCTTGGCGCTGGGAAGATCAGGTAAAGCAAAGCAGCTACAGCTCCTAAACCCACGGAGTTTACAGGCTCGTGTTAGACATTAGTAGAAGTTAATAGAAAATATTTGAACGCTGAATGCATGATCATAAATAAAGGAGAGAAGCATCAGATTCTTCATTAGTCACTAGTCACTAGTAAGTATTAACAAAAGGACTTGACCCTACACTAGGAGGTCAGGGAAAGTAAGCTTCTTGGAGGAAGTGATCCTTGAATTGTATCTGAAATAAGATTGAAGATGGGTAGGAATTGACCAGGTGAGAAAGGAAGACAGTGCTTGAGTCGAGCTAAAATAGACTCCAGCCCGCTCAGACAGGTTGTGTGTGACGGAGTTTCTCGCTGACAGTCACGGAGGATGGCGCATGCGCTACAACAGGAAGACGTCTTCGATGGAGAGATGATTTCCAGTGTGTTTGTGAGGTCGAACTCTGAGTCTTTACAAAGCTAGTCATGTAATTTTAGGTAGTGAATGCAATTAATGTAATGAAGTAGCGGGTAGATAAAGCTCAGACTGTTGGAGTCTCCATTTAATATATGTATTTATTTAGGAAAACACTTTACTTCTCTGAACCAGAATTGTTCTGGAGCCTATAGAAACACTGTGTGTGTGTGTGTGTATGTCTGTGTGCGTGTGTTCCATGTCTAGTGCTAAAATAGGAAATGACTGGCCATCCCAGGTAAAGATAAAAGAGAGGAAAAAAGCCCAGAAGAGAAAGGATGTAAGGGTCTAGATCATCCATTCTCAATGGTGGTAGAAGTCAAGTTTGAGGCGAGAAGGGAAAATGGGAGATTTCAAGCCATGAATGGTTGGACAGTGTGAGATTTTCCAAATGGTAAGAACTGAGACCCTCGAGTCAGTGGGGCCATGAGCCCTCCCCTGAAGAGGATGGCGTGCTAAGGCTCGTTTTTTCCGGAATGAGTGGAATTGGTCTAAATTATGCAGATCAAGTATGCTTCCTTACCTCTAGGCTAAGTCCTGACAATCCACCAAACACGCTTCAGGGTCGAGTCGGGGATCCAGAAAGCGTGTGTGTGCCCAGCAGGCGGGCCTGCCCTGCCGAGGAGCAGAGCCACCACGGGCGGGCGGGCGGGCGGGCGGACGAGGGAGGAGCAGGCTTGCCCGTCCCGCTCCCGCTCTCCCGGCTCAGAGTCTCCCCTCGCCTCGCCTGCCTTTCACGTGTTTTTCTCTTCCCTCTGGCCACCCAGTGCCATTGCAAGAGAGAAGGAAAAGAGAGCCATTCTTATATCTTTAAAAATCGTTATTATTACAGGAGCAATGTTAGCACATCAGTATTTTCCTTCTTTTAATGATTTCAGAGAAGGGATAAAAACAGCAAACAACAAAGGCAAATTTTTTTTTACACATAGAGTTGGAAGTTCTAAAGAAATTTGCATTTCCAATGCCAGAAAGTGTCAGGTCTTTTTTGGACTCAAATCCCCTGTGCCGAACCAGGGCAAGAAGGGTAATGTTTATAACATCTGAATCTCTGAACCAGCGAATGAAAGATATCAGTGTTACTTAGCTGAGACGTGAATAAATATTCATAACAATGGCGCATGCATAGCTAATTGAATGACTTTCGTTAATATTAAACTAGATATTCATGGACATGTGCCTTTTTCTATAATGAAAAGAGTGCCTTGGGCTAGTTTTGTTTTTCTTGTCTGGAACAATTTATGTGCTTTCGCTGGAATGAATACAAACTCCTATTCTCATGACAAAAGAATTCACCATTAATTTGAGAAAAGAATTTCTTCATTCCCTTTGTAGTGCACTTTATGGGAAAAGCAAAACATAAACCTCTCTTGAAACTTTTGTTCACCCATTATGTTTAATTTCAACAACACATTCGATGTATATAAATAGAGATTTCTAGGATTATTAGAACCAAATGTATTCTGATCAAGTCCACGAGAGATTTTCTGTCATTTAATTTAAAAACGTAATAAAATCAAAGCAAAACAAAATTCCATGTAGCTGTTTATGTGAAGTTTGAATGTAATATTTCCCTTCCTTCCTCAGTTTCTGTTTCCATGCTTTTTCTCCCCTTCATTCCTCCCACATGAGAGCAGTGGACATTTGTATGTTATTGGCTGCTTAGCATTTATTCTTCTAAGCAACACCCAGACTTCCTTTTGGAAAACGACCTCTTCTTTGTTGTGACCTGTCCTAGTTTGCCCTACCATGAAGAAGCCTGGGGATCTGTGCCCACCCCCTCCCTGGCACTGGCACCAACGTGGGGGCTGGCAGTGACCTAAGTTGGGAGAATCCGCTATTTCCTCTGAGACCTTTGAATGGTACCCTTGGTTGGCAAGGCTGGGACAGATTCTGGGGCTCTTCCATCCAGCAGCCGTGGTCACAGGGTCCTGACCAGCCTTTCCTGGCTCGTGAGATGACTGCTCTGCTTCCTACTTCTGAGACCCCCAAGCGTCCTAGAATGCTACCCCTTGAGCAGCTCTTTCTTCTACCCCCAGCCACGTGGGCAAGCTCCCCAAAACCCTTCCAACCAATCCCT
Organism: Phyllostomus hastatus; assembly: GCF_019186645.2. Lineage (NCBI taxonomy): Eukaryota > Metazoa > Chordata > Mammalia > Chiroptera > Phyllostomidae > Phyllostomus > Phyllostomus hastatus. The sequence goes on from NW_025333607.1 coordinate 16,807,535, forward strand.
TTTATCATAAGGTAGCCAGTCTAAGGCACACTGACACACACTCATGAGTTCCCCACTCGCTGTCTTTCCTTTAAGTGATGGAGTTCATAGCTCCGCCACTGGGGATGCGCAGTCGTCCCTGCTAGACCCCCCTTAGCCCATACACGGATGCATTCCCTAGCCTTTGCCTGGCATGGCTGGACAAACACTTTCTGTGCCCTAATACACCAAACACGGTGGGATATAAAATTCACAGCGTGACCTAAGGGTTCCTCTGATTCACAGTTATGCTGTAGTGATGGCAACAGAACTGAACTTGAAGTGTTGAAGTAACTAGACGTAGCATGCCAAAGCCTCAATGTCAGTTATTTATTGTTTTCGGAATTAGAAAACCGAGAGGTGGTTTGTGAGACCTGAAAACACACTCAGGGGTTGGGTGCTACACAGCCTACCACACGGGGCTTGCCCAAGTCGGTTTTCCTCCTCTAGTTGCATGCAAAACTTAAATTCACAGTATCACTGTCAATGCTCCTTCTCCTTTTTTTTACCGCCAAACCAACTGAGTCGAGGTAAGCTCCTCACTCAAAAGTAAGAAGCGAGGGCTGGCGCTGGCCACGTCTCGTGTCTTCGCTTGGGAGCCTTCTCTCCTCAATAGCACAGTCACAGGGAACCACAGTTCTGTCTGTAGGATGAGTTGCTGTGGCCTCAGAAAATACACTAAACCAATACAAACCTTGTTCAATCCAGCAGCTGAACAATAGTGACCATCCAAAAGTAGATTAAAAGGAAAAATAAGGTGCCTACCAGTCTCCTCTCTGGATTAGTATTGTAATTAATTGTTATTGCATATCAAGTCATCCAAATGCTTGCTTTGAAGATACTTACTTCATTTCATCCTCACAATACTCCTGGAGGTAGATTATGAATGGCATTGAAGCACAGAGAGGTTAAGTGAGTTGACCAAGCTAACACAGCAAGCTCCTAGAGACACATCTCATCAGTAGGAGCAGGGTGCTCTCTCACTGCTGGAGCTGCTTTCCCACACACCCACAGATGAAACATGCATGCCGGGGCTTGCCTCTCCCTCACGTGACTGTCAGACACCAGGGGAAGACCCAGCCCCCTTGCCTCTGCACAGGACAAGCCACAGGTTGACTTCATTCTCTAGAGTTCTCCTGAGGGACCAGGCGGAAGGAATCCTAGGCTCTGAAGCCCTTTCCCTGCTTTCTTCCTTTTCCTGTCTTGTTTTCTTTTTTTTTTTTGTGCTTCCTTACGGTCCCCTCTGGAATCATGCCCTAAGTAAGTCACGTCCGTTAGCATCTTCATTTGAGGGTTTGCTTCTGGAAAACCCAATCTAAGACCTCAACCTTAGTCTCATACACTGTTGATGGAAGTATATGTGAATAAGTCTTCCTGGACAGCAGTTGGGCAATATTGACAAAGACAGTGAACACACTTTAAAAATGTGTGTTACTTTTCAATTATCCACTGCATGTAAATGTTTATGCACAGTTAGGTTTAGCACTGTATGGCTTATAGCAGCTGTGAAATAGAATGAAAACAATATACACTAATCTAAATATACAGTAATAGGGTATTTAGTGAGCCACAGTACATTCACATCATGGAATATTAGTGATTGAAAATCAAATTATTTAAGATACAAGGAATTGATTAAATAGCAGTTCTTCCTATTCTTTCAGGCTGGTCTTCACCATCCAACTGGCCTACCTAAAAATCTTCTGTTAGGTGGAAATGAGTTCATTTCTAAATCTGCTGGTGTTTTAGGAGGCACATTTAAATCATCTGATAGTTAGTTACTGGGAACAGAACTGCACTGTGAACACCAAACTCTTGACTCATCTTCCAGTTACTCTATTTACTACTTATATGAAGCCTCAAGCAAATAAATCACATTACTACCATGGCTATGAGAACATGTGTGTTTCTTCCATTCTGAGGACTACAAACAACTAGGGTCAGTCAACAAAGGGGATGAGCTGGCTTCGTCGCCGTTGGAGTCAGTAACCAAGATGCATGGGAAGTGTTGGCCCCAGCTGCTGGTAACGTCCTCTGGCGGCTTCGTCAGAGGAGCTGGGCGGAAGCACAGTGGCGGGGGCATCAGCGTTGACTGTTGTGTGTAGGGACGTGTGAGTCCATTGCGGGTGTGGGTGCGGGAGAGACCGACTGGTGTCCCTCCATGTGCCCTCTGACTTTCTTTGATAGTAGTAGAACTTCTGATTTGGACAGGAAAATAAGTAAAGGTTACAGTTCTTAGCTTCCCTTGCAGTTAAGAGCTGCTGTGTGATTAAATTCTTCCAACAGCACGCACGCCAGTGTAATGTGCCATTTCTGGGTGGCGTCTTGAAGGGAAGAGACGCTTCCTCTCCCTTCGCATCTTCTGGTCGTAGGAATGTGGACACAGCGGTGAGCCATTCTGAACTTGCAAAAGCAGGGGGCATCCTAGGCGTAGGTTCATTTGTAAGTGTTCACTGAACATTGGCTCTTGTTATGATGCACCGATTCTGGCCCATAGCAGGTGCTCAACTAGTTTATTTTTGCATCAGCCAGCTCGGGCTGCCAAAACAGACCACAGCGGGCTCGAACCACAGAAATGTGCCTCCTCCCGGGGCTGGGGGCCAGAAGTCTGCTATCCAGGCGTCAGCACGCCTGGTTCCCGGTGAGAGAGCTCTCCCCCCGACCTGCCCCTGCGGCTGTTCAACCTCGGATCGGTGGTCACCTGCTCACAGGGGCGCCTCGGGTTTCCCACCAGTCAGACCCCTCGCATTGCCTCGCACATCCCTTCTCTGTAACACTTAGGGCAATTGTCAGTTCACACGTTTGCAGATGACAATTTGATGAACACCTAATGAGCTTCATTAGGACAGAAATAATATCTGATGGTGATGATGATGATTGCTATGAACCTACTCTTTATTTCCCCCCCAATTGATATGTCAAAGCTCTAATCCCCAACATGATGGAATTTGGAGGTGGGGCCTTTGAGAGGTCATTGCATTTAGAAGAGATTCTGAAGGTGGAGCCGCAGGATGGGATTAGTGCCCTTATAAGCAGAGGAAGAGACCAGAGCCCTCCTCCTCTCCCTGTCCCGTGAAGACGCAAAAGGAGAGTGGCTGCCTACAAGCCAGGAAGAGAACCCTCACCAAGAAGTGCGTCTGTCTGGCCCCTAGCCTTGGACTTCTCGGTCATCGGAACTGAGAAAAATAAATGTCTGCTATTTAATCCACTTAGTCCATGCTATTTTGTTATAGCAGCCCAAGTTGACTAAAACTATTATTATTATTATTACTATTAATTTCTATTTCCTAGCCCTTAGCACTTAATTGGAGAAAAAACTCGGCATTAGGGGCAAAGAACTGTGAAAATCTGACACAGGCCCAGTGCCTGAGCACATATGCCACGTGAAAGCTATTACTTCAATTAATTAGGCTTTTTAGTGTGTGACATTCTGTGGCACTTTTTGAGCTTGGCACCCAGACTGTAGCTGTCTCTCCTGATGAACCCATAGCTCTGGGGCCTGCCGTGCACCTGAGCTGTCCTGAGCACTCCTCTGCACACGGAGCTCCGCCTTAGGCAGCCTGTGTCTCAAGATGACCGGACTGATGGTAGTCACAGCAAATGAACTTGAACCTTACTGGCTTTCCACCACACAGGCTGCTTCTGGATGACAGTGCTTCCTTCATGTCCACTTAAAGCTGAACTCGGGCCTGATTTCTATTGCCAGTCTCTTTTCTAGGGCTTGCTTAGCTGAACCGATTATGAATGTCTGGGCCTCTTGCGCCCAAGCTGCCAACCAGGCCAAAGAGTCTGCTGGGGAATGTGAGAAAAATGTCAACTGAGGCTGAGTAGGAGCTTGCCAAGTTCACGGCTCGCCCTGACATTTAGTGGAGACATTCTGTGCACTTAGCACAGTTCCCTGTCCCCCCACTTAGTTACCACGGTGATGATGGATGCCTTCCTTGCTGGGTAGAGGTCACTGAACCAAAGTGCTCGCTCATGGCCCACGTGTGCTCAGGAGACAGACTTTCCCTGAAACATTCTAGAACCTAGAGGGTCGGTCTCTAGAACCTGAGGCCTTCTTGGGGTTCAGAGCTCTGAATTGTCCGCCACAACATTTTTGCATGTTATCAATGTTCCTTTCAGAAAAATGCAAGGGCGTGTTTTGAGTTTGTCACGCGGGACCACACAGCGGTGGCCTCCACCGTGGCTCCATGCATCTGTAACCAACCTCTGGGGAGAACAGCTGACATGCGCCATTAATCCCTGGGTGGTCACGAGTCGTTCTGCCCTCCGGCATTTCAGTGGGGGTGCAGTTGGCAGCGGCTTTCTTGTGACTTAGCCATGAGGCCGACGAGGTTTGACTCTGCATCTTGCTTCTTCTCCCCAGTTTTATCTAAGACTCAGTTTGTTGTTTATGAGAACTTTCTTCAGCTTCAACGACTTGAGTTCCAGTGTGTGGTCATGCAGGTAATGTCTTGGCCTCCTTTAGAAGGTGAGCACGTAAGAGAAAGGCCAGGGTCTTACATGTGTTTAGCATCCTAACAACACCTAGTGGAACATTTGAAAACTTGTGGGTGATTGACACCTGTGTAGACTTGCATAAAACTCTTTTAAATCTTTCAAAATTAGAGGTCTGTATTTTCCTAGTGCATTATTTCTATTCCTGTAATAGGAAGTTAGATACCAGTTTTCATCATTATCATAATATCATTTCCTAGATGCTGCACTGGTCATCACAGAAAGAAAATGTTATGATTGTGGTTTTGCTGCTATAGAAACATAGTTCATCCCCATCCTATAGCTTTAAGTTCCTTTACATGCTTGATTATATTGTTCTTTGTGTTTTACAACCTTTTATTGACATGTTTTTCAAGTGTATGTCAGTGTGTTGCTAAATATAATTGCTGAATAAGCCCGAGCTTACTGCATTGACAACGCCGCACTTACCACCATCTCCCCTATAGACCATGAACTACGGCTGCAACTCACAAGTTCTCTTTTGTGATGATACTTACAGTACCATTTCCACACTAAAAAATAGAAATACAGTTCGAAATACGGAACAGTGCCCTGGATCTATGTTGGCAGAAGTGCAACAGAACAAGAATGTTAAATCAAAATAGAAATGGTCAGGTCATACTTAGGTGGTGGGGGGAGCTGTATGAGGTAGGGACTCGGCGCTCATGTGTCCCCAGGTGGGACTTGGGGAGAGGAGCAGTGCGGGGGTTGCTTGCCAGCATGGACCACAGAGAAAGGAGGCACAGGGCACGTCTCTAGGAGGCACTGTTAACATTGTGGAATGTTGACGAGAACCTCCTCTGTGCCCCCTCTACCCATAGGATCTGCCCTTTGTCTGAAACAACTAAAGTGAAGGCCTCAAAGAAACAACGGAGAGTATCAAATCCAAGCCCTTTATTTATAGACGAAACTGCAACCCAGAGAGGTGAAATGACTTTTCCAAGGTTACGCAGGTAGCAGGTGACAGAGCAATGCATAGAATACATTGCTGCAATTCAAAGTTAAGATGATATCTATGAAGCACTTAGAAGAGCCCCCGGCACATGAGGCACAGAGTGATCCTAATGGTGCCCCAGAAGGTAGGCCTGCGTTCACATCTCCGGAATGCATGCATGTTATCATGGGACAGAGGATCTTTGCGGATGTAATTAGGTTCAGGATCTTGAGATGAGGTTATCCTGGACTACCTGGATGACAAGGGTCCTTGTAAGACACGGAAGAGGAGAAGTCAGGGATGCAGAGGAGGAGGAGGCTGCGTGGCCGCAGAAGCAGGGATGAGAGGGATCCAGCTAGAAGGAACGCAAACCAGCAGCAGAGGCTGGAGGAGCCGAAGAGCAGGTTTTCTCCTAGAGCCTCCAGAACGAGGGCGGGGGCCCTGTTGACACCTTGAGTTTGGACTGTTGGACTCGAGAACAACAGGAGGACACATTTCTGTTGCTTTAAGCTGCCCAGTTCATGGGGACTTGATACAGCAGCCACCGGAAACTGATGCAGCAGGCATGAAAGAAGCAAATCTCATTCTGCAGTATCGCTGCCCGTCTCTCCCTCTGCATCAGGATGCTGACAGATCACTTGTCATTTTAAGTAAATGTCAGTTAGGCTACCAGGACCCCCCCCCCCCGCCCCCGCCCTTAGCACCAGGGACTCCCTCGGCATTGAATCTCAGGAACTTTTGTTAATCACATGATGCCTTCTGACATCTGGGGGACGGGCAACAAAATACCACAAGTCCAGTTGCCAGGAAGACATTTTTGTAACAATTTATATCGTTTCTATCTCTGTTCGTGTTCAATAGTTTTCCCCAGTTCACCCCACTCCCCAGTCATCATAACAGTCCACATCCCACAGTATGCTACCGACGACTCAGAGCACATATGGAAGAAGTGAACCTGCAGTTGTGATCCTAGGTTCCAATTCAGAGGAGAGTGTGCGTCAAGACCCCATTTTTAGCCACTGCTTAGGAATGCTTGGCGCCGTATGAAAACGTCCCAGCTCCCAGACACCGCGGAGGTCTCCAGGTAGAGCTGGGCACTCTCCCCCTCTCAACACCTAGGAGCCTATGTGTCCTCTCCAGGGCCAGCCTCCTCAGTGGATAAGACAAACAGACAACTTCAGAGGGTCTACGTGCCAAATAAGGGGAAAAGAAAAGGCACTACTCCCATTACACAAGTCCTAAGTCAAAAAGGGCCATCTATTAAGCGTTTCCAATACCTTGTAGTTACAGAGAACAGACTGACAGCTGTCAGGTGGGTAGGGGTTGGGGAGCTGGCTGAAAAAGGGGAAGGTATTAAGCTAAAAAAGAACCCAAACAACTCATAGACACACACAGCTGTGCAGTGATTATCGGAGGGGAAGGGGAAAGGGGGGAGGTAGGAGCGGGTCTGGGGGGATAAGTGGAGACGGAAGGAGACGTGACCCGGGATGGTGAACACACAGTACAACATTCGCCAATGATGGGTTACAGCATTGTACACCGGAACCCTGTATAATTGTATTAATCCATGGCACCCCAATACACTCAATAAATAAAAATAGATCTATAAGAACTGACTAAATGAATGAGTGACTAAGTTAATGAATGAATGAATCTAATGTTATTTCTTTTTTGATTGTATACAGATGTTTTGTTCCTTATAGTGAGTATATCTTGAGGTGACCTCAGTGCAAAGATACACTTGTCTGGGAGCTGGGCAGTGTCTCATATATAGATGACTATTTCCCCTAGCCTCAACATTTAAGGAATATTCTTCGATAATAGACTGGATTTTGGAAGAACGCTTGAATCTTTTGGTCAGGCGGTCCAGGCACTTGCACTTCGCCCTGAATAAAAGCTGCCTCATCAGTTGGCACAGCTCATTCTTGGACTTCCCCAGAAGATTCTCCCTTCCCCAGGCTCGACACACTGGGGATGTTCATTAAATTAGGATTGTTCTTTGGCCCTGACAGACAAATGCGTTTCCCAGAGTAATGTCGCTTGTACATTAGAGTGTTATATGGCTTTGTTCTAAAAGATGTCAACTGTTTCTTGGTGTATTACCAAGAAAGCAACATTAATCCTTACGGTCTCAAGTAAAAATACTTTTTCAGCGAATATAACAGTGGGATTACATCATTCGGGGATACAGATTTACACATCTCGGTGCCATTAATCTAGGTTTTTACAAATTTCTGTACTTTCACCAATGAGTAACAATACTTTTTCAGCGAATATAACAGTGGGATTACATCATTCAGGGATATAGATTTACACATCTCACTGCCAAAAACCTAGGTTTTCACAATTTTTTTTATCTCTATACAATGGGTAGCAAAATTCTCTAAGATTCACTGCTTCATTTATTCATTCAGATTTTTTAAAGTCAGCATTGAGCACATATCTATTCTGAGCACTTATTCTCCTTGCTTTAGTTCTGAGTTCAAGTTCCTTGATATGTTCCACAGCAATAACCCAATTGGCTTTTCCCCTATAAGTAACTTTAGTTGACCACAATGCACCTTCCTGGTCTTACAAGGCTCTTTATTTCTTGTGGAACTTTTCTTCGCATCATCAAACTTCTGGAAACTGCTTGTTGAATTCCTTTACATTCTCCCAAACCAAAAATGAGGCATGTGCATTTTTCTCTCAGAGTGCCTCACTTCCGAATAATTTCCGGAGGGATCTCAGTAAACACTAGTAGGAGCTGGACTCCTCTTCCTCTTCTGGAAAAGAGGAAAACAAACACGAGTCCTTGACTGTCTGAATTGATGTTACTTTCTGTCCTGTGCAGAGTTACTAAGATGTCAGATGTTCATATGCTAAGAAAAAGTAGTTTTCTAAATAAAGGATCTTTCTAGCTTCTTTCATTCTAATGTCACTAGGAGTAACAATGTTCCCTCTGATCAGGACTGGTCCTGCAAGGTGGAAAAAACTCCTGGCCTGAAGTCCATCAGTGGGTCAGCTCAAGGGCCAGAAAGGATTGCATGTGGGATGCCTTCTGTGGCCTGAGTTTTGCTTAACCCTCAGGAGCAGAGAGCCACAGTTTTGCAGGTGGGAGGATTTGATTTTTATTTTCTTGAGTTATTAATTCTTGAAACCAAGACATATACATCATCTTAGAATACACGGGTTTCTTAGATTCTGAAAAATAGTTAAAGCAAAGAAAATTTACACCGGTATTGAGAAGAAACAGCACAAGAACTGAGAACAGGATAAAAGAGGACAATCGATGAGGGCATTGAAATGTGTTTCTGTCCAATAGTCGCAGTAAGAAAAAAATACTCAAATCAGCTGGCTTGCTTGTTATTGGAGGCTGACACCACACAGAGATGTGAGACCAGAAAGGGGTCAGTCACCGGCTTTCCCTTCCTAAAGCAGAGTATACAGTTCAGCACTCGCACCGAGTGCTCCTTATTTCACTTAAACCAGTCGACATTTATTCCTCTCATCGCAACAGAGCTCGAAGTATCGGACAGCTGCTTGTGTACAAACTTAAACTCATCCTACCTCCTGGACGACCTGTTTGTCTGCACCTGTGTCACCAGTGGGCACATGGATACTTTTGGGTTTCCTTGGCTTTCTTGCTTGGACACGGACAAATTCAGCCCCAGTAAGGCCACTCGAGGGTTCCCACCACCACGCTCTGTCTGTCCTTTACCCCCTGTATCAAACCAGTGCTCGTGCTTGCTATTAAACCCCACCTCTTCCAAAAATAACCTGGCGGCTTCCGTGCACTGTGTCTCTCTCCTCCGAACGCTTAGTGCACTCGTCGAAGGTCATACTGGTCACTGCGCATTCATCACGTCTGAAACTGCAGGGTGTTTCTGGGGCTGTCGTGTGTGCACGTGCCTTACCGCCTCAGTGACACTGTGAACTGCTCATTAAACTGAGTCTTACAGTTCGTGGTCTCCCCAGCCTGCAGAGAGGTGGGCACACACAATGTCTTTGATTAATTAATTATTAATTTAAGATATATTTAACTGTTTAGTGATAAATAACTTATTAACAGTTGCTAATGATTATTTTTTCCTTTACAAATATTCATAAAGGATCTACTGTGTGCTTGGCACCCAAGTTTATAACCAGATGGACCCAGTAACACTGAGTTCATGGCGGCCAGCTCAGGTCGGAGAGTTCCGTGGGCCCTGAGGTCAGATGCTCAGGATCTGCCGTGGCCACGAAGTAAATTAAGAGCCTGTGTTACAAATGCAGAGTGGGCTCTGCCACATACAGCATAGCCTGGGCCTGGCAGCCAAAGGTGCTGAACTTGGACTTTCCCGTAGGGGCTTGCTTGCGATGCCTCACTGCAGTCTTACCCATTACAGAAAGCTGTAGCACCAGAGGGTTTGCTGCTGTGGTCTAAGCATCAGAGGAGCTCGTACCACGGAGTGGACCATGAGGAGCTGCCTCTGGCTCTGAGCTTTACTCAGCACTGGAAAGTTTGTATGTTGTTTCCTGAATGGGTCATCGCAGTATTCCCAAATGCAGTAGGACACAGCATCCCTGATTCAAAGGATCTAACAGATAGGGAACACCTTTCTCAATGATAGAAGGAACATAGTATAGCAATTTTTTTTCTGTAGCATCCTCAGAGGGGATGCCACAGAATGTCTAAGACCACTAAACTCCTAAATCTTCACCAACGTGGTAGGCCCACAGATTTTTATGGTTTTCTCCTACCCACTGGCATGCAAATGTCTTACCAAAGCCATACCTCCCTTGCCTGCTCCCAAGCCTATTAGGATGATGTCATCAATAAATGGACTGGCATGATATTTTATGTAATGACAAGATGATGGCGTTCCCCATGGGTTATATTACGTCAAAAAGCAGAGGGTTAATGTAGCTCAGGAACAAGATAACGAAGGTACACTCCAGTCATTGCCGTGTGAACACAAACTGCTCTGACCCTCTCCGTCACAGAGTTCGAGAAGCATTTGTGAAGTGGGTCCCTGCCGCCAGGTGCAAGAGGTTGTGTCCGTCTTCTTCAGGGATGAGAGATGCCATCGCCGGACAGTGGTGCAGCCGAATCCACCGCTAGGGAGGTCGCAGAAATCTGCCATCGTCCACTAAGCTCCACTAGGTTTTGCTGAGACCAAACAGGTCAGTTGCATGAGTCCACGAGAGGTCACCAGGCCTGTATCTTTCTGGTTTTTAATGGCATTACTCATCTCTGTCATCACTTCAGGAATGGGATTTGCTTTCTGATTTCAACCTTGGCTTGGGTGAGGAGTTGGGAGGGGCAGTTTTAGGGACTTATTCATCCTGCAATACTTGGGTTTAAGGATTTACATATGAACTTGACGGGAACACAGTTTATCCCAGTGTCCGAGGTTGTATTCTAAAAATCCCATATTATGAAATAGTATGTTAGAATATTCAATTTAAGAGAAAATTTTAAGCAAGTTTATTTATTTTGAGATTAGGCTTCTCCTGTTTTATTCAAAACAAACCCATTCATAAATGGCCTAAATATAAGTACTTAATTGAGCTTGTGATACATATTTTTTAAAACGCCAGATGGTGTTTGCTGCCTCGTTCCTACTCACGATCCCTGCCTTCTCCGGGTGCAGACTTGTTAAAATGCAGTGAGTCTGGGTCAGTGTGTGCAAATGGTTTCTCTAACATCTGGGTGTTAGAAAATTATTACTGAGGGATCCTGCAAATGGCAGTCCCCAGGTGTTTCTGAAGATTCGATTCCCCGTGCCGTTTTCCCAGGAGAGCTAAGTATCACAGTTGGTGTTCGCACAGGCAGTGCACAGAGGAGAACTGAGTCAAGCCCCTGAATTATAACTTCAATGAGCCCTTCCTTTCCTGATCTGACTCTTTCAGGAAAATATTTGAGGGCAGGGACTTAATAGGAGAGGACAGGAAAGCTGTCCCCAGCCTCCTCTTTGTTAGGGGTACACCTGCTGTCCACATTAGCACTTCTCGGCTAGCAGTGGTTGTGCCTCCAGGGGATATGAGGTAGTGTGTGGAGACGTTTTTTATTGTGACAGCTTAAGAGTGCCACCGGCACCCAGCAGATACTCGGTACTGGACGCGGGAAACTGGCCCGCAATGCACAGGACAGCCCCCCGCAGACCAAAGTGCCCCGATCCAAAATGTCGGCAGAGTCAAGGTGAGAAGCCGACCATGTTCTGTACAAATGCATCTGTATCCATGATAAGGCTGTACCCAGAGACTGGAGTGGGAGAGCTGGGGACAATTTACGGAGTTAGTTTACCTCTTTGATAATATCTGTTGAAATCTTGAGACAAAACTCCTCAAGCAAAAAAGAAGAGGCAGTCTTACTTAGAATACTATATAACTCATTAAGTTGGGCCAGGACAGGGACCCGAGATGCATGTAGGAAACCCACTCAATAATTGCAGTTGCAATTTTGTCTTTAATGGAAAAACCACACGTTTGAAGTCCTACCATAGCGCTGCAGAAAAGCCCACTTCTTGGGCTGGACTGCAGTTAGACTTTAAGGGATTCTGCCCTACATCTAGTTTCATGTTATGTGTCTGAATTTTGTATCTTAAAAATCTTAATCTTCCAAAGAAACTATATTTTGAAGAAAATTTCACATTGTGCAACAGAGTAGTTAGGGCGACTGCAGCCTCCAGAGGAGCAGATCCAAATGGAAAGTCCAGAAATTTTTCTTGGGACATTTTCTTTTTAAATGAAATGAGGAAGTCATCTCGTCTTCTCTACTGTAAGAGATTTAGCTGTGTTTTTATGAGACATGAAAAGGTCAGTCCTTAGATGAAGCACATGACCTTGCAAAATTATAAACATTTTTGTTAACAAGAAATGTGTTGTTTGGTTCCTGCCTCCATGTCTTGCCTGACATCCCACAGGAGGAAACATCCCCTAGTCCAAGGGAGACAGGAAGCTTGGGTCTTCAGGTTTTCCAAGTTGGTTAGGTCCCAAGGAAAACGAGCATTGCTTATTTTAAACACATTTGCAGGGGGATTTTAAGACAAGCTGTGCAGGTGATTCTTAAGACGTGACAATGCTGGGAAACCTCACTCCAGGGAGTAGGTCTGTCTGCAAACTACAGCCCGTGGGCCAAAACTATTCTGCCGCCTGTTTTTATAAAGTTTTATTGGAACAGAGTCACATCTGTTCATTTATTTATTGTTTGTCACTGCTTTCACAGTATAACAGCAAAACTGAGTTTTGCATATGGCCCACAAAACCCGAAGTATTTCCTCTCTGGCCCTTTAGAGTAGCAGTTTGCTGACCCCTGCCCCAGATAGGAACGAGGTGGAAGGTGGTCGCTATGGACAAAATGCACTGCTCTGTGCCTGAAAGCTCAATACAGTGGATACTGAAAGCAGACAAACAAACAAACAAAATAAAAGCAGAGCCATTTATTTAATTTCCAGGAGCCTAGCCATTGGAAGGAACTAATTTTCCACTTCAATTAATTGAGACTGAATCCTGAAATACACTCGGAAATATTTGAAAATATGAAGACCTCTGACTTTTGGGAAGTTGGCCAAATATAACATACATAAGTCAGTTAAACCAAAACTGTGGGCTCTACTGTATGCTGCCGACTAGGAAATGAACAGAAGGCAAGGGGAGAGAAAGAAGGGACTGAGGCTAAATACGAGGCTGTGCAGGGCGTGGAACAAATGAGCAGTAGATATATTGGTTGGCTGCTTGAGCGACTCATTTGCTGACTGATACACATCAGGAGTCTGCATCTTGGAGAGCAACGGGAAATAGGATTGGGTATCGAATCAGGTCTCTGTTGCTACATAACCAGATACCCAGGATTTAGTGACTTGGAACAACAAATGTTTATCTCACACATTTTCTGAAGCTAATGCATCTGGAAAGAATTTGGCCAAGTGCTTCCGGTTCACGGTCTTTCGTGGGGTTCAGGGAAAGACATAGGTTGAGGCTGCAGTCAAATGAAAGTTTGGCTGGGACTAGAGGACCCGTTTCCAAGAAGGCTCGCTCACACGGCTGTGGGCTGGAAGCCCCAGTCTCTGGCTGGACATCAGCAGGGCCTTCCTTCCTCAACTCGGGGGCCTCCTCACGGGGCTGCGAACTGTCCTCCCTCTGTGGCCACGGGCTTCCTGCACAGTGAGTGGTCCAGAGGATAACCAGAGCTCAGCGAGGAAGCGGCCATGCCTTTGACGACCTAAGAGAGCTAGGAGACCACTTCTGCATATTCTGTCTGTTAGAAGTGAGCCAATAAGGCCCACACATGCGCAGGAAGACGAGAATGAGGCTCCAACGTTTAGAGGAGGGAACGCTGAAGAATTTGTGGACATACTGTAAAAGCACCACAGATACTGACAGATGTGAGCCAAAGCAAGACTCTGGGACTCGAATGAAGAATTGATCTTCCTCTCGCCAGGCTCAGGAAGACATGTGGTTTGTCTGCAGCTCAAACCCCCAAACCATCAACCATCGTTAATCAGCTGAATTATCCCACTGGTGGGTGGCTCACCCGGCCTCGTCATAAACCAGCCGAGTGATGCTGTCTCTCGAGTGACACAAGATAAAGATAGGTCAGTCCCAGTCGGTCCTGCAGGCCGTTCTCTCTGCATTCCAATTTTCTTTTACCGGAGAAAACTATGGGGTGTGAAACGTAACATTTATCCCCTTCCGTGGCCCTAGTGAGAACATTGTGAAACCATGCAGAAAAATCAGAAGCTTAATGATAGAGTGCTATAAAGCAAAAGGAAACAAAGTCCCTAGAGCCATTGAATAAAAAGCATGAAACTTTATTTTCACAGGTATTTAATAGTGGACTTTATTGGTAAGTAAAATACCTACTTGAGATTTATGGTATCATGTTGCTATTTATACAAGGGTGTCTTTATTGTTAAGCCTTTTTAAAAAGTCATCATCCAGTAGCAGGTGTGCTTAAAAAGCTACTGGCGATGAACTGTGGGTACAGTTCAACTTAGTACATTTTTAAACATGGTTTTTATAGTACCATTGATGAATTCATTTCCTCAGCCATTTCTCAGATCTGTTTTACAGGCTTTTATTTGTGATTTGGGTCATATAGTACCCTCTCACCACTCTTTTGGTGAAATACCACCTCGGATTCCTTCTGAGAATCCACCGTTACCAAACGCTCTGAGCCCTGCCCAGGAGCGATGCCATTCTTAGTGTCAAGGGGTGAACTCTGCCGGCCTGAAGTCCCAGGGCCTCCCAGCCCTCTGGCCACAGGGACAGCCAGGGGCATGTGACCCTCCCTATTCAGGTCGGCCTGCGGCCGGGCCTGGGCTCTTTTTCAACTATTGTGTGGGGGGGGGGAGGAATAAAGCTGAACTCCTCTCCTTGGAAGCCGTTTGCTGTCATGTGGGGGCACCTGCTTCCAAGCCGCGGGCGAGGGAATCAGCATCACAGAAGGCAGAGCAGAAGGAAGCGCGGGAGCCAGGAACACTTCCTGAGCCCTGGGATCCAGCCCGAACCAAAACCGGAGCTGAGTTTTCTGTCACTTGAAATACAAAACATCCCAGCTGATAAAATATTTACTTGTTTGAGTTAATTGACCTTTTTTTCCCCTGTGTATTTGCCGGCTTTTCAAACCCTTTGTCTGTAGACAGCACAAGTACTACCGCCGGCTGCTCGCTGGGCCTTTCTGAAGACTCCGGTTCACGTAAACATTATTGCAGTTGACTTGTCTCATTTTCGCGTGGGCTTGGAATGAACGTGTGCGATGATTTTTGTTTCTCACGTCCAGTGTCCCTGCGGGGCCTGTCGCTGGAGGTTTATATTGTCATGCGCATGGTGCATCCAAAACCACTCGCTAAATTCAGCCTTTGAATTAAGCTGTAACCAAGCTTGTATATTCATTAGAGAAGAAAAATTCTCTTCGAAGAAGTTCAAATTGTTTATTGATTTTCATTTCTGTGCTCAAAGGAAGCATGGGTAAGTCTGTCTCTGCAGAGCCCCATGGGACAAGCAGCCACCGAGTACATCGCGTTTAAACCCAACCCAGCAGCCACCAGCCCACCACGGAGGGTTCTTCTAAAACTATATTAATACATAGTGAGAGGATGAGATTTCCAGTTCAGTGAAGTGGATTCCTAACAAGGAATGACAAATTTGCCACAGCTGGCAAGAAATGACAATTTAGAGGAAAGCTTAAAAAATGAAAAAAAAAGAGGAGTCAGAAGTACATTTGGGGGGCTTCCTTTTGCCTATAGCTAGGGGCAGGGCAAGAGATGTTTAAAAATCACTTCTTAAATTTCATCCTTTAACTATGAATGTAGTGACTCCATCGCATAACCGGTTGGGAGAGCGTGGGAAGTGGTCCGTGAGGACAGACGTGGGGGTGTCCTCCTGTGCATGCTGACCGCTTTCTGCATGCGGACTTCTCAGGCCTCCCTGAGGAACAGACATGCCATTTATGGGGGGGAGCGTATACATGCGAATGTCTTGTGTGTCATGAAGCAAACTCTAAAAGTCAGTGGGGAGCGTATACATGTGAATATCTTGTGTGTCATGAAGCAAACTCTAAAAGCTCAGAAAGTGAGTGTGAGGCTTGCTGAATTTTCATGGCCCTTTGATAAATGTCTGCTGTTCAAAAAAAGTCACCAGCCCTTTAAACATGGAGACCATGAAGTCTTCTTTTATTACCTTCATTTCTTTTTAGAAATAAAATTAAATGTGTTTTATTTATTCAGCAAAAAGATAAGCTTAGGAAGACAGGCCTTGTCTCCAGGATTCAAGATTGTAGAATTTGAAAGGCACCTACATTTTTGGTTTTCATTGGTTTCGAAAAGCTGAACAAGACAAGAGACCAAATCAGTTTTAAAATCAACCGAACTTGTATTTGGATATTCCGGGCACTGGATTTTCCCCTTTATTGTGCAGAGCAGGAGAGGAGGCCCCTCCGCCGGTTTGCTCCTGGAAGACCCGGCGTTTGTGTTAGCTCCGCCAGTGCTCCCCGTAGGCCTGCGGAGGAAGACCGCCTCACCTCTGTGGGCCCGGCTTCCTCGTCTGGGACCTGGGGAGAAGACACAGCTTGTGCCTTACAGGGATGTTTGCAGGATCGAAGATGATAACATTTTGCAAAAATACAAGCATGTAGAACTGCCAGGTTTCCTAGCGGGACTGACACCTGTGTTCGGGGGAGGTCCCATGAGGTCGCATTGGCGGAAGAGCGCCCACTCAAGGCTGTAGAAGCATGAGGTCACAGAGGCGGTGAGATGGGGTGTAAAAACCGTTCCCTGCCTTCCGTAAAAACAGAAGCATCACAGGGGACCCCTATGAGATAATAGTCGGGTCCCCTCCAACCACACCAGCAAGCCGAAGGAAAGCTCGGATCCAGAGGGATCCGAGTCAGGACTGTTCTCCTAAACTCTCCGCACGACGGGAGCAGACTCAATTTGGGAAGACTGAGAAAAGAGAATCTGTAACCACAGGATAGCAATGTGTTCCGTTAGAACGCAAAATCAGTCATTACCCACACAAAAATAAGCTGTAGATATTCAGACATTGTTTTTAATGCGCAGCTCCGAAGAATTTGTCCTGGACACGGAAGTCACTCCTACAGCTAGCATGATTTCCGTCTGAGAAGGACACGGCGACGCGTCACTTCGCATCATCCGCAGCCCCCCGGAACCGCAGCCGAGGGAGATCTAATGAAACCGACTTCACCCCCCCGGGCAAAGCGATTTTACCCGGAGTTAATTTCCTACGGCACCTCACCAACATGGCAGTGCAATGACGTTGAGTGAGAGGATGTCACTCGAGGTCCTGCTATATTCAAATAACCTTTATCAAATTTCAGGCGAAAAAATCAAGCCACATCCAAAAAAGAAATTTAAATCAGTAGTAATCCTGAGGGCTGTGAATGGTTCAGCATCGTGACATTAGTGTGAGAAGCCAAGAGAGTTCTTCCATTTATCGGCAAAGTGTCATTAAGTTGCATAATTATAATTCTAGGAAAATAATGTCATAGTCAAAGGAATAATTTGTTACTGAAAAACATTGTCTGAACAAGAATGCGACTTTTAAAAAACGCAGTGAAGCCTAGTGTGACAGAGTATGGGCGAGGTCTTTTCATTCTGGTCCTAGGTCGGTTCACTGACGTGGCTTGTTTATGCGTCCACGGTCTGGGCGGACCCAGCGAGCACCCAGACGCGACGGGAGAGTGGGCTGTCGCTGACCCAGGGGCCTGGCAGGGCTCGGGAGGGTGCTTCTCGCTGGTCACTGCGAGGGGCCCAGCAGACTCCTGGGGAGTCCTGGGGTTTTATGCTCTCCACAGAAACTCTCACACAGAGTCCTTGGCTTTTGAGCCTCATTCCCTCACAGGAGTATAATCGAATGACTTACAGGTTGGCACTTCTGTTCATTGACTAGTTTGGGATCCAGCTTACAGGTGTCCCTTTCTGCCCCACCTGACACCAGCCTTAGCCAACACTATGTGCCTGAGCACGGGCCAGCCGATTGGCGAGGTCTTGAACTTCCTGACTGCTGCGGTCCTCCCTTCTGGTCCTTTCAAGCCCCGCGCCCCCACTCCAGGCCACATGTGGGAACTTCTGTTCACTTAGAGCATCTTGGTGTCAGACGTGCACTGAAATCGTTCTCTCTCAGACTGCAACATACTAGTGCTCAGTCACTGCTGCCTCCTTTCCACCCCCAGGGAGACCAGTCCTTTGACCCTCTAGTTGTTTCCCCATCCGGCAGAGCCCCCCTGCCCTGTTGGCTTTGCTCCCCAGCTTGGACTCCATTGCTGAGCCCCTGGCCTGCTTCCTTACCAGTGCCCGTGGGCTCCTCCGCATCCCCCAGGCGCATCCCCAGGCACTGCCTGCCCTGCCCCCTCCCATACGCAGGAAGGGGGTCTAGCTTGCAGTTCTCCGCAAGCATCTCACAAGGCTGTGTTCTGCCTTCAAGCCTTGCCGTGCTGCCTAAAGATTTGGTCCATGCATCTTTTTCACCTGGATTCACCCCTGACACCTCCCCTCAGGACCTCTGCCCTGCACACGCTGCTCTCGTGGGCGCCATAGTACCGGCCACATGCTAGTGACAAGGTCTGCTAAGGTGTCCGTCTTCCCCAAGTCACTGCAAGCGACGTTTTTCCTAAAAATTCTTGATTCCCTAACACCTGTCTCAGCAGGTGCTCAATAAATATTTCTTAAAACGAAACAAACTAACCCCTGCCCTTCTTCTGTTCTTGCCCTCAAATCCCGCAACCCCCCACCCCCTCCCGCCCAAAGCAAAAAAGCAACCAGGCTTCTTTATTCTCAGACCGCAGGAAACCACACGACCGTTATCCCTCCGGAAGGCAGACTTCTCAGGAGCCTGGCTGAGTCCCCAGTGCCGAGAACAACCCAGTGTACGGTACACTAGGTATGTAAATATTTATGGAATTTTGGTATTGAATCTAACTTGAAGGTTTCCCCATAGTAGGCGGGTTCACAAAAGCTGATTTGTTTTCTTGCACTTGAGCAGGTTTTTCTTTTCTTTTTTCTTTCTTTATCCAAGATTACTCCTAAACTCTTTTAGTCTCCTCAAGGTGTTGAACATCACCAGTGACACCCTGCTCTCTGCTCCCTCAACAACATGGGGCCACGGAGTGGGTGTGTCCTCCAGCCCCCCTCACCAGGGCGTGCCTGCCCTGCACTCACATGAGAAATGGTGAGTGCACCTCACACTCATGAGAAAAGTCCGCTCTGCCGAACACCAGGATTTTCATCAACTTGGTTACCGACACTAGGACTCGAACTCGGCGCTTTCAAACAAACACAGGTCTACTAGAAACATTCTTTTGCATTATTTTAAGTAATTATTGGGCTTATTAAACTGTCTTATAATAACCAAGTAGGATCTATTTCAACACTGTTATTGATAAATAATTCATCTGCACATATGCATGTCTGATCTCATGACCCACTATAGAAAAATTTGGGTGATTCCAAGGTGCAGAGATTATTATCTTCTAATAGCTGAGTCTTAACCTATGAGAGGGGACACATAAAGATTTTTAATCACTTAATATTCTTCCCATAAAAATGAGAAATTTTTTATTAGGGTTATTTCCCAGAAACACCAGTTATTAGTTCAGTACGATTATAGATCTTGCAAACAGTAATCTATATAAACATTCTGGCATGCCTACTTATTCGTAAAACAAAATTCAATCAAAAACAAAAAGATTAAATATATGTTTGATCTTTTATCTATATTTAATCTATATAAATCACAAGAGCAATTATTTTATATTTTCCAGTTACTTTTTTTTATATATGCCTTTAGTGCAAGAACCATTTTTATCAGAGCTTTCAGAAAAACTATAAATAAATGCTGGGAAGCTACGTTTCCAAAGTTCTCTAGGGATCAGTCAAACTTTCCTTGTGTGAGGATTTTGTTGCATCAAATGTTATTTAAAATAGAGAAAAATGAGAGTTAACAGACTCTGGCTCTTCAAAATAGATTTAAATCTAAAAATATAACCCTAGTCAACATCTCAAACCATGTATTACCCTCGTAAAGCCCTCTCCTTTAGTAAAAAAGAAGTTTCTGGCTCGAAAGGGAGATTTCATTGCAATATGATTTGTTGCAATGTAATATAACCTGGAAATAGGCTATAGTCAAAAGGCAGAGAATGGCTCATTTGCAAATTAAGGGACATTATCTATCAAAGTACAGAAGCTTTATTTATTGCTTAAAAACACAGAAGGTTTATTTATGACTTAAAAATTATGAAGTTAATTCTTTTAAAATATTGAGTTCAGAAATAATGAGTTTAAAACCAATTAAATTAATATCATTGATTTGAAACCAAATCAAACCTTTTTTATTATTGTCATTATTTCGAACTCAGTGTGTCCACTCAATAAATGTTGCTTAATTAAGTTAATTGTTTTTGACTGGAGAAAAATAGACTTTTACATTAATGTCATCATTTGTTTCAATCCCCGAATCCGATTTTTTTCTTATACTCGAACTTTTCTGCTGCTTTGCAAACTCTTTGTCCAATGTCCAAACAAGCTGATTGCCTTACAAAGGCCATTGTATACACTCAAGGTCTGGAGGACTCTCTGAACAAATGCACCGATCACATGTGATTTATGCTGGCCAATATGCACTTTCTATACTGGAATACTCTTACTACCAGAAGTGAATATTGAGTAGAATTTTGAAGAGAGAGAAGGTGAACTAGAATATGCTCCTGGAAGGAGAAATAATGTGCGCATAAAAACAGAAACAAAAACAAAAACAAAAATGGGGGAGAGACCAGAAAACGTTTACCTGTAGGTCACAAACCCTACTGTAGTCTTTCATAAAAGAAAAAGTACATCTTTACTCGTAAGAGTTTATTGTTAAAATTCCCACATTTTTCACTACAAACCTTTCAAAGATATTATTTCTTCTCAGAAAAATAAGCTCAGAAAACCAGCTGATGAGAATCCATATGTACACATTTATTCATGTAAGTGGCTGGAAAATAAGTATATTCATAACGTGATGGTAGCCAGTTCAGTTTTGTGGTGACACCATTTTGATCCATGTCATTGAGAATTTGTTTATGTCATTTGCTTATAATACCATAGAGGAGACTGGGTTTTTCTGCCTGGAGACTGAAGTGCTAAATTAAGGCACATTCACACATGGCTTAGAGTACTACCACATTATTCACCGGTAACTGTGCCAAGACCTGAAAATATTAAGTTCCAGACAGAATTCATAATGTGTTAAAGAGACAGACATAAAAACAGATTATAGGACAACACACAGGTGCAACTGTCGAGGTGTGCGTTGAATACCCATAGTGCCCTGGGCCTTCTGTTGCACTTCAACATAGAAAGCATTTATCTCTTTTAAATTGTGATTTTAAAGAGTAGTCTGCAAATGAAGCAGGTTCAGCAATTTTATGAATTTGGCTCAATTATCTTGGCCAAGGATTTTATGGCAATTTTAGAGTGCGGTTTTACATCTGTGGAGCTTGTTGGGCCATGGACAGCTCAAGAAGAGTCGGTGCTGTAAAACTGGCCTGATTTTTAGATGGCTAAGAAAATCATTGTGTTTCCATTCAGTATCCTGTGCTGTTCGAACACCGTCCCCAACTTTCCTTGTCATGTACACTGGCCCAGGAATCACTCACTGCACACATCACGTTGGAATTTAAATTCCATTTTTGTGAGACCTTCAAGTTTATGAGAAGAAGATTCTGGCCACTGGCCCTGCTACAATAGTCCCTGCACAATGATCCCCTGCTGGTCCTTTCTTCAGGGGGCTCTTGAGACCAGCCCTCGCCTACGGCCTTTTGAGTGGCGTCTGAGGTGCCTGGCTGAGCTCCTGGGCATCTGCATGCCGACAGACCTGCCGCTTCCGTGCCCAGCCCGCTTACTGCCCAACCCTGTGGGCCCAGCCCGCTTACTGCCGTTTCTAGATCAGTGGTTGGGTGTGTTCCAGTTTCTTAATGCTCCTCGGCACATCTGGCGTGAGACCCAGTCCCCTGTCCTGTTCCTTCTTCATTCCTCTCGTTCACAAAGCAGACCTTATTACTTCTTTGAGATTTACTCCACCCTTATAAAACATCCTAGAGCCACAAGTATAGAGCTACATTCTTCAGAGACTCCTGGTGCTAACCCTCCCACCAGATTTGACTCTTTGGATAAGACCCACTGACAGACTGATCTTTGCTAGACTCCGTTGTCATGACAACAGCAGTGCTGGCCACCTCCACTTGTTAAGAGTCCCCAAGCTCACTGTTCCTATAAGAATACACCCTTTCTGTTGACCTGCTTTGAGTTCCTGGATACCCTTAGAACTAAAACCATGGAAGTCGAGATAAACATCTCTGCTGACATTGAAGCAAGTTTTATAAATACTTCTCCCTCTCCTCTAAGAAAATAAGGGTGCACAGACATGTGGTCATAGACACCTGACATGGCAGAGGTGGTTCAGATGTCTCTGAGCCCCTGATTTGTTGCAAGGGTGGTGCTAGGCAAAAGGGATCTTACAGTAAATCAGACACAGAACAAGCCACAAAAAATGTTAGTTGTCCAATTGGAGAGTTGGGGGTGGGGAAAGGTAGTAATGTTATAACATGTACAGGCCATCTGGTGCAAGAATAGGGTGTTATGGGACGTGTGAAGGATTCCTAACCCAGACTTAGGAGTTCAAGGAGGACTCTTCATTAGAAATGACCACTACACTTTGCTATAAGTATTCAGGCGATTTCTGGGTAAGGCAGAAGAAATAGACAGGCCAAAGAGTAAGGGGAAGGAGAGTTGCAGAAGAAGAAACTTGCACAGGAACACAGATGATGAATTTAGAGTCCCAGAGTTTTCTTCTAGGATCATAATAATTAGAAATAGGTAATATATAAAAGCAACTTTAAAATACCCAGCACCCATAAAATTCACCTCCATGTTCTCCATGGGAAGCTGCTCAAAATATTGGTTACGTGCGAAGGCACCTAAAGCCTCTGACTTCCGCTGTTATAATAGGTTTGCTGTTCCAGTCTACCACCTGAGAAGTCCTCTGTCTTCACCTCTTTGCTGTCTAGGTCTGCGAGGGCTGTGAGGGCTGTGAGGAAAGCGACAATGAAAACCCGTAATGAGACGCTCCACGTGGCTGGGTCTGCTGCAGCCCAAGAGCAGCTGACAGTTCGAGGGGTACGTAATGAACAACAACATGGATGCTCTGGGGCAGGTGGGCTCGGGGGCGACAGAGGGGGATGGTGCTCTGGGAGACACCTTGAATAATGATTTCAGAACCAGTGACCGGTGGAGACTAAGGGATTTATTTTATTGTCCAGAGCCTTGTACGAGTCCATGTACAGAGGATGCGAGGCTCAATTTTTTGCATGGTCGCTTGGTTTTCTGTGGCAAGCTGTTCTAGAACATTCAGAGTCAGTCTTAGGCAAAACAGTGAAATCATCTTCTGGAATTTTTGTACTTCCTCCATAATTCTGACATTAGGTAACCAGGATCACCTTTCTTTTTTCCTCTGTGAAAAATCTCCCTCTCAGATCTGTCTATCCCACTGAGGTACAGAAGGCCTTCTAACAATGGGTACTTCCATAGGGATTCTAATTTAACGGATACATGTCTGGCTCCTGAAATTGTAGACACTTACTGCCAGTTTAGTAAGAAATATTTCAAAGAGGCCTTGGCAGCTTCCTGCTGCGCAGAATCCATATCAGTGAGTGGGCACCTACTCTGCCCCAGATGTATGCTTCTGAGAAAGTGTCCTCGTCAGTAGGAAGGCCACTGTATCTGAAGGGTGCAGTTACAGGAGACAAGTCCTGGTCCAGAAAGGACCAGACACAGCTGAAACACCAGGCACAACGTAGGAAGGGAGAAAGGAATGTGGACGCAGAAGAGTCTCTGGAAGCAAGTTTCTAGACACCAAACTGAACCTACAGGCAGGGCAGAGGTCAGGAGGAACCAGGTTCCTGGTTATCTGATTAGGACGATGGGGGATTGTCAGGCTTGGCACAAAGACTGATGATGGTGAATCCAGACACTGTCCTTGACCTTTAAGCTGTAAGTCATTCAAACATACCCACCATGTGCCCATAAAAGTGGTATGGCCCTAGTCAAAGACCTCCCCAACTTGTCTTGATATTAGAGCCCCCACACAGCCCATATCTGGTATCTATACCTTACTTACGGTCTTACTCCTCTCCCTCTGGCTTCTGGTCCTCCACCCAAGGCTAGGACTCCTCCACCACCTTGGGCTTCTTACTCCTTTACCACATTGGACATTCTTGCAACGGCCAGCCCATGATAAACTGACCCCCAGCTCCAGCCCAAGATCTGGAACCCTACTGACCATTCCCACTTTTAGGAAAGGGGACCCTCAGATGTTAGGATTGTCCTAGAAGCCTGAGGCAGGACTGAATTTACAGGAGAGGAAATCGAGTAATTCATACTTTTATGAAAAAGGTATCAATAGCCTGCCAACTACAAGACACACCTTTAAATATAAACGGCTTCTGAGACAACACATAATGTCTCTAACAATGAAAATAGGACATTTCGAAGAGACTTCTAAATAGGGATTTATTCTGTTTTTTATCACATCATCAAAAAGTCACCACCTCAATATTCATTTGGTAGTGACTGGGAGGTTATCTTCCTCTCTGCAAGCTACCAACTGCATTTCTTCTCAATTTTATGCTTCTGAGCTCTGAGTTCACTCATGCTATACCTGCCCGTGGTCCTGAGGTCACTAGCAGATACACACACACACACACACACACACACACACACTTCAGGTCTCTTTCAGAGCAACTTCAATATAATTAATCACACTGCCGTCTAATCCAGACATTAAAACTGTATTGAAAACCCGGATTTTTGAATTTTTATTTTAAGCTGTGTGTTAAGAAACTCTGTAATTTTGCATTTCAGTTGCTTTCCCACAACTTCCAGGAACATGCTCCATTCTCCAAGTCAACGATGCAAATCTTGAAAAAGAAGCAAGGGGTCTAAGACCCCTCCTGGAGGAGACCTCTCGGTCCCCACTCAACGAGTCAGCTCACATTTGCGCATTTCCATCAGGGAGAAATATGGCCCTGACCACGAAGATTCTCATCTGAAAAGCTGTTTTTATAGGATGTCATTGACTGGCTGAGAGCATTCTAATCAGCAATGTTGAAAGCCTTCCATAAACGAGATGACTGTCACCAGTGGGGTTTTTTTCTGTCCCGAGTGGCAATAAAAGAGAACAAATAAAAAGAGAAAACTATAATTGGTCTGGTAATTGGGCCATGAAAATGTACTATAAAAAATGGAAACCGAAAGGGAAGCCACAGACATGGTGACACCCCGCCCAATTCAACCAGCATTCCCAGTGAGCTGCCTGCTCATCCCAGCTGGCACACCTGAAAACAGTTGCTTTGTTTGTTTTTTAACCTTTGCACATCAAAGCGATGTCAGCAACACGTGGACAAAGCAACAGGACTCACTTTGGGATCTCCTCCCTTCACCGTTTGAATGTGAGGACGGAGCTGAAAATGCTGTCGCTTCGCTCACAGCTTCATTAATTTGACCCTTTGTCCTCCCATCGGGAGGGTAAAGAAAACCTTTTTCATTATTGCTGGGCGAAAAAAGATCATCTGAAATTCTCCCTACCCCCTCTGCCCCAGGGCTTTGTTTTCTACCTCGTCCCTTAATCGAAGGAAAGGGACTGACAATGACGTTGTGGTTACCATTCGGCAATGATGACCCACCCTTCCTTACCGAGAGCTCGGCTCTGCCACGCACTGCAAAGACAACACAAAATGAAACAAACTAACAAAAATAAAATCCTTCCAAGCTGTATCGTTGATACAGTCCCTGTTAGGATCACCCAGCAGACAAGAGAAAGAAGACAGCTGGCGAAAGGAAACAAAATGCTCCATTCCAACACCTCGCGTGTCTTGGGGAAGGGTAAGTTCCGGGCCTGGCGTGCCAGTGTGACTAGTAAAATTCCTTCGCCCAGCAGGTCGGCACAGCGGACGTGCTTTTGAATTAAAAGCCATGAGTATGAGTGACATCGGTTCTAAGCACTGGTCCCGGGGGACATGACACTGAATGAGGCAGAGCCTCTGCCCTTAAGAAGCTTGTATTCTAGGGGGGAGAGAGACGCCTCCCAAATATACGCATAAAGAACGATAAACTACTTCGCCTGTATTTTGAGGAAGACAAAATAGCTATTCTTTGCACAAACAGCACTCAAGTGGACTCTGAAGTTTGTTCTAATTATGAACCCAGAAGCCATGAGAACAGACACATGAAGTCACCTGCGCAGTTCCACCCCGCGCCACAGAGGTGGTCAGAAAATGTGGTCACTTTTCTATCGGCTGGATCTACAACCACAAACATTTGGAAAAATTAACCAAAACCTGAGTGTTTTTTATCCATAATTCAAGCCAGTTTCAGATAGCTGTGTGGCCAGACGGTGACCCGCCCCAGTGCTAGACCCCGGAAGCATTTCACTGTCGCCCAGGGACCTGGCGGATGAAGCAATCCTTTGCAAATGCTGGTGCAGAGAACACCCGATTGTTTATTTACATCCTGGAGTCCTGTTTATCGCCGACTTTGTTCCTTCGCCCATTCCTCACTTCAGAGCAAACCGAGTGTCTGAGTTTCTAAAGAAGATTCATGGACGTGGTTCAGAGAGAGAGTGGAAGGGAGGTTGCCCTTCAAAGGCACGTGCACACACACACAACCCCCAGCAAGGCCGGCCATCATTTCTTCATGGTCCTATAAAAGGGACAAAGGGGAAGACAAACATTTATGGAGAGGGAGATTTTTCTCCTAATGGCCCCAATAAATATGTTTGTTGTAGAGAAATAAATGTGAAGGGAAGACATGCAGGCCTGATGTTGAAGAAAGGCTTGTTCATGCTTAATACATTGGAGAAATTCTCAAGAGCTGTTCAACCATGTTAAAAAATATTACCCCTGTAATGCTGCCAAGGACAGGGAGACCCGCGGTGGCCGGCTGAGTAAGTGCTGGACGGTCAAGTGAAAGGGCCTGGGGGCAGACATAATTTACGGGCCCAATTTTTCCAGCATGTCAACAACGGAAATTTCAAGGAGGAATACATGCATCACAGGCATATGGGCTAGTTGTTTATACACATATGTGAGTACATGTGTATACACATACACCAGAGAGTCCCTGAAATTGGCTTCTTTTTTTTTTTCAGAAAGAAAGAAATAGAGCAAGGAAAATGTGTTGTCCGTTTCCACCACCAAGATCCCCAGCACCTCTCTCATATCCCAGAATTAGCAGCTCTGAAACCAATGAAAAATACGGACACAGTTATGCTGTACCTAAGGATACAGGATAACTCCAGAATAAGGGGTTAAAGATTGAGGTATGCCTCTGTCACAAAGAATAATTTTTAAAAAGACATATCTGTAAGCTGCTTTGAACTTTATCCTCCAAGCAAATGACTACAATCAGTAAAGCCAGAAGAATGTTATGGTTCTTTCTTCCAAGTGATACTCTTCACCAGGAATAAGACAGTTAAAAATTCAGATTTCAGCATGGAATTAAGTTGGTGTAAAATCCCTCTCTGCCTGTGGCAAAATTTATTGCGACTCTGAAAGCTCTCTGCCAATCACAATTACAATCACGAAACTGAACTAGTATTGCAGGTCATAGAACTGAGTCTTCAAGGAGAGGGTGACAAGATGGATAGGAATTTAATGGATTTATGGTATTAGACAATGAAGAAAAATACCTGTCTGGACTAATCATAAACTTTTCTTTAGCTGCAATTAACCTCACGTTGAAATACTATGTGAGGCTGTGTAACTGATCGCACTTAGGGAGCACGATGAATGTGTAATTATCTGGAGCTTTTTGGAATAAAGAGCTCTTGAAAATGAACATTTTTGCCATATAATGTAGCATTGTGCTGACGTTTAGAATGCACATAAAGGAATATTTTAGAGCATTAGTTCACAAAGACAAGAGACTCGAACAGTGGCCCAAACCCATCTTTTGCCCCCAAAATGTTCATTAAATAATTGCATGGACAGGTAAATCATAAGGATTTTAATTAAGATAATTAATTATTTACTTGCCTATTATTATTTAATTATCACTGGTAATTAATTATTATAATGAACATAGGAACATTCGAAGTGAATAGAAATTAAGTGAATCACAAGGCTCCTCGGTGGCACTGATCCTCCCTTTTGTTGTGGCTACTGTAGGTTTTTTCTTTCCAGCCCCGTTTTACATCCAGTGCTGAATACAATGTCTGGAGCACCAAGGGCGCTCAGTCATTTGTCAAAAGTCTATGCAATACATTAAATTATCCCCAGACACTGTCTCTGGTAAAGAAAATGCTCTCTGGTGCCTGACCTACCTGCCTCCCACACCATGCCACCTGTCCCCACTGATCCCTCCCGCGCGAGGACCCAGTGCTCCAGCAGCGCTGACTGTCCTCTCGAGAGCGGGGGGCGGGGCAGCTACCAGCCACACTGGGACAGAGGACTGTCCTGCTGTTAGACTGACGTGACTGGATTTCTGTATTTCCACATCCTTGGCCCCTGATTTTTCACCTGGATTTTATGTCAGTTGTTTTGAGTAACCTTCTCATGCAGATAACTTTTAAAATACCACCCCTAACTCACCTGTGTCTTGGCCTTGGACACACAGTTTACTTTGACCTAGGTATGCACATTGCCCTTCAACCTTTGATGGCATGAAACTTCTTGCCTCACCGTCAGCTGAATGATACAAACTCTTTCGACTCAATAATAGAAAGGGAAACAACTTGATTTAAAAAGGGACAAAAAATTACAAAGACAATTCACTGCAGAAGATATATAGCCCGTAAGTTACTAAAATATCATTAATCATGAGGACTAAGTTCTTTATGACTAACTAAGGAAATGAAAATTCAAACCACAATGAAATACCAATACATATCCACTAGGATGTCCAAAATTAAAAAGTCTGAAAATACCAAGTGTTGACAAAGATGTAGAGAAAACAGAGCTCTCAGATGTTACTGGTGCGAATGCAAAATGATATAGATAACTGGCAAAAAAAGTTTGGCATTTTCTTTTCAAGTTATATATATTACATATACATATATATAACCTTAAAATTTAACAATTTCACTTCTAAATACTCACCTGAGAGGAATAAAAACATGTGTCTTGAGCAAAGAGTTGTACATGAATATTCATAGCAGCTTCATTCATAATAGCCAAAGGCTGAAAATAATCCAAAGGACTATCAACTGGTGAATACGTCAACAAATTATAGTACATCCATACAATAGAATACTACTCAGCAATGAGAAGGAACAAGCTACAAATACATGCAAATCTCAAAACTATTGTACTAAGTGGAAGAAGCTATTTACAAAAAATCTTATGTGTGCACTCACAGAAAATTCTCAGATAAGTAAATATAGTTGCGGAAAGCAGGCCAGAAGTAGCTGGGAGCCACGGGTAGGGGGAGGGGTTGACTGACAAGAAGAACAGGGGAACCCTGGGGGATGATGGAAATATTCTATGTCTTGGTTAGGGTGAGTGTTACATGATTATGAGAACCATCAGATATGATAGACCAACACTGAAAACGAGCAAGTTTTACTTTATGGGAAGGTTGCCCTTTCCGTCTTAAGATTATTTACCTTCCAGGGTGCTAGAGAGTGACACTCAGGGACACAGCCTGTGGGGACTGTGTAAGGTGTGTGATGGAGACTCCACCACCGAATGCAGACACCCCTGTCAGAGAACCCAGCCATCCCAGCTGGGCCCCACCTGTGTGGTTTCCCTGCCCTCTCTCCTGCAAACAAGGGCAGAGACCATCCTAAACCTGAATTGCCCACGTAATTGCCTTCTAGAGCTTTAGTAAGGACATTCTATCCCCAAAAGTACAAGAAATCTGAACTAAGTGTGGGGCTTTGCCGCAATGGTAGAATGGGGGCAGAACAGATAGGAATGCACGTGGTGGACCCAACTTGTCCCTCTTGGGCACCACGCCTCCCCCACACTTGAATTATCCAGAAGACTGTGAATTACGTGGGGGTGGGGGGCATTGCTGAATGTCTTCTTATTTGCTAACATGCGAGGTCTGCATGTTTCATATTTCCCAGTCTCCCTGGGTGAGACTCTCCATGGGCCTTGAAGTGGGGAAAAGGTAAAACCCAAGCATGTTGATTTTGCTGCGTTAATAATGCAGCCCCGGAAAAAGGGTTGGTACACAAGGTGATTGAAATGTTCCTCAAAGTGAGACTTGGGATTATTTTTCTCCAGTGATGCAGTCACCATGGAACATCAAGAGTCAGTCACAGGGCTGAGAACCTCCCATGAATGGACTATATCTCATTGAAACGAGGCCTGCACCGGATTATTTGGGGCTACTTTTTCAAGTTAAAGGATGTCGATGTTTAGCATGGGTCCCTGTTTAACTAGTATTGTACCTACTGCTTTTCACTATTTAGGCCAATAATTTAGGAACTAAATCAGTATTAAATATCAAGGACAATTTTTTCCCAAAGGACAGCTATTGACTCTCACTCCTCATGTTCTCAGAGAAAAGAATTAGATATTTTAAAAATTCTGAATGCTAATAACAATCAATGCGCTGTGTCACAGGGAAGGCATTGCTGTGCAGTGACGGAGCGGATTGGGCGCTAGTCTTGCTGGTGTCCTTCCCTGGACCCACCAGCGTGGCTGCTGTTTTCCCAGCCCTGACGTGCAGGTAAAGTGTCTTTCTTTATCCCTTCCTTGCTTCTGGGAAAGATAAGTGACACTGAGGCCCGTGCCAGTCACATGGTAGAAAAGGTGAAGATTTTCACATTTGTTGCTGTGTCGAGCCCCCAGCGATAGAGGGGGTGTGCGATTGATTTTCCTCACCGAATGAACTGACTGACAGGGCCGGTGAGTGGATGGAGTCGGCGGGCACGTTGGTCCCGACTGCCCCCTCTGTCTGAATTGATCCCTCATCCAGTCAGGCCCACGCCCTTCTGATTTTACCTTCAAGTACTTTCTCATGACTCCTCGGGGTGCCCAAGCTTTGTCTCTGGTTCACGGACATGGCACCTTTCAGTAGCTTCCGCACTGATGCCCGCCTCTGTGTTTGTCCCATGTAGCCTCCCCTTCATTGTAGCCAGGGCCGTTTTTCTGGAGCTCAGGCTGACCTGCCTATGGCTCCCAGTTCCCGTGGGATAGAGTCCGTGCTCCTTAGCACAACTCGCACGAGTTTTCATCACCCGGCTCCTCCTCTCCATCTTCGACTTCGGCTCCTCATCCTCCCCACCTTGTACTCTGAGGCCTGGTCATAGTGAACCTCTGGCAGTTCCTTGCAGACTCGGGGCTATTCATCCCTCTAAGGGACATCCTTGTGCCCACCGTTCTTCACCCGGGTCACATTCAAGGCTTTGCTAGTCATCATCTCTGCCTGAAACAGTGCATTTGAGTTGAGTCTCTTCCTCTGGCTCCTTAGCCCTCTGTGCCTACCACTGTCATGCTCTTGTTTCATATAGATACATCACATTTTCCCCTATGAGACTACAAGTTCTCGGTTGCCAGGGACTCTTATTTTTATTATCTGTGTCTCCAAAATGCAAGACAGTGGATTGAAACGGTCACCTTCAATAATGTCCCTTGCTCTGATTCTCCCTCCCTCTTCTATCCTCATTCTTCCATTTCTTTTATAAAAAATTTAAAGCTGGAAGTCAAGACCGCCTGGTCTAACACTTTCCTCTTCTACCCCACTTATGGAAGAGAAAAGGGAGGTCACATTTATGTGCCCCGAGGTCATACAACCAAACAGTGGTGGAGTCATAAACAGAACTCGGTTCTCCAGAGAACAGCACCTAAACCCAGTGAAATGAAAGTTATGGTGAGGTTGTTGGCAGAACGCCCAGCACATAGTCGGCACTTCGTAAGTGATAGCCTGTTACTCTTCTTAGACCCGTTGTCCTTCTGGATACCCCACTGCCTGTCTGCGGGACAAACTCTTACGATGGCTCACTTTTTTCGCAGTCTCCTGGGCAAATACAGCTGCAGAGATCACAGCTGGGAAAGCACTCAAGAGGAGCGGTATTTCATCCATCCCACACTGCCGACTGCTGAAGGTGCACCATTAAAAATGTTAACTCACCGGCACCAGAAACACCCCAATGAGGGTGCGGAGTTTCCCAGTTACATTTAATTAAAAGATCATTTTTATGACAACCTCATATTAGGGGCAATAAAAGGATCATAAATGGCTTCCTGAGGTCACCAGGAAAGTTCCAATGCCCCATTAGTTTTCATTGTCCATTCCCTAGATATCAACACTCATTTTTATCACAAAGTACATAAAACATGTGACCTTTCTGGTGGCAGTACACAAATGTCCCCCCAAATCATATCAAGCTTGTTTCACATCTTACACTTATTACTGCCAAGGGCAGATGTTGAATGTGGCTAATGTTTTATGTGCTATAAAGTGATGAAGTTCTGAAACCTTACAGATGTGCCTTGATCTCTGAAACTTCCCATGCCATTCTGTACATATCACAACTCCAGCCTTCCACGTGCCATCACAGGGTTACAACCAAAACCCACAACAGGGAACCGCATGTAAACAGCAGTGCTGGTGAGCAGGGTCAGTGCTGGTTAACTGAAGCATGTGAGTTTGTTGTTTGGAATGGAAGGAAAAAGTATTCTAATTTTGTTACTTATGGAAATAAAGATGTTATTCTGCAGAGATGCATTTTATCATAGTCATTAAGCAAGGGCTTTATACAGTGTCAGAAAAGGCTAGGCTATTAGCCATGATTTTATGAAGAACCCATCAATTTCCACAGAAGTGACGGGACCTTCTGTGTCTTTGTTACTTTGGCTTGCACATGCCTGCTTAATATGCAAAAAAAAAAAAAAAAATCACAGTGCAAAGGAATGTCCAGAAGTCAGGTTCTCCAGAGTGGCTTTACAAAGCACTAATTTCTAAAGCCTTTGAGAAATGACTTTATTAAAACCTTCACTGAAAACTTTGATTTTTTTATCACCTGGTTTGCTCCTCCTCCTAAAGGAAGTGATCCGCCAAAACTGTCTGTATGCAACAAAAAGATAAAAACTTCAATTAGGCCCCGTGCTGTCCTGAGCAGACCACATGAGAAAGCTTGAGATAACCCACATTACATATTGATGTCTATCAGCGCCGAGACCACAGCCGTGTCTCGTCCCGGGCCCCTTTTGTAGCTTTGGCAGCCACTGTGCCCAATAAAGGCCTAATCATATTAATTTATGCCCCTATCAATTATACATTCAGATGCCCCAGATAGCTTGTCAGTTTCTATTCACTATTTTCCAAAAAATACGCCTCATACAGTTACTGTGCAAACAGAGGGTCTGTCAGGAATGGAGATTTAAAGAACAGTACTTAAAAGAGGTGGGCTTCCTTAATTTATAAATGTTGTATTATGTCATACCTCGGCTAGTTTTAAAATCAGGTGCAGTGCGAAGCTGGGTGTCACATGAAGGACTTTCAGGAAAGGTGAGGGGGGGCACCTTAGTCCCTTCATCATGTTTTAGTAGTTCTGTAAGCTTTGCTCTATCTCTGTAAAATATCTCAGATAGTTTTATTTGAAGCAGCCATTTATTTTTGTCTCTCAAACATGAAGCAGCAATTAAATGAGTCTTGAAATATACGACCCCACACTGGCTTTTGCTGTGTGGCCGAAGGCCTGGTGCAGGGTTCCTGGAGCACCTGTGTGCTGTCTTCGCGATGGCATCTAGAGCCTGCACGCTAGGCAGGAGCAAGGTGTCCACTTGGTGAAGCTGGGGCAGCAGGAAGGCATCCTGCCTCTTTTTTTTTATTTTAATTGTTGTTCAAGTACAGTTTTCTGTCTTTTACTCCTATTCCAGCCCACTCCCTGAACTGTCCCGACCTCTCTCCCATTTCCATCCCCCCCTAGTTTTTGTCCATGTGTCCTTTATATCTGTTCCTGTAAACCTTTCACATTCTCCCCTGAAATTCCCTCCCCTCTCCCCTCTGGTCACTGTCAGCCTGTCCTCTATTTCAGTGTCTTTGGTTATATTTTGCTTGTTTCTTTGTTTTGTTGTTTAGGTTCCTGTTAAAGGTGAGATCATATGGTATTTGTCTTTCACCGCTTGGCTTGTTTCACTTAGCATAATGCTCTCCAGCTCCATCCATGCTGTTGCAAAGGGTAGGAGCTCCTTTTTTCTTTCTGCTGCATAGAATCCCATCGTGTAACTGTACCATGGTTTTTTGAACCACTATGGAACACAGTATGCAATTTTCTAAGAAAACTAAAAATGGAACTGCCTTTTGACCCAGCAAGTCCACTGCAGGGACTATACCCTAAGAACCCTGAACGCCGATCCCAAAGCATCCCTGCTGATGACAGAGCGGGACGGAGGTGCTGCTGGGCTTGGTTCATTCTGTTCATTGAGACTCAAATCAACACCTTCTGCCGTTTTCTCCTAACAGAAGCCGTAGCAGGGACCCAGCGGGGATGAGCTGAGACCCGAAACAGAGCTCCCAGGATGGCGAGAATGGCCTGCGTTGGCACCAGAAGGGCGACTAGAGGTCAGTGTCCCTCCCTGTCTGTCCGCCGTACCCAGTAAATTGTCCTCTTTTTGAAAGAATGGTTGGAGTGTGATGAGGAACAGGTTATTTACATCGTCTCAAAGCATCTTCTGTCATTATTTATAGATTTAAAATAGTAATTTTCAACAATAGAGACGCCTAGCAGACACCCCCAAACCGACGATCGGGGTACCGTCACTGACAGAAGGGCAGGCCGACATCACTCGGTGAGGCATTGAGAGGGATGGAGCATCACTTCTGTGGCGCTCCTGCCGAAGCTAACGACGCTAAGTCTAATCATAGGGAAATGCCAGGTGGTGCCGTATTGCAGGGCAGCCTACAAAATGAGTGTCCCATACTCTTCAGGAATGTCAAGGTCAGGGGGCAGAGAGGCAGAGGATGCATTCTAGACTCCAGGAGCCTGGAGAGAGATGACGACTAACTGCGCTGCACGGCCCTTCATTGGATTCTGGGCTGCGGGGAAGGAGAGGGGCCAGTGATGAAGGGTGTCACTAGCGCGACTGACAACGTTTGAAAATGGACTGTGAACAGGGTAATAATAGTATTGTATCAATAGTAAATTCCCTGATTTCAGTTATTGTATTCTAAGCGTGTAAGAGAATGTTCTTATTCCTAGTGAGTATATGTGGAAGTATTTAGGGGCCAAAGAATTCAATCGTTCTAATTTTCAAATAACAACAGGGAAAATTTAGAAATTTGTAAAAATTTACACACACAAATTTACACATATAAAATTTTACATATACAGAAGCTTTTACATATATCAAAATTTGCACGCGTGTAAATAACAGTGCAGATGTGGCGAAATGTTCATTGGTGAATCTGGGGGGAAGAAGGAATATAGGAGTTTCTTGTAGTATCTTGGCTACCTTTCT
Organism: Phyllostomus hastatus; assembly: GCF_019186645.2. NCBI lineage: Eukaryota > Metazoa > Chordata > Mammalia > Chiroptera > Phyllostomidae > Phyllostomus > Phyllostomus hastatus. Next base: position 16,842,913 of record NW_025333607.1, read on the forward strand.
CTGAGTTTAAAATTAAATGGAAGTTAACATGTCAGGAAATATGTGCTTATCATTGAGCACTGAATTTGGTCAGCTCCCTTGTGTGGCTCGGGCTGGATCTGGGGAGTGGGTTTTCTCAGCCTCTGACTGGCGTGTGGCTTCTTTTAGCAACATGTAGGGGCCATAATAAAAGAGCACAGAGAGGAGGGAAGCACAGGCCGATGGCTCCTATCTGAGGCTTCCCCGGGCTGGGGGTGCTTGAACCCCCTGACCCACGTCTGCAAGGATGAAGAGAGTTAGCCAGACCATCGAGGGCCTTTGGTGGCAGCAGATGTTCACAAAGGCAGCAAGGTCTTGTACTGCTTTTGCCCCTAAGATCTGTCGTCTGCCCTCCCTGTCTCACGGCCTCCCCTGCCCTCCATGTCTGGGAGGCTGACCTCCACAGACCGCACACTGGGACTCTCTCGCCCTCCATCTCCCGGAGGGTTGAGCAGTGGAAGACCCTGCGGGGAGACGCGAGGGCAGGTGGAGGAGAGGTCGGGGAATTTACGCTCCCTGTGTCTGGGACGGTGCCCGTGGGAAGCTGGTGCTCCTGTCACCTGGCCCCCTCTGTAGTCCAGCGTTCTCCAGGCTTCAGGATGCCCATCTGTCCCTCTTGCCTCCTCAGTCCTGCGGGTGGAATGGCTCCTGGTGTCGCTCCTCCCTGGGGGCCTCGCCAGCCCTCCTGGTTTCCCTTATGGCCCGTCTTTCTGGAAATAATTCCTCATTAAATGATTTCCAGTTCAATCCATTTAAGTATACCTTGTGTTTCTGGCTACGACCTTCCTAAACACAGCGTGTGGCTGGAGCAGAGGGTGCCTGGGGGAGAAGGGGGTGGTGACGAGGTTTACCTGGGGTGGGAGCTACACCAGAAAAGGCCAGTTTGGCGTGTGTCCTGTTACCTGTCACGAGAATCCTGACACTGCAGAAAAGACCCTTCTGGGTGGAGACCTCTGCAGTTAGACAGACGGCGACTGAGTGACCTTGGAAAGTGACTTGATCTGCTTGAGTTCTTTCCTCGTTTATGAAAAAAGCTTAACCTCCCAGGTTAAGGGAGGAATAGAAGGGGCGAGAGCAGGTTCGCCTGGAAGTCCAGTTCTGGGGCCACCTCCCCCGGGAGACTCCTCCATCTGGGTCAGTCCCGAGTCGCTCCGCCTCCCTGGATGTCTGGTGCGTGGACAGTTGTAACCCAGAGTTGATTCCTCATCGTGTGCACTTATTTCAACGTGTGTATATTGGTTTGCCAACCCTCCACCTGGAGTATACACTGTTGCAAGTAAGTGGCCGTGTCTTGTACATTTCTGACTCCCCTTGCTAAATAGCACGTGTTTGCTGGTAAATGGAGAAAAGTCATTTTGACTTTTATCCAATTATGCTATGACTTAAATCATAGCATTTAAGGGCACATTCCCAGTCCTCTTGCATTGTCGATGACCTCCTTCCCTCTATGATTTTATTCTATGATATTATTCTAAAACCAAAGTAAATGGAAACCCCTTCTCCCTCCCCCCTCTGTCCCTTCCTTCGTATCTTTTAGCACCTACAATATGTAAATGGACATAGACATTTTAGGTGTTTCACTGACTGTCCTTATTCAGAGAGGAGGATTGGGGATGGATATCCGTTCCCAAATTAAGCTATATTCGTGCTGCCCCCACGGGCTGGTGACGTGATAAAGCAGAGACGGGACTTCAGGAGCGGGCACACTCTGACCCTCGGTGCCCGTGTGAATTTGCTCTTTCCTTTGCTCAAGTTATTTCGATAACGTGTTCCCCCTCCATCCCCTGTAGTATTAGATCTTTCCATGTAACAGTGTTTTTTCCTTCCGGAGAAATGAGAAGCTTGCAGTAAGTAGTGCTAGGACTCACATTACCCTAGCACGTGGTAGCTGCCTCACACTGTCTCATTAACGCTCAGCGCACCCCCGAGGTCCCTAAATATGATGATTATCACTTCCGGAAAAATTAGAATGCCAAGGAACAGAGAGGTTAACTGAGTTTCCTACTCCCTGTGCACAAAGTTATTGTTGGAGCTTGTCAGTGGAACTCATCCTAAAATCACACTGGTTTTTATGGTTTCTTGCCCCTTCTAAATGCCTTCTCTATTAGAAATAAAATCTGTGTGTGTGTGTGTGCATGCATGTGTGTGTGTGTGTTTATGTGTTTATTGCCGACGGGGTGCTAGAGTTGATTCTGTCCCTGCATGTCCTTCAAGACACATTATGGAGAATACTGAAATTGGGACAAAAACGTTCAATGACAAGAGAGGGTAAATTATCTTCAACAGTGTGGGACCTGGGTGGCCCCGCTTCACCTGGTAGACACCTGGGTGACATGTGACCAGAGCCTGGCTGTCCTCGTCAGCCAGACAGGCCTCTGTCCACGGAAGGAAGGAGCGGCCATAGCGGTGGGCCGGAGCAGTCCCGTTGGTGCTTGTTTCCCCCTGGCATTTCCGAAGCAGCCGCCGGTCGGGGCTGGCCACAGACCCTTCCCAAGGTGCATCCTATCTCCCTCAGAGAAACTTCCTTGCAGGGTGCTGGGAGACCATATTGCAGGTTGGAGGTGATCCTTTAAAAGACCCATCTAGCCTGCGGTGCCCTGGAGCTGAGGGCCTCTGCCTCAGCTCATTCCCCAGCAACGGGCCTGTTTCAAGGGCCAAAATGACCCGTTCTCCTTGCTCTGGATGTTAAAAGTTCTTCTTGGCCAGGTGGCTGTCCAGTTCTCACCGTAGCGTCCGTCGTGCGGAATGAGTGCACAGTCTCTGACGTGGGGAGAGTGAACGAGACTCTACCTTCCTTACGGGGACTTCGGTTAGAGTCCTTCTCCTTCCGGCATGAAACACTCACGCGACATGGGCCGGGCGATGCCAGGACTGGCAGAGAAAGGGGAGGGGAAAGGGAAATGGAGTAGTGGCCGTTGTGTTTGGCTGCTGAGGCTGCCGTAAGAGAATACTGCAGACTGGGCGGATCACCAGAGGTTTATTTTCTTACATTTCTGGAGGCTGGACGTTGAAGATTAAGGTGCTTTCGTGGTTGGTTCCCGGTGAAACCCCTTCTCTCTGGCTTGTAGACGCCCACCATTTCACCCCGTGTCCGGGAGACTGCCCGGTGCCTCCTCCTCTTCCCATCAGGACGCTGGTCCTGGGGAGTTAGGGCCTCGCCCTAACGGCCTCCTTAACCTTGGCTGCTCCGCCGAGCCCTGTCCCCATGCAGAGTGCAGCTGGGGCGAGGGCTTTGGTCTGAGAATGTCGTGGGGATGCAGTCGAGTGAGTCCGTAACAGTGACTGTTATGTGTCATGTACATATTTTAATAAAAAATTCATGTTAACAGGAAATTAATTCCTCTAACAAAATGCATTTCAATAAATCTAGTTTGTCCTCATTTGTCTTTCCTATGGCCATCTAGCCAGTCCCTATAATCTTTCTGTTATTGGATTGCACACACAAATACAACAATACAATGTGTACATTTATCTGTCTATACCTATGTATAATGTAACTATATATGTAATAGATGTGTATATATGTTTACATATATACACATATGCATGTATATATATATATGCATCTCTGTAGCTACACACCCATGAGCTAGGGAACACTTGTCAGGTGAGATGCTCCACAAGAAAAGGGTTCCGTGGTCGGGTGAGTTTGGGAAGCACTGACTATGGTATCCCCCTGGTCTAGGACATTCTTAATGTACCGTAGCCTGTGACAGACACTGCAGCCCCCGAGTGAAGAAACCTCTTTAATTTTGGTTAAAACAATATTTCCTAAGCATAGGTAAGTGTGAAAGTTTTGTCTTGTAACATTCCTTTGGGAAGCATCGGTGTACAAATTTTAGTTTGGTCTTTGACTAAGCCAGGTGATCTAACTTTTCAAGGACAGAAATAGACTCAGGGCCCTTCCTTGTCATTGTTACTCAGTATAACAGGAGCCACAAAGCTCTTCAAAAGTTCCAACAGAAAGCAGTGATGACAGAAAGCCCACACTCCTCCTCAAAGTAATAAAGGCACTAAATGGCACTGTACCTGGCACCTGGAATTCCTTTTTCTTCTCCTGCTGCCACCAAGCTATTTTTTTCCAACTGTTTCCAACCCTGCGCTGCACCAGCAGACCCAGTGGGCTCCCCACAGGCTACCTCTTAAGGATTTACTGGCGTCACAGCGCAGAGAGGCCCCACCGTGCACATTTACACAGCAAGATCCACCACTGAAGAGAGACACGTGCCGCCGTGCAGCTTGGTAACAGCCCTTCCGACGCTGTGATTCTCCATCTTCTGGGGTTGCGCTTAGTGCCGATTACGTTGCAGAGGCTGTATTTTCCTGGGACAATGCTGTGTGTGTGTGTGTGTGTGTGAGAGAGAGAGAGAGAGAGAGAGAGAGAGAGAGAGAATGAATGAATCTCGGAGAGTAATACGAGTACTATGTAAGGAAAGCTGATGCCTCAGGCCGGTGATTCTCTGCACACCTGTCCCGTATCCGGGCCTTGGGGTACCCAGAAATGATGGGATGGGCAAGTGTCTGCACTGCCCTTTGCTTTCTTCTTAGTAGTATGTTTTCTTGGCTTTACTGTCATCCTGAGCCTTGTTTTGGAGGGCAGGAGAATGCTGAGGTCATGTTCAGTTTTTATAGCCTCATTTAGTGGGAATGGATCCTTTGGGCCTAGTCTATGCCCATGGCCTAAATTTAGAGTTCTTTTTCTTGCAGGTGGCTTAATTTATATTTGTTGATGGCGCCATGAATGCAAATAACCGCACGGGTGACCTTTCAGAAGCCGTAAGCGCCAAACCAGTTATAGGAGCAACTGAAACTCAGACAGGGATTTAGACATCCTTTCAGCATTTCTACGAATATGCTTTTTCCTGAGGGAGGAGAGTGTTTAACCTTCCAGTAGGTATTTTGGAAACGTGTAGAGAGCTGATCTGGGGCTCAGGACCGGGGGTTCCGACGTCACACCCCCAGCTGAGTGACGCGGCGAAAGCACACCTGGGAATTACAGGACTGCGAGAACGGGGTGTCTGTTCAGCCGTCTTATCACTTTCTTCACGTCCTGGCAGGTCTCCGCCTCTTCCGAAAATGAGAACCTAATTAAGACTGAGTCCTGACCTAATGTGAAGTGATATGGGAAAGAAATAAATTGTTTTCTCATGATCTCAGAGCTCCTGAGAGGGAATTCTGTCCAAGAATCTGTCCAGAATGATGCCTTGGCTGCAGTTAATAATGAAATCAGGTAAATGAAATACCTGATCTTCTAGCAGAGGGTGGCTCTCTCTATGGTTCCAAAATACCTACTGGGTGATGAAACAGCTTCCTGCCTCAAGAAAAAGATACTTTCAGAAATGGTAATGATGAAAGAGACCCCTTGTCTGGGAGCAACAAGGTCGAAGCTACTCAGTCCTAAGATTTTTAATCTATTTGATCAATGGAGCTAATTCCATTAATCTACATATTCAACACTAATAAACCTCTTTCCAAATATAAACATCTCCAATTTTGCATTTTGAAATAAGAAAATGCTTTGCACAATCAGGGAGAAAAAGGAAACATAAAGATGACCGAAACTTTCACTCACGTTTCTCTCGCTCACAATCTGTGAGATTCACAGCCTTTCCATCCTTCTTCTCTCCACCCCACAGGGTGCTCCCCCCACCCACCCGAGTCCCCCCTCACTACTCCAGGGTCAGACCTGACACCGAGCTGGGGCTCCGCCCACCCAACATCCCAGAATCCTCTGGAGGCACTCCTGGGCCACAGAGGGATGCTACACTGTATTCCACTGTCCCCAGTTCTCGGTCGCAGGAAGCCATCTTCACCTTGATGGAAAGGAACCGGGGCTTTGGCTTTCTGACAGGTGGGAGGCCGGTGGCCTCTGTCAGAAGCCTACCTGGTTACCTGACTGGCAGAGTGGCACGTAGACTTTCCCTTTGCTTCCTAACACCTGCCACCCTGGGGCTCTGAGCATCTCCCGTGTGTCCCCCGTCCTCCGCTTCGCCTGCAGGTGATTCAATTAGCTTAAGCATTCCAGCTGTGTTGTGTGACAGCAGGCGTCGCGTCTGTACCAGAATGGATACTCTGGAAATATTTAGTGAATTGGAAAGAGCAGCTGGCCGGGAATGGGAAGACATGCGTTCAAATCTCAGCTGCTCCTGAGGAAGCGCGCTCACCAACTCTGAACGGCAGTCCTGCTGAAGCGGGAAGGCCGATTGCTGCTTCACCTGTGTCACGGAGGTTTTACGAAGAAAAAGAGATAATGAATGTGGAAAGTATAAATCACTATAGGCGTAAGGCATTATCATATTTAACTGATGCGAATGAAGAACTCCAAAGGAGTATGACTGCCGTTTGAATACATCTCACTGTGAAACGACAGGACATTATTTTATGTGAATGTCCAGGACATTTGTGCTTTGGTGATGCCTTCCCAGGGTAGCCCTCAAGCAACCATTTTCTTGTTCTTTTGCCTAAAGTCTGTTTCTCTTCCTGTCCCCAAAGCTCCTCTGCAAAAGTGCTTAAAGCTCCCAAATAAAAGAAAACTTCCGTGATAAAGAAAATGATCTCTCTCCTCAATACCCTTCCCCACCAAAAACGTAATTGTGAGTTACTGAATTGTGTCCATGGAGTACAGAAGTATTCATACTTACGTATAAATATAATGGTTAGAATCTTCCTGTCCCCAAGCACTTTTGGAAGAGGAGCTTTGGGGACAGGGAGAGAAACACGTTATATTTATGCATAAATAAAATATTTTGCCTCCTTATTTAAAATATGATTTTTAGAAAATACTTAGAAATAAGTACAGACCTAGAAGGAGCTGCAGAGCGGTGCCGGAGACCCCACGTTCGCATCACCTGGAGCCCTACAGTGTGTCAGCGGCCGTGACCACCGCACGGTATCCAAACCAAGGAGTTTACACCGGCGTCACTGGCCAGACTGCAGAAGGAACGGTGAAGACCCAAGCAGGAGGAGCGATGGGGAATTAAAGGGGCCTTTCAGCAGGAAAGGTAAAAACCTGGAGTTAGTGGTCTCTTCGAAGCACACTGATCAAGGGGAAGGAGCCGGCCTATGTTCATTAGAAGAGAGAAGACAGAGCTCACACCAAATGTGTAAAAAAAAAGGTAGTTGAGGTTGGGTCCAGAAAAACGTGTTGCTTCAGTTTCTCAGTGGCTGAAAATGCCAGAACCATCATGGTTAGATTTACACTAGAGGTGTTAGCGAAGAGTGGAAGAATGGTTAAGTACGTGAGAATTTGTCTAATTGAATTGATCCACGTTGAGATCTTCTAGCCATAACTAGCCTACTGTCCTAAGGCTGGTGCTCCCAGTGGTGCCCGGCCAACTGTGTGTGGTGTCTGGGCAGCCCGCACCAGGGGCTAACTCCACGGGAGGAGACGGTGGTTCTGCAGGGCATGGAGAAAGGCAGAGATGGCAGGCATGGCCCAGGCCTGAGAGGAGCGAATCCTCGTCCTTTCGGCAGGCGGTGAGCAGAATCCATTTTCCCAAAAGGAACATTTTCTGTTTGTCCACATCCAGGGACCCGATGTCCTTACAACATCAACGAGGATTCCTAAAGCAGCCCGGCGCAAATTATCGCAGTAGATCAGTCACCACCGGAATGCCTGAAAAGCACAAAGACTTTTCAGTAATCCAGTACGACAAAAATAACGTGAGCTCTGTTTTCATTTCCACTGTTTTCTTTAGTCTAGACAGAGTCATTGATTCAAGCAATAAGTCATTGCAAAGTTCTGCGGCTCTCCTTGGAGTCATTCTGCACAAGAGCCACACGAAGAGTTGGAGAAAAGTCTCCTGTCTTTGATACACACTGTAGGAGGTCTTTACATTTTGACCTTGTTTATACTTTCAGGAGCCATGTGCAGACTTGTGGACTTGGTCAATAACATAATCCAATCATCAATAAGAGGCAGACTTCTTGTTTATTAATATACGATTAAAAATGTATATGATAAAAAGGTATCGACTGTAGCCAAGCGTGTGGATGACAAGAACAATTATGTGCACCCAGCACAAGTCAATATTCTGTTTAAAAGTCGCAATACACCCTTTTCCTTTTTTTTACTTCTTTCTTTTTAAAAGAACATGAAGCCCAGCAATGGGACTTGGTATCCTGTGTTTTATGTCTGGGTTCGCTTCTGGAGCTTTGATTCACCGAAGAAACGTCGGCTGCACAGCCACCCTGGGTCTGAGCCCTCAGCAGGCCTTCGTGCAGAAGAACTCCTCCCGGCAAGGGGCTGCGCTGACTGGGCAGGAGGAAATCCCCAAACTGAAACCAAGTGTCTAGATTCAAGTGCATCAGTATTTCACCATCCTCATCTGAAGATCAGTGGTCAGTATGCATGAGCCCTGGACTGTTTTAGCAAAGGCCGTGGTGGATTGTACTCTCCCCACCCTCTCCTCCGATAAACTCATTTCCCAGAGGCTGTGCAAACTGGGGGGTCACCCTGTGACCAGGGAGCTCAGGGACAGGGACCACTCTTATGGGCACCACAGCTGTACCTCGGGCCCCATGACCAGTGCAGCCACCCAGACCAGAAAGCTTTCATAGGGAACGTGCTTACGCTTTCAGAAGCACAGGTACGGGTCTGCATGTGTAATTAATTTCCAACTGGTCTGAAATCCTTAAGCAGAGAACTTTTAAATGTTTGCGCCCAAGAAGATGGTCACTGTTGATATCAGGTATCAGGAGGACTCTACATTTCCTCAAGGTGAAAGGAGGAAGGAGAAAGCCTTTTTTCTTGTATCCATCCCACTCAGCAAACCGTTCTTGCTGACAGATCAGGCAGGCACTGTGCCTTCGCATTGCCCAGGCTCTGCCCCCACAAAACACGGAGCCCCGGGCGGGGGCAGACGGCGGGACGGCCACACTCCCAAATGGACCAGAATGCTCTGCGGGAATAGAGCACTGGGGGCAGGCCCTCTGTAGAGCCCCTCGAAGGGAAGCATTCCTCCTCCGTGCCGGCCTGGACAGAGCCGGAAGGTAGCCATGATTTAGCGGTATGGCTCATCAGGGCCCCGTGTGAAGTGTGAACTGGAGGACTAGAGCTGAGACTCGAGAGTTTGGACATATTCCGCAATTACTATTAAAATCAAGGAAATTATTTTAATCCATCCTGACATGACAGTTGGACACTCCGCGGGAAAAAAAGGATGAAGGAAGAAGAATATTAAGACATCTTCTAAAGCCAATGATGGATAAGAGGTTTCAACATTTATTTAATAAACAGAAAAAAGTGTGGAAGTTAATATCCCCGCTTTGTGTCATTTGTAATTGCTTAGTTTCTGTTTTTGCTAATACTGAAACCATCCCTGTCCATGGGAGAAAGTGAGTCATTCTCAAGTAATGCTTTGTAGCCGAAGGATTGAACGTCCTGCTTCAGTTTGAATGAAGGTGCAGAGAAAGGTGAAGGCCTCACTGGACAAGGTCTGCCTGCCGCCTGCCAGGAGACCTTCCGAAGCAGGGACCTTCCAAGAGCGTTAATAGCCCACGAGGAGCTCACCACACCCCGAACACAGCCCCTACACTCAGAAACCTGATCCTGACCCTGTGCCAATGTTGTGTTCACCTCTGAGCACCAGACTCACGCTCCCACAGCTAACAAAAGACCGATGGACAAAACCAGGATTGTGCTCACGAGGGTGGGCTTAAAGTGAACTGCACCAGCGTGGGAACCCCGGCCCTCCCCTCTCCTTAGCCATGTGATTGATCTGCATGTGTTTCTTTTTTTTTATTTCCACCTGCAGATTAGAGTAATAACTTGCTTTTAAATGCTTTTATTTTTAAGATGACTTGAGAACATATGTAAACTGCTTGTCATACAGTAAGCACTTAATAAATGCTGACTGCAGAAACATGGATTTACAATGAATGATGCTGCCGCTGTTCCCAGATCCGCGTCTTGAGAATAGACGTCCACTTCCTGGACCACTAGCCCTCTCTCGTTGGGAGTCTTGGATGCGTCCTCACCTGGCCTGTGTCCAGGCAGCTCCTTGGTAGACGCTCACGGTGCTTCATCACTGTGTCACATTACAGACTCGGCAGCTGGCCTTATTTGCTTGATTTCCAGATTATTAGGAGAATTTCACCACCTCACCCCTACCCTCAAGCCCTGTAAATAGTCCCTAGCAAAAGACTCTTGCTGGCAGCGAGATACGGCATTCAGGTAGTACCAACCGGAGAGTGACACTTACTTTTGTGGTCAGTAGAGTGTACGGACCCGATAGATAGCCCGGCTGACCTCCCTCACAGGCTTCCCCTACAGTACTGTGCTTCAGATACAGTTCTAGGAAAGGATAAGTATCATTTTCCTGTGCATGCATGTACATGAAAATCTGTTCAAAAATATCGGACTGAACTGCACTCACAGATTCCTAATGCAGAGCGGCAGGTGTCCAGAAGGAGAGGAGCTGCCGTATCTCGGTTTCCTCACCAGTCAAACGGGGCTGGGCGCGCCTCCCTCGCAGGGTTGTGTCAGGATGAACTGGGGGAGTACATACAAAGCAGGGGCTCACGTGCGAGTGCACACTCACAGGGTGAGTGCCCCGCACGTGAGAGGGTTAATGGCAGTGGGGGAGACCAGGACAATGGGGGAAATCATACATGTCATTCCTCTTCCCCATGAAGGTCATTTATGTTCCCCAGTTGCATAGTCCATTTGGTTCCACTTAATAAATTACCATAATACTCCAAAATGTGTTTGTCGTCTGCCCTGGAAATATTTCTTCCGGTTGATTTTCTTTTGCTAAGTCACACTAGTTACAAGGCTCTTTTGCCATTTAGTAGTGTATATACATACCCTCCTTAGCAATGCAGAGAAATGAAAATATTCATGGAGAGATTTTGCAAAGCAGCAAGACCTAGAGCCTATGAGCTGGGATATGCTGCTAATAACTTACTAACTATGGCAAATGAGTTAGTTTTCTTAATAAACATTTATACAGCAGCTTTAAGTTTACAGTAAAACCTGGAAGCAGAAAGTATGGAGAGCTCCCACATGCCCTTCCCCCAACACATGCACAGCCTCCCCCACTGTCGACTTCCTGCCCCATCGAGGTACATCCATGACAACCGGTGGAACTGCGGTGCATTAAAACACATCATTGTCACCCAAAGTCCGAAGTTTACAGCGGGGCTCACTCTTGGTGCTGTACACTCTGTGGGTTCTGTGCAGTGACGTGTACCCACCATTGCAGGGTCAGAGTCATTTCCCTGCCCTGAACCTCCTCTGTGTTCTACCTGTTCCTCCCTGCCCCCCTCCAGTCCCGGGCAACCTCTGAGTCTTATCCTGTCTCCGTGGTTTTGCCTTTTCCTGGATGTCACCGAGTTGGAATCACACAGCCTTTTCTGATTGGTTCCTTGCACTTCCCAATATACATGTAAGGCTCATCCGTGCCTTTTCATAGCTTCAGAGCTCATTTCCTTTTAGCCTTAAATAATGTTCCATTGTCAGAGTTTATTTCACCATTCCTCTACCAAATGACCAACCAGTTGCTTCCAACTTTTAGAAATTATGAATAAAGGTGCTATAAACATTTACGTGCAGGGATTTGTGTGGACATACATTTTCAATTCATGTGAGTAAGTACCATGGAGTACAATTGCTGGGTCGTATGTAAGAGTGTGCTTGGTTTTGAACATAGTTTTTCTCATATGTTCCTTATACATAATCTATTAGATTTATACCCAAGTATGTTTTCTTTTAGGGTGCTGATGTGAATATTGGGTTAGCCAAAAAGTCTGTATGTTTTTTTCCATAAAATAAAAGACACATTTTTCATTTTCACCAATAACTTGATTGATTCTGATATTTTGAGTATATTGGCTGTCTTCTACATGGTATAAAGCTGATTGTTCTCAGTTAATGTCTTGACTTGATTGCTATCAACTTCAACTGGTCCATCCAACTGTGGAGCATCCTCCAGTGAGAAATCTCCAGCACAAAACTTCGCAAACGACTTTTGACATGTTCAATCAGTCACAGCACCTTCTCCATATACAGCACAAACCTTTTTTTGTATTGTTTCTTGATATAATGAAGCATAATATGCTGAAAATGTTGTGTATTTTTTCATCTTCAGTATTAAAATGACTACACAAAAATTTACCAATTTTGATACATTCTTTAAATGCACACTGATATGACAGCTGCCACAAATACAATCTCACAAAATTGTTTTGAATGAAGTTAAAGACAGCTAAGCACTACTACAGCCATCTTATGGGAAAAAACAAATAAACTTTTTGGCCAACCCAATAGTAATGTATTTTTAATTAAAAAAACTTTTGTTCACTATTGGTATATAGAAAAGCAATTGGCATTTGTATATGATCCTTATACCCTGCAACCTTGCTATAGTTGCTTATTAATTCCAGGAGTTTTTGTTGTTGTTGTTGTTGTTGTCAGTTCTTTCAGATTTTCTACATAAACGATCATGTTCTCTGTGAATAAAGACAATTTTATTTTATCCTTCCCAATCAGTATACCTTTTTTTTCTTGTCTTATTGCATTGACTAGGCCTTCTGGTATCATGTTGAGAAACAGTGGCAAGAGAGAACATCCCTGCCTTGTTCCTGATCTTAATGGGGAAGCTTTTAATTTCTCACTGTTATGTATGCTGTTAGCCATAGGATTTTTGTAGATGTTCTTAAGTTGAAGAAGTTCTCCTCTATTCCTAGTTTGCTGAGAATTTTGTCATGAATTGGTGCTAGATTTTGCCCAAATGCTGTTTCTGCATCAATTGATATGATGATGTGTTTTTCTTCTTTAGCTTGTTGATGTGATGGATTATATTAATTGATTTTTTTAATGTTAAACCAGCCTTGTGTAACAGGGATAAATCCTCCTTAGTCATAGTATATAAATCCTTGTATACATTGTTGAACGAGATTTGCAAATATTTCGTTGCATTTGTGTTAATGAGAAATGTTAGTTTATAGTTTTCTTATAATGTTTTAAACACAATAATGCAGCTGATTAATCTTTCCATTATATAATATCAAACAACTGTTTTTACTCTAATCCACATTAGATTGAATTACTGTTTTAAACCTGAATAGTTAAACAAAAACAACAATCCTTGTGTAGTGGAAGGAGGGAGAAATTTGTTCTGTGATACCTAAATCATCTAGGATTCCAATGAATAGCGGAGACCTGCCTTCGGTGAGGTCAAAGCAGCACACCGGTGGTATCGGCAAACATCTGGAAACAAGACATAAAACTAGATGATTATTTAGGCTCATGCATATTTCTGTGTCATTGTGCGTGTGTACGTTCGCACAACACTGCATATTAGTTTCAAGTATTTTAGAAAAAATAGATGGCACGAACTACTCTCATTTAATTTTTTCCTCTAAACACCTTCTCTGGTGATCAAAAAAGCTGCAAAACAGTGGCAGGAGCCCCTACTAGCTCTAGTGTCTTTGGTCACTGTGATTTCTGATAAGAATTATTCTCTTTTTCTTTGCTTGTGTGTGTGTAAGACTTGTGTTTCCTTTTGTAGTACACCTGTACTTTGAAAATCTGAGCCTAATTATTCCCAAAGAATTCCACAACAAGACTGAGTATGAGCAGAAATAAGAGCTGATTTTTAACAATGTGCTGATGGTAAGCAAGTCTCTTGGTTTGAGTTCCGTGTGCTTCGTAGTCACCCTGGCTTGATGACCAGAGTGTAAATGTACAGTTTTCTGTAAAAAAAAAAATAGCCTGAGTGAGTGGATGGAACCAGACTCAATGAGAACCCAGTTTCCTTTGGATTTCAGTGTGACATTGTGGTTACAGACGACTGGAATCCGGGGGGATCAGACACATGAGGTGGCGTTTAGGGAGGGTTGGCTGCAGTGCAGGGCTGTGGACATGAGTCAGTGGCCTCTGCACAGCTGACATGATGCCTGGAGAAGAAAACGTCTTCTGGAATGTCTCCTGAAGTCTCTGACACCATCACTGCATGCCAGAGTGGCAAAATCTTCGCTCTCTTTATTCAAAACTATTACATCCATCAACAAGTGAAGCCTGAAGACATAAAGAGGAATCCATCTAATAAAAAGTTTTCTCTATTAAGTCGTTAAGCAAATTAGCAGAACATGGAGGACAATACTGTGTTCCTAAATAGAGAGGTGAATCGCCATGGCTCCTTTCTCTGAGTAACTTTTTATTTTATCTTATACAATGTTAGTCTCTTGTAGTAATTTTTAAACGCATGTAAGCAGGGAGGCCAGCTCCTTCAAGTATTCCAAAATCTTCAAGAGCATCAGGCTGGTACAGGTCAACCTGGTGCCAGGGCCTGAAGGACACAGGAAGTCGAGCATCTTTAGTCTCTATGGTTCTCCTATCGGCCTCTCACCTACTTCCTTTAAGGCAGAAGGGGGAGGAAGAGATGAAAGCTCACAGGAAGGGATGCTCCAACACCATGCAGCTGCTAATGCATATGGATGTGCCATGCAAATGTCCCCAGCAAGAACCACATTGTTCGGTTTAAACCTGCCACCAGATTCAGCCATAAAAGAGTTTCCAAATCAAACTGCTGACTCCTCCCCTCCATTCTTATAAAAACATACATCTTACCAGACCGAGTAAATCAAAAGAGCCAGCTGGAGTTCCCAAGTCTTGTATTTCTCTGCATATCAGGTGTGTGTGGCAGTTTTTCAGACTAATTTATGAGTTGAAATAAGTAGTAGTTGTCCAGTGAAATGCAAACACAGCCGTGCAGGCAGCGCCTGTGCTAACTGTCCAGAGGCCTTCCCGTTGCACAGGGACCTTGTAATTCACCGGCTGATTGGATTTTTCTCCTGAGCAAAGATGTGAGTTGATTATATCTTTACCAGAATATAAACAAGCCTGGGAGAACTCAGAAATACTGAGGAATAGAGCACTGTTCTCTTGTTTTTGTCTTTTCTGTTCCTTTAGTGTTAAATTTGGCAGATGTGACGAGAAGTGGATAGGAAACACAGATCCAAGAGGACCAAAAAAGGGAGACTAAGAATCAGGGAAAAAGTGGGAGGAATTTGGGGAGCAATCTCGTCGCATTACATCTCCCAAAGCACTGACAAAGAACACACAGCTGTGAATTTACTGCGACTAGACCTAGCCTCGTGCTGGGACTGTGCGTTTATCGGGAAGTTCTGTATTGGGGAATGAAAAATGTCAGACAAGGAACTCCCACTATCACCTGGAGGGGACGTTAAACGGCAGCTCGGGAGTGATTCACTCCAACTTTTTTATGGCTGAGAGAAGGAATGCCACTTTGGTATTTTTTATAGGGATGTCTGCTCAGGCTGAGCACTTGGAAGAGGGAAGCAGTTGAGATCAGAGGCGAAAGGAGAAAGGAGGAGAAAATCCGCCTGTGTGGGGATTAATGTGCGTGTGTGCTCTGCAGGGAAGCAGGCTGGGCACTCTCTCTGAAGGTACCACTGCCCGTGCAAGGGCAGCAGTCTAGAACGAAAGGCCTTAGGGTGGACTTGCCTGGCGGAGGCTGCTGCCTACTGTGCTGCGAGCATCTCCCCCCTGCAGCCCGGACTTGACTGCTCTGGCTAGAAGATCGCCCTGAATAGCGTGGACTCCTGGGCAAAGGCCTAGCATCCTGAAAACAGCCACTGGGTACCCCTGCCTGCGCCTGACACCTGTGTGTTCCGAGCAGGAGATGCCTATTGCTCTTTCTCCGACCTGGGGCCCTGGACTTGGTGGTTCAGCCTCAGAGGGCGGCGGGTAGAGGCCAGAAGGTTGGGAAGAGGGAGGCCAGCTGCTCCTTCGGCCTCTCTTTCCACCAGCATTCTTGGCCGCTGCTTCTGTTCATTCACAGAGAATGCAGTCCCTTCCAAGAGCCCAGGCTCCGGCTCCAGCTCAGGCCCAGGCATGTTGGATAGAAGTGGCTTTAGCTTTAGGGGTCTTCCCTCCCACTCTCCCACTTCCTCCTCCCAGAGTCAAGTCTCATGAAAAGGAGATAAACCTGCTCTGGGAGCTGGTCACTTACCCTTTTTCTTTGTGTGGAAGTGAGACAAGAAAAACGCTCACAGAAAGCGTGAACGGTTGCAGCGTGCACCCCGCCGGCCCCTGGACGCAGGCACTTGCTCGCAGGCATCTGGTGGCGCCCCGCCTCCACACGGCTCGTCTGCATATTTCGAGAGGGGGGCTGGGCGGCTGCCTCTTCGCGGGGTCAATGTGTTAATTAAAAGTTGGTCCGAGTTGGTCAGCACGCATTCCCAGATGTGCTTAACAGCATGCAATTAACACATAAGGCAAATCTTTTTGAAGATGCCAGAACTACCCCTCCAAAAGAAACTCCACCCCGCTCCCGCCCTTAACATGAAATAGCAACGGTGAATACGGGAAAAGTCATTAAAAGACGTAATTAAATGTGGGTCACTGTTCTGGAAGGGGGGGTGTGCTGGGGAAAAAAATCCCAAAATCTATAGATTTCAAAAATAAATGGCAAATTGATTTCTTTCGGGAGGGCGTGCAGGCAGCAGATCCCTCTCCCCGCGTTCCCACCCCATGTATATTAAACAGCCGGCGGGCGGCCGCCGCGCCGCGTGGTGACCCGGCGAGCGCGGGGAGCCCGGGTCCGCGTGCGCCGCCGCCGCCGCCGCCCGCCGGCATCGCGCGGGGCCTGCGGCGGCCAGATTGGTTTTCCATCCAGGGATGATTACCGCACGCCCACGTGCCCGGGGTCCTTCACATTCTCAGAAAGTGCACGTGAAGTGCGTGCGTGCGTGTGTGTGTGCGCGCGCGTGGGTGTGTGTGTGGTGACAGAGCCATTCCAGATAAAATGCATTTACATGAAAAGTAAAAGTGCTGATGGAGACACTCCTGGCATCACCGCCCCCAGCGGAGAAGCCGGCCCCCATTGCGCTCGCCGGGATGCCCCTGCCCGCGAGCGCCTGCCCGCACTTCCCTACCCGGGTGGGCCCTTGCCCCCATCCTCAGGCCTCCACGAGTCAGTTTGCCCCCGTTTGTCTTTTGATTAGGTTTGATTCATTTCATTTTTTTTGCCTCCTTCCAGAGCCAACCAAAGACCCCATCTGTTCTTCCTTGTATTCTGTATGGCCCTCTTTACACGCGCTCACGCAGGCACACACTCGTGAACACACCACTCTGCAACGTCCTCGCTTCCCAGGGCTCGCGGAAGCCAGACAGGGCTTGGTGCCCAGCGGGGCCCCTTGATGCCACCCTGAGCCGCTGAGTCAACTTCCCGGTTATCACCCCAGACTTGCATCTCTGGATTCGGGGCGGCGTGTGATTCCATCACCGGTGCCTCCCGAAAGGGGGCCGGGGGACGCCTTTCTAACCCATTAGTCGTCTGTGTCCTATCTGCAGGGCGGGCCCTATGGATGACGCCTAATGAAGCAAATAATGGATCGGCAGTGTCTTGGCTATTCATCTGGTCCCTCTAGAACCCTGGGTGCTACGGAGAGATGTGTAGTGATGGATGCGGGGGGGGGGGGAGAGAGAAGGAAGGGCGGGGTGGGGGCAGGCAGAGAGGGGTCGGCTGCAGACCCTTCGAAATGCGTCAGCTTGGCGAGTGTCAGCCTGGCGAAGGCAGTCCGAGCCGTGATTCAAGCGCGAGCAGCGTCATTGTTAACTGGTGTCCAACGGCGGCCCCCGCCCCCACTCCGCCTCCCCGCCGCTCCCTTCTTCCTTCCCTTTTGTAGGGTACAGAAGGTGAATAATGAAACCATTTTGCTAATAGTTTATGAGCCATGAGATTGGAAATGTGTATGGATGGACCGGAGCGCCAGACTAAAATCATTTGAAAGGCGCGTGAGGCTTGGCAGAGAGAGAAGCCCGCCGTGTCCTCTCCCCCCAGCCCGGAGCCGAACAGAGCGGAGTGGGACCAGGGAGGTGGCCGCGCACCTCTCCGCTCCATCCGCTCCATCCGAGGGCAGCGGCTCGGCCCGTTCGCCCGCCAGCCCCTCACCCACCTCGTCTCCCCGAGTGTCTGGAGCGCGAGGGAGATAAATTGGGGCGATGGCGAGATAGCGCGAGCCGGAGATAATCGTTATCACTGGGATTTTTCTCCCAGTGATGGGATCTAGAAAGATCTATCACTCTGGGCAGCCTTCCCGAGGCAGCAAACAATAGACGTGAACTTTGCGCAAAGACGCCCACGGGGACGCGGTGCAACTGCAGTTTCTGTCCCCATCGGGCCGTTCCCTTCGTAACGACACCCAGAACCTTGGAGAACCCCCGCAAGCCTGCGTCTGACCTCCACGCTAGGCGCGCCCGGAGGTTCCCACCCCGCTTTCTCCCCGGGCGACCACACTTTCCAAGTCTAGGCTCCAGGGGCGGGAAGAGGGGAACCTGAGGGATTTGGGGGGAAGTGTGGGAGGCGTGGAAAGTGAGGTCCTCTCCTGGACCCTCTCTTCCCAGCCCACAAAGGGGCCGCAAAGCCCGGGGAAATCCTAGGAATGAGCCCGAAACAGCGGCCCACGCCAATGGCCCTCGAGAGACCGCCCCGATTCTGGCCTAGCGCGTGGGAGAGGGCGGGGGCGGGCTGGGCTGGAGGGCGGCTGGCTCTGGGCCGGGCGTCGCGGCCGGGACAGCAGCTGGAGAGGGAAGGCCCGGACAGGTACGTAGCCAGGGGAGCGCCGGGCAGGAGGGGTGCCCCGGCACTCCCGCGCTCCACCTGTCCTGCTCTGTCTGCCAGCGCCCTGCAGCTCGCTGTGCTCCAGGTGTCGGGCCGCCCCGCAGGGTCCAGGCCCCTGGGGAAGGGAGGGAAGGGCCGCTGCTGGACAGTCCCAGAGCCTGGTGCGCCGGCTTTGCTGGCCGGCCGGTGGGGGGGGCGGGGGGGGGGGCTGCTCGCATCCGCCGGGGTGGAGCACAGCCAGCAGGGAGCGTCCGGGCGCTGCTGTCACTTCCGGAGCACCTTCGCCTTTTTCTCTCCTGCCAAACTCACCTGGATTCTGGGGACAACAAAATAGAACTTTTCTGTGTCGGGGGAGGTAGCTGATGGAAAGTGGTGTTACCAGAAGCGCAGATGCGGGGCGACGCCCCCACCCCACCTGCCTCAGGGACCCTCTTTGATTTTCTCCCCAGATGGGGGGAAGGTGAGGTGTTTGACACTCCCGTGTTTTAAAGGACACCGCGCCGGCGTCGGGCCGGGGTAGGCAGTGGTTCTCCGGCTCCTCCCCCACCCCAACTGGAGACTGCCTCTAGACCCCCGGGGCGGGCTTGGCCCCCACGCCCAGGCCTTGCGTGGAGAACGGAGTCCTTGAGGAACGCAGTGCAACCTCCTCACCTGCGGTTCCTTACTTTCTCCAACTCCCGCACCACACTCTGACTACCCACCCTACTGACTCCCATTGCAGTGAGACAAGCAGAGTAAATTTAGCGCACCATCCTCCGGAAGTGGGGGTTGGGGGTGGCCAGCGAGAGTCTCTGGTCCTGGGAGTGGCCGCCCGGGTGGGGGTGGGGGCATTTTTCAGAAAACGCCCAGAATGATATGAAAACCGAGCTAACCCAATTCCCACTGAGGCCCTGGCCCGAGGCAAGGGGGTGGGGGGTGGCCAGCGAGTGCAGGTTCGGGACCGGGTAGATGAGACGCCTTCCTGTCGGCCAGCAGGTGTGAGCAGGGCCTGGGCCCCAGGGCGCTAGCGAGGGGGACGCAGGGTGCCATCTGCTGCATGCACTTGGCTTTCCAGAGCGCTCGAGGTAAGCGAGGATTTAACCCTGGCCTGTGCCTCGGCTCCCGCGGCCGGGTTGGGGCAGAAGGCTCGAACACAGTTGCTGAGCGCGTCCTTGGCTAGCCCGGGAGGGAGGGCTGCCGTCGCCGCTGGGGAAGAAAACCTGCTCCGAATGGCAGCTCCGCTGCGCCTCCTGCCTGCCCCCACCCCCCATTCGCACGTCACTCCCGAACTCGGGATTGACGTGGGAAACTCGGGATTACCTAAATTCCCGCCCCGGACTTGGAAGGAAATCCCAAATTCTGGCAGTTTCCCACTTTCCCTCGGTCGTTCCCGGAATCCCAGGGGAAACCCGGCCGGCTCCGCGTGCCCCTCCACCTCCCTGCGCCCGCAGCCAAGCCGAGGAACTCAGTTTCCCCGGCCTTTGCCCTTCCTGGCTGCCTGCCGCCGGCAGTGTCCAGGTGGGGGAGGAGCAAAGGGGGGCTGATGGGGAGGGTCCAAGTGCGAGGTGCCCCCCCTTGCAAAAATGTAACAAAAGTACTGTAAATTACAATACAGTTAAATCCCACCCTCCTCTCCGAATCTGTCGCTCCCCGAATCCTGCTTGGAGATGCCGGAGGGGAGGTTGGGTGGAACCCGGAAAGGGCATCCAGCGCAAAATGACGCCCTCTCCTCCCACTTGCGACTTAATTCAGTCTAAAAGTTCGCTATTTACAGGCTGCACCGGCCACCGCGGTCCCCGCGCCCGCTTCCCAGGGCGAAGTGAGAAGGGTCCCCACGGCGCCTGGCGGCGTGTCTGGACGCTGCCCGGGGTTCATTTAAAGAGCCCACACACCGCAGGCAGCCGGAGAAGGTCGTGGGAAGCCCCGAAAGCGCCCACCCGCAGCAGCGGAGAGAGCGGCTCTGCGGTCCGACCATGTGAGTGCGCACTTGACCCCGCTCGGCCCCTGCGCCGGGGCTGGTGGACGCGGGGGGAGGCGCCGCCACTCCACCGGCGTGCCCGCCCTCCGTGTCTTGCTGGGACCCCCGCCTCCTCCCCTCTAACGACGGACGCCCAGCTCCTTTCTTCTCCCTCCCTCTTCCACGTCTCCCTTTGCGCGTTCTCTCTTTCAGTGTTTCTGACTCTCCCCTGCTCCATCCGAACTTCCAGCTGAGTTTGCCTCTGTGCGCAAACACGACTGGACTGGCCTTTACGTGGGAGGCGGGCTGGGCTGGGCTGCGCCTGTGGGTTTCACAAAGCAGAAAACTGCGCGGGGCTTAGGGTGGAGGAGGCGCGGGATGCAGGGCGCCTGGAGCGGGACCCCGAGCTGAGCTGAGGGAGGGGTCTGGCGCCTGTGGATAGAGACCCTGCTTTCCCCACCCCCAGCACCCACTGCGGGTCGGGGAGGCAGTGCTCCGGAAGCCTCACCTTTTGAGACCGTCCCTCTGTGAGGCAGGGGCAGTTGTCTTCCTCAGGACCTCAGCACCCCCCGGGGTGGAAAGGAGAGGAGGCGGGCACTGGCTGAGGCGAGCCGAGAAACAAGGTCAAGGTCAGGTTCCTAAATTCCAGGTAGAAAAGGGTGGGCGCTGCGACGCCTTTTCCCCTGCAGAGGCTTCCGACAGCACTTGTTTGCAGAGGTGGCAAAGGCGCAAGTGTATCTAGTTGGTCTGTGATCCCTGGGCCTTGACCTTGGCCTCTTTTTTCTAAATGGCAGAGCCTTAAATGACACTTCTGTGTTTTGAAACTGAGGCCTCGAAGGGGCGGGGAGCAGGGCCAGCTCGAGCCATCGCCGAACTCAAGAAGAGAAGCGCTAAGGTGCGGGGTCCGCGGCGCAGGGAAGCCTGTGTGCGCCCTGCAGTGGTCAGGCGGGTTTATCTGCGGCCGCGGGCCTGAGACTCCGCAGGGTGGGTCACACCACCCTTCCCCCCCAGAGCCAGGGCAGGGTATCGGGGGAGGGACCGGGGAAGGTCGTGATTGAAAATACCCCGAGGCTTCGAAGCATTTGGGGGGAGATCAGAGCCCCAGTGCGGACGTGAGGAGCAGTTAGGACTCCCCGAGGAGAGAACTGAGGCCTCGCCTCTGACGTGTGTGCACGGCCCCGGGTCACCCCCAGATTTCTCCTCTCACAGTGGATATCGCAGTTGGAATCCCCCTGTGGCCGCATCCCCAAAGCACTCAGTCTGCCCCTGCGGAGGGGCCTGTTTCCATCCCGAGTCCGCGAGGCGCGCCTGGGCTCACACTGCAGGGACAGGCTGGTTCAGGAGGGCGGATGGGGCGCTCCTCCCTGGCCTAGAGCTGTCCGGATCCTCAGCCCAGCCTGCCCTAAACAGCTTTGGAAAACTCAGCCGCCACGTTCCAAGGAGAAGCTACTGTTCCTGGGCTGCAGGAGGGGCCAGGAGCCCATGTTCAAGGTGGTACAACTTTACAGCCCGGAGCTGGCGGCAGGAATCGCCGGTGCCGGGGCTTCCCCACCGGAACTGCGGGTGTTCGCGTCTCTCTCCCCGCCCCCACGCCCGACAGTGAACGCCTCGCAGCTCTCTTGTCTCTGGCTTGTCTGGGCATCTAAATCTTTCCAGAAATCCTGGGAGGAAGAAGCGGAAGGAAGGAGAAGTTAACAACAACAACAACAAAAAGATGGGAGCTAAGAGGAAATGCGAGAAAACTTGTGCTAAGAGGAAAGGTTTGGTTAAAAAAGAATGACCTCTAGCTGACCGGTTTTCCTCCGCTTCTGCCTTGAGGAGAACAGGATGTTTCCAGAGAGCCGTGGAGTAAGCTCAGACACACCCCTCCCCAAGTTCTCTGGCCTAGGGGGCGGGGGCGGGGGCGGGGGGGGGGTGGGGGGGCAGTGGATGCCTGTCCCCTGCACATGGACTACCTTGCACTTCTCAGGTTCCCCAGCTCCTGACCCTCAGCTGTGTGGAAATACCCTGCCCCAGTGTCCTAAAACACGCGTCCCTCAGGAGCTGGCCAGAGCCCTAGAAGGCTGGCGAGGCCTCTCTGCAGCCCCTGAGACTCTGTCTGGACCGGAATAGGGGGCTGGAAAGTGGGCACGGTGAGCTAGGCTTGGCTCTATGGTGTGAGGGGCGTGCTCATTGACATCGCCCTGGTTTTAGGCATCTTCCTGCCTCTGCCGGTCTTAGAGCTTGGGAGCTCCCCTGGCTCAGGGAAGCAAGGTGCACGTGAGCTCCGTCCTCGCTCCCCGTGCTGCTGCGCTGCCTGACCCTTCCAGCCCCTTCTCTCCTGGCTGCAGAATCTTCCCTGACCCCGCCCTGTTGCGTAGCTGCAGGCAGGGCCTGGAAAGGAGGACCCTGCCCTCTCCTCCTCAGTGTGAGTACAGAGACGTCCCACCACCCAGACAACACCAGAGAGTTCACTTTGTGTGCATGGGAAGACGTGAGGGCGGGGGGGTGCACCTCTGCACCCCCCTAGGAACTAGTGAAGGGAAGAAGGAATTCCACTCTCTCCGAAATTGCTTCTGTTGTCAAGGGACTCTGGGTAGTGGCGGGACAGGGACTGTCCTTGTACAGACTCTTCAGGTGTGCGACCTCTGTGCCCCAAGAAGGGGCAACGAGAGGGAAACGATGCAGGGGAGCTGGCAGCAGGGGCTGCCGGGGCCGCCTGTGGGGAGTGGGCCTCGTTCTGGCGAGATGGCCTGGGGTTATGGTTGGAGACTCGGGTCACCCTTTTACGAGTACTCAGAGCATAAACACAGGACAGTCCCCGAGTTGTGCTTTTCCTGGTGCCAGGAGCTGCCGAGTCACCAGGGGTGGGATGACCGGCTCGGTGGGTCCACGCGAGGAGAGCTGTAGGAGCCGGTCCGTCTTCCTCAGCCGCACCTCCAAGCCCTTGGCCACCATCCTGTCCCCTGCACAGTGTGGCGGGCCATCTGGGGACTGAAAATGGCCTGAGGGGCGACTCTAGCCACCCCTCCCACCTCCCCAGCGGGAGCTTTGACTTTGGAAACAAGTGGTCCTGCCGGACGTGTGTGCGTGGGAAGGGCAATGGCCGCTTCCCCCAGAGATGGAGCAGTTTCTGCCCAGAGCCCCGCAGTCTTCCTGGGGCCGGCAGCACCCGCCACGCCACACGGTCATTCCCACCCCGTGTGTTCTCATAGAGCCGCTCTCACTGAGACGTGGGAGCTCGGAGGGGCCGAGCGCGGTCTCCTCGCAGGAGTTTCTTGCGGGACTGAATGAATGGACACCTGTGTGGGCAAAGGGCAGGGACCTGAAGGGCAAGTGGCGGCCGTGAGGGAGGACCCACGGGAGAGCAGAGTGACTTTGTTAGACAAGGAACCACCCCGTTTTCCTCTTGGGTCTCGTCGGTGTGACTCCACTTTCCCCTGAAGGGAAGGACAGAGTTCTCCGCTTATGTGACTGTTTTGGCCACATGTTCCGATGTCTGCTCTGGCCGAGTGTTTTCCAGATTTGCCCATCGAACACACATGCCGCCTGCTAAGTCTTCTGGGCGCCCCTCTACGCGACTTGACTTTGACATAAAATACTGCGTAAGCATTCATTTTCCTCAAGCTCTTGGTCACCTTCAACAGGCTGGTTCCAGTCTCCGTATTTCTCAAATTTCCTTATCATAACAGTACAAGAACCACACAGGTTTAGCTTCTCTAAGACAGGGTTACTTGGACTACAATTCTCCAGGCAGTTCTGGCTAAAACCACATTTGCTTTTACCTAAGCGAGACACATACTTGAGATTAAAGTGAGGGCCATTCTATAAAATCTGAATTATTCAAATATTTGCTTTTTTGTTCTACCTGTTTAGAATAAACCTGGTTATATTATCGTGTAAACAGACATGTCATAAAAGATAAACATGACTTTTTATGCAGAAAT
Organism: Phyllostomus hastatus; assembly: GCF_019186645.2. Lineage (NCBI taxonomy): Eukaryota > Metazoa > Chordata > Mammalia > Chiroptera > Phyllostomidae > Phyllostomus > Phyllostomus hastatus. The sequence continues at coordinate 16,867,383 of NW_025333607.1, forward strand.
TTTCCTTGAGATATAAAAAAGTAAGCTCAGGAAGGTAACCTCATTTCAGGAAACTGAACATTTGAAATTCATTGTCAACTAGACTTACGTTGAAAACTTCCCGTTAATTTCGGCATGCTTTTTTGACAGTTTTGTCCTCTGAATCTGCCACCAACTGCTTAGCAGGTATGTAATCAAGTAAGATATCTCCCAAATTAAAAAAAATAATTCAGTATTTCCCTTTGTATAATCTAATGGACAGGAAAGTTTGCAGCTCAGAAAAATTAAGTTTGGAGCATAAAGTATATTCACCTGACCCATTTATATAACCTCTGTTTTTATTGTTAACACTTCAGTAGTAGAAAAAGACATTTTCAGAAGAAAATATGCCTTCTTCTGAGGAGAAGCTTATTGAATAATTCGTTTCTCTCCAGTATTCTTTATTTTTCTAGCAGATATATCATTGTTTCCTATTTACTTATGTCAATTAAGGGAAGATTTAAATGACCGATTTATGACACCTCATATCCCTCCTCATACCGGAATCATCTCGATATTCTGTCATTTCAAACCATATGTTTGAATGTCGTTTAGAAGGAAGGAGGTTCCTGTAGATGTTCATTACTCGGTGATGGCCAGATTGGCTAAACCGCTTGGAGGTGGAGAGGGACCATCAGAGAGGTTGAACTTTGCACTGGCAAACGGACAAACCGAAACAGCCCCCGATGAGCAAAGGCCTAGTGATAAATGACACAGTGGAGTAAAGGGAGCGAGGACGACATGTCGGCCAGCCCCCCGTCTCCCATGGGAGTGTCCTGCTTACGACCAGCTGGGTGCCATTCCTCTGGACGGGCAGGAGAAGTGGCTTGCTCTTCCCACTTGGGTTCAAAGCCAGTATTTTTTTTTAATGAGGTAAACTTTCAGATACCATAACATCTGACACTTTAACCATTTTACAGCCCACAGTGTAATGGCTTTCTACTCCATTGACAATGGTGTGGAACCGTCACCACTGTTTCAGCCCGGAACATTCTCAGCATCCCGAAAGGAAGCCCGGCACCCATTAAGCAGTCAGTCCCCGTGGGTTAGCCTGTTCTGGGCATCTTAGAGCTCACTCGTGTAACACCGGGCCCTTTGTGCCTGGCTTCCTTCACTTATCATCGTGTTACCTAGGCTCATCCGTGTGGTGGCAGGTGTCGGGGCTCTATTTCTCTTTGTGGCCAAATAATATTCAGTTTAATAGGTAGACCACATTTTATTTAGATACTCCCTAGTCGATGGGCATTTTTTCTGGGGTTTTTTTGGCTATTCTGAATAGCCAAAAACGTGTACGTGGGTGGCTGCTGTGACCATCCACATGCGGGCTTTGTTGGAGCGCAGGTTTTCAGGTCTGTTGGTAAACACCTAGGAGTGGGGTTGCGGGGTCAAACCGTGAGTCTGCGGTTAACTTTTTGGGGCATCACCAAACTGCTTTGCACAGTGGCCACCCCACCGTACATGTGTGAGGTTTCCAACTTCTCCACGTCTTTGCTAGCATTTATTTTATTCTCCATTTTTTTCTAAATTTAATCATACTAGTTGGTATAAGTGGCATCTCACTGTGGTTCTGATTTGTATATTCCTAATAAGTAATGATGCTAATGATCTGTTTGTGTGCTTTTGGCCATTTGAATATCTCCTTTGGAGAAATGTCTGTTCATGGTCTTTGCGCATTTTAAAGCTGGGTTGTTTGTCTTTTCACTGTTGGGCCGTGGTGGTTCTTTATATATTCTGAATATTAGACATTTATCAAACACGTGATTGCAAATATTTATATTTTCTCCCATTCTCTGAGTTGTTTTTTGCTTTCTTGATAATGTACTTCATAAAAGTTTTTGACTTCTGATAAAGCCCAAATTACTAGTGGTTATTCTGAACATCCCTCAGATTAAACAGAACACAAAAGACAATGCCTTGATCAAATGCAGATTACCAGGGAGTCTGGAAAGTTTCCGCTGTAGTTCAAGAACAGCAGACAGTTAAGGTGACATTGATCTTTGTCTTTGAAGACATCCTAGGTCATTCAGATAAGATGTCAACCCTGGTGAATGACATCTTTCATCTCAAGATGACAATATTTGTGTGTGTGTATGTGTGTGTGTTTAAATGATCACCATCCAATTCATCTACCGAGAAACTTCAAATAGTTTCTTATGTTTAAATAACATTAAGGATCTGCCTTAAACCAACAACAACCAGGAAGATCAAAAGCTTGACAGGCTGTTCCTAACTTAGCACTTTCTAACGCAGCCACCCTCAGGCCTGTGTATCAGGTTCCTGGGAGAAAGATCTTGGAGCCAGGACACAAGAGAAGCTGCATTATTGCAAAACACATTAAAAGCCAAAAATGAGTAAAACAGTAAGAATATGAATGGGCAGTGTTGAATGTAAAGGCTTTGCCTATTCTCTCAAATTGGCTGTTTTGGGGCAATTCCTTTATGAATTAGAAATAACCAAACAGTGGTTCGAACCCAATTTTCCATCTCATTTAATTATTTAGCTATTGAGTAAGAAGGCTCATGGTGAACCCTGGTTTAGATGTCTCGGATTCTGTCCACCGGAAGTCTTGGGCCAGCTTCCGGCATCTGTCATCTCACAGAGCATGTGACCGGGCAGCTCCTGGGCACTTGGTAAACGTCCACGCGCACCGTTCCTGCCCTGGGAACAAGCAGGGCTGTCGTCTCGAACGGTCCTGAAGGATCCTCAGGGAAACTCAGTTTCCCATCTCCGTCCCCCAGTTACGGTGGGGGAAAAGAAGTAGAATAATGCGTGCAAACCTTGTAAGTCATTTCAAAGTCTCAGTGTGTGTCTCCTTGCTTATGTAGCAGTCAAACAATATATCAGGTATTGTCCTAAGACTTAATGATATTAAAAAGTACATTCTCGAATACCCCTGTAGAGAGAGGTGCTATAGCTTTTCCCCATTAAAAATGTAGAGCTTTCAGATGAACAGCACAGTCTTACCATACTAATTGATTCCAGAAACATTTATTGAGTGCGTATTATGTGCCAGACTTCTCTTGAAACATGGGACGTCTAGGAATGCTGGGGTGGCATTACTGCTTTCTCTCCTGGCAACAACCAGCGGTGGCCAGCTGTCGCTGTCGTCTTTAAATGGGTTCACCCAATTGACTTGATTCGTTTCCCTGTTTCCCTGCCCGAGCCCTGCATTCAACCCATGTGCTACTGCCGACAGGATGCCCGGGCAGGCAAACAGGTCACGATGGAAGCATTGAGCAGACAGGCAACAACACAGAGAGCAGACACGGTGCATGAATTCGGGTCTGCGGAGTCGTCTGGCTGCTGTCGGGAGTCACGAATCCGCGAGCCACTGAGACTCGACGGGCATCCACTGAAGGCGTGAGCTGTGGAACACGCACTCAAGGGGTTAAAGCCAGAAAGGTGCGAAAAACAAACACACAAAACGAGTATCAATTAGTACATAAGAAATAGAGTAAAAGTCCCACTGATTGGAAATCTTTAATAATTAGTCTTTTGGGCAGAGGTTTTTCAGGTGCAGGGTTGGTTTTTTATGCACAAAAGGTAAATAACAAGCAATATCAATCAGATCTGTTCCAAAGGCAGACTTCAACATATGCCCCGAAGTTGTGAAACAATCAATAGTATGTCTAGTGTTTTCGCAGGATTCATGTGATCTGATTGAGCAGCGTTCGCAGCAATCACCAAGGGCTCCAAGCACTGGATGGAGAGAGAATCACCTACACCCTATCACCTACACCATATCATCATTACGTGTCGTAGTACACCCTAGTTTTTGAACAGAGGTCCATTATTATTCATGGGGATGCTTGGTAAACCAGAACCTCACTCTGGGAAATAAATACACAGATGGCAACCAAAGCATTTACCCTAGCCGTTTGCCCACATAAGAGGGAAGGAGGAGGCCAGGGTCTGAAGGTCCGGTGCCAAGTGGAGGAAAGATTTTTACACTCTGTGTGTTGCGGCCAACGCCACGCAGCCTGGCCCTCGCTGCCGTGTGGCCAGCACTGGGCCCGTAAGCTCGAGCCACCCGCTCTGATGGCACGGATGAGTGCAGCACCGGGGTCCAGCCTGTTTGTACGTCTTTAAGTAACAGCAGAAACTCCTTCTGGGTTTAACGCTGGCTAAGACGCTGTTTAATCCCAGAGAATGCCAACATATGGGTGAGTCTAGTGACTCCTTGTACAGTGTGCACTGAAGACCCGCTAGGTTTCAGGGCAGAATTTTACAAATGCTGTCTCCTCATACAAACCTCCGAGACGGATGGCTAGGCAGCGGGGCAGGAGGGAGGTTAAGAGAAGACATGCGATCAGTCCCCTGGGGAGGAGAGTGAGATTACTGCCCTTGCCCACACAAGGGGTCAGGGTGCCGATCCCAGCCTTGAACCCAAGTCCTGACCCCGAGCCGAGGGCTCCCTTGCCACGGCGTCTCTCCACCGGCGTGGCCGAGTGTGCGTTGCACCTGAACACCTGTACCAGTACGACTTAGGATGTTTGCGTAACATGCAGAGTCCTGGTCCCTGCTCCAGGAATACCGAATTCCTAGGACTCGGCATTTTAACAGTTCCCACAGCAGATTATTACACGCAGTAAATTTTAAGCATAGTTGGTCTTGATACTAAAAATCTTCAAATATTGGGTTCACTTAATCAGGCACTAAGACGAGATAGCTCGAAGGGGAAGGAGAAAACCGTGAATGCCGGCGAACTCTTAATAGTTCCCTCGCAAGTGGGTTTTCAGTAAGAGTCTCAGGGATCATCCCGTTTGGGGAGGCTTGTCCCTCTCCGAAGTATCCCACAGAGGTGTGATGTTTCGATCGCATGGCTGTGTGAAGCATGCTCTGTGGGCCTGGCGCAGACATGGGGTGTGTCGTAAACACAGAATCCCCGGGGCTGTTCTGCTCTCACACCCCGGAGAGCAGCGAGCTAGGCGGTGGGCGGGCGTCAGGCAGGAGCTCGTGTCCAGGGTCCCGGTGGCTCCGGGCTGTCCTCAGAGGTTGCCCTGGGAGTGAACTGGAGTTTGGGGGGGATCCTGGCAGTGCCTCTGACCTCTCAGCTGGGGAGTCATTACGGCAGAGAATTGTTCCGGGATCCTCCAGGCATCTGGGGCCACCGTGGCACACTGGGTGTGGGAAGAAGAGTGCTGGTGGGGGTCCCAGGTCGGGCTCCCCCCACGGAAGGCTGCGTGTCATCCGAGGGGCACTGGCCTTTGCCTTGGCGCTTGCAATCAGATTATGTGCTGAAACACACCTCCTGTCCGTGTGCTTAGTTTGAACAAGAAGTTGCTGGGAGAGGGCAAACACAGGCCCTTACAGTGGGCCGTCCGGGCCAGTCCCTCCCGGGTTCCCCTTTGTTCTTCGTCTTGTCCTCGGGCGGTGGCTTTCTCTAAACAGAACAAAGTGACTTGGCCAGAGCTCAGAGAGCTCAGAGGAGCGCGCTCACCTGACGGTCGGATTGCAGCAGTTCGGGTGTTGACATTTATCAAATTACCCGGAGAACCGCCACCACGCCACCTCCGTCCGTGCCCGCGGAGAGTTCTTGAGGAGGCCTCTTGAGAACTGTTTGTTTTTCTTAGCTATCATCATGTTTAAAGAGAAGTTGCCTTATTGTTTGTTAAGTACATGCTTTATTCATAAGCAGGTCTTACCACATTGCTTCCTCATGGATAGACAAAGTAAAATAAAGACATGTAGCCGAATTGTAATGATACAGGTCAACGCCACCTGAGTATAGGCATACTTGAGACAGGGAGACAATTGCCCTTTCTTCCCTTTGCCAGAATTGCCCAAAAGAGTTTTCTTTCTTTGTTAGGAGGTATTAAATCTCTGACTGTGGGTCTCTTACATTCAAAGTGTCGATTCAGTTTGCTAATTAATTTCTTTGAGCGAGAGGAATTAAATGCCATTACTGTCTTCATGGAGCTTACAGCTTGGGCAGCTTGGGGTAATCAGGAAGGGTAAGTCCCTAAATTATTGTAACGCCAAAGAAACATCTGATCGTGTGCTAAATACGGAAGTGCTGAGCGTAGCAGTGGTTGGATGGAGGTGTTGGACCTGGCTGTGAGATCGGTCTTTGAGCATGGGCCGGGGTGGGGTGAGAGCAGAGAAGAGAGGAGATGGGCTTAGGGTGTTATATAAAAAGGCAAGAATGTGGGTAGAGACACAGAAGTGAGAACACAGAGGGCCCGTTTGGGACCCAGGAGAAAAGTACTTAGGACGGAGAAAAATGGGGAACCAGCTGGGAAGAAGCCGAGACCCAACATTATTGAGGGCCCCTTAGACGTGATATGTGTGTTAGGTGTAGTATCTATTCATTTCGCCTATTATCCTCGAAACAAGCCGGGTAGACTGCGTTTGAGGCCGGGGTTCAGCACGAAGCATGTACCACTTCCATCGAGTGATGCTGCTAGCACGTGACTGCCGGGGGGGGGGCCCTCATTGCCCACGCCCCTTCGCGTCTCATAGGGCCTGAATGGTTGTGCCTGCCACTTGCAGGCTGAAGTGGGAGGAGGCAGAGGAGCCCCTCCGCTGTGGACCGTGGGAGAGAAAAGGCTATAAACAAAGTACTGTGAGATCCCAAGAGAGAAAGAGCCACAGGGCGGAGGAGCCTGCGTCCTGCTCAGTGTGCAGCTGGACTTCACGAAAATGAAACGAACTTGTAGTAAGCTACTGAGATGTGGAGATGGATCTTTATGGCCACTCGAGTTACCTTAATTAATGCAGAACTTATTACAGGCTTATATAATGCAGGTCCACAGATGTAACTTACTGCAAATCACATCCTTAATAAGCAGTGGAGGCGGGATACAAATCTAGAACAGGTCTGTCTCCAGAGTGATTCTTTGAAAATTTAATTCCCATGGGATTAACTGCTATCAGTACATTGACAGTATCAGTTCTCCACTGTGGGCCCCGGCCCCACCCTCATTTTGGAGGCACAGCCTGGTAAAGACGGTTTCCACCTGGATGTCCCTATCTGAAAGTCTGTATTCTTAGGGCATAAAATCAACTCTTTTACAGAAGGCTCCGATATGCAATAGATTAAATAGGCAGAGTTTTTTTTGTGTGGGGGTTTTTCTCCTGTTTGTTTCCCCGGAGACCCAAGTAGAAAGCTTATCCTGGCCTGTCTGCTTCGCTGGCCCTGTTGGTCCTTCCTGTAGTGTTTACCCGCCGTCCCTTACACAGGTCATTTCCATAGTCAAAGCCAGCCCAGCTCCTGCTCGTCTGAGAGGAAACTCAGGAGGACCAGTTTCTCTTAAGGAAATGACGCAGAGGCTGCCCTCCTGGGCTCCCGTTCCGCTCTCGAGACCTTAGCCAGGTGGTCACGCGGAGGCTGGGCGGTGTGGTTGCCAGTAGGTAACGATGCGCTCGGCTGAGAGGGAAGGTGACCATCATCCAGATGGTGACCACCCTCCAGACCATCTGGAGGGTGACCATCGTCCGGGCACAGAGGTTCTCAGACACTACACTCGGTGGCTCTCAAAACCCTCTCCGCCATCTCCCCACATGGACGTCTCGCGTTCTGGTGCTCCCCTGACTGGGCTCACGGGTACCCCCCCCCCCCCCGATGCCCGGGGACCAGGGTGACATCCTTTGACTCTCCCTTTCACCTTCCACTCCGCCGCCAGCCATTGTCATCCCTTAAGTGTCTTCGGAGACTGTCCGCTCCACTAAATGCCCGGTGCTGCCCCGCGCTGGGCCTTCGTCGCCTCTCCCGCGGACCGCAGGGTGACCGAGGCACTGGTCACCCCGTCTCCAGGATGAGCCTATCAAGGACACCCTCCACACTACCAGGAGGGTGATTTTTCTGAAATGCAAATCTGATGATCAGTTCCCTCCCTTTTTACAGCCCTTCAGTGATTTCCCATGGCAGGTGTCCAAATGGCTTTGCGGAACGCAGAAGGCCCTCGGTGGGTGGGTGGGTCCCCGAGTCCCTCCGGCCTCACATCTGACACTGCACCGCTCCTCTCCCCCACGCGACCACACCCGCGGCTTCGGTCACTCTGAGCTGTGTCTGACTGTTTGGTTTCTCTGTGTCTCTCTCCGCTCGTGTATTCCTCTGCCCAAAGGGCCATGATGTCTCTTTTAAGACCCGATACAGCTGACACCTCTACTTCGGTGACGCTACCCCAGCTCTTCTCGAAGCAAAGTTCATCACCCTTGCCTTGTTCTGTGTGACTTATCCCACGAGTGATGTCACCTATCTGTCCCGTTTGGGCATCGCACTGAGCACTGAGTGTGATGAGCGGACACAGACGAGGTCCCTGCCCTTGTGGAGCTGAAAATCTAGGGGCAGAGTTGGGCATTAATCAGATATCCCCACAAATGTGAGATTACAGCTGTGATCAGCGCCCGAAGAAGGAGAAAGGGGCACAGTGCGGAGCCCATGGTGGGAGGATTTGCCCTAACAAGGGGGTGCTGGGCGGACTCTCACCAAGCAAGTATGCTTCAGTGGAAACGTGGAAGATGAATTAGCCAGGCGAGAAAAAGGAATCGTAGGCAGAGGTAACAGTGAGTACAACAACTTCATTTAGGAGGGAATTTGGGATGATGGGGATGGAGGGGGAAGTTTCCCTTCACACTATTGAGGTCCATGAATGAGTCTGAAAGTTAAATGGACAAAAAACAGGAGGAAATCACAGGAATGTACTTACTACAAATTTTAGTGTGACTTGGGAACCTTCATAAGGAAATGCAGACCCATGGAAATGGTTAAGCCTGAGCATTTTTTTTTGGTAGGTGTGGTGGAGCATGGAAAGTCGTGGAGAGATGTGATAGGTGGCAGAGTCGGAGCAGGGCAGTGGCTGGGAGGCCGAGCCAGGCCCGTTCCTGTGCGCTCTGGGCGTCCCTGCACCTGGCAGACGAGAACGTTCCTTTCCTCCGGGTCCAGGGAGGGCCCCTCTCTCGGGAGGCGCTCAGGACTGCTTCTGGTGGGCGGGGGGTGGCCAGCAGGGGAGGGTCAGGGAGCCCATCCTGCTCCTGCAGTTGTCACAGACCCCCTTCAGCTTAAGAGACTCGGTGTGGCCAGGTGCACATCTGGGGGTGTGCGTCCTTAGAGCCCTCAGAATATAAGAAGGAATTAAAGCCCAGGGTTGGGGGGACATGGAGTGGGGCGGGAGAAGTAAGTAGGGACTAGGCTCTGAAGAACTTCCTAAGGCACATTAAGGAGCTTTTTCTTTATTCTAAGAGGCATGGAAAGCCGCTACAAGGAGACAAAGATGTGACCAGGTCTTTTTGTTTTGTTTTGTTTTAACGATTTCATCTGGGCTGCTGTGTGAAGAACGACTTTGAGGGTCAACCTGGCAGGGGACACTAGACTTGTGGGTTCAGGTAACAGACACGGATGTGTTGCCTTCGGGTTGTGATCACGGAAGTGAAGTAACCCCTGTTTCGGGTGAAACACAGTAGACGTGGCAGAAGGAGCTATCAGAGGTGGCTGCTGGGCCCCTGGGTGGCTGAGATAAGGAACCCGGGGAGACAGTGAGTTCGAAGAGAGCGCGAATGTTGAGGAGTCTCCGGGATATCTAGGAGGCGACGTTTCACTGTCTAGTGCGTGTATTTCTACTACCTCACACTCACCAGGTGATAATTGCTTTTGTGTGTATTCCTTTTTAATGGAACGTGAGCTCCTCGAAGGAGTGGAGCAGCATTTGTGTGTTATGATTATTCATCTTGTTCATTTTTGCATCCCCTGTGCCTATGGCTGTAATTTGTGTATACTATTTGTCCAGTAAGTGTCTGTAAATAAACGATCTCACTGAGCCCGGAGCCCACACACTTTCTCCCTCACCAGTAAGAGGAAGGGCAAGAAAACACTAGAAAGACGAGTTGGGGCACAACTGTCGAGTTTTAAATCCCTGGCTAAGGAGTTACATCAGGACACACAATGTAATTAAAGCTTGAGTGCACGTTACTTTCCGGTCCAACCTGAGTCTCAAATAATGCTTCTGTTATTTTAATCACCATATAATGTTTACTCAGGGGACATCGTCTCCCCTGTACGTCAAGTCCCGCCAGGCTACGGGAGAGCACGGAGATCATACCCCCACAGTGGACTCTGCCTTCACGGTGCGGGGTTGAGGGAAATGAGGGTGAATCTCCAGGAAAAGGGCTGGCAGATACAAAAGAAATATAACTCGGCCTGTTTCTTTGCTCACTGCTTTTCTTTTCTTCTGCCGTTGAAGGCGAGCGTTCAGTCACCAGGGCAGATCCAGGGAGGGGCTCAGGCCTGCACACGGCCCACCGCCGGGTCATTTTCACAGCGTGGACGGGAAGGAATCGGTGTTGAGGGCCACTGCTGCTGTTCGGAGTCAGTGGGAGAACAGGGTTTTGCGTCTGCTGCATTGAGTCCTGGCCACACCAACAGCCTCCGTCTGCGGCGAAAAAGGTCTATAAGTGCCCTGTGATGGGTTTGGGAGGCGGGGCCCTTAAAGTTGGCTCGTGCACGACCTTTTCGGGGTCTAGTTTGTGCACAGTGATGAGTGGAGCAGCTGTAGTTTCATGAACCCAGATGGGGATGAGAGCTTCTCTCCTCATCCTGAAACTGGGTCAGCCATCCCTTACTGGTGTATTCAAACTGTGTGCTTATAGGGCCCCACACCACACCTGTCTCACCCCCACAGGGAGTATGCAGACAATCGAGGCCAAAGTGCATGTTTTCCCCTTTCATATGCACGTGTGTACAGGCGTGTATCTGGGTATGTTCATCCTCTTCCTGTGAAAAACTGTAACTGAGCAGAGGGGATGGTGGTCGGCTCCGATGAACCCACGCTTCGTCCTGTGCCTCTTCACGAGGGGGTAGAACTGAGAGTCATGTGACCGATGGCCCAATCAGATTGATTGATTTTAATGACTTGCTGTGGCCAGTATAACTAAACGTTCCTCCAGACGCTGAGGCCAGGTCCACTCATTGCAAAGGGTGGATCCAGAAGTTAGTCATTTCAGGCCACAGCGATGGCCAAGCTGTGCGTCCGTCTGAGAGCTGTCAGTGTTTGCGCTAAGGAGTTCAGGAGAGTGGCTAAGAGCCCAGGACCCAGAATCAGGTCTGCCTGGGTTCATTTCTTCCTCTGGACACCAGTGGTGGAGCCTGGGTCCAGTCACGGGACTCTTCGTGTATCCATTTCCCCACGTTTAGAACGAGGTTAGTAGTATCCTTGCTGCATAGTGCTGTTGGAGAATTACAAGCATTGATATTGGTAAAATGCTCTGAAGTGGGCCTGGAGCACAGTAAGAGCTAAACGGCTTCCAGCTACTGTTACAGTATTAGGAAATGCTCAAGCTGTGGGCTCTAGAGAGACAAAGACAGATTTGTAAAAGCAGGGTCGGTGCACCTTTTGGTCAAATGTAAAGAATTTTGAACTTTTTGGCAAAGCATTAAATACTCATTGTCTGTTTAACCTTTTAAACTGACTCATTTTCAAGGCCACTTTCTAGAAATTTTCTCTGAAAGTATTTCAAGTATCAAGAATTGTTCTAGAGGAGTTGAAAATGTGGGTGTCATTTAATGAAGGTGAAAGACTTCCAGGTGATTTTGTTCTATGGGAAGAAGCCAGAGAGAATTTACTAGCCTGGACATGGAAATGGGTTTATCGACAGTTGTCATGACATCAGCTGTTTATTGAGGGTTTACTGTGTCACAGGAACTATTTTTAATTTTACTTAATTCTTTAATTTCATTTAATTCTTTCAACGTTTAATTTTATTTAATCCTCACAAAATTCCATGAAGCATTGTTATCTGTTTCTTTTATATTGCTAACGTGGGCCAGAGAGAGAGAATGTGGCTTTTCAAGGTTCCAGAGCTGTTCAGTAGCAGAATCGGGATTTGAACCCAGCTATGACAAAGGGCAACGCCAGCCTTTTTAACCTCTGGGATATATTTTTCCTTCTATGCTACCACTGGTAGTAATAACTGTCATCAGTATGACATGTAAAACAGCTTCAGTGCCCTGTGAATTGAGCATTTGAAGTCCAAGTTGTACAGATAAGAAGATTGGGGCTTAGCGAAGTTGATAGATCCGCTCAGGATTATTTGACTATGGTGCATCCTATTCGTAAGGCACCAAATTCCCCAATTTGTCCGTAACCATCTAAGACTAGATATTCTTGCCAATTCCAGACTTACCATGGACCCAAGGGGCTGATACAGGGAGAGAGAGCCAGCAGAAACACGTGTGGGAAGGGTTAGGGTCACAGACGGGGCCCAGCAGCAAGGGTGTGGCGAGAACGCTGACCTGTAACCACCCCGCACTCACTCTGCAGGTCACAAAATGCGTGACGTGGTTGCCACATTCTCCGTGACGCGATGACTGTCTCCTTTAACTTTCTGTTTTTTTAATTAACGACATCAACAGTATAAGAGGGAATATCTACATTAGGCTTCAGTAAGAGTATTCTGACAGTACGGGTGTCCAGACACCAAAAGGGTATGAGGAACCGCTTTCCTGCAAGTTTGTAAAATATGACGTTCCTGCCCCCTCGCCATGTGGTGTTGTAAACAGGTGTCATCAGGTCCAAGCGCTCAGCTTTTGGGTAAAATTAGTCCAGTCGTTACGACAGGGGTTAGCTCACTCCTTTAACCACATCAGGAAAATCATGGGTTGTTATTAGTTTGGTTTGAGTTAGAGGCAGATCATTAGACTCGATTTGGGGACTTGCCAGCAAGGTGACAAGCAGAGTTAGGATCTGCCAGCGATTGCTGTTACCCATGCTGTTGGCTTTGCACACTCCTCTCAAGATAATTAAGATATTTATATCTATAAAATGGAAAAGTGCCTGTCTTAATCTATTTCATCTACAGCACCTACGGAGAATCCAGACACTCTAACAGGCTGAGTAGGAGATCAGGATCTTGGGAAAATACACACATTAATAAGTCTTTCACTCAGCCTTCCCTCCTCTCTGTATCCACCTAGACCAGAGATGACACTGAGAAATAGTCCACGGATGAGAAGTCAGCCTGCTGTTCATTCGTTCATTCATTCATTCATTCATTCATAAAATTTACAACAAGCAGCTGCTAAATATCAGACAATGTGTGCTGTGTAGGGAATGAAACAGACAAAAGTCTCTGGGCTAATACAGCTCATATTACAGTGAATGATGCAAGTAGGTAACTACAGAGGGATATAATATTATGATAAGTCCTATGAAAAAAGGTGAGGGGCAGGAGTAGGAAATGTTTGGGAGGTCGAAATTCAGAACAGGAGGGCAGGGAAGGCATCCAAGAGAAAGTGACTTTTGACTTCAGAGCTGAAGGGAGTGAGGAAGGCAGCCCCACAGGAGTCGGGGGGTGGGGAGCGTTTCAGGCAGAGGGGCACAGCAAGGTCAGAGGGGCCGTCGGAGGACCACGCCTGGCGCATGTGGGCTGGGCAGACAGTGAAGCTGGAGCACGGGGAACAAGTGGACAAGTACAGGGGACTCCTCAGAGGGGTGATGAGGTGGGGGGTGCGCAGACCACGTGGGCCCTGTAAGTCACAGTCTGCACAGTTTGACTTCCTGTCATACCCAAACCAGGGGGGTGGGGACCGATAGGGAGGAGCTGTTCTGAAACACGCATGAATGAGACTCTTCATTTCAACTGGCATCTATTGAACACCAGCCACATGGCATGCATTGTGCTTATGCTGGAGGTTCCTAGAAGGAAGATAAATATATTCCCTTCAAGTTATTCAGTCTGGCACGAGAGAGAGAGACGAGGAGACACTTAAAGTGCTGTGCCCTGAACTCTGTATGGCTGCAGACTTGGAGCAGACAGACAAAAGTATCAGGGCTCTTCTGGCCCCACTTGGATGGGGGGCCTTCCTGAAAGGCTCGAGCGGACACAGCGCTGACTCCGGCAGGTAGGACGCTGAAGCCAGGAGCCACCTGGGTAAACTTCAAGGACAGACCCATGTGATGGCTTGAACACTGAGAAGTCACAGCAAACATCAAGGTCAGGGACTCCCTGGGGTCAACAGTACGCTGGGTTGGGAGGATGAGGCCCAGGAGAGGCAAACCGGCGATGGCTGGCTGCTATGGTTCTGAGCAAGCAGAGGTCCTGTGAATCAGGAGGACTAAAGAGTAAAAGGCAATCAACTCATGAAAACCCAAAGAGACAAGGAGATTTAAAGGTATTTCCTTAACACAGGGTGGTGGAGCAGTTTCAGCTCACTCCGATAACCTGGGAGTTACCTTTCGGAGTGCTATGCTGAGACCGGGTTTGGCATGTGTATGGGCTACGGTGACTGATTGGCAGTATCTGCCTGCATGCCTGGGCTGGGCGGGGCTGGGCTTGGCCATCTCTGTGCCCTGTAGTTGGCATCTGTGGCCAATCTGATGAAAAGGAGGCTGGCCCATGGATTCTTGGACGTGACCTTGAACATCCCTCTACTGAGCGACAGAGCAGGCTAGATGATGCGGCTTAGAATTTGATACCATTGGAGCAGGGATGATTTCCCCCTTAAAAGGTCAGGGTTCCCCTCTCTTAACTTAAAGACCCTTTAAGGATATGGTGTGTTCTGGAAGCTAGAAATTAAACCCCTCCGGGTTCAGTAACCCCAGAGCTATTTTATGAACTGCGATCATTTTGCCACTAGCCTCCATGATTTTTTTGCCTTTTTATCCACTCTTTTTTTTTAAAAAAAAACAACTTTGTTAACATCATCTGCATCATCCCCTCGACTTTTTTCCTTGAACATTGGGTAACTGTGGACTTCCTTCCACGCAGGGCACTTGGCCGCGTGGCCACGAGGGCTGGTGGGGTGGCTGAAAGCAGCCCCCCATGTGACCCAGGGCAGGGGCGTTTCTGGTGGCGTGGCGAGATGTGCAGTTTAAGAAAGGACTTAGGTAGATTTCAATAGGGCACCTGGCAAGCGTCTCCCCCTTTACCACCATTAAAAATTGAGAATGTCTGCTATTTCCCAGACCTCTTTGGTGATACACCCAGACCTGCTGGTGGCTTCATCCAGTTCGGCCCAGAACCCCGGCGAGCAAACACGTCTGAACACACTCACTCGTTGTGAGGGAAAGCACCCGGGCCTGTCCTGCCTGCCCGGGCCGGAGCCCGTCTCTGCAGGCGCCGGCCGGAGCGCGTGGACAGTGTGCAGTTTGTGGCCGGTGTGCGGCGGGGTTTCGCTCAGAGCAGCCCTGCCCAGCCCCCCGAGTAGAAGGAAGCTCTCCTTCCTGTGTCCTGTTCTCTCAGAATATTCTTTTCACGGGTTTACTCGGATGGATTTCCGAGCACTTTGGTGGGCAAATCAAGCCCATGCTTGGCTCCTGTCCCAAACCCCTCTGATGGGTAGAGTCCTCGCCTTTTAAACAGCCCCCGCTTCACTTGCAGGCACGGGCTCGCAAGTACCCGGAGTTTCAGCTTACGTGCCCATGCAGTCTGCTGTGAGTACGGCATTGCCGTGCTTGTTTAAACGGTGCATTTGGCTTAATTAAGTGGTGCCCTCGTGAGCCCCCTGAGCTGTGGGGAGCTGTGGAGTCCCGGTGGCCGGGAGATGGCCTGTGTAGGAGCAGATGGAGAAGGACTGCGAGGAGGCAGCCTCCGGGACGAAACCCGAAGGGTGACTGGGAGCTTGACAAGAGGAAATCGTGGGGGGTTTGGGAGACACCCCTGGGCTTGGACACAGCGGCAACTGTGTCTGGTTTTGTTTGTTCATTTTGTTTTGTTTTCTTGCATAGGATAAGATTTTGTATGGCAAAAAAAAAAAAGGAAGGAGGGAAGGGAAAAAAACAGGAAATTTCTTTTTAATTGTAGAGAGACTTGAATACCCATTTGAGGTGTTTGTTTGTGATTTGGTAAGTTCTGGGGAAGTACTGAATTTTTAAGACATAGCAGTGGTATTACCAGAGTCAGGAATGGCAAGCTTTAAATAGAGTTCATCTCAAATGGCCACTCTGTTTATGAAGATTTTTATCTATAGAAGCACATAAATATGTACATATAAATTTCCACAGCCAAAGGAAAAGGTTGTATTTTATGGCATAAAATTATATGTTTTTGGCTCTGACTCAGCAGTCATAAAATCTAACTATTTCCAAGCCTAAGAAAGATGGAAAATACTTCATAACATCTTAAATAATTGTATGGAGGCCAATCTCATGGCCTTGTGCATAAGTAGCTAACACTGAATTTAGGGGAGTTTTTAAATATATATTTTAGCATTAAGTTTGGATATGGAAACAGACCATATATCTGATCAGTAACTTCTCTGTGAACTTCCCGTCTTCACTGTCTACAATGAAATGCTCGTATATGCATTTAAATGCAACTATTAAGGGGAACTTGAGCCTTTTGCCTTTTCCTCTGTCTGTTGCCTAATAAAACAGACTTTCCAAATGAAGGCCAAGGGCAAAATCTATGTATAAGTTTTGGCTCCCGGGTAAAAGATGACTGGAGATCGCATAGGACCCTCCACCAAGGAAGCACTGACATGGAATTCCGACGTGAATAGTTATACTTGCAGCTTGAATGCTGGGTGACATCGCTACTAATAAAAATTAATACAATCTAAGTTATTCATCGAGGGCAGAAAAGTAGGAGTCGTGCAAAATACAGTGAACATGAGCAAGAGGTCTCTAATCAAGTATTCTTGGAAAGAGGAGACTTGGTCCAGGCTGCATGCCTCAGTGGGTTGAGGCCTTGTCCCGTGCACCAAAAGGTCGCAGGTTCGATCCCCAGGTGGGATGCATACAGGAGGCAAATAATCAGTGTTTCTCTCTTTCTCTCTCTCTCACGATCTCTCTTTTTCACTCTCTCTAAAATCAATAAACATATCCTCAGGTGAGGATAAAACTAAGAGAGATAAAGATAAAAGAGGCTTGAAATACAAAGTGTGTCCAGAAGCTATCCAGCCGTGTAATATGAAAATAGAAACATTTATTGAAGGAGATACAAGATACGAGAAACATTGTACATAGAACAGTGATGCCTCAGTCCCCTTCAAAGGAGGCACCTTGGGACCTCACACGGTTCTCCCAGTCTCCATCAGCTGTCCCATCATATTTTCCTGAATCTCATCAGTGATCTGAAATCTCTTCTCTTTCAGAGGTGACTCTAGTCACCTTTGGGAAAAGCCAGAAGTTGCAGAGCACCAAATATGGGCTGTAGGAGGGCTGATTTAACCTGGATGATTTGATATTTTGCCAAAAATCTGTGCACGAGGCGTGATGCATGAGTGGATGCATTGTCATGATGGAGCTGCCAGTCACCAGTTGCCCACAGCTGGGGCCTTCTGAATCATCTCAGTAGTTTCCGTGGAAGAATGTTCAAGCTTAATGCAAAATTTGATGCAGAATTCATTGCTCCACTGGCACAGTCATTTAAAATGCAACAGCCGCACAGTACACAGGCTCACTCACCAGGCGTCTACCACCCCCACTGACTAGTACAGTGAAGTCATCGTTGTTCATGCATGCGCAGTCCAGTCCACTCTCCTTGACTACCAGTTTATATCAATGTCATGCGCAAACTGTTCTGGTTATATTAACAATGGCTGGACTTTTTCTGGACAGACCTCATACTATTCTTTATTTATCTTTAATTTTACTGATAAATATGTAAACCTATACTAATTCTTCTTATCCTGTCGGGTCCTAATATTAAGCCAGACAATTAACAGTGAGATTAGTGAAAGCTTGATTTCTGCTATAATATCTTCGCTTAGCTTGCAAAACAGATGCCCATGTGGAAAATGATCAGTCTAATCAATATATCCAGGTCTATTTGAACTGTCTTAATTGGTCCATTTAAAATAATGTCTCTGTTCCAGGTAGGTGGTAAACGGAGGGAGGAGGAGACCAATTTTTGACTCCCGACAGGTGTATAGAGTGTGGCGAAAGCATACAATTAGGCAAAATCTGTTGTTCGCCGTTTTCGCAGCGTGGCCCACGTCGGAGTGAGCCGCGTGAGCCTGGCACAGTTCAAAGTCAAGCCGAGGGGGTGTCAAGGGTAAGGCAGTAAAGCTGGAGCCTGGTCATGGTCCTAAAGGGAGGGCGACAAAATTCAGAGCTGACATCCCATGTCAGCAGAACTTCAGGCCCGTCCAGCAGCTTGCGGCGGGGTAGCTGACGCCCCCAAAACGTTAGCGCGGGGAGTTTCTGTCTCAGAAACCCCCTCTCCTGCTGAGCGAGGCTGCTTCTCCTGGAAACTCAGATCTCCCGTCTCCTGTCATGTGTTCATCTGAGGCGAAGCTGTCGATGCCTTTTGCAAAACTGTCAGCCCAGTTCACACTTAAGTAAATACTTTCAGGACTAGTCATAGAATCGCTTTAAAAAACAAACAAGCAAAAACAAAAAAATAAAACAAAAAAACCCTGAAAGCACTGAGGCCAGGTGGTGTGTGTGTGTGTGTGGTATAAACTAAGGGCAGGTGGTGTGTGTGTGGTATAAACTGAAGCCAGGTGGTGTGTGTGAGTGTGCGTGTGTGTATGTGTGTGGTATGAACTGAGGGCAGGTGGTGTGTGTGTGTGGGTGTGTGCGTGCGCACGTTACAAACCCAGGGGCTTCTGGAGCTACGTGAAGCAGGGAGGGACAGCAGAGGGGAGGCCTGACCTTCACACTGCCCTTCACTCCGAGAAGCTCCCCTTGATCTCTTGCATGCCTAGGTCCCAAGTACCATTCCTTTCAGGACAGTGGTTCCCCTGCTTGGACGTTGAAATCTGTTGCTCAGGGATTATCACATTGAAAGACTTCTCCCTAAGCTCAGCGTTTCCCTCTGTGTTTGGAAGAAAACACGTTGTTTATCCTTAGCAATGAAGGCTGCCATTTTGGTTGCCAATCTCAGGATGGCGCCTTTGTGTTTAATTTCTTCACAGACAACCTGAGTCACCACAATCTGATTTGGTGTGTGGTTTAGTTCTTAAAGGAGTAATTGTATGGCCTCCAGGCTTCTTTCATTTGTCTCAAAGGTGAGATGAGGTGAAGAAGCCCCCGGCCCCTCGCCACGCCAGGAGACACAGCCCGACTTCACGGGCCGGGGAATTCGGGCCAGAAGCGCTGAGGTTCCTGGGATGGAGCAGGTGCTGGGCTGATCATCCATGTGCAGGTTAGCGGAGGAAGTTGAAGCGAGAGACAAGTGCACAGAACCTGTTACCATGGAGACTGGTGGATGCTCCTGTGCATCAGGGAAGTCTGGAGAGTGGTCGGTAGTTGCTACTCCAGCCAGCCAGGGAGTCCAGGAAGACCAGTGAGCGGCGACCTTGGCTTTAGGGAAGGCCCAAGCACAGGATAGGCATTCAAAGGTCACGGTCAAGTACCCATGCCTAATGAAGGCTCAGGAGTCGAACAACTCAACCCAAATCCTGGCTCCACCACTTACTAACTCATGGTTCTGACCAAGTTATTTAATCTCTCTAAGTTCCAAATTCTGTAAATTCTAAAATATAAGATACTGCCTACCTTCTAGGGTTATTGTGTTGTAAAATAATAAAGCAACCAGCACGTGCTGGAACCATATTAAGAGTGCAACATATAACGTCTTTTTAAACATTGGTTATCAGGGTTTTACCTGGAGCAAAGTGGGGACTTGAGGGTAGGAACGGGGACTTCAGCTGCTGGAGTGCCACGTCTGGTGAGCACTAGAGCAGAACAATGAGGGTGATGACGTGTATGTAGCCCTCTCGGGTCGCCCTGGTCAGGATGGGCACTGCTCTTGGAGTGGAGCTGGCTTTGCAGGTGGGTCTGATGGGGTCGCTGGAAATGAGAGGGTCCCTGCGACTAGCAGTTAGATGGGATATCTCACTTAAATTATGCAAATGAATTTGCAGGGAACCAGGCTCAACCCGTGATCCTTCCAAAGCTCTTTCCTAGAGACGAAGGCATCGTGTTGTTACTCATCACAGAAGTGTCATCTGTAAGGAAGAGTTTTACGATCAATCTCAAATCACAGAGTTTGTAAAATTGCTTTTTTTGTTGCAAAACTCAAAATGTCAGCTTTGACATGGATTATGAATGGGAACACTGCTGCTTTTCCTCACCTAATGATGCCACTAGTTTCTTCCGATGCTTCCTGCATAAAGTGCAGGGCCCCAGACCACTCAACATTTGCTGCTGGAGACCCTTGCCTCCCCCAATTTCCAGTTCAAGACACTCCATTCTGTGGCTTCAAGTCCTTACCTGGGGCCAGTCAGCTCATAGGACAACGACGCCTCACTCACACAGCACATCATCAGTTAGCTGCAGAGTGCTTTGTCCATTTGATCTCATTTTTATCTCCCTCCCCAAATATTTTCTCTCATCCCACTGGCTGATTTTTTATTTTCTTGGTGGCTTCTTTTGCTAAGCAGAAGCTTTTTAGTTCAACATAGCCCCACTTACTTATTTTTGCTTTTGTTGCTTGTGCTTTGGGTTTTATGTCCATAAAATCATTGCCAAGGCCAATGTGAAGGAGCTTTTTTTTTCTGTTTTCTTCTAGGAGTTGTATGGTTTTAGGTCTTACATTTAGGTCTTTAATATATTTTGAGTTAATTTCCGTGAGTGGTATAGTGTCTAGTTATGTTGTTCTGTGTGTGACTATTTAGTTTTCCCAGCACTATTTACCGAAGAGACTAGAATTTTCTTCATCTTCTATCCATTTTCTCCATCTTTTTTCCATTGAGTGTTCTCGGCTCCCAGGATTGACTCCCAGTTCCCAGAGTTAATTGCTGGTTGAACACCTGCAAGTTTCCTAATCTCTTTGCATTTCAGTTTCCATATTTTTAAAATGGAAATAAAAATAATTTATAAGGTTGTTGTAAGATTTAGATGAGTAATGCAAGCATATTATTTAGAACTGGCATGCAGTACTATCTTAACAAACATTGCTTTAAAACACACAGAGTGGGAAGGAGAAAATACGGAGGGGGGATCCACATGACCTTCTAAGTGAATGAGTGTGCCCGTGGGTGTGCCTTTGTCGGAGGGGGAGGGCAGAGGAAGGTGGAAGGAAGAATGTGAGTTAAACCTGGTTTGGGGGCTTAACGACGCTGCAGATAATGGATGGCGTGGGCCAAGACTGGGAGCACAGAAGTTAGCACGGAGAAGAGAGGTTGGGCCAATGTCTAATTCAAGTTTGCGTCCAGTCAGTTTGAAATGGTGGTGGGCATCTGTGTCTGCGTGGTGAGCAAGGAGGTTGAGATTTCAGATCTAGAGTTTATGATTTAGGGATTATTAACATGTAAGGATGAAAAATAATATTAAATTTATTGAAAATGATGAGCACTGTCCTAAACATTTCATATACGCATCACTGAATCCTCCCATAATCATTAGTGGATAGGCGCTATGATTAACTACCATATTTTGCCGTGTATAATGTGCAGTTTTTGCCCAAACATTTGAGGGGAAAATAAGGATGCAGTTTATACATGGGTGTAATGATTACACGCCATGGTCTAATAATGGGCATGATAATCCCATGTCTAATGCACATGGAACAGAGGTGTGCATTAGACATGGCAAAAGGTGGGCACACGTGCAGAAGGGAAGAGTAAAACCGAGCAGGGAAGTGACGTGTCCCAGGTCACCTGATTAAGTAGTCTGTGAGCACACTTGGACTCCAGGCAGTTTTGTTCTGGAGCCAGCCTTCTTCGTGCTCCTTGCAGACTGTCTCCCGGGCCACCGTGGAAGTCAGGAGGCGGGTCAGGAGAGCACGGTGGGGGAGAGGGTGCGTCCCGCATGCAGACACGTCCCGGACCCACCCTTCCGTACGCTCGCTCGGCCTTCTCAGTACCGGCTGGCTCCTCGTCGTAGCACAGAGTAGGCAGGGCCCGGGTGACGTTAGGCGAGTGAATGAGTGATCGGCTGTTAGAGGACCGGGCTTTGTGTCCACAGAGGAGAGGGAAGTTAACCGGTCGGGCTAGATTGCCCACGTCAAGCCTGTCCTTTCAACAAGGGCCGCACACAGAGGTCACGGACATCTCTGAGCTGCTGCCCAGGAAGTCGGGGGCAGCCGGGCGTGTTTCCAGTGAATGCCTGGGAGACTCGGGTGGGCAGCGCCCGGGGTTGAAAGGTACTGTTTTTGTCATAGAAGGCGCGGCCGTAAAGGAATGAGGCCGGTTTTCTTGTGTGAGTCCTAAACCAGCCGTGGAAGTGACTTTAAAAGAGGAATTCCCAACATGTTTAGAGCAATCACAGGATCACTAAGGTAATTGCATGTCCTCCCCAAGTGACTGTTTTATAGAGAAACGCGCATTTGGATTTGCAGTTTCTGGGGTGTTTGATAAATACCGCAGTCATCAGTAAAAGAGCCTCCCTCCATAAATGTGGTTCTTCCAGATGAAAAGGGAAGCATGGGAGAGCAGAGCGCTCATCTGACGTGCGTTCGCTGCTACGTCGTCGTGACTCTGTGTTGGGAGAGGAATCGGTCACATGGGTTCTTTTCCGAGCGCCGTGGCCATCCTCATCCCAGCTTACATTTGAATCGTTCACAGCACTTGACCCTGACAGGGAGCAGCTCTGCACTGATGCCAAGCCGTGTGATGACAGAACGGAGCTCTGATAACATGGGGGAGGACCCAGCTAAGCCAGTGCCGTGGACTACCCTCCATTAGAATTCTGTAGGGCATTCCTCAGAATATGATCTGACCTGGAGAGAATCTCAGTCCAGGCCATGGTTACCACGGCCCTTCAGGGGTCTGCTGGATTGTTCCGTCTTGGCTCGGTCTGGTCTGGGCAGATGGAAAACGGTTTCCTGGCCTGACCCACTGGGCCTCGGTGCAGTGGATTCATGGCCGGCCGCGTGTGCATTAGGTCTCCCAGATACTGTCAGAGATACCTGCCCTGCCTGCTTCACCCCCTGATAATTACACAGAAAATTAAAAAGAATCAATTCCAGTTTAACAATCTTTTTGCTTAACCAACGTTTTGCTCTGCTTACAGGTCTAATTGCATTAAATCTCATTTTACTCTTCTATACGGTAGGGATCCTAGCCACTTCATTAGATTATTGCAAGGGAGAGCTAGAATTAGAAAAGATATCCTTAACTGTGGGGAAGGTACCTGCGTTTGAATTTCTCCCGGGGCCCATTTCCCTTTGGCCATTCGGTCATTCATTTCTTCAACACACCTGCTCTGCCACTTTGTCCCTGAGCAAGCTGGAAGTTCCTTACTTTTTGTTTCATTATCTAGTAACTGGGCATGATGATGATGATGATGATGATGATGATGATGATGATAATGCCAGCTCTGCCGGGTTGTTGAAGATTAAATAAAATAAGTTTTTAAAGCACTTTCTAAATGGTAAAGAACTACCAATGCACATCTGTTTGTGCTTTTTTATGTTTTGTTTTTGTTCTGTTCGTACTTGGGATGAGTCAGTCCTCTGTTATTATCCCAAGTCTGGGGTTCATTTATAGAGTTTGCCACAGGAGGGTCCACGGAGGAGAGCTAAGCATCCTGGGCCCGTGACAGAGTCCAGAGCCGCCACCCTCTGGACCAGGACTCAGAATGAGGGCCTTCGGAGCACCGGGCTCAGACGAACGCCCCGGCCCCAGGCGCACCTCTCTTCTTCGGCCCGAAGGTGCTCTGCAGGGTCTCGTGCCCACGGCAATGAGTCGGGGTTTAAACACAATGCTGCTGCCTGCCTGCAGCCCTCGGGCGTTCTGACGTCACTGCTGCGGGTGTGAGAGGAGCATCGGGGTTTCCGGAGCCTTCCGGGTGTCTCCCGTGCGCAGCGAAGTTGGAGACCACTGACATAGGCTACTCCCGGGGCCTCTTTGTTAGCAGCCTGGTCAAGGGAAGAGCTTAGAAGTTGATCATGGTTACAGATGGATGGATTTGAGTCTTTATTTTCTTCTTCTGGGAAGGTAAATGGGCAAGAACAGAGAAAGGGCGGGAAGAGAATTTCCTGGTTCCACTTTCTGTTTCTTTTCCCACCACACTGTGCTGGTCAGTCACCCATCTATGAGCACCCTCACCCCATTCTTCCTTCTCTTCCGAGCTTTCTGGCAAAACCTGCCGTCGAGCATTTATATACCGGTGTCAAACGAAGTCAGTGTTAACTATCTATTTGGAAGGGGGGCTGTTTTGCATTTTAAGCTTAACTATGATCGGAGACTGACATACTTTATTCCCTCATAATAACTGTACACCTAGGGGAGCATCAACAAGTAAAGGTGGGGGTGTCACGAGAGAGTGGCCCCTGTGGAGCCAGTGCCCGTGAGATGCAGCCTGCGGCCTGTCGGTAGGCTGGCTTTGCCCTCTCTGCTTCCTGGGTTAGCTCGAGACTTTCCGTGGAATAGGAGCAGATGCAGGCACAGGCTCTCGCCTGATACTAGCATATTCACTGTACATTTATGGAGCGCCTGCTATGTGCTAGGCCCTAGGAGTAAAAAAAAAAATAACGAAAATATCTGTTAGACTAAAGGTATTTACCTAAATGGAACAGCGAAGTCAGGTATATTAACCAGAAATAAAGGCGATATGTGCAGTCCTACAAGTGTGTGGACGGAGGTGGAAAGGAAGGAGTGATGGACTCCACTGGGCGGTCACAGGGAGGAGAGGGGTAGGTGGTGTCCCCAAAATGGTCATCAAGGAGGTGACTTGTGAAGTGTGCAGCTGGGCCCACCTGCCCCTCCCCTATGGTGATTGCGTAAACTCCAAGGCTCAGCAGTCATTCCCTGCGGACGGCAGGGCGAGCACGGAAGGGGAAGTCCAGGTAGCAAGAAGCTAGATGACTCGCCCAGGATTGCAAAAGTGGGGAGAGGTAGAAATTAGACTCACACTCAAGTGTCTTGATGCCAAGTTCAATGTCCTTTCCGTGACGTCAACTTTACTCTGCTGGTTCAGCAGCCGGCAGGGCCATGCAGCTGAGAACATAGTAGTTAACTTGTGGCATCAGGTGACATCTTGATTATTTTTCCAGTTGAACCTGGAACTCTCTCTCCCTTCTGCGCACGGGCAGTGACTGTGTGATCACAGATGGAAACTAGAGCCGTGATGTCTAACCACCGTGCTGAACACCGAAACTAGTACAAAATAATATCGAGTGGTAAATGTAATCGAAAAATAAAATTAAAAAAGAAAGAAAAGAAGGCCTTGAGATGAAAGAACTCCAGAAGACCCCGGGTGTACAATAAAATCTGAGATATATAGTTCTATTCAGAAATTTATGGTACAAATACAGGTGTCTATAAATATTTAAAATCACCAACACTATTTTGCCTTGAGTGTCATATAATTTTATATTTTGCAAATTAGATTTTATTCAAATAAATGCAATCTTATTTCAGATGCTCCTAAATCGTTTATATTCATAATTCCCCTCATCTTTATTACCAGCATAAGCCACAGAAGATCCACTGAAGATTCACAAGTAGGTTCCTCCAGCCACAGATCTCTTCAGAATGGCGCGAAGGGCACTGGACTCTGGCTGCTCCACAGCCCTTACGCCCAACGTGTCCCGAACCAGACTCACTGATTTCCTCCCGCAGCCTTTCTTCGCACCTCTCGGACACCCTGTCGTTAAAGTCAGCTGCCCAAGGCCGACACTAAAGTCTGTCGATTCCAGTTTCCTGCCGGATATTCCTCCCGTCTTCCTCCCCCCACCTCACCGCCACGATTCTGCTTTATGCCTCATTCTTTGCCCCCTAACAGCTGCAGTGGGCTGAAATGCACTCCCCCAAACAAGGAGCGTTTTCCCACACTGCTCCCCCTTTCTTAGCACACAGAGAATTGTCCAGCCAGCTTCCCCAGAACCAGAAACCTCTTGTTTAAATTCAATATTCCAGGCTTTCTGAAAGCTGATGCATTTTCTCTTTTCATTGAAGTGAAATACCTTCAAAAATATATATTTTTGATTATCAATGCCTTTATTGTGTCTCAAGGCCACTGCTCTGAATATTGGTGTTTGTTGTGTGCTATCCATGTTGAGGTCAGCATGGCGTTTGGCTTAAATGATTGTGTTGTTCTCTAAGTCTGTTTTAAAATAAGCTGTTCTTATACCAGTAGTTCTTGACCTTTCAGGAGTCATTGGCCCTTCTGAGAATGTGAGCAGAGTGGCAGGTCTTCTCTTGAGAACAATGCACATACACATGTGTGCACACACATAAACACACGTGCATTTTGTCTGCAACTTGAAGACTTTGTTAATTTATCCACAGATGCCTAGAGCTATCATGAAATCTTGATTGAGGACCCCTGCGTTACATGAGATCATTCTCATTTTTTTGCACGCCAAAGGCATGGTATAAATTTCTATTTTAAATAAATGTTCTAAGGAACTTGGTCCTAGTTGAGTTACTAACTGGAACACTTTCCCACGGTGTGATTCTGGGCTGGCACAGGGTGACTGATCTGCAAAGCCATCCTGATTCTGCCCTTACCTCCCCGAGGACATTGTGAAGTCCTGTAACCATCAGCATGTAGCAGAAACCAGCCTAGATCCTCAGCCAGGAAACCTGAATTCCTGGGTTCATGGGTTCTCCTAATTTTACGTTTCTTCAGAAACACAACTCTGGTGTAGACTAAGCCACATTCGCCGTGATATTTTGTGGCATTGCTGGAATGCCTTCCCTGTGGCTGTTTCATTTATCCCAGCAAAGACCTGGTGAGAAGGTTGACGAGTTAGGAGCATTCCATGTGTAGACATGAGGAAAGGAGCACAGAGGGAGGCTAACTCAAAGTCAGTTACATCAGGAAATATGCAAGGGGCCCTGTTCTGATTCTGGCCCCCAAGCAGACCTGTGTTCTTCAACCCCTTCATGATTTCGTTCAAGGTATGCACGAGCCTAAGGCATCCAGGCACAAATGGCTGCATTCATTCATACCAAATGGAGTCTCTATGGCAATCCGATTATTCTAGAAGGAAAGCTGTAGGCAAGCACGAATGAGGACTAATAACATACGGTTGATGTGGTGGGATACTGGTACACTAAGTTTTTTATCGTTTTGTCTCAAATAAATGGGACCATCTTGGCAAAGGTGAATTTGAACATGTTTTTGTATATAAATTAAAAACATTTTTAAATCCTCACCCAACGGTACGTTTATTGATTTGAGAGAGAGGAAGGGAGAGAGAGGGAAAGAGAGAAACATAGATGTGATAGAGAAATATCCATCAGCTGCGTCCTGTACGTGCCCTGACCAGGGATCGAACCTACATCCCAGGTGTATGCCAAAACTAGGAATCAACCCGGCAACCCTTTGGTGTATGGGACAGTGCTCCAACCAACTGAGCCACCTCGCCAAGGCTGTATGGAGGGTTTTTTTGCCCTGAGCTACCCTCGACTATGCTAGGAATTAGAAATACGATCTTTGTTCATTCACAAAGTTCCTGAGTTCACCTGAGTTCCACCTGAGTTCCCAGCATATTTTTCGTATCCTCCAAGAAAACCAGTTTTCCTAGGCTACACCCTTCCATTTTCTCTCTCTCTCATACTCTGTTTAGACGTATAGAAGCTTAGAGCTGGACAAAACTTGGGAGTTGGTTAAATATCCCTTGTGCAAGAAGGAAACTGAGGCCCAGAATGACTAATGTGCCAGAGGGCACACACAGCTAATCAGTCACAAACCCAACACAAGGTCACAGGTCTCCTGACTTATTTTCCTATTTTTTAAACATAAAACTTCATTTTTTGATACTCAGGAAATTCAATATATAGCAGGGAAGTAACTGCTCACAACAGCTAAAAAAATCACAGTAAGTTTACAATTGATTTCCAAATACTACAGTTACACACACACACACACACACACACACACACACACTTTTCCTGCCCCCTGCACATTCTCATTAAATTCCACCTCATCCAAATAAGCTTCTCAAATTAAATAATTTTGATCTTACTTGGTTATTTTATAGGGACTGTCTGAAATACGGGGAAATTAGCTTGCAATTTCTCCAGTTAAAGGATAAAACTGTGCTACGTAAACCTCTCCATTCCTGTCGCATTGACAGTTGGCGCCCCAGCTCTCCGAAGGGCAGTGTGTCGTCAACGAGTGCACCAGAAGCTATTTAACGAGAGCCAGTGTTGTGCTTGGCACTGCGTTAGGCATACTGGAAGAGTCGGGGGAAAACTGCATAATCCCATCAGAAAGGAATTGAGATGAAGAGGAGTCAAAAAAAAAAAAAAAGAAGTCCCACGGATAGTTGAGGGACAATGATGTCATAGGTAGAAGTGAATGTTGTGGAACAGAGAGTGATCAATACACCCAAGAATAGTAACTAATGGCTTCGTGGACAAAGTAGGATTTGAACTTGGCTTTGACCGATGCATTGAATTTGAACAGCGAAGAGGCAGACCGGGGTGTTGAGTGCTTGGGCAGTGACATTGGAGTAGGAGTTAACACTGGCAGTGGGTGACCAGCCTGAACCAAACAGGCAAGGTTCCAGTCGTTGGGAAGACAATTAGGTAGCTAGGTAGGCGGGCAGAGAGCTTCACAGTGAGGACGTAAGGCATCTGACCTTGAGTCCCAGCTGTGTAACTTTGGGCAAATCCCTTGACTTCTCTGTGCCTCTGTTCCTTGGCATAAAACGGCAACGGCAACAATCCCTCTCTCGTGTTGTTGGGAAGATTTAGATTTACAAGTTCTGTGCACGAGGAAAGGTTAGAACAGGGCCTTCCCAGTGTTCTGTCCACCTCAGCCAGCAGTTTCACGCCCTTTGGTTTTCGTGGGGAAGTTAAAGGGAACACGCTACAACAATAGTAACTAGCACATTTAGGGCGAAGCCAGACAGTAAAGACCCGAATGCAGAGTCTGAGGCATCTGAACCCCAATAAACAACAGAGAGCTGCCCGTAGGCCAGACCAGACTCCGGGAAGCTGGGCTTAGAAAGGAGCTGTTCAGACGTCCAGGGAGCCTGAGGGCCCACCTGCCCCCTTAGCCGGTTGCTGGAACATCTCAGCCCCAGGGAAGGAAACCACTAGGCTGCCTGCGCTGGCGTGCGGAGGGGCGACAAACAGCGTGGAAGGCATTTGGGAAAAAAATGGATTCCAGGGATTAAAGCGAGTCACATTTTTATGGTTCTTTCTCTTCGCAGTGGGCCTTGCAGGGTCCGGTTCTGAGGTTAATAAGTACAAAATCTGGAGAACCAGGCTGGTAGATTGAATATTAATGAGCCCCTTGTGGATAGTTACTGCAAGTTATCAGTAACACGGGGAGAGGATGGCTACCCTGGTCTGGCCTTGTTTAGAATCCCCCTGGACACCGATAACCCCTAAGCCCTGGCCAGGCCAACCTGGCTCTTCCTCGGGCCTTTCAAGGAGCCTGATAAGCAGGGCCCGAGAGCTCGTGTCTAATTAAGAGCAGCGAGGCCCCATGCAAGTTCTGGAATCTGTGTGCTGGTCGGTAGTATTCTGAGACCGCCCGGGGTTTAAGGGAGGGAAGCTCTTCTCCAATTCTTAGCCTCTGGTCTGTGCACAGTGGCGGTGTCCTCCCTGCGGAATGTGCTGGGGTTCCTGGACTGCGGCTCCAAAGGGAGGGGGAGACCTAACAAGCTGCTCGCTGTTTGCACTCAGCTGAGCCCATCTGTGAACCAGGTAAACTGCTCTGAAACCTCTGGCAGCTATCGTTGGCCTCAGGCGAGTTCGAAAGTCTTTGCTTTTCAGATTCGACACTCTCCTCCAAGCTTTATTATTATTATTATTATTGTTGTTGTTGTTATTATTATTTACTATTATTATTATTGCAGCCTTGGCTTTTGCTGTCATCTTTCAGAAATTTGGAATTAGCAGAAACAGTGAGCTTATTACTGCGCCATGGTGACCAAGGTCAACATGAGACTTGCGGGGGGGAGGGAACGTCCTAAGCCCATTCTGGACTCCGGGCGCGGAATCAGTGATAGAGCAGGGTGAAATGCGTGCCCCGCCAGGCGCTCGGTATTTGTTTTTCTGTGCTATGCACATGGTGACGATAGACACAACATAGTGGGGGACAGAAGCTGCAGAAAACACAGCAAGCACCGCACCAACAGCCCGAACTCTGTTGTTACAGAAAGACGCGATCTCTGCCCTACCTGTCCTGTCCTCAGACCACCTCAGACACATTTTCATGTTCCCGAAGTAAACGCTGAGGGTTCTCCTGGAGACCTTTCCCACTGATTCTAGCAAACATAATCACAAAAATGACAAATACCATGATTCGCCAGCAATAATATCTTTGTATTTAAAAAAAAAAACTTTTCTGGCTGTTGTAGAAGAATTCAATTAAAAGCCAGTTATCCTTTCTGTCCTTTCAAACTCCCTCGGTGGGTCAGGTGCCAGGAGTCCCCCGATTTCCCTCTGTATCTGCGCAGCTCCTCACACAGGGGCTGGGGTGCCCCTCCGTCTCTCTCCCTTTCTTCCCTGCCCCCTCCCCATGTTTAAAAGGCTTTAAAGAACATCTCTAGGAGACAAAAATAGCTCCAGTTGTGAGAGGCCTACACCCTGGGAAGGCAACAGAGAGATGCAAGTCAGCAAGTGGCAGCCGCGAGCATGAGTGCCCGGCCGCGCGTGGATGCCCCCGGCTGTCCTGGTGCCGCGTCTCTGCCTGGGCCCGGTGGGTAGAAAGGAAACCGGTTTGCCTGCGGTGGCGGGAGGTGGGTCGCGCCGGTTTGGGGGTCTGGGAGTCGAAGGGACGGAAACCCCAGCATTCGGGGCTGCGGCGGGGGAGGGGGAGGGTGACGGCGGCTCCGGCTTCCCCTCCCCCCACGGTTTTTAAAATTTATTTTGCCCAGGCGGGGATTGGCGACGGGCAAAAGGGAAGCAGTTGGCACTGAATGTCACCCTGAAGGTAAAATGAAAGACAAAAGATGAACGCATGCTTGCTTTCCGTTTGCAGAGGCTGCGCGGCGGCGGGAGCAGCAGGATTTAAAGGGGCAAAAAACCCACACGCCCAGACACACACCCAGAGGTGCCAATTATGCAAACGCGCAATAACGCAATTGAATCATGACAGTGCCGGGAAGTCTTTTTTCCCCTAAAAAATATCGGTGTTTATTTTTTTAAAGAAAGAGAGAGCCAGAGGGGGAGAGAAACGCATGCAAACAGAAACGTGCACATACCACGTAACCACCCGAGGAGAACCTGGCAGCCTCTCTCGTCTTCTGCCAAGTTATCATTGAGAAAACAGACAGGCATCATGACGTCCTGGGTCACAGGGAGTGCGGACCGACGCTACCAAGAGAGAAGGGAGGCGCCCGGGCGCTCCGGCTAGCCGCGGGTGCCCCTCTGCCCCTCGCAGCCCGGCTCGGTGAGTGACAGCCGCTCGGGACGCGGGCCCCGGGGGCCAGGCCGGCGCCGCGCCCGCAGGGGCCCAGCGGGTGGCCGTGCCCTTGCCCGCCGCCGGCCGGCCAGCACCCCCTCGCCGGCTGAGGTCGCGGGAGCCCAGTGAAAGGAGGCGTGTGTCAGACGTGCACGGCTCCGGCATGGGGGTTTGGTAGACTTTCCCAGCCACAGACGGCGGCTGGGCTTTGCTCCTTTAAAATCCCCGACGACTCACCCGATTACCCTGCCGCAGTTGTGACCCGGCCAAGGTAACTGGTCCACATCCTTCTCATCAACCCCTGGAGACAGACATTTGCATTGGGGGCATTCTTGATTTGCAGTCCTGGTGGCAGTCTCTCTCACCACCCCCCTCCCCCTTCACTTGTTTGGAGTGTCTTGGAAAAAAAAAAAGCAGCCCCTTCCTTCAATAACACGGTGCTAAGTGCTGTCCATCTCCTGTAGTCGTGCCTTACCACGACTGCAAACCCCGGCCGGTGTGTGTGCTAGAGACACAGATAAATCCTAATGGCAAGGAGACTTGTTCTTTAAACACCTCTCCCATCCCCCTTCCCGGATAGAGACTTGGGCGCTCGGTAAAGTGGCCGAGAGTGAGGGCAGAGTTAGGACACGCGGGCCGGCAGGGGTTGGGGGAGTCCTCTGGTCTTCTGGAGCAAGGGGCTGTGTGCCAGGGTCGCGGGCAGAGGGCGGCGCGGCAGGAGTTGAGGACTGCTGTCAGGGGCTGGGAAATCCTTCTGGTGATTTCTGCTGCAGTCGTCCTAGGTGTCTCCCTCCTGTCCTCTACGCCTCATTCCCTCTCGGCTCCCCAGCCCCTTCCCCTCCCCCCTCCCCTTCCCCAGGGACTCACTGAAGTTGCCAGGAGGTCACCGACCACCATTTGAAGTATTTCCAACCACCTCCCCACTGCTCCCCCTCAAGTCTGTTAGGAGCCTCTGCAGGATAGAGGCGCCCTCCTGTCGCCCCGTGTTTGCTGATGGGAGATTCTTAGAGAAAGACAGAGAGGGCAAAGCTCTCCTCATCCTCCTCCTCTTCTGCTCCCTGCCTAGCTGCACCCCGCTCCCCCTCCCTTTCAGAATCTTACTGTGCAATTCTGGAAGAGTCCGGAAGGGCCTGGAGAACCCCCGCATGCCCGGGCACTGTGGAATGGTGGTGTGTGTGCGTTCATGTATTGTGCCTGCCTCGGTGCTGCTGTGCACTGCCCCATGGGTCTGCTGAGGCTGGGGAGGCACGCTTGCTCTGCTGGGGTTGTACTGCCAGACCAGTGGCCCCGCTCCAAGGCACAGGCACACACAGAAAGCCAGTGAGTTTTCAGAGGGCAACAGACCAGAGGGCAAGGTTGAAAACCGCACCTTCTCTCTGTCTCAAAAAAAAAAAAATCTCAGCATGGGAGTTAAGACAAGCTGTTAGGTCCATACACAACCTCCTCCTACTTTCAGAACACTCCTGCCCAATACTTTAAGTGAAGGTCGACAGACCTGCGGGTGTTTGGGAGTGCTCCGGGCAACTGAAGACTTGGTCTAGTTTTGAAGTGAAATTCTTCTTTGTTTCTCATGCTGCCCAGAAACCAAATAGGGGAGTGTGTTTGGAAATGCCCAAGTTCAGGAGCAGCAGGCAGGGAGCGGAGTGGGGAGTGCTGTCAGGGTTGTTAGTGTTGTTGAGTTTTGTTTTGTTTTGTTTTCAGTGCAGCGGATTTGATGTGATCCATGTGAGTGAGCCCACCTGGGAGACACCCGTGTCATTGTGGGAAAGGGAGGGAAATTTGAATAGTTCTCAAATCTGAGCCGAGGAGTCGCTGGTAGAAAGAAGGGACTTAGAAACCGGGATGGGGACGAAGTCACAAGGCCAGAGCCTCTTCTCCTGCAAACTCGAAAAGAATTCCGTGTATCGTGAAGCTGGCCTACATGATCTTCCGAACATATGCGTGTCTCTGTGCATGACTTCATTATTCTTACATTGCCCATAACTCTCTAACTTCGCCTGATGTAGAATTAGAACCATGTGTGTTGAGATACCACTGTCCACGGGTTCCGGGGACAAACACCAATAACAGATCATTTATTTTCTTGAATAAGTCCGAGTAGCGTTTACATCTTCATGCATGGTGTATACTGAAACCTGCCAGTCTTCTTTAGAGGGGGCGAGGGGACCCTCGGATGGGGTCGTGCTTGAACCGCATAGAGCAGATCGGTCGATTAGGTTCCCGTGTGTGCGCCACTCAGTTTGTTCTGTACAGTTTTTTCCCAGGCATTAAAAGGGTAGCACGGGGCGGGGGCACGTTCTCGTCCTCAACTGAGCACCGCTCTCACTGCACCAGTGTTGCATTGGAAGTGATCGGCAGGGTAGTTTTTCACGCTGAGTCCGGAGTTGAATCAGCGGGAGCGCGGCGGGGCAGCTGAAGGGCTTCGAGGGAAGCGTGGCTGAGAAGAATGTTCCGGGCTGTGCGCGGGAACCTTGTCCGCAGGGACCTCGTGGTTGCAGCTAGACTTTTAGCAAGAGCCTGCCAGAGGTGGTGGGTTTAAGTTTGACGGGGATCCAAGGGTCTCTCTTTCCTCCTGCAGAGACGTACTTTGCCCACCCAAGGGAAGGCTTTCCTGGTGCCTCAGGGCGTTTAACATCTAGACAACCGCTCGGGTCGGTGTGGCACAGGAAGGGGCGCTGTTTGTGAGGTTCTGCTTCTGTTTCCAGCCGGAGCACTGCAAGTCGGTTTAGCCCTGTCGCATTTATTTATTTGCTTGCTTGCTTGTTTTTATTGATGATGTCTTGAGTGTTTGGCGATGGGAAACGCAAACGAATGGTATCAGAGGAAGTTGAAGTTCGCTGTACAGATTCACCTCTGAAGCAGGTTTCAGTGAATCACAGAAGATCAGGTTATCTTCACGAGGGGAATTGATGATATAACGTAGGAATTTTTGTATTTGTTTCAAAATTGTCGGGAAGCTGCGGGAACAGGAAGATTTTGAGGGAAATGCCCAAAGCCACATTAATGAAGAAAAACGCTGGTGGGATACTTTTGAATAATAGATAGCCGAGGCCCTGGTGAACCACAAGATAAAATCTTTACCCAGGATTTTTATGGCTTTAAATTGGCTGCATTGTAAACTAAGCTTACTACTCTATTAAGTCATTTCTTCTTTTCAATTATTGAACATTTCTGGCCACCCTATCTCTTGTGGTCTTTTTCTGTGTGCATCCGTAATATGTACGGTAGTAATTGCTTGTTGTTAGTGTGGGAACTTTGCAACTGGCTTTCATTTTAACTCCTCGTGACAAATATTCCGAAGAATGCACGAAGGGAAAAGACTGTTACGGAAGCAGCCCGGACCTTATGAAATGGAGATCACTTCAGCATGCAAAGCACCTGATAGAATTTGAGTTACTCTCACTAGGAAGCCTTGAGAGTCTCTGCCTTCTAGGTTCTGTGCATTTGGAAATACTATATCTCCATTTATTTATTTATTTATTTATTTATTTATTTATTTAAATTGTTGTTCGAGTACAGTTTTCTGCCTTTTACTCCCATCCCAGCCCACCCCCCAGCCCTCCCCACCTCCCTCCCATTTCCACCCCCCCCTAGTTTTTGTCCATGTGTTTTTTATACTCGTTCCTGTAAACCCTTCCCCCTTTCCCCTGAAATTCCCTCCCCCATATCTCCATTTAAATGCAGATCTTATTTTCTCCGGAGAGCAGCTGGGGAATCTTTCCATTGAACCACTACTGTGAGAAAACCAACTGAAATTTTCTCCATGGACATTCAAGTCCGTCATTATGAAGTGATGACGATGGACCCAGTTTCGCAACCCTGTGACTTCTTTTTCAATTCATTAAAAATATCTTTATAAAGCGTCAAAAATGTACTGGGGCCTCTGGTGCCGACAAAGAAATTGTCTCTTGCCACTTTGCTATTAGTGTTCTCGAGCTGTGAAATAATTCCGCTCCGCACGTCATTTGTAGGTTAGCGTTGCCACGCCAGTTGGGCCTCAGGAACCAGAGCCGGGGATCGTGAGTGTAAGAGCTCCCCCCGACTCAGGCTAGCGGGTGGGAGTGGGGCCTGTGGGGGAGTTGGAAGATCTTTCTATGGAACCCTCTTGTTGGGATTACTTTGAACTTAGTTTAGAGAAGGGCCTTGCTTTGGAATCGGCGGTGGTGACGTCCAAAAGGGAGAGCAGGAGCCCGGGAGCCCGCGGGCCGTTCAGGCAAGACAGGCTGGGGAGAGGAGCACGGACTTTTGAAAGAGGATGTGAATGCACAGCCCTAGGGTTTGCGATCTTCAGGTTCGGGTAACTGGGGAAATCTTTGTGAATCTTCACATAAAAATGGCTGAAGGACACCTCGAGATAAGGTTCAAGGCTCTGCGTGTCTTTGCCACACAGCTAGGGAAGGCGTCTTTTTCGGGGAGATGAGATACCATGAGTTTAGTCCACCCTGCAGATTTCCGACGGGGAAGAGCCACTACCCTGGTAACTCCCCTGCCCCACTGTACCGAGTGTACATCCCACCTGCCACCCCTCTCTGACCTGTCTACCACGCACAGGTAGTTAATGACATATTTATGCCACCGCCCTTGATCGTCTCTGCAGCTGCCAAGAATCATCGCGAGCTTTAAATCAGGTCTCTGTTTATACTTCTATCGTGAAGGATACTTTGCTCATTTAAACAAGTGAATGCTCCTAGTTACCCCAAAGGGGGCGGGTGAATGCATTTGGAATCCCGGTGAATAAATGAAAGACACTGGAGATTCAGAGATACTTTATTGACTTAGGAACACTCATGGCTGTTTCTGGTGGCACGGCTGCTAAAATAAATGACCTGGCTAGGACTCTGCCCTGGATGCTAATTAGTGGATGTGTTTATTTTGCTTCCCTTATACCAATGAATTTTTTTTCACTGGGCAAATACACATACCGGATGTAGTGATTTTTTGCCATTTTAAAGATTCAGTTTCAGGAGGCTGATTTTACATGAGGTATGGCAAAACTTTCATGTTCCTGCTCTGGAAGGTACCAAACACAGTAGGATAAACGGTGTTTCCAGATATCGGTGTTACCAGGGTGGCCCATTTAAATTCTACTTCTCTGTAAGATATAT
Organism: Phyllostomus hastatus; assembly: GCF_019186645.2. NCBI lineage: Eukaryota > Metazoa > Chordata > Mammalia > Chiroptera > Phyllostomidae > Phyllostomus > Phyllostomus hastatus. The sequence continues at coordinate 16,903,645 of NW_025333607.1, forward strand.
TAGATTAATAAGGCTGATTTTATGACCAATATAATATATATTCACAAATGCTGATTTTTATTAGCACAATTATAGATTGTGAAGCAAATTTCCATATATGTTAAATACGAAGAGCAAGAATAACTAAAATTTGTATAATGTGTTACAGTTTATAACTATCCATTATCCATAAACTGTTCTTTTGAATAATATGTATTGCCCTTTCTTACTCAAGAAGGCAATCCATTTTTACAAGGTAAACATTTGATGAAAATAGATTCTTTTATTAGAGTTTCCTTCTTTCCCTCCTCTTTCCCTCCTTCTCTCTCTTCTTTTTTTTCTTCTTTCCTCTCTTAATGGGGAAACATCTAATGATATTTCTGTGTGTGTGTGACGCATGCGTAATTTGCCCCTCACACACTTCTATTAATAAAGGGGCCGTAACAAGCAATCCAGCATGATTTTGGGAATATATCTCCTGCCTACCAGTGTTCTTGAGGAAGAGGTAAGGTTACAGAAATCATTTCATGCCCTGTATGTTTTCAAACATAAATCAGGAAAATTGTTAGCGAGTTATAGCTCTTCTTAGAGACTGTGGCTGTAGTGCTATAGTAAACACAGGCTATATATTTTTCCAAGTTATTATGTGTGGAAAGAAATCCAAAGTTGGCTATTTCGAGGGACCGTTTAATTCAGTTATCAGGAATTCATTTTCTATTTAGTACGAACATTTATTTCCAAAGGTTGCAGAAGTAGGACATAATGCCTGATGATCCTTTAGATCCATCACCTTCAGAGTTAGAAATTTGCTCTTTTTCGCTAATGTGTGTACGACGAACATTGATCTTCAGCTGAGGACAAGCCGAAGGGTGCGGGGCAGCGCTGACAATGTGATCTGGCTCCCGGCTTCATCAGACAGCGGGGGCCTCTGTGTCTTCGTTTCCAGGGGGGAGTGGTTTGACTCCGTGTTCTCCAACCTACTGCACCCCCGACTTAAATAATTGACTAATAATGAATGAACCAGTTAATTACAGTCCTGTTTATTTCTATTCTATAAACAAATCATTTACCAAAGTATGGCCTCATGCCATGGCCAGAAATATTAGTCGGCAGAGTAGGAACTGAGCACGGGGTGAGTGGCTTGAAATGAAAGCTTTGTGAAATGTAGATACTCAAGTTTGCATTAAGAATTCTCATTTGTAGATCAATTATTGGGTATTCAAAACACGCCTTTTCCACAGAAGATAATCTGAACTGCTGATTCTCAGGTTAGGCCATACAAACCTCTGTTACTTGTTAGAATGAAATATTGTATGTCAGTGACAAAGATGTGAAAACCTGCTCCATTACAATACAAGCGGTACACATAACAAGAAGGCCATGGAACAGAATGACAGCTGTTCACCATGTATCTGGGCACCGGAGGTTGATGTTTGAGAGAATGCACATGTAGCTGGAAGTTAAAGACGTTGGTGAAAACTATTGGAGAGCCTCTGAAAGGGATTTTAAAAAAACTTTCAGGACTTTTAGAGGCTGGTCACAAAATAGATGGCCTTTCTTTCCCTCGGGACAGTGCAAGTTGAGCAGGGTTTGTCACCGGTGATAGGTTTGTGTTCTCACATCCAAGTGCCCTGAAAACCGGGCGATGAGGGCAAAGGGAGAGGAAAACGTTCTCTGAAGTCACTCTCCAGGGGTGGGACAAGACTGGGTAGAAGGTGGCTGGAGGTGGAAGGCAGAGGCATGCTCGCGAGTGTGTGTGAGGTGGCCTGGTCTGCGTGTAACTGCCCCGTGGGGCGAGAAATGAAGAGGAATGGGAGGGAAGCGAGTGTGTGCACAGCCCCTGTATGTTGGAGGCTTGCACAAGCCCCGGAATCCGAGCTAGAGCGTCCGTTTTGACGTTCGTGCTGGGCTGCTTCTTGCCCGAGTGATCGTGTAAAATTACTAAATCCTCCGAATTTGTCTTGTCTGTAAACGTGCGAATAACAAAAGCATCTGCTTCCAAGATGGCTGTAAGGGCTGAGTGACACTCATGGGTATAAAAGTGCTTGACAACGGTATTTCCAGGGGTGGTGGGCAGAGGTAGGGTTATAGTTGGGGAACACAGAGTTTATTCTTGCATTATTTTTCATTAATCATTGTATCGTCTTCTTTCCTTATGAATAACTGTGAACCCACTTTTGCCCGCCTGTGTGGGTTAAGGGGGTGTGGGAAAGTCCGTGGGTCAACCAGCTCTCCGTGCCGACCGGGTCTGACCCAGTCCTAGGCCGATTTGTTTAGGTCCCGAGTGGTCTTATGAGGCATGTTTCTCACCAACTGTGGCCCAAGAATTGTGGTGGACGCGCTACATACTTATTTCAGGGAGGAAGCAGGAAATAGTGCTCAGCTGGCCAGTTAAATGTAGCAAGCCTGCTAATTCCACCCTCCGTGATGCCAGCACGTGGGGCGCAGACTCAGCTCCCTTCACAGATGGCCGTGGCCTGTGTCACCACGTGGGGCTGCCGTGCACGGCCTGTGTCCCTGCAGCCTGTGACCGACCAAAAACAGAGACAATGGACGCAATCACTGTTTTCTTTGTCTCAAACATTGCTTGTCCTTTGCGCGCCGGGCGTTGATATTAATCTAAGCTTCCTGGACTTTCATTAAGGCTGAAGGAATCATTGTCTGGCAGTAAATCCTTATAAATGATGATAGGAATTATAAATTTCTTTAGAAAAAGATTTTCAGGATATAACAGAACTAATTAATGTAATATGTGCTTTGAACTCAAAGTTCTAGATACTATGCAGATCTCTTTCAATAATATTTTTGTCTTTATGTGTGATTTGCTGATAAATATCTAGCCAATTCTTCCATCAGAAGTGGACTGCATTTCAAAGTATGAAATGAAGCAGTAGATCAACAATTATTCAAGAAATTTGGGCTCCTTGTACAGATAATGTGTTTTTAAAAGGCAGATCCAAAAATCTGCTTGGATTCTACCTAAGACTGGCCCTGTGTTCTGCTCTGATTCACAAGACAGTGATCAACAGGTTTCTACACTTTTTGATCTGTTAGAAACTGAAATGAACCTCAAAATCAGGAGATGCCTTGGGATCTAGTTTGAATTTAACAGTAAATATTTAATCGCTCTTAACAGAATTCACAAGGCCCTCCATATACACAGTATATTGTACGCTAAACAAATAAAGCAAGCTATCTTTGGATGCTTGAAACATGCGGCAAAGTTAAAAACTGGGACATGTGTATACATAGGAAGCCATTAAGATAGCAGTGCTACACTGAGCTCTGTAGAAAAGGAATGCCACGCATCGAGTTCATATGTGTGCAGGCGTGTCCAACCGATGGCCTGTGGGCTGCATGTGGCCTACGATGGCTTTGAATGTGGCCCAACACAAAATTGTAGATTTACTGAAAACTTTTCATTTGGCTCATCAGTTTTCATTAGTGTTTGTGTGTTTAACGTGAGACCCAAGACAACTCTTCTTCTCCCAGCGTGGCCAAGAGACGCCAGAAGGTTGGGACGCGCCCCCCGAGTCTAGAGTCTGCGGCAGGTCAGAGGGTGGCTGGTGATCGGGCGACCGTTTCCCAGCTGTGTGCCCCTCACCTCTTTCAGCCACAGTGTTCCCCTTTGCACCTCGGGCGTCATATGGTCTGTCTCCTAGGATTGTACTGAGACTCAGCGTTTGAATGGGCTGAGACAGAGCGTTTGAGAGGTTTTGGCGCGCTTTATGATAGAGACTACTCACACTGGGCGTGGGGGGGCGGCAAGCGGCAATGACCTGGCCGGTGGAGCGATGCCCTGGAGAGTAGGGGGTCGTGTCTCAGTCGGCTTTGCCCCCTCACCCCTGTGTCTGTGTGGCACGGTGGCTGGTCCCAAGAAGAGGCTCAGTAAGTGTTTGCAAATGCAAGGGTGCCGGGCACCATGGTCAGCCTGTGACATAGGTGTTTCCTTCCATCTTCTCCATAATCTTGTAGCGTAGCTGTCTTGTCTCCGTTTCATCGATGAGGAGACAGAGGTTCAGAAGTTTTCAGCGACTCCCCACCCCACGCAGGTAGAAAGTAGAAGGGCCAGGAGAGGAAGCTCAACCTCTCTGGCTCCGGACACCAGACTCCTCACCGCGTTCTGCGGGCTCTCGCAGCCGAGGGAATCGTGGTCCCTTCTGAGCAACAGCACGGCCAAGGTGAAAGTCGAGGCCTCCCTGGGGCCGTTCCCCAGCGGCCCAGACGGCCTTCAGGGAAGCGGAGGAATGCAGAACGCCGCGCCGGCATGTGCCTGGCGCATCTCACGTGGCCTTTTGTTAAACTGTCAGTCCTGCTTTCTGCCCTCGGACGTAAACGCACGCAAGTGAGAAAACAGAGCATGACATGCCGTAACCCCGACTTGTCATCGGGACGGAAGGAGGGCGTAGGACAGCGAGGGCCACTCGGGTGGCGACGTGGGTTAGGTTTGTTATGGCAACCAGCTGCCCCCGCCCCCTCTGTCTCTTACACTCTCTCTCCCTCTCAGAGCAGGCAAGGCCTAGAATTTTCCTTCTCCTCCCCATTAAGAGAGGGAACGAGGGTGGTTCCCGCACAGAACAGCCTGTCCCGTGTTCTCTCTGTTGCATCCCTGCTGCGGATGTCCCCACAGCCTGGTGCTTGAAGGAGCTTCCGGCAAAGTGTTGTTCGCAGTGAGCACTCACGACATGCTCCCCAGCCCCGAGAAACAGTCATGTGAAAACCCCAGCCCCTCCATTCGGAAGCAGCATACAGAATTGGGAACCCCCCCACTCCATCCTAAGTTACCCCCCCATTCATTTGGGAGGGCCTCCAGAGGAGACGCAGGTGCCCCGCACAGGACTAGGAGCACACTGGGGGCGTGAGGGTTTATATAAGAAACAGAGGGAGACACATCGCAGAAGCCGGACTCAGTCTCTAGATCCTGTGGAAATGCAGCCCAGGGGAGGTCAGGGCAGGACGGCAGACGGGGAGACGCGGTGCAAGGGAAGGCCAGGGAGGGGCTCCGCGGCTGTCGGAGGCCAGTGGGCAACAGTGTTTGGTTTCCCGGGGAGCACACCCGCACGCCCAGGTGGCACCTGGTGGGGCACGTTCCCCGCCCGCCCGCCCTCCCCCCCAGGCCGATGGCGACGTCTGCCCGCCCGGCTGAACCGTGTGAAGTTGTCAAAGGTTGCCCTGCTCTCCAGCACTTGGCACCGGCCCCGCTGAAATGCGATGCCATTGGTTTTCAGTAAAGGTTCCTTCCTGCAGGGCTGCAAACGCAGCTCAGCTGCCACAGTGTATACACAGCCCGGGAGCAAAGCAGCCAGCCCGGTTCCCGCAGCCTTCCCACCCCGAGACTTTCCAAGACCTCCTCTGCACGCAGGAACTTTCCTTCTCGGTTGTCCGGCTCAGCACCATGCTCCTGCCGTCAGACTCGAGCTAGGCTCCTTGCTGCACAGTAGAGAGGCTTCCTCAAGACATTTGTCCTTGAAACTGCACCAAACTCTCGGAAGAACCCAGAACGTGTGAGTATGTGCGATTCAGGCAACAGTGCCGGGTTGAGCTGCGATCGACCATTATACAATATCCGATTAGCCGGGCTGGAGGGGCTGCTCCGACGTTCTGTTACATTCATTTTCAGTTCCTTCTGAGGAAACAAATCAATTGTAGCTTCGGATACAGTGACTTTGCAGTAGACGGGGTTGTAATATGTTAGCTTTAACTATTTGCTGTTCTCACTGAGCATTTCTGATATGACTTGGGGGGCAATTATTGTGGGCATGAAACTATAAAACTCCCACATGTTTATTAGGAATTGTGATTGCTGGCCATGTCCATCTTGAGAAACAAGTTTGCCCGGGTGGGGTGGGGGGGGGATGTTTTTAAAGAATTAACCACAGACATTCATGGGCAATAGCATGGATTTGTACTCTTCTGGCTCCGATTAAAACGTCTTAGACTGCAGTTTGAATTCACTCGTAAAGAGTAAATTAAATTCCACGGAGACGTTTATTTTCCCTGAGCCCTGCCCAGTGCTGTCGGGTGTCTTATTGCCTCGTGCGTCTCGGAGAGCCCTGCTGGGGTTGCAGCAGGGTCGAGCCCGTGTCCAGGTGCTCGCTGGGGCCTCCGAGCGTTCAGGTGCAGGGAGCGCGCACACGGTTTGGGTGGGGGGCGGGTTCGCTTTCAGGGGTGGCCGTGTAGCCCGTGGAAGCTCTTCAGACGCACGGCGCGAAAGGTTGTCGGCTGCAGACCACAGACCGAACGCTCTGAGACGCTGACGTCCAGTCCCGGCGTGTCCACTCCTCGAACTCCAACCAAGTCCAGGCCCCCTTCCTATCCATTTTTAATACGCACCAATCCCTGCGTTTATGAGATTAATTTCCCTCAGATTAGCCTGATTGATAGCTGGACTGTGGTTTCTTAAGAGCGTGCTCCCTGAAACCCACAGCGGAGCTGCATTCCATTTGGCCAGTGAGTGCAGAGGCGGGTAACCATGGACCCCGCCCCCACTAACTGCCCGCACGACGGCTTCTTGCAAACAATACAAATGAGCCAGGAGAGCAGAGGCAACCAGACATGAAATGATCTTAATAGAAATTACGGTAAAAGGTCATGTGACGTGGTGTCAGCTTCTGTTCAGTTTTAAAGGGAAAGCCTTTCTTTTCCATATGCTGCCCCCACCCCCCACTCCCTGCCACCCCCTGCCACCCCCACCCCCGCAAGAGAAACATACGAACCTATTTCCAAACAACCCGAGTGGCAAAGTCTGCAAACTTGGCTGTTCTCACTCTCTGCTTCCATGGAGAAGAGTGGGCAACGTGATCTGGGCAGAGTGGGGTGACTTGTGGATTTGTCACAGTGAGTACCTTTATTCTAGGAACATAAGGGGGTCTGGGTGTCCCAGAGCTTCCTCCGAGGGTGGTCACGCTGGCTGTGGGCTAGCGGTCCTCTGGCTTTGAAGTAAGAGGAGCAGTACTTCTGTCACTTAGCTTTTTTCCATGATACAACGGTCTTTCTTCTCCCTCCTTAAATCCCTGGATTCTTGAATCTTGGTCTTTCTGAAAATGATTATTTGCTTCCCAAGCAACTTCTGCAGTGTGGTGACCAACACAGGCAGGTCTGGGGAAGCGCTGTTTCCAGCCCCAAGGTTTCATCCAGGTAGATGCATAGTTGTATCCTCTTGGAGCAAAAGGTAATGATTGTATTTTACCTCCTTTTCAGCATTCAGATATTTCTCAGTGGAAGCGTAATTGTACGTACATAGATGTCATGCTGAATAACGGAATTGCAGGTGTTTATTGTTCTGTAACACCTCCACGACCATAAGTTCAACCAGCACGCGAACGAAGGTGCGAGGGTTGTAACTGAGAAGGCTGGGAAGACGTAGGAGCTTGCCCCTCGATCCCCCGCACCTACCCTTGAGATTTGTCTCGAGCGAGCTGTTTAGACCTGTAAGTGTTAACATAGTGCTTACAGTTAAGCTTTTTTTTATTAAGCTTTGAAGATGGTGGTGTGCCCGACTGCATACTTAGACTGAAGAATTCTTCACGACGTTCTGGTTAGCTGGGGCCTAGTGGTTTGTTTGTTATCCTTGGAATTCACTGTGCGTATCGAGAAGAAGCTCATCATGTTGGGGACAGTGTGGGGGCGGGCGAAGCAACTTGAGGCTAAGTGGAAATAGGAAGTTTAAGTGAGGTTTTGGGTGAATTATAGTAAAATACGTTATTTCTACTTTCCCTGGCCTGGCCTCTCCAAGTTAAAGGACAGAAGTAAAGTGTCTGCTGCAGGGTGGTGAGGAGTCCAGTCTCTGGAGTCAGACGTGGGCTGGAGTCTTTGCTCTGGATCTCACTGTGCTCAGGATTTTGAGCAAAGGGACTTCACCTCCCTGAGCCTCCAGACCGTCCCAGTTGGCGGGCGAAAGGGTTAAACGAGCTAATGCACAGAAAGTATGTCACTCCCCGGCTGGCACAGCTGGAAGTGCTTGGTGAACTGTTGCTGGTTTCCATTGTGATTTTGACTGAAGAAACATAGCCGTCGAATCCTGCTCTAAGTGCTGGGTCAGAGAAAGACGACATTCACATCAGAGCCTGGTCCTCTTCCGGTGAGACGCACGACCTTCACTGGTTGTCGCTCGGAAGATGGGGATGCATTTGTGGCACAGTGTAGGGTTCTTCGTAACATTTACTAGGAGCCAACATAGCACCTTAATGCAGTATATTTTCAGTTTCATGTGATCTTTTGTTTTTGTAAAATAAACAGTGCACATTTAGAGCAGCTTAATTACATTTTTTTTTTTGGATTTAAGATTTGTTGTACTAGGCTATTAGAGCAGCATGTACATTTTATCTGTGACCGTATTGCTGGCCTCAGGAGCAGGAAGACACATAAAAGTGTAAGAAATCTGTAAGTACATCTATCCTAAAAGTTTAAAGATAGCGGTTACCAGTTGTCCTCAAAGAAAACTGTGTACACTGAAGAGCAGTAGGAACTAACAGGCAAGTGACGTGGAGGTTGTATGTTACCAAGGAGACAGGTCTTGGGGAGATTGTCTGCACACGTGTGCTGTGCCCTTCGACCTCCCTGAAATCTAAGCATCCTGACTCTCTCTCCTTCCTTCTTTCCCTGAACGTCTCTCCTTCTTTTTTCCCCTTCCTCTTAGGTTTTATACAGTCTCTCAGCCATACAGCATTTCCTCTTGCTTTGTGCACCAGAAAAGTTCAGAGACGAGAGAAAGAGGGACCCGAGACCCATGGTCTTTTTATGTGGCCCTGGTTTTATAAATGGAAACTGGAAGAGGAGTCAGAAAAATCTGTTTTTCTTCCTCCTGCTGTTGAGCCCGCGAGGCCCATCTGAAGTGGCCGCTCGCCCCAGGGAAGTCGCGCGCACTAACTGTTTGTTGATTCATTGATTAACTGGCGTGAAAGGAAGGGGCACGGCCCTCGGAGATCCCCTCAGTAGTGAAGGCTTTGAAACCCCAAGCTGCCGTGCGCAGTCGGGGTGGCTTCTCCATGACCTTCCAACAACTAATCTTCTTTAAGAACTGAATCAAAGCGGTGAAGGGGTTCTGTCGGATGGAGGTTGCCTCCAGTTGGGTTTTTGGCAGTGGCATGGAGAAGGCAATGCATTCCTCCCAGGGACAGGAATATTTTTTCCAGAAAGGAATGAGGACAGGGTGCCAGCAGATATCTCTGGAGAGAGACCCTTGTTTATGCGCTGTGCTGCGCAGGCAGGGACAGCTGCTAGGTGGACAACTTTCTCACACTTCCCAGCCAATCTTCCGACCCGCTCTTGTCTGCTGGTCCGGCCAGTGGGCAGGCTCGCACAGTGAGCTCCTCCTCACAGTCTTCCCCTCCCAGGGCGGAGGGCACAGCCTGGGGTCAGAAGCAAGCGATCTCATGCGCGTGACCGTGGGTATCTGCCCTTCTTCTCAATGACAATTTTTCCGTCCCCCTGCTCTCCTCCTCTTTGGCAAACATCAGCTTGTTTTCTGTATCTGTGGGCCCATTTCGGTTTTGTTTTGTTCACTCACTTTTTTATTTTTAGATTCCACATGTAAATGAAATGGCCCAGTATTTGTCTTTGTTTGACTTACTTCACTTAACGTCATAGCCTGTAGGTCCATCCATGTTGTGGCAAATGGCAAGGTTTCATTCTTTTTTATGGCTCAGTAGTATTTCACTGTATCTGTGCACCGCTTCTTCTTTATCTAGTTATGTATCTGTGGACATTTCGATTGATTCCCTGTCTTGGCTATTGCAGGTAATGGTGTAATGAACATAGGGGTGCATATAGATAGATATATAGATATAAATATTTTTTATATATATATATTTGCATATATCTGCTTTGAATAGTGTTCTTGTTTTCTTTGGATTAATACCCAGAAGTGGAATTGCTGGGTCATATGGCTATTCTATTTTTATTTTTTTGAGGATGAGGGCAGTATCCTATCCTGAAATTCTCTCTCAAAATTGCCATTATTAATGTTAACCATAGTTTCTTTAATGCATAAAGCTGATTTAGTTTGAACATAATAAAAGCTGCTCTATATTATATATTTATCATTTAACCATGTATTATGTCATGTTTTACTACATATTTTTATAATTAATTTAATTCTCTTATTACTCTTATGAAATAGTTACCCCCACCTTATAAATGAGAAATTTGAGCCTACAAGAGTTGATAGAATTTTCCTACCTACTAACAGAGCCATGCCTAAAATTTATTATCTTCCCTGCATAGGTTCCTTAGACTGCCTCATTACGCTGGAGATAGTTTGCAGAAATGATGAGAAAGGTGTGTTTTCTGGAGTGAAAGAGAGGCCCAATAATCATGAAGGGGACTTACTCTAGAACATTGAAAAGAAACAGAAAGAGGGAGGGTGGTCACAGTAAAAAGCAACTTTATTTAGTTCCTCAGTAGTCAGAAAATCTGGAAACACAACTTAATTCTATGTTATGGGCAGGAGAAGATAAGGGACGAAGGTGGGACAGTATCATGAACAATGCGGAGAAGGGAGAGAAGAAGGAAGCGGAGAGAGGAAGAGCGAGCAAGAAAGAGGAAAGAGAGAGAGAGGCGCGTGGGAGGCCCGTCGGTCACACTGACGCACTCGCGGAGGCAGGCGATCCAGGGTCGCCATCCCCGTGTTAGGCCTTACTCTGTCCAAGGCCACGTGAGAGACGGTGGGTTTGGGGTTTATGCTGGTGTTTTACCTTTAAGCCCAGTGCACCACTTTATTATCTCATGTTACCTCTTTGGCATAGAGGTATACCAAGATACAGACCGAACAATCAGACAAACACCGTCAAAACCGTATTTTCACTTTTTGGGGTGTTAACACTGCAGATTTCCTTAATTCTTACTGGGATTTTACAACTCTTTGAGTAAGTTAGATTAATCTATACAGAGGAGACTATAGGTGTTTAATATTTAATGCTTTTTTGTATAAAGTAGTTTTTACTTCTCTTATGGAATTGATTTTCAAAAAAAACAAAATCTTGAGCTAAAAATGTCATGCTTTCCTTCCAGTTTTGTAAAGGAAGAAACTGGGTTCATTAGGCTGAGACTGTGCCCCTGTGGCTATAGCATCTCATGGCAGGTATGAAAGTTATTCCTTGGTGTTTGACCTCCCAGAAAAAGATTTTTCCCTGCCCCGGGATGATGTCTTCTGACTGGTGTGGTTATCTGGTAATCAGCCTCCAAGAACTTGGGGGGCACACTGACGGAGGGCCGTCACATCTGTGTATGTAACCTGGGCCTTTCTGGGAAACAGAAATCTGAGGGTGATCCCTTTAAGTGGGGTTGGCTCTTGCCCTCACCTGTGAAAATGACGTCATCTGAGCTTTAAGGAAGGATGCCAGGGCTAAGGGTTACGGCATGCTCTTTCCCCGGAACCCAGGCGGGGCCCTGGGGAGGGCGGGGCACGTTCCCGTGCGTCAGCCCCCTGGCATCTGCCAGGTGCTGCGGTGTCTTCCCCAGCAGCCGCCCGCTGCTCCCACAGTGCACCCGGCTGGCACCCTGTCTGTAAAGCAGATGGAGTTCCCTCCCTCGAGGTGCTTCCGGCCGCACCTGGTCGCCTTGAAGTTGTGGGTGAGGGGTATGGACAGAGGGCCAGAAAGAGAGGACGGACCAGACTGAAGTGTGAGAAGATGTGGTCCAGGCAGACTAGAAAGAAGGAAATGGGAAATCCTTGTAACTTCCAAGGTTAATGCCAAGGTCAGACCTCCTTCTTAAATCAGTCTAAGCAGAACCCATGAAGTCAGACTGCCAGGCAAAGGCCGTAGGTTCCTTCTTGGGAAAAAAATAAGTGGCAGCTGCCCCTTTTCAGAGTTTATGTGGAGCAGATTGAGAGAAGGGATTGAAGGGGAGAAAAAGTGATGGGTGTCCCCTTTTTTCTTGAGAAGGTCGTGGAACCACACGACCAGTTTTTGAAAAGAGCTGCCAGAGAATAACTGTGCGTGTTGATCAGTGATTGTTTGCTCACCACGTCCACCGGAATAACATGCAGAATGACTCCCTTCCACTGCCGGTCTGCATTAAGTCCTGCTTCTAATGACACGTGACATTTGTGTGGTGAAGGTTTATGAAGTCACAAATTATCATCTTCCTTTTACAGCTGAGTTAACTCAGCAAGATTAAGCAGCTTGTTCAGAGGAACATTGCTTGTTGAAAAGAGAGGAAACTAGAGATTGGGGTTTGGGACATCTGGATCTAAATGGATTCTACCGCTTGGAGATGCCCGTCTCAGAAGAGGGTTGGTGCAGGGTGGGACTGGAGCCTGGGTGTGAAGAAAGTTAGGAAGGGGAAGAACGGTTAGGAGAAACAACTTGTAATGCCATTTTGTTGTGTTGTGTAGGCTTGCTATGATTACAGGATGGCGGAAAGATTCTCAATTTGTATTCAACTGAAACAGTGATAGAACGGGGGTGGGGAGGGGCAAGAACCTCTCCCCACTCAGTCCCCAGGCTCTCCTGCGTCTGAGTTCAGGCGGGAGAGTGGAGGTGCATCTCTGCTTCTCAGAAGATGGAATTGAGGCAATCTGAGCAAGAGGACCAACCCTGTCCACGCAAGCTGAGTCCTCGTGTTTATATGTAGTCCCTCCTTTTCTGTGTGTAGAAGAGTAACCTCTATCAGCAAGAGCATCTTTTTCAAAAAAAAATTTTATTTGCTTATCATTAGAGAGAGGGGAAGGGAGAGAGAGAAACATTGATTGGCTGCGTCTTGCACGACCCAAACTGGGGACCTGGCTCCCACAACCCAGGCACGTTCCCTGCCAGGGAATCAAACCGGCGACCTTTCCATTTGCAGGCTGGTGCTCAGTCCACGGGGCCTCAGCAGCCAGGGCAGTAGTATCATCCTAACAGTGAAGGGACAACTCAGTGAGACCCAGGGTGAGGGCAGAGAGTGCAATGTCCCTCCATCCAAGCCATGTGTACCCTTACCGTAAAATTGCATTCACCCGATTCTTGGTTAAAACACGGTGGCTTCCCCCGCTTTAGAATGAGACCTTGGAAGTCGTGTGGCTGTTAGAAGGTGAAGGAAATGTGTGCTCCCTGTCATATGAGCTCTGCGTTACCCATATCAGGTAAATAGGGTCCAAACATAGCTCTTTGCTGTGGGGTGAATGTATTGGCGTGGCGTAATTCTAAGGCAGCAATTTTCAACCAGTGCGCCACAAGAATTTTTAAAACATGCAATGCCTGACTATTTAGTCGGGGGCACTGACCTCTTTCTCCTTAGATTGTCAAATGAGAAAGCGACAACAGCCAACACAACAGTCGTCGTCCAGTGTGAACGAGTCACTGTCATGCCTACTTTTTGTCCGATTGGCAAAAAAAATAATATATACTTTTGGTATGCTGCAGAATGTTAGGAATTCGTTTGCATGCCATGAGATGAAAAAGTTTGAAAGTCACTGATGTAAGACCGTGCCAGGGAAGTTACACATTTGATAATGGCTCTGAAATCTTCAAGGCGAGCAAACATTCCCAGGACGAAGTCCATCCGAGCTATCACTAGCGCCTCAAAAGTTTATGACTCGGAGGGTGAACGCACTGGCGTCCCATAGGTGCCAGCTCTTTGCCCTCCAATGATCATTAACCAGTAGCAGCCACCAGCTAAGACTGTTGCAGTATATTTAGAAAGTTAAACGATGAGTCCTCCCAGGGAGGACAAGCACGCTCAGATACGGGGGGCATGCTTCACATCAGCACGGTCTGCCTCGGTGTCGTTTGCATGCCGAAGCGTCGCCCTGTGTCTCTCCCCATTGGACTATTTAATAATCAATTTAATTTTGGTAAAGTTTCACTTTGATAGTCCTAAACATGAGAGGAAAATACTGCCTGCGTTCCTCGGCTGTGTTGCGCAGACATGGCCCGCAGGCAAGGTAAGAGATAAAAGATCAATTCTTATGGATCTCCTACTTCCAAGCTTTTAAGGCTGCATTATAGAAACTTTGTAATTATTGTGGGTAATCTTGCAGAAAATTAAATGTGGAGTTCGCATATATGAGGAAGTTTGGACTGTTTTGCTCACCATAGCTCGTTAGCACTAACCACCTCGCTGGCCCCGTCTGGCTGGGGGTCTCACTTCACTGCCAGCGACGTGCTGTTTGTGGCCCAGGAGAAACCCTCGGCGGGGGCGCGCCACCTGACACTGTGGTGTACGTAGAGAACGGGGTCCGCGGTTTATTTGCCAGGTTCAAATCGACTGCAGGTCAGCGGTCCCCAGCGAAGAGCACCCTTGCCCCTAAGGGACACTCGGCCACGTTGGACCACCTGTGTTGTTACTGCAGCTGGACAGAGGGTGCTAGGGGCCTCCAGGAAGTACAGACCAGGGGTGCTGCTGAACACCCTAGGGCTCACAGGGCAGCGCCCCCGCCCCCCAGCAGACAACAGAGAATTGCCCAACCCGAACTGCAAGCAGTGCTGAGACAGAGCAGCCCAGCCCCAGGCCCCTCCAGAGCCGAAAAGGTGAGGGAGAAAGTTGGCTGCCTCCGTGTTTTCAGATTTTATAAAAAAAATGGCTGATGTCATGACTAGAATTTTCCCAATGGGATGTAGAATAAAGATGAGAACTACAAACACCTCACCTACTGGCTGTAAAAACCCTTGGAATGGAACACGGGCGCTGACTAACTGAGCTACATGTGACCATCACCATCCTGACAATACCAGGAGCTACGACGTCTTAGACATCCTAGGTACCGGCCAGAGTGCCTGCCCGTGGACGAAGTCCATGCTCGACCCGACTGTGCTGAGGACACACCATGGCCGTGGCCTTCAGCACTCCGGCACTTCGCTGCTCGAGTCTGTGTGAAGAAGGGGGCCCCTGGCAGCCAGTGTAAGGGAACAAAGCAACGCCAACACCTTTGGAAAGAGGAAGGCTTTATTTTTCTAAATGCCCCTGGTTGCTCAAGCTTTTATTCTACGGTGCTATTATCGCGAAAGTGCTTCTCTGGGAAACCAGGATGGCTGTCATAAAGCAGGTTTATATTTGCTTATAGAGGGAGAAACAGAGAAAGGTTTTATGACTCTCGGCTTGCCAGTTCGGCGCCTCGTCCCATGCCCGTGTGTCTGTTCCTCCGCAATAACCGCTCTCTCCGAACCAGTCTTCGGGCTGCGTGTGAGCGACAGGGAGTGGGCATCCGCTGCCGCCCGGCCTGGTGAGAACGGAGCGGCCATTCGCATGCGTGGCCGTCGCCCAGCCAGCTGTCCCCTGTCTGCCTCCAGCATTAACCGTGGGGATGGGAAGCCCCCCCTTTACAACGTCATCATCGGGGTGGGGCTGAACCACTGCAACCTCACGTACGGAAGAAGAATAGGTAAAATTGCTCCAGGCACACCTCACGGGAGGTTCCTCAGGAACACATCCAACAATGGAGTGTCCCCGGGAAATGAGGGACTGCACTCCCAGTGGGGGTCTGGGTGAGAACGGGGAAGCTAGCTACCCCAGCAGCTCCACACCTGCTGAGGCTTTGGAGACTTACCTAGGCATCTTACCTTGGCCGAACCGGTCCATTGTATTAAGCTCTGGTGGCCATCAAAAACCAGAAGGGAAAACATCACAAATCACTGGAAATACGTCAGCATCCTGAGCAGCAGACTGTATGGGGCACTAATGGGTATCCTCAGCTCCTTATCTTCCTGGGGGCCGTGGGGATGCCTCTGCCCTGTTTACTGTAAAAGGCCTTTCCATCACGGGGCTGTAGGGGTCCCCAGTGGGGACTACACGGGGAGAAAAGTGGTCTCTGGTCCTCACTGCCTTTAATTGGTTGTTCTCTTCGCTTCTTTTGCCTTTTTCCCTTTCTCATTGGAAACCCACGATAGAATGTGGGAAGGGTGCATTCAAGTTTGGGGAGTCTGTACGGAGGCCGCCCTGACTGGGGTAGAGAGTGAGAAAGAAGCGCAGTTCACGCAGCCGCCACCCCCTTCTGCTGGGGAGGGCCGAGGGCATCCACCTGTTCCCAGCAGGCTTCCCGGTGCCCAAAGGCCAGCCCCTGGGGCAGCTCAGACAGGCTGCTCTCGTGCGTCCGGTCCCAGGGAAATCTGCGTGGAGTGCGGGTGCTTTGGAGGCTGCCCCACGTTTCACTCCCGTTCCTCCCGCCTCCCTCACGGCTGTCCTCAGTGGGAGGAAGGCCTGCCATGCAGGGAATCTGTTTTGTGCTTGGCGAATTTTGTATCTCTCACATCTCAGTGACTAAATGATGTAAAATATACAGAGCAGTAGGCAAAGAGTCTGGTGTTTTCTGGGGTCAACTACTGCACATGCTACCAGAGTCTTAGGAAGCTTGAGTTAGTACTTTAAAAAAAAATGTCTGTACTCATGAAAATGCGGACTCCATGCCCCTAGCCCTGGGGGTTTGAACAGGCATCTCTGGAGGTTGGGATCCAGCAGCTCATATTTTTAGAAACACGGCACGTGGCTTTCATGCACTGGATTCCGAGTTCGAAGAGCGCTGGGTCAGCCGGCGTGTGTCTCACTCTGTAGCACACTCCTCCCTGCAACAACACGGCAGCATAGCGAGAAGACCCGCAGACCTGCAGCCCCTGCGGCTGAAGGTTCCTCTCACCCCGGCGGAGTCTGTGGACTCGCCCTCCCGCTTTACGAGCTGCCCGCCCCACGCGGTTGGGTGACCTAAACGATGTGATAATGAGGACGGGCCAAAGGTCACGAGATTGTTAACATGCGTGAGGAGATTGCAGGGCTTAGCCTATCAGGTGCGGGAAAGGTGAGCGCACCAACTGGATCCACACTTCAAAGCATGCAGCTAGTTTGCTGCACTAACTTAATTATCGGTGCTGTTGATATCTCGGACGGACGCGTCCATACCCCAGATCCAGTTACTTCTCAGTGGGAGATAGCAGGAGGTGGCTTGTTCGCTTGCCAACTTCCTAAAATGCTTTTTAGAGTCAGCTGGGCTGCTCAGTCCTCTCTTGCTCTTGGATTAAATATAAAAATAACTATGGAGAGCATATCAACCCTCTTTTCCCTGTCTGCTGAAACTGCAATCTCCTATGCTTTTTCTAGAGCCCATTAAAGAGGGAGGATGTGAGAAGGGGTAACAATACGTAAAACCCCAAAGCCTCACTGGGGGAGGAAAGAGCCGGGCCCAGGGGTACATCCTAGATCTCTCTGGCTGGTGAAGTGGTGGTTAAGTAGCATGAGCCTTGTTTCTTCTTCTTCTTCTCATTGTTCTTCTTTCTCTCCGTAACATACTAATGCTATTGACATCTTCACCAGAAGCCCGGAAGGGAAGGAAATACAACCCAAAGCAAGTGATGTTTTTATTGCCAAGCCATGAAGGGGTTGGATGTTAACAGACATTTGAAACTGTAGACCGAAGGGCGGTACCTGTCTTTACCTGGTTTTGGCTGACCCAAACCAGCCTCAGCGCTGTCACCATGAAAACGGCAGCCGGTTTGCAAACACTTTTCACAGGGAAGGACAGCAGCCTCCGCCACTCCCTTAGACGGAGCGCTGGGGAGCGGGTTTGCGCTGCCGGGCGTGGGTTCCGCTTTTTACCTTCTTGCACGGAGGACTTCTGCATTCGTGTACCTGAGTGGTGGGCATGATGTTTTGCTTTGTTTTCATTATTGTTTTTAACCATTTCAATCACAGTTGACGTACACTATCCTGTTGGTCTCAGGTATACAGCACATTGCATAGACATTTATGTCACGGACGAAGCGATCATCCCAGTTAGTCCAGTCCTCATCAGGCAGCACAGCTCGCTGTTACAAAATTACTGACTATATGCCCTGCACCACACTTTGCATTCCCGCGACTATTTTTGTAACTGCCAGTCTGTGCATCTTAATCCCTTCCCCTGTTCACCTGTTCTCCTCCCTGCCCCTCCCATCTGCAGACCATCAAAAACAGTCTCCGTATCTATGAGTCTGTTTCTGTTTTGTTTGTTTGTTGTTTAGTTTCCACATGTCACTGAAGTAATATGGCATGTGTCTCTCTCGGTCTGACTTCTTTCACTTGGCATAACACCCTTAGTTGCATTCCTGTTGTTGCAAATGGCAGGATTCGATTCTTTTTTTTATGGTTCAGTAATATCCCGTTGGATAGATTTATATTTTCTTTTTATACTCTGGTCTATTGATGGACACCTAGATTACTTTCATATCTTGGCTTTTGTAAATAATACTACAATACACATAGGGGTGCAGATATTTTTTTTTCAAATTAGTCTTTTGGATGTCTTTGGATAAATACCCCAAACTGGAGTTGCTGGATCATGTGGCCATACTCTGTCATTTCTTGTGACTCGGCCGTACTGTTCTCCATAGCCACTGCTCCAATTTGCAATCAGTGGGCATCATTTTGGAGTCCCTGATCTTTTGACTTCCTGCAGGCGCTGAGATCTAAAAAGGAAAGAGACAGGATTACCCAGACCCCTTGGGGCACTGAAATGGAACCCCATGCCCTGTGCTGTGACAGCAAGACGAGGCCCGCTGTTGAGAAGCTAGATGTTTAATAGGCAGAGAGCAGGGGGGAAATTTTCAGCTCTCCATTCTTTCCATTCTTGTAAAGTCCCTCTCACACAGGATGCCACAGCTTTCAAAACATGGTCATTTTCACGACAGAAATGCTGTGGAGAGTGCCGGGGCGTCGTGCAGAACCAGCTGTGGTGTCCTGGGTGACTGTCCAAATATTAATCCAAATAGAATTAATTCACACGCCAGGGGTGTCTGAGGAATCCGTCCTAAGCTGACGCTTACCCGGGGTTTGCGATTTCCCTGTGCTTGCCCAGGTTGGAAAAATGTTTGCGAAACAGGGCAGTTCTGGGCCACCCTTAATCTCCAAAGTCACTCAGACTAATTTATTAACTAACATTTGGTTTGCACCAGCAGCAAACCGCGGTTCACAAGCAGATGGCGGTTTCGTGTCCCGACTTCTCAGCGAGGTGGTTACAAAAGTTATACCTGGTACATCACTCTTCTTTTATTTTGGGGAAAGAGCAGAGATGGTGCATTTATCATTAGCGGATTATTTAATGACACCATTTCTTAGTTCATTAAGGACTTAGTGTAGGTTTTAAATGACATCTGGTTTGTAGGCACATGAAGAGGATACAGATTCTGTGTATCTTGCATTAAATTTAGGTCGTGGCTAAAGGAAGACTCTGCCTCTCTATTTCTGCAGTGAGTTTAATAAAGAAACTATCTGGGAGTAATAATTCCAACAAGGCCTGGACATTCCTTTGGGGGAAGAGGACTGACTTTTTCCCGTTTTTAATAAAACCTCCATGAATTTGGGCCTGCCTCCCTCTGAAGTCCGGTGCTACCGTCTTTTCATTTCATATTCACTTATTTCCTGTGAATTGGAACCCTGAACGTGGTTCTGGGAAGAAGATGGTTCTTGTGAGGTTTGTATTATTCGTGCCTGTTGCACTTGGTACTTATTGACAGGCATTTAGCTCCTTGGATTTATGCGATCTCTTCTTTGTTGCTGTTAGATTTCGCCATTTATTTGTGGTCTAGCAGCCTGCCTGTCTCTAACAGAACTGGGAGCAGTGTCTTCGTCAGGGGCTGAATTTTCTCCCGTGATTGGCAGGTCGTTTCCTCCTGACTGTGACGCTGGCAATTTTAAAACCTTCATTTCCATCTTTGTCTTGAACAAGGAGCATTTTACACATTATTAACTCCTGAAAATCCCACTGGATAGATAATTTGGAATGGAAGAACTTAAGACATTTGGGGGAAAAAGAACAAATCCACAAAATCTCTTATGGTTATTCTTTATGGTCATTAAAAATATTATATTTGGCATGCCAAATAAAATAGCCTATCCATGAAAGTGTGATATATTTTAAAATGGAATAATGGGTATAAAATAATCATTTCTAAGAGATATCTTCTCTATAGTCTCGAGAACGTAAATTTGTATCAATTGTTCAGGGATACTCTGAGCCATTTATTCCCTTGTATCTCTCTGTCTTTTCTCCTGAGTCCTAGCATATTCCCGAGGAAAAGAGTAATTTAGATGCCTGAAAAGGCAAAAGTCTGTGGATAAGCTTAATGTAATCTGCATAACACAGCCAGCTGGTGTCTATTAGATCCCAACAAACAGGGTCAGTCCCCAGTCCGTCCCCTCTTCACCCGTATAAAGCCGCAGTGTTGTGGCCAGGGTTCGGGTTGCTCCGTCTCTCTTTAGCTCTCTCGGCCCAGTGACGCGAGCGTGAGAATCAAGTCAGTCATGGAGGCGCTGGGATGTTCAGAGGAAAGGAGAAGGCACTGGGCTCCCAGAACCTTTGAGTGTATCTACACTCTTCAGATGAAATAAATACATGCCTGCAAAGACTTCTGTTGACCTTCACAATATGACCTTGATCATCATGTCCCAGCATCCTTTTCCACGACAACCACGTGTTTTGCATTGCTGTCTCAGCAGGAGACCGGATGGCAGTGAGGAACTAGAGAAAACGACTTAAATCAGATGCATGTCCTTATGTACTGTATATGTATGTATTGCATGTACATTGTATAAAATATGGGTATATATGTTTGTACACGTATATTGTCTAGCAGCCAGGAAAAGACAGAATTTTGCCGTCCCATACACCTCTCCGTGTGCCTCACCCAATCACAGTCCTTTGTATTCCCCAAAAGTAACGGCTATCCTATTAAAATAGCCACTTTGTTATATTAGCAGAAGGACATTTATCACTCAGTGTGCACCCGGAAACACAATGTTCAGTGTTGCTCATTTTAAAAATTCTTATACCTTTGAAGATTCTTTCCACCTGTAAATTCCTTGGGAATCCCTGTCATTTCCTTACACTTGATCTCTGGAGGAACGTGGCCGTTTGACCCATAGTGTTTCCTTGAGTTTCCCGACTCCACACTCACCATGCAGTTCAGTTCATTCCTCTGCCCCTGCGTGGCCGCATGCCGGCATCTGGACTGAGAGACTGGATCCTGGATCGCGCTCAGGTTGGTCCTTCTGGCAGGTCTATAAGGGCCGGATGGCAAGGCTGCAATCATTATTGAAACTCGAGTTGTCTCATTTAGCCAGTGAGGACCTTTCCAAATGGGGTCTTGAGTCCTTTTGGCGTCTCCCTAAAAGTGTTGGGTAACTCCCCTGCCATCTGGTAACACAAACCATCCCAGGTGTATCTTGTGGAGGTGAATCAGCTCCTTCTCCAGGAAACCCTAGCTTCTTTGGGTGAGAAGCGTTACAGGATGGGTGCTGGGAATTCTCGTCGTCACTGCGTTGGTCATTGTTTCCCAACCCTCCGTAGAGACAGTTGGGGAATCTATCTATCCGTCAAATAAGCTCCGAAGAATATAGACATGGTACACATTTTATGAACTTATGAGTTCATATGGATACTCCAATTCAAATTTGAGTTTTCAGAGTTTTATTTAACCTCGTCTGCATCAACTTTTCTATATCGTTCCATCCCCAAGAATCTTGATTGTGAAGAACACAGGGGGTAACAGAATACAGTATCCCATAGTTACTAACCTGTTTTACTCCACATCATTCACCCAGTAGTCTCAGGGGAATAATAGTAATATTACCGATGGAGTGATTGAAAACAAAAATTGGTTTTTTTGCATATGGTCTCCCCCATCCTTTCTTCATTTTTTTAAGATTGTATTTATTCATTTTTAGAGAGAGGGGAAGGGAGGGAAGAAGAGAGGGGAACATCAATGTGAGAAAGAAACATCAATTGGTTGCTTCTCGTATGTGCTCCAACTGGGGACCGAACCCACAACCCAGGCGTGTGCCCTGCCTGAGGATCGAACAGGCGACATTTTGCTTTGCGGGATGATGCTCTACCAACCAAGTCCCACCTGCTTAGGGACCTCCCTCTTTTTAAAATAGTTCTGCTGTATCTACATTGTTAGAAATTTTAGCCATTAGATACTCTGCTGTCTAACTGTTAGCCTCTTTTAGTCTTAATTCCACAGAAAACTATAATTTAATATCTATGACTTAGTCCCTATGCTGGTGGCCTCTCTGAGGGTTTGGATGGCTTGAAGCTCATTCTGCTGTATGTTCTTCAGAGAGGACTCACGAGAACAGTAGTCTTTCACTGCTTGATTATATCCATAACAGTCTGAATCCTTTACACTTGCAAGTTAGTTTTGCTGGATATAAAATTATTTCCTTTCTTCTAGCATATCAAATGGGTAACTATTTTTTTCTGACCCAAAATGTTGTTTTAGAAAAAAATCTGATGATCATTTTTCTTTACCCTATAAATCATCATGCATTCTTTTTGCCTAGAAAGTCAAAGCATTTTATTAGAATATGTCTTGGTATTGTTTTAGAGAGATAATTATTGTTGGGTACATGGTTTTCAATGTCCAGGTTATTTTTAATATTGCAGAATACTTTTTGAATCATAGTTATTGCTACCATATTGGTCATATGCCCTTGTATTCATATGTTCAATTTTTGACAACTTTTATTGTTTGTCTCTTTGTCTATTTTATCTATTTCATTTACTTTTCATTTTTTAGCTTTTATTCTCTTTTCCTTTCACATTCACTAGGGGATTACCTGTTGTGTTGACTTGTTTCTAATCTAGGTGGCTTTGATGGAGTGAGTTCCCCTTTTACTTCTAACCCTTCCCTAGTCCTGCCACCCAGGTTATGAGTCCTTCTTGACCGGATGGGGCGCTCTTTCCTCCCGAAGCGCCGTAGTTTCGGTCTGCTCCGTGGGAATGTCTGCAGTGTGCCTCAGTTGTCTCTAGGGATGTTCGCTTGTCCTCGTTCTTTTTCATAATTATACTACTGGTGTACGGAATTCGACCTTGACGCTTTTCCATTGGTCATTTTTATGCGAAATGAATTTCCCTGGCCCTTTAGAACGAGGTAACTTTCAAGAAACCTCACTAACTTCACAGAGCTTTCTCGTGTGTGCACGTGTATGTATGTGTTTTCTCGTGTGTGCACGTGTATGTATGTGTTTTCTCGTGTGTGCACGTGTATGTATGTGTGCGCATGCGTGTGTGGTATACTGTTAAAATAGGCAGTAGATCCTTTCCGGGATCCCCTCCCACACTTGGACTTAGACCTTGGCCTTCTTTCAGCTCTCTTATTCCAACTGCTCAGGTTCGGGGCTCACCCTGCAGGGAGCCCTGGGGGCTTGATGGGCTCCCCAACTCTGGCCCTTTCGTCCCCCGCTTACCAGCAGCCCTTGACACCGAGGTCTCTGAAAGGACAAAGTCCCTTCCAGTTGTAGCTCCTGTTCCGCACTGGCCCCCAGAACTTTCCGGTGAGTACGGTTGGCTATCTGGGAATTCTCCTGTTCTCGGGTTTATCACACGCCCCTCCCATGATCCCTTTTCTTTGTCCCATCCAGAGGCTGATTTCCTGTGGGGTTTGTGGCTACTGCTGCTTTGTCTCCTAGCTTTAAGTGTTGTCCATGAGTTTCAGGTTTTGTCGTCTACTTGTTCTATTTTTATAGTGTTCAGAGGATTGAAAAACTATGCTGCTGCATGTATCTGGAATTCACTCCCCCCGTAGTCTTTTAAGCAATGCCTTATATGATTTTTGGCCTGCTGCTGGGGAGCTGCAGCCCAGGGAAAGGGGGGCAGCCGGCGTCTGCAGAGGGGGTTTCTTCTGCACCAGCTCACGGGCTCCAACAGGGTGGGGCCGTGAAGACACTTCAGCAGCACCGTGTTCTATCAGCCAGTCGGCCCAGGAACGGAAAAAAGGTCTTGCACGGTTGTGTTTTGGTTTTGGTATACACTCAGCTTTTCTTCCCTTCAATAAACATGAGTTTCTATTTATACCCTGACTCCTTCCAAAAATAAACATATGGTGCCTTATAAAAATAAACACGTAACAAAAGACAAAATACAATGAATATGTGGCTGAGCGCATTCGTCAAAGGAGGCTAGCTACTGTAACTAACACCCTGAACATCAAAGCATTTCTCACTGGTGCCGCAGCCTCCCCTGGATCAGAGGCTGGGGAAGGAGCTGGAGCTGTGCACCAGGAAGAACAGGATGGGGCCTGCAGAACCCAGGACCAGCCATGGCGTGGAGATGCAGAAAGGGAAGGATACAGAATAGTCTGCCAGGGTGGAGAGGGCCTGTCACCCAGGAAAGAACTGTTTCTAGACCTGCAGGTGGGGAAGCCTATGCTGGCTTCAGAAAACTGCAAGGATTTTGAGGGGCTGGAGCAGCCGGTGAAGTCACAAAAGGAGGGGCAGCGGCCTGGGGTGGCAGGGCTTGCGCATTGTCTGAGGCTGTGAAAAGTACCCCACGTGAGAAGGAGGGCCAGCCTGTCGGTGGCTTGCAAGCAAGGGGGTGCTGTGATCCAGTGTCTGTTTTCAGGACATGATTCCGGCCCCCGGCTCTTATGGCACAGCCTCTGAAACTGGAGAAGAAGCCATTCCATGCCTTTTTTGATCACGCACCTAGTCAAATGAACCCAGAAGCCACGGAACCCACCTCCACCTGTGCCCACCTCAATCACGCGTTTCTGGGTGGTTCCCGTTAACGTGCCACAGTGACAACCGGAGAGTGTGCCGCGCTGTATAAATTCAGACTGGAAATGTGATTTCAGATCTCGTGGGGCCTGTGTTGTTTCGGTGATATTATAATCAATGCCTGCAGCTCCTTCTGAAGTTCACAGAGTGACCTCTTTTGACATTGATTTGTCATCTGTGGGTTTGTTTTGTTTTTTTTTGCTGACCTTTCTTCACCTCCTATGTCTCTTCATTTGCTAAGGCGTAGTTTTCCATTGCTGGGCGCCCTATGATAACCACAGCAGCCATACATCTAGCTTTGTTCGGGCCATTACTACCTGTGTAGACACTGCGGTGGCCAGATCTAGTCCCCGAAACTGGCGTCGTGACCCTCCCAGCAGGGGACAGTTCTTCTTCCATTAGAAGACACCAGCAGGCGCTGTCCTGTCAACTTCTTTCCTTGGGCTGGGGTCCAGGGTGCTGCCTCGCCTGTGTTCTCCTTTTGAGGAGAGCCCCAGGTTGAGAAAACCACAGAAAATATTCACAAGAATGGTACCAAGCCTCACGTGGACATTTCCAAGACACAGTCGTGTCTCGCTAAAACCTGGAAGGGAGGGTTACATAGGAAGTAAATGACACGTGCGTCTTTCTCCGAGAAGGGTGCGGTTTGCCCCGCCTCCTGCTTCCCCAGGCCGACCTCTGGGGGGAACAGTCGGTAGCCCCTTGGATCGATCACCTCTGGTCCGGCTGTCAGGGTTCAGGAACGGAAGCGGGAGGGATTTCCATGAAAGCACCTGGGATGGTTATGTGCAAACTTAGAAGAATACTCCTGTTGTTGTTTTTTTCTTCAACACTTTCCAGAAGGTTCCTAAGCAGCTGACGTATGATGGGCATCTGCTATCTTTGCCTAGCTCAACATTCCAGCGATTTCATTTCTTCCCGAAGAGCTCAAAACAGAACGTGTCAGCAGTGAGCAGCCACCCAGCTTTGTGAAGAATGCCACGGCTGACAGCCTCGCAGCTGCCGAGGGCTCGGCTGGGCCCCCCTGCCCAGCAGCCCCTCACACAGGCGCCTCTGTGGCCTCGGGACACCAGGGCGTTCCCAGACGGCTTCCCTCCTGGAAAGATGTGCCAACCCCACCCCGCTGTGCGGCCCCCAGGCCCGGTGATGATGACCACGATGCTGCCCAGCCCTTCGGTGGCTCTTGAAAGAACACAAAAGACTCTTTCTTTTGTGCCATTGGAGTAAAACTCCAAACAACAACAACAACAAAGACATCATATTTTAGGAACAAGACCATTGTTTTATTTGTCATGCCACTCAAATTGTTTGGGGGGAAAAGACATAAGCTGGAGAACACGTTAAACTTTTGTTTTAATATTTTTGAATAATTCAGCATGTGTCTAATGACCAGAACACGAATCACACCAGTTTCCACATTCGTTGAGGTGTCTTTTCTGCAGGCACTTCAAGGTGTGTCGTGGTTCAGGGAGCCCGAGGGAAGGCAGATGAAGGGAATGCGCCTCCTGACCTCCGCGTTCCCGCCCAGGTGGCCGGCTCCTCTCCCTCCGACTCCCGCAATAGGCAAGAGCCTCTCGTGCGTAGGTCTGGGTGGTTCGTCCACGGACTCCGGCTGGGAGACACAGGATTCTGTAACCGGCCGCTCCAGACGGCCTCTGAGGAACATTTCAGGAATGTGCCGCTGTCATTAACTGCCGCGGTCAACCAGATTCCAGGCTCCCTGACCCCACCCCCACCACCAAACTGGTGGGAGCCGCCCTCTTCTAAGGGAGCTTCTGTGGTTGTTGACTAGCAGTTGCCCTGTCTCCTGAGTCTGGAGACATTCAAGCCAAGCCAAGGGGCGCTGATGGGTTTTTTTGAAGGATTCTTGGATATTTTGTCAGTGGTGTGTAATATTAAACACCTGCTTCTGAAACCCGTGGCTCTGTCCTAGATAGTTTTAGAAAGATGGGAGTGAGACAGGGCAGCCATGTAGTATGAACACAGTGTGTGCGTATTACTCAGGCTCTAACAGGACTTCATCTGGCTCTGATGTCGATGTGCTCGGTCGCTATGCAGCTCGCCCCGGCATCTGCTTCGGGGTTGCCCCACATGCCTCGGGATATGTGCACATTATCTCCCAACCCCAGTCCTAACGCTGACTGGTTTTTAATCACCCGCTCCACTCTGCGGCATTTCTTCCCGGGTTGCATAACCACTGTCCTCCTGGTTTTAGAATTCAGTCTCGCGTCTGTTTCCATTCCACGTCCTTAGTACGTCTCCTGGCGCACCTTGGAGTGGTCCTAATGGGGTCTTGTCTTCAACACACGTGTCCTGCTCTTGCCAGTGTCATTTTCATGGAACTTGTGAGTATTTCATGAATGGGAACTAGGACTCCTCATGGGTTAAGGTGCTTTTGCACAACGCCACTCAGTTCTTTCCAAGCATCGTCAGTATGTAATCCAGGTACTCTGTCTCTTAGGCCAACTCCTATTCCATACAGCTGTTTTGTGTCTTACCTCTGAATGCAGAAAATGGCACGATGACTTTCCAGAAACATCAGCAAAGACGCCCGCCACCGGTGGCCCTGTGTCAACTCACAATCATTGGCCTTTCGAGACAGATGGAAAATTAGTTGGAGGTTGCAGTAACAGCAAAAATAACGTTGGCTCCTCCTCAGCTTTTGCCTGGAGAGACCCAAGAAGCCCATGTCTTATAATTAGAAGGTGTGTGTGGACTTGAACAGTAGCACCGAGTCAGCCATTGTAAGCATGAACCGACTCACCTTTTGGAAGTGACAGGTGAAGAATCAGCCGAAGGTTGCCTGAAGCTTTCTTTAGGATAACACCCGAAGGGAAACCCTTGAAGGTGCAAGCCAAGAATTATCAAATGACCCAGCCTTTCCCTCCTCCCTGCCCCACTTTATCTGTTCCTTTCCCTTTCATCTCACCCCCACCTGAGGACACCCACAGCTGCTGACCTCAGCTTCTTGGCTGGTGGAGAGGTCTCAGATCCTGGATGTGGAACAGGAGGGGAAAATGTCTCTCACAAAGCCTTCCCTCCATGATTTCATTTCCCCCTTTGTCAGCATCTCTGCACACCTTTAAAAAAATTCTCTTTCTACGCTGGAGTCTGTTCTGTTCGCCGATCCCATCCCAAAGCCGGCTATTTCTAACCTGATGGCCCAAGCAGTGTTCCCTGACCAGAGCAGTCTTTGCAAATGGCACTATTTTTATCGCGTGCAGCCCCAGAAGGCTTGGTCTTCTCGTAGCTGAACCAGACACTCCAGCCTCCGTGACCCATGCATTAGGCCGTAACTATCCTTGCATTTCCTAATTATTGGTCTAGTGACTGCTTTACTCCAGCAGGCCCCGTCTGCTATGACCACCTGCAGACAAGCAAGTGGCGGGAAGGGCCGTCAGTAAGAGAGCCGAGGAGGCGGGACGGGACTGAGCGGCGCACGTCGGCACTCCTGCAGTGGAGCCCCTGAACTCCCGTCCTCTGCCCCGAAGACCCTGCTGTTGCAGCCGCAGGGGCATCTGGGGAGCATTGGTTATTAGAGGCCGGCATTTCCTCCTCCATGGGTCCGCAGTCACCTGCCTCTCTGCGGGGTCTCTCTGGATCAGAGAGATGCTTGGCTCTCCTGCCAGCAGCGTTCAGAGGAGGACTCACTCACTCACAGGCGTGAGGCCCCTCTGTTATTCAATCTTGGGCTGTCCCCGTGTGACCTGCGACCTTACGATAAAGTTGCACAGCTTACGCGGTCTGTCCCATCTAATGAAAAATAATGTAGTTTTTTCTGGGCAAGATCTTTCTCGTGTGTAACCTAATTTTTTGTTGGACTGCATTGAGTTTTACTACTTCAGCAACTTCCCTGGGCCAAAGGATCCATTTATTAAGCCGGTTGCCAGAAGTTCTCTTTCACCCCCTGGCTCAGGCATCCTGGCACGTCACCACGGACGGTCCTCGGGGTCTGGGTCAGAGGATCATATAGGTATGATTGCCTTCTAATAAGGTTCCCTGACGTCTCGGTTATTAAGTTCTCTTGAATGGGGTTCAAGCACATCTGACTTACAGTGGCGCTTGCTCTAGGTAGAGAGTGCCATAAATCATCACAGGGGAGGTTTGCTCATATTTTTGCTGTTCTTTGTGGGTTTCAGTACTTCCCCAAGAGCACGCCACCTCGTCCCCCGAGCACAGATCCTTCCCAGACGGGAGCGCAGGAGACCCGCTCCTGCCTTCCTTCCCGCCCCACCCTGGCTCTCCCCTCTGTCTGGAGGCCCCTTCCTCGGCTGCCAGGGCAGCCGAGTGGCACTGGCCGGCCACTCTAGATGGGAACCAGCGCCGGGGAAGCCTGTGGCATGGGAAGGAGGTGCTGGAGCCCGGGCTGCGGTGACGGGCCAAGGGCCGGGGGCGGTGGGGGGGCGGGGTGGTGCCGGAAGCAGGGCGGGCAGGAGAGCCCAACTCGGGCAGACTCCTTAAGGTGCCCCCAGACCTCTGGGGCCACACCAGTCACTTCCCTTTTCCCTCCACGGCCGTATCACTGCCTTCTCACCTCCTCGAAAGGAGCTCAGCAGGGGATTTTCCCACCACGGGAGAAGTGGGTCTTCCCTTGTTCGAGAGGCCTTACTAACCTGAGTGATTCCTTGGTCTTCGAGGAGACATGATTCTTGGTCTGGTGAATCTAATGGGCCTGCGTGGCCCACGTGAGTCCTTGCAGGCGCTGATCCTGAGAGACGGAGGGGGTGTCCCAGGTGGGTGAGGTTAGGACTCGGGGTCTGCTCCATCCTCCTCCTCAGAGAGTCACGAGACAGGGAGATAGCTCCAAGAATCCTGCGGCCGGGAAACTAGTTTTGTGGGTAACCTGTCATTTCTCACGAATTAGAATTCTGATCAGAGGGAGCCTGTCTGGGGATGAGATGGTTGGGCTCTGACTTACACGATGAATAGAATTTAAAAGGAGAAAAGAGCTTTGAAGGTAATATTCTGGGTGCACAAGAAACTCGGGGGACCGCTGCAACCAGAATGCCGCAGGGAGGTGGGTGGTGGAGAGTCCGGGAAGACACCGTTAGGAAGGCTTTATTCACCACATGAACCATTTTGGTCACTAGCCAGTGGGCAAAGAAAAGCCTTGGAAGAGTTTCCTAATCAGCATAATGAGATGTGCATTGTCAAGACACCACGCGGGCTACAGGTTGAGCGTGGACAGGAGGGCCAAAGTGTGTCTCAGGGCTGGAAGTTTTCTCATACTCTGAAGTTCCTACTTAGTGGGCAGCAAGGAAATACATTCTGTCCTAATCTCTTCCCGGTTAAAATCATTTTCCTCTATTTCCCATGATCCCTTTCAGGGATCTGCTCAGTCAGGATTGTCCACCCCTGTCCTCCGTAGGATGGCACTTGGTGGGCCGGGAGAGCTTCCCCTGCTGGGGACTTTGGTGGACAGGGGGGCCTGGTACTTGCGTCCCAGTGTTTGGTTGGCTTTCTGGGCTCAATGCTGCCCTCTGCAGGAATGCCACCTCACTGTGGCCTGGGCACGGCTGTCCCGCCTCCATTTGCTGCCAAACAGTGAACTCACCATCTGTTCTCCTTTGGCTTGGGTGGGGCCTGGAGACCCTCCTTGCTGCCTCCTTTGCACCTGAGCTGTCTCTGAAATTGTTGTATCACGGCTGCCTGAAGTCCAGCGCTGTGTCCCACCTCCTGGCAGCCCGGCCTCTGGTTGGTGCCCCAGCCAGCATCATCAGTGGCTGTCCCTGTCCCTCCTCGGAGCACGGGGACCTCCTGCATCCTTCTGTACTGCACGGAAGCCAAGGGACCAACTAGGGAGCAAGTCTCGGGCCTCCTCTCTGCCTTCCCTGTCTCCTCACCTTTACGCTGCTGAGTTACTTCTGGTTAGGAGTTGGGGCTCCCCGTATTCAGGTTGCGGAGATAACTTTTTACACGCCTACCTGCTTCATCACTGCAGCCCAGAGATGTGAGTCAAGACGTGTCTGCCATGGTCTACTACTGCTGTCTCTGCCCATCAGCTTCCTCCCCTAACAGCCTGGGCTGGAAAGGTAGGCAGGCTAGTTCTTACCTCTAGTCCTGTTTCTGTTCTCTCTCTTGGCCTATAGTCAAACACTAAAATGTAGCATAAAAGCCAAGAAAAAGTTCTTACTATGGAGTTGACAGTGCCCTTTCTTGCTCTCTACAAGGCTCTGCTTAGAGGCTTCTACTCAGCTACAGAGGTCAAGCAGGTCAGCTTTGAAACTCCCATCTGAGCGCTCTGTTGTCCTTGGTCATGCCCATAGACTCTCGCTAGCTTGGACAGTAATCCTCATGGCTCAGCCATGGAAATGGATATGGGCAAAGGGTTATGACTTAATGCATCAATATAGTATTTCCAAAATATGCTCCCAGTTGAAAGTAAGAACAAGGTTTGCTAAGAGGGATATTTGTAACTGGGACTTGGGTGATGATAATGAGGGTGGAGAGACATTCATAGATTAGGACAGTGTCTAGGTGGTGGGACTGGCAGTGCTTGGTGCTCAGTTAAGTAAGGTGAGTTGGTGGAATGCGAGGGTCTCAGGTTTCTGGTCTGCATGGATGGATGGTGATGCCATTTGTGAAGACACAGGACACTAGAAAAAGAATTGTTTTGGGGTGACTAGCCCACTTTCGCATATGCTGAATTTAAAGTTCTTATGAGACATCTAAGCACAGATATCTCGTAAACCAGTAGGATGTAGAGATTTATAGCTCAAAATCTGGTATTTCTGTGGGAAACAATATCATAACGATGAGGTTCATTGGTATGATGTCAGAAGGGTGATCACTAGAATAATCAAATGATTGAGAGTTGGATGGCACCGCCTCCCTGTAGGCAGAGGCTGTGCAGTGAGACCAGGTGACGAGTGTGTCCGCTGGCTTCTCTCCCACGGCCCAGCCCCTGGTCCCTCACTCCGCCTCGTCTCTGAAGGGCTCAGCTTTCGTTTGCAAAGTGAATACATTCAGTCAGTGTACAGGAAGTCTTTCTTACTAGGGAATAGTTTTGTCTCTTTCCAATGATGTCGCATACCTCCATTCTGATCCCATTCTGTTTTGCTCCAAAGATCTAACTCTTAACAGTCAACTGTTGTTGTTTTTATTATCATTGTATTCCCCAAATGCCGGCCAAAAAGGTTGATGGGCAGTGGAGCTGGAAATGGAGGTAGGAGCTCAACAACTAGAAGACAGTTGGACTTGGGCCTAAGGGAGGCATTAAATAGCCAGTGAAAGGTTGTAACATAATTTGCGTGTGCTGGACTAGAATGACTTCCTTAATCTAATGCCTGCAGGTCGACTCAGTCAGTCAATTCAACACCTGCTCATGGACCATCTCTTTTGCATATGATATTGTGCTAGATGCTATGTGGACATAACATTTAATCCTTACCAGAGGACAGTTTTTTCATTGCTTTCAGAGGGAGAGGAAGAGGGGAGGGAAGGAGAGAAAAGGGAAGGGAAGGGAAGGGAAGGGAAGGGAAGGGAAAGGAAGGGAAGGGAAGGGAGGGAAAGGAAGGGAAGGGAAAGGAAGGGAATGGAAAGGGAGAAAACGGAAGGGAAGAGAAGAAAAGAGGAAAATATCAATTGTTTACCTCCCATAAGCACCCCAACCAGGGATTGAACTTGCAGCCTGGGCACGTGCCCTGAGCAGGCATCAAAGCCACGACCTTTCTGTCTACAGAATGATGCTCCAACCAACAGAGCCACACTGGCCAGGACTAAAATTAAAAGTTTTTTAAAAAAGTTATTGTGCTAGAATCCATTTGGGATTTAAGTAGAAAAATCAGCACTATTTTTGGGTTTGATTTGTAAAGGAATGCACAGCAGAGAATGCTGATGGTTCCTGGCACAGTGCTTTTCTGGAAGACGTGACTTGACTTTCTCGGGTCAGGCCAAGGTCCATAGGCATTATCTGTTTCAGCCCTGGAGAATCCAGCCCTTTGTTCTTGTTCTCTTGTCGTCTAGAAGAGCCATATTATTTTCTTCAGATGCCTAATAGAAAGTCGTCTCCATATATTCTAACTTACATATTTTGATTTTATTTTTAAATCCAAAAAAAAATTTAAAAAGCAAACAGATCATGGACTCCTGTGTGAAAGCCACCTGTTTCAAAGGAAACATGGCATCTGAGGGAAAGAGGCAAAGAGATCCGTCCAGGGCTGGGTTTTCACTTCGCTGACCAGTTGGGTGAAAACTGTTTTGAAGATGTATTACGTTTCCTGATCAAATGGAAAAAGCAGTGACACCTGCCCCCGTATCTAGGAGACGCCCGCTAACATGGCTGGGAGCCACCACGCCTTCCCACGTAGCCTTGCCAGGAAAGCCTTCCAATGTCCCATTTTGGCTGCACGGGCAACCACGTGCCTCCTCGTGGAGACCAGCCGTCTCAGAAAATTAGGTGAAGCTCCAGACTCCTCATCGTTTTCCCTCGGACGTTCCCCGGTGTGGTTAATGGGTGATCTTTTCGTTCTAATGTTTAACCCAGCAGTTCCTCAGTTTTGCCGCTTCTAATGCCTGAGTCAACTTCATAGGCCCTTGCACTTTAAATATATGAGCCAGGGGGGTTTGTTGAAACAGAGTTATGTTACATGCTTCTGTTGAATGCACTCCAGGGGTGCGAATAGTCTCGTGGGTTTTGAACTTCCTATAGCCTGATATTGTGTGTTTTTTTTTTGGTTCGTTTGTTTTTACAGCCCTGCAAGGGTTAATTTCCTCTGTTGCTCCTGAGTGTTTGATGTGAATCCTCCTATATTAATGTTGGTTTTGAAATGAAAAATCCCTACGTGCTCAAAGAGTGCCTTGGATAGTTTTGCATTTGCAAATAAAGCCCTAACAAATGCTCATTTAAAAAATATATTTTCCCAGCTGAGCACATTAAGGCTCCGTGCAACATCTTTGTGCTTGCTTCAATAAACCAGGTGTGCTTCTGGAGATTAGCTATTTTTTTTATAAAGAATGATTTTGAAATAAGTGACAATGGGCTCATTTCTCTTTATGCCGAGGAGAACGGTAACAGCGAAACGACTGTGATTAGTTTTAATATCTCAGATAGCTTAATGAGTACTTAGTAAGAATGCGAGCGCGCGTGTGCGAGCGAGCGCGCAGCCCCGAAGGCGGGCCTGTGTGTACACGCGGGCCTGAATGATTTCCCAGCTTCTTAAGTAATGCCCGTCGGGGATTTAAACAACCCAGCGCCAGTGAATTATTCTGGTGGCTGTTTCTTTCCCAAGGCTTTCGGCAGGAAGTCCATCTTCCCGTGGAGCTGGGTTTTTGTTTTACTTTTTAAGCGCCAATCAGAAAATATGAAAACAGACGGGGATTTTTTATCTGTCCATTGTCACCCGTGACTGTGTCTCTTTTCAGAAGTGACTTGGGGCTCCCTTCCGCTGCGTGAGGTCAGCATAGGGGTGTGAGGGGCCCTGCGGTTCAGAAAGGGCAGCGAGACAGTGAGGGTGCGGGGCGCAGGTTCAAGTGGCCGGTCGCAGAGGCCAGCGTGGGCAGGGATTCCCACGCGGCCAAAGGGACGGCGGCCAGCGGACAGAACGATTGCACAGGGAGCTACTGGACATCCTGGGGAGGGCGGGGGAGGCCGCCTTGAACTTCCACATCCAAGGTCTGCCACCTGGCTTGGCAAACTGCAGAGGTGATGATTGTGTTCTTAGAGGACTGACTGAGCCTTGAGTATTTAAGGCACAATTTGAGACAGATGAGCCAAGGTGCAACAGTCAAAGCCTCTCTAGTTGTGTCGGCGTGTTTTGGTTTTGCCTTTGACTGGATGCTATCGATATCTTTTCTAGGAATTGGAGAGAGAAAAGTAAAAGTAAAAGCTGGTATTTCCTCCTTTCATTCAGAACTCGAGGGTGGGGGCTGGTGTGAGCAGAGGGACAGGGCGACTGAAGCTGTTGCTCAGGGGTGCGGGGTGAGTGGCCAGGGAAGCCCCCTCCCCCTCTTTCCTGTAACCTCCAGCTCCCCGCTCCCAGCTCTTCCTTTTTGTTTTGATCCTGTATGGGCGCAAGCTATATAAAGAACATTAGCACTTTGTCTTTAGAATTATGACTTAAATTGCTGTCTATATGTGTTTTTCAGAGCCAGGATGTGGGTGCACATAAACATTATTCTTTTGCCTCTTCGCCCGAGAAAGCTGGCTCAATGTGAGCGTAATGAAAATAAGAACAAAAATAGCTGAATTTAAAACTCCGGGTTAAGATAATGGCTCTTTAATAAAAGCATTGAGTAACACTACTGTCACCCGATTCTTTTTTGGCCACCGGTAAGACTGCGCAGGGTCGACAGTGATGGGCTTTATTTCAGGAAGCGTGACTGGGGATTTTGGTTAACTACAGCTAAGCTGCGCCCTGTTCATTTATTATTGATGGGTTTCGAAAACGACACACTCTCCTCGGGGTGGGTCTGGTGGTTTTATATTGTTTGTGAGACTGAACGCAGCTTCCTCCTTTCCGTTTATGGAAAGCATCTTCGAGGCCGAATTTAGCTGCAGTTGGCGAGGGCTGCTCGCCTCGCCGTGTCTTGAACTGGAATGTGGTGTGACTTCCCCGCAGATGGAGAAAGTTTGTCTTCTCTGGTGAATTTCTTAATGGATGTCGGGACTGGTGCATCTATCCATACATAGGTTATGGTGGCGTTTCTTTTTTACTCTTGTTTTGTTGAATGCTGAGGGATGCTTCATGCTTGGCATTAAATCTGAACTGGACTTGTGATGGAAAGGAGAAACAGGAGTTTGCGAGGGTGTGTTTATGAGGACAGCAGGCCTCGCTCAGGCCCCCTAGCGATGGGGGAGTCGCCGTCCTGTTCCCGAGAAGGTGGCCTCGTGTGGTACCCTGGGACGGCACCATGGCGGTCTTCTCCGGGGCCTGCGAGGCAGGCCTCACGGGGGGCGGCGCGGCGCGGCGCGGCGCGGAGGAGAGGCTGGTGGGCGGCCACCCTGGCTCCGTCACAGCCATCGGTCCCAGCCAGGTCAAAGCCTGTGGGCTGTGCTCATTGACATCAGCCCCTTTGGACAGCTCTTTTTTTTTTAAATAAAAAATTGAACAGATTGGGTTTCTAATTTTAGCTATAAACGCTTATAATTAGAAACACCCCTAAACTTACTTGTTTGCCGACACCTGCACCAGTACTGCGTGTGCGCCTTCTAGAAGGGGCCTGCGGGGCACGGGAAGAGGGGCCTGGGGTCCCCCTTTCTGTGTGCTTTCCCACTGCCGCTGGCGGTTATCGATGTGCCTACGTGTCTGCCTGTGTCTGTTCACTCTTGTGTCTGCATGAGCGTGCGTTCACATGTGTGTGCACGTGTGTGGGTCCGTGTGTGTTTATATGCATGCACGTTCACTCGCACGTGTGTGCGCATTCAGTCGTGTGCGTGCATGTGCGTGCATGCACGTGCTCACTCGAATGTCTATAGGTGCATGCGTGTGCATGGGTTATTTCTTGTCTCTCCCCTCTACCCCCTGCCCACGGCGAGCGCCTCCAGCCTGTCCAGCAGATGCTCTGGCCTGCACCGCATGGTGGGGCCCCCCTTTCTCGGGAATCAAAGAAACGGGTGGTCACTCATAATTGGGGACAAGGTTAGGTTTTAAATGACACCCTAGAGAGAAGTTTCAGCCACTCATTTTAGCAACTCCGGATCTGCACTGCGTAAAAGGCTTTCTCTATTTCCATAATTTCTATATTTATGTGTCATTCAGCATACTGTATAGCTGAGTGATTCACGAAAAACAAATAGCCACCCATAATATAAATACTTCTACATTTTATCAAAGCAGAAATACACATCTGGGCTTAGAAGGAGCCCACCTAGTTAGTGAAAGGATGACTTCTTCCCAATGGAATGCTGTCACAGAGCACCGGACGGTGACAAGAGCGTAGTCGTGTGACCGGACTCCACCCTGGCACTCACTGACTCCAGATCCTGAAGTGTCAGTTAACAGCCACTGGGTGCATTGCTTCGAATATAACCTTAATGCTTTCTTAGGACAAGCAACATTCTTCCTCTCAAAGAATGTAGAAAGGATATTGCATGCCAAAGCAAGATTTAAAATAAAAAGTAAAATTAGAACATGTACTCTCAGACCAATAATTGAACTCTAATTAAAGTGGAGGTTTTGTGGGAAACTAAGCAGGTGAGGGCTTTAGCTGTGGCACTTGAGTCTGTCAGCTAGTTGGGGACAGTCAGGTGCCCGTTGACCACTTGATGTTCCAGGGAGGAAACACAGTAGAAACAATAAACAAAAACTATACACACACACAGGACTCGTGCAAACCGATTCTTCCAGAGAAGCCGACGATGGGAAGTGTGCTCCTCGAAGCTCACCTGCACTGAGCCAGAGCCTTGACTGTCATAAACAGGATCGACGAGATGAAATGACCACTTCAAGTCTCTGCTCAGCCTGTTCCTTTAAAAACCAGACACTGTGTTTATACGGATGGATGTGAGCTTATGTGTGTCAGTGTGCACAGAGACATTCTTTCAACCTTTCAAACGCCCTACCTTTAGACCAACTTGCCATGAATGTTTAAAGGATTTAATGCGTTTGCTGCCTTTGTCAGCAGAGTGACGGGGGCATCAGATGAGGAAAAGGGCTTTGGCACAGCTTGTAGGCTGCTACTCTCCCCCACTGTGGTGGCTGTGATCGTTATTCAGTGTTTCTGATGATGGCGCCTCTTAGCTAGAGATCCCTGGGTCTTTGTGATTTCATTTTTTTTAATAAGAAAGACAAGAATATTGTTCATGCTTTCACTAAGCACCCACTCAGTACGGAGGATTAAGCCAACACAGAGAGGGAGGGCAGAAGCTAACACAGGAGACAGCTGTAGCTGTCGGGGGTGCCCAGTGTAGAGGCAGCGACTGAAAACGCTGTAAGGCCATGAGCTGTATTGCCGGAAGCTACACATAAGACTCAGCATGCTTTGCGCTGAAGTAATTGATCTGCTATTGTCTTTCCTTCAAGCCTAGAAAATTTCTGAGCCTCCCTTTGGGTTGAGTGGAGCAGGGCCAGCAGCATCTGTTGAGTACCACGGCATACCTAGTGCAGGTAGAGGGAGCAGGGTTTGGAGTCAAACTAGCTTGGTCTCAATCTCAACCCAAAGGCCTGCTGATCATGTGTTTATCTTGGACAAATTTCCTAACCTTCCCAATTCACATTTTTTGCACAATCAAATCATGGTCTCAGGATTTTTTTTGAAGGTTAAAGGTACACTAGAATTGTGAGGATATTTCACCGGACAGGGAAAGTTTAAGGGTTGATAGAAAAACCCTGAAATATTCCCAAACTAAAAACTTATCAATTTTTTTTATTTCTCACATATTGTCATAAAAGTTTAGTAAAGCAATAACATTACAATACTATTAAATCCCAAAGTGACGAGGTAAACAATTGGAGCAGTGTCAGAAACTTTCCATCCGAGGGCAGATGAAAGGAAGACGAAGGGGACATTCCCTCCTCTGGGGCAGGCAAGTGTCACGGAGACGGAGGCGTCCTCCCGATTCCCTTCTGCACTGGACTGGGGGCAGGCGACAAGGCGGTGACTCAGAACTTCCCCAGCACAGCTGCCGAAGAGACGGACTGTGGACTCACCAGCCTTGTGCCTTTGTCACTCATGACCAGCCCTAAAATCTGTTCCTCTGCTACTCATGTGACCCATTCGTTTCCTGCCTCACCATCTTGACTGGAAGTCTTCGATGACCCGTTTTGGGATCACCAGTCCGAAGTTTTAAAAGCCATACAGCACCACAGCTCTTGTGAAACAGAGGCTGAGAATCCGAGGGCAACTGTGTGTGTCCGGGAGAGGCCCCGCCCTCAGCCCGAAGCATGTAGTTCTTGCTGTTTCTCACCTCCTTTCTCCTCTCTCCTCCCTCCTCCTCTTCTGTGTGGGGATGCGTACCTTTTTTCTGATTTATTTATTTATTTTTAGAGAGAGGGGAAGAGGGGGAGAAAGAGAGGGAGAGAAACATCAATGTGTGGTTGCCTCTCACGTGGCTCGCAGCCCAGGCATGTGCCCTGACTGGGAGTTGAACCGTCGACCCTTTGGTTTATAGCCTGCGCTCCGTCCACTGAGCTGCACCAGCCGGAGCGGGGGTGTTTATCTTTGTTTCCTCGTGTTTCCGTGGTGCTCAGCCTACCAAGACTAGGACCTACCAAGACTAGAGCTGATGTGCTCCCGTCAGTCAGTCCCTCTGCGAGCAGAACACTGCCGACCGCACGGGAGGCGTGGAAACGGGGCTGGGAAAACAGTCTTCCAGTTGCAGGCGCTCACATGGGTGACAGAGGAACAGAACACGCCAAGGCATACAGCTTCGACAGCACGCCGGAGGTTTGTGAAAAGGAGGACGAATCGGTAGGGTAAAGCCCATGGGCATGCTTTGAAGGGAAACCCGGAGTGGATTTCGTTAAATCTGAAAACTTAGAAACTTCGGGAGTAGTGGAAATAGTCTTTCTAAAAAGTGGAGCGGGGGGATGTTAAATATCTACCCAGTCCGGGGAGGAGAGAGGAATCTCGGGAGGCCGGAGGTAAAACGGAAGCAAAGTACTAGCCGTCAGGGAGCAGGGGCAGGCTCCTCGAGACCTTTGTCGATGGCTTAGCAGTGTCTACAGAGGAGCGCAGCCAGTGGCCGACGGGCGGGGGGCGAAGAAGGGGTTCCTTCGACCTCGGAGCAGAGCTTCGCCCGGCGGCCTGTTTCGCAGCTGGGATTCAGAGGGAGGGTGCACTCAGGCGCCCAGCTGCAGCCTGGCAGTGCGGGGGGTGGGGGGGTGGGGGGCGGAGCAGAGAAGGATGAGGTAGGGACTGCGCGTGATGCTGGCGACTCGTTTCTTCCACGCACGAGCCTCTTCCTCACGGGGCACGGCCGCGGCCTGGCCAAATAGGGGAGCGAGCCCTCGGTCTCTGAACTCTGGGACCCACTTGAGCGTTTCTTCGGAACAGCTCTGCCTCCCACTCATGACTTGTTCACAGAACCACTGGAGCTTCCACTGCAGCCGAGGTTTTGACTTTTGTATTAAACCCAAACATCCTGTTAAATATTGCAGGGCCCGGTGATTTTTTATTCTATATTTATCTCACTTCTGTGGCAGAGACACACGGAGGGGTTGGCCTTGTGCAGAAAATGGTCTGTAATTTACGAAGAACACAGGCCTGCTTCTGTATTGGCATACTAAGTAACCTTGACCTCATTCCTCAACTTCCGATTTCTTACATATTTACTAAAACTACTAGTGCTCCGGCCGGGTGCCTCAGTTGGTTGGAGTATTGCTCTGTACACCAAAGTGCTGCGGGCCTGGTCCTTGGTCAGGGCACACACCTAGACTGTGGGCTCAGTGCCTGGTTAAGACACTTATCTCTCTCTCTCTCTCTCTCTCTCTCTCTCTCTCTCTCTCTCTCTCTCTCTCAAATCAATAAACATATCCCCAGGCAAGGATTTTTTAAAAACAGACTAGTAGTAACAATAGCTATTCACTATTTTTAAAGTACATGAGCTCTCTGGTAAATACTTTTTTAAAATCGAAATATAATTGACATATAACTTTATATTAGATTCAGGTGCACAGAACACTTTCCACAAGTCACCCATGTAATTCTCACAGCAGTCCTAATGAGGCCTAATGAGAGACTTTTAGTGCCACTTGGACCATGAGGACGCTGACGCCGGGGCGCCTTGGGACACCTGGCCAAGGTCACAGAGCTGGGATCCGAACTCGGGACTAGCCCACGCTATCATGTGCTTCAGTCACCGGGAGGCTTTGACATTGAACTAGAGACCTGTGTTAGTATACTTTGGACATGTTAAAAAACGAAGTAATTTACAGATAGATAGAAGTTGTTATTTTCCATTTCTTTCCCGTGTGACAGAGGGCACCCTAGTTCTGGACCCTCTAGTTCATGGGACAGCGCCCCATTCTGCTGCACGTGCCGGTGCCCGCTGGAGCCGCGGGGCGCTGGCGCCCTTTGCTGTGACACCGTGCGCCTGCAGCCCGCTTCCTGCGCTGCGCTCCCGGAGCCTGGGAGCGGCACCTGCGGGGGAGGAGGAGGCAAGGGTGAGCTGCGGCCCACTCGCCTTGCTCCACGCCTGCAAGACGGGAGCTTGCTCCCGTCTCCGCTGAGCTGTAGTAAAACGGTTTGGACCGAGTAAGTTGGCTTTTGTCTCAGGGGAAGCAGCGATTGTCCCCGTCTCAGCGGCTCAAATGTCAGTACCCTGGAGGACAGAACAATGTTTCATTGTTCTGTGGCTAGCAGGCCGCTCACCGCACAGTGCCAGGTCCCCGGTCGTGCCTGCGACCCAGCTGAATTGGGGAGGAAAGTCCCTGCAGGCCTGTCTGAACTTCAGGCTCAGGAGCGGCGGCCTTGGAGACAGACCAAGGGGAACAAAGAAGTTTCAAAAAGACATGTGTCGGAACAATAACAGAAAAGACATCCCGAGTCCGACTTCTGCATGAAAGGGTTTCAGAGTTGAAAAGGGAGAATTTCAGTAATGCGAGAGCCACGGGAATGTCTTCGGTGTTCCGAAGCCACCTCAGCTGTCCCCAGGCTGAGCTCCCTGGGCTGGGGGATCCTGTGGGTAGCTCAGGTGATGACGGCGAGTGACCTCTGGGGCATGTGGGGTTACAGTGGGCATCGTCTAGGGCAGGGACCTGGCAGTGCGAGAGGGGACCAGAGGCTTCCTTGTGTGTGTGGGGGGGGCCGGGGGGAGGGGCTTGATGCAGAAGGGATGTTTTTCTTTCACACTTCTCTGTGCTGGGCAGCGGCCGCCGCCCCTTCCTGAGCTGCCTGCACCCCGGGCAGGGCCCTCACTGGGGACTGCACTCTGCCGAGGCTCACGAGGTTTTGTGGGTGTATTTCCAACATAAATAAAGGATCGTCGGTGCACCCCCGTCCCCTCCCTCCCTCCGCGCCTGCCGGAAGCCTTAGTCATGGGTTGCTACAGGCATGTGGCCACAGGGGACCATCTGTGTCTGCGGCTAGCAGGAGAGATAACTATTTAAGAGGTTTTACTTTTGCATCTGAGCAGCCAAATTGTGCATGTAACAATGGGGACCAATTATTGCACCAGAGAGCGTCCCAGATGAAACACAGAGCATGTGTGTTTAATATGCAATGAATGACACCGTCTCCTCCTAAACATCGGGGACATCTCCACGCGGGTTGGGGGAAGGGGAATTCCATTGGCGAGTTTTGTTATTTGGGAAAGTGATACGTACACTCATTTAACCCATGGGTTTCAAAACAGTCACCCCCAAATAATGAAACAGATGACAATAAAGTGTCACCGTGAAGGGTCAGGTATACGGGACATGCAACTTTTATGCGTTTGAAGTATCAGGACGTGCCCTTTTCTTTGGAAATTGGGTCTGGTTGGGCTCCGTTCTCTTCTCCTTTCCAAGCACTGACAGTGTTGAACAGCGTCACTCACGTTTTGGGAATCCATCTGAGGGGGCTCTGCTGCCCGAGTCACCCTGACTCGAGCGTGCCTCCTTCTTCGAGACTCCTCGTTTCCCTCAAGGTTCTTGAAGTCCGCGGTTTGAGCCTGCAGTAGCCGTCCCCGGGGAGAGAGCCCCGAGTCCGCAGGACGTTTCACAGAGGAACAAGGGGGCCCGGGCAGTGAGGGGAGTCGCTCCAGGGTCACAAAATGAAAGGGCTGTGTGGTCACTGCAGAACTTACTGAAAATTTAATTTTCAATAACCAAAAGGTAATAAAAAGTAGAAAAGGCAAAAATTCAACATGCCGCTTTATTAAAGAAGGCAAATTTCCTTGTAGAAAAAAAAAGCGTGATTCACACTGCACCCTCTCTATACTATAGCAGCCTAGTTCTCGCTGTTCAAATTTAAAGTGGCCAGCGCAGCATCCTGGTTTGCCCAGGACGGTTCTGTTTGTACTGTAGCGTGCGAAGGAGTCCCACATTCCAGGGACCCCTCGGCTCTGGGCAAACAGGGACAGTTGGTCATACTTTAGGTGCCCCCCAGCCCCAAAGCTATAATTTTCGGTTCAAGTTGTCACATGCCCCTCCCCAGGCCAAGCTTCTTCATGTCCCCTTTGGAGGGAAACTTGGACCTGTGAGGTGGCGGTTTTCTCCCGCTGGGGTTAACTCAGGGAAATCGGCACCAGGTCGGTGCTGCCCCTTCTGTCTCCTTCTCGACTTCTCCTCTGAGCCTCTCCACCGCATTTAGGACAGTCGCGGGACTATGGAGATGGGAGGGGAATCTCTCCGAGCCTGATTTTTCTGGCCCCGCGTGCAAGGCTGGGCATGACTCATAGCGCCCAAACCCTGCAAAGAGAGGCGTGAGGGAGGGTCGGCACACTTTCTCTGCAAAATACAGTAAATGGTTTAGCCTTCGCTGGCCACACGTGGTCTCTGTAACACAGCCTCTCTCCTTTTATAAAGCAGCCCTTTGAAAATGTGAAAACTCTTTTTACCTTGTAGAACATACAGAAATAGGCTGCGGGCCCAGTTTGGCCCCGCTCTCCTGTAGAGCGAGCGCTGCTGTCCCACGGAAAGGTAACTGAGTCACGTTTTTCAGTGATTTTCTAGTAGTCGCGCTGAAAAAGTAAAAAGAAACAGGCACATTTAATTTTACTCATGCATTTTATTCAACGCAGTGTATCC
The DNA here is from genome assembly GCF_019186645.2 of Phyllostomus hastatus. NCBI lineage: Eukaryota > Metazoa > Chordata > Mammalia > Chiroptera > Phyllostomidae > Phyllostomus > Phyllostomus hastatus. The sequence goes on from NW_025333607.1 coordinate 16,946,673, forward strand.
TAAATATTGCTATTTCAACAGGTAACCGATACGAAGGTTGTGAAAGGGTTATTGCATGTTGCACGTTGGGGGTGGAAACCTCTGGAGTCCGGGCTAGTCCCGTTGGAGGTGGGTACCAGCTGGGGGTGGCCGATGGCTGCCTCAGGTGGCGGAGCTCTGGAGCATCTCTGCCGCATCTCCAGCCAAACTGCTCTCATCCATTCATCGTCAATGCGCACGGAAGAAACCAGTGAAGATCGTAGACCTGGCGCGTAGCCTAGAGGTCAGCTAGTCCAACCCTTCTTTTCGTAAATACTGAAGCGCAGGATCAGAAAGGCTGAGCAGTTGGGAAAGATCACACAGCCCAGCTCAGCAGCAGAGCTCAGCTCTCTGGACTGGCCAGTGGCCTCCCCTCCGCACGGCGGTGCCTCCCCGCTCTGTGGAGTCGACAGGAACGGCCCTTGGCCTGGGGGTCATCAGGGAAACCGTTGACTTTTCTGGTCACGGCGACGTGTTGATTCTTCGCAGAGCTCAGTGTTAGGTCCTGCTTGTGATTTGTGGCAAACGTGTGAGGAGTCTGGTTGGGAACAGGGGTGTCGTCTGTGGCCACAGAGAAGAGGGGAGCAGGGAACCCTGTGCTCTGCTCACCTGGATAGGGCACTTGTACATAAGACTGCCTGCGTGGCCATTGGTGTGTGCATTGCTTGTGCCCGTGCACATGCATATGTGTGTTTGCGGTGCACTACTTCTGGGCCATCTTCCTGCACGGTGAACAAGCTAGGCCGCTTCTAGATGAACAGGGGACCCAGGGGCCAGCGCTGCTGTGGTGGCAAGGATCCCAAGGATTGGTGGTTCTCTTTTCTTTGCCTGGGAAATGCCTGTCCCTTGGGCTAAGGCTGAGTAAATATTAGTTGTGTAATCTGAGCAAATGGAAGAAAGAGAAGTTTCATTGCTTTGGAAGTAGCCTAAACCCCTGCCTCGCCTCGGGCATTTTCTTTCTTTACAAGGCAGTGTGCATTTTTCTTTTTTTGGATCCGACTCTCTTTCTCCTCACTTAAGGGACTTGCAGACCAGCTAAAGAATTTTATGAATAGGGAAGCCTTGTAGTGCAGTTAGCTGGGGAAAATGTCCCTTAGAATAGATTGTTTCTGAGTCGAGTGTATAAATATTCTGGCTCAAGACTGTACCCTTTTTTCTTAATGAATTGGTCTGGCAGGAGTTAAAGCCAAGTGCGGTCTAGCAGAGAGCGCTCCAGAGAGAAAACTGAATGGACGCGAAGCCTGGGCATGGTCTTGAACTTGATATATAATGTGCTGCGCAAGATATCAGAAAATTAACTTCATGACAACTGGCAGGGCCTGCGGTCTAAGTGGATCAGTTGGGAAGATGTCCGGTGTCTTCTCTTACCTGCACTGTGCTACGTGGTGAATTTTAAAGGCACCAGCAGCCAGCTAGCTGCCAAGGGGGCTGGCTGCTCCGTTTCCTGGTAGGCCATTCAAGTTGATCGTCTTTTACGGTCAGTTGCCAAGTTAGTGAGTAGAAAAAAGGAATTTTTCATGGGCTACTTTGAAAGAGGGCTGCTAATCCATTTTTCTTATTATTTCATGCCCTCTGCTTTTCCAGTGCCCCACCAGCTGGTTAATCACGCGAAAGCCGAACTCGTCATTAGCAGTACATAGCTGCCCACGGGCGTTTCTGTAGTCAATTAGTTCTTTCTATTTATACAGGTACGTCAGGGCCAGAAGTCTTACAGCGTGCCAAAGGTAGGGGTTAGCATTAATTCCTTCTTTTTTTCTTCTTCTTCTTGGTATTTTAGAGAACTCCTTTTCAACTCTGGGCTCTAGCGATGCGTAATTACTTTTGAATGGAAGAGGAAATGCAGGAGAGAGATTTTTCTGGAGGGCCAAGGGTTCAGGGTTCTAGTATGGAGATGGCTGGTGTGGCTTTTGGTGCAGCTCTTGATCTGCAGAGAGCAGGGCCCTCGGGGCCAGCGCCCGTGTTTGGGCGGGAGAGCTGTTCTGAGGTGGCCCTTCCAGTTCCAGCAGGATGCAGGCCAGAGGGTGGACAGTCACCCACAAGCTGAACGTACCCCTTGGGGTGACATACTCACGTATGGATACTCGGCTGTGCGGCCTGCATGCAGACCCATGAACTACACGTATGTGGTGCTTTCTTTGACATTTCATGCAAGTTTCTAGAAACTGGAAAATATATTTTTTGCCAGCTTAATTTTGTCAGAAAAGCTGTGTATTTAAGGGGAATTAGGGAGGGCTGCGTCCTGAAAGTTGATTCCCTAAGACAGACTGTTTAACGCAGACATTTCTCTCACCTTTCTCCTGGGAGGGATTACTTTTAATAGAGGCTCTACAGTTCTCCAAGTTGAGCTGAACAGGAGACGCTCAGGCCTCCCCCGAGCTGGGCATCGCATCTCGGTCAGTCCGTCCTCAGAAGGCGGGGGCGGGGCATGCGTCTCCCATCCCCACTCCTGCACACGTACGAGCCAAGTTTCCGTCTCCTAGTCTACCTGCTGTAGAGCCAGCCTCCTAGTGGAGGGCCACGTCTCCTCTAGTCACTTCCTCCGTGAGCTCTTAAGTCCCTCCAGACCTCGGGGTGGCGTGGCAGTGGGGGGAGAGGCTGAACTAAGAAGCTTTTGCACGAGGTCTGCCTCCTTGTATGGATGCTAGGGAGAGAAAGGACATACACCGACGGAGGTGACAGGGGTGTGGAGACCGTGTAGAAATTCTAGGAATGGGACCCAGAGGGAAATGCAACGTCATACCTGCTCATCCTTTGAAACGTGATTCTTGTTATAACCTCTAGAAAATGAGGATAAACATCAATGGATTGTCGCCTGCTCTTCTTCCCAAATCTTAAGTATAGAAAACCTCGATGTAGGCATGGAGACTAAAGAAAGGCTAAATTGACACAATGATTATGTGTGAGTGACACTTTTTTTTAAACAATTTTATTTATTTTTAGGGGGGAGGGGGGAGGGAGAAAGAGAGGGAGAGAGACACATCGATGTGCAAGAGAAACATTCCTCAGTTGCCTCCCACACGCCCCCGACCAGGGACCTGGTCCGCCACCCGGGCTTGTGCCCCGACGGGGAGTCCGAGGCGCCTTCCAGCAGCGTGGCCGTGAAACTCGTTCTTCTCCATGGAGCTTCCACCCCAGCTCCACGGCGTGGTTTGCACCTCTCTGCTTGCAGTTCCAGTTCCCGTTTTGGTACTAAAATCTATTGTGTGTCTCCATTCCTAGACAACAGAATTGCGTTGCCAACGGGCAGGAGCAAATAAATGTAGAGCGCTATGGGGGAAATGTTGCAGGCCTCGAGAGTTAGCTTGATTTCTGATGACACCCAGTCTCTTTGGAAGGGGCCTGGGAGGCGGGAGAATGCGTGTCACAAGGAGCTAGAGTCTAAGGAGAAAGGAGGTCATCTCCTCTAAGATGGTGCCTGTCGTCGGGCAAAGATCGGTCAGCCTTTCCTCTACATATTGTGTGGGTTCAGGCTTTATTCACTCTTTTGGGGGGGCTGGAGATAGTAATACAATAGTCCTCTGTGATTTTTCCAGAATTATTAGAGTCAGTAGGAAGCTGATTTTGGGGACAGTATGGTTTGGGAACAGGATACCCATGTGACCTTTATGGTGGGTTATTTTATTAAAAAAATTTACATGGAAACTTTGGAAGTCTTGCTTTATAAGATACAGCTTTTCCAATAATCTTGGGGGGACTTGGTTTACAGAACAATTTAGAACAGTAAGGGGTGCTTCCTGGCCAGAGAAACTCTAGCTGTGGGGGAAGACCATTCATAGCCCAGCCTGGGCTCTTTGGGGGGGGTCTCAGCCAGGGTTGGCAGGAAGGGCTTCCCCTTTGACAGAGAACAGTTTCCCAGCAGCGGCGCTCGGTGTGGAATGTTTTTGGCGAAGCAAGTCATCCGTAAGGCACCGGGGGCGGTTCGTGTGTGGCAGGACCTTGCAGCTGGCGAAGTTAATGCAGTTAATATTCAACGGAACTTTTGGGGGGTTACTAATCCCTTAGGCAGGTTTGCTAGAAAAGGCTACACATTAATAGCACTTGGGATCAGCCTCCCCCAAGCGGAGAGCCACACGTGTTATCACATGTAAAACATCACGCCGTCTCGGTCGACCTCGGGGCGGGGGTGCCGCCTAATCTCCTCCTCATTGGCGGCCCGGCCTTCCCTGGACCTACCACTCTTCGGGGAGAAGTGAGTAGTCTTAAGTGATTGTGTACTTTACAGGCTCTCTAATGAACACTGAATGAATGGCATCTTTTAAACTCATGCCTTTTGCAAGTTCTTCCACCGAGGGGGACCGGTTGGGTTCTTGTTCTCTGCTGAATGTAATTGCAGGGAAGCATTTCTGCATCTCTGTCTCTGCCTGAAAGGGAAAGGTGCTCCATCGCTTCGTGGGGCCCCCGGGCCGGGTCCCAGAGCGGGTCTGGTCAGCAGGTGCAGTGGTGGCTGTCTCACGGCTCTGCTCACGCCTCTCGCTCAGGTGGGACTTGGATCACGAGTGGCTGGGAGTCCCGCAGGGCCCCGCGGGCCAGATGAGAGAGGTCGGGAAACCAAAGGCAAGTGGTTAAGTGACCGTGTGCGCTCCCCTCCGTGGGGAACGGGAGGCAAAGGTTGTTCTTAGCTGGAGCTCTGACTTTTGTGGTGTTACAGGAATTTCCCTTTCTCAGCTGTTTCTTCTCTCATAGAAACAGCTGTCAGAAAACAGCTATTTAGTTGTTTTCTCCCCTTTGCCCCATCAAGTGGCCTGCTCCTGGGTTTCTGTGTAGTGTGAACACGGGCTGCATTTGAACCTGCCTGCACAAGAGTGTGGGCAAGGAGAGCTCAAGCTAGTCGGTGGTAGGGAAACATTAGCATTTGCAAATGACTAAAACGGAGTTTTCAATGATCTCTGCACACTCTTTGCTTTCTCTCAGCCCCTGACCACAAGCAGTTGAGTTCATTTTCTTGTGCATATACTTCTTCCACATATAATATTGATTTACCCCAGGAGTTTGAACCAAAAGCCCCAGGCGGATGCGTTTTAGGATGTTTATAAAGATTTATTTTGGGCCACAATGAATAAAAGTTGACATTTCCCTACTGACCTTTTATTTTAACGGTAGAAACCGGCAAAGTCATTCTGCAGGAACACGTGCTAGACAATTCTTGTCTTGGTTTCACAAAACAAAAGCACCCCTCGGATGCCTTTCCCCTGGTTCCTAGATTTCCAAAAACTCCCTTGAACTTCATGACAGTGCAGACCCCAGGCCCGACCTGGCGGTCCTGGTCCTCAAGGCCTCTCCCGTGTGGGTCCCCAGCAGGGTCAGGAGGAAGGCGGGGCACGCTGGAAGTCCTGGCTGCACCTCCAGCTGACCTACCTCACGTCCGGGCTGCTGCTTCCGGGAGAAAGGGCCTTGGGCGTGTTTCTCTAACTGTTGCCCCCTGCGAGGTGGGAAGGGCGCCATTAAATGCCTCATGGGGCAGTGGGCGGGGGTGAGACAGTGGTCGCACAGCGCTGAGCGCACCGCTGGCCCGTGGTAAACACCCGACAGCTTTCAGCGGTCCTGGCAGTCTGCGCCATGGCTGCCAGCAAGGCCTGCCTGCTTTGAAGTACAGCTCTGCGGTTGATCCTCTGAGTGCTCTTGAGCAAGTTACCTGATCTCTGCATGCCTCAGTTTGCTCATCCGTAGTAAAATGGAAATATAATAGCACCTACCCCGCAGGGCTCTCGGGAAGAGTCTGCCAGGTGGTAGATGTCCCAGCACTCAGAGTAGTTCCTACTCTGTGCAGGATTCCTTCCTCCGTGCAGGATTCCTACACGATCCTGCTGTGGAAGTCTGTGGAGTTACTGTTGTTACTCCTGCTGGACTATTCTTTTAGGAGTAGTGATAATGGTAGCAGTCATGGTGGTGGGAGTGGGAGTGGTGGGAGTGGTAGTAATGTTGCTGCTAGGAAGGAAGACCTACAGCACAGTTAGGGAGAAGTAAAAGATGATAAAGATCGAAGTGGATGAGTAGAAATGGGAAGGAAGACAAAGAAAGACAGGGCAGAGGGAAGAAGACAGAGATTAAGAATCAAGTGTAAATAGCACTCGCTGGCGCATGAATGACGCTCGTGTCTCATCCACGTGGCTGGGTGTGGAGTGGGCCGTCGTAAAGGCCCCTCCTGGGCTCGAACCCACGATGGCATCCTGAAGCCCCCATGATGCCGACAAGCCACGTGTCCTAGCCTTGAGTATGTAGAGTTCTCAAATGTCCTTGAAAATCACATACAGTTAGGCCCTGTTGTTAACTGCAAAACCATTCTGTTTTCCGAAAGCAACTTTCAGGTGTGTGATGTCTTTTGTATCTTCTGGCGGCCATCTCTGTTTGAAAGATGGCTCACCCCCTTCCCCTTCACCCCACCTGGGGGTTTTTCACACACTGATCTGGAACTTACTGGTCCTAACGGACAGTGGGGGAGCTAATGTTCTGACACAGATGGTTTTCACCATTTATGGGTTCTCAATTTCTGGGAGGGTGAGTACCCCAGTTCCTCACCTGCAACTTTGAGTTTAGGGTCAGAGGCCGGGGAGGTGAGTGGGTGGAGGAGTAAACTATGTTACAGCGGAACTAGGCCGAGGAAGTCCCCACTCCTGTGATGATCCCCAAGGGGAATTCCAGAGTTGTTTGGATATGGGTGGGTGGAAGATGACCTTTACATTGTAACGGCTAGTACATAAATCTAACCCTGAAGGATTCTGCCTTCCTTTCAAGTAGGTCCAAGAACTGGCAAAAACTGACCCTCACGGTCACCGGCGATTTTAGTACATCTTTGTCCCCAAACGAGGAACCGGGTTCAGGACAAATCAACCGGCCCCAGCCGAGGTGGGGGTCAGCCTAGGCTCTGGGAAGCTCTTCCCGGACGCCGAGAGGACGGGTGTCGGCAGGGACTCCCAGAGCCTCCCCATGCACCCAGCTGCCCTCACACCCGGCAGGTGGGCCTTACTGGCCTGTGAGGAATTAATGTACAATCACGGCTGGTTCCTCTTCCTAAAATGTATTGAATGGCGAATTACAGGAAAACTAGGGCATCCTTTAGAGACAAGCAGTGTATATTTTGCTGGAATGATGCATTAAATTGAAATACTGCATTGGCTTCTTTTCTCCATTGGGAATGGATCTCAACCAAAGTAGAGGGAAGTAACGACTCATTAAAAAACAGCCGACTTGGCAAGTGTCTGTGCCTTGGTCCTAGGTTGGCTTCCTGCAGTGTGTCCACCCTGACACACAAACGGAATGCTTTATTGAAAGATGCGACACGCTGGACACACTCCTCCCACTGGGCCACTGCCCTGGCTGCCTCCTTTCCTCCCTTCTTCCGACGCCTGCTGTGGAGTGACTGACGGGCGGGGCCTGCTCCAGGTCCTGCGGGTGCCGCTCTGCACAGGGTCCACGCGGCGTCCCGAAGCCCCTTTTCTGGGTCACGGGCTCCCACGGACACTGGACACACCTGTCAGGGTGCCAGGCAAACACGGGGTCGATGCCCCCATTAAGCCAGTGTCGCTGCAGCCTCCCAGCAGCAAGGGCCATTGGGAAGAACTCATTTGCCACAAAGCACCATCAGCGTTGAAGGAAAATGACCATCAGTAAATTTGGGAAGTCTTAGCTTTTAATGTCCTCGCCTGGGCGTGTGCGTGCGAGCAGCCTGCGATCTGCATATGGAATCCTCTCCGAACAGTTCCAGGAAGTGATTTGCTAACGATCAAGCTCTCCGAACGGCCCTAAATCTGTAATTGACGCGGGTCTGGATAAAGCCGCTCTTCCTCCCCCTATTTCAGGGCCTTTCTTTCCTGGCAGGGTCTGAGCCAGAATGAAAACTAGCCATCAGAACAAAATGTAGGACAGCTGGGATGCTTTGCAGCAGCAGCTTTTGGCTCCACAGTTCAAATGATCATAATGGCAGCTCCATTTAGCCTTTGGCTGAACGGCTTTGGCAGGGCACAATGAAAAATAATTATTTCATGGCCTGCTTATTTTTCCCTTAACCAATAAACTCTCAGACCTCTTCCGGCTTATGTAAATATTCTGCTGGGGGTGAGGGCAAGGATGAGAATGTGCCCATTACCCCCTAATATCCCTATTTAGGAAATGGGTGTATTTCACTCCCATGGGGTAGAAAGCAAAATTTAACTTCTGAGACATCTCCTGAGAGTGGGGAAATGAAAAAAAAAAAAGAGGGGAAGAAATGTAATGGCTGCAATGTCCCAGGTGCAGAGCAAAAAAAAGGTGGAGCCCCAGGCCCTTCCTTAGAGGTCAAGGCGGTGGGGGTGGATTACCCCCATCAGATGCGTCTGATGCGGAAGGGACAATAGTACCCAAAGGACGCTCAGTGCAGGGTGGTAGCCCCAGAAACAAGTCTGATCCTTTGTGGCTGTAGCTTTTCAGGCTATATATAGCGTGGCTCTCAAAACTCTGCGCTAAGTGCCAGCCTGGTTTCCTCTCATTGCGTTCCGTGTGCTGCACCGCACCTCCATTCTGTGCGTCCTTGTCCTCGCCCTGGGTTATCGGAATGGCGTCGTGGAGAGGTGGGCCGGGTAAATGACGCATGGCAGCAGGCCTAACAGCCGCCCCAGACCCGAAGCCCTTCAAGGTTTTTGCTCAAATCCCATCCATCCCCTGCATTTTATATCTGCCTTTCCGGGTCAGCTGCCGCCTCGCCCCGGGCGTCTGTGCGCTCGATGACCAGTTCCTAGTCAATGAGCGTCCGTGGCTCTGCAGCTCAGTGGGTCCACGCAGAGTGTTAATGAGATCAGCCCTGGGTCCGATCCCTACAGGAGCCAGCAAACTCCATTCTGTCCCAGTAACCCCCGCCAGCTGCCGTGGGTGGAATGGGGTGAGTGTGAGTGGCTCAGCACAGACCATCCCCAGTGCCGGGCAAGCAGCTAGCCCAGGATGGTGGGTTCGTTCTGAGGAGCTATAGACGGGGCATGAGAAACAGGGAAGCACGTGTGAGCTTCGCGTCCCTTTCTGTGTGCGTGTGTGCGCGCGCGTGTGCGTGTGTGTGTGTGTGAGAAATGGAGGGGATGGGGGTGTGGGTAGGTGTGGGTGTTTCTCCTGGTGTGGAGGTACAGGCCTTTCTCACTTCGGAAACTCCGCACCAGATCAGACCCGCACTCTGATCCGCATGATCTGGGCTTCATGAGTGGCATTTCTTCTCAAAGTATCTTTAAAAAAAATCGGTAGTCGTGTCATGCATCAGGAGGAATTTCTAAATGCAAATGAGATTCTCCCAGTAATTTATTTACATTTGTTTTCAGCACAACAAATGAGACATCACGTAGCTTCATAATTTCCCATGACCGAGCCACCAGCATGCAATGTGTAATTTACCATGATTTAAGATGCTTATCTCTAGATTTTTCCACAGTACCTTCTAAGGCTTACACCAGGGAACGGGGGCCTCTGTGCCACTGCCCATCTCACGCTCCTTGCCCTTGTCTCCCACCCACCACAAGTGTCCCGGGTCCCAGTAAATCTGTAACCTGGCTTGCGCCTTTGAAGGACCTTGTGTGGTGAGTAGAAGAATTTGGTCCTTTTTCCGTTTCGAGTATGGCTGTTATCACTGTCAAAACTCCTCTGCAAAGAAGGGGAAGCAATATTTCCCTTTGGACATTAGACTGCGTGAACTTGCATAAGTGACTGTTCAAGGCTTGCTTTCCTCATGGTAAAATGTTGTAGGAGCCCATCCTGACTGTTTGGCAAGAGCATTGTAGGTCAAGGTGGAAGGTAGAGTGTGTTTGAGAATAAGAAAATCCTCTGTTAGAAACTTTATCCAGAAGTTTTGAAAATTTGTTGTATTTTCCTGTGGTTTTGCATTTTTATGTTTAGAAAGTGGCACTATATTACCAGCTTTCCTTAATGGTTAGCACCCAGGTCTAAAGTAAAGAGGAAAAGATCTAAAATTCAGTATGGGCCACTTTGCCCCTGGGATTTTATTGTTGTGCTTCTTTGTGGACTTGAGAAAACCAGTCTGAGGGTTGGCCAGGACCTTTGAGATTTAGGGCAGAGAAGGAAGGGGCTGCCACGGAACGATGCCGTGGCCTTGAAGGAGCCTGTGGCCCCAGGGTCATGAAGAGGGACACTGGGGGTTCCAGAGTTCACGCCATTGTGTCCGGGCACCAGATCATGAACAAGTCCCGGTATGGCGGTTCCCTTGTCCCAGCACCTGCCGAAGTCAGTAAACTAGAAATACGTTCTAATTAGAGCTAAGAGGTAGAAAAATAATCTTCAAAAGTACATTTTCTGAGGAACAGTTTCTGGTTTTACTCAGGAAACAGCCACTGGGCGAGGCTTTGAAGGGTGAGTAAGATGCAGGCACTCCCACCGGAGCTTGCTCTGGTCCTCTTCCTATGAAAGAAAACCTCATTCTAGAAAGAAAAACAATTAAGATACATCAAAGAGAAGGACAAGTGTGGCAGGCTCAATGTTTCTTAATACTGAAAAAAAAAACAACCTTCTTTAATTGTGTGTCCCCGATTCACTTGGAATGTACTCGTTGGTGGTTTCACTGAGTGCTATCGAACACCTCCGCTGGGTGTTCTGGTCCCGGCTGGCTACCCTTTCCGTTTTCGTGAGCACGCTAAACATTGTTTTGCTCTCACTATTTTTATCCCTGCCTCAGATATGCTTGTAAGGTATTTGTTAGGGTTGTTCAGGCATCGGCATGTGAGCAAACACCATCAACACATTAAAAAAAAACCTGTTTCAGGAGTGGAGGAAATTTCTATGGCTCTAAGTCCTCCCTCTGAAATTTTCTTTGCTGAAAATTCTAAAGCCAGAGCTCTCCGGCCAAACTCCAGTCCCTCCGTAGTGCTGGAGGTACCTGTGTAAATGCTGGGTCTCTCTAGTGTGGTTAATAAAGCGAGGTAAAAAGCACAGAGTTGTCTCCAACCTAAGTCCTAACGTGTCTAGGGGTTCTTTCATGGGAACCACAGAGAACACATGTAACACTTCACCTTATAAACAAAAGACCTCTGAACATTTCTCCTGCTTTCAAGTTAGTGGCTGGTGGCTTTCCATTTACCTTCCGTGTCTGCTGCTTTGCTGGAAAGTTCTGTGCAGCACCACTATTCCTGACACTTCCAGCACACCCTTGGGAGAGAGGCCGCGCTCCTTGCTGTCCTCAGGGGGCTGGCTTCAAAAGCCAGGGCAGGCGAGGGGACTCATAATTCCAGTGCGTCAGTGTGCGATACCGCCACGCGTGTGTGACAACAGCAGGCTGACGACGCCGTGAGCGTTCACGGGAGAGGTGAGAAGGTCAGGCTGCTGAGCGGGAAGGTGAGGCTGGAGACGCCGGGACCCCGTCACGCAAGGCTCCGTGCTCTACGTTAAAACGTTTGCTCTGTGTTGTGTAGGATCGGGGAGGCGCATGGAAAGATCTCAGCGGGATGATGACTCGTCTCAAATTTTTCACATTTGAAAGATCACTCGCTACTGAGCAGAGGATGGACTGAGTGGGCACAGGGAGACCAGGGGAGGAGGACGTCAGGACAGAACAATCCTTGTCATCAAAGTTTTGAATGTCGATCTTCCTATAATTCTAGAGAACCTGGCCTCAGAGTGTGGAGACTTGAGCGAGTTTCCAAAAAGAAGAGCAGTGGGGGGTGATCAAAAAATTCGGGTGTCAGACCAGGAAGGAAAGTGAAATGAGAAGAATTTAGTCAAAATGCAGACAGGCTGGAAGGAAATTTAATCATCTTATTTCCATAATAGAGTTCGGCTCACATATGTCAGTTTATTAGTTCAAATCCAAAATCTGTTCTGTACAATTCAGAAAATATAAAAGGAGTTTGGGTTTCTATTTTCCACGTATTTTATAAATTTGGTCCCAAACTTGTTTAGCAGCAAATCTTGACTTCAACTGACTTCAGGCTCATTATATTCTTTTGTTCATTCCTCAGAGTGTCAAGGAATATTTATATAGCACGAGAGAACGTTTAGGCCATTTAATAGTTTTAATTGACTTTTTCAGAAAACCTCTGTGGGATAGACGCTCTTGTTACCTCAGTCCAGGTGGGTGGGAACCGCCGAGGCACGGTTAGGTGGTGTGCCTACTGAGACGGCAGACTTGGGAAGGGGCCAGGCTGCGAATGCACTCGTTTCCCTGCCGTCTACAGCTTTCGAGGACACAGGCGGGAACGTCCCGGCAGTGAACACAGCGCAGAGCGGAGTAGGTGCCCCGCTTCTATTTGAGTTCCGTGGACCGACCCTCTTTTCCTCCAGGGGCCTTGTCAGTCAAGAATCCAGATGAAGTGTGCGGTGTCTGGTGTTGCTCCGATGTGCTTCTGTCTGACAGCGCAGGAATGACAACACTTTTATTTATCCTCAGCGACAACCAGGCCGAGAGAGTTGTCTTTATTACATGGTGCGCTTCCCCGTGTGAGCACTGGTGACTTCCACCACGAAGCAGGGCCTCCCCCTCCCCGGGCGGAAGCGGTAGCGAGAGACCCCGTGATGGCGCAGGTAGCAGCCCCCTCCGCGGGATGGACCATGGCACTGCTGGTCGCTGGGATCACCCATGTCCGCGGTTCTGAAATAAGATGCGTCTGACCTGCGTGTCACTGCAGGGCCTCTGCCCCAGCCGCGCAGCGCTGTGGGCAACACCCTCACGTTACCAAGGGAACACCCCACATCACTTACTGATTCGCAGCCTGTCAACAGGTAACAAATATGCTCCCTTGGAAACATGGTACATGCACTTTCCCATCTCCAGAATGTTCTCTTCGAAAGCCCGGGATGGGGAGCACGCCGGGTTCACGGAGCCCGAGTGTGGAGCTGGCAGGCTGTCCACGCGCGTGACCGTTCTAGGCGGGAATCCCTTTGGAAAGACTGTTCAGTGCTTCCCGTTATTTCACTTTCCTCACCTGCACAGTTTCATCGGGGGCCAGGGTCGTGGAAGCACAAGTAGCCAATGAGAGGAAACAGTGCTGGAAAGCATTTGTTTTAAAGCAGAAAGTCGTGGCTACAGATGCAGAACGGAGGGAGCAGAATGGGAACAATTGCAGGTTTTGATAGGTACGTTAGAAAAGACTCTCGGAACCATTTCCTATTAATTCTGGGGCACTTAGACTATTTTTAAAATATCCCACAAGCCTTTGCCTGACAAAGGAAGAGTACAAAATAAAGCCTTAGTCTCTGCAGTGACAGCTATTTCCATAGCAACCTGCCTGTCAATCAACACCCACTTCATCAAGCTTCAGAAAACACCCCCAGAAATAAATGTCAAAAGTCTTGTGCAGGTTCCAAATTTAAATCAAACTTTCAAATAAATTAAAATAAGAACCCAAACACCCACAGCAGTCACAAAACTAAATTTTATTTTGGGAGGAGAGAAGAGGGGGTGAAGAAACAAAGGCCGAAGGAATTCTCAAAGGAGATGCAGGAGGGAAAAGAAGGGAGGCTGGGCGCCCTTCTGCCCTTTCCTAGTGCTCCTCGGTCAAGTGTCGTTCACTTAGAGGGACCTCAGCCATAACTCATCCATATATTCCCCCTCTCACTTTGCTGATGGGCTTTCATTTTCATGGTCTCCACATTATGTCCCCCTCCATCCCGGAGCTCATGGGTCAGCACTTCTTTTCATGGGATGAGGTGAGACCAGGAGCCACTAGCCAGCCACGTGGGGGGCCGTGGAGGTCACTCTTTTACTGGGTGATACTAGACTAACCCTGCCTGGCCCTTCCACCAATCAGAGTGAGCTCACGTGCCGCCTCGGGTCCTTAGTGCTGCTACAGCGTGCCCCGAGACTTTGGCTCTAAGTCGTCCCCCTCCTCCATCTGATTCCCCTGCTCTCTCTGGGGGTCCGAAGTTGCCTAGCAGAGGGGCCCTTTAAGGAACTCTGGTTTCTCGGAGACTACAGAATGTTTGGCCTTCAGAAGTTGGACTCTGTTGAGATACATCGTGAAGATGTCTCTGGACACAGAAGCAAATTAAAAAGAGTTATACGACTTTATATTATTTGCCAAGTTGATCATAACTGTCATTTAACATCAGCCCAGTTCTTCAACCCTTGTATTTCTGCTGCTAATGAAATGTGTTCTTCGAGTTCTCCTTTGATATCCTGAAGTCATACGTGCTTAGAGAACTTAACTGGTGTGCGTTCACCTTAGCTGCGCATCTTTTTCTTAGTATATAATAATAGTACTGGCATGGACTGAAGTAGGCCCCCTCAGGAAATATATAAACATAAATATAAGTCTATATATCTATCTATATCTATATCTATATATATGGTTTCTGACCGCTGGCACCTCAGAATGTGATCTTATTTGAAGACAGGATCTTACAAATGTCGTTAAGGTAGAATGAGGTCGTTAGTGTGGGCCCTGACCCAGTGCGGCCGGTGCCCTTGTAAAAGGGGAGCGTGGACACAGAGGCAGGCACGCACAGGGGAAGGACGACGCAAGGGGCCTCCGGCAGGAGGCAGCCCCCTGCAAGCCAAGGCCGGAAGCCTGGCACAGACCCGCCCCTCTCAGCCTCCCGGAGGACCCAGCCCCGTCGACTCCTCGATTTCGGACTTCTAGCCTCTAGAACCCAGACAATAGCTGTCTGTCTTGGGAGCTGCCCAGTGTGCTCTGTATTATGGCCACCCAGCAGACGGATAGAAGTCCCGAGGGTCTAGTGCCCTGGTGCACAAAGAATTCAGAGAAGAGGGAGTGAGGAGCCTTGTCTCTTGGTCACCGTCCATCAGAGAGCTCCCTGGCGGGGGGCCGTCACCGAGGGCCACGGTCGGGGGTGGGGGAGGGAGCTTCAGGCACTGTGGAAGGAAGGAGAGGCATTTAGCCTACACGTAACCTATAAGCTTGTCTTTTCTACGTTGCCAAAGTCGGTGTCAGCTTCTTGCACTCAGTAACTCAAAACGAGGGTTCCCCAGCGCTGTCAGGTTACGGCCTGTTTCAAACGCTGTCAAGGCGGATGCGCGCCGGTAACTGCTCCCAAGACAGTAAATCGGGTCTGCGAGCCTCTTCCCTTAAATCTTATGCGCGGGAGGCTGGGGGCCTCTGTCGTTCCACTGGGCCATCGCTTTTGTTGTTTACATCAGAGGATATTGATTGTGAGCCTCTGGTGCACACACGCACACTTGCAGGTTTTATTGAAAAGTCTCAAATTCGAAGGGAAAACGAAGTCTTCAGTGCTGGAGAAGCAGATGAGCTTCTCAGAAGAGGGGCCCCAAACCTCTGATGGTGATGGGCGAGAATTTCGGGGTCCTGGTCTGCGCAGATCGATGGAGAAGCTAATGAAATGCAAGCCCCAGCTCCTTTCACTGGCCTGGGCCCCGCCCAGAGCTGTGCTTACAATAATTTTACATTTATATTTCTGTATTGTTATTAAAGACAGCCCCTCTCCAGTTGCTTACACCTCACACACGCAAACCCTGGATACGTCCTCGGTCCCCATGCTGATGGGGCTTCTAGGAATCAGTAACCTCTGCAGAGGGCGGAAGAAGACAGGACAAGAGGAAGTTGAAATAAGGCTGCATATGAAAATCAGGGCCAAACGTAGCGAGAGTCTAAAAGGGGACAAGTGCTCAGAACTGAGTGATTAAGGTTCAGCTGGATGAGAGGGTGGAGAGTGTGGGGACCGAGGTGGGGTGAGGGGACAGGACGAACAAGGCGATGGCTGTCTGGGTCAGGGGCACCGGGACCCCTGAGGGTGTCCCTGGAGAATTCAGATCGAGAACTAGACATAGGGTACACTCACCTGAGTCTCCTCTGCTTTAAGGCACGTGTATGTGCAGGAAGTCTCTTCTGTCTTCTCCGGAACAACCGCCGATCCCAAACCCGGGAGAGGAGAAGGTAAACTCCATCTCACCTGAAATGAGGGGTGAAGTTATTAGACCCCCCGGGAGAGGACCTAGCAAAGTGCTTTGCGTGGAGACACCCACCCGTTGCCTCGTGTCTGGAGGAAGCAGCGTCGCACGTGAGAATTCAGCCACTTGCCTCCATGCCCTGAGGAAGCAGTGAAAAGAATCAGCTGGTGTCACAATTTTTAAAATATAGTTCTTATTTTCTTACCTTTTGAAATCACAGCTTACGTTCAGTAACATCCCACGTCAGTTTCAGATGTCCCGCAAAGTGACCTGAGAACCACGCGCTCTACAGAGGGGCCCCCACCGCTGCCCCAAGCACCCACCTGGCCCCGTGCCCAGTTGTCTCGGCACCATCGACTACACACCCCACTCCCAGGTGGGCCCTGAGCAGGCCAGCCTTGCTCGTAGGGCCCACCTGTAAACCTGTTTACTGGATCCCAGAGACCTGGGACTTCAGTTGGGACTTCCTTTTATGTTCCACAGAAAACCTAAAATCAAGAGAAACAGGTTTGGAAGGCCAGCATTTGACATCACTTTCACTTTTTTCCCTTAAATAGGCCATGTGTCATTTTCTCGGCAGACTACGTAAGCTGCTGGGAAATGGCGCCGTTTATAATAAATAATACCGCTTTGCACGTATGTAGGTATTTGCATAGTAAGCAGATCCTGTGGACCTGGTGTTGTCTGGGGCGGGGGGATCTTGGAATCATCGACAGATCTAATTATTTATTGTGGCTGTTGGTATTTGTAGGCCGTGGCCCGTGACTATTTTCACCGTTGGTGCTAAAACCTCACGATCAGAAATCAAAGGCATTTTCAGCTTTAATCTGCCTCCAAGGGTGGGTGAGGAGGTAACGGGGCTGATATTACAGAGAATAGAATCAAATTTCTCTCTGTTCCCTCTCTTCTCCCTCGGCCTCCGCGTCTCTACTCCCCACCTAGCTTAATCTGATGTCCCATAATTTTGCATTCAAGGTCATTGTTTCCCTGGTCTCAGGCTCTTTTCCTCAGTCTCTCTTAGCCTCTTAAGGCAGCCCTTCAGTGGCTTCTGTTCCCAGGGCCGGATGCGGTGTGAGGGTGCATCTCCACCGTTCACTCCGCGCCTCTGAGTGCGAAGACAACCTTCGACAGCGCTCGGTTCTTTGTGAGGCTCTCGGTCAGCACCGCGCCTGCCGGGCGGCAGAGGTGGGGGCCAGTGCACTTGAACAGATTTCCTATCGAAGGATAAATGCACCCCCAAATCACCATGGTAATCAGAGCCGGCCGCCTCATTTCGGGTGATTTGACACATCAGCCGGGGTTCAGGGATGCGTCGACACGACGCTGTCCCCACACGGAGCTGTTTTGGCTGCAGGGGCGGCTCCTCGGCTCTCCCTCCCGCTCTCGCGCTCTCTTCCCCGTGTTTCCCTCTTGCTTCCCAGCTGCATTTGCGAGTGCTTTTGTCCTTCGCTAAAATACGTTGCTCAAAAAATGCGATTAACAGTCGTTTTCAGATACAGATACTGGTTCTCCTTTGCCAAAGTGGCACAGCATGCAAGAACAGGCACATATCAAAATAATGCAAAAGGGCGCGTTTATTCATCGGAAACTGTGTTAATGACTGCATCTGCCCTGCTCGTTCCGGGCTGCCGGGGATCATCGCTGTTCTTCGGATTTGCTCACGTTTGCCCCTACAGTGAAATCTCTCCGTTGGTGCCCCATAAATAACAACATCCCCACGGTTGGTCTGATGTGTATGCTCTGAGTGTAAGTGGGAGCAGTTTAAAATCTGAAGCCCGCACTCAGCGGGATAGGCTCACGAGACACACGCATGGATCTGGCACCCGGAGATTCCGTCAGCGACTTTCGGATGGGAAGTGTTTGTTCGTGCCAGACACCACGGGCCGCAGACGCAGAACCAACGTGCTGGCAGAGCATTGTGGAGAAATGGCAAGTTCACATGTGTTTTACAGCCTGCCACTTTTTTTTTAATTTTTAATTTTTTTTTCCAAGTCAAACACAAGAGTGGGCTTAGTTGAGTTACTCCGGGCTGTGTGTTTAGGAGACGTGAAAGCCCCAAAGCCTGGGACTCGATCACCGGAGGGGCTGCGTCCAGGGAGGCCGGTTCCTGGCGAGTGCGCAGCACCGGCCAGCCTGCGGAATGAATGTGAACGAGCAGTCTTCAAGATCCCACCTTTCAGGCACAGGGCGACCAGGACACAGGATCTGGGTGCTGTGAGAGAGGACAAGGCTTAGTCTTAAGCATGCAGAATTTATGTCGGAGTGACTTGGGCAGGAAGCACTTTAGTAACAAGGAAGCAGGGTGAGGTTTCCGAGGTGGAACTGAGTAGGAGATCCATCGAGGCGTAAAGTGTGTCTCTGACCGTGAAGACTGTGGATGTTTTAACTGCTTCCGGAGAAGAGTTTGGACACACACAAGATAATCCCCCCAAATATATTCACATCAGGTGACAAAAACCTGGTCATTAAAGTCTCTGGTCAAAGTTTTAGAAGGGCGTTCTTGACCTTCCGAGTCCTGAAACACATTCCCCGTGTCTGGTGAGAAGGTGTTCATTCAGCCGGCAGTTATTGGGGGACACTGGTCTCTTCACTAGGTCTCTTTACCGCAGACGGAAGTGGGATTTGTTTCAACTCAGCCACAGTCTGAAACCTGGGAGGTGTGGACTTGTGATAAATCAAGGGTTGTCTCCCTTGAGATACCTGAGTTACCTTGAGTTACCTGAGACCTGTAACATCTCTGGAGGTGGAAGCTGGGGTGCTGTTTCACATGGCAACTTGCCACAGAGATCAGTGCTGCCTTCAGGGTTCAATTCTGTGCAAGTACTTGTCCTCCCTCCTCCCCACCCCAAGAGCTCTGACGGCCCCTGGCAGCAGTGGCCCGGCTGGAGAGAACTCACCCGCTAAGGAAACACAGTGTACTTCCCGTGCAACTCCGAGGAAAACCGCCCCGCCCGTTGAGACCCGATACCCCATCCTGCAGGTGTCTGAGCACAGTCACGGAGGCGAGGGTTTGGAGGTGGCTGCTCTGTCCCTCCTCGGAGGACGTGTTCTGACCGTGGAGAAATAACATCATGTATGGGAAGAGCTCTTCATTTGGAATCAGTGACTCTAAACCTCAGGTCTACTATATAGCTTTATAACCTTGAACAACCCCCGTGCAACTTGTTGAGTTTCAAGGTACTTTCCTGTAAAATGGAGGTAACAGCTTATCTTGCCCATATTACACTGTGGCTGTCAGGCTCAGGGAATTAAAGAGTATGAGTGATGGTGGTGGCAAAGATTTTAACGTCTGCTGTGCTGGGTTTGCTGTTTTGGTGTTCTTGCTGTTTTGTCTGAGTGTCTGGTTCCTTCAGGACAAATTTGAGCCCAGGAGATTAGCGGTGGGACTGTGCTGGGGGACTAGACCCTCAGAGCAGAGGAGCTGAGGTTTCCAACTCTCCTCGGTACATCACTCCTCTGGTTTTTATCGGGGCTCCTCTCTGGAGCACACAGTGGACCCCTCATCACGTTTTCGTCCTCTGTATCTGTTCCCACCTCAGTGCCATGTTTGGCTGGGACATTCTGTTTCTTATTCAACCCTGACCCCACAGCACCTGGAACAGTGGTTGGTGCATAGTAAATGCTTGTACAGATAAAGTGAGTGAAGGCAGGAAGGAAGGAAGGAAGGAAGGAAGGAAGGAAGGAAGGAAAGAAGGAAGGAAGAAAGGGTAGGCGGGCAGAAGGCAGAAAGGAGGAAATCCAAGTAAAAACTTCTTTGATAGGCATAGAAAGCCCGGTTTCATCAAAGAGAGTCACCTAAAAATAGAACAGGGAGGGAAAGAGTTTTGTGGAGACTTCCTCCATAAACATATCTGCAAGACTGAAGTGTTTCACTGCCTAATCCTCTGAAAGAAAGTCGTAAATGGCTTTTGACAATAATCCTTAGGAGCGCTGGTATTCTCCGGCCCCGGGCTGGAGATAAGGAGAATGTCCTTGAGTCACCCGGCTGCACGAGACCGGAGCTCCAGAGTCTGTTACGAACGTGCCATTGGCCTTGTGCAGCTTTCCCGCTCCTCTTCCCCCTTCGGAAGGGGCGACTGACACGACTGAGTTCGCAGTTACATGGTAGCATGGGAAAGCATCCTTAACATTTTTAACTGAGACCGTGGTTTTTTCTTGCTCTCTCAACGTTCCCCCCATCACTTCCAGAGGAAACCCTAAGTCACATTCAAGGGTGAACTTCTGGGGATGGTGGGACATTCTAATGCCGTAAGAATACTGTATGTGTATGTGTACGGGGCAATGAAATATCCCCTCTGCTCTTGTTGTGAGTGTCCTGCGAATTTGATCTCTATCAACTCTGAACTCATTACAGCCCTTTTAAAGATCTAAAGAAAAATCTTGATGGGCTTCTTAAAGCCTTAAATCACATGGAATTACCACAGTTATTAGAAGCCCTAAACTGGTGATAAGATTTAGCAGGTGGTGTGGGGGAGTTAGCCTTTATCGCTAATTACAATAAATAAAAAGCATGACAGTTTTAAAAATTGCTTGGAACACAGTTCAGTTTATTAAATAGTTAAAATCTATCGTCGTTATTGAGCAAGTTCCAAGGTAGCCACACTGCAAAATGGGCTCCACGTGCTCTGTGAGTTCTCGTCAAATCATTTATGTATATTGTGGTCTTAAAGTTAATAAACTAAATTACCAATGATATTATTAATAGAATACATTTACATGGTATATAGTAATCACTCGGAAAGGTATATCCTCAATAATATTAAATAAAAACTGTGAGTCTTTACCAAATTAATTGTTATATCATTTATGTATATTTTACTTTTTAACCTATTTTAAAGTGATTTATAAATTTATTCTTAGCCTGATAAATCATGCCGAATAGTGTGCATGTGTTTAGTTTTCTGCACTGTATTGTAGTGAACAAAAGTCCGATTGATAATAAGCCGAGTGGACGGATTTCTACGGCTTCAAAGCCATTCAAATTCAAACTGGATGCAGCTATGTGAGTTAAACAATGGTTTCTGGGTTTTGAGAGCAAAGCAATTCTATCCCTAATTATTAGTTGATGCTCTGCTGAAAACATGTGATAATATACTTGGATATAAAATATCCATCAATAAAGATCACTATGATTTATATGGTAATGAGTTTCCTGTCTCCGAATCTGACAAGTTAAAAGTAAGTGAAAGAGTACTTTTCCTATAAACTTGTGTAGGCCACCTGCTTTATAAATGCATAGAAAAAAAAAGAGAGAATTTTGATGTAGAAAAGTAGTGGTTTGGACCTTTTATTAAATTTTTTTTCTAAGGGTCAGAAGAACCATTGAAGAGCCAACTCTGTCACCATACAAATACACTGACTAAGAATTTAGGCTATTGTAGATGTGAAGTTACCTTCTGAATTAAATACAATCAACAGCAGAACTTTCTCTTTGGTCGGCATTGACATGTCGAGAAGGAAAACATTTCAGAACCAGCCCTTCTGAGACGTTTCTCTAGCCTGGATGAGGTCCTAAGCGTTTCCTGTTACTTTGGAGGGTTTACCTGCAGACGCCAAGGAACAGAGGTAGAAATTTACATTGATTTGATGGGCCGAGCTCACGGTTTTTGCGTGCAGACCCGTGGTGATTGTAGCGTAATGGGGCAAGGGCACTAGACTTGGATTCAAAACTTCATGTCCAGTCCTTGCTCATTCCACTCTCAAACGGTGTGGAATCTGAGGAACTTGTTGGTCTGGATCCTCTTGAAAAGGAGGAAGTTGGGTCTGAACAGTTCTCAGTTTCCGATCCTTGGAGGAAGTTACCAGGCTGCCGCTCATCAGGATTTTAAAAAGTCTGCTGAAAAGAAGACATCAGATCACAATGTGTACTAGCGGACTCACACACCTCTTGGTCCTTGCCTTTGTTTGGGATTATGTACCTGCCCCTCCCCTTTGTTACGACACGGAGTTATCTTACACCAATGTCAAATTCCGGCTGACAATAATATAGCTTTTCACAAGTAAAAGTAGAGCTGCTGTTCTTAACGGAATGCATTTCGTCAGACACAAAAGTGGGAGAAAACTCTGCAAGCTGCGGGATGTCCTTGGTAGTAAAAAGGCCAGAGTTTATGTTGCTATTTTTAGGTCTATAATTTTAAAGTCATGTACCATTTATGATGGCAGCAAGATACGAAAATATTATTCTCACTTCACATTCACTGTATCTAAATCATCAGGCAGCATTATTCATGGGAATAAACAAATGTCTTCAGAATAAATTGATCGGTTAGTGTATTTATACAGATTAACTTCTTAACCAGCACAATCTGTTTTTTTTTCGGAAAAGTAGATTAAATGCCCACAGCCATGGGTTCCTATATTGGGGAAAATCTTGGGTTAGGTACTATTTACCTCATTGTAAATTTGGTCACTAATCCATTCTGCTTTGCTTTTACCTCCTCTCTAAAACTCGTGTAAACACACAGGATAAATAAAGCAGGCGAAACGTACGTTATCGCCCATCAATTCTACTTTGTAGAAATCACCAAAGACAGAGCACTGGATGTTAGGCTCTTTGGGAGCAGGGACAGGTTCTGCTGACTTTTTGTGCCACCAGCACTCATAACAATACCTGGCACGCAGACCGAATTTAATTACACCGGATGTTGGTAAATATTGGGGAAATCAGGGTCAAGATTGTAGTGTTAATTTCTTGTTTCTTTCAACCCCCATGGACGATAATTTATTCATTCATGAGATTATGATTAATAAGATCATTATGAGTATTCATTGTGAGTTAAGCCATATTTCCAAATTAGAGTTTACAATTCAGTTAATGGTATTATTAAAATTAATGATAACTTCCAGTTTTATACATTTTTGGTCTAATCATATAAATAGTCATGTGCCATCTGGTCATTGAGGTCATTTTTATGATCAAAACCAGCAGATTACAATTGAGTCTCAAATCCAATCAAATATAATAGCTGATCTGATTCTGTGAAGTATTTACTTATATATTTCCCCTTTCAAAATTATAAATGGCATTGTAGTGGGCAATAACATGAATAACTGATTATAAAATCTCCAAGTTTTGGTTAGCTAGACTGTTAGGCTTGAAATGCTAATATTAATATTAGCCATGAAATAAGCAAATAAAATTTACACTCACACTAATTATCTTTAGAATAGTTGCCTTTTCAAAACAAACATGATGCAGATTCATTTTAATAGAAGAAAAATTGATGTTTGTTGAATACAATTACTTGCACACATTGCCTTACTCAATCTTCTCAACAATATGAGCTAAATGTTATCTTCCCTGTTTTGCAGATTGAGAAACTGAGGCTTGATCAGTTTAAGTAATTTGTTTGAGCTAGTAAGTAGCAGAACCATTCTTCATGACCATTTCTAAAAACGTTTTTATTTATTGATTTTTTGGAGGGAGACAGAGCAAGGGAGAGAGATAGAATCACCTATTTGTTGTTCTACTTACCTATGCATTAACTGGTTGCTTCTTGAATGTACCCTGAGCAGGTATCGAACCTGCAGCCTTGGCGTATTGGGATGACACTCTAACCAACTGAGCTACCCAGCCACGCCCAGGCCCATTTTTTTTTCCGACTCTAACATCCATGCATTGTCCAACATTCTCTATTTCTCTCTTGTTGCTTTTTAGTTGTGGCACTTAAGTCCAATGACAGGATACATTTTTAACCTCTCGATATAGTTTTATCTGGTGGTGATGGTATTACAGATTTTTGTGGTCAGATACACAAAAGCCTGTTTGATAAAAAAATAAATGTAAGCAGTAGCTAACTGAAGAGCACTGGAATATTCGAATGATAGAAGACATAAGTTATCTATTACTGAATTATCAGTAAATAACAAATAGCACCCAAACTTAGTGGCTTCAAACAGTAATAAGGACTTATTATTAGTCTCTGGTGGTTTCTGTGGATTGAAAATGTAGGTGCGGCCTCGTAGGGAGATTGGATTGGGGTTACTCCTGAGGTTTTCCATCACCAGCAAGTTGGACTTGGACTTGAACGTTGGCCAGCACTGTAGCCAACGAAAGACTTGGACGGGGCCGGAGGATCCACCTTCCAGGTGTCCCTCAGCTGACAAAGTAGTTCCTCCCAGGTGTGTCTCTCTTCATGCCGTGGGGGCTGCAGTGTCCTCTATGACCTAGCCCTGGAAGACACACACTGTCCCTTTCAGACGCGGTACAGTGGCCACACAGGCCAGCCCTCACTGTTTACTCACCACTCAGACAGGGATGTGGGTACCAGGGGACAAGGGTCATCCCCGGCCAGGCGCTGGCTGCCATGGACACTGATACTGCGGGGATGCCATTGTATGGGTACATTTATATCACTTAACTCCTTAAAGTTAAAAGCTAGGAAAGAGAATCCAGAACTTACTCAAGCTTATAGACCCTTCGGAAGATCCTGCCCTAAAAGGACTAGCGCTCAACGTGTAGACACTGTCTCTCTTGAACAAATGAAGTGTCGGTGCTAAGTGCATTACAAGGCGGAGACCTGAGCTCGGCTGGTTGCTGCTGGAGATTCGCTGTGAAGGGCCGTCGGCATGAGCCGAAGCGGGCGAAGCTCTCCGTGCTTCAGCGTTCACTTTTCACGGGCAGGTGGCTCTTCTGAAGTCAGAGGCTTTAAATTGTACGTCTGGTCATTCACGCTGTTCAAAATGCGGTTGCGGTTCCCCATCTTCCTCAGCGAAAGAGGGTTTTCAGCGTCCAGGAAACCTGACCCCGGAGTGTCCCCGCCTCTCCCAGGCCTGTCCGCTCCCTCCTCTCCTCTCCGTCTCCAGGCCAGCTCCTGCCCCGGGCCCTGCCCGCGGCTGATCCCCCATCTGAAATACTCTTTCACACGCCCTTGTGGTGAGTCCTCCCCGCGACTCAGCGCTGTCCCCAAGTGTTTCCGCTTCAGCGACATCTACACCGGCCACCCTGCCTAGAGACGCTGCCCCCTGCCTGGAACAATGACCCTGAGACACAGTAGCCGCTCGGAAAATGTTTACTGACTGAAGGAGTTGATCGTGAAGCCGCAGGGTGGTACTGAGGCTGCGTCTCGCTGCCCGCGGCAGTTCGGTACCACTCACGGGGCTCGTTTTCAGTCGCTGGCACTGGGCCCTCGCGAAGTGTCTCTAAAGGCAGCGGTCAAATGAGAAGAGGCCTTACCCCTGTGGGAGGTTTCCTTCCTGTCCCTTGGAAGGGAGCACTGTCTCCCTACTCCCATCTTTAGAAATTTAACATGAAAAGAGAACAGAAGAAAAACGCTTGTACTAAGACTCATGAGAGAGGACAGTTTGATATTATTTAAGGGAGCAAATTAATTGAGCCATTTCGGTAGACGTTTGGCAAATTGTTTCACTCCAACTTAAGAAGCAGCTTGGGACTATTAAAGTATAGGGAGCCTGCATGCTCTTTATGAAGGTCTGAGCGTACGACCTTATATCACTTTTATTCCTCCATTAAATCAAGGTGTAGCTCGTGGAGGCTGCTCTCCCCCACGACACAGCGAGGTTCACTTTGGTGCATGAGACCAGAACTGTCTCTGATGGGACAGAAAGGCGCATTTGTCTTTGACACATGCCGACCAGTGTGGACAGCTTCTAGGCTGGCATTTCCGTCAGCGTGGATCTCCGAGGGACGGGGACAGAGCACCTAGCCCCACGCCACATCGGCTGGGTGCTTGGTTGAGATTCTGCCCTCCCTCACCTGGAAGCTGTGTCTGGTCCTGCCTTCTCTTCTCTTGCGTGGGATTCCAGTGAAACGTCTCCCCAGGGTGACCCGTTTAGAGTTAGTCCAGCCGAGACAACCGAACAGTTCCCACAAAAGTGCAATCCGCAGCCTTCGCTTTTCTGACCCATTGCTGCGCCCAGCCCAGGGGGGCGCCACAGACAGTTACAGGTGGTGGCCCATCGTGGGTCGAGTGAACCGTGCAAACGCGAGTGTCCACGTTTGGTCACCTTTTCTAGAGTACGCTTCCAAGGCCGGATATCTCCTGGGCTCTCTACATGGCCATTTATAGTCTTCTCATATAGCTTTTATAAAATATATACATTTGTCAAAACACATTTGTTAGAATTGCTTGAGAAATAGAGGCAGGAGGAACAGGGTAATCGGATCCAAGTGCCTTTATCTGCTGCTGCACTTACAGCAGCTGAGTCAGGAGCCGACGTCAGCGGGAGGGAAGGCAGGAGTAGGGATTTTAGAAGAAGGAGCATGGGGTTAGTGAGGGGGTAGGGGAGCGGTCAGTCTCCTGTTCTTCCAGGCAGGTGCCTCGGGATGCGAGCCTGGACCGCGGGGTTAGGCAAAGGGCAGGCTGTTCCAGGGTCAGTCTGGCCCCCGGCTGTTCCGGCGCCAGAGGTCTGCTGTGCTGGGTGGGGGAGCGTTCCCATGGAGCCTCGGGCCACCAAACCAGTCGGGGCAACTGAGTCACGGGCAGTCCAGAGGGCTGGAAACTGGCCCGACTGGGCCATTAGCAGTCTGGGGGTTGGGGGACTGGCCTGACCCTTTCAACATTTTAGGTCATTTTCTTTGTCCTGTAACTTGGGGTTTATCAGCTCCGGAATTCCATTCCGTGCCGTGTGGGGGAGTACTTCTACTTACCTCTCGCAGAGTGAGTGGGGCCCAGTCACAGGCATGCGCTGCTGAGGCTAAACCCACGGAACACGAGTTCTTAATTGTGATAATATGAATGATAAAATGTGGACAACATGCTAAACTATGTAGGGATACTGGAATGATAGAAAATATTTTAAGTGGCTTCCTATCTGCAAAAGCTAAGTCATGTTTAGATAAAATGTGCCATTTTCAAAACCTGGTTTTAGACTGACCCTGCCCAGAGAAACGAGGGTAGTAGAGTAAAAGAGTGAGAGCACAACTGCCCCACCCTGGCTGGGAAACAGCAATGGCAAAGGTGTAGAAAAAGCATGCGGTTAAGATTTGAAAGTTCATTTTTAGTTTCTTTTCTATCCTAACTTTTCCTGTAGTTTTAAGCAGAGAGTCATAGACAGTGATCTTGTCCAGTCTTCAGATAAATCATCTATTTTACATTTTAGGAGTTTAGTCATGTGTGTGTGTGTGTGTGTGTGTACATGTGCACGCGTGCGCACGCAATTTATTAAAAGAAACGGTTGCTTCAAAACAGGGCCTCTGTTTCCTAAAAGGTTAGCTGCTCCCACACAAAGTCACAGTTCCTGGCGACAGTAAAATTGCCTCCTTAGAAGTCACCAGCGTGGAGAGCAGGAGGCAGCAGCAAGTGGCAAGGGGATCAGTTCTTAGGAAACAAAGATCCTGTTTTCATGCAAATACCTTTAGTGATTAAAGAAGAAAAAAATGAACGTGTGTGAAAGCTGTTACATTTTTAGAGCAATTGCAGAAAGCTGTTTAGCCTGGCAAACGGATGACCTTCACAGTGCTCTCAAGGTTAACGGGGCCCACGCAAACGGTAATGTAATAATTTGGGTTTCCGGGATGCCCCAGGGGCTTACAGTGCACGTCGCTCCGATTTGCCCGGTCCCATCTAGGCGAGGAGGGCAGTGGCGATGACAAAATGTATTTGGAATTCCTCTGTCCTTTTGCTAAGTAAGCTCCCTTTCATCTGGAACCATCCGAAATACATAAGGAGAGATGATCTCTGTGGGGAAATCCTATAAATTCTCTCTTTTATTCCAATTACAGAGGAAGCTAGGACTCGTCACCCGAAGATAAAATACTCAAGTTTGTTTGTGACAGGAAACCTGTAATAAAGTGTCACCCTGTGACATGCAGAGCCAGAAAACCTTCCCAGTTGGGGAGGCGGTGGGACCACGTGGCTGAAATCTGCATCTGAAGGGTCTCCTCCCTCCTGTCTCCTCGTGGACAGCAAAGAAAAGCTGTTCACTCCTTTCCTGAGGGTTGGGGGCGGGGGTGGGGGGGGGGGTGAGGACGCTGGACACGAGTCCACCCACGTTTCTCCCCAGTGAAGTGCCTGTGGTTCTCTGCTTGAATGTCCTGCTGGGGGCGGGCTCTGCCGGCTGCCTTTAAGGAGGCCAAATGTTTTGGTGCTATCAGGAGGGTCTCATTCCACCCAGGGTCTCATTCCACCCAGAGTCAGTTCCGAGTGACTTTAATGCGACTGGGCGTCAAACTGCCCTGTAGCCCCATGACAAAGGGACTTTGAAGTGCCCTGCATTTATGACGCCTTTCTCTCTTTAATTGTGTCTGTCCTTAATATTCTCCTGTTCGCTCCTTTAATGTTTTTTCCTCCTCCACGTTTTCGGCATTTTTATGATGTGCCGGTCCATTCTAAAGGGGCACATGAGGTAGCGTCATCTGATTCTATTGAGAAAATGCCCCGGTCTCCTGTGGCTGTTGGCCAAGCCAGACTATGCCTTTTGATTCAGATTTTTTTTCTCCACAGACTACAGAGGTTGTGCAGTTAAAAGTAGGAGATTCTTTCCAACTTGAAAAAGAAATTTAAAGCTTTCTTTTGCAGTCTCCTGGGGGGCATAGGTGGTGCAGCTTCAAGTCAGAGCCTTGATACCTAATACGGTGTCTGGTCCATTGGGGGTGCTTAGTAAATGCTGAATGAATGACTGAATGAATGATATTAGCTTTCAGACCTATCGCACTGCATTCTTCGTGTTAATATAGAAGAGTGTTTTGCCCTCCACTGACTGAAGGGGGCAGCACCTGTAGGGTAAAATAGATTTATAACATGGTAGATGGAAATCCAAGTTCAAATGCTCTAACTTTTTTAGACATTCCTTGACCTTTTCCCAACTCTCCGTCCTTTATTTGTTTATTCAGCTGTCAAAGTAAGGCCCCTCCTATGTGCAAATTATCATATTACATTGTTTTCCTTTTCTTCTTGACCGTTCCTTTTCACTTCTCCAATTGATCTATGGATTTCTGTCCATTTAACTTTTCTTTCCCCCTGGATTCGCTTACCTGCCTCTGGGTCACCCGCCTTCCCTTCCTAACCTCCTCATCTCCCCCTGCTTCCCACGTCCGCTCCTTTATCTCCTTCACTCCTCATCACTTCTCCCTCCAGTTCTCTGCATATGTATTTCTCACGCTCTCTCTTAAAAAGGATATTCTATCACCTCCTAATCCACTGGTTCCTTCTCATTTCCTTCTTTTCTTTCAAGCGCAGGATATACTGTCCCTTAAAACACTGAGCCTAAAAGCCTTCCTCAGCAGGCTGTTGTCTGGTCTTCCTGGCTGACCCACCCTCTGAATCCTGGCTGTGAGTTCAGACCCCGGGGTCCCTTCTCCATTTCTGTCGCTCTCTGTCTTACATGCAGGGAGAAAATGCTTGTACGCCATTTTCAAAGTTCTGACCTCATTACTGAAATAAAGTCTAGATATCCTAGTAGTGGCCAGGAATTCAACAGTGCACAAGACACTGCTCCTCCTAAAGAGGAGAGTCTTCCATATGGTGTGTGTGGCAGGTGCCACGATAAGGTTACAAGAACAGCATCCAACCCAGAACTTGGAAGGACCAGGACACGGTCCTTGGAAGAAATGACAGCTACTCTGAGTCCGAAAGGGTGACGTAGTGGTGGCTGGGGGACGTGGGGAAGGCAGCCGCCCACACCCGGCCCCTGGAAGCACTGCAGGAATGAGAGGGCCTGCGGAGGGTTGCTGTGGTGTGAGACGGGAAGGAAGACCAGGGTGAGGCGTTTGGACCTCCTCCTGAAGCCACGGGGAGCCACGGAGGGGTTTCACCCGGCGCAGCGCCACCTCGGAGAGATGCCCCGGAATCTCACAGAGAAGGAGCGGAGGCTGAGGACCGGTGGGGATGGGGAGGAGGCGGTGGTAGCTGAGGGGAGAGGAGGCGGCGGCCTCCTGTAGGGGCTGGTGATGATGACGGGAACAGTGAGGAATTCAGGTGTGCAGAGAGGGTAGATGGACAGGCCACGCGGACACAGTGGACAGGAGAGGGGGAGGAGCAGCCCTCCAGTCCCTTGGGCCCTGAGCAGAGGTATGTTTCTGAGGCGTCATCGCAGTTGCCTTTGATCTTTAAGTGCAGGCGAGTCTTCCTAAAAGCGTCCAGACTGACGTCCCCGAGGATGGATGCTGAACGCCGTCTCCTGTCTCATCATGGTGCACGGCAAGGCTGGCTGGGCGGGGGCTCTCCTCCGGCTGCAGAAAACCTGCCCCTCGAGATCCGACCACGGGGGGTTGGGGGCGTATGCTTACTCCGTGGAACACTGTGCAGTGAATTGAGTGTCATCAAAATAAAGGGTTAAAATGTATTGCTTACCGTCCCTCATGGGTGAGTTCAGTTAAAATAGTTGTACAAGGATGCGTGTGTCTGTGGGCACACGTGTGTTTATACATGCATGTCCATTTATGAAGTGCGTGTGTGTGTGCACATGGGTGTGTTGTATGCATCTTTTTCCTGCTCCTGCATCCCTGGGGGGCATATCCTGTGTAATGCCCCCGAGATGAAGCCAGACCTGGAAACTGGGTGCCTAGAACCAGGACTGGGCGGGAGGCACTAACTCCTTTCTATAAAAGCGAGCCGAACAACCATGAGTGACAGTGATCGCCTCTTCCCCACTGCCAGAAGTCTGGACTGAATCTGAGCTGGTGGCATGGAAGTGGGTGACTCCATGGCGTGTCCCCAGCCCCCTGGGGAGTGTAACCCCCTTCAAAGACCCATTGAAATAGCCTCCTATGGAAATGCAGTAAGCAAGCCCAGAGAGGCGCTTACATTTAAGAACTCTCAGAAATGCACTTACAGGTTTAAGAAAAAAGAAATCTTTACAGGGAGTAAAATGCCCATGAAAGGGATGATTCATTTTATTAGAGCAATTAAAACGGTGGCGTCTGTTTTCATCCGTCATACTCATGGCATAGAAAATGTATTGGAGAAAAAGCGATATTGACCTGGAGACGGAATTTAAAATCTAAGGAAGTTCAGTGTCCATTTTTCTGAAAGAGGTAACTGAACATCTCCTGTAGGCTATAACTCAGGCTGAACCTCATCATTATGGACCAGGAGCCGGAGTGAGATCATCACGAACCGGGAGCCAGAATGAGCGCAATCCCTACCCCATCTTTTCTGAAGCGCAAATGTAGCCAGGAGTGAGTCATTCCACAGGGTACCTCCCAGGTGGAGGGTCTTGGATATAAATGGGCGAGACTGCAGTACGGGAAAACCCGTCACCCTAACCTTGGCCGCGCCGTCCTCGTCTCCCGGTGAGTTCACTGAAATCCACTTCTCGGTTCCGGTCCGTGCCTCGCGCCAGGTCCACGCTGCCACCGGGGAGGCCTCCGGTGACTCAGAGATGACGGGTCACCCCGACCATCTCTGTCCCCAAACTCCAAGTGCTATAACATTTCCTTCTGGGGTGGCAAATAATTTATGCAGCAGTAACACAGGAAATGATTGATCTGTGTGGCCTGGGCTCGTTGCCTTCCTCCGAGAACGTGCCAGTGGGAGAGAGACTGGAGACCGTGGTTCTGTCAAGGAAAGGTAGGCGGGGGAGTGGGGAGGGGTGGCCTGTGTATTCAGCCTGTGTCAGCAGGAGGTATCCAGAAGACAGTGGAATGTAGAGAAGAAATACAGGTGCCGCTTCTTGGGGCCAGATGTGCTACTTTGCAGAGTTGTTTTAAAGGGCGAATGAAATCATTCATGCATTCATTCATTTTATCAACTATTTATCGAGTTTTACTTCTTGCTAAAGATCCAGGAGGGATGAATGTAATGTCCCCGCTCTCGTGGAACTTGCATTCTAGTAGGTAGAGCTGGGCCGAATAAATGATTGAACAAATAAGTATGCAGAGTAGCAGGCAGGTGATGAGCAAAGCGAGGAGTGAGAAGGCCCAAACGGTGGTGCCATCAGGTATGGCGGTCGGAAAGCCTCTTTGATGGAGGGGACACCACCCTCGTGACCTGCTGAGTAAAGTGAGGAGGGCAGAGCGTCTGGAAGCATCCAGCACTGTGCTTGGCGTGTGCTCAGAACATTGTTATCACTATTGTTATCACTATTGTTACCATGACTCTCACCCTTGACCGGAGTGGTGTGCTTGGGGCCTGCATGGCCCCTTTGAAATGTCAGCAGTCTGTCGAGTATTCTAGGAAGTCTGGTGTTGCACATACTTACAATGGAATCATATATCTGTATATGTGGCGATTTTTTTTCTCTTCAGTTGCAATTTAAGTTTGGAGACAGCTAAGAATGTTGAAGGGAAAAAATCAACAAAAGCTGATTGTTCCGTGTGGTTAAAAGTCTTGGAACGCTCCTCCCCATCGGTTTAAGTACACATCTCTTGCCCACTCGCTACTGTCAGGAGCCGTCTTGGGCGCTGGAGAAACGAAACTGTGGAACAGTTGGGTGTTTACCCTTGGGGAGCTTATAGTCTTCTTTTGTTCCCCTCCTCATCCAGGGCTTCCGTGTTGTTTGCTTAAATAGAACCAGCAGGAGGGGTTTCCATGCTGACAAGGCTCTGTGGGGTTCAGACAAAACAGGTTGCCTTTGACTGTTAACTTTGATGTTTGTTTAGTTTTATAAAATATGTAAGAGGCTTTTCCGTGAGTGCATAAGACTTTCAGAAAGCTTTTAGAATCTCTTGTCACAAGCAGTTAAATATCGCTCAGGGGCGTCCCAGAGCCCGACGGCCCGGGAACTTAAACACCGCGTGTGGTTCAGGCTGAGCGCGGGGCCTGAAAAATGCACCTGGCGGCGCTGCGCGGGCCTCCGGCCTCGCCAGCCGCCTGCTCACGCCCTCTCCGGACAAAGTCAGGGGCGGAATTCTCAGCCTCGGCCTGTGTTAGTGATGGCGTGAAGTGGAACCTGGGAAACGGGACCTGTGCCCAGGAGACACATGTGGGGTGCATTAGTGCCACAAGTAAAGCGCACCCGAACATCGCGTTTCTCAGTCTGTTTCTGCTTTGTGTGAGTTGCTAGTTTGCTCTGGGGCCAGACGGGACTCCCACTCAGAGGGGCCTGCTGGGCGCTCCCGTAGCCAGGGCTCCAGCGCACTCTCCGTCCATTCTCTGCTGTTCGATCGTCAGAGGCACGTCCTGTCCTGTCCTGTCCTGTCCTCTCCTCTAATTCCCTATAGGTAGACACTCACAGATTCCTCGGTCGTCGGCCCCATGAGGGATGGAGCCTCGTGAAGGCAGGGACTCTGTCCTGCTCACCTTTGCATGCCCAGGGCTTGGCCCCGAGTAGGTTCCCGACGACTGTTTGCTGAGAAGCGAGTTTTAGCGATGATGGATGATCCCAGCCACCACGCAACCCCCGGGGTTCAGGAGCGCTTCGCTGAGGACAGTCGGAACTCTGAAACCGGAGCCCGGCTTCTACTGTCGGCTCAGGTGGCGGAGCACCTGCCTGGTGCTCTTTGCGGGATCATGGGAAATGACAGTGCATGAAATTCACCGTTTTTACTGAACTTGACGGCAGAAAGCGGCACGGCGTGTCAGATGTTAAAAGAATGTTATGATGGGAGGAATACGTTGCTCGCTTTGACTATTTTTAAATGCATATTACTGTAACCTTTAAATTTTTTTAATTTTTGCAATTTGGATAAGGGGTGTTATTGTTCAGCTTTAACAGCAGGACCCACTGGGTCAGGTTGCACGTCACCCATGCTCTGGGTGTGGCTGCATGTCGGCAACATCTACTGTTCTAGAAACGTCGAGTTCTATATACTCTCTGCTGATACCCCTGGCTGAATCTAGATGGTTTGACCCCTGAGTTAGACCTATGTTGGAAAAGTCCCTGATGACATACTTTTGTGAATTCAGATAACTTTAGGACATTGCTGGATATAACAGAGATTTTTTTAAAAGATGATGAAAAGATATCATGTCTGAAGTCTAGTTTTGTCTTATTGACAGGAATTGCCCGCTTCTCCATTTTTAGACAAGAATTAGGTGCCAACAATAGGCAGTTTTACTTACACAGGCAAGAAAGACTCCACCTGTAACCTGTGCCTTAACCTGTGCCTTTCTGGTCACACGGAGGAAGTGCGATTGTTCTGACTCCGGCGACAAGGGCACAGCTGAGGGTCGGCGGGGGACTCCAGCCAGCAGGCTAGCGGGGCAGAAACACAAGGAACCCCATCAGTGCCAGTGAGATGACTTCTTGTTCCTCAAGGACATTTATTTTCCCATTTAGTTCAGTCTGAAGCTATTCATGATGGCCATTCTCCTTGAGCATGTAGTCAGCTTTTGGGGTAAGAGGAGGGGAGGCCCCCAAGAACTGGCTGCTCCGCTCTCTGAAAGGCACAGGCCACCTGGGAAGATAGCAAGAGTCGCATCTGTGAGCTCCAGCCCCTGGGCCAGACAAAGGTGAAAAAGCAAGGTCACCAACCCCAAGAAGAGGAGCCAAGTATGAACTGAGTGGGCAAAGCCATCCCATCAGAACCCACTGGACCTGAGACACGGGGCTCCCCAGAGGGCCAGGGCCGTGATTCTGAAAGGGGAGCCTCGTTTTCGCCTGCAGGGAAACCGTTGCCGTGATAAGGAATGATAGTTGCGTACACTGGTGATTTGTACAAAATTACTCTTGAGTTTATTATTTCACAAAGAATCTTCAGAAATAGGCAAGCAAAAAAATGTCACCGATGTCCCAGATGAGAAAGCTGTGTATATGTATTAATGGAATTCATTCACGGGTTTATGGACCCGAACTTCTTCTGGGAGCCCACAGATCTGCTGGCGGGGAGACCCCTCTGCGGTGGACAGGAATGGCAATTAGTCAGCGAACAGAGCCCAGGATTATGCCAAGGATTCTCTGGCGGGCTCCACTCCAGAAAGGGTTCTTTTCTGCAGCAGAGAGCCCAGAAAAATGTGGAGGGGACACAGCCCCGAGCCTTGCAGCGACGCTGGTGGGGCGTGCTTTTGCTGAGCAGACAAACGTTTTCACAGACACCTGGGCCCTCCCCTCTGCACAAAGACTCTTTGTTGAGTGTCCCCTCTGGTCAGCACTTTCCTGTTATAGGGATGGTGAAAGGATCAGGTGGCGTCCCCAAAACAGATGTTTGTTGCTGCCAAAACAGTGTAAAAAGCACCCACTTGAAGGCGTTAGACGGACAAACACCTGCCACTGAGCTGTGTCCCGGGCTCGTAGAGACGTCGCCCAGTAAAACTTGAATGTTTGGGGAGCTGTCGTGCACGCAGCCCTTGCCAGCCAGGGTGAACAGCTCGGTCCCTGAGTGTCACACGGCTGCAGCTTGGGGATTGGGAGGGCTTCCAGCGATCGTAAGGATTTATTTAGAGCTCTTCGTTCTTGGGATTCTCATATATATATGTGAGAGTTGTCCTGCCAGGGGCTCGGAGAAACCCGGACGTAGCCCTTGTTTCTTTTGTTTGAGGAAACAAAGCAGGAGCTCGCTGGAATCCCGCAAGCACGCGGGACGCTCCGAACGCAGTCCTGCTCTTGGGTTATTTATAGCCCTTGATCGTGGGCCTACCACCTCCGTCCTTCTTATCGCTCAGCCCCTCCCCCGGCCCCGCGGCCCTATATTTAGATCCGAAGCGT
The DNA here is from genome assembly GCF_019186645.2 of Phyllostomus hastatus. Lineage (NCBI taxonomy): Eukaryota > Metazoa > Chordata > Mammalia > Chiroptera > Phyllostomidae > Phyllostomus > Phyllostomus hastatus. The sequence continues at coordinate 16,981,999 of NW_025333607.1, forward strand.
CATCTTCAGATGCTGTGTGACCACAGCAAGGTTGTGCCTCAGAGAAGTGCCGGGGATATGGGGTTACTTTGCCTAATGGAGGATATTTTCACCTTCTGGGGGATAAGGCTTTGCTCCGTGTGAGAAACCCAACTAGCAGGCAGGATCTCTTCAGTATCACTTTATAGAAGGAAGCGTTTTTGTAATCTAGCATTTGTTGCAAAACTCACTGCTGTTGTGTATCACCAACTTTTTGGGATAGATTCTTAAAATAGGTATATATGTATATATACATGCATGAATATATCCACAAGAGAGGGATTTTTTAAAATTTATGTTTGAGTAAAATAAAAATTTTAGTTAACAGCAGAACTTTTCACCCAGAAAGATCTATGATACCTGCTCTTGAAAAAGGAGATAAACATTTGAAGCCATATTAGAAAATTACCAAGAAGAAAAAAGTAACCAGTGTGTGATACTATTTTTCTAACTATGTGCTGAGCACTGTCCTTTGGAGAGAAGGAGGCTGAGGCTCAGAGAGATGAGTAACCCACTCAAGGTCACTGAGCTAGGCGGGTTTCAGACTCAGGTGGTCCAGGTTCTAGGCTAGAGCTTTTCCCCATGATCTGGGTTGCCCTTCGACACAATTCTCTGATGGTTCGTGTTGTCCTGTGTGTGTGTGTGTGTGTGTGTGTGTGTGAAGATCCATCGATGATGACCGTGACCTGCACACCTGCAGGGGCTGGAAGGACCCATGCAGGTGACGGCGCCTTTCGCAAGGCAGAGTCCTTATTCAGAGTGCTTATCGTTAGTTAACTCGAGGTCTTGGCTCCGAACGGTAAGAAAGAAAGAGCCTCTCTGTCTGTTGCTTGCTGTGGAGTGGAGCTCTCCCCAGACAGTCAGTCTTCTTGTGACTGAAAGCCAGTTCCGTGGCTGAAAGAGTCGGTGCAGAAGCCCCAGGCTGGGCATAGTAAGGTGTTCCACTGTCCACTTTTCCATTCCATTAGGACAGTTTCCTTCCTTTCCCTTTTCTCCCGAAAGTGCTTTCTAAAACCACAAGCTCTGCAGAAATGGCCCTGCTTACCCTCCATTACATCCCTGGCCATGAGCTGCTGCGTCGGGACCAGCAGACACTCTCCCTGCAGCAGGAATGGGGAAGGAAGAGTGTACCCCAGGGCTGTTGATGGGGGCGGGGGTGGGGGAGCTGTCGGGTCTGCCTGAGGCTAACTTACCGCTGCCCCCTTGGACAGGTCACTTTCACTTGCTCTTTTCCAGATCTGAAAGAAAGATGTTTTCCTTAGAAAATACCCAGTTCACACCTGTGTGTTTTCTGCCGGCTCAAAGACCATACTGCAGTGTTTGTTTTGGAGAACTTGCATTTCGTTCTTTCCTTCTTTTCCAAGTAGCATTGGTTGGAAATTTGATGTCAGAGTTCCATGTTTAAAAAGCACTCTTTTTCTCCCCCACATGGGACAGAATCCTGGCATTTTAGGGAAAGGGTTTCTCTGAAGGAGGGAGGAGAAAAATACTGGGAATAATGAATCCATCGAGCTGAAAATGCACGAGGCAGCGAAGCGCTCAGGCTTCAAGACTCGGCAAATGGAAAGAGAGCGCCCATTACTGCTGAGAGGCACGGACACAGCCCTGCTAATCGCTTGGTCATGCTTGGGAGACACTAAGTCATCACGGGCCGTGACATGGGGAGAGTGGGGTGCCAGGGGTTTGTTGTAAGAAGAAATTGTTGATTTGACATCCGTAACCAGCAGCACTGCCCTCCCCGACCCCCACCCTCAGGTGATAAGCCTTGGTTGGAAAAATGCTTGTGTCTGTGTGGGTGTGTTTAACTCTCTAGCTGCAGCTCAGTTGGGGATCACCTGGCAGGTAGAAATACTTGTGTAAGTGACTCTCTGACCCGAGAGAGTCATTTGTATTTAATTCCACAATTTGTCTCTTACATAGATAGGTGTGTGGTCGTATATTAAATATAAAATAATACAAGTTGATATGGACTAAAGAGTTGCTTTCTGCTAGGCGATATTTGGGCTTATTTACGTGTATTACCTAATGGACACCCCGGGGCAGTCCTGTGAGATAAAATTCCATGGTTGTCTCCACTGTACGGAAGATAGGGGGCCTGCCCGAGGTCACACAGCTAATGAGTAGGAGAACCAAATTTGGGCCTGAGGTCGTCTGACGCCAAAGCCTATATTGTTGTCCACTGTGCCTTGTATTAAATTATGTCCTTTTAGAAACCCAATGAAACCAGAGGAAAATTTAGTTGAAGAGACAATATACACCTTTTTTTTTCTCGCTACGTTCACTTTATCGAGTGTTGTGCTTAGGGTAGAGTGCAAAGACAGACTCGTGCCCAACCCCACTGAACGCCCTTCTTGCTGCGCGGGAAAGATGCCTTAAGGCCAGGGGTGGTGTGGAGGAAAAGGCCCCCAGCCCTGGGGGTTGCCTTCCTGCGAGCTGCCACAGACCCAGAGGCTGGGATGGTATGTGCCTGTTTCAGCAGGCACTCAACCAGTAACATAGTCAGGAAAGAGTGCAAATGGATAGCGTATTTGGGCTGAGTCTGGATGGATGAACAGAAGTTCCCCTATGGATGAAGTGGCCAGCGGCATGGCGGAGTGAGAGAAGAGCACGTGGCGAAAATAGGCGACCGCCTGCGGTGTTTTGGAGACAGCGCTGGTTCCGTGATGCTGGAGCGTAACATGGGAGACGGTCGTGTGGACGCAGGGGAGGGAGCCCAGGGCAGTCTTGCCCTGGCTGTGCCACGCAGTGGAATGCAGGTCTGTGCAGGAGGAAGGAGGGTGCTGTTGAGCTCATGGGGGACTGTGGAGGAGCGGTCCCCCTGAGGTTAGGGGGGCGGCACGTGGCTGACGGAGGGCAGGGATTCGGGAATGGTCAAGGCAGGGGGGAGCCTGTTGCTGTGGTCCTGGCTGAGGCATGTGGGGGGTGGCGGGGAGTTGGGATCGCGCCTGCGGAGCTGGAGGGCGGGACGGACTTCACAAATATTCAAGAGACAGACCACATACGGAGGGTCGTTCATCAGACAGATGTCAGGAAGGAGCGGATGGGAGAAACTGAGGATATATGTCTGGTTTGGAAAAAAATGAGTAAGCAGCAGTGCCATTACTTTAATGAGGAATATGAAAAAATTGGACCAGATTCGGGTTCAAAATTGTAAGTTTAATTTCATCAGTTTTGTCAGGTCCGGGGTTCCTTTGGGACATGTCTCTGGAGATGTCTGGCGGACGTGTCTCGGACTCAGGCCGCAGGGCTGTGTGCGAACGAGAGCTGTCCGCAGCTGGAGCGGCCACGGGTCACGGGTTTTACTGAGCGCGGCCGTCAGTCCGTGCACGGCGGCGTGGTACCGAAGGCGGAAGGCAGGCGTGAGCACTGCCCACATCCGCCGATGGGCAAGGCAGAGTAGGGCTCTGCAGCCCATGGACGGGCTTATTAAAAGGACTCTGTGAGAAGTGGGGCTTGGGACTGGAGAGCCAGCGAGAGTCAGGACCCTCGGGTTCTCGGAGGCTCAGACACCAGCCAGCCGTGGGCCCTGGGCCTTGCACTCCTCCGCAGTTTTTAAAGACCCTCTCGGCTCTCACATGCTATGTCCAAGGGTTTGAAAAGAGCTCAAAGAAAAAGTAAAACTAGCACTGTAAATATAGCTAACATTTTATTTCAAAACGTGCCCAGCTTCTTAATGATTTTTTAAAAAAAAGAGCTTAAAAACAAGAGCAGAAGTTCCCCCTGGAGCATGGGTTTGTGTAGCCTCTCACTGGTGAGCGGTTCTCCTCCTAATGTTGTGAGGTTGCCTTGGAACTTGACCCCGAAGGGCCTGGCAGATTAGGGCCGATGCAGGAGGCAGAGGGTCTGTGCTCGGCTGGAGGAGGGCAAAGAAAGTTTGTCCTAAAAAATGGGAAGCCAGTAATGGAGCAAATATGTAATTTCTTGCTCCAATACTATTTCCGGAATGTCTCCAAGCCATTTAAGAAGCAGACATGAAAGATGACATTCCGGGGCCTTTAACCCTTTTATGAATATGAGTGGGAGGAGTGCTGAGCCCAGGACAAGAAGAAAATGATCCCGTCTGGTTCTCCGTGCTCCGTGCTCTGGGGTCCGCTGCGATTCCATGAATGGGGGTTGGCGGGGGTGGGAGGAGCTTCAGATTTTCTTACTTCCCCTCTAGGGCGTGTGGTTTAAGGCAGGTACAGTCTGAAACGCACCTAAACACACTCTTCTCCTCTCTTATGGAACTCATAAGAGTAATAATAATACAGAAAAAAACAGTTTTGTTCGCGTACAATCCATTGTTTCAGCACACAACACAACACATACCTCATCATTGAAAGAGGGATAAAAGTGAGTCTAAGTGGCAGTGAGGCTCCTACGAATAAAAATTGTTCCCCGGGCAGCCAGTGCCCGGCCTGTCCTTGGAAAGTGAAGAGGTAGGTGCTGCCTTTGTTCGATGGACCCCTGATTAAGAGGGGTGGGACGTCAAGGCCACTGCTTTGAAGAGGTATTGCCGTGTAAATGTCAGACCAGTGCAGACGCCGGGTTATGAAGACCACACCTGCTAAAGGCAAACGTAATGAAACAGCCAATAGCGAGTCACCCAATAGCTTGTACGACATGTGCAGCCTCTAGGGGACTGTCTCAGTTTAATTCATTCCAACTTTTCACTTTAAGCTGGGGGATTGAAGTGTGTGGCGGGAGGGAGTGACATGCGTGTTGTAGACACACACACACACACACACACACACTTTTAGGAGTGTTTTCTCCTTTGACGTACTGGGTTATACTTAGATAGCTTAAAGTGAGCATTCATTTAGAGTTACTGAAGTGATTTACACTTTGCATACGTACACCTTCAATACTTCACAATTTCTTCACATTTTTTGTATTATTAGCACGGGCAATTGTGTTGGCTACACCTTTCCAAGTAAGTCAGATTGGATGTTCCTCTGAGTTGGTGTTAGCTAAGGGGTAAGACATGTGTCAAAGTAGAACTTCAGCCCTGGGAGGTTTGCAGAGCGGTGAGTTTCCAGAAGGTGTTTGGGCTTATCGTGGAAAGCAGTTCTCTTTGCAATCCTTGTCACAGGGGAAGGCAGGTCAATGCTGAGCTTTGCAGGTATGAGGTTGAGGCCATTCTCCCCCCCCCCCTCCCCCCAGTATTTGCTCTTTGCAATGGAATACGTAAAGAATCCTGTGGGAACCTATGAGCAGATAGTGGGTGCTCAATGAATGCCGTCCTTTCCCACTGGTGTAAGAGATGTCCTAGTTTTTCCGTCAGTTGCCTGTTTTTTGGATCTGTTTGATTAGGGGTCGTTCTTCGCTGTCGAAGAGATGGGATCTCAGACCTCTGTGTCTCTAGCCTGTCTTCTCAAGGCTAATAAGCCGAGCCGCAGTATACGTGAAAACCAAGAACTGCGGTGGGTGTCTTCAGAACCGTGAGTGCCTTTCTCACGAGCACTGTGCACTTGCCGTGTGCTTGAGGATCATTTCTCCCTCTGAGTAAGCAAACGCCAGAGCGGGATACAGGGAAGACCCTCTGAGATCACCCACCCCGGCGGGTGGCCGGGCAGCCTCGTCAGGACAGCGCAGTCTGTGACTCCCACCGGCCGGGCCAGCTCGCCCTCGCCCCACCCCCGCTCCTGGCTCGCTGTGCTCTCCGGGTTGCCTTCCCTTAGGTAACGGCTTCGCCAAAAACTGAACTGGAGCTGCTCCTATTTGTCTTTCCTTCCCGTGTCTGTCCTTGATCTGACCAGCTCGTTGTGTCAGAAAGGGGGTGGAAGATAGGGCATATTGAAAGAAGAATGTGGAACAAAGTGGCGGTTCTCCCTTGCTTGAAAAGCAATCTGATCTAATTTCTGAGTCCCCAACTGATGTTTGCTTTTATTAAAAATGTCTGTAAGGGTAACTGTTCCCAGTCGATTATCCAAGACAATAACATTAACTAGCTGTGCTACGGAGTCAATAGGATAACAAAAATATACACCTGCTGATTAAGGATGGCCCAAAAGGAATCTGTCAGCTAAAACGGAGAGCCTCGGCAGTGGAAGCGTACATCCAGGGATGCTCGAACCCTGTCTGAGCTTCTTCTTTGGGGGGAAGAATTATACATTCCTTTCTGAAGTATGTTTGTAGCCTGCTGAGAGCATGCTGAATAAAAAATGAAGGGTAACTCAGACGCTGCCCTCCCCGTCCTCCGAGGGGAGAGAAGGAGAGAGAGAGTGGTGGGGGGTGGGAAGGGGAAGAGACCTGTGTACTTCATCCAGGGGAAGTAATTGAAAATGCTAATTCTGGGCCCACAGACGACAACTTTGAAGGACAGGTCCTTGTCATTGGGCTACTCGGGAAGCGGCAGCGCAGACATAAAAATAGATCATTGACCAAAAATATCCCTTTCCAACTGAGAAGGTTTGAAGTGCGGCTGCCCATTTTTTCTACTGAAAAAAAAATTATAAACCAGCCTTTTTATTGTTTACCTTGAGAACACTAGAGACAAGTGTGTATGTGGTTGAGGAATAGAAATGTTGTGAATCTCAGTTTAAGAAATCTTGAGACATTTTTATTGTTTCTTTTTCCCCCTTTGGAAAATGCACTGTCTTCAAGGGTCAAGCCCAGGTTATCGTGAAACCAGGGGTTTCAGAGGCTCAAGTCAATGAGCAGTTTTTGGAAAGATGAACGTTGTTGGAAGTTACGGTACCTACTTTTTTTCTTTAAATAAACAGGAATTTAATGATAATGATTGCAATTATGATGATAATCCCATTGTACTTTGCTTGTAAACTCAAGAGTTCCACCCAGATTGGTGACTGATTTCTGGTGTTTCTAACCAGTGGGGTGGGGACAAGTACGGCAACATGGCTTTGGGACGTGCTCTGGTCTTACGGCACATTAAAAACTAAGCATATGCTTGCTGACTGGTGAGAATAGAAAATGTTGTTAGAATGCGGGGCTAGATTTGGCCAGCCTGCCTTCCTCCCTTCCTCCCTCCTTCCCTCCCTTCCTTCCTTTCCTTCTTTTCCTTCTTTTCCTTCTCCTTTGTTATTTCACGCACAGCAACCCAGCACGGTTCTGGGCACACAGCAGTGGATCGAGGAGCCTCTGCCCACACAGAGCTCACATCCTAGGAAGGAAGTAAACACATAAAAAAGGCCAATGGACAGTACGTCCGATGACGGAGGAACACAGAGCGAGGGCAGCAGGGCTGGTCATTTGGAACAAGGTGGTCAGGGCGACTCCTCTGAGATGACATTTGCAAAAACACCGGAAGAAGTAGATGGCGTGGTGGTGCAGGTGGCTGGGGAGGGTGGTTCTAGGTCACGGGACCAGCAGAGGCATGAGAAGGGAGGTGTCTGGTGCATCAGGGAAAGCTAGGCCAGCCCAGGACCAAAGTGACATGTGTACTAAGGAGAGCGAGAGGCCGTGTCAGGGGAGGAGCGGGGACAGGTCGCGTCGGTCGCTGTCATGGCTATGACTTGTACTCTGAAGGCGAGGATGCCAGTGGAAGGATTTCGGGTGGAGGAGTGACGTGATCTGATTCACATTCGCACAGGCTGCTCCCAACACTGTTTGGAGGGCAGGCTGAGGAGAGGCCAGGGTGGAAGCAGGGAAGCCCCTGGGAGGCAGAGGGGACAGCGGCTTGGACCCTGGGGGTACCCTGGGGCTGGGGAGAAGTCGGGGGGTGGGGGGCGTCTCTCTGCATGTGCTCTGAAGGTCGCGCCAACAGGACTTGGTGGTGGTTTGGTTGTGGGGTGAGAGGGAGAACGTAGTTGAGCCGCAGACTCTCACTCCACAACCGTAAAAACCTTAGTTTCTCACTCAAATATCAACTATGGCAATAAAAACTTCTGTATGCACTGACCTGTACTTTAAAAATGGGAAGCTTTCATTTGCATTAGTTTAGGTGGACTTCTGAGGCCTGGTGATAGGAAACACTCTGGCCAAGGCTACAGAGCCAGTCAGTGGCAGACCAGACACCTAAACTCAGACCTCCTGCAAAACTGGCATCATAAGGATGACCCTCCTGATGAAGTGCTGGGACCATAACTTACGGGGTCCCAGCCGTTCAAGTGCCTAAAAAATCCTTTGAGAGCCTGAGTCAAAGCAAGACATCTCAAATGCTGTTGTTAGGAGTTATTATAGGGTGCGAATGAAGATAGAGGTGCTGACCTACAGGGAGGTACATTTGACTGTGAACTTGGTGATCCTTTTTCCTGGTAGCTAGCAATTAACGCACCTAGTTGTGGCCACTGCATTCTTACCCAGCGACGCTTGTGTAACTCATTGGCAGTTATGTGTGACTTAGTTGTGCCGGCTGAATTGCTGAAATAGAGCAAGCCTAATTAGCCTACCCAACAATTAAAAATATGACTTCAACCCCGGGCAGTTAAAATGCCAACCAGCTGGCTAACCTATACGGTTACTTTCTTTTTATGGATGTGGGCAACGCCTGGCATTGTTTTAGCACGGCCAGTACTTTGGCGGTTGAGGAAGCCAACTGGCTGCACCGGGTTTCAGCATGATGGATGGACTCAAAATGAAGAGCAAGTTCAACTATCAATTAATGGGAAATAATATAAATAGGGGGAAAAAAAGCCCTACCAATTTAGTCCATCAGAGGTAATAATATCTAAACACCTTAACCTCAGAATCATTAGTCCTGAATATTTCAATCAATATGGATTCGCTCAAAAATCAATTTGCTGCTACAAATATGATTGTTTAATAATTCACAAGTTACGGGCCTTCAGGCTCGGAAGGGTGAGCGTAGCTGAGGGAGGTAGTCTCCACCTTAGATAAGATTTCAGTTAAAACAAGAGAACATCTAGGAAATGCAGTTGAACGTGGGCCTGACAGTGTTTCGCGAGCGAGTGTTTTGAGCTGCCTGCGCTCCGGGGGAGCTGCGCTTTCGTCCTGCTCCACGGTTCGCTTCCACGTCGGAGCTACTTAGCGATGTTCCTAGTGTCATAAATATTTTATGAAAATAAACCGCAGCGAGTTTCGGTTTTACTTACTAGATTAAAAACAATAATTTTAAATAGCTAATGACTGGTGCCAAATCACCCAGACGTTCTTGTCTGCGGAGCTGGAGGGAGGACGTAGGGAGTTCATCAGGCGTTTCGGTAACTGCTTCGTGTCTCCTCGCTCATGTGTTAGAGAAGGTGATTCGGTCTGGGAAACCTTGCCTTTGCGGAGGCTTTTGCCCAGTGCCATCACTTTGGGCCACACGGATGCCCAGGCCTTGTCATTCTTTCTAACACAGTCGCCTTCATGCTACATCCGTTCCCTGAGAAGACAGGCGTTCCTAAGTCTGCCTTGACGAGAGCTCCCCACGACCCACTCACACAATGTGGGCAGATCGATTGCTAATGAATCTTGCAGGTTGAGCTTTGATTCTCTTCACTCCCTGGTCTCCTTGGAGAGTCTGGCCCCCGAGTCTTCGGAGCAGTTAAGGGGAGAGGCCATTAGGGGTTTGGTTTGGTCCTCAAACCGCAGTTTATACAGCCACTGACAAAAATATTCTTCCACATTATTCTATAATGGAACAGATAACTGTTGGAATGGGGTGACAGGGGTCACCGCTGTACACCCAGGAGGAGGTCCTGTCACCTGAATGACTTGGTCCTGCCTCCAGCCTGGGCCACACCCCCACGTAGGGCTGGGTGACCTGTCTGTCTATTTGCATAATCTTCCTTCCTTGGATTTATTCTCCATGCCTGGGTCAGAAAATGGGGCTCATTAATAAACATTTATTGAGCACCAACAGGGTATCGTGTTCCAAATATATTCCCTTCCCCGTAGGCGTGGAATCCACAATGTTGGCTCCCAGCAGTCACCTCTGCCCTGATTTTGAGAAGAGTAAGTGATCTAAGCAATTGAAAGGACGTTCAAATGTTTGTGAACTTTCAAAGGGAGATAGTCCTTCATCTACAATGTCCTTTTAGATGGTCAGAATTTCTGAATGTCCTCCTTGTCTGGTAAAGTCTACTGACCTGTGTCTGGGATGCAGATAAGCCCTGGTGAAATTAAAGATACTAACACTCAGAGACAATCGTTCGGTTTTTCAAGTTAAAAGCATTTGTTCAGTTAGGTGTGAGGACCGTAGAGAGAGGGGAAGAAAGAACCTCATAAAAATTGAAGAACATTGTCAAGGTCATGGGCATGTAATTTGTAAAGTCATTTGGGTTCGGTGCCATTGTGCTGAAAATCCGATCAGTAGGCGAAGTTGAAGAAGACCCTGTTGTTAGGATGTGCGGAGCTTTCTACTGAAGCGTGGTAAATAATTGAAAATGCCTTTAGCAAATTCCTGTTTTAATGGGAAAATACTTTGTCATGCAGTTTTTCAATTAGTATTTACTAATTCAGATTGGTTTATCATTTAGCCAACTGCGCCTTAGATTTTTAGCCGTGCATTTGCTCTTCTTCACTTTGATTTGTGGGTTTCCCGGCCCAGAGTGAAACTTGGGGTGGTGTCGGTATGGTTTCGACAAAGGGTTCTCTGGGTTCTGCTGCCTGACGCCGCACCCGAAGGGTTACCTGAAAAAGTCATCCCAGGTGGCTCGGTGGAACCTGATTTGGGGGGCAGGGCGGCGGGGACGGCAGGGCTCCTCTCGCTCTGGCCTAAGGGGAGTGCAGGGTGAACGTGTCCCTTCCTCTGGGTATGAGATGGTTGTGCCGATGGCGTTCAAGCCGGAGCGTCTTCAACAACATCAGCTAATGCGTAGATGGAGACGTGTCCCGGAGAACTCATCCACATGCCGAAAACAAGGGGAGCTGCTGGCAGGCATGCAGGGCCCTGGAGCACCGTGGGGCTGGGCACGTCTCACTGAGGCCTGACTCTCCTGCCCCGGGGGGTGGTTTGGAGGAAAGATGCGCCGTGAGAGTCTTCGGAGACTGATCCCGGACACAGCGAATCTGCAGGGTGTGGGGTGGGTGGGGGAGCCGGGGAGTGAAGCCCAGCACGTGTGCACCTTTACAGTTGCCTACTATTTGATGGGATCTTAACGTCGTTGATGTGCGTGGCCGTGGTGAGTTGAAAACTGGCTCCCTGAAAGATATTTTGTGCCGTCTTTCAAAATCTGACTCTCCATCACATGGAATTTCTTTCCTCAAAAAAAAAAGTAACAAAATGTGATTAGTGCAAATGTCTGTGAAATTTATTGTACTATTAAAATCCTATTGGGTCTTTGTTTATGAAATGTATTTTTCTGTATTTGTGGTTTAAGGAGGCTTGATAATGAGGCTTTGAAGATTCATAGCCTCTTTTCTGTGGCTTAATTTAGGCTCTATATCAAATATGTAAAATAACATTATATCTTTCCACCACCTCTGTGGATCATACATTTTGTTATTATTTCCCTGCCAGAGTATTTTCTTCTCTTTTTCTCATAAATACCAAACTACTAATAGTTGGGGACTTTTTAATAGAAAGCCATTATCTAGAGCGCAAAGAAGGAGTGTGTCTCCCTCCTCAGGGTTGGGTGGGCCCACACTGCTCCACATTCCGTGTCGGCTGCCGCCCTCACCCCTCTGTGCCTCCTTCCACTGTAGGAAAGGCGCGTTTCATTACGGACTGCTGGTACCTGACTCCCCGTGGTCCATCACTCCGCTTCTGGAGGGACCAAGTGCCTCGTTCAGCAGAGTTGTCCACGGGGCAAAGAGATTGAGATCATCCGGTCCACTTTGGGAGGAGAGAAGAGGGCAGGCAGCGCATCCGTGACTTAAGGAAGCACCCGGTGGTTTGAAATCCTCCCTCCATTTCAACCTAGGGCAACGGAGGCCTTTCCGCAAGCACCGTCTTGGGTTCTGTGATGTACTTTCCTCTTGACCTTCATTGCAGCAATGACTTCACATTGCTCTGAGCATAAAGACCAACATCCTAAACATGGTCCATGTGGTGTGGCCCCGCCCATCTCTCTCAGTGAGCTCAGCCCTTGCTCCCCACCCTGTCCACCCCCCATCTGCTCTCTTCTACATCCTTGGATTTACCAGCTTCCTTCTGCCACAGGACCTTTGCAGCTGCTGTTCTCTCTGCTGTGGTAGCTCCACGCCTTTGCCTAGCTAACGCCTACTATTAAGGATCAGTAGTTGCCCTTAGCTGGCTTCTCTGGTTTGGTCAAAGCCCTTTATTACACACTTTCAAAGCATTTATTTTTAATAATGTGGCTTTGAGTAGGTCCATCTCTGCCACTGGACTGAAACCCCTCGAGGGCACAGGCTGTGTCTGCTTGAGCTTCCCCTGCGTCTTTCCAGCACCAGCCTCAGAGCCACGCGCAGAGCGGGCCCCTCGAGGTCCCCCGTGGGGAGGACCGGAGAGCAGCGTGCTTTTCCTCTCCCCCTCACATCCCCCTAAGGACAGCCCTGCATGCCTTCATGCTTGGCAGGCTGCCATCAGATTACTCTTATAGGTCGGTGACTCATTTAAAGACATTCATTTCAGGATAACGGAGGGGAATAGACAGGTCTTCATTCAACTTTTACAGAAGGGAGCCAGCCAAGGCTTTAGAATTACATAGTTTGATGCTATTAGATTCCCTGGACCCCAGAAAACATGGTCTAAGGCTGTCTTTAGATGACTGAACTGGCTAAGGGGTTTTATTAAATTTGCACCCCATTTCTATCCCGGGTGGCACCAGGAAATGTCACCCCCCCACCCCCTCCAGGCAGGGTTGTTTTAATTCTCTCCAGCAATGATGGCTCATTCCTCAGAAGCAGCTCCTTCCCTCCCTTGTAATCAGTGTCCCAGCCAGGACGCTACTCCTGCTGCCTAATGTCAGTTCCTTTTGCTATAATTAAATAAGCCCATTTCCTTTGTTCTTTCCTCAGGGAGAATCCGCTTTGATAATTATTCCTTAAATAGATGAATCATGTTTCCATAATGCCTTCCAGTTTGCAAAGTGTTTTAAGGATGCCATCTCATCAAATCTTAGCACAATTCGGGGAGCCGAGGAGTAACCCCTCCCCTTTCACAAAGCAGCCCAGAGAGATTAGTGCACGAACTCGTGGTCACGTGGCTTGGACCTGACACGGGTGGACAGATGGGTCTCAAACCCAGGTGTGCGGGTCTCTAACCCCCAGTTGTTTTCACAGTTTCGGGAGCCATCCTCTGCAGACAGGACGAGTGCTGTTCCTCCCAGTTCTCTCTTTGACTTACCACCGTCTTGTCACCATGTACATGTGTCTTAGTTTCTGATTCCCACACCTGTGCTCACGTTCCCTGCTCTTGCCTGAGCTCCAAGTGTCACATGCGTAATACCGGTTATAGAGCCCCGGAATACGGCATTTTTAATACAACTTAAGTGATTAGATTGCAGTGATTCCTTACGCCTCTAGCCATGCCTTCTGGTATTGTGCTGACTTTGTTTTTTAACAAGGGGATTTGTGAGCCTCACTATGCCGTTCATAATTTAGCAAAGAAAAAAGAAAGGAAGAAAGAAGGTCCTTCCTGGTGGGAACCCACGCTCTAGTGGCTGAGATGACAGGATGCCACACTTTACGGATTAAATCTCTAGTGCGTCCTCACCCCGCTCTCTGCCACGCTCTCAGACGAGGGGATGCGAGGCTCTCAGCCACACTCAGCCACGTCTTCTTGGGATGAAAACAGAGAGGAAACCAGAAAAAGTCAAAATCTCTCCTGGAGGTCCCTGCTTGGGGGTAACAGCCAGGTCACCAGCACTGGGCAGTCCTTGGAAAGTACTGGGTCCTCACCCTGGGGATGCCACCGTGCCACCGTGTTGCCATTTGTCGTAAGAGGTCTGCTCCCACGTTCTCCCAAACCACTGCCTCCCTTTCTCTAAGTCTGTCCATTCCTTTGTGTGAACTCCTTAGTTTAGAACTAGAACCAGCCTTAAAAATTGAACTTTCTATTTGCGCTCAGGTAAAAAATTGGGAGAAGGAAGCCATGACAATTTTTCTTTATTTGGTTATATAAGTCATGCCATGTGTGACTATTTTTGAATCACTAATGCATCCACTGGGTAAAGTAATTGCAATAATGATCTTGTAACAAGAACCAAACTAGGTATTTTTTAAAGAATGAGTCATCTGTAGCAAAGATTATGTCACAGTTTATTTTGCGTGTGTGTGTGTTTCTCTCACAGCCAAATGGTTTTCAGTAGCAATTACTGGTGTCTCAATGACCTTCTGGTTCAACTGAATTAAAAAACTTCAGTGAAGTTTTACTGGTATCAGTCTTCGCTGTCATACAGGTAATGGAGACCATGATATATGCTACAACAATGCCACCTATAGTTAGTGGATTCTGTTTAAAGCAAGGTAAAATTTTATATGTGCTGTCACAGAAAACAGTTAAGATAAAAGTCTGTTTGCCAGCGGTGTTCATGCAGCCCCTACTCTTCAAAGCCCTAGGAGGAGGTAGATGAAGAAATAGTAAGAGTGAGGTGCTCAAGCACTGGCCCTTCCAGGGAAGATGGAAACTATACTTTAAAAAGAAATTCTTAATCATCCTCCATTTATTTTTTGTTAAGGTATCATTTTGTGAAAATATGCTCTTTCTTTGAATTAGGTAGATTTTATCAACCTTTTCCTTTTCTGTTGTCAAACATAAGTTTCTTTTTCCTAACTAGAGGTCATAAAGACATTCTGTTATATTGTCTCTTAAAGTTTTAGAGGTTTGCTTTTCAGCTTTTAATTCATCTGGGATTTGTTGTTGTGTTTAAGATAAAGCAAGGTTTCTTTTCTGGATCATCAATTATCTTAGCACCATTTTCCAAAAAGTTCATCCTTTCCCCACAGAGCTGCGATTTACTTTGGTTAACAGACCGAGTGGCCATCTGGAGTGGTCCTGTTTCTAAGCTCTCTGTTGGGTTCTGTGGGTCAGTTTGTCCATCCTTGTGTAAATATCGCCCTGCCTTACAGTAGCTTACGGCATGCCCCGACGTCTATAGAAGGAGCTGGCAGAAGGAGGGACAAGTAAGTGTGGAGTGGTCATAAAAGGGGCTATGACAGAGCAGCAAAATCGATGAACCACAGCACTGAGTCATAGAAGCATTAACACTTAATGGGAAGAGAGGAAAACAACCCGAGAGAACTAGATGCAGAATGAGAGTATCTTGAAAGATCACCCAGAAATCTAAACAATATATTATCTAGAGCCCAATCTTGTGGTAAAATTTCTAAGAAAAAACAAAGGCATGGTATGAGCTCAGTTCAAACTAGCGCTCACTTCCAGTGAGGCGCGGAGCTGAGTATGATGGGAGAAAAGGCCGAGGGTCGATTTGAGTTGCTGTTTTGCCCAGGCTCCTTACTTAGGCTGGGTGGTGGGTTCGTGGGAGGTGTTTCTATTGTTATACTTCACATTGCCGTACATGATACATAAATCTTTCATATTAAACTGTTCAAGATAAAACTTGAAAGCTATAAAAACATGTACATTATAAGAACTTTATAAAAAAGCATATAAATATTAAAATTTTAAAATCTCCAAGGGACTAGAATTGTTTATATTCTAGATATTGTTATTTAATATTCTATTTGTAATTTAAATTAAGTAAATATATACTTCATTTATATATACTAGGTATATATATTATACTAGGTAATATATAATATTTATATATACTAGGTGTTTTATATATATATATTAGGCAAAATGATACCATATAATACAGTTTAAATTCTAGCTCTGGGACGAACTAGCTGTTTAAATTTAACACTTGACTTAAATACTGTAAACCTCAATTTCATAATCTGTAAGTGGGAGTAGTTCTTCATGGGGTCCTTGTGAGGATTAACAGTTCCTGGCACATGGTAACAGTCAGTAAAGATTAGTTTATCTATCTATGTTATTATTACTCTACTCAATAAAATCCATATATGTGTGTACATATGTGTGTGTCTGTATATATACTTAGGTATATATAATTTTAGGTATATATAGGTATATATAATTTAGGTATATATAATATATAATTTTTTACTTTGTTCTAGAAAGTATATTTGGTTCATGTATTTACTCAGCCTCATTAAAAAAGTTTTTTGGAAGCACAGTTTTAAGTTTTTCCTTTTAACCGGCTGAGCTACCCAGCCAGAGCTCATTGCTCAATACTTTTGACGTCACGGTGACGTGCTGCTCTTCATAATCTGTCGTCATAATCTTGAACTCTTTATCACCTTTAGGACTGAAAGTGTAATTTGAAGATTATGGAAGGATACAGGATTTCCTGTTTTTGTGTGTGTTTCATTTTGCTGTTTTCTTTTATTTGGTGAAACTTCCAGTGCTGTTTATCCCTTGTTTGCAAGCTTTTGACAGATCGATGATTGGCACGCGAGAGACACGGGAATTGTTCACGCCAACCCCGCTTAGCCTTCCAAATTTTATGATTTCTTCAGAAACACTCGGCCCTTCGAGGGTCTGCAGCTGCACTGTCAGGCGTGACAGGCTAGCTCCTCTGCACGCAATGGCTTTCTTTCCAGAGCGGCACCACAGGGCAATTTTTTGGAAGGCATTTTAAGGCATTAAAATTTAAGTTAAAACCCACGCCATATGCCATCGCCAGTGCAAATAGCTCCAATGAGGTGACAATCAGATGAACAGCTAAGTTCACACATTCTCAGGCAGCATCACTGCTGAGATGTCATCACTCTCTCCTCTGCCTGTCAGCAGGCAGGTCCCTTCATTGAGGAGAAGGCACGCAGGTTGACACGAACCATACCCACTTATAGATGACAACCCTCGATATGCTGAGGCATGCATCACCTGTGTGTTTCAGAGCCTGATCAGGTAATCAGAGTCTATTATTCAACTGGTGGAACGCTCGAGCCACGAGCATTGGCTCGTTTTATATGAGGCCCCCTTATGTACGCGTCTTCATCAAGGCATCAGGAACTTTGAGGGCATTATATTGATAATTGGATAATACATTCTGTTCTTGTTACCTTAGAAGAGGCCAAGATTTACCATGTTAAATTAAACAGCAAGAGGTAGAAATGGTGATGGGGCTTCCGGAGCACAGACTGAAGCAGACCGAGCTGGGTACCGATGGCTCCAACACGGGGCTGGGGTTTTTTCATAAGTGTCTTTGCAGAACTGTCCTGAGAATGGCCACCTGCAGTATTTGATGACTTCTTCAACGGAGACAGGCTGTACTGAGGTTTTGTACAGAGTGGTGTTACACTGAGTTGTTACTTAGGACATTTCTAATCCATGCCATCTCATAATTGAAAAAAAAAGTGATGCAACTCACATTAAGAAGTTCATAATCTCATAATTTAGGAAACTCTCCAGAGATGAAATATTGTGATGCCGCTTTACTTTCAAACTAAAGAACCAAGATGACAAGTAATTGATGCTCAGAGATACTTTCTCTTGCTTTAACAAGTAAAAAATAGGGCTGACCTTGGAGTCTGTAGAGAACTCAAAGCAATGCCAGTGCAACATAATGCCTGGTTCCTTTCTCATTTTGCATACCCTTCTCAATATTTTTCTTATTAGTCTTACAATTTGATTTTTTATTGCCTCCAAACTGACAAATCATTAATGGTGGACCATGTTGTTCCTTTTAGTATTTATGACTTTACCTGTGAAAGGGGCAGGGATTCATTCATTTCTCTAAGATACGGAGGAATATCTGAGCTACGTTTTATGTTATTTCAACATAATTTTGTCATTCTTTCAACTTTGCAAGCGGAGCCTCTGCTCATAGAAGAAGCCCTTTCAGTTATGATGATGTCACGTCCTTTCAGAGACAACGTTGTGACGTCACTGAGCCTGATGTGGTGAGGTCAGAGGTAGAGGAGGAGCAGTTACGGGCCTGGAAGACTGGGTGTCAGTTCAAAGGGGCGTCAGCAGGGCCAAGAGTGAGGATAAAGGCATCAGGGTGGGATGGAGACAAAGAAGAAAGAGAAGAAAGCAAATCCTAAAATATGGGCATTGGCATGAGCAGAAACTATAACCTCAGCATCTTCACACTATGCTTTGGGAAATTAAAAAAAATAACGTAGGGAAGGGGGAAAGCATGCAAGCCTTTCAAATGTTGCTCTATTGCTTTACTGAGAAAGGCTTTGGAGAACAGAGGGGTTACATAAATGAGAGCAGGTGCGATCACGCAGAGGTAACTACTCAGCATATGTAAGTGCAGTTGGAAAAACATTGACTTGCAGAGAACACTCAAAATTGGTCCCTAATGGCCTTGGGTTTTGTCATATGGTCTTGATTATTAGGCTAAAACTGCATCGCCGTGCCTTCAGTGCAAACGAGATGGATGAGTAATTACGTGTGCTGAATACCTTTCTGCAAGGAGGAGCCAGGGCAGGCCCTGGTCGCAGTAGCCACCGTCTCACCTGGCTGTCAGAAAAACTCGAAGTGGCCCGTGTATCCCCGTATTTATGTGGAAGAGAAAGGGGGGTGTGCCTCTGTGGTTTGGGCTGCACACTCATGCCTACATATTCACACGCAGACTGTGGGCAACCGGAAGCGGCCCAGGGCGAGTGACCGCCAGGCAGTGTTTGGAGAAGCAGCAGTCGTGGAAATGTGGGGTACAGAAATGAAATGGGGAGCTCTGTGGAAAGTCCATGACTCTGGTGGTGTCCACATGCTGGTAGCCGGCCCCAAAGCAGAGCCAGGAAGGACCTGGGGCTCGGTTTGAGATGTTGCAGGAAAGCGAGAGTGATTGGCATTAGCAGCTGTTGAGTAAACCAGCAATGGCTGTGAAAGAGCCATGATTTTAGATGTGCTAAAAGAAAACAACCTTCCTGGGGTTAGACTGTTTGCTGTTTTGCAGAGTGCTCAGGATCCTCTCAGAAGGTGGATGCAATGACAGTAACCGAAATTTCCATTGCTGTGGCTGCTGGGAGTAAATGTCATGGCTGTAAATGTCATAGGGTTGTCACCTCCACCCTTTATGATAGGGATATCAGGGGAGAACACCGTGGGGAGTAAGAACGAACCCAGAGCTCTGCCCCAAGGGCGTGAGACTCAGGACTGTGCTGAGATCCCAGAGACCCCAGACCGTGTCTGGGGAGTCATTCACCACGAGACTGCTGGGGATGCTGGCCTCGGATCCCGTGGCTTTCCCTTTCTATAAAACACTGTGTGAACCACGGGCAGTGAGCGGTGAGGGCCACTCCCTCCCACGATGAGCCTTGGCCTTCGGAGCCAGCCCTGAGGGCAGAAACAAACCCAGGTTTGCTGAAGGGCCCCTGGAGAGTCCCTGTGAGAGCAGATGGAGGTGTGAGAGCACACGGTTCTCAGCCCAAAATCAGCGCCGGGAGGTTTTCTGGCTGTGGCACCGAATTGCCACTTACAGCCCAGACAGCGTGTGCGTGTCGGAGGGGTTACGTGAGGCGGTTGACCAGATGATAAGCCAATCGCCCCAGCTGTTCTGATGATATTTTGATGCTTTTTTCTGATGCAGGAAGAATATTGTAAGGTGAGGAGTAGCCAGAACATAAAGGATATATTTTGTTTGTTTGTTTGTTTTGTAACTGAAAAGAAAAAGGGGGAGGGGGTAGAATGAAGGTACAGAACTAATGTACAAATGAAGAATTGACGTGTGTGTGTGTGTATTCCTGTGCAAAAATATTTAGTGGAAAGTGCCAGAAAACCCATAACACTCATTTTAGCATATTTAATACAAGCTTTTATTTTAGGTGTAAATATAGTGATCCGTGGATCTTTTATATCCATTATTATGCTGTACCACATGGTAATTAAATCTGGGATTCTAGGGCAGTAAACTGTGAGAGTTACACTCTTTCGGTACTGTTTTTAGCTTTCATTTCCAGTGAAAAATGCTAAATTAGTAGCACTTTACGATTCCTGATTTAGCTCTTTTAATAAGAAGCAGAAGGTAAAAGCAGCCCAACCAAACAGCTGAAGTCTTATCACAAGCCCCAAAGATCAATATGCTAAAAAAAGTATGAAGAGTTTTGGAGTGACAGCTTTAAAATGGAAAAAATGCCTTCTGCTCCGTTCTGTGGAATATGGAGAACTCTTTTGGGTTGCATGTCCTAAGCAGTCAAGAAAGTGATTTATTTGTATCACTGGGTTTGTGTTTATGTTCCGTGCTGTAAACTATGCCTATGGCAATATATCTGGATTAACGTATTAATACTTGCCGGTGCTACCTAAGCTTAACATGACTAATATTGTTCCAAGTGCAGTTTATTGGGCTATAAATAGTAACGTCAGTATTGACACTTGCAGTGTCATCTAAGTGCCTGGATAACTGTGTCTGATGCTGCTGCCAACAGTATATAAAATAGAAATAGTGACCACGCGTGATGTGTCATGGCCGCTGCTGGTGTTTCCACCCTCCTTTGGTCTGCAGAGAAGGCGCTGCATGTGTGCCGAGACCTGCCTACGTTTTCCTAGTGTTTATTGGGGGGGAGTATTCCATATTTCACCATGTATAATGCACTCCCATGCACAATGAAAGCACCCTTTCTTAAAAGTTGCCTTCAGGAGGCAAAACAGCCATCTGCACATGCATCGTGAAGGTGCTCCTTTGCCCAGGCGTTTCTGAAAGGCTAGAGCCATAGGTGAAATTATGCTCTGAGTTTATTGGGATCGGAAAAGCATAGTCGTGTCTACTCATTCATCCCTTTCGCCATTCACATAATTTTAGGGAAGCGCCAGCTCTCTGCCAGAGACCGTGCGGCTCTCTGGAGAGTCCGCCGTAAGCAGAGCCTGCCCCTTTTCCTAGAGACACAAAGGTTGGCACATTTTGCTGAGGTCACCCTTATGGAAAAGTTATTTCCCCCCCAAACTAATAGAAGAGGGTGTCAGATGCATCAAATGATGATGATCAAACACCTTTTTTTTTTGTTGGTAATTTCTGCTAGCTGGTTACAGAATAGGGTAGAGGCAAGCTCACGGAAATGCTCAGATATTCATGCACTTCTGCCCTTTTCACCTCAAATATCTTATTTCTTAGCACTGATTGAGTGGTGACAGGAAGATACCAGTTTGGTTATCCACAAATGATAGACAGCTTATGATGTAAGATACTAATACAGGGCATATTAAGTATATTGAGCATTATTCATCTTATTGGAATAAAGGTAAACCATTGTAACATGTTATTAATGATATTAAAGTGAATATAAGCGAGCACAAATTGCCTTCTTTAAAAGGTGAGTTACGGAATCGGCAGGGAGCTAGGTAGAGGAAGGTGATTTTCTCCAAGCCACAAAAGTGTGTGCCTTGATGGAACCTTTATTATCATGTGGCATACTTGGCAGTCAGCAAACCTGCATTCTTTGCATGTTTGCAGAGAGTGGCTCTGTGGTTCACGTACAGGGAACGAAGAAAAGGGGAGTTCCCAAGAAGGTTCCGCTCCCTGTTCTCGTCCACGCCCAGATGGAGGGAGCTGGGGATGGACGTGGCCGGTCTCGCCCGCTCGATTCAAGGAGCCGGCGTGACCAGGAGACACATTATGCGCCCGAGCTCCGGGGTGGTGAAGGTGCTGGGAAGGCGGGGTGCTCCTTTTTCTTCTAGTCGGTCCACCGACAGCCCCCAGAAGAGCGTGGAGCCCGCGTAGATGCCTTCCTCCCCACAAGTCTGCCAGAGTCTCTTAGAGAACGCAGGGCACGTTAAACATACGTGTCTGTTTCTCAGGCCCTAAATATATCTTTATAAATGTGCACAAAATGACGCCAGAGTGCGGCTGGCAGCCCAGGGACCTGTGAAGCCCAGTTGTTCTTCATTAATTCCTCATTGCCTCCTTTGTTAGTTGAAATATTCGGCTTTGGTCTAAAGAGAAGCTAAAAACCTTATGCAAAGAGCTTGTAAACAAACACCCACGTGAACCATCTGGTCTTGTAACACATACAAGTGATTAAGCTTCGGAGCTATGATTGTTAAAATTTTAAAAACACAACAATCCTGAACACCCCCACATTACACTCCTCATAGAAGTTTTCAGGGAGGAAAAACATGCGGGGCTTTATACAGTAAATAAACTGGAAAGATTAAAATGATCTTTAGTCTCCTTATTTCCCTTTCGCCTTTCCTTTCTTTCAATCATGCGTATTAAAGAAAGAGAAAGACTTAAGATGCAAACATAGGGACTAAAAATACGTTATTGTCCCACTACACTGAGTCTAATTGTGGTTAACAATTTTGAATGTTTCTTATCTTTACCTTCATTAGCATCATGTTCGCCCTTGATGGAGGGGGGCGCCTGCACGCGTGAATGTATGTGCTTGCACGTGCACATGAGGGGGTGTCTCGGTTCCTTCTAGAATATATCAACCCATCCGGGCTATTTGCAAATAATGAATTCATACTTTTTGTCCATCCTGACTGAAGAAAGTCAGGTCAGGGGAAATGAAATATGCTAAGAGCTCTCGTTTTAATTGTATGATATCGATACTGCCTTTATAGTTAATTTCCTTGGCGAGTCATAGGGCATATGGATTGGATTCTTCAGGTATTTCTAACGTGGAAATGATTCTAAATTGGAACGTTTCATTTCGGTGACGTCACTAGAGGGGAGAGGAATCAGCTGCAAACATGTGGGAAGAGCATCGCTCTCCAGATGATGGGTTGAAAGGAACAGCACAGAGAGCCAAACACTCTCACGTGAAATAAAAACTCTGAGTGAGAAATCAATACTATCTTTCTATCTCTTCAGTCTTGCCCAGCCCTCACCCCTAGATGTATCCTATCCGCTGGAGGGAGGAAGGACAATAGTGGAAAGCAGAGGAGAAAGAGGGTTGAGTTACTGTCATGGTGACCGGTGTGTGCAACAAACCTCAGATTTTAAATGGTTCAAACATGACACGATTCATTTTTTCTCTCGTATAGAATCCACGATGGGCAGTGGTGACTGGCATGGTGTCTTTCCAGTGGCGATTTGAAATCAGGGCTCCTTCCACTTCCTCATCCTCCCAATTCAGTGGATGGCGCCCAGGCTTGCCCCCGTCCTCTGAGAAAGCCTTTGGAAAGGGAAGTGGTATGGACTATGGTGTGGCGAGGGTTTTGCACACCAAGTGTGGAGACTTGTGCCATTTCTATTCTCTTCCGGTGGGGGAGAACTCAGTCACGTGACCACAGCTAACTGCAGGGGCAACTGGGGAATGTGGCCTGGCCCGATGCCAGCGAACAAGAGGACGAGAATTTGGTGACTGTCTGGCTCATCTTCACCATCAGGAGAAAAGAGAGGAAAAAGACAGGTGTTGATGAAGGGCTAGCGTACTTTTCATTTGCTAGGAATGAAACAATCAGTTAGAGCATTTTGCAGTGATGTGTTGGTAAATTTTGAGGGGGGCACAAAAATTCCTGATTTGTAATGTTTGCTGGTTTCCACGGTGTAAGCACGCCCACTCCGACCGCTCTCAGCCGGCCCGGCCCGCGTGCAGCACTCAGCGTGGGTTCGGGCAGAGAGGCACACGCTTGGCTCCAGCGCTGGCGGGACCAGCCCCTCTAACTCAGCATTTCACTAACGGATTCTTTTTTAAAAAATTTATTTATTTTAGAGAGGGAAGGGAGGGAGAAAGAGAGAGAAACATCCATGTGCGGTTGCTGGGGGCCCTGGCCTGCAACCCAGGCATATGCCCTGACTGGGCATCGAACCTGCGGTGCTTCGGTTTGCAGCCCGCGCTCAACCCACTGAGCTACGCCAGCCAGGGCTCTCACTAACGAATTCTGAGAAGACACCTCTGAGGCAGCGCATCGGTGGGGAGGAAGGGAGCATGCGCTTTTCGCATTGGACACAAGGAACGATTTCTCTCGGAATCATCTAAAAAACCCGTCAGTATGATGCATTCGTACAAAAAGCAGATGGGAGGCACAGTTTTTGAGTCAGAGAAAAATAGCACCAAGCACACGATGAGTCAAGGCCGCCCATCTGCACTGAAGCGTGGGTCTCACCCAGGCGAAATGTCAGGCTTCTCGAACAACTTCCCGAGGCGCGTACCAAGAAGTCCGATGCTTCTCCTGGGATTTTACATGATTGTTTCTGTCACTGTTTTCCACGGGTGGTGGTGGGGTGGGGCTTTGGAGCCGGAATGGATAATGGTGATGAGAGAAAAGAGAACCCAGGACAATTCCTTTGTTTCTGTCTGCCGGACAAGGTGGACGGTGGCATCGCTCACTGCGTGAGGGCGAGGAGCGACAGGAACTGGAAGAGCTTTGAAATTTAAGTGGATGCTTCCATCTCAATTGGCTAATTCATTATGATTGCTATTAATAGACCAATAACTATATATACTTCTGTAGTTTCCATGATGGCTTGTCTACGTTTGTGCTCCAGAGAATCCGGCCAGGAAATGATCACTTTGATTCATTCTTACCTGTCTGCTTGGTCCATGCAGGTGTGAGGCTCTTGAGTCCAAGTCCAGACGTTCAGGACAGAAACAGCAGGCTTCAGCCCGGTGGCTTTGCTCTGCCTGGGCATGTTTTCCAGTGTCGCAGTCTTTCGAGGGTTAAAGATAGAGACCCTCTTGAACTGGCGGGGTCTTCTGGGTCTACACTATAAAGAACCCCATTCCCTATTTGAGGCTTAATGCTTTGTTTCATTAGCAGGGCTACAAAGACATCACTAGATCCCAATCTCCATACTGACTGTTTGGACCACAGGCTGCGGCAGATCCAAGTCTAAGAATGAATTAAGTCTGTGAGGTATCTAGTCAGTTACTGGTTTATTTTAGGCCAGTCTCTATTTTGGGAAGCTACTAAAACTGGTCATGGCAGGCTCCAGTTAAGGAGCTTTCTCAAAATGTTAATCCATTCACTTGTAACTAGTGAGCCTTTCCAAACAGGCTTCTCCTCCCCCCATGTTTTTTTTTATTTTGTAACTGGTGGTGAAAAGTAAGCTCGTCTGAACCGAACTTTCCCTCTGACAACCGACCCCATTGAATGCTTTTGCAAGTCTGGTCTGCCAAAAACACAGATCCAGGGCCTGGCACGCCAGTTTTGATCCGGCCAGCCGTCAGAATCGCAATGTCCTAAGTACAAAGCTCACTAATTGAATTTCGTTCTCGGGACTGAAATACAGCAGCCAAGACAGAGAGCACTGTCGGCTGTTTTTTATGAGGTCCGGAGTGGAAAGTCATTTTTAAGATGTGAGTGATGCAATTTCTTGTAGCTTTCATTTAAAAGGCTCCTTGGTAAACAGTGTTTCAGATTAGTGTACTTGTAATTTAAATGAAGACAATACATCACGCTGAATCTGGAAAGCAAGGAGAAGTTTAGGAAATGATTCATTCCTTTTTTGCGTGTGGTCTACTGTAGAAAATCACAAATAGATAGGTAAAGAGAGAAAAAAAAGGGTTGTGGATTTTAGGAGACAAAATTGAACTATTTCTAACACCAAGTTGGTCCCAATAGTTAAATCTTTATTTTCTTCAAGCAGACGAATACATTCTGCCTAATTCATTTTTTATTTTCTCTCGGGGTCAGCTTGCAGATTTGCCTCAACAAAGGAAGCATCATGTTACATCTTTTAAATAATTGATGACTCTCAGTCCAAGCCAGCTTGAAGGAAATTCTGAAAATAGGTACTGATTGAGCAAATCAGTATGCCTCCTTCCTGCCCCCCCCTTGGCCCCCTCTCCCCTCTCTGCCAGGCTCCCCACTCAGCTTTGTTTAACAAAACCTGCTTTTCTCTCCTTGGCTTCTCCGCCTCCTTGGCTGTGGAGGGCGATGATATCATTTGGGCGTAGGTTTTACCTACCGCTGGGTACCCTCATTTATTTCATATCGTTCCGTATATTTTATTGAAGACAGGGGGAACTGTTGGTTTTAAGCTGACTGATGTAATGAAGAGCTCTTAGTTAATCATCAGACATGTTACGTCCTAATCGCCGCTGGAGATGGTTTGTTGGGACTGTAAAAATGGGGTCTCCAGCGTGGCCCTCTGCATTTGGAGTGTGTTATCTCCCGGGCTCAAATTACCCTGGCAGCCTGGCCAGCTGCAGCCTCGCCCCCATCCAGCTGTTTCTGCCGAGCCAGATACTGTGACCCGATCCGCGTTGTCCCCCCAGGGGGCGGGGCTTCTTCATCTCTCCTCACTGTTGGGGTCATTAGCGATCCGCTAAGACTTGGACAAGCCATTACCGCTTCCCAACAGCTGTGCTTGGGAGAACATTAGACTGGTCCACGGAGAACTTGGCTTTCCTCGTTGGGACTTTGTAAGTCACTCTGCCTTCCGGGGCCTTGGTTCCCTCCTGGGGAACATGGGGCTTTCTAGTGCGTCCTCTCCAAGAACCCTTCAGCGACTGCATTCTCCCTCCTCCGAGAGAGGAGGTGATAAACCAAGGGAAACTACGCTCCACTTCTCCTTGGGTTCATTGACTGCGTCTTCTGAGCTTCAGTGAACAGACTGCACGTACCCCTCATTGTTACCCTCTCTCCTGCCAGTACGTTTCCTTTCTCTCAGTTTTCCATATGTTCCTGCTCTCCTCATCCACATCCACTCTCCTTTCCCTTCATGCGAGTCCAGGTTCCAGGGTTACAGCGGAAGGAAGATGGTCGGCAGTGTGTTAGCATAGACAATCTGGGCCGACTGAAGGAAGAAATCACTTATTTGAAAACTATTCTGTCCTCACTTACAGGGAAGCATTCCCCTTTGGCCAGTTGGGAAGACGATGGCGTGGCGAACAGTGGGAGAGCTACACCTGGGCTCCTCCGTCGAGCTCAGTTCGACCAGGGCACAGCCGCGTGCTGTGTCCACCACTGAAAGAGCTGTGTCTCTCCTGGGGGACTGCAGTCTCCCTCACCCGCGGTTTCACTTTCCCGTGGTCAGCGGTGGTCTGGAAATACTAGATGGGAAATTCCGGACATAACCAGTTCGTAGGTTTTCAGCTGCTCGCCGTTCTGAGCAGCCTGATGAACTCTCGGGCTGGGGCCCAGGACGTGAGTCATCCTCTGCCCAGTACCCACCTCCCTTCTTCTTGTCGCATGGGCGCTGTGTCACCTCCCCGCATCACAAGAACAGGGCGGGTGAATACAACACAATCAGTTCTTCTGAGGGGTAGACCACATTCATATAATTATCATTACAGCCCATTGCTGCAGTTGTTCTATTTTATATTAGTTATTTTTACTTTCTTACTGGGCCTAATTTGTAAATTAAACTTTCTCACAGGCATCCATGTTCTGCAAAGAACAGCATAATTCAGTGCTCTCTGTGCTTTCAGGCACCCCTTAGGGGTCGTGGCACTATGCTCTGCAGATAAGAGGGAACCCCTGTATTATTCTCCACTCTCAAAACTGTACCACAGTCTCTGACATTTTAAAGCATCACGTTGATTATATTGTTCCATTTTCCTCCCTTATTCAGGCAAGTTTTGGCATGGTGGTGGGGGGGAGCTGAAGTAAGCTATGCCCCAAATCTTCCCAGTAGCTAACAGCTTATTTATACATGTCATGGCTGCCCAGAATAATCTTTTCTGATTGCCTGTTATTGAAATCCTCAAAAACTAATCTTCCAGTGATAAAACCTGCGCTGACCCCCAGAAACATCCTATGGTGGGAATCCAGAAGGCCGGGGAATCTCTTCTGTTTATCTGTTGCCGCCTGACTCTATACTGAAGTTATATTCAGAAGGATCAAATGAACTATTTGGTTCTTCTTTTAAAAATCTGCTGTCCATTTACTTTTTGAGACTATATGATGCAGAGGATTTTGTATCTGGATGCGAGTAGATTACAGATAACACCTCCCAGGAAGACCTACTCATAAGGTGTTAGGATCGAAAATGTGCTTTTCCCCGAGGATATCTCTGTTGTGAACAGTTGGGTTCCACTGCCGTGCTACTAGGTTTCTGTAGTAACATTATGTGCTAAATGACTTCTCTTTATATTGGCTATTCATTCGTCATACCAGTTTGGGAGCTGAAGAAGAGACTCTTCTCTCTCTTTGAAAGTAGGGAGTTTATTCTCCGTCTTCTAAGGAGGCGGCTGCCGCAGTACAGAGTTTGGTACAGTCCTGCTGCCTCGGTTCGGTGGTCTGGTGGCTGCAAGGATACTGGTCATTTAGTTCTTTCACGGACCCTATACGGAGGATGCCCCTGGAGCTGTGCAATGCAAAGTCCATGAGAATGTGTGTGGTATTTCGTAATCCTGGCAGGTCATTTTTTTGTTGTGAACTCACACGCACAATCTCCATCATGAACTGGGGCTGGTGAATTCCTAGTGAACAGGACAATAGCGTCCCAGTCTACATTTTAAAACCGGTTGTTTGTAATTCAGAAGAGTGGCAGGTAGGGCAAAAGTGAGGTGAAGATAGTGAGTTTCTAAGGTATCCACGCAAAAATCTCAGTCATCCTCTAATTGAGCTTCTGAAAGTTAGAACCATCTTGTTTTCTGTCCTCCGGTCAGTTGCCTGCAGTGTTGGATAAGAACTCTTCCCCAGGCTTGGTTGCCACCTTCTAAAACAGAATGAGTGTAGGGAAATACACACTGCATTTGGTAGTAGGAGGAGACCATTGAGGTGACAGGAACAAATGCCACACAACACTCCTGTGCTCTCTCATCACCCCCCACCCCCAGCCCTCAGTGGGACAGAGCGTGACAGGGCAAAGGCGGCAAGATCCCAGTTGCCCATGGGACAACTCGCTCATGTCCTTTTGGGCTGAAAAAGTCCACGATCATGAGGGATTACATAAATTAGGCAGATCTGTCCTTTCTCTCCTTGCAACAACTCCCGGAAGCCTTGTGCATGACCCACAGTGAGTCCAGTGACTCAAGTAGTAATTCTTCCTTCCTCGGACCAGGGCAGGGTCCCACCGCCGGCTGGCCGGGCTGCCCTGCACGTGGGGGACGTCACAGGCAGGAAGGCCCCGAGTCCACTGTCCCTGCTCAGGGGCACGTTCCCCGTGTGGGATCAAAAGAACTCGTTCCAAAACCTGCGGCGGCAAGATGAACATTAGTTTGAAATTTCATTGACTTCAGAGATGGGCTCTGACAAGTCATACGTTTTAAATGTGAACTTGAAGTCGCAGCCGCATCAGTCATGGCCATTGGCGATAATTCACCGACAGCAACTTATGGGATGGAGTGAGCGCCTGGAGGAGTTTTGATTTTTCAAATCTTTCCTTTGCACTTCTTGCGTCCTAGCTTTCTTTAAAACAGAAGTAGCAGCCTACATCAGTGCCCTCAGGCTTCTCACCCTTCAGTGTCACCTGGGTAGGTTCTCTCCTAATTATTTCTTTGTATTTGTACAAATTACAGCTTTTTTTTGTTTTGTTTTGTTTTGTTTTTGTTTTTTTAAGATTTTTATTTATTTTTAGAGAGGGAAGGGAGGGAGAAAGAGAGAGAGAGAAACATCAATGTGCAGTTGCTGGGGGTCATGGCCTGCAACCCAGGCATGTACCCTGACTGGGAATCGAACCTGCGACACTTTGTTTCGCAGCCCGAGCTCAATCCACTGAGCTACACCAGCCAGGGGTAAATTATAGCTTTTTAACAGGCCTCCTAGAAAGTAGGAGGCCCGCTCCTAGAAAATCAGTAGGGTGGGATTCTCTCAAGTCATCTCGGCTTCTTTCTCACTCAGGAGTGTCGAGGAAACATTCTCCAATTTCTATTTGCAAAGTGCCTTTCTTCTTGGTTCCAGACCCTGACAGATTCCAGCCTACACGGGAAGCCTCCTTGTTCTCTGAGCTAACTTGATCTTCAGCTCCCCCTAGGCCAGCATTTATGTTAAAATCATCTCTCCGATGTCTCGTACTCAAATACTTTCTCTTTGCATTAAAGCAAATGACTGGAGTTTGATTTCAGTTGCTTTTTGGAGTCCTGGGGTCTGCAGGCAAAGTGAGAATTGAAACCTCAATCTCGTTTCGTTGTCAAGCATTTTGTTTTTAACTTCATTCTTTAAAGAAAGGGGGCGGAGCTGTGGTCTGAAGGGTGGCGTTGGGGAATACACTTTACAGCTCTCCTGACAGTCTTCCCGCCACAACCCAGGCGTCACTGTGACGTGTTCACGCCCCACAGTCTGCAGCTACCCCAGCCGCGCCTCAAGGGCTGTGACAGGAAATGGCCTGGTGCCCCTGATCACTGAGTGTCCCCCC
This sequence comes from Phyllostomus hastatus, assembly GCF_019186645.2. Taxonomy (NCBI): domain Eukaryota; kingdom Metazoa; phylum Chordata; class Mammalia; order Chiroptera; family Phyllostomidae; genus Phyllostomus; species Phyllostomus hastatus. The sequence continues at coordinate 17,011,968 of NW_025333607.1, forward strand.
CATCTTTTACTTAACACACTGCACCAGAGTGTGCCCCAAACAAATTGTCAGGGACGCTTTTGCTGTCTGTCCTTTTTCTCTCCTCCCTTCTCCCTTTTCTGGGCTACAGGTGCAGCGCAGAATCTGTCCCCTGGAGAGCTGAGAGATTGCTTAGTTGCTCTGAAGTTTATCTTTTAGATGAGGGGAAAGCTATCAATAGCGTTCAGTTAAATCATATGGAATTGCCTTTTTGTAGGTCATGATTGGTAGGATATTGGCAATTTCATGAGGTTCACACTAACCGCTTCCTCCGATGGCCATCCTACCTAAACCAGCCTCTCACAATGCACATTTGGTTAAAACCCACCATGGAGTTATTTATAACGGAAGCTTCAAGTTTTTCCAATCAGGAACCTCTGCTGCTTTCTGTACCTCTTCTCTCTTTTTTCTGAGGCTCAGAAAAATCAGAAACAAAACCCTTCTATTTGGGGAAATTCATATATTTTGAGACTGATGGGAAATAAGTAGAAAGTCCTTGGTCCCTGTGGTAGATTTTTTTCCTCTCTGAAAGTTATAAATGACTGTTATAATGGAAAATGCTTTGAAATCTTAACCGGAGCATTCACTATAAATAAGAGAGGAGCAGAAGAATAATAAATCTAATAAAGCTGAGAAGGAGGAAAACTTAAAATAAGAAATGAGGGCTGTAGGTTACTTTGAGTGTTAATACAGCCCTGAGTATATATATAAATGCGGGAAAATCAAAACCTCACTAAAGGCAGAGTGGACTAAGTTATAGATATTAGCATGTGCTTAACTCTGTTGCCTGGGAAGTTCTGTTAAATGCAGCAGCCACAGAAACTGACCTCACTTTTTTTTTATTTTTCCTTTTGGGTTGGATCCTTGCTCACGTCGTGTAAATGAATAGAGCTGACCGATTTACTGGTTCATCAACGAAACACTATTAAGTTATGAAGATGTAAGGGGAAACAATCCTACGTAACACTGTCGCAGTTTGAAAGGTAAGCTGTTCCCCACGAGGTTAGGGATGCCGACGCCCCCTTGGCAGCGCTGCCCACTGCTGGGGTCCTGGCAAGGATTTCGTTAGAAAGGTTCTTGGGCTCCGTGCGTGTTTCCCTCCTTTAGGCTTTTCAAATGCGAGAGACGTTTTCTCTCGTGCTTGTAACATGTCTTATTTCACGGGCTACTCCGACCTGTTGGACTCGGCTGAGTGTGTGTTGCGGTGACCCCGAGGCTTGTATGGAAAGGTTTTGCCCCTCTTGTGTGATCGTGTATCGACCACTGTTGTCACTGTCAGGTGGCTTCTTGATTCCTGTCTTTGGGTGAGGGACAGGAAATCAGACATTAATCTTCTGGATGTGGTGGCCTGTGCTTACGCTGGGAAGCCTTCTCTTCCTAATTCTACCTTCTGTGAACTTAGAAAAGTTCTTGGCCTGCTGTCAGTTCTCCCCAAGTGCATCTGGATGTGAAGTCTCCTTCACTCCGGTTTTGAGGGAAAAAGTCACGTAATATCTACCTCTCTCGGGCACTGTCGGTTACTCAGTTGGCCTCCTACCCAGGCAGGAGGCAGGTCCTACACCTGCGTGGATCCTCGGACCTGTGTGATGATGGTCACGCAGGATAGGAGCGTGGAGGGGTCTTTCAGTGGAGAGGGGCTACACCTCTGTGTCACCCTCAAACCCGCCCACCACTCAGCAAAGGGGACGCACGGCAGCCTCAAGTGGTCAGCTCTTCCAAGGCAGAATAAGCGACCCCTTCACTACCCGCCAGTCCCTACCGCAGAGCCTGGCCCTCAGTAGGTGTGCGGGAGACCCATGTACAGTTGCCGGGGGCGACGCCTCTCAGTTCCGCTTAGAACGGAACCCACCGGAGTCAGTCCGATGTTCTGAATGCGTTCAGCAGATTGCTGCCTGGATGTGGGAAGTGGCACTTTCGGAGTTGAATTACCTTTTTCATGGCACCCACGTTGCTTTACCTGCACATTGAGGATAATGTAGGCAAGGGGAGACTTACGTTTCCATGTGAAATGGACTGAAATGAGCGTGGTGTTCCCTCTGCTCCTTCAGCTCCGACTGTCATAAAATGGGGGTCTGGCCAAAAACCATTCGGTTACTTGGTTCTGGGGTGTCATCTGTTGTTTTGTGTCGCGTCAGTTCAGTTTTAATTATTGGTGATACTCAAATCTGCGCTCCTTAAAAGCTGCAGGTGCGCCCTGCTGTAAGAGAACTGGGTTGTGCTTCCAGTTCTTGCGCTCCCTGCCGTTGCAAGAAGGGGCAATCATTTGCACACTAAAAATAGCTGGGCTTTATAAAATAATTTATCACAAGATTCCCTTAAATAACCAACTCTCTTGGAGCACTTAAAATATGATTTGATTTGAAAAACCAATGTCCACTGACTCAACTTTTCAAGAACGCATCTGCTTTGCAATGTGGGGGTGGGGGGGTCAAGCCGCAAGGAATGAGGGTCTTAAGCGAGCTGAAGAGGAATTCATTTTCATTTAGGAAAGCATTTGCTTTTCTAGAATTTCCCAGGGAAAACACCTTCACCTTTATCTCCTCCAGAGTACGTAAGAAAAAAAAATAAAGCAAGCCAATTTGAATTTGGAAAAGATAAATCTATCTGGTCGGTGGGTTGCATCCTGCATTATGCATGTGCGTAAAAGTAAGGTTCGCTTTGATCCTGACTATTAAACGTTTATTTTTAAACTCGGGCTGGGCAGGGATCCAGCGATGCTCTTTCCCCTCCGGCGCATCCTGGCTTCAGGGCCGCGGCCCGGCTGAACGCAGCCGAGGCGCAGGAAGTAGCTGGAAAGTGTGGACACTTGATGGGCGCTGAGGTTTTCTCTTCCCCCTTCTTCCCCTCCATTTCTGAAATTCAAATTGAATGCAATTTTCAGCTCATTTGAGCCAGAATATACTGTTGCTGAGCTTCAGTGGCTCTTAAATTCAAACTCGCGGGAGAAAACAGATATCATCTGTCACCGAGGGTGGGAGGGAGGAGGCGCCCCGCATCTTATTCCTGGGAGGCAGAGCTCCGGTGACTAATTCAGGCCTTTCTGACTAATCGACTCATCATTCACCTGCAAACTTATCAACTAATCAATGAAACCTTTAAGACAGTCATCTTATGAAGTCTGGGAGCAGGATCCCTTTTAAAAAATTATTCAAGTCTATATTTTCGCACCCTTGGTATTTGAATACCTAACCTTTTTTTTGTTTGCAACCTGAGTCAAAATATCACGGCAATCTTTTTTTCGGCCCTTCCTGCCTGTGTTTATTGTCTCTGCCTTTAATGTCTTTGTCAATGCTATTTATTTAAGACTGAGAATTAGCAGGAAGCTTACTGCTGAGTTAAGTGGGACCGACATTTTGAGCCTTTTCTTCACCACACTGATGTTCTGGAAAAAAAAATTCTTCTTTCTTGGGGCAAATGTAAGTACCATTTAAACCAGGAAAAGAGCTCATACAGTCCTTGAGTTGGCAGGTGTGTGTTATCGGCAAGGCGAGTGTGTTGGGAAGGCTGGAGAAGGTTCCTTGGCACACTGCCGGCCACCAGTGTGTGCTCAGGATATGCGAATGAACTTGAACAAGCGATGCCTGCAACCCCTCCCCTGATGTCAGAAAGGACACGATGTGGCGATTCCGGGTCTGAAATGCAGGTTGTGGTCGCCAGCGCTGGTGCCGATTTTGACTTTGTTCGTGTACGTCTGAATTCTCCTGGAAGTGTGGGGCCATGAGCTCTCTCGCTCTCTCTCTCTGTTTGGTTCAGGTCCCTGAGAGACAAATTTGTTTTCGATGTTATTTTAAAGTAAGTGGGAATAAGACAATTTGACTTCTAAAAACTATCATTTCTAATGAAGTGAATTTATATATCATCATGCGTGAAGGAGTTTAAAAACGTTTTGCAGTGAACGCGTGATGGGGCCATATTTGTGTGTGTGTGTGTGTGGAGTGTGTGTGTTCACATCTCTCCAAGGTGTCCAAGAATGTGACAGCAGACCTTTTCAAACGGGTTTCCACATAAAGGCGCCCGCCACTTTCCTCTCTTAGTGGTAAGGTGCTCTTGCATTCGGTCCTCGGCCGAAGACATTTATTTCCTCCCCTAAGAAAGAGCACCCTGGCTTGTTAACCTGCTTTCTCACTGCCACATGTCAATACCACCGCAGGGACCAGAAGGCTGCTTCTTTGATTTGGCTCTAAGACACCATCCTTAGTTGGGTTGAGGGTGGGAGGGAGGGGAGAGGGAAGGAGGAAGGACTTAGCCCGGCTTCCTGAGGCGGTGCCAGAGGAGGCGGCAGGGGAGGAGCCGTCTCCACCAAAGGAGATGGCAAGTCTAAGGGACGAGACAACTCTAACCAGTCAGTAGTTTGGCAGAGCGGGGGAGGGGAGGCCCTGCAGGTCCAGGGACCACATGCTGACTATCAGGAGAGAACCATTTTCCTGAATTTTTCAAAAGTTTAACAAAGAATAGGGATGGCTTCTATGGTTAGAAAAAGAAATTTTAAGTGAAGAGAAAAAAACCTGTGAGCCTGGGATGAAATAAGGGGATAATACGTCAATAAGGAGAAGAAACACCCCCTCCCTCTCCAAAATACTAGGGATGGGACAATGGGGACAGGGATTCTTGCTTGAAGATTAGGAGGCCTGTACACGTCGTCTTCACTATCCACGTGCTTTCCTCTAGTTATGTTGGGACCGGATGGTGACCGGTGCCTCCTAACTGAACTTGGCCTTCAGCCTTTCAACGTTCAGGCCTCACTGCGGGCCGCTCCAGCATCATATCCCATTATCCATAATGAGGTCCTTCTCGACCCACCTGGCACCAGAACTTCCCAGCATTGCCCCTCACACACTGCGAGCCTGACCACACCACGGTGCTTCCAAAGCATGACCGTATTTCACGCTCAGTATGCACGCGCATCAAGTGCAAGTCCTTCTGCTGTGCCCCTGCAGTGAACACAGTCGACCCTTGAGAAGCTCGGGCTTGAACTGTGTGGGTCCACTTATACGTGATTGTGTTTCAGTCCACGATCTGAACTGCACAGCCCGATCGCCCGCGTAAACTTGCAATCTCAGCAAATGCAGTGTCGTACTGTCAAGGTAATCCCCCCCGCTTACGATTTTCCTTGCCCTTTTCTTCCCTCTAGCTGGCTTTATGGTAAGACTGCAGTGCATAATACACATGACAAACCGGATGTGTCTTAACTGACTGTTTATGTTATCTGTGGCCCTTTCAGGCAGCAGTAGGTCATTACTAGTTAAGTTTCAGGGAGTCAAAAGTTATGCACACATTTTTTATTTTGTGGGGGTTCAGTGCTTCTAACTCCCACATAGTTCAGGGGTCAACTTTATAATGGTAGATGTCAATTATATCTCAAAAAAAATAAAAAAACCATAACCACTAGGGTGCCTTCCGTGTTCCCTCCATGTACTTCATTCACACTCATGGTCCCTTCTGTCTGAGGCTCCTTCCGCAACTCCTTGTCATGCCTGCCAGAACCCCACTAATCCTTCGAGGCTTGGCCTAACCTTCACCTCCTTCCTGTGGCCTTCCCTGACCCCTCCGGGTAGAAGAAGCCTGCGTGTCGAAACATGCACTGGTACCAGGGAAATGGCGAAGACCAAGGCGAACTGCGCAGAGAGAACGGATGATGAGCCAAGTTCACCGCTTCCTTCGAATGTCGTGACCAGAGAGCCACGTGGGGGCAGAAGAGACCTGAGGGTGTCTGCAGCGGAAAGAGGTGTGAGGACAGATGTAAGATGCAGGAGCAAGAGAGGGACACTTGAGAGAGTGAGTCAGAGAGAGGTGCTCAGGGGCTGTGAGTCAGAGAGGAAGATTACGTAATGAACTTGGCACGGTGGCCCTGAAGTGAGGACAGTGGTGAGGACGTGGGCCCTGGGCTTGGAGAGGGGAGAGAACCCAGTGACACCGGGTGGCACCTAATAATTTGAGTGCGGTAAGAGTGACCTGGTGTATGTGGGTGGGGGGCAGTGGAGGGGTCCCCTGGGGAGGTGGCAATCCAGCAGTTATGCATGACGACATCGGGAGGGAGGATGGCATAGCAGGCAAGGAAATGGATCGCAGACTTGGCATCTCTGCAGGCAAATGGCATTGCTAACCTGGAGATCTGGTTCAGTATCTTCCTTGGATGTTCAGGGAAAAAGTCTGAAATGCTCAGCGTCATCTCTCCGGCCAACTGCGGTCCACTCTCTGCCTGCCTTTCGGGCCTCTTCTGCTGTCTCTGTTCCCTCCTGGAACCCCAGCCCAGCCACAGTGCTGTCCATGCCCTACCCCTCGCATGCCCTCTCCCCTGCGCCCACAGCTCTCTCCATCTGGAACATCCTTCTGCTCTTTACTTAACTCCGATTCAAATTCTAGGCCCCAACTTAAGATCTTTTCCTCCAGCCTTCCTCCTGTGCCACCCACTACCTGAGGTCTTCATGGCCTGCTTCCAAGCACTCGACTCTCCTTTCCTGACCTTTCTGGGGCCTGTGGGTGCCTCCTGACGGTCCTTCGTCTAGGTGGTGAGTCCCAGGACTAGTGTCTTCTAGGACTGTGCCAGTCAGAGGAGTTGCCCAATACATATCTCTTGAGCGAGTGAATAAAGGAAGAAATACAAAGTTAAGTGACAACTTTTCACCGCCAGTTATTGGCAGAGCCCGACCTGCTGCTTCTCAGGCTAAGTACCAGCAGTCTGGATTCAGGTGTGACTCGAATATTCACATGCAGACTTGGGAGACAGTGGTTGTGGTGTTCCCTATTATTTGAACCATCTCTAGTGTGCGTTTCAGGACATCAAGTGCATTCACATTGTGGTGCAACCGTCGTCCCCGCCGCCCACCTCTAGGACTCTTGCGTCATCACAAGCTGACACTCTGTATCCATTAAACAATAACACCCCCCATTTCCCTCTCCCCTGAGCCCCTGGCATCTGCCGTTCCGCATTCTGACCCCGGGGCTTTGACCACGCTGGGTACCTCACATAAGTGGAATCACGTCATATTGTTGGGCTGATTTTACTCACTATAATGTTCCCAAAGTTCTTCTATGTGGTAGTATGTAGCAGAATTATTCTCCTTTTTAAAGCTGAATAATATTCCATGGTAAGTGTATACCAAATTTGATTTTCGCACTTATCCGTGGAGGCAATTTGGTTGTCACTACAGGAGACCAGGGTTTCAAGTCTTGAGACACGGAATCCGTCATGTGATGGAGTAACCAGGGGGACGGCTGGCGGTGCCGAGGCTGGAGGACCCAAACAGAGCCAGGGGGCCGAGGACCCTCCTGTCATGGCACAGTGGCTGGAAATGCCCAGGGCCCTGGAAACTTAGAAGAGAGTAGAAGTGTTCCAACTGGGCCACAGTAGCCTTCATGTGAAGACACTGATGAAGTTGGGTGCCACGAATTTCAAATGGTTATAAGTACTGAGAAATAGGATTGAGAGAAACTCCTTTTCCTTCTGCCTTGTTATCACGATGAAGGGGTAGGATGAACGAGAAGGAGCGGGAAAAGATGCGGCATCATGTCTGAGGGGAGACATCGGGGGGAGGAGCGGAGAGATGGATGGAAAGCACGGGGGAGTCTGGCCACAGCCTGATGAGTGTTCCCCGGGGCGCCCGGGGGGGTTCGATGGGGAAAGAAGAGTCAGTCGAGCAGCCCGCAGTCCTCCCGAGGGGAGAGCCCGCGGCGCTAGGGGATGCGCACACACAGGCCATCGTTGGTGTCAGTCTGGGGGGAGGGGTGATTCCACAGCCACCTTTTGGCACCGATCTCTCGTGTTCAAGACTTTTTTTTTGGACTGGTTGATAATTTATTTCTTTTAATAAATATTTATTTATTGATTTATTTATTTATAGACTGAGGAGAAGGGAGGGAGAAAGAGAGAGAGAGAGAAGTGTCCGTGTGTGGCTGCCTCTCGTGCGCCCCCTCCTGGGCACCTGGCCCACAACCCAGGCACGCGCCCTGACTGGCAAAGGGAACCGGCGACCCTTTGGTTCTTGGCCGGCGCTCAGTCCGCCGAGCCCCACCAGCCAGGACTAGACTGTCTTCTTTCCAGCGGGGCTCATTCGGGCCCTGTTCCTCTCCGTGGACTTTTCAGTAGCCGGAAAAGAATTCTTCGGGTTCATTCCATCAAAATCCCACGTGTGCCTGGATTCGTTCTCAGTTAAAGGTCGGGACTTGATTAAATTTTTTCCCTTAACAACTTCTTAGTTACAGTTTGCTAAGCCTTTAATGCCGTTTCAGTTGTCGGCTCTAACTTCTCTTGGGTTCAAGCAGGCCAGGAGGCATAGGCAGGGTCTGCCAGGTCCCCTGTGACGCTGGTGTCCCTTTTTGTCCCCTGGCAGCTTTCCCGCACTGTGCCAGTGTGCGGTGTGGCCCAGGTCTTCCTGGGCGGCGGACAGCTGCCCTATTTCTGAAAGCAGCCGGATGTCGGGGGCGCGTCGAACCTTACCCCTCAGCCGACACAAGGAACTTTCCAAGACAGTGCTGGTCTTGGGACTGCGGTGTCTTTTGGGAAGTTTTTTTTCCTCCTTTACAAGTCCAGCTCAGCCCATTTCAAGTTGCCTCTCTCTGATCCTTCACCGCCTCCACTCAGCCCCTTGAATCCATCCTCGGGGAGGTCCCGCTGGTCACTGTGCAGAGCCCCATCGGGCCAAGAAAGCCCTTCCCTCTTTGTTTCTGCTCAACCCTTGCCCTTGGTGGCGGGCGGCGCCTTCCCTGAGCCGCTGCCCTTGTAGTCTGTCACTACCTGCAGGTGATTCGCAGGTGGCTGCTGAGCCGAAAGGAACATTGCCCCTGGCATCGCTCTCCCATAGGCTCTTGCCATTTTGCTACAAAAGAGAAAAAACGGCGGCTTTGAAGAATGGCTATGCACTATTCATGCACTTAGAAAGAGAAGGATGTCTGTAAACTTTCAGGAGCCGAATTCAACTTCGTTACCAGAGGGCAGAACTGTGGGGTTACGGCTAGGGAGGCTTCTGGCATGAAAAGGCAGCACTTGCCATTACTAAGTGTCTAGTCGTTCAGTAAAAGCTTATTGGGGAATTTCTCCATAGACACGAATCCCCCAACAAGTTGTATTCCAGTGAGACAGCGTGGCTATGAAATGCAGTAATTGGGGCTGTGTTGAGTGATCCTTCTGGCCGGGAAGCTAGCAAGCTCCCGACAGCGCGCTGCACCCAGCTTTCTGCAGGCACTGCGGCCAGATGAAAGCTCTCTCCTCTGCCTCTGTCCCCCCGGCATTTCTGCCCCTGCTCCGCTACCTTCAGATCCCCCGGGGGACGTGTTATATGCCTCTTTCAACATCCTGAGCGACTGTCCCCAGCATGGAATGAAACGTTACACATTATTTTTTTCCAGGTCTCTAAACTATTTCTACAAGTGCACTGTCCCACTTAGACGGGGAAAAAAAAGTAACCATTTCCCTGAGTTTTAAATTGCTAGCTTCTCTCCTATTATTTTTAGTTGAAGTGCCCCTTGTCCTCCGCCAAGTAAACATCACCACGCCATCTGGTCATTGGAATCAAGGGGTGTCGGGGCCACAGGGACATACGTGGAGTGACATTTTTTGCCCTGGGTGTTCCCAGCGTTGCTGGGAGGAAGCTGGCTGGGTGGAGGCTGCTGGCTGCAGAGCAGAGCAGACCGCAGGATGGACCCCCGCCTCCTCCGGTCTTTGTGTCTGCGTTTGGTTTTTGCTCAGTCGTGAACACGCGATGTGTCCCTTGGAGCACCTGGCCCAGTCCCTCTGTCCTGGTGTTTCCCACATGTCCCCAGGCCTGCTGAAGCTGAGTCCCCCGGGGCAGGAGGCTGCCACCGCGCATTTTAACAAGTGCCCTGAGTGCCTCCTGGGGCCCAGCAAGGCTGGGAAACGCTGGTCCAGTCACGGCTGCTCCTCTCCAGCGGAGCTGTGCCGGACCTCGGGGGCCGTGTCCGCAGGCGTGGCGTGGCTTGTGTGGCCTTCCTCTCTGGGTTGGCTCTGACGGTTCGCCCCGAGCAGATCACGAACAGAGAACAGCAGGCCCATGTTGGACGAACCAGGAAAAGAGGGAGCTTGCTTTACAGGAAAACAACTCAGCCCAGAGTGAAACCCGAGGGGTGGGCTCTCGCTCCTTCGAGGACAGCCTTAGGAGGCAGGCAGGCGGGCGAACGGCGCCTCCAGGCGGCCGCCGCTGCCTTGCTCGTCTCAGCATGGTTTGTGTGACAACAGCTGTTACTGGCCGCTCCGCCACCCCGCTTAAGTCGCAGAACCAGCGGCTGCTCTGTTTCCCTGCGGGCGGGCTGCGTGGGCTTCCTCTGGCCTGACCAGGCGGCTCAGAGGAGTGACCTGCTGCCTTGACCTGGAGCTCAGAGTAGAATCCTCGAGACGGTGGTAGGTGGTAGAGCAGGGAATCTGGACACTTTGGGGTGTGCGGGGGATGCAAACACAAAGGAGGAAGACAGCGCACTTTCATCTTCTACTCAACAAGGCAGCCTGGGGACCACGGACCCGCTGAACACTGCATATTAGGTACATAGTCGAGTTTTAGATGTTCTCGCCTTGCCCGGTGTGGCTCTGCTGTTTGTCCAGGCATTTCTGCCAGGCCAGAAGGAACCCAACCCGGGCTGTGAACTATGTCCACGCCACATACACACACACACACACCCCCCAAAGCCATGACACTGGCCTTCGTGTATTCACAACACTCTTTGGATTGCCATGGCAACAATAGTTTTAACTATGAAGAGCCGGAATGGCCACTTGTGTGTCAGATGGGGCTCACTTTTCCCTGTGGACAGAACTCCGATCGGAGAGAAGCTTTGTATGCGGGTCCTTCCCCCAGGCCGAATTTTGTCCTCTGCTCTGACAGACAGCTCTTTGGCTCCGGGAATGAACCAGAGGCAGCTGGAGTGCTGGCCTCGGGGGCTGCCGGGCGGAGGTCCTTGTGCTGATGAACGGAACTGCTCTGTCTTGGAAGCAGACCGGGGCGCTCACCCCTTGAGACTTTAAGACCTGAGTGCGCCATTCCCCTGCGGGGCCGCTCTCCGCCTCCCCTTTGGACCAGCGGACGCCCGCGTGTTAGAGCAGAGACTCGCGTGAAGTATCGTCTGGCAATCACCTCTGACAACGTTCAGGATCACGCTGAGGGGAGCGAACGAGGCATTCCATTGCAGTCCTGGAAATACACGCATCGCAGCAGCTTGGCCATCAGCGCTACGGCGGTGGGGGTGCGGAACAAAGCACATCTTTCCCTGGGTGTCCCCTGACCCTCCACTTCTGGACGCGCTTGCCGGTGTTTTGAATTCCTCTCTGGGCTGGGAGAGGTACCACCCCATATCTAAATATTTCTGGGCTGCCTCGTTCTGAAAGCTCATGCAAAGCTAAATAATCTTCCCCTTAGGTAAACATAAATCATTGTCTACCTTCTTTGCTCCTTGAGTAGACCTTTTGATACGTTCATTAATTACGGCTGCTGCCTGGTGGCACCGTGATGGCTGAGTCACCGCTGTGTTCATCTTTCCTGCAACGCGCCCGTTTCTGACACTGAGCCCTCCGATCCATTGCAGCGTTAAAGAGACCCTTCTTCTCTGCAGTGGACAGCGGGACGGCAGCAAGTAGAAGAAATGGGCCTGGAACCCGCAGCCGTGTGGTCTGGGCAGCGAGGGTGGGAGAGGGAAGAAGACACATGGAGTTGGATGGACAGACGTCCTGAAACAGGCTGCCACTGTTTCTAATCTCCGGCAACGGCTGGAATAAATCCTGTGCTCAGTAGCTGTGCTGCCTCCATCCACCGTCCAGTTAATCACCATCCAGCTTTCGGCGGCCAAGAGGCCCATGCAGAACTGTTTAGAAATAGGCACCGTGGTTCTGATCTCTGATCCTTTCCCACATTATTAATTTTTTTTAAAGTCCCTGTTTTTGGTAAATCTTGCTTAACTAATGACGCCGTCTCTGTGTTTGCTTTTTGTCTCCATATTCGGGAAGCTTTGCAGCCATGATTTTGAGTTTGGAGTTCAGGCATGTTAATTAAGCCTTTGTGCAGAAGCGGGGGGTTCTGTTTCTTGTTTGCTCGTTTAATCAGATTTCGAGTTAAGAATGGTGCTGAGAATCTGTCACAATTAGCTCGGCTGCATACGTGTAGCTCGCTGCTTTGAGACCCTTGAAATGTCTGTTTTTAGGACATCAGCAGGGGGCTAATGAAAAGGCTTTGTTGATTTTAACGAATTGCAAACCACTGTAGCCAAAATAAATATAATCTGCTTTTTGGATTAGTTGTCACAGATGATTTTACCTACTAGCCGTGATTAAAGAACCCGAGTGGACCGTAAACATAGCCGCTCTCCAGTGACTCTCGCTAACATAGCAATAAACAGGAGTAAATAAAGACTTAGGGCATTCGTTATCTTTAATAAACAGTGACACCAAATGTCCTGTGTGTGGCGCCGAGGGGCGGGAGCGGGGCTCCCAAAGTTCACGTGTTGTTGCACCTCGTTGGGAAGCAGGGAGAAAGCCAGGGTCACCCACTGGTTGCCCAGCCCCGGCTCCACAGTCAACCCCGTTCGCTGACATCCTGCTCTCCTCTTCCTGCGGATGCCAGGGCAGACGCTGAAATCCCGAGTCTACGGGATTAGACTGTGAAAATCGGGGAAGCGGTCACTATTTGTGTAACTATCAACCTTCTCGCTGACGAGATTCTGCCCAGTCCATGGACAGGACACTAACACTGTCTCCGTCCCTGTGGTTTTTTTTTTTCCCTACCCCAGTGAAAAGAATGACTTGCCCCTAGTTGGTAAAACCAACCATCAGGTTTCCCCAGCAAAGTCTGACCACGTTTTCGCTCACTGCGGCTGAACTCAAACCCAGAGATGAAAGGCGGGGGCCGGAACCCTCCCTGATGGGCTGCGTGAGTGCCACAGCTGAAGGGTTGCCCCTGGTAAACAGAGAAATCATCAGACACAAGAAGCAACGGTTTTACCTACTTTTTAATCTTATCCAGTGCTTTAAATCCAGCTGTGGAGACTCGATGTCAGATGGGAAAGCAAGTGACGAACAGAGCTTGCCTGGCTTCTGCCCCCCCTGGAGGGCAGATAATCATTGCATGTGTTTACAGATGCAGGGGCCGGTGTGCACGGGGCCCACAGGCGAGTCACGTCGTGGAGGTGCAACAATGGAACAGTGGCCTTCCACTCCCCTGGGGTAACCAGGTATGAGCCGCGCTGTTGGCTGGCCCGGAGCCGCGAGGGATCACTGGCAGTTCCAAAGACTGTAATCTTAGCCGTGGTCAGACGCTCACGAGAGCTAATAGCTGTCGTTCGTTCCGTCCATATCCCGGCGCTGTGCTCGGTGCGTTACAGATAAGGTACTATCGGATCCTCGGAACCTCCCTCGTCCCAGGCTCCGCTGCAGACACACAGCAGGCTGTCACACCGGCAGAAGCCCCTGCCCTCTTGACGTTTTCATTCCCGTGGAAGCAGTGGAGACAATGAGCACGGTAAATGAACAAATCAGATGAAGATGGCGTTGCTGTGGAGAGAAAGCAGAGGAGCCGAGACACGCGGCCACTCTCAGGAAGGTGGGCGGAAAGCCGACCGAGTGGGCAACGTGCGAGCGGAAGCTCGGCGCAGGTGAGGGAGCGGCCATGGCGTGCGCAGGCGTGTGCAGTGGGAGGGCGTCCAACGACCCCGAGGAAGGACTGTGCCTGGAGTGTTCTAGAAGCCGCAGGCAGGCCAGGAAGAAAGGAGGCGTGAATAAGGGGTCAGGTCTGTATGAACTTGCAGCCCCTGGTCTGCCCTTTGCCCTTTAGGCTCTGTCTTACCTTCCCAAACTTTAAGAGGCCGGGAGCGTCTCCTCCTTTCTCCGAGGAGAAACACGGAGAGGGCGCACAGTACGCTCAGCGAGGTGCTCCCCGGAGGCCACGGGCGACTGGGATGTGCGGAGAGGGCCGTCTCTGTACCCCGTGCTCCGCGGCGCTCCGCCTCCGACGTCCGGTGTCCGACAAGGACGCCTCTGGTGTCTGCGCGGTTCTTCCTTACCCCTGGCGGGACACGTCTTGATCGCGGGTAAGGAAGAACCACGCAGACATTACTTTTTAGGTGGTCCCTTTTGAATCTCCGGATTCAACGTCGTGAGTAGTTGGACCACTGAGGATACTATTTGCGTCCTGAAATTCAGTTTCTGAGCAAGACCGTGGAATAGAGTGACATCTGTAAAGTGGACAAAACGGTTCAAGGTCACATAAGCAGGACGTGTCCAGTCTGGGATTTGAGCAGAGTTCCGTTGCCTGACTCTGCCCCTCGCGCCCTGCTCAGAGCATCGGGCTGCCTGCCCCGCGTCTGTAACGCCGGACCCCGAGACGTGGGTGGCACACGCCGAGCAGATGCTCATGGACAGGGGCCTTTCTCTGCGGCTCCCTCTTCTCACCTCTCCTGCACACGCCAGGTCGGTCTCTGAGCAGACGTCCCATTAGTGGGTGGGTAGCGGGGCCCTGTCGCTAGGGAGGCAGCCGTGTAGTGAGGGGCATAGCATGGCGTGGAAGTAGCCCGTCGGGGACTGTCCCTGCACTCAGTCTGTCTCCCGGGAAGTCTGCACGTAACGTCATGGATGGGTTCTGCGACTTTAAGTGATATAAACAAGAGTCAAGTTCCCAGTGCATCTCGTCAACATGATAACAAAATGATGTTGAATGCAATGGTGTTGAATGAAATGAGGTTATTCGAGGACCTGCTATAATTCTGGATATTTTTTCCCCAAATCCCGTAAACTACCATGAAGTGATATAAATTTCATTGAATATCATACTGGGAAAGGGCTATTCTTTCACGATGAATTTGAAAGGTAAGTAGGCTTCGTTAAATATTCTAATCTAATTCTTATAATGAATGTGAAAGGCCGTACGCAGTCAGACAAATGCGTGCACACAACTGTTCAGACAGCAGATGTACGCACACACACACACACACACACACACACACACACACAACCAGAGCCCTCTGTTCTCTAGGTCTTCTGTGCTACATTGGTGCTAATTATCTTGATCAAGTGTATTTGTAGGATTTAAAAAACTGTTCTCCTTTTTGGGAGGAGCCATGCCTTGCCAGGGTAAAGGCCAAGTCTTGGGCATGCCCTTTTAAAGACTTTACATCTAAAATCTTTAGCCTTTTGATGAACTAAATAAACGATAGCTTTGTATCACGAGCATAGAACTCTGCTATTTTCCTTCATGAAATAACCTTGGGTTTTGACCTTGTATTTTTTTAACCCAGGAAGCACTCCTACATGAATGAATGGTATACAATTTCATCTTTCTTCCTGCAAATTTTTCTCTGAGTACATTTCCGAGATTATCACACACTGTGGTTCTGCCTTTTTGTGGGGCTTATGCGGCGTCTGCCACCATCTTCCTGAATAACGAACCAAGATGCCAGCGATACCCAACCTTAGACCCAAATTAGAATCCAATCTAATACAGGGGCTCTGCTCGCTTTGCACGGAAGTCTTACTTGGGCGTCTGGCATTTTGAAATAAGAGGAAGTAATTACCTTGTTATACTGCTCTGCACTGGCAGGTGGGATGGACCCGAGCTAAAGCTTGATGCTGCTTAAGATTCAAATGAGCACGTGGGTCAGCTCCGCGGTGGTGCGAAGGACAACACCCCTCCCCCACGCAGGGCTAATTTGGGCGCACAATATGCGCTACTCCCGTCTGATCGCTAGAGAAGGGGCCCAGCTATGGAGAAAAGTCGGTGTTCCCCTCACGTTCTGGAAGAGACAAATAAAGGGAATGGTTTCTGTGTCGATGTGGCATTGAGGAAGGGGACAATGTTTGCTAGAGGACATCGTGAACCGAGCACTGGATGTGCCATTGGTGTCCTCGCCAAAACGTGGGAAATGGGTTGTGCCTCAGTTCAAGCCCTTCAGTGCTGCTCCTGGAGGGATTAACACGTTGACAAATGGAATGTAAAAGTATCCGTGCTGCGCGGGTGGCATTTTCTTTACCAGGGAGCAGACTACTGGCCCTTGCGCAGCAGGTGACCTGGAAAGTGGTATCTTTGGCCCCAAGAGAAAGAGAGTGACAGGAGGGACACGCACATCGGCCTCACTCTGTGGTCCTCAGAGTTACGGAAACTAACTTGCCAGTGTCTGCAGTGATCAGATACAACCAGCGAACAAAGCAAATTGACACCAGTTTGTGTTTGACACTGAGACACAATGCAGGTAATGGTGGATGCTAGATAGTTAATTATGTGACTCTGTTTGTAGTTTATCAAAGGTAGTGTTGTTCACTTGATATTCACAGCAAGTCTGTGACGGGCAGCGGACGCTTCATTACCCTCACGCCGTACATTAATAAATTAAAGAGCAGAGTTTGATGTGTGTAAGGTCACAGACCTTATTCTGGTGTTCAGGTTCCTTTTCCTGGGATTCAGAGTTTCTCTTTTTTAAAATGTAGAGCTTTTACAATTATATAACCTTGACTTTCAGATATTTCTCTTTTTAGCTAGTGCTTTGCTTTATGGTATATATTCTATTTTAATTCAAATTACAATAAGCTTATCACAGAAAGTTGAGTTATGGAGGATACCCTCACACTGCTGTAGTTTTTTGAATCTCCTAGTGAAAAGGTCAGACAGTCATGGAAGAAAGAAGACAGGAGGGAAGTTGGATGAAGTTTGGGTGTCAGGAGCCAGAGGAGCACGCAGAATATCTATGTGGAGAAGTGTGGGCAATACAGAAGTGCGGAGAATAAAATCCAGCCTTTGTTTCATTCTTACAGACAGGTCATACCCGGCAATCTCACTGTTCCCACCCCCCACCAAAGTACAGAGTTGAGGGGGGCGGAGAGGGTAGAGACGGCAGGCTTTGCTTCCCAGGGCTGCAGGGTCACACGCTGGGTTTCTCAGCGCTCTGAACACATAGGTGATGGCGCTCATTAGTACATTTAAAACGAAGCACAGGTGAATTTTGAAGACTTTCAAGTAAACTTTAAAAGTCTATATCTGAAACTAGGTGTTTTTCCCCAGAGCAAACAAAATGAACTCTCCCAGAAGCTGATACTTGGAACAAAATCACCAATGCCTTTGTAGATTTTAATTTAAAAATAACCACTTTAAAGGGCTCATAAATAAAGGCATGAAAGGCATTTTGACATTTAATATAAAAACGGAATTTTGATGAACCTGGTAAAAATGAATCATAGACATATGGATTACATTTTTCTTATAGTGTGCCCGCGTTTCAAGATTGAGGCGGTGGAAATCTGGCAAAATATTTTTGGGAACTTTGCTATATAGACTATATTTAAAAAGAGGTGAAGATGAACTCCAGACTGCTATGATTGCTCATGACATTGAATTTGATAACTTTTCGTTCGCATATAAGAAATTCGTGCAAAATTGCTCAATCTGTGTATGTGTCATGGACGTGATTTGCTGGAGATAGTGCGTTCCGATTCATACGGTCACATAGTCCATCAACAGTCAGAGCCCACTGAACGCCAAGCTCTGCATTAGGCCTGAGGATGGCCCCTGAGCTGGCCGGCACAAACCGCGGACTCCGCCCTCAGCGCGCAGTGGCGGGAAGGGGGTTCCCACATTTCTGGGCCATCCAAGTCCTTTGGGACACACAAAAGGGAGTATTGACTGTATCCCAGTCACTGGGCAATCCATTTTTAATGCATGATCATGTTTAACTGTCAGATCCCCATAAAATTCAGGATGTCATTATCCCCATTTAATGGACGGGGAAGCTGATGTCACATCAGAATGTATAGATTAAGGGATTTAAGTGGCAGTGGCTCCAAATGGCCCTGCCTTCTCTATTCTCACCCGTGTGCTGTGACCGCCCCTAACTCTGGGCTGGCCCTGACAGTCACTTGAACCAGTAGATCGTGGCGGAAATGGCGTCATCCCAGCTCCAGACCTGAGCCTTGAGCAGGCCCAGCAGCTTCCATTTTTCTACACTTGGAAGTCCCCAGTCTCCGGTAGTAAGAGTCTAGTTACTCAGCTGGGCAGACCCGGGGCTGAGGCCCTGTGGAGAGACACGTGGAGAGGAAGAGACAGAGGGACACCTACCTGAGCCTCCCAGCCAAGCCCCGCCCACAGCCAGCCAGCCCAGGGCAGTCACTCAAGTGGGCTCCCCGGAGGAGCAGTCCAGCTGAGCCCGGCCCAGCCTGGGCTACGGTGAGCAAATGCCACGACCGTTCTTCCCAGCCACGGAATTTTCAGTGGTTAGTTACACAGCAAAAGAAGACCAAAGCCGTGGCTGGCGGGGGGGGGGGGGGTGTTGAACCCAGGTCAGTCTGACTGTAATATATATTTTAGCTCGCTGTGTATTGCTCACAAGTTCGTGTGGAAAGGAATCTAGTGATATCTGGGCACCTGCCAAAATGGTCTGCATCCTACATGAATGGATTGTGAATGAATTGTGAAGACTTGACTTTGCATTTTAGAGAAGAGAAACTTACCGGTGGTGTAAGACCCACCCCTAGGGCCTTCTTGCTGCACGTACCTTGTCGAGCATGTATCAGAGAGAGCATGGGCCAGTGGCAGAAAATTCCCATTCCTGATTCTCTTCCCAGGCAAAGGCTGTGTCA
This sequence comes from Phyllostomus hastatus, assembly GCF_019186645.2. Classification (NCBI taxonomy): domain Eukaryota; kingdom Metazoa; phylum Chordata; class Mammalia; order Chiroptera; family Phyllostomidae; genus Phyllostomus; species Phyllostomus hastatus. The sequence continues at coordinate 17,030,539 of NW_025333607.1, forward strand.
ATCTGCTCTTGACTTTGTTTAGAATTATCCAACTAGCAGCTCATGCTAATGCCTTCCCCCCTCTCACTAGTGAGTTTACGAAGTGAACACAGGTAGGAGCTTTAATGAGTACACGTGGGCAACACACGCATAGACCCCCGGGGACGTTAAGTGCGGTAACATAAAACACATGGCAATCAAAAGGTAAGAAACCGGGCCAGCGTGCCGCGGTCAGAGGGAGTCGGGGTCCCTGGCCGGAGACGCGGGGGAGCACTCGGAAGGATCATTTCCTGGCAAGCCTGCGTTTGAAGTGATGCCGTCTCCTTCATTCTCTCGACTCAATTGCTCCTCCGAAGCCCATTCTCTCCATCCTGGTGAGGAGCGAAAATGTTACATCGAAGGTTAACGCTTGAATTGAGGCTGAGAGGGAGAGGAAAGCGATGGGTGTGCGCATACGTGTGCGCACGCACACAGGCAGAGGGAGAGAGACTCACAAACGACCGGAAGTTCTTAAAAGGTAGGATCCAGAGGAAAACAGCCCGCTCCCTCCCCGACAAGTAGTTCACAAGCTCGCCTGGAGCTGGGACCGAGAGCTGTCACAGTGCCTCCCACCGGAGTACTGTCCCTGGCCGATGCCGTTGGAAGCCTGTGATGGCCAAGTGCATGAAAAGGGGCCGCGCTGTCCCACCAGCACTTCCGGCCCACACAGCAGGCTTCGGATTTGCTGAGATAGCCATTCCCGTGCTCTTCCTCAGCATGACGGCGATGCAACAGCGTTCTTTCTCCTGTCCTGTAGGGGTGATCTAGAATAGATGCCCGCTGCATCCTGGGTATGCGATACAACCCCAGCAGTTCAGATTTCTCTTTGTCATCAGGTATGCATAGGCAGTGTGGTTCTGAAGCTACATTGGTGGTTGGGGTTAGGGAGTGGTTAGATTTACCTCTGTTCTAAAGCAGTCTGCGTGTTGAAAGAATGCAGCATGACTTTTCCCCTTCTGCCTCTGCACCCAGCTGCAACCTCCTTGGGGACAGCAGGGTGCAAGGTGGTTTTCTCCAAGGTGCCATAACTCGTGACAATCATTTGGTCTCTCCACGCCAACCAGGGGCTGCAGGGGTGAGGGGCAGCCAGGCTCCCGGGCATTCTTTCAGAAGCAGAGTGGAGGTGGCCGTGCTGCTTCCGCTCACCTGTCTTTTCCGGTGTGGCCCCACGAGGGGGTGAGCCAGACGCCTCCTGGGTCCCGACCAACCGGAGCATGTGCACTGCAGCTCTGGGCAGAGGGGGAACAGCCTGCAATGCCAGAGCAAGAGCAACCGGGCACATGGAAGGCTTCTGGAGGAACCTCCCGAGGTTACTGAGGGGAACCAGCAGCAGACATGTGCCTGTGCACGCTCGTCCCTCTCGAGTGATGAGTACTGCTCCACCTCTGGCTTCTTCAGGTTCCACTCGGATCTCTGAACAAAGGTCTGGGAAGCGGTACCATCGGAAGCAGTCCCTCCTGTCCTTGGAACATCCTCTCAGAGCCTCGGGTTCCTGAATGGGGCGAGGAAAGAGGTGAAGGGAACCTGCTTGTCTGTTGCATCCTTATATACCCCCGCGGGCAGCCCCCGTGGTGGCCGGGGCCCAATGGGGCACATCCTCTTACACTGAACACCTCAAACGCTGGCGTTGGGTTTAGCAGAGGGTGTGTCAAGAGTTAATGTGCCCAAGAGAAGCCATTCTCACTGCTAGCTATGTGGGCCCTTTCGGAAATGGTGCAAGTCTGCTGTTTAGTGATTTCCTCGAACAATTAGACGCGTTTACGTGAACAAAGCCCCTTTTGTACTGAGCCGTTTTACATGAGTGCTCCTTCCGAGAAAAGCTGAAAGTTTTAGAAAATTGCAGGGCCACTGATGGTTTGAAAAGTGACCTCTTAGCAATGCCTTTAACTGCAGTGGGAAAAGAGGGAGTGCTTTTATAGGTGCCACTTTGTTTGTTTGTGCAAGAAAGCCCATATAGTGATCAATATTAAGTATGCAATGCCCTGCTGGGGCCCAGAATACATATGGATGTGCTGCTAATACTCATAACAGAACAAAACCCAGAATTTTCCTCTTCAGGAAACATTACAAATATTTGTTTATTAATCCCCCATGTCGGAGCTGAGATTAGAACTCACGCTTTTCCTGCCAACTGATTGCCTTTATTCTCTGACAACAGCAGAGCTCATGGAAATAGTGGCAGAGGAGACAGTATAAATTTTAAAAAATGGCAGGGAGGGTGGGCGTGATGCTTAAGAACTTGAAAGAGATTTTTTCTGATCAAAACCTACTGGAATAAACTTTCCTGGTGCTTCCCCGGTTTGCAGATATAGGGTTGTAGTTTGCTATTATTAGTATAGAAATATAATACGTTGTCTTTATTATTTTTTCTTTTCCTAATTCCTCAGGCTATCACTGGGGTCCTTTCAAACTCATGAGAGGGCAAGAAGTATGCAACTCCTGCTTTATTAATAAGCCTCTTCAAGGTTTTTCATTATCACAAACAACAACGCTTGCAGCATGTAGAGTTTTATACATCGCAAAGCACTTGTCACGGGGACTCTGTTATTTCTGATACAACTGATCTTTGAGGAGACAAGGGACCTATTTTTTATTTTTTTTAAAGATTTTATTTATTTTTAGAGAGGGAAGGGAAGGAGAGTGAGAGAGACAGAGAGAGAGAGAGAGAAACATCAATGTGCGGTTGCTGGGGGTCATGGCCTGCAACCCAGGCATGTGTCCTCACTGGGAATCGAACCTGCGACACTTTGGTTTGCAGCCCACGCTCAATCCACTGAACTACGCCAGCCAGGGCAAGGGACCTATTTTTATACTCATCTTAGACATAGTTAATAGACACAGCACGCCTGAGGGATGCTCAAGGACGCAGAGTGAGAAAACTTGAAGAAAAGTAGGGAGTCAGTACTTGAACCCGGGTCTCCTGATGCAAAAGCCACAATCACTGATCATATGTAAAAGTAATGGCACATTTTTAAAAAACTCTAAATATTGAATATGACCTTCTATGTACTTTCCTTTGGTATGATGAGAAAAGATATAAATATGAAGCATGCATATTTCTAGAAAAACGGTCCCAGAATTTTAGATGGCTGTACATGGTAATTGTTTAAGTAATTATTACAGTATCATCAGTCATATGGAATTGTACATGGAGTAGGTGCTCATTCAATGGAATATTATTATATGTTACCTATCAGTATGAATAGAATCGCAAATACATTTGGGGGGAGACAGACATAAAATGATTGATCTGAATAAAGATATTTGGGACTCTCCCAGGGATTTGGAAAATGTAAATTAATGTAAATTAAGTGCACAAACGCTTAGGCTCCCTCCATATGCGGACCCAGGTTTGCTTGTGCCTCTGCCCCCCGAGAGTGACTGGGAGACTCTTGACGTGTCCCTCCGGTTGTTCCAGGCCCTGTGGTCGGCTGTAGAGCGATGATGAAAAGACCCTCTGATGTGCTTTGGTTGAAGGAATGCTGAATAGATACATGGCGTGCATGGTACCTAAAACACATTCCATAAAGACTTATTTCTAATAGTCAAGAGAAAAGTTCACAGATGTAGAGAGCTACCATTTACGTTGACGTACATCATTCTCTGTCATTGAACGGGTGCTTTTGTAAACCCCTTCACCTTTCCGGCCATCCCCCGACCCCCGAGCCTCAGCCACCAGCAGCCTCTTCCGTGTGTTTTTGTAAGCCTGGGTGTCTCTTTGTTGGTTCGTTTGTGTGTTTTTAAGATTCCACACAGTGAAATCATACGGTATTTGTCTTTCTTTGACTTATTTCACTGAGCATAATACCTTCTCAGTCCATCCATACTGTCACAAAGACAAGATCACATTCTTTTTTATTGCTGAGTAGTATCCCATCGTACATATGTACCGTACCATCTTTATCCATCCGCCATTGATGGATACCCAGGTTGTTTCTGTATCTTGACTATTACTAGTAATACCGCAATAAACGTAGGGGTACAGATAATCTATTTGAATTAGTGTTCTCCTTTCCTTTTGATAAATACTGAGTATATCCTCCTCCATGTAGACATGTCTATGAAGTCACATGTTTCTTTGTAGAGATCCTTGTAATTTACCTGTTCTCCAGGCTCAGTTCTCATCAGTGTGCATTAAGGGAGGTACTCCGTGAAGTAGCCATCCTGATAAAGTCGCCGCTGCTTCACACGGTAGGTTTGCTCCAGGTCGAACAGAGTTCCCAACGCCGTCGGCGATGCATCACGCTCCTCACCGGATGAGGGAAGCACTGCCCACCCCATTTCCCGATATCAGGAGTCCAATAGGGTTCTGTCGCACTCTGGCGATGCTGTCCTCTTCATTAGGAATGCCCAGTTTCTGTCCTCCGTTCAGTCCTGTGACTTGCGCTGAATCAATGTGAATTGTTTTGGTCAGGTCAAGGCCTTTGTTTCGAGGAAGGCGGCGATGGTGATTTTTTTTCTCCAGTTTGTTGCAATAAAACTAATGAATGGAATGGACTGAACATTTCCAATTAGCTGCATGTAGTAAAATCTGAAAAATAATTAGTGGTCGAGATGGTGTGTAGTTATTTTAAAGTACTGTTTCTAGTTTATAAAGTTCTTGGTTTAGTTTGCTTTGGAATCAAGCCATTTGGGAAAGAGAAAAAGAAAACCCTACAGAGTGTGTGTATGAGAGAGAGAGAGAGAGAGAGAGAGAGAGAGAGCGCGCGAGCACAAGAGAGAGAGAGTGCACGTGTGCACGAGAGAGAGCCAGCTGAGCCTTTTCATTTCCGTGTAATATTATAATAGCAGATAGTCCCTAATGTGTTTGAGTGCTTTGTCACTTCGAAAATTTTTCTCTTATCATATTAACTCATTCCTCACAACCACTCTTGGAGGCTGGTATTGCTGTTCTGTCTGTTTTAATGAGAAAATAGGCTGTGTGGGATTGAGATTGGGCCTTCGAGCTCACAGAGTGGAGTGAACCAAGGCATTAAGCCAGGGACTGCGACTCCAAAGCCAGTGCTCTTTGTGCTGTACTGTGTTCATGTTTCTGGGTTCTGTGTTGATGTTGGTGGCCATCTGTTTGGCTTGCTGCTGCTGGTGGTGACTTAGTTTTGTCTTTGAAACGAACCTGTGATACTTCACTGTTTTCAGATTTAATTGCAGTGCCTGTCCCTCAGACCCCAACATATCCACAAAGTTGTTCTGCTAACCCTTACTGAGTCCAATACGTTGAGAGCCTAGTATAGGTCGTGTGCTTGGCTCTAGAAAGTCGAGAATAAATTGGGAAGGACTCCTCCACAAGGAGAGGATAGAGTAACTTACGGCGTCGGGTCTCCCCAATCCAGTGTTGCCCTCCAGGAACTGGGCACCATCCACGTGGAGGGCTGTGTGGCCGCCTATTACCGCATGCTCAAGGGAATCAGGTGGACACGATACCAAGACGCGGCGTGCCCATGGCAGCCCTCAGCTCGGGGTGTGTGCCTGGAAGTCCACTGCGGTTTCTGAGGACATACTACACTCTCACTGTTTTGTTTTGGGGTTTTTTTCCATCCAAATAGCATTTTGGATAGAGTTAAAAGAAACTGTGTAACAGTATTTTCAATGTGGTGTTTTTCTCATTAGCAGAGGAAATGAGTGAGTTGGAATTTTAAGGTTGCACCTTTTTAATAGCAATCTTTATGATGTATTATTCTCCTTGGGATTTTATTCAGTCTTAAAATCTTAATAAAATCTATATGTATAAAGAGAAGTTGGCTTCTCCCTGTGGGACAAGTTTTAACCTGAGAGGAGAAATATGGATAGGAGACTAGGAAAGGGTGATCTTGATACTTTGTGCCTTTCTGTATTGAGTGGATGTGAGAACCAGTAAGAATCATATATATATATATATATGGTCTTATATGTATATAGTCTTTCCAGAAGGTATCTAGACATGTAATATGAAAAAATAGATACATTTATTGAAGGAGATACAAGGTACAAGAAACATTGTACATAAGACAGTGATGCCTCAGTCCCCTTCAAAGTAGGCACCTGGGCACCTCACGCAGTTCTCTCAGTCACCATCAGCTGCCCTGTTATTTTTTCCTGAATATCACTGATGGTCTGAAATCTCTTCCCCTTCCAAGGTGACTTTAGTTTTGGGAAAAGCCAGAAGTCACAGGGCACCAAATATGGGCTGTATGGGGGCTGAATCGCCTGGGTGATCTGACGTTTCACCAACAAGTTACTGCACGAGACGTGATGCGTGAGTGGGCACGTTGTGGTGATGAAACTGCCCATCACCAGCTGCCCACAGCTGCAGCCTCCTGGGTCATCCGGGTCGCTTTCGTGGAGGACTGTTCAAGCTTCATGCAACATTGGATGCACATGTGTACCTCTCGTTCTCAGTCATTTTGAAGGCAACAGCCACACAGCACACCAGCCCACTCACTGGGCGTCTACCGCCCCCACTGACTACTACAGTGAAGTCATCATTGTTCATGCATGTGCATTCTAGTCCATTCTCCTTGGCTGCCAGGTTACATCCACTTCTCACAAACCATACCCATTGTATTACCAATGGCTGGACTTTTTCTGGACAGACTTCCTATGCCCATCGCCCTTGTTCTGATCAAACATTGACTGGAAACTTTCCAGTGGGGAAGGCCTCAGATGATGCACTCTTTGCAAAGACGCCTTTCCAGAGTTTGTAAGTGTCTGATTTGTTCTCGTTTGTATACCTAGTGGTAAACCCCATGTGACTCCACGTCTGTGAGAAGGCACAGGGCAAAGGGGTCCCCTACCGGTAGGAGGCACGGGCGAACCTCTATCCCTCGGTGACTCAGGGGGGCCAACAGCAGTGACAAAAATGGGACCGGCTGGTCATGCCACTCGAGTCCGTTCGGAAACGGGCTCGCACCCTGCTGCGAAGCCCTTGCTGTTTCCTCACGGCCCTTCCCCGGCTCCGGGCGTGTGATCACAAACGCAGCCTCCCCCTGCTAATGCTGTGCGGGCTGCTAAAACAGTTGCCGAGCCGGAATCCCTGAAGAAATTATTAATTATCTGGTTAATGTGCATCAGGCTGTGGGAGTGGGAGATTAATCACCAGCCGTGGGATGAGTTGCTGAAGTGGATTTTGGTTTTTTGTCTCCTGTCACTCGGTAATGGCTTTTCCTTCCCTCACCATCAGGCGAACAGGTGCAGAGATGCTGCATTTTCACTTTGCCCGCGTCAGGAACAGCCGGTGGCCAGGCGATGCCTCTTCCCCGGTCCTGCTGCATGAGCAGTTTACGGCGTGGGGCCTTACCTGCCCAGAATGTTCCGGCTCTCGGAGGCTGTCCCCACGTGACAGGCCCTCCCCCAACACTTTCAGTATTCCATATGAGTGCACGTGTGTGCACATGTGCCCCCCATGTACACACAGGCACACACATGCAGATGGCCCGAACGTACATACAACATTGAGGGAGATTTCTGGACACTGTGAATGAGTCTTCCTGTGCTCAACAGGACACTCCATCTCATTTCTTTCTTTAGAAACATATTCTTTATCTCTAATATTTAAAAAAAAAAGGAGAAAAGAAAAGAAGGGAAAGGCTGGATGCAGCTACTTCTTTGGGAGGCAAAGAGAAGTCCAGTGCTAGTCATTTGGTGGTGGATGGTATAAGGCAGGTGTTACCAGAATTCTCTGGATTTTTTTTTACCTTCTGTCTTCCAGGGGCCGGGCTCCTTGTCCTAGAAAGTTGTCTTCCTTCCGGTCGATTATGCTTGTGTGGCATAATCTTGTCCGTATGATACGCCTATTCTCAGAATGCGGACCTTTGGTCTAGGATGCGAGTGCGGCTCGGGCTTGTGAAGCTGTCGGGGAAGGGTGGCTCGTGTCATCGGGGGCGGCAGGCTGAGCACAGCTCTGGGGTGGGTTATGGGAGAGCTTTGTTGTCTGGTTAGGGCCGCAGTCCTCCACCCTCTGGGCAGCACCAGAAGCCCAAGTAGACCGTGGATGTGGGAGTTTCTGTGGGTGGGATGAGTCCGGTGAAATCCAGCTTCTCTGTCTTCACCTGAGTCCGGAGGCGGAGACTTCTCGGGAGAATCCCCTGCCGTTTCACGATGATATTAAGGATACGAAACTCGCAGCAGCGCCAGTGATTTCAGCTGATTATATTTATCTAGAGTCGAAGCATTTTTCCTCTTTCACTTTGGATACGTAAAATCAAGTGAGGGGCATATACAATGGGAAGGTAGGGAGAGGAAGCCAGTAAAGAGTGTAAAGGGTCAAATTTATGAAACGATGACATCTTACTTCTCTCTAGTACATCCTGAAGTCATTCCAAAGAGATGTCCTTCGGAAACTTCTTTAACAAATATGCTGGCTATTCTGTCATTAATTTTCCGTTAATAAGTGTGTACTTATTGGGAGCCGTAAACACTGGGGCTACAGTGCCGACGCGACAGAGTCCAAGCTTTCGTAGGCCCTACGGCCTCGCGGGGATGTGCCGTTATGAAATAAGTTTACAAAGAGAACGAGGCAGAGTTCCGGAGAGCAGACGTGCTGGGAAGGAAATCAAGAGAGTTGTGGTGGGGAATGAGCGGACAGTCAGAGAAAGCCTGGATGCTGATGGGCGACCTTTGAGCCGAGGGCCGAAAGGCACGAATGAGACCGGCCTGTAAGGAATACGTTTGGCCGACCCGATAGCAAGTGCAAGGGCGTTGAGGTGGGTACCGGCCGGGCGGGTTCAAGAACAGGAAAAAGATGGACGGAACAGGAGGCTGGTGCGGGAAGCGAGGTGTGAGGCTGAGGTTGGCGGGTCAGCGGAGCCCCGGTGATATTCCACTCCGTGACCCCCGATAAAAATCACACAACCCATCCGTGTCTGTGTGTGACGAGTAGCCATTCACGTGTGCTTACTTATACACCACGTGCAGAAAACCTTCGCGTCCACGTAGGTGCACGCCGTCCCGCGTCCCTCGCGTCTGTCGTTCCGTTGGCTGGTCCCTCCTTAAGCACAGTAGGAAGAAACACTCGGCGTAGATGGGATTGTCGCAGGATCCTGAAGTGATTCCAGGGTGAGGGAAATGCCGTTTTGTACCCGGTGGCATCGGAAGGGATGTCACGGGCAGTGGTCTGCACTGCGCCCGAAGTCTCCTCTGGGGAGAGCCCTTTGCCAGGAGCACTTCAGACGCCGGTAGCCTTCCCGTGTGCACATTCTCCGTCTCTCTCTGCTCCCTGCTAACCCCCCAGACACCGCCCGGAGCCTCGGGCATCTGCTCTGCCATCAGGTTCCAGGCGGTGGCTGGCTTTGCAGCCTCATACAATACACGGGACACTTTTGTGTTTCTAAAATCTAAGCCTGCCTCCCAGTCCCATGGCCACCAGGGGGGTGGTGTGGGGAGTGGTTGACGTTAAAGCATCTCTGGGCCGCTGGTGGCGTGTCGCATGTCTGGTGTTTGGCCGAGTCCCGCGCTCAGGGCTTCCGGAGCTCACTGTGATAAGCACGGCCAAGTTGGCTTTGTTAAGCTCAGCAGTTCCCAGCAGTAGAGAGATAAGGAGGAGAAAAAAAAGTATCTTTAGGAGAAAAGAAGTTGTTTCTGTTTATAACAGGGAGCAAGTGCACATTCGATTTAATGTTCGTGATCTCCCATTGCATTTAGCAGGATATCTGGAATCTCCCGCGAACTTGAAAGTGGAACAGAGGGTTTGGCTAAGCCGCCCGTCCCCGGTAGAACCACTTCCTTGGCAGGTACAATCTTCGGAGCTATTTTAGGAACGTATGTTACCGCGTATCATCCATGAGGGAGCTTGTTGTTGCTTATCCTATTTAGGAAATTAAGAAATAAAATCTCACATATTCTCAGTTGAGGTCATTGCATCCGTAGTGATACTATAATTTGTAGCCCTCTCTTGAGTGTTCTGGAGCGCTCCGCCTGAGTCCCACCTACTCTGTATTGACGTCATCTTTCAGGCTCTCAGCTTCCCTGCAAGGATGGGACGGATACTCTGCTTGCCCAGCAGAGGGGGACACCGAGGTCCGGGGCTGTGCCCAGTGGAGCACTGCAGCCAGGCCCTTGGCCCCTTCTGCACGGCGCACCGCTGTCTTGCCCGTGTCCTGGGCTTTGCACTGCCCTCCTTGCAGCAAAGTCCACGTGTCCAATAAGATCACGATGGATTCTCTGCAGCTGCCTCTTGTCTCGTTAATGAGGTAATGACCAGTCCCCAGTAGCATGCTGTCAGCAGAGCAGTGCAGGACGGTGGCGTACATGGCATGGCAGTGGCATTTAATTTAACCAGGACATCCACGGTCCTCACGCTCGGGGCCCCAAGGCACAACTTACCTTCTCAGCTGTGTTTTTCTCCTCCGCATCTCCAGGTATTGCTCCCAAGGAGATGCCATTTCTCCCAGACCGCCTAGGCCAGCGGGGCCGGCTGCACAGGGGTCTGCTGCCTGCTGTCCCCTCCCTCACCCTGCACTCGCCCTCGTCACCCTGCTCTCCTTACAGCCGGGACTCGGGCCCTGAACGTGACACTTCAAGCTGGCATCTGCTCATTTCCCTCCTTTCCTCCACAGTACCCCTGTACACACACACACACACACACACCCTTGTACACACAGGCAGTCACACCCTACCTACATATACATGCACAGTCACACACACACATACTTACACACAAAGGCAGTCCCATACACACACATATCTCTCTGCCTACGTGCCTTTGAGCTTAAACAAGAATTTCACCCTGATGCTGGATGCTTCATGGTTTTTCAGAACAGTCCTGCCTAAAAAATACCCTGCTGGTAATGTCTCCTGTGCACATCCCCTGTGACGGGGCTTTGCCACAGTGTGGTATTGTATGGTCCTGGGAAGGTGTGCCGATGACACGGGCTTTGGACACACAGTAGACTCAGAGAATGAGCGAGTTACACGGTTCCAGATATGTTTTACAAAGTGCAGAGAAATGCGTGCACACACAGCACATGGCAAACACACATCTACGTGCAATTGTGCACGGTGACCCCCTTAAAAGGGGGCTGTGGAAGCAACTCCAGCACTCTGCTCTTCACGCAGAGGCTGTTCGCAAATACTCGATGGTGCAATGACAGCAATGACAGCATTCTACTGTGTGGACCAGCCGGAACGTGGAGACAGACAGAATGCCGTCGGCCTGTGGTCATCGTGTCAGTAGTAGAGACTCGTCACAAAGAGGCTGGCAGATCCAGGGTTCCCTGGGGTCATGTAGCCAGTCAGCACTTCCACGCTGAGTATTGTTCCTGCCCCTCGTACTGTTTGCAGTAGGCTTTTTCCGAGGCTCCCGCGTGTCCTTAGCTGGTGACCCATTTCCGAGGCTCCCGCGTGTCCTTAGCTGGTGAAAGCCTCAGAAGAGATGGGAACTTCCACCAGCTCACTAGGAGCTCGAGAAGGTGCTAGAAACAGGTCTAGTGTTGATGTGCTTGTGTAGGAGGACACCTTGGAGGATGGTAGAGAGGACTCCGATTTCTCTTCTCTCCTTTCTCATAGAGGTGGGAATAATGGCTCTTAAGTTCAAGGTCAGAGCCAGCCTGGACCACAATAGGGACTGATGCAGAGGGTGAAGACATGTTCGCGAAATGAGAAGGTTAAGGACCAGTGGTTGGGAGATAAGCTTTGTGAAGGTCACGGTGATGGACTTGCGGTATAGAAAGACATGTTGGCAGCCGCCTTGTCACTGACTGGTTTGCAAGAGTATAGCTACTCAGCTAAAGAGAATCCATCCATTTACAGCTTTGAAAAAGGAGGGGTGACTTGAGTCAGACGCTGAGAAGCATCTTTGGAACCAGCTCTCATATCTATGTTAGGAAGTGGAGAAGGGGGTCTCCATAATCCTCTGCAGGTGAATGGACTACAGCATTGCAGGAAGCACTCCTTCAGTTCCCCAGGGCCTTTCCCGCTTCTGACTCCGATGCTGCACCTCCCGCTCTGAACACGGGGAGCACACCTCTTGGAGGACTCAGCCCACCTTCACTCGTTCAGGGCCGATAGGGTTTTCCGAACACAGACACAGAACCACGGGGCCAAGAAGCAAACCACAGCAGCAGTGAATCTGGGATTGCAACTCATTGTCTGGCCTCCGTCTCCCGCAGCATGACAGCCGGGAGCAAGTGAGTGAGAAACCTGGGCTCCCCGCATGAATATTCCAGAAGCTTATGTCACTTGGCAAAGTGATACCCTTAGTGTGCTTCTCACGGCTGCTATTTCTCTTGGTCGTCATTATCAGAGATCCAGGACACCTGGATATGGTTACATGTCCCAGAATTCTCTCCAGTGTCCACTTTGCAATTTAAAGATACAGATATAGTAAATGTATTATGAATACCTGTGAGCTCTTAGTGTAACTAAAGGAGATCAAGCTGCTGTGGTTTAAAATTTTATTACATAATCTACCCTTGGCCTACTCCTTAAAGTGTCAAGGTCCTTATGATTTGGGACTAAGAGATAAAACATTAGGCTAGTCACATAAAGGTTTGAGATAACATGGTGCCTATATTAGGATAAAATCGACCCACTAGGTCAAAATTCTTTCCCTTTAAACCAGGCTGACTTGGTTGAGACATTGCACCGCACACCATACACACGTGTGCTCACACCCACATGCGACCACACCCAGGCTACAATTCTGCGCAATTTTCCACCTGTTCTGGTAACAGCGTGCTCATTCCTGCTTTCACCTGGAGCTTCCAGAAGCCCGCAACCAGAGCACCTACTTGAGGGGGAGATGTCTCCCCGCCCCCTTCTGGAGAAACAGTAAGCGTGTCACGTGAAACCTTGATAGTTAGACGTTTTCCCTCGTCCTTGGCAAAGCTCTAAGGATCCCAGATTTGTGGGTTGTCGGCCTGGACCGTCGGGAGGTAGCTCGAGATGACTGTGTTCATCCTCTCAGACTTTCCCTGTCGCTCCCGACCACCCAGGTCTGTATCAGGAGCAGTGAGTGCTCATTTACGTGGGATTCTATGCCCTATTACTCCCATCTTTTCTAAAATGGTTGTGAAAGCTCCTTATTCTGCAAGGTGAAAACATGAATATGGATTCCTTAAGCAGCTTTATGATATCACATACACGGGACAGAATTGTTGAATTCACAAAAGCACGGGATGAAGAGAGAACACCCCATCTGGCATGCCGGAATGAGTGATTCTGGTACGGAAGCCTCGGGCAGAAGACATAACTCAGCTGCCGAAGCGGTGGCCTGCAGCTCTGCCTTCGGAGATTGGCAGGTAACTCAGCCGCCTTCTGGGCTGCTGTGGCCACCAGCACCTGCCAGACCCCCCTTCCGGTTGGGCTGATTGGCTGCTGCCCCTTTTGCCCCCCACGCTGGCCTGGGCTCCAGCCAGACTTTCCCTGTCTTCCTCCACGAGCACATCAGTGTCGGCGCCGTCTGAGCGCCTCTGACAGCGTGTATGTGTGCCGTGGAAGCCTGAAACCATATTGTTGTTCAGCGAGGACAGGCACAAAGGATGCTGGAAGGGACCGCTCGCCAGGCCTTTGGAACTTGCGTCAGGGCTGGTGACCTTCAACGTGGGGCTCAAATGCTGGAAGTCCAAGAGGACTGTCAGAGACATTCTGCTCTCAGGGAAACTCAAAAACGTCTCCCGATCTTTAGGAGCGCGAAGCATAGACGAAGCATCTTTTGTTTTCCTCAGCTCCAGTGACCTGTCAGCCCCGCTCTGAGCACTTGTTTTCTTTTTTTTTAAGATTTTATTTATTTATTTTTTAAAGAGAAAGGGAGGGAGAAAGAGAGAGAGAGAGAAACATCAATGTGCGGTTGCTGGGGGCCATGGCCTGCAACCCAGGCATGTGCCCTGACTGGGAATCGAACCTGCGACACTTTGGTCCGCAGGCCACGCTCAATCCACTGAGCTACGCCAGCCAGGGCTGAGCACTTGTTTTCAAACAAGAAATAGCAGTGGCTGAGGGAGGTGAAATAACACAACAGCACCGACTCATTCCTTTCACATCATAGTTCAAAGACCTTGAAGACCTTAAACCCTGAGAAAGTAGTCTGTAAAATTCAGCACCGATGGGAGTGTTTACATCAATTCCAAGTGTCCCGGCCAGCACTGTTAATGGAAGTGGTTAAGGACTACAGGGCAACAGGACCCAGGTGAAAATTCCTGTGCCTTTGGCCCTCAGCCCTGACTCTTTCTTGCTGCAGTCCAGAAAGGTGCTTAACCATCTGCCTCCCGCAAGAATTCCAGATGTTCTCTGCGAAGGAAAGGAAACAGCGCAGATCCAGGCGACCAATCTGCTGTCCTGCTTCCTCCGAGACCTTAGAGGTCCTTCCTGGTTTTGTCGGTGGCCCGGGGCCTGGAGTTCACGGAGCGTCGTGAACTGAAGAAGCTCGGTCGGGCTCGGGAGGGCTGGCTGAGGTTTCCTTCCCACCTCAGGCAGCAGTAAGACAGGATGTGCCCACTGCTGCATAAATGCGTCTTCCCATAAAAACAATAGAGCACTTACTTATAAGTTAAATAGGCTTTGGGAGAGGGGTCAACCCACCTATGGCTCCATCTGTGACGTGGTTTCCATGGGAAAAAATCATTCTAAATTCTAGAGAACCGTACCTTCAACTACACGTTTAGAGTGCGCACGTTGTGATGACTTCTTGGTGAAGGGGGTGACAATGTATGAACCTCCTGTAGTACGCTCAGCTGCATTAGGAAGGGTATATGAAATGAACCCCACCTTCTACTGTCAAACGCTAATGATTCTTTAAGCCACTTAAAAGGAACAGTCTAACTCTCATCCTTTGAGTCAGGGAATTAATGCGTCAACATGCGTCCCTGACGTTTAAGTCCTGAGGCTGGGTTGGGCCGACGGATCACGCCGATTTTGTGTGCGTGTGCCCGTGCCTTCTCCAGCTCCAGGCTCTGAACGAAGGGTGCAGCCACATCATCTCACGGCACCCTCCCCTTCTGCGAAGAGGTGGCTTTATGTTTATCGCGCGGAAGTCCGCTTTTGCCTAGACCGTGTATGCTCACTGTTCAGAGGAGGGGGGCCAGACGCCTGTGCCAGGAAAGGAGGTGGGCCCCGCCCAGGGCTGTGCCACCAGTAAGGACAGGATGGGGCTGAACGTAGACCCAGCTCTCCGTCCCCATGAGCCACGCTGCTGGAATGGGCACAGCAGTCCTGACACAGGGCTGCTCTGCAGAGACAGAGATGACATCTCACTTTTCTCCAGTGACTGCGGTCTTTGGAAATGGTACCCCCTCCCCACAAATGGAAATGATTACCAATTTTCCTAAAATTGAACCGAGGGGACTGAACTCTGGGATGACAGAATAACGCCATCCTACACTTTGGGTGAACAAGGTCATTTCACTTTTTTGAACCACCTATTGATTCTTCTTCTAACCCTGCCTCCCCTTTGCTTTTCTTGCTCATCATACTCCTGGAGGCTTGATTGGAAATCCTAGTTGTGCGTTCTGCAGGTAAAGCCTGTGTGGATGGGTTGAACGTCTCTTTGAAACGGCCCTTGGTCATTTTTACATATGTGTGCACCTGTCATCGGAGCTGTCTTCTCAAAGTGTCATGCACAGACTCAGTGGCACTGCTGGTTAAAAATCTCTTCACCTATTTTATCCAGATTTCTTACAGTGGCCCAGAACTCTGCACTGTAAATACTTAACAAGTTGTTGCTCAGGCACACTGTCCTTTGAGAACTATTGACTCAATAAAAAGGTGATTTAAGGCAAAAAAAATGCCCCTCACTCCCCTCCAAGACTAACTTAGTGGTTTTACTCCTAAGGACTTCCTCTGTATGGACAGTTTAGCAGGTCCTTCTCACAGGTACATTTCTTTGCCTCCACCGTTCATTACTTCCCAGAGTTCCTCTTTCAAACTTCCATGCAAAGACTGATCAATGAACTTGCACATGAAAGACAAACTTAAACTCTTCTCATCTCTTTTCATCTCCTCCACAGCAAATGCCCTTTCATCTTCTCAGACGTTCCAAAATGTGGCACAAAAAAAAAAAGAAGAAGAAGAGATAGCTCTTCAACAGATGCAATTCTTGCTAGGTCTCTAGGTAACATTTTAACCTGTGTAATGTTCACGGCACAGCATCTTAAGTAATATTCCAGGAAATACGCTGCTGCTTGTTAAAAAGGATAGGACCCCAGAGATGTGTTTAAATATGCCTGTAAAGTGAGAGGTGCCAAGAGAAAGATAATATGGCTGATTATAGTTATTTACCTTACATTTTCATTCGCTTTTAACTGGGTGTAATTTAGGGGCATGAAATCTCTTATTGGAAGTGTATTTGCATTAAACAGCTCTAAGCAACCATGAAAGTGCAGAAACTGAAAAATTGACAGACTGGGCTCCTAGAATCCCAAAGTAGCATTTTTGTAATAGGCAGACAAACAAATCGAATAAACATGTTTTGCTTCAGCGATTTAAAGAATATGGTCTTTGGAGTAATTTGTCTTTTTTTAACTATCATTCCTAACCTTTCCATCGCCTATCTCTGCTCCGCAGCTCCCCCGAACAGTCTGTGGCAATTTCTCAGCCAGCTGCCGGTGTGCTCCTAGTGCTGGCTGCTTTGTTTCTGCAGCCCCGAGCTATCGCATCCACCTATAAAGGGGATTACCTGAGTCCCGTTGTTTCCCACGTTTGCATTCAGCACAGGGTTTGTTTTTCGTTTTTGTTTTCTCAAGCTGCTCCATTGTATGCAAAGGAGGCTCAGAAAATGGCAGAGCCGTGGAACAACAGCAGGCAGGCCAGGAGTCGGAAGATGCTCCCGGCTGCGGGGAGGAACCCCCCTGTCTTCCCAATGAATAGCAACCAACACAGGCATCAATCTGGTGGGATTTTAGCTTGATTTTTTTTTCAGGGATGCATACAGGTTCGCAGAGATGTTCTTTGGAAGGGAGTGTGTGTTCATTTCATTAGTCTTGGCATGATGTTAAAAAAAATTCGATGTGTGCTCTTACTCTTGGGAGATGAGGAGGGACAGCAAAGTCAGTATTTGGACTTGGTAGAAGGGCGAGTAAAAGGCAAAGCGTCAATGTCCATGTAGGGTTTTGAATCTCTAGTTAAGAAGAAAAAGCAAGGGAGGCCCTGGCTGACGTAGTTCAGTGAATTGAGCTCGGGCTGCGAACCAAAGCATCGTAGGTTCAATTCCCAGTCAGGGCACATGCCTGGGTTGCAGGCCACAGCCCCCAGCAACCACACACTGATGTTTCTCTCTCTCTCTCTCTCTCTCTCTCTCTCTCTCTCTCTCTCTCCCCCCTCCCTTCCTTCTCTAAAAATAAATAAATAAAATCTTTAAAAAAAAAGGAAAGAGAAAGCAAGGGAGCTCCCCATTCATGGTCTTTATAGCGTGTTCTGATTTCCACTCGGAAACACTGGCAGACACTAACTTTCCTGTATTAGGAGGGGATACTGCCCCTTGTCAAATTATTCAGCAGAAAGAAGAAAAGAGGGAGAAAAGAAAAGGCGTGAGGCAGGCACTCTTGTAGTCCCCCCTTTTCCTGTTCTTGAACCCCTCTTCCTCATTCCCCCACCACATTATGTTTTAACTCAAGTTGGCCTGGCCGCAGTGAGTGTGTGAGCTTTGAGTGACATACCCACCATTGGGGGGCGGGGGGCGCAGAGTCAGGAATAAGATTTTCTGACTTGAGAAGTCCCTTTACTTGATTTGGAATTTGCTAAGGTGGAAGAACATTTGTAACCTCCAGAGGAAAATTTTATCTCCCAATCAGAGCCAAGCAAGAAATTCTGTAAGAGAGACTTACTCTGTTTAAACAGACTTCCCTGTTTTCCCATTGTCCCAATGAAATGACAAAGATTTTCACTCCTAAAATGGGCCACCTCATTTTTGATTCCTCTCTGCATTGTCACGGACCTTCCATCAGAAGATTCCCAGAGATCAGAGGGTCTTAATTAATAGGTTTGTTGGTCTTGTCTTAGATAGATGTCTGTTACATTTTTGAAAAATGAGGAACAAGCAAAAATATTTTCCAAGTAATTTCCCTCACGCTCAAAAGATAGGAGAGTCTTCTTTCCTGTCAATAGAATTTTTTAATATTCCACTTGCAAAAAAAAGAACTGTTTACTTCCCACGGAAAAGTGACATTTTTTAATCAACCAAAAGAAGCATGAACACCTATGGAAAGAAGGATAAAGAAAAAGCATACTCCTGGTATGGTGCATGTATTTATACGCACTAGTTTTTATGAGTTGTCTGATTAATTGAAAGAAATGAGTACCGGGAGTTATGCTATAAATACACAAATCAGAGCCGTGTCCCAGCTTTGCAAAGACATATACTTTAGGAAGTTTTTTAATTAATTAATGGAGTTTTCGGGGGGTGGTCAGGATAAAAACGGACTAAAAATAAACCACTGTGTACTCCTTCATTAAGCTGCTGCTTGGAGTGGTCTTCCCATTGATTCGTCTCAGGGCCAATGCTGGTTCATTCCTCATTTCACTGCTAATTAACATCAGCGCTGCTGCTGGCCACTCCACCAGGTTCTCTGGGCACATGTGCTGGTTTGGCAAGTAACAGCTCCTTCCTCCCCCCTCCCTTCCCCCTCCCTCCCCCCTCCCTTCCCCCTCCCTCCCCCCTCCCTTCCCCCTCCCTCCCCCCTCCCTTCCCCCTCCCTCCCTCCCTTCCTTGCCTCACTGCCTCCTCCCCCAGTCCCTTGTCTTTTCCTCCACCTAAAAATAACATTTTCAGCTAGGAGGAAAGGGGAGGGTAGCCCATCACATTAAAGCCTGCGAGTTTCTCTGCAAAGACGGCAAACTTAATAAAGAGATTATACGCAAGCAAGAGAAATAAGCATAGCACTGGACCCCAGTGTTGGATTGAGGGGCTGTGGAAATAGAACCGGTTCTCTCAGGCTGCCTGGCTCACTTTACATTGGCCTCCTTGATTCAGGCTTTTTGCAAGTATTTACAGGACAAATGGCCTGAGTCAGGGAGTTAGGAGCACAAGCCCTTAAAAGAGGAACTGACCACCAGCTTTGCAGCATCTATCTTTAGAACGGTATACCCGTGGTTCCTGAGCCTGTGAAATGGAATTCGCTGCTGGGTCAGAGCTTCCTGATTGGAGCGTAGTTGCAGCTTCTGGAGGATGACGCACAGTCGAGCGAACATGGTTATAATCGGAGCAGACACTCCGTTTGGCAACTCCGGATCAGGGATGGGCAAACCCGTGGTATGAACGTGATGAAAAGCACTCGCTTCGTTCTCGGTCAGGAGGTCAACATTTCCAGAAACTCCAGCCAACGTGCATTTTGGAAAAGCTTTTCCAGAATCACGGGCTGATGTGTTGTTTTGACTCAATTCCAAATTGTGGCATTGCTTCTCATTAAATCAAACTTTATATTGTATCTAGACAGTAATTTCAAATTAGTTTTGATTCTGCAGTTTGATGCATTGTATTTCCGAAGCAGTCACAATGCAGACTTTTTTTGGGGGTCAGGGAGGGTGTCTGCCTTTTAGGGGTGCTCAGTAGACAGACAAACTTTACATTTCTCATGTTTTGCAGCATACTCACTTTCTTGCCAACATCGTCTTTCTGGAAGGCATTTTATTATGGATTGCTTGCCTGTTTGTTTACATCTTACCATCTGTATAAGACTGTGGAAAGAACTATGCCCTGGTCACGTTTATAATGAAATAAAACTATAGTGGTGGCTTTTTAGTTGCCAAATGCTGTGCTTAGGACAAATGATGCGCTCAGCTGAATGAACGAAGGATCTGAATGTGTCTCTAATTCCTTCACGATGGATCTCGAAAGCTCACTTTACCCCTGTCTTTAAAGTGCATGTGCGTTCCCATGTGTGTGACAGGGCCCTGGGGCTCCCTCGCGGTGCTGTGGAGCTGCAGTCAGCTCCGAGGGAGAGCAGTCGGGGTGACGACTACTGGCTGAAGCATGAGGAAGGCATAGGGAATTTTTGCTGAGCCTCCAAGGATGGTTTAGATTTTGGGTAGATTATAAGCTTCCTGAACTCAAGAACTGCGTCTGCTGGTCTGCCCATATATTCCCCTCATTGGCGATGTCGCCTAACAAATCGTTTGCTCAATACAGGCTGTCGGAGCAAGCACAGTGGCTGGAAGGGAGCATGCTCATCAACAGGGTCTGGGGGGTGGACATATTTTTATAAGAAACAGCAAATAGTTTGAGTATGGCATTGATTAAAAAAAAACAACAACAGAAAGTTCAGCAGGGTAGTTTGGGACCAGACTGGGGGACTTGATTCTTGTATGCAGACCCTGTACATGGTTAACGAGGGACGACTGTGGGGGCAATTACCTTAAAACAAGGTCGGCTTGGCCATCACATAATAAGAACACAAAGAATTGGCTTTTATTCCTTTTCTAGAGCTACCGTGTGGGCCGGGCAGTGGAGAGGACAACTTAGTAATTCAGTTGTGTCCGCTGAAATTGCTGGAATAGCCAAAAGCTCTTCAAGTAACGTCAGCTTCCTCTGCTCCGTCCTTCTGTGGCATTTAGTTTCTCCCTCCCTCTCTCTCTCTCTCCCTCTCTCTCTCTGCCTCTCTCCCTCCCTCTCTCCCTCCCTCTCTCTCTCTCCTTTTGTCTCTCATGCCATTGGTATAAGTCGATTCAGAGAGAATCTAACAGACTCAGTTTGCACAACCCCAGGCCCTCCAACCCCCCATCATCCACTTCAGCTTCCGTAAAGAGGACAGAAGAGATTGAAACAGTCCCTCCAAGCTTTAGCTACCACAGCAAAATGACCCACGATTTTATGTTTGTCAGGTGGAGCTGGCGTCCTTTCCCTGTTGGAGGTGTAAGCCCCTCCAGGGAGCCTTCAGGAGAGAGCGAGGGTTCTGCCGAAATCCAGAGCCTTGGGGGCTGCCCATGGGGGCGAGGGGCCCCTGGGTGGGCACAGCTGGTGGGATCCCGGTGTCTGACAGAGCGTCGTCGGAAAGCCTGAGTTTGAATTGGTGTTCTGGTTATCTGAATGCCGAAAGAGGCACCCTAGGTGTTCTTCAGGAAAGGCTATTTTCTTTCGTAAGTTGTATCACTTCAATGGTCAGTGCCTGCGCACAAGGAATCCACTGAACCTAAAAGTGGGCCTGGCACTGAGGACACACCCCCGAGACCTCCTGTTTTCTCTCGAATCTGCCATTCTCTTTGCCTCCTAGAAACAGGGGTCTCGGTGAGTAAAATGTAGCAGTCAGAGATGGGAAGTTTATGGAGAATTTGTCTCTTAATACACCACTTTTTTTTGCTGTCTCCCTGGTAGGTGGTTCCCCAGAATACACATGAATGAGGTACCTGTTCAGTACCTGGTGCCTCGCCGGGGGCAGCCACGCAGGACCGAGGCAGGGTCAGGAGTGGACCACCCGTTATAGATGTGCGCGTGCAAGTGCGTGTGTGTGCTCACAAATGCACATGCGCGTGAAGGAAAGGATTTCCTTACTGAGGCTCTTAAGGAAAATACGTTTCATTAGTTGCGCCTCAAGAAGAGGTTCAGCAGTAACACTGACTGTGATAAGCCTCACCATTTTACTAAAATCCATTACTTCTTGGGCTATTAAGTGATGAAAAGGATTAAGGAAGTAAAAAAAATCTAATAAAGATGATAACAGTGCAGCGTTTTATGAAATTTGCATGTGAATTTCTAACATCAGACTGCGGCGGCCGACAGCGGTCTCGGGCAGAAGGGGAAGACCGTGCGTGAGTATGTACAGGCATAAAAAATGCAGCAGCAGGCTTTCCAGCCAGGAACCCTTTTTTTCCATATGGGCATCCATATGTTTTATCTTGAAATCCATATTTTTGGCCTTGATACCCATATGTTAGCTTTTTGCCCAAATGAGATTGTGTAATCATTCTTTATTATTTCTTCTTTCCTAGAAATTATTACCCTAAAGTTTGGACGGGAGGCGGGGAGGGGAGCAAATGGAGTGTTTTACAGACTAGGGGAACAGGCATGGAAAAGAAGCAGTGTGTGCATGTGTCTATATCTTCAGTTTTAAATACTATTTGGCCAAGTTGACGCCCGCATAGGTGAGGTTTTCATACCACAGGCCGCCTGTCTCCAGTTGGTGCTTTATGTGTCCAGCTGGGGGGGAAAGAGCACTGTCAGAGTCGGGCCGAGAGGGACGGATGTGGCTGGGTAGTACGCTGCTCTGTACATGGGGGTCGCTCAGTAAACATTCACTGCAAAGCCCTCATCTTATCATTTCTAGCCCAACACGGGCAGCGATAGGGGCACTTCCTTATGACATCATCACTATCCAATGATATTTAAGACTTCCCCTCCAGACCTGGAGAGGAAAGCTGGGATTGTATTTTATTCATTTTTGCCTCCTCAATTCATAGGTTACAGTTGGATTTCAATTAAAAAAACATTTGGATCTATTAATCTATAAATGCCCCTTCACAAGGGTAAGATGATAGAGGCTTTTATAACCCCCCAAGTCAGCAAGTTCTCAAGAAACTAAACTTGCTTTATCTCAAGAATATGTACAGATGACATTAATTTTATTCCCTCTGCATGCTAGGCTATCTCCATACTAGAGTTCATCTAATATCTCAACTCTCATCTGAAATAAATGGAAAGAGACCGCCTTTTTATTTTCATCCTTTTTCCACTTCTATACACAATAAAATAATTATTAGTCCTAACTGACCTCATATAAATTCACCTAGCATTAACTCTGCATCTGTTCATTGCTTTCTCAAGAAAGCCAAGCCAGGGCCGTGTGAAACGTCCCGTTCAATAAGACATACTGTTGGGAAAGAGAACAAAACACAGAAACAAAACTGTGAATACCTGCTTCTGAGCCAAGGCCAAGAGTGCCCTCTTCTTTCCGTGACAGCGCCGTGTCTGCCTTCTAGAAATTTAGGGGACGGCATAGGGTGGTGCACAGTGCATCTGCAAAAGAGGCCAGAGAGCAGAAATTCCTTTCAGCAAGAATTTTATTGTGTTTTATTTCATTCTGTGGGGCGGGGGCGATTTCTTTGGTCAGCCACTTTCTATCCTCCTGGTCCCGGTGGCCCAGCAAGGTCAGAAAGGCCCCCCCACCGTGGTCTGTCAGCCTCAGGACCTTTGATTGACAGACTGCTGAATCGCTCTTCTCTGCCAAGGCTGTGGCAGTGTGCCTAGCGTGTGCAAAAACCCTCCACGCGGACTGTGTCTTGGGCGTTTGGGCTTGAAATGTGTGCTTCAGCAACCTTCGTAGAAGCGTCCAGTCAGAGCCTGTGTCAGGGCCACCTCGGCTGGATAGCTCTCGGTGCGGAAAGTCAGCGTTTTGACCCCCCTCCCGCCAAACTGGAAGGCGTCAGCAGTCTTTCACTCGCGTTCCGAGGCAAACGTGCTGAGAGCACTGGAAGGACTCAGGGCGTGCGTTCAGGGGATGCGCAAAGAAGAAGGAAAGCTCACTCCTCTGGCTTCCAGGGGCTGGCAACGCCGAAGTTCCGTCTTTGGCCTGCTCCCCTCCTTCTGAGGACTGGGAGGCAAGTATGGGCTTATTTTAAGCTTCCTCCGACAGTGTCTCCTCCCTCGACTCTTCTGTTCTCTGCCGCATGACCTCACTGCCTTAGGGCCGCTCTCTCCCTCTGATGGCATCCAGTTTCTTCCCCGTTCACGGGCCGGATCATCTGTCCCACCCACGCCGAATGACGGTGAGCCCTCCCCCCGGGCGGCAGCGCCTTCCCGTCCTGCCTATTGATCTCGGGGCGCTATTCCTGGATCTCCATTCACGCGCTCACTTGCTGTTTGGGTTACTGGCTGTTCCGTGGAGAGACAAGAGTCAGTGGGGGCTAGGGACTAAAAAAGAATGTTTCTTTGATTCCCTGGGAGCACATTTTGAGGTTGGCACTGATGAGAGTCTGTCTTCACCTCATGCGCCTGTAAATAAAGTAGGGAAAGGCAAAATATGGTAAATTTCTCTGGCTGGGCAGGCTGAAGAGAAAGAGCACTTAGAAGACAAATGTAATAATGTAGTCATTCCATTGAAGCTTTTTCTTATAGAGCTAAGTGTGAAATTAGTGAATAGATACGGTGAAAGCAAGGCACAAATCACCAAAGAAATGTAGTGGCTTGTTTCTAGATGGAAAGCCCTATGTCTAAGGAACACCAGAACGTATCCCTTTGAAGAGACATAGTTTCTACGATTTGGAGTCAATAGATTTTATGATGTTGTAGGAAAGAGGAAATAAGGAAAGGGAAGCCCAGAATCGGGTTAAACTTCCTTCAGCTGTCCTAATGAATTGTGCCCACGAGGGAAAAAAACACCACCTAAATGAGAAGGGAGCGCCTGTCTTAATAAGAGCCACGGTGGCGAGGCCTCTTTGAAATAGAAGTAAAATAAGGGAAAAATTGCATCGTCGCAGGGCTCATTGGATGAAAGAGCCTCGGTAAATTGTGATTGCACAGTTAATAAACCCTCGAGCTTTTTTTGGAAGACAAAATTAGTTGTTCAGTGGTAAAGAAAAATCAATTACACATCGTATTGTCTTCTTTAACCCATCAGGCCAAGAACCCACCCTGATAACGAATTCTCGAAGTGAGGAGAATCTCCGTGCATCTAAGATTCTGAAAACTGACATCTCTAAAGGGGGAGAAAATTCCTTCCCGTGGTGTCGAATGGGTGTTTCCTATTCTTTTCACATAAGCGATCTGCGGAGGGGTGTGGACCCGCTCAGGCTATTTTTAACACAGTCCAATGAGAAGGAGTATCTTCTGGTGTGTTCAGTGGGGGGAACATGGCTGTTTGGAGGAAAGGGTCAGTGTGCCTGCATGTGACAGAAAATTGAAAAACACTCGTGAATAGGTCAGTTAGGTTAGCACGTAGAAAAGGGCAGGTTCCATAAACAGAGCCACAGTATATATTTTTAAGTATATTAATAAAAAACCATGATCACTCTTGTGAAACTATTCTAAGTACATGTGAGGGGGTACACGAAATACCATCTTTTTATAAAAGTGATGTCATACTTAAAGATCTAAGTCAGACCTGTAGTGGGACAGTAAGTATTGGAATTAAAAGTGCTTGTGTTCTGATAGCTCGAGTTGCAAGTCAGTTCCTTGAAACTTAGGACATATTTTTCCGTAGTAAACGTGGAATGCGTGGCAGTTGTCCTACTTTGGGAAATCCGGCTGGACTATAGGCAGCTGAGACACTAGACGTTTGAAACTTTGAGTTAAGTTGGCCAGAGTGGCCCTGCAGGGAGACCTGGGCTTTGGAGTCATCTGC
Source organism: Phyllostomus hastatus (assembly GCF_019186645.2). Classification (NCBI taxonomy): domain Eukaryota; kingdom Metazoa; phylum Chordata; class Mammalia; order Chiroptera; family Phyllostomidae; genus Phyllostomus; species Phyllostomus hastatus. The sequence goes on from NW_025333607.1 coordinate 17,055,729, forward strand.
AGTCAAGTTCAGGTCTCTCTGCCAATGCGTTTGACTTAGGACAAGTTATGTTGCTGCCTGGACCCTCTGTTTCCTAATCTGAAAAAAATGGGGACAATCATACCTTCCTAAAGGGTGGTAGGTAAAAGCCCAAGGAATGAACGTGGTTATTATATTTTTAGATTCTGGCAATCTAAGAATTAAGAAAATGAAATAATAAAACACTACTTTTTTAATTCAATAATAGTTTTTAGCTATTGAATGGATTCTTGAGGGACTACAGGTTTGCAGGAGGATAAGAAAGCTTTCAAAGTCCTTTGACCACAAAAGTATTCTTACGTCGACCAGCCAAACAGACTGGGAGACATGGAATTGTTTCGCTCTGACCAGCGTCGAGCAAGGAGGGACAGCTCCCAGGGGACAGTAGGGACGGGACAGTGAATTGTCTCAAGTGACAATGTAAAATGGAGTGGCTGACGCTCAGCTAGGCTGGAGTTGGGGCAGGGAAAAGGATCCTACTGTGTTCCGCTGGTCGCTCCCACCTGAGGGACCCTCACACTCAGATATTCCAAGTCCAGTGTGTGAATTCGAAACTGAAAGGGAGTTAGAAAACATGGACACTGTCTTCGGAAACCAAGACTGTTAATGAACAGGTCAGACCAAACAGAGGAAAAGGAGGTAGGCGACGGGACAAGTCGGTTCTCGACTAGAGTTTCTAGGAAAGGATTGACATGGGAAGGGGCCTGCGTGAGGCCGTGAAGGATGAGTAGTAATTGGATGGGTGGAAAGAAACAGGACTGGGAAACAGCGTAGCTTGTTTTATCAGAGGAAGAGAAGAACTGGGCGAAGGCCGATTTATCGGGGGAAAGGTGGTATTCACCTTTCAGGGGCCGTGAAGAGCCAGCTGCTATACACGTAGACCAGGGAAATAAATTGATTAAAACGAAGATGAAGGTACCAGGAGCTGGTCCAATGCCTTGAATACGGTAGGCTCTTAATAAATGGTTTATGAATTGAAATGTTGCTTTTTATTCTCGCATCATGTTTATAACAAAGAGTGAATTTGGTTTTGTGCGTTTCTGTACATGACATTTGCCGTGCTAGGTAAGTCCTCTTTGCAAAGATACCTGTCACCGAGCATCCTGGATTCTTACTGTCTGTCCGTAAACCAACCGATGTATGTTTCCGTCTAAACCCAAACTGACAAACCTAGTTTCCCCATAGCAGAGCATTAAGTGACTTGCCTATGGGATTCTAGAATATTCCTCACCAGCCAAATGGGGACCCAAGGAAAGGTAAAACTTGAGGAGAGCCTAGTCAACAAGATGAGAAGTTTAGTAATGCTGATTTATAAAGACACTGTAACTTTTAAACGCGTACTTTCAACCTGAAGGACCGCAGTGGGGGTTTAAAATACGACTGTTTAATTTTTAAAAATTACATAAATTAAGTGAACGGCCCATTAGCAGGATGCCATCAGGATCACATGGCCGATTTAGATCAAGTTATATTATCTCGGCTGCCGGATTTGAATGAGAATTAAGAAATTACTATTCCGAAGTGGTGTTGGATGCGGATCCTCATTTGCAGCGAAATTCTTCATGGTAACGGCCTGGAACTGACGGCTCGGACCGGCGTCCCCCGTCCTCGTGCTGCCATCACTGGGGGGGGGGGGGTTCGTTGGAGAGAAACAGCTCATTGACTGTCCTCCCTGCCTTCGTGAAGGCTCATCCTGCAGGGACCTCACGTCGGAGCTAAGACATGGCCGATTGCAAGGAGCCCAAGACGACGGGCACTTTGCTTCTCCTTTGCGTCCACTTTGCTGGGCCACACCCAAGCTCCGTGCTTGAGTTTGAAGGGAAGCCAGGGACTCCCCCTCTCTCCGGGCACTGCTGACCCCGTTCTGTGACCTGCGTATCTGGACTTTTTATTTACACGGTAATTGTACAGTAATCCATATTCTGCCTCTTGGACTGTTCCACAGCTGACAGAGTGTGAAAATGATTCCATTTCTTCGTCTTAGAAATTAAAGATGACACAAATCTACTCTTAATTTTACCAATGCCATTTTTAATGCTACTTTTCAAAGCTCCATGATTTTACTTCTGCTTTATTTTTGTGTATGTTAAGGCATTTTCTACTCCTTCCCATTTCCTGTACCGTTGATAAGTTAATTATTTCAAGGCACTCGTGAAATTCTAACTTCTGCTGGACTCATCCCTCACTGCCCTGGTACATAAAGCTTTCTGTTGGACACGTTAGTTCTAATAATGCCTTGTCCTTGGCTCTTTCCATTTCATTAGTCTTATTGGGACAAAAATCTATATTTTCCTTATTTATTTCAGCATCTATCACACTGCTGAAACCATTCTAGGGAGCAGGCACTGCTTGGTGGTCCTTACATCACTAATTTATTCCGCAAGCTTTCACGGGGTACCTTCCTAGAAAGGCACGGTGCCAGCCACTGGGAAGCCTTAGTCCCTTCCAATAGGGAGCCCATGCCTCATTGAGGAGCAGCCTGGTCAGCCAGCCCAGAGTGGACGCTCTGAGAGCCAGTACAGCTTGCATTCTGAGTCTAATCCTGGACGTAGTCTAAGGAGGCGACCAGGTCATAGCCCAGAGTCCTGACCATGCAGCCATCACCCGGGTAACCTTGGGAAAGACACCGAAACCCTTTGAATCCCAGTTACCCGCCTATACACAGTGACTGTCATCAGAACGCCCACCCGCCTCTCCTGGGAAGACGACTGTGAGGGCTGATGGATGCTTATGTCACCCTCTAAAACACCGTACAGAATTTTATGCAGAGGGCAAATCCAAGACTTTTTTTTCAGGATTAAAAAAAAATTCCGGTGCTGCAAACTCACCTGCACAGTCTTGGAATTCTGTACTTGGAAAACAAGTGCTAATGTATGGGGCTATATAAGTCACAAATGGTTCGCAGTACATCTCTCCTATTAGATTTATGCAATAAGTCCCCATTCCCCTTAAAACGTTTGTTTGAATGTGTCCATAACATTTTATGCCTCTTTCACGTGTTCGTAGTGCACCTCTGGCTTCCTGAACAGCCATTGTAATTAGAGTCAGATACTCCTCTTGACCTGTAAGGCAAAACCAATCCCTACTTTATCTCACAGAGCGGGAGGGGTGGTGGAAGGATATGTGGTAATGATGGGAACTCGAGATAAACAGGGGTGATTTGGGGGGGTCTTGATTTTTTTTATACCTCTGATGTGGTTACCACCCTCTCTCTCCCTTCCAACCCTCAGCTCCCCTCCTCCTTCCCCTTAAATTCTGTGCAATATTAGAAGAGGAGCAGGGACATTGTGTGGTGGCTGGTGAGGCACAGGAAATGTGGTTTGCATCTGTCATTATCTTTCAGAAACGACTTTCTGGTGCTAGTGATACTTATGGACTACAGTTAATTTCTTCAAGTGAGGAAACTATTTAACAAGCTACCAAACTTTGTGTTTGTTTTCAGGGTAATCTCTACCTGCTTTCTACCATCCTTATACGTCTGGAGAATATTGGGGGTTTTTTAGTGGGAAAATATTCATGTGTTGAAAAAATTATTTAGGAAATGATTTGCTCCAAGTAATTTTTACCTAGAATCCCTTTGGTCACACTTGTTCGTGCTCATCATCAGAAGCATTTAATACACATAAAAGTAGAAGCATTTGAACTTTGCTAGTCTAATTTATGCATGTTTTTTCTTTATGTTGTATCTTAGGGATTTTTCCTATGGCTCACTTAGGAATGACCTCAGCTTCAATTGACATATATTTTTTATCTGTAGATTCAATTGTTTTAAGGTAGAAAAAATATATTAAAAGGTAATAATTATCCTAGTGTGTGTTCAGTAATAAAGGATTAGCAACACTTTAATTCCTTGCAAAAGTGTTACATTTTGTCTTTGTTTTTAATACTTTTAATATAAAGAAGAATATATTTGAGAACTCCAATTTTCTCTGGGTGGTGGATTCATACCCTCTGTTCCTTAATAATATACTGTCCCACTGTACCTAGTTTTTTTACTGTCATACAATTATAAGTTAGTGTGATAAATATTTTCTAAACCAAAGACAAGGAGAGAATAAACGGTGTTGGCGTTACAGATGTGCAAAACTGTGCAGGGCTAAAGTTAGGAGCATTTGCCTCGTTAAGGTCAAGTAAAACACTCATAAGTGGGCTAGAAAATTGTGACTGTTGCCCTGACCAATGTGGTTCAATGGGTTGGGCATCATCCTGCAAATTGAAAGGTCACTGGTTCGATTCCTGGTCACAGCACATGCCTGGGTTGTGGTTCCAGTCCCTGGCTGGGGCTTGCGTGATAAACAGCCAACTGATATTTCTTCTATTTCTTTCTCCCTCCATTCCCCTCTCTCTAAAAAATAAATGAATACAATAGTAAAAAAAAAAAGAGAGAGAGAGAGAATTGTGGCTATTTTGGAGGTGCATTTGGAAGCGAATGGAAACTATTAGCAATCTTGAGGTGGCTGTGTGAATGAAGATATCAGGTCTCTTCCCCTTTCTGGGTTTTAGGTTCCTCATGGATAAGATGAATGTTAGATAAAATTATCTCCATGGTTTGTTTTGATGCTAACGTCCCAGCCTTCGGAATATTAACGGCCGCGCCCAAAGTGTTTCAGGTGCATGAGGATCGTGTGTCCTTTCATAAGTAATTTAATGTTATTTACAGTAATTTGTAAGTAACTTCCTCATTAAACCAAAGTAATTCCAGATGAATACATGGTTTCTACAGGACACACATTCGGAACCCACAGACTCCTAAATCACCAAGGCATTTTTCTGGTTTCGATGTGGTGTTAAGTCACATCGGTTTCATCGGTGCCGCCAAAACATTGTCCTAGTTTCAAGGTGATGCAAGTCCCCCTCACTGGGGAACCGGGAGGCGGGGAAGAATTGAGGGAGAGGAAGACGGCTGCTAAATGTTCCTACTTTCCTTGGGATTGAGGCAGTTGCAGGGGGCAGCCGTCGCGTTGTTCAGAATGATTCCGTGGCAGTGCTTGCATTATAGTGTGGTTGTCCCTCCAGGGGTTAGAGAAACAGAAGAGAAACGAAACAGCAAGAGGGACATCCTGTCTTCATTCTGCTGTGTCTGCAGTAATGCAGCACCCCAGCAGCTGCTATCTTTTGTAAATAGCCCTGTTTTATTTTTTCCTGGTGGCCCTTCTCCTCGCCCCCCCGCCCCCGCCCCCACCCTTCCCGTAGAGTATGCCAGCTAGACTTTTTCACCTTATAAAACTGGGACAGGCCAGCAGGGGATGAGAATTTCCATGAACCGTCCTCGGGGAGGATGACGCCAGGAGTCTGAGGTGGTGCGGGGCATCGCAGAGAGAGGGGCGGCGCGGGCCTGAAGCTCTGTCCGTCCGTCCGTCCGTCCTTTCCGAGAGCGAGTTCAGTGCTCCGTGACCATCCACCACAAAGTTGAGCTTGAGTGCAGCCCCGTGTAAACTCTTGAACTCCAAGTTATTTAGAGACCCAGACAGATGGCCAAACAGATTTGCTGGAGAATTACGTAAATGGACTCTATTCCAGCGTCTGTGTGTTCACCTTGCTGCCTTCGGAGCGGAGCTGTCAGGACGCAGGGCAGAGCCGCGGGTGAAAATCCAGCTGCTCCCCACTCCCGTTGGGTCTTTGTCCTCCACGCCCACCTAGAGCTTCTTAAAATCTGTCTTTGTAGTTGTCACTTAATAACTCCTTTATTCAGAAATGTATTTCATGGCCTACTTTATCCCAGGCATGATGCTATGCAATAGAAAATATGAGGATAAATAAGCAAACCCTAAATCGACAAGAATAAAAAAAATCTCTTAGCACTTTATTACACCTTTGTAAAGTTACAACATCCGTATCTTTGTAAAACTGTGGCATAAGTTATACTTTTGTAAAATCCATAATTTTGTAACATAAAAATTTGTTCACTCACTCAGCAACTGATTTTGAATATTTCCAACAGATGAGAGACCAATAGTACAGAAGAAAAGCACAGAGAAACTGAAACTTATGAAAGCTTAATGCTTATTAAAGTTGACATCAAAAAATGAATGGGAAAGGACAGATTATTTTTATGTGGCTGTTTGAGAAGTCCGACTTCATGGGGAAATAGAAAACCGGATCTCTCCCTGAACCTTTTATAAAGATAATCTCTAGAGGTATCACAGAGATAAGTGTGGAAGATAAAACTATAAAAATAATAGAAGAAAGTACAGAAGAATATCTTTGTGACTTACAGATGGGAAAATTATTTTTAAAACCTCAAGAGGTAAATGAAGACAAAAACACTAACTGATTTGTATAAAAATTAAGGATTTGTGCTAAAAACCACAAATAAAATTAATACTCAGTTAATAGAAGAAAGTAATTTCTTAATGTCTAATATGTCTAATATCTAGGCTGTAAGAAGAATTCCTGCAACTGAAGGAGACAAAGGTAGCAATCCCAGTTGAACGGACACGCGGAGGATCAGGGAAGGCGACTTTTAGAAGCGTGAGCCCCAAGAGCAGGCACACGTAGTTGGTGGTGCTCAAACTCATTAGCAGTAAGAGGCACGCAAGTTCCAACAGCATGAGTTAGACAAGCAAAAATCAGAACCTGGAATTGCATAATGTCGAGAATTGGCAAAAAAAAAAAAAACCAAACCCTGAGATTCGGAACTGCGAACACGGTTGGTGGAACTGTGGACTGGTGAAGGGAATGTGGGCATACGGCAGTCAGCACTTTCGATCTTGAAATGCTTCCCCAGGAACTTTGACGCCGTCTGTAAAGACACAGAGGCGAGGGCATTTGTGGCAGTTCTGTGTGTGGTGGCAGGGGGTGGCAGTGTGTGTCCCTGGACGACCGGGTGGAGGAAGCGCAGGCCTGGGTTGTGGGTTCAGTCCTCATTCGGGACGAGTAGGGGAGGCACCTGATCCATGCCTCTCTCTCAAACCTGATGTTTCCTCCTCTCTTCCTCCCTCCCTCCCCTCTCTCTGAAAATAAATACAATCTTTAAAAAAAGAAAAAAAGAGAAATGCCACAAACATTTTAATGCATAGAAATTTGACAACAGAGAGGAAATTGGGCAAATTTCTTGAAAACCGTGAAATTCCAAAACACACCCAAGATCATTTAAATTACCTAAACATTATGAATTCCTTGTGAAATCCTTCTAAAAAAGAAATCTCTAGGCCCAGACAATTTAAGTAGAATTAATGCCAATTCTTGAAAGTCTCCTTTGAAAGATAGAACATGGGACACTCCCCAAGACACTTTATGAGGGTCAGAAGAGTAACAATGACACCCGCACCAGACAAAGACAGAAAAATAAAACAAAACAGACAAAGAAAAAAAACTGCAAACCAATATTCCTCATGGGCATGGAAGCAAATTTCTCAATCAAATATCAGCCAATCAAATCTGTGTCAAGACAGAAAAAGAATAATACGCAGTTACAGAGGAAGGAGAGTTTCTTCTGGGATTGCAAGGCTGGTTGAGAGCTGATGAGTGTAATTCACCGTATTAATAGTCCGAAGAAGAAAAACCACAAGTTTATAACAACTGCAACGGAAGAAAATATTTGCCACAATTTAGTATTGACCAATAATGAAAATTCAACATTGTACCGGAAATCCTAGCCAAGGAATTATATCATGAAATGAACATAAAAGGCTTATAGATTGGAAAAATATATATAAAACTGTCTCTATTGTATGTAGGCAACATGATTGTCTACATAGAAAAATCACAGGAAAATTACAAAAAAAAATCTAGAGATAATAAGTGAATTTAGCAAGTTTGCAAGATACCTCTACAAGACTCTTTATAGCAGTTTTATTCATAATTGTTCCACTTGGGAGACTCTTCAAATGCCCTTCAAGGGTGAATGGATTAACAAACTGTGCTCCATTCGTACAATGGGACACTCCTCAGGATCAAAAGGGAAGAAACCATGGATACACACAATGTGGGTGATACTCCTTGCTGAATGAAAGAAGCCAGTCTCAAAAGGTTATATACTGTATGACGTCATCTATATGACATTCCCCAAAAGACAAAATTACAGAGTTGGAGAAGGGCCAGCCTCTGCCCGGAGGTAGGGGTGGGGCGGTTTGATGACAGAGAGAAAAAAACCCAGGAAGAATTTGGGGTGGTTGGTGGAATTGCTCTGTGTCTTGACTCCTGTGATAATTACGTGAATTTATTCGTGTGTTAAAATTCATGGGCATGTGCGTGAACACAAATGTTGATTTTGCTGTGCTATAATTTATAAAATAAATATAAAGATTTTTATATTGGAAAGAAAAGCATCCGTGCCATCATGGCAATCACGGAGTGAGGTCCAGGTGGGAGGCGGCAAGCAACCAGTGAGCTGGAGCAGAATGGGGATGGATTTCTGAAGCGTGCTGACAGGGGTGCTTAGAGCCATTTCAAAACTACACTTAACGATGATTTGCTTTGGGATTTTTTGTTGTAGCATGGTTGCCTCTAAACCGATAGTGGTTCTTCAAGCTGTTTTTTTACCTTACCTAGTTAGCGATCCTCTATAAAAAATTTGTTCTCCTCTTCATTGACTTAGAAAAATTCCCCTTCAGATGTATGAAAGCAAAATTTGGCCCAGGCCATAAAATTATTGTAAATTTATGATAACGATACTTGAATTGATGTCCCAACTTTGGCTGAGAGTTTAGCTCTGTATGCAAATGAAAGTTTAGAAAAAATACATTTTTTTCTCAATGTTACAATACCGGTTTGACTTCTAAAAGTACTATGGAGGTTTACATCTCAGTTTTGTTTTCAATTTTTAAAATTACAGTTTCCGTTCAATATCACTTTGTATAGCAGAGCCTTTAGTCAATCTTAGAAAAACATCGCTAAAGCAAAAGGAGAGTTGTTTTGAAAAATGATTTGTATAACTTACTCTGTCTGCCTCTCAGTCACTTTCTGGGCCCAGATGCCGTCTTTCCAGGGCATCTGGTGACAGTGCCGTCATTGGACAGGTGACGTCATTCTGTGCCTCAGTTTCCTCGTGTGTACAACGTGAGGGTGACTATTCTGATGTCGTATCTGCATCCATGCGGCCTGCATGTGTGAGCCCAAGACGTAAAGGCCCTTGAAAAAGAACGTCAATATTTACCGTTTTATCCTTTTCTTACTTCAAGCCAAATACATCTTCTCCTCGTTTCACAGTTGGAACCCTGATGAAGAACATGATAGAAACTCATAATCAGGGAAATGTAAAATACATAAAGTTAGAAAAATTGTCTGTGTGGAAGGTAAAAAAAAAAGTAAGACAGATTGCTTTATACCTTCTTTTTAACTTGAAAAACCCACATCAAAGAATAGGAGGAAATTTAATCACTGAGGCCAGAGTCTGAAGACTGTGAAGAAAGCCAGCCATTTGGGCATTCCTCGGTCCCCTGTAGAAGATAAAGATATCGTGAATATATATATATATATATATATATATATATATATATATATTTCTATTACATTTGGGAGCTAGTTAAGTGATTTTAATGTGATTGTCCTAGGAAAGCTTAAAGCGGACCTTCAGTAGAAAGTAATGTGCGTACTTGTTTCCCCCTAAAAATACGTATTTCAGTATTGATAAGGACACATATACTTAAGCAGTGAGAGCATTCTCTAAAACATGTCACTGTGTTGTCACGGTTGCACCACACAGAGTGGGTACACAGACATTTCCTATTTCCTGTTGTGTATAAGCACTTAGACTGTGGCCACTTAATCTGTCCGATAAAGTGTGCGTGTGCGCGTGTATCCACAGCGTGTATGGAGGCCCGTTTAATAAATAGGTTTATTGCTCGGGAGCATGTTTTGCAATATTACTGTTCATAAAGGCGGTCGAGGCACCACCCGCTGCCGTGGAACAGCTTGTTCACAATGTTTGCATTTACCGAGCGAGAACGAATGGAAACAGAACTGCTCTGTGTCCACGGGGATCGGGGCCGCTTCCTTCAAGCCTAGTTTAGAGCTGTGCTTTCTAAAGATAAACTCGAGACTCTGCAAAATGTCATGCCTTCTCTTGGATGATCTTCCTTTCAACATTTCTGTTGGCATTACGGTAAGCTGTAAGACTCTGAACTTTTACAGAGTCCCGAAAAGTGTTATGTTGAGTATGAATGCAGAAGCTGGTAGTAGTGTCTAATGTAGGGACTCAGCACACAGAAGACTCTAGCTCCTGTCCTGTGCTGGTCCAGTGTCCCAACAAGAATGCCAATGTAAGCAACGTAGTGTCACCAATAAAAAAAGAGCAGTATTTTTCTTTCCTGTCAAACATTATCTACTAGTATGGCTAAAAATCTTAAAAATCAAGTGGAATGATCTGTGAGATGATATAGTTCATTCGTGCTGGGATTTTGTATAGTTCCAACTGCGAAGGCTATCGCACCATGTCGCTTTTTAAGTTCCCTCTGACTCTTCTCCCCTTTAATTGTAACATCGAGTGTTCAACGATGAGAACGAGCCAAGGCCAGCCGTCCCACGTGAGCCGTGAGGCCAGGTGGAGAGCGCGGCTCCTTCCCTCTACAGCCGACCGTGGAAATGTGCTTCTGAAACCCTTAAGGTAAGACTTAAGAAAAAAATTGGACAATTGTCAAGGATGGGTGATTTTTAAGGCTTAACTGGCTGAGCAGCGTTCATTTAAAATAACGTACGAGCCTCCATCAGAATGATGGAGCCGCTCAAACGGCGCCTTTGTCCTTCCCTGTCAAGGAAGTTCCGAGGCGCTGGGACTCCGACGGGGTGAAACTTCTTTGGCCACGGCTCTCTCTATTCCATTTCGGTCCTTTTTTTTTCTCTGCATAGCTGTAAAAAACAATCCAATCTTATGGAAGATTGCATTTTTAAGAAACTTTTTGCTCATCTGAGTCCAACTTCCCCTGTTTTTTTCTCATTCATCAAAATGTACGTTGACCAGAGACAGTGTGAGGTTAGAAGGACCCATGTCCTTTGGGCAGCAGGCTTTTCTGTCAGGGGAGAAAAGGTCTTTTTGGGTCCGTTCTGGTGGTGCTGAATTTCATTATGTTTTGGGGGGCGTGGCCCCCCGCTGTCAGCCTCACAGGTCCCGTGTCCCAGGCCAGCTGATTTGCTGGGCTGGGCGCCTTCAGTGCCATCCGGAGGCCTGGAAAACATTGGCTGACCTGCCCAGAGAATCCAAGGTGTTCTTCCAACACTCTGGGCCTCCGGCAGGGTCTCCTGGAGTGGGCAGGTGCTCCCTGACCTTCCTGGTCATGTCAGCCCCGTTACTCTGCTCTGACCACCAACCCCATAAAGGGGGGGGGGCAGACCAGAGTCGCTGAGAGATGTGCCTCCGTGTCCCCTCCTCTCGGCCCGTCCTTCCTTCTGGTCAAAATGAACACTCACAGGGAAGAATTTTTCCCTGCGCCGTTTTTATTCATTTGGTTCCTTTAACCCCCGTTTTGGGCTGTGGTAGCAGGAGTCTAGAATTATGAGGAAGTGCAATCTAGGTCCTTAAATGGAACCTGGATTCATGTGCAGACATTTTTAAACGGCTTTCCTAGATGTGTTAGCTGAGTTCCAAAACAGTGCTGACCTCCTCATAGGTCATCCTGTTAACAGGTCTTGGCTTGACTTGCTTTTTACTGACTTGTTGATTTAAGGACCACCTGCCTCTTAGGAAACTGTGATCAAAAGCTATAAAAGCAGCCCGTAAATATGTCAAATGCATGAGTTGCAGTTGGGAAGTTTGAGATGCCCAGTGATCCAGTCGGCGGTAAAGACAGGTGCTTCTTGACATTCCTGTCCTCGGGGATGTTGTGAGCCCCGCCCCCCCCGCCCCCGCCCCCACCAGTGGTTTGTCTGTGCCCGTGTGCTTGCATGTGTCACATATACCTACAATAACATCCCACCTTCTTCTTCTCCGAGTTTATAATTTTGTTACCCAATCTTCCTCCATCGGGACCCCTCACACTCAGACAGGCTCAGGGAAGCCAGAATATCCCAAATGCTACTTCATTAAATTAAAGAGAAATGCATGAGTCCTTAAATAAGTAGAAAGAAATGGGATGAGTGTGATAACATGATTTAGAAGGAAACACTCAAGAGTAGGCCCCTGGCAGTTTGAATGGAGGCCCACAGTAGAGACCGGGGGAGGCAAAGCCTTGCCTACGTGGAAGGGTGGGTGTTGAGTGTGCAAAAGAAAGTTCTTCAGAGAGCTGGTGTCGAAGCCCAGATTTCATTAGAATGTGTCAGATGAGAGTGAGCAGGTAGAAGAAAAGCTGTCACATGGAAGGATATGCAGGGGCCAGAGCCCACGACCGAGACAGGAGGATGAAATTTTTAAACTGTTAACCTACAAGAGTAACTATTTCCCCAAACAGATGCAAGAGAAGACTTCCTGAAATATGACAGAAAGTGGGACTGAGGGATTTGACTAGTTGGGCTCCGCCCTAGCCTGGTTCTCAATGTACTCATGGGTCTGAGGTTTAATTGCTCTCGGAAAGGATGGGGACTATCAGCCAATCCAATTTGTGTAAGATGTTCCTGAAAGGCCTGGGATTTTCTGTAAGAACGTAGAAAAATTGTAGGGAAAACAAAATCTTAGGATAAAATTAAAATGTGTTAAATTTTATGGTGAACTTAAAGAAAAAGAGAAGCTGTTCAAAAGTGCCAAAATGTCTTTCTTTTTGGAGTTTTCCCGTTCTCTACATTGTCCTAATGCGTATCAGTGGTGCACAACTAGTTAGAAACATAAATTCCTAACCCCCTTCCAGACCCACTGAATCAGAGACTGTCTTCTTACTTGCATTGTGTTCAACCAGAAATCTGCCACCATCCTTACCTCTGTGCCTCCTTATCAGTGCGTTTTGTCTCTGGCTACTTTTAAGACGTTCTCCTTACTCATGATTTTGAGCCAGTTCATTATGAGGGACCATCGTGGAGTTTCTTCATGTTTCTTACATTTTGGGTTTTGTGGAGACTCATTGATGTGTTGGCTTGTAAATCTCCCTTGACTCAACTTTTGAACCCATAAAATATAGTCATTATAGCATTTCATATCTTTGTCTGCCAATACCAACATCTGGGCCAGTTTGGGGTCCATTTCAATCCATGCATATTTTTTCCCTTCGCTGCGGGATTTTTGTTCCTGCTTTTGCTTGAATGTCTGGTCACTTTTGGTTGGATGCCAGACAGTGAGAAAGTACCCTGTTGCATGCTGGGTAATATCCTTGGGCCTTGTGTTGAGGTACCAGTTAAGTTACTTGGAAACAGTTTGAGTCTTTAGACTCTCACTTTAAAACTGTTTACTTGAACTGGGACAGCACTCAGTCTTCTGCGGCCGTCACCCAAAGCCTCCTGAAGAATGGGATTTCCCAGTCTGGCTGGCAGGACCGGTGCTCTCCCTGGTCCCATGTGGGCCCTGGGCACTGTTAGCTACCTCTCACGTTTTGAATGGCTCTTTCCCCAGCTTCTGATAGTTTCTTTACAAGCTTAGCGTTAGTATCGGGCTGAGTACTTGAAAAGGACCAGCCACTCAGGGCAGAGGCCTCTCCCCGGGCAGCCCCCTCTCCTCCAGCACTCTATCCCGCAGCCTCCAGCTGCCTCGATTTCCCCCGACGCTCAGCTCTGCCTCCTTCCGGAAGGGGTCTGCTGGACTCCGCCTGACATCCGCACACGTGGCCTGGGACCTCTCCGCAGGCCAGAAGCTGGGACCCTCACAGGCCTGACGCCACCCATTTCTCATTCCCAGAGAGCACGGTCTCTTCTCCCCTCCTTCCAGGGTCTTGCAGATTGTTTGCGCTGGGTGGGAAGGTCACCCTGCGTCCTGTTTCTGCATCTCAGCTAAATGTTGATGTTACTGACCCTGGTTTATTCTCGTTTTGTGTATTAGAGCTTCCCACTCAGTGCTGGGTGGTAGGGTAACAACACTGGTTCATATTTGTTGAATAGTTGCTGTTAGGTGATTTTTTAAACACTGCATGTGGGCTGGCTCATTTGATCCTCAGAAAACCCCAGGGGACAGATGTTAGCTGTGTTTTGCAGATGCCAACACCGAGGGGTGAGTGACTGAGCCCAGGTGCCGGGCCGGTGAGCATCAGAGCCCATCTTTCAGCACAGGTTCCCTGAACGTGTCTGTGCACCTTGCTTCCCAGAGCTGCCACCCCACACAGGCGGCTCACCGTGGAAGGTGCCTTAAGAACAGGACACAGCAAAGATTCAGGTTCAAACCACAGTCTTGCCACTTAGACAAGTCACCGAACCTTCTTAGGCCTCAGTTTCCTCATTTCTCAATAGGGACTGAGCATCCCAA